>NC_142134.1:1250000-2500000 GCF_024610735.1 Ursus americanus | reverse complement strand
TTATCATACTTCATACAGTTGTCTTGAAGGTTACGTAATAAAATTATTATACCTTCACTTAGTTAACCCTTAATATGTGTTAGTTGTTTAAAAACTAAATTAATTGCTAAGATCACCTTAGAAGACCACACAGAACAGCGATTATTAACCTTTTAAGGGATATGAATGCCTTTTAGAATCTACTGTAAACTATGGACTTTCTCATTAGAAAATTATACATAACCAAACCCTCAAAATTCTGTGCACAGTTTCAAGAGGTCTGTGAACCCCTGAAGAAACTGTGTTTTTAAAAAAAATTAAATTATTTTAATTTATTTATCCTTTTATTTGAGAGAGAGAGAGAGAGCATGTGCTTGCACACAGACCCAAGAGGGGGAGGGTGTGAGAGGCAGAGGGG
The DNA here is from genome assembly GCF_024610735.1 of Ursus americanus. Lineage (NCBI taxonomy): Eukaryota > Metazoa > Chordata > Mammalia > Carnivora > Ursidae > Ursus > Ursus americanus. Next base: position 2,499,603 of record NC_142134.1, on the reverse strand, counting down.
GAGAGAGAATCTCAAGCAGACTCAGCACTAAGCTCGATGTGGGGCTCGATCCCACAACCCTGAGGTCATGACCTGAGCTGAAATCAAGAGTCAGACGCTTAACTGACAGCCACCCCCCGCTTGTATTTAAAAATTCTGGATGCCAAGTAAGAAGAGGGAAAATTTGAGAATCAAACAAGGGGAAATCAGCATTTAAGGAATCAGAGTAATAGAAGACCAGAGGTTACCAGAAAACTACAAAGAGAACACTGGGTGTTTTCAAGGAGGATGTTGTGATAAATTCTGTCAAATTTGGCAAAGCTATCCAATAAAATAAAGAGCTAAAATGGTCATTGGCAACTTTCACAAATTACGTCAGTCTAGCGATGGGAGAAGCAGCTAGAGTTTAGTAAGTTGAGAAGTGAACAGTACCTGAGAAAATGGAGACAACTCATGGACAAAAAAGGAAGGAAAGGATGAAATGCAAGTCAAAGGGGAATTTCAGGTCAAAAAACAGCTGATTTTTTTGTATGTTGTATCTGTTTTGCTTATTGGTTATGAGAATTTTTAAAAATTGTTTTGGAGGATATTTTGTTTGTCTGTTTTTTAGGAATGAGAAAGACTTTGGGTTTGTGGACTTAGGATCAGAGCCAACAGAAAGATTAGGGTGGGAAATACAGAACCGAGTGGGAGTGATTGATGGAGCAACATTCCAGCGACAGAGATGGGAGGGAGGCCTGGAACCAAGGGCTCCAGGTCTGGCTTTGAGCAGAAACAGGAGTATGTCATCCTCTGAGGATGAGGGAAGGAGGCAGGGAAATGCTTCTATATTAGTAAGGGTGGGGTAGGCTGACAACTGACAGGTGGCCACGACTCCGTCAGTGAAGGGACAAGGCTCTCTACTGAGAGCTCTGGGAGTCGTATGTGGAGGAGAATGTTTGTGATTTGGAATAGAGGTTAACAGGATGACAAGAAATCTAATCAAACAAGTAAATTATTTTTAATTTGAGTATATTTAATACACAATGTTACATTCGTTTCAGGTGTACAACATAGTGATTGGACAAGTTCCTGCAGTATGCTGTGTTCACCTCAAGCGTAGCTATCAGCTGTTCCCATACAATGCTATCACAGTGTCATTGACTCTATTCCTTAGGCTGTGCCTTTTATCCCAGTGACTTATTTGTCCCACAACTGGAGGCCTGTATCTCTGTCTCCCCTTCACCCATTTTACCCATCCCCCCACCTTTCTCCCTTCTGGCATCCATCAGTCTGTTCTCTGTATTTACAGGGCTGATTCTGCTTTTCAAACAAGTATGTTCTATTGCTCTGTGACAAGCTATGGGAACTCATTTCTCATGAGCCCTTAAAATCTTGATAATCATTGCCAGGACATATACCAAAGAACCATTTTGGCAACTTGTCTTCCTGTTTCACTAGCAATCGAATTTAGACAGAATCATTATATACTTTACCATTAACATATTAGACTTACAAAATTGAAAAAGCTGAACAAGACAATATGGATATATATGTTATATCCATATGATGGATAGGGGGATGGATAGATAGATAGATAGATGATAGATAGACAGACAGATAGATAATACTAAGGACCAAAACTTTATTTGATGTTTTGATGTGTTTAGGGTACAGTGTTTATTTTAACCAGCTGCTGTGTTTTCAAACATTGATTTGTTTTATCCTTCTCTTGCTTGCATAACCAGAAGGGAAGTCAGCTTATTAGAGCAATTTCCTCAAGATTTTTTTGCCAATTAGAGGAAATGGAATTAATTTCATTTCCCATTGTCATTACTACCAAATTTGATGGTATCAAAACCAAAATAAAGCCCAAAGTATGCTCACATAATAAAGTACAAAAATTTCCATACTAACATTTTTGATTTCTCTGGACCCAAGCTATGTGTCACTTTATAATGAATTATCATCTCGGGGAGATGCTCTTGTTAGGAGGTACATTTTTCCCCACTAGATTTAATCCTTAAAACAAGTTAGCCCTTCTGCCAACACACTTTTAAATACAAAAATCCTCTGTTATGGTTTTATCTGAGTTGTTTTTCTTTCTTCTTTTGGACTATATGGGAAATGTGCTGCATATCTTCACTTGGTGTTCATACAAATGTTTTAAACCTTTGTCCTCATGTTGAAATTGGTTTTTATTACAGTTTTATGGATAAAAGGGGAGAAAGGATTGAAAGGACAATCTATTTATGATTGAAAGCCATGAAACATCAAGAATCAGAAATTAAATCTGAAGGTGTTCAGTTTTCTCATGACTTATGAGGTTAAACCTACACAGTAGTTCCAAAAATATGTCAGATTGTCTTAGAAAACATAGCACTGTTCATCTGAAGAGGAAAACAATATATTTGTCACATTGAACAAGCTCTTATGAGCAAAGATAAAGCAAGGAATACGGAAATGGGGGAGTTGTTCCTCGAATGTACTTGTCCATAGCGCCACCAAGCGCCACCAAGCGCTACCAGTTTACAAATACGGCTAAACACAGGAATTCAGTTATTCTAGGAGTTAGACGCTAGGTGGCAGTAGATTTCTTTTTAAAGCGGCCTGGAAACCGGAAGAGTTGGAGATTAGTCACGTTCAAGGGTAATTATTCATTTTTTTAAAAATTGGAATAGCTATAAACTAATTCAAAAGTAAAGAAAATATATCACAGTTTTGTATGTTTTTAAAATTTTTGCAACAGTTTGGTCGTATTTTTTAAAATGACCTATTTCTCATTGCTTTAATCATCATTTAGTTCTCAAATAGAAGCAAAATATTAAAATAACTACTTATTTCCTTTATTAGTATGTCCAACCTAGAAAACAGAACCTCACAAATCTTCTCTCTGTTTTTATCAAAGCGCTGTGATTAGCACTAAAAAAAAAAATCCAGCTGTAGTGACTCTTTAAACATAGTTACTAATTAACAAAATTTGACAAAGTCATGACTTAGAGGCAGAAATGAAAAATTTATGCAACTAGTTAGCTTAGATTCACTCATATACTGTTTTAACAAGAAAGAAATATGGAGGTGGGGGAAGGAACCCTGTGACGATCACTCCACTTCCCTTTTATCTGAGCTTCCAAGGTGAAGGATTCTTCATTTCTCCCGTCAGTCAGAAAGAAATGCCATGTCACCTTGAAACACAAATACAGGGGGGCCTGGGTGGCTCAGTCGGTGAAGCTTCTGACTCTTGGTTTTGGGTCAGGGGGTGATCTCGGGGTCCCCTTGAGATTCTCTCCTATCCCTCTGCCCCCCACTCTGCCCCTCTCCCCACTCGCTTGCTCTCTCTCTCTCTCTAAAATAAATAAATAAAATCTAAAAGAAGAAGGAGGAGGAGGAGGAGGAGAAGGAAGAGGAAGGGGGGGAAGGAGAAGAAGAAGAAAGAAAGAAAAGGAAACACAAATACAAGATGCCTGATTTAGGAGTTTTCCCTAGTTGCACCAGCAAGTGCAACATAATATATAGGAATCCAGCAGGGCCATGGCTTTTTGTATAAAAATTTGTCTCTTCTTTAATATAAATAAAATCCAGATCTTACCAAATGGTAAAAGATTGCCACACAAAAAAGAATAGCAGAGGCATGAAGCCCCATTTCACGTTGACAGATTAATTTCTCCTGAGGGAACTCACTTCTGACACCTGCCCCTCCTACATGGGTTTAAGATGAGGAGAATGGGAATGCTCTTTCACCTTCAACACACTCACCCAATTTTGGACAAAGACCCTTCCTTTAATACCAACAAGTAAAACTGCAAAAGGGCCAGCATATTTAAACAAGATTTGACTAAGTAAAAAAGAATAACCGTAGGAAGCGTGACGGAAACGGAATTATACTAGCTCCATCAAGGTGATGAAAAGATTTAACTAATCCCTTGGTTTTTGAGTACTCACTAGGAGAGAATTAAACTATGTCCCTCCCCTCGCCCCATTCTAATTCCCTATCGAAAAAGGCTAGAGCTTGGTAATCTCCAATGCTGGTGGAAATCTTGGTTGATTCCCTTGGAGGTAGCATTGTAGGGTAGAAAGTGGCAGGAAATGGACCTTTTTCTGTTTGGAAGCTAAAAAGTGGAAAAGTAGAAGTAATCCTCACTAATAACCCCCTCCTCCAAAAAAAAAAAAAAAGTCACACTTTTGTTTAGAAGGGATTAGGTGATTAGGGTAAATTGCCCTAAAAGGGGCAGCCACATTGGGTAGAGAGGTAAACATCGGAGCCCAGGTAGGGGAAGCCTCCCCAGGATGAGAGAGAGGACCAGACTGCATGTTTCCACAGACCCCCACACAGATGGAGACCGAGAGCCCACCCAGATGCCATCCCCCAGACGTGGCAGTTTCTCAGGTACAGACCACGCTGTGGGGGGCTGGGCTCTCGTGCCTAGCCTCAGAGGCTTAGCCTTAGAGACAGCAGAGGCCCCTGTCGCTGCGTTTAACACCAGAGCAGAAATCACAAAGTCTCCCCACTCTGAGTGCACCGCAGGACCATCCTGGCAAATGAAAAGGTACACAGAACAACACCAAACACTGCAACCTTCCCTGAGTGGCTCAGTGGGTTAAGCATCTGCCTTCAGCTCAGGTCATGATCTCAGGGTCTTGGGATCGAACCCCTCATCGGGCTCCCTGCTCAGCGGGGAGTCTGCCTCTCCCTCTGCCTGTTGTGCTCTTTCTCTCTCTGTCAAATAAATAAATAAAATCTTTTTAAAAAATTGAACTTCTTGTTTAACTTCTTGCACTAAGGAGAGGAGGGAGGAACTAGGCAGAAAACAGGAAAAAGCGGCATTTTTAAATTCCAGGGGTACGCAGGGCAAAGTGACTCTTTACGGAGAGACAGCTTGCACGTAATGATGTGCACTCCTGGAATGATGTGCACAGCCTGGCTGGGTCAGGTTGCAGCACTTCAGTGATGAGCACTGTCTTAGAACCTACGTCCCACAGGCATAGACTAGTGTCTTCTGATGCATTTAGACTTAGACTAAGAGACCCAGAGAGGAAGGGAATTCCTTCCTCCAACCTATGTCAGTCCAGTTCCTGTCTGAAAACCTGCTCTTCCCAGAGCACCCAACGGCAGGGATTCCACCCCTGACAGGAGATCGTGTTCACCCACAGAGGTGTGGCTTCCAGCCTCCTCAAAGCCTCGGATGAAAACTGACTAATCCCCTTTATTCACACAGGAGACCTGTAAAAACAGTACACAGATGTGGGTTTGGTTCTATTACAAAATCGCGTTGATACTGTGTGACACGGCATAACGACTATGAATAGCCTTCCTCGTCAGATGCGCATTTCTCGTCCCAATCTTTAGTCATCTTGCAGTGATGTTAGGGGAACAGCTGTGGAAAGAGGAAACAAAGCTTCCCTTCCCCACTTCAGCACTACTGGAAACATTGTTTTCAGGCTTGTGAATTTCTGGATGGTGGTTCTCAATACAGTTTCACAGGGTGGCTCATTTTTTCAGACCTTGGAATTCAGACCTCTTGAATTTAACACACAAACATATCTAAGGATCCTGGAAATACAACAGACCCCAGATGACCGACTAAACCTTGGAAGCTCCATATGACAAGCTCCCCAGACATGCCAGGGCATTCCCGGAGAACGGCCTTCCCATTCTCGAAGAGTTTAATTTTTCCTTGGGGTGACCAGAGCACTGCACCCTAAAGATCATCCTGCTCTCTTCACGATGAGGGTCCTCAGCCTTTTGTATACTTAGAGAGTGGCTTATTGGTTCTGTGAGTTCTGGCTTATTAATTATAACAATTATTTTGTTCACCTCTACAAAATGTCAAATGTCATCTATCTGCTTAATCGGCATTTGAAGAACTAAAAAGCCACTGCCTGTGTAAGAAAGACCGGCTTGATGAAATGCCGCGGAGGCAGTCCTCAGTACTAATTAAAATCATAGACATTGTCACATGGTGCAATTATTTTCCAGAAAACAGCTGACGTCTACACCCTATGCTTGGCAAAATTCCTGGCCAGTTTCGCAAGAATGTTTATTCCAGACTGAGATCATCCTTTTAAAAAAGAAAAAGAAAGAGAGACAGACAGACAGGGTGGGACGGAGAAAGAGAAGGGAGGGAGGGTGGGAAGAAAGGAAGGAGGAAGGAAGGGAGAGGGGAGATTTCTAATTAAATCAAGAGAAGATTTTAGATTTTAAAGTTGCCTTTCTGCATTCTGACCAGATACCTATCTAACCCTATAACAAAATTTTGTTAAAAACAGAAAGGACATTTTAGTACCAATAAACTTTTTTTAATGGTTTTTAAAAGTCTGGAAAATAGTCGAAGAGTTAGCACTATACCATTTACATAAAATTCAAAATATAATATTTGCTATCTATATTTAAACAAAAAAATTTTTAAGCCTTAACAGTTTGAAGAAAATATTTTCAATCATGAAAATAATTACATATAGAGCAAACAGTCCGGGAGGTGAAATATTTCATTTTTACTAGAGAGATTCATTCATTTAAAATATTATAAGCTCAAATTCACACTGAAGAATCACAGCGTTGGATTTTTTTTTGAATTTTAATACTTTGTCTACCATAAATGACTTTAAGGAGAATTAATCAAGATGAAACTATTTTCAAAAGGATCCTGGAAGAGAAAATATAAAGTGACTATTCGCAAATAAAGACAAGCATTATACACACACACACACACAAAAGCATTATAGAAATGCAGAGTCATGATTTACTCATTCCGGTTCTGTAGATGTCTAGAATACATCTGCGAACAGTCTGCTCAGCCAACATAATAGACGAAACTCACACACTAACACCGCCACTCACAAACACAGAGCGAGCAGGGCATGGTCAGGCTTGAAGGAAGCCGGTTCTGACATGTCTGTCCCTTATCTGGGAGGAAGGCATCACAAAGTGCTCTTTCTATCAGACTTAATTTGCTCCTGATTTCTGAAGGCAAGGAGGATATTCCTATTTTCCTCCTCTTTTGATTCAGTCTGAAATTCTGGCTAAAAAAGAATTTTTGCCACTAGTCTAAAAGAGGTTTATTTAGGGACTGAAATGTAATAGCTGCTAATATTTCAGCTTAATGAAAACTGGTATTTGGGGTTCTGAAAGGAAAGTAGAGTTTGTAGCTTGCTTTTAGTTTATTGTGGTCCTCAACCTATTATTATTAAAATATATTCTCTTTTTTGTTTATCTGCATTCTGTTTTTCTAAATGTTAGGTTCTAGAGAAATAGATTTGGATAGAGCTCGCGACTTCCAGTTTCTTGTCAAAAGCAAAGCTATACAGTGAGCACCCCAGATAATGGCTTCATGACTCAATTTGGAATGATCATATACAGCTTTAGGGTTTCACATAAAGATTGCTTTGAAGTTTCATTCAACAAGCCATGTGCAAAAATGCAGGAAGAATAATGAATGGTTGGGTGAATAGTGGTGGGCTTTCTGAACTTCCCACTTTATAGATTCTCTTCCAGAAAGCTTTTCAATTAGTAGGGAAGAGGGAGTATAGTCTTAATATAAAGAGATATAAATTTATATATAATTTATATTAGTTTCAGGTGTATGACATGATTGATATTTGCATATATTACAAAATGATCATTACAGTAATTTAAATTAATATCCATCACCATACATAATTATAATTTTTTTCTTGTGATGAGAACATTGAAGATCTCTCCTAGCAACTTTCAAATGTGCAATAAGCTTATCTTTTTTGAGTTTCTAATCTATAAGATCACTATATGGCCATACCACCCTGAATGCGCCCGATCTCGTCTAATCTATAAGATCATAATTGTTCATGATAACTTTCTTTTTTTAAGGATTTTATTCATTTATTTATTTGAGAGATAGAGAGTGCACCATGAGTGAGAGTGGGGAGAGGAGCAGAAGGAAAGGGAGTGAGAGAATCCCAAGCAGACGCCACACCAACCATGGAGCCTGACTCGGGGCTCGATCTCAGGACCCTGAGATCACGACCTGAGCTGAAATCAAGAGCCAGATGCTCAATGAACTGAGCCACTCAGGTGCCCCCATAATAACTCTCTTTTGGGACTAAGAAAGATAAAATATTATCAACATCATGGCATCTTCTCCTTGCCATAATTTTATCCATACAAATAAATACAGAGAAGAAGCATCTTTCCATTATATTAGTTACAGTTTAAAGTCAATCAGTTATAACTATTCCTTTACTAACCTTTTAGCTCTATTATAGTCAGAAAGAAAAAAAATGGTCTAAAGAGATGTATTTTTGATAGGACATCTTTAAATAATGTTAACTCTAATCTAATCATCTCTTTTTTTTTCCCTGAGTAAATGTATTTCATCAAATTTTCTTCTAAATTTTCATCTGTTTTTCTTCCCTGCACACACACACACACACACACACACACACACACACACACAAAGACTAACCACATATATTCTTTAAGAAAGCATTAATGGTCGTGCCTGGCAGGCTCAGTCAGTGGAGCATGTGACTCTCGATCTCAGAGTCCTAAGTTCAAGCCCCATATTATGCATGGAGCCTATTTGAAAAGAAAGAAAAGAAAAGAAAAGAAAAAAAGAAAAGAAAAGAAAAGAAAAGAAAAGAAAAGAAAAGAAAAGAAAAGAAAAGAAAAGAAAGAAAAGAAAAGAAAAAGAGGGGTGGCTGAGTGGCTCAGTCGTTAAGCATCTGCCTTTGGCTCAGGGCGTGATCCCGGTGCTCTGGGATCGAGCCCCACATCAGGCTCCTCTGCTATGAGCCTGCTTCTTCCCCTCCCACTCCCCCTGCTTGTGTTCCCTCTCTCGCTGGCTGTCTCTGTCTCTGTCGAATAAATAAATAAAATCTAAAAAAAGAAAAAAAGAAAAGAAAAGAAGAGAAAAAGAAAGCACTAATAGACATAAAAGGATCAATACTGAAGATGCCAAATTACTATTAGAGATTTATTCCTTCGGTCCAACATGTACTGAACTTCTACCATGTGCCAGGTGCTCTAGGTGTGGGGATACAAGCTGAACGAGATGCATGAGTCATGACCTCAAGGAGGCAACAGCTTCCTGGAGAAGACACTAACAAACAACTAGAATACGGTGTGCTCTTTGCTATGGTGGAAGTCTAGCAGTTGAACCTCTTTAGTTGCAAGTGACAGAAAACATCTCGCACTGGCTTAAGCAAAAAGAAATGGATTGGTTCACACAACCAAAATTGAAGGATGGAGAGTGGTCCATAGAGCTGACACATAGCACATCTCAACCCAGGAATTCAAGTGACATCAAGTGATGTCACCAGGATTGGTTTGTGCTCCTCTCTTAGCTCTACCCTCATCTGCACCGGATTTGTTCCCAAGCTCCAGTGATGGCCTGGGGCAACTCCCAGCTCATTGCTCACCGTGTATTATTTGGGGATATTGCCCTTTCATTACTCAATATTAACAGAAGGGTTAACTTTGTAAACTTGGTAATATACCTACATCTTTCTCTCTTTCCCTATTGGTTCTGTACTTCAGCTTTACGGGGTCATATTTCTAAGATAAACTTAGATGTACTAAGGATATCGAAGTGCATCAGATAAGACTTTGTTGCAGGTTCTGCTTTGGAGAGACCCAAACTAAGAGTGGGAAGTTATCCCGGCGCACACTGACTCCAAACTGCCTCTCTGACCCATTGCAGCAGACATCCAAACACCATGCTTCCTTCTACTAGGTCATGGTCCCTTGGTCACAGTTGACAAAACTGGGGACCGAAGCCCGATAGACAAGCTGGGCCACTGAGAATTTTCCCTGGAAGGTGGGAAACTGCGTGAGAAAAAGTTGTTCCCTCGCTGTGGTAAATCACACGGGATAAAGCTTACCGGCTTTCCTCCTTCCCGTGTTGTGCTGGAGCACATTCACTGGGCTGAGGTTAAACACTCAGAAATTGTGTCCGGCAGCCTGGTGGGAACTGGAAATACACCGTGATGGAGCATTTACATCACAAACATCAGCAACTGCTACAAATCCAGCCCTTCCCTCTCCTCCCCCACCAAGAGCCAGTTTACCAGCACACCACTGCCTTCTTACCTCTGTTTCCTAAAACCTGGCAAATATTCAGAAGGATCCGGTTAGGGAACAAAGTATTGACCAGACATTATAAGGTCAGGTAAATCCGAATAATAGCCAAAGAAAGAGTTTGGTAACGTGTTGGTGCACACAATTTTCAGCTGAGTCCCTTCTCGAAATGTGACCTCTGGGCCCCCAGAGTAGCTATACTTGATCTACTCACCCACCAGCAGACTTAGACCTAGACTGGCATGCCAGACACAAACCTTTGTGTTGCCTGTTATTTCCAGGAGACAAAGGACAAGGGCCAACACAGATCCACAAGAGACAAGTGAGAGGAGACCCACATTCTGAAGCCATGACTTCACCGCTGGTTAAGAAAACTCAGTGTATACCAGTCATGGCTCCATGTCACCAGGAAGATAAACTAGTCCTCCTCCTATGAGCAGGAACATGGTGCTGGAATAGAAAGAAGGATAGAATTGTTTCCTCTGCTATCTGCTCCCTTCTGGAAGGAAAAAGAGAAGGGTCTGCTCTTTACTAAAAATGTGAGCAGCTAGGCGGCAGCCATGTTTTCTTCTATAAGGTCTGAGGAGTGGAGGAAGTGCCTACAGAAGAGAATAATGAAGCAAAGGAGGAAAGGTGAAGACCAGCTCTGTTGCTTTAGGTTTCTGGTGACTTTCAGTTTTTTTTGGAGGCCAGCAGATAAAGCACTTAAATCCATGTGGACAATGGTATTCTATGAGCATTGGCCATCATTTCTTTATTAATGCCAACATGCTATTTCAAAGATTTTGGTTTTGAACTTATTTAGCCAGCCCCCTACTATTAAATATTAAGGTCATTTCCAATTCTCTACTCTAACAAAATAGAGAAAGAGAGAGAATGAGTTAAGGAAAAATTATTCTGACACTTGTTAAAAATAGTAAAGAATTTATTCAAGACTATTGTAATAAGAGTATTGCAATAAGAGGAAAGATCGGCTCAATTCCAAATACAACCAGGACAAATGGGAAGGTATAACCATGAAGCAGAGTGAGGAGGTCATGGATGGGAAACGACTGAGAGGAACTATCAAGGGTGGGGGATTCTTGCTAAACTGACCTCACAGGAATCTTGCTAAAGCAAGCCAAGGACTTACACAGTCAAGGTAGGGATGAGGAACTTGATCAGAGATCAAGGATGATCAGATATTAAGGGTGGGAGAATTCTTGCTAAAGTAATCTATGCAGGCCCAGCTAGGGCAAGACAGACAAGGAAGGCCAAGGTTAAGGCCTTAGTTGAGGAGCCTGACTAAAGTTTGGTCAAAGAGAAAGTCTTCAAAAGAGAGAAAGACAATTATTTGATTAAAACAAATTCCCAATAATGGACTCCAGTGGAAATGCATGAAATTTTTTATGGTTCTTGTTACAAAGTATCAATGGCTCTTTGAAAAAAATTGAACCTACTTACAATAACAAATGCATGAAGGTAAATGTTTTTCCAATTTTTTAACAGCATTTTCTTTTGACTAATTTTTAATATATGTAAATATCTAAAATTCTTTAGTCATCCTGAAAAAGAAAAATATCTAAGCACAATCATCTAACTTTGTGTTTTAGTAACAAAATTGAATGTTTTCCTCATTAAACTGGCAGCGCTTTGGAAGGGTTTTGTTTTTTTTTTTTTGGAATTGTGGCCAGCATGCGTATAAGGGGTCACAAGCTCTTATTTTGTAAGCACACACTGGAAATTATTTCCGATGAGATGGTTTCTACTTTCTAACCACTTGTTCCATTAAAACCTAGACACACAGAAGAATTAGCTTCCTAGTATTAATATTCTGCATGACTTTTTTCTGTCTGACTCAATCAGGAACAAGGTAACATCTTAGCCAGAGTTCATTGTTCATGGGAGTTTTCTGCCCAGTCACTGAACCATTCACTAGGTATTTACCCATTCTCTTCATTCAGCAACCTTCCCACGTGCCTAATATATAGTCATGTTGAAGAACACAGAGGATGCAGGTTTAATAAGAAAGCTCTTAGTATCTTTGTCATCTTCAAATCTCTGACAGAAAATGCATACAGGGGCAACTGGGTGGCTCAGTCGGTTAAGCATCTGCCTTCAGTTCAGGTCACGATCTTGGGGTCCTGGGATTGAACTTCGAGTCGGACTCTTACCTCAGCCAGGAGTCTGCTTGTCCCTCTGCACCTCCCCCCACTCATACACACACTCTCTCTCTCTGTCAAATAAATAAATGAAATCTAGAGAGAAAGAAAGAAGGAAGGAAGGAAGGAAGGAAGGAAGGAAGGAAGGAAGGAAGGAAGGAAGGAAGGAATGCAAACTGTTGGGAACAGTTATGACATGGACTTTACCCAACACAGACAAGCCTGGCATATCACTAGAGGGTTCCACATAAAAATTCTATAATATGGGAGAATAATAGACCTTGTTTTTTACTGAAATACTTCTGCATTATCTCCCTAAAACTGAGACCAGTTTGACTGGGGCAAAGGACAAGTAGTTCATGCCATCTTGGGCATTCGCAATGACTAATAACGTTAGTCAACAATTACTGAGCCCTGTTGATGTACCAGTCTCTGTTTTTTACACTTTTCATGTGTTTAAATTCAATGAGTTTAATTCAATTCAAAATTAATTCAAAATGAGGATCATTAGTATCCCACTGTACAGAGGAGAAAACCAAGGACGTAAGAGGTGAAGAATTTTGCCCAAGGTCATATAACAAGAGGCAGAACTAAGGTTCAAACCTAGACATGTCTGATTCATGCCATTAAGCTCTTGGATGTCTAGTCTCAAGGATAAGAAATAAATAATATTGCCAGATTTTCCTCAATTACACATTAGGGATATGCATCCCTTATCGAACCTTCAAAAACACGTTCATGTATTTATTTCAATTGGTCTAGTTACTTCCATTAATTTAGACTAAAACAACGTTTAAAACTTTTTATTTAGACTAAACTCTAAAGACTTGAATTATTCAAGTTTCAATAGTAATTTGGGATTTGTTTTAAAAGTTGGTCATACATTTTGTAATTCTTAGATGTTAGGCAAATTCATTGTCAGGTTTGTTCTCCTGGATTGAAGCACCCTTCCTGGCTAATATGTCCTCACACAGCAGCTCTGCCATCCTGTTTCTGTGTGGTTCTTGGGCTTTCTACAACACCTTTCTATATACTTCTTAAGATGGGTGGACTGGAGCCACAAAGCCTATTACAGGTTTATGCACAAAGCGCCTTTGTGGAAATGCAGGAAAGCTTTCTTTTGCTCTAACTCTGCCTCAGATCATGAATCTTCTTGACCTTTTTGGCAGTGGAGATTCAAATAGGCTCTTCTTGGAAATCTCTGTCTCTAGGGTCATAATGAAATGTCTAGAAATGTGCTGTAATGGAAAGAACCCTAGCCTATAGGTGGGCAACTCACGCCCTATTCCCTGTTGGGCAATTTATAGACGTGTGAGTCTAATGAAATTCACACTCAACTTCCTCCCTCACAAAATGGAAAAAATTGATGAACAACTTTATCATGATAGCTAAGAGTATGGATATTGGAGCCCAACTGCCTGGTTCGAAATCAATCAGTAGAAACTGATTCTCTGTGAGCACAACCTCGGGCGACTTATTTCACCCTTTTGAGCCTTATTTTCCTTATATGTGAATGAAATTTATAACCGTAATACCTACTTTCAAGAACCAAACAATTGTTACAAACGTCAGATGAGTTAATACACGTAAAGAGCCTAGAACATTGTCTGAGACAACCGCGTCAGTTACATCATAAGGGTATTGCGAGGGTTAAGTGAGGAAACGGGAGGGGGGTGCCTGAACTGTCAGCAAGCCTGTAGACACTATTTCATTCACACGCTCCCCTGCAGGGAGCACTGACCAGACCACCCTTTCCTTCTCTGGGAACTTTCTTGCCACACCCTTCTTCTATTAAAAACCTATTTTGTACAACTCCTCAGAGCTCCCCTCTACTTACTAGATGGGATGCTGCCCCGTTCATGCAGATTAGATCTTCAAATTTACTCGGCTGAATTTTGTGGGTGTTTTTTTTTTTTTTTTTTTTTTTTTAGATTTTTTACTTATTTATGTGACAGAGAGACAGCCAGCGAGAGAGGGAACACAGCAGGGGGAGTGGGAGAGGAAGAAGCAGGCTCCCAGCGGAGGAGCGCGATGTGGGGCTGGATCCCAGAACGCCGGGATCACGCCCTGAGCCAAAGGCAGACGCTTAAAGACTGCGCTACCCAGGCGCCCCTTAATTTTGTTTTTTAACACCATCCAACCACAGCTCAAACCTATTACTGTTAACTTTAAAAAAAAAAAAAGCGATCTGGAGTTCTGAGAAGACTCACGACGTCACACAGGACTTGGGTCTGTCTGACTCCCAAGTCCCAGGCTCTTTCCAGGATCCTTCACAATCTGTTAGTAAACATAATTTCTACAAAGAGTGATTAAGTACCAGGATGAGACCTGCACCTGTGTTGGCGGTTTAGTTTTTCCAAATGTGTTTTCTTTCTCTTGCCACAGGCCGCCGGACTTGCATACGGACTTCGGACTTCGCCTCAGACAAAGGATGGCCCGGCCCCACAGCCCCACGCATGCTGCTGCTGGCCCCAGCTGACTTTAAATAGACACACTTAAGATAAGCATCTCGTTAAATTGAAAAGTAAAATAACAAGTACTGTAAGTGCTTTTCTATACCACAAATCTTAGTAACTTTGGGCAGGTTAAAATCAGCCAAAGTTGTCTAATAAAAACTAAGTTGTTGAGTTCATTAAGTGAAAAGCAAATAATTAAATGAACAGATTAGTGATCCAACCCCCTCCATAATTCTACACCTGGGTAATCTCAGGAGGACCAAAAAAAAAAAAAAAAAATCCTTAAGAAAAAGACCTAACTGCCTTGCTATAACTACTTTCTCTTTCAGGAGCTATGAAAATAGTTTGTGGCAGGAAGTCTTCCCTTAAATTCGTGCCAGGTCTATACCACACCAAACAAACATTCTTTTACGGAAGAAAACTACATAAGCAGTAATATTTTAATAGCCATCCATTGGTTCAGTCATTCAAAAATTTTAATCAGATGGTCCTAGAAGGGAGTTTCCCTTCTAGAAAGCCCCCTGACTCACAGCTCAGCAGGAGGAATTCACAGTTGCTAAGCTTGAGCACCCTTAGAAAAGAAAGAGGGAAACAAAGATGTGAAAACTTATTTTGCATAGACTCAATTAGATAGTAGTGCAAAGTCTAGTCATAAAATCATTGTATGGAGGAAAACAGCAACCTATGGAAGAATGAATTCTATAGCCACACGGAAATGGTAAGGGCAACAAAGACGCTTCCAAGCAGTGCTTCTCACACTCCAATGTGTCCAGGAATCGCTTGGGCGATCTTGCTAGAAGGCAGATTCTGATTCTGTAGGTCTGGGCCGGGGGGAAGTCTGACATTCAGCCTCTCTCACAAGTACCTGAGTGATGTCAGTATGGCTGATCCCCGAAACACACTTTGACCAGCTCCAGGTGAAGAGTGCGCGCCTGCTTATTGCGACGGCCATATCCACTGCTAAGTGTAAAGAGAATTTCATAAACTAATCTAAAGAATTCAGGCACCTTTACAAAAAGGCTGGGAGTTCATCATTCATTCCATTAGCATTATGGAGCTTATGGTGTACCAGGCTGGTGGTGGGTACTAGGCATTTAGACAATAACTAGACCAAAAAGTGCCTTTGAAACAACATATTTCAACAGATTGAATGTAAAAGTAGACATGAATATTCAGTCATGTTCATTAAGCCAGACATTAAAGAGATGTGCAAAAATGTAAAAGAAGGCCCTTCGGTTCATCAAATGTTGTTTTGGAAAAATTAGTTTAGAAGATATAGTTATTTTATATAAATATGTTGTTTATGTTACTGTTTAATTGGTTCATTTTTAGCAAATAAAATTTTTTAAAAGTGTAAGTGCCTTTGATAAAACTACTTTTGCTTTGACTATTCCCTAAAAAAGCAAAAGGAACATGGATTAAAAGACTTCACCGATCAATCAATAAATGATCTTTCTTGATTCCCAAATCAAAATGAATCAATGCGTTACTTGTGTTAACTTTTTCCTGACATATTTTTAGGAATTCAGCCAGATTGTTTACATGTTGAAAATCATTGGCAATTTAATCCAATGAACTAGCATTGGTCTATTTTGAATCAACTAGTGACACAATTTAAAAATTTTTCATATGCATGGCATAATTTACTGGCAACTATACTATTGCAAGCATTGGTGAATCGTATCAATTAAAGTTAAAGCAAATATGGGGGCTCCTGAGTGGCTCAGTCGGTTAAGCATCTGCCTTCGGCTCAGGTCATGATCCCAGGGTCCTGGGATCGAGTCCCACATTGGGCTCCTTCCTCAGCGGGGAGCCTGCTTCTCCCTCTGCCTGCCGCTCCTCCTGCTTGTGCGCTCTCTCTCTCTGACAAATAAATAAATAAAATCTTAAAAAATAAAATTAATAATATGTATAGTAATGTGGCAAGAAAACTTTCACCGAATTTTGGCTTTGTACGGCCAAGTGCTCCAAATTAAAGTCATGGCTTCTGCCTCAAAATTCTATGTATAACATAAACAGTGGAAGGCTTGTACTCATCAAAGATTTTGCTTTTTTTCAGGAGCATCAAATACTATCCCTGCTGCTTACTAAATGGCAAAGTAGAGTCACCAATTAGGTTTTCAAATTCCATCAGGTTGAGCATAGTGGGAGAACAGATGTGCCAATCCAAGATTTTTTTTTCCTTTCCCATAAGCACCCCGACTCAGATGACTCTAGCAAGCAGAGAATAAATATATGAAGGGCCATGTCTGAGGCGTGTAGTTAGTAGCAAATAGCATCTGAGCCAAGTAGGAGTCTTTACTTAGCAGATCTCACCTCCCCAAAAGGTGCCAGGAGGTGGCAGCATTCATTGCAGCTTGTGTGACTGGAATTAAGACCGAGGTTCTGAGAAGAGGGCCGGGTGCGTTCCATTGGAGGGAGTAAGGTAGGATGAGAAGGGTAAGGTGGCAGCAGTCTATTCAGACTGAAAAGGCATTGGGACAATATTATAACTTAATGTTGTACTCGAAAGTGAAGCAAACCTGGGGACATAGGACAAAATCTTGCCTAGTAAGAAAAGAAAGAAGCTACTGCAATTTTCAAAGGACAGAAAGAGGGACACAAGGAGAGCACAGATTTCAGTCGGGAGACAATGACTAACGTGGAGTTCCACAACTTTCTCCATGAACAACTGGCTGCATACATTATAGTTGTGCAGGATTTGGCATGGTGCCAAATACACATTAAGAAGACTCAATAAATATTCATTTCCTTTTTTTTTACCCATACCCACTATTGCGGAAGATTTGCCCTGGGGCTACTGGCTATTCGTCAACCCCTGGGAGTTGTATTTTTCTTCTCAGACTTTGCCCCATAGAAAAATCATTTAAAAAAAAATAGCCATGGATGTCTGGGAAATAGTAGCAGACAAACCTGGCAGAGAGGAAATCAGGAATGAAGTTGTTCTTCCTGAGCAAGCTTTCAGACTAACGATAAGACGCACAATGATTCTAGTTGCCACAGCCTCCGATCAATGTTCTTTAAAGGCTTCGTTAACTGGTGTCTTAATCTATGCTCATATGCAGAAAGATAGTCACTGTATGTCTCATTGCTTTAAATCACGAATAGAGTAACTTAAAAAAAGAAATTCTTTCCTAACTTAAAAAAGTGGCCTGTATTTATCCCATTGACATACACTGTGAAGACTTCAAAGTACGTTGATTAAAAGCCCTGCTATTCTTTTCCTACAAAATTTGACCTCATCATTAACGTGTAATATTCTTATTATTAGAAACAGACCTCAAAACTTTATTTTTTTTTTAAGATTTTATTTATTAATCAACAGAGACAGAGACAGCCAGCGAGAGAGGGAACACAAGCAGGGGGAGTGGGAGAGGAAGAAGCAGGCTCATAGCGGAGGAGCCTGATGTGGGGCTCGATCCCATAACGCCGGGATCACGCCCTGAGCCGAAGGCAGACGCTTAACCGCTGTGCCACCCAGGCGCCCCCAGACCTCAAAACTTTAAAGACTAAAATATGTTCTAGGATAATGTCTCCCCCTTTTTTGCACCTTGTGAATTTTTCATCTAGAGTGAACTAAAAATGAACAAGCAATGAATCATGTGCAGTTTGGAATGACTCAAAATTCTAAAGAATAGACATGCTAATTGTTATACATTACTTCCCAGAAAAAAAAAATGTGCAAGTTTGTGGCCCAAACTGCTTTTTAAAGATCCACCAAATTCTACTTTACTAAGGTTCAAAAGGGAAATTTAGAGCTAGAAGAGAAACATAAAGATAATATAATCTAACATTTTTACATGACATCAGAAAATTTAAAGAATTTAATAAAGAAGACATATTTATAAATGTTAAAAATGTTATTTTGAACCGTATGATTTCACTCATTTGTGGAATTAAAGAAACAAAACAGATGAACATAGGGGAAGGAAAGGAAAAATAAAATAAGAGGAAAACAGAGAGGCAGGCAAACCATAAGAGACTCTTAACCCTGGGAAACAAACCAAGGGTTGCTGGAGGGGAGGTGGGTGGGGGGATGGGGTAATTGGGTGATGGGCATCCAGGAAGGCACTGAGCGTTCTATGGAACTGATGAATCACTAAATTCTACCCCTGAAACTAATAAGATAGTGTATGTTAACTAATTTGTATTTAAATAAAAATTTTTTTTTTTTTTAAGATTTTATTTATTTATGTGACAGAGAGACAGCCAGCGAGAGAGGGAACACAGCAGGCGAGTGAGAGAGGAAGAAGCAGGCTCCTAGCGGAGGAGCCCGATGTGGGACTCGATCCCGGAACGCCGGGATCACGCCCTGAGCCGAAGGCAGACGCCCTAACGACTGCGCCACCCAGGCGCCCCCCTAAATAAAAATTTTTTAAAACATGTTATTTTGACATAGTCATGGCTATATCCATATCCATATATACATATATGTACAGACACATATATATTTAATTCGAAGTATTTGGTTCTGAAGTCAGGAAAAAAGGCTACATTGCTAATTCTGTGAACGTGAATTGCACGCAGCCAGTAATGTGTCTTCTTACTATGTGATTCTATCTGGCTGAGCCTGGCATACACTTAACTACAGCAAGCTTATAGACACAAAACCAAATCTGTGTACCTGTGTAGTTTGACAAGAGGAGAAAATGCTTAGAGTGGCACAAGTTCTTGTGGAAGAGAGGAAAAGAGATGAAATGGACTGATGCATTTTTGTGGCAACGTGAAGTACAAGCAAAACCCCCCTGTCACTTAGAAATTACAGGGAGGAAAGTACTTGTATGTTTTGTGGGTAACCACAAGGAAATTAAAGAGAAAAATGCTCAGGACTTTAGGAAGCAGGTTCAATTTTCCCTAATATGCTTCTTTCCAACTTTTCACTAACATACCCATGAATATGGCTGGTTTTGTTTTTAAACTTGAAGTTTGGGGTAACATTTTCACTGAAATGGTGTGAAGGAAGATGTCGGCACTACGTAGCAAATGCTCCCACCCTCCAACCAAACACAGACAGTCTGGAAGGAGATGGGAGCGTACTTAACTCACCTTGCATTTCCTGCTTCAACCACCTCCAAGACACAGCAGCGCACGAGCACGCTCTCCGAATCCACGGACGCAAACTTGTCTCATGCCCTCCCACAGCCTCGACCATGAGGGAAGGAGTGGGCCCTAAAATGGGATATAAAAATACATGTATTCGACACAGAGTGTATTTGTACATTTCAATGTCTAATTTCTGTCAAAGGGCACTTTGCACTTCTGAATTATAATGTGCTTTTCTCTTTACCTTCTGAGATACAGGACTTTCACCTTCGTCTTCCCTCAGTAACTATTGTCCTGGGTTACAAGAAACGCAAACTGAAAAACTGTGGTAATATCAACTGTTTCATCCAAACATAGAATTTTGTAGCAAGATGAAAAATACCCTTGCCAGTCAGTCACATCATAAGGTTTTACATCAGAAAAATGAAAGCCCTTCTGGGTCCTGGGGGTGCTGGGGAAGAAAGAAAGACAGGAGTCAGATTATTTTAGAAATATTATTGTAATATGGCTACTAAATTGAATGCAAAAGACTAGAACCTTGAAGTTGAAATTGGCATATTTCTAAAAATAAAGTGTCAAACTAGCTCTATGTACCTCAGTTACGTGAATAAAGCCTGCATTTGAGGTTGGTGGATTGGAGTTAAGGAAGTAAAGTTCTGCTTTCCCAAGCTTGACCACATCCCACAAGTGTTAATAGGAAGTGTGGTGACTTTAAATTTTAGTCACAAACTCAAAAGCATCAGAAATAAAACTTACTTAATTTTTCTACAAATCAACTCAATATCTATTTCAAGTTCCCATTCCACCGGCAGCCACTCAAGGTAGGGCTGGCTCCCTTCGCCCCTCTAAGGTTCTTTAGGCAGCACCAAGGTGAAAGTCAGGACATCTGCTCCTCAGTGTTGACCACCCACGTAGACGCCAGCTGAGACGTTCGTCAGCAAGTCTGGTCCTCAGGGCTTGAACACCATCAATCCAAACAAGGTGACAATGAGACGTGACGGCCACCCTAAGGCATGGGCACTCTGGACACTTTCTATACCTGTGGGCCTGGACCCACTCTCCAGTCTTTCCTTCTCTGGACAGATGCCATTTCCCAGAGCTCTGCTAATAAGACAGGATACAAGGACCCTATACAGAACTTCCGGTGATGATGTCCTCTCTTTCCAACTTTAGAAATATTTTTCTCTTGAGTGGAGTAGCAGAAAATACCTTACCACCAGTGCTCAAACATTTTCTCTGTACCTCAGCATTTCCCTAAAGACCCTAAGCTTTTCAAAGACAGATTCCATAATTATAAGAAATAAATTATTATTTCTTTTTACCCTGCCACATCCCTTTCCTGAGCCAAGGAGTGCAGACTGGCCTAGATGTTTGCATGCTGAAACAATGAAGGGGATAAAAAGAAATATGGGTCAGAGGGAGAATTGTCTCTAAAATGATATCCCCATAATACTAACATTTTCATTTTTTTTATTAACTTAAGTTTCTCTTTTTTATCCTAATGTTATGGGAGAAAGATTTTTTAGTTTCCATATGAGTCTTTGTATTTCTTGGACCTTTTACAATTAATTTCTAGGATTATTACATTTTAGAAAATGTGTTCTTTGAAAGTTATGTTTTGAGGAATAAAGTGAGGTGGTTTTTGTAGCTAGTATACCGCCTATTTTATTTTATTATTATTTTTAAAGTGGGCTCCGCACTAGGAGCTTGAAATCACAACCCTGAGATCAAAACCTGAGCTGAGATCAAGAGCTGCAAGCTTAACCACCTGAGCCATCCAGGCGCCCCATATATGATTTTAAAAAAAGTACGGTCCATCTCATTTCCAAAGACTATCTCCTATTAATCATTATTAATTATATTATTCAAACTCTCTGAAAACTTACTCTTTCTTGCTTGAACTGCTACATTGTTAGGGATCTTTTCATTGCAAATAACAAACCCAACTCAAAGTAGCACAATTCATTAAAAGAACTAGTGAATTAATATAACTCGAATTTCCAAAATACAAGCTTCTTCATCAAAGGCTAGATCTCAGGGTTCAAGTGATTTGTACTGTCTTTCTTATTCTCTTAGCTTTGCTCGCCCGAATTCATTTCTCACTCAGGCTCTGTCTGTTCGGCAATGATGATAGCTCCTGGGAAATCCAGAAGTTGTGGTCCTTGCATGTTGTCATCAGAGGGATTTCTAGAGACATTTTATCTTTCTCCTAGCACCATGCCAAGACCAGAAAAAGGATTCTGACTGACCCAGTTTAGGTAAATTGCCCAACTCTGACCAATCCTTGGGTTAAAAAGACAAACC
Organism: Ursus americanus; assembly: GCF_024610735.1. Taxonomy (NCBI): domain Eukaryota; kingdom Metazoa; phylum Chordata; class Mammalia; order Carnivora; family Ursidae; genus Ursus; species Ursus americanus. Next base: position 2,477,650 of record NC_142134.1, on the reverse strand, counting down.
GTTTAGGTCACCTGCCATTTCTAGTCAGGTTTCACACAAGCAGATCTTGAGTCAGGAAATCCTGAGAGTAATTTATTAAGGACCAGCTTTGAGGAGAAAAGAGTGAAGGAGTGGGGAAAGCCAAACAGGGAGGGAAAGAAGCCTACAATTATCAAAGCTAGGTAAGGGAGCTCTGGAGCCTAAATTACACCTCCAAGTTTGTCCTCCTCAGGTGAAGGGACCAGGCCAAGGCAGACCCGATGCCCAAGGCCCAGCCTAGAAGGGGCTCAGGAGCAGAACCTTAGCAGCTAAGCACAGAAAAGCTGGGGATTGACTCACAAAATTGATCAAAAAGAATCCAGTGAAATCTGAGTGGGGTGTCAAGCGTCTGCTAAACTTGCCCAGTCCCGTATGGCCAAGATGTAGCCTCTTGACTGACACCACCAAACATTCTGATGAGTTGGGGGAGGGGCAGTTCCCAAATGAAGCGATGTGGGGCAGAAAAAATAGATGCCACTCTATTCTTCAAAGCCTGAGATGTGAATGTTAAATTTTCCTGCAACTGTAGTATTTGGTCCATTTCTTTTTTCCTCCTAATAGTTTTTTTACTCCAGATGTTGGTACTATTTTAGTCAATGCATAAGAATATATGATTGTTATAACTCGATTGTGGATTATAGTGCACATGACAGAAATTACCTTTCTAACCTTTTAATATTTTCGTTAACCCTTGATATGTACATTGTTTGAAATCATTAGTGGCGTCTCTTTTTTCAACTTACCTTACGAATCTTTGTCCAGTCTCTTATATTTAAAATTTGTGGGTTTTTTTAGAAGTGCAGAGATACTGTTTTTCAACCTCCTCATTTGACAAAACTTTGTTTTAATTGGGAAGTATAACCCATTTAAATTTATTATCAGAACTGACATGCTTCATCTTATTTTAGTATCTTTGGTTGTGCTTTTTTTTTTTCTTCCTTTTGGCAGGCTTTTATGTCACTTCCTCTGTTTTCTGTCATTGCTATTTGGGTTGATTTTATCTTCTGCCAATTTGGAAGATTTCAGTCCTGTTTTAAGTTATATTGCTACTCTGTTTAAAAATCATTCTTTTCCTGGCTCAGTCGTTAAGCATCTGCCTTCGGCTCAGGGCGTGATCCCGGCGTCCCGGGATCGAGCCCCACATCAGGCTCCTCCGCTAGGAGCCTGCTTCTCCCTCTCCCACTCCCCCTGCTAGTGTTCCCTCTCTCACTGGCTGTCTCTCTCTGTCAAATAAATAAATAAAATCTTTTTTAAAAAAATCATTCTTTTCCATTCTTTGCTGACTTTCACATAAGATTTTTTAAAATGCAATTAGCTATCTTTTTACTTTCTCCCAGATAGCATTCTTCTCACTGGTTCATAGTCTTCATTCATATTATCTGGACACTTAGGCCCACTTTATTGAGACTTAGTTTTAGATATAATTTTAACATTATTCTTTTTGAAGAACTATTTCTGATATCTGCCATCATTTTTTATAACCAAACATACAACAAGTTATTTCAACCTAGTGTGATGGTTAATTTTGGGTGTTAACTTGACTAGATGACAAAGTGCTCACATACTGATGTGTTTGAGGAACACTATAATGGGTGGGTCTGGAATGGAGCCTGGATGAAATTAACACTTGATGCAGGAGAGTGAGGAAACCAGCGTGCCCTCACCAACACGGATGAGCCGCATCCAGTCCACTGAAGACCTAAACAGAAGAAAAAGATTGATTGAGGGAGAATTCGTTCTTACTGCCTGGCTGCCTTCAAGTTGGGGTATCAGTCTTCTTCTGCCTTAGGACTTGGACTTGGACTAGAGGGTGCGGCGTCAGCTCTTCTGTTTCTCAGGTCTTTAGACTCACACTGAACCTGTGCCGTGGCCTGGATCTCCGGCTTCCTGAGTGCAGATCTTGGCCCTTCTCTGCCTTCATGATTATACAAGCCAATTTTTCATTACATATATTATTATATATATAATCTTCCATTGGTTGTGTTTCTCTGGAGAGCCCTAATGCACCTACTTTTATGTTTGAATTATTTCAATGTACACTATAAGTCCATTTATTTATATATATTTGTATATAAACACTTAAACATGTTTAAATTTTGATTAACTTCACAGGCATCTGAAATATGTCTTCAGTTAATTTTTTTTAAAATAAAAAGCATATAGATAGTGTGTTTTCTGAGCCATCATATATATTTTTAAGTGTCCTTGTGTCGCCTTTGCAGATAAAAACTTGAGTGGATATAAAATTCTTGGGCAACAATTTTATCCCTTTAAAATTCTGTAGAAAAGATTGCCTTATAAACTGGTGTTTACTACTGTGAAAGAAAATTCTCAGGTCTGCTGACTTTTGTTTCATAGGTAACATGTTATTTTTTCAAAATGATTATATTTAAAATTTTTTAATTCTTTTGCTTTATCCTTAAAATGGAAATTTTTGTTAAGATATGGCTTCTCTCTCCATTAATTTTCTTTGTAACGTGGTAAGTCTTTTATTTTATTATTTTTTTTTAAAGAGAGAGAGAGAGCAGGGAAGAGCAGAAGGAGAGGGAGAGAGAGAGAGGGAGAGAATTTTAAGCAGGCTCCTGTGGGCTTGATCTCACCACGACCCTGAGATCATGACCTGAGCTGAAATCAAGAGTTGGACACTTAACCGACCGGGCCACCCAGGCACACACCTGGTAAGTCTTTTAAACCAGCATAGTGTTAAGGTGTCACTTTTTCTGCTCAGAAAAGCATTGGTTGGCTGATTGATTGGTTGTTTTATTCCAATTTTTAATCTTTGATTTTTACTTCTGATTTCCTATTCTGAAAACCTATCATCTTTTTTCTTTTTTCTTATTTTTAGAGAAAGGCAGACTGCCACACACAGGACCTCATTTGGACGTGTCTGGAGCCTTGATTACCCTACATTCTCCTGCAACTGGACCTCGAGAGCTTGTTTGGAGGTTCTAGTGGGGAAATGCAGCTACTCCTATACCTTGATCAAAAAACGGTCCTCCTCTATCAGGGAAGGTCCTACTATTAGACTGAGCATGCAGCTTCCAGAAGGATGCACACATGGAGCGGTGAGGGAGGACAGGGACACCTGCCTAGCCAGCCAGATCAGCTACATCAACCTTGGTGATCAGTGAGGTAACAGATGTCACAGACAGATGGCCCTCACATCCTGAAAACCTATAACTTTTAGTATGGATCATTGTTCTCTATCCTTTGTACCTATCATCTCTTCTTCCATATTTTTTTTTCCTGCCTTTACATTCTAGGGAATTTTTTCAAGCCATTCTGCCATATCGTTGATTAAATTTCCTGTTAAATCAAGTCTGCTTTTACTGACTACCTAATTGATTTTAATTCTACTGGATTTCTCATTTTCTTAACAATTTCCACATCTCAGGCAGCTGATTTTATGTTTATCACATTTTCCCACCACATTTCACACTGCTATCTCTTTAGACTAATTTGTATTCTCTTCTTCAGTTTTATGTTCCAACTTCATAAAGACTATCTTTTCTGGCATTTTAATGATTTTACCAAAAATTTTTCTAAAACATTCTCCTGGTTCTAGTAGTAAATCATCTCAAAATATGCAATCCTTCTGAACTTTCAGGGAAAACAATGGCTTCTTCTTGTCTTCATTTTACTTTTAAAAGCACACATTAAGGAGCACCTGGGTGGCTCAATCATTTATGCCTTCAGCTCAGGTCATGATCCTGGGGTCCTAGGATGGAGCCCTGTGTCAGGTTCCCTGTTCAGCAGGCAGTCTGCTTCTCCCCCTCTCTCTGCCCCTCCCTCCTGCTTGTGCCCTGTCTCTCTCTCTCTCTCAAATAAAAAAATAAAATCTTTTTTTTTAAAAGCACACATTAATTTTTTTTCTTTTCCTTCTTTAATTCCGTTGAACAAAGACGTTTTTATCCAGGCCTTATAAATGCCAACTGTCAGAGTGTTACTTGTCCATAATCCTACCTCAGCCTCTGGACTTAACGGAATTCTCTTCTTAGGCAACTTCTGGGAGGCAATTTGCTATGCAAATGTACTGGTTCAGTCTTTTTATCTTATAGGCCTGAGATGGGGTCTACCAGAGACCCAGACTCCAATTTCTTTGACCCTCTCATCCCACAGAATATACAAAATCACAATCCAATGTTCTTCTAATGTTTACCCTAGATAAGTTTATTTTCTTTCAGGACTATATTTCTTTGTACACAGTGAGTCACTGTTGTTCTCACTAGTCCACTGCCTAACATGATCACCAAAACTCCATATATCCTGTCTTATTTCTAAATAGTTACATAAAGATTGCAGTTTCAAAATGGGTCTATGAAGATGGGTACCAATGAAACAAGAAGGAGATTGGGATCAGAGTAAGAATTATGCTCTCAGTGCCTTGAAAATAATTCCTGGGTTATAGAGAGAGAGTCCTCCCCACTCTTTATCCATGGCCACAGAACTTTTTTTTTTTTTTTTTTTTTTTTTTTTGAGAGGGAAGCAGGTAATAGGTTTCTCTACCTACTTTCAAGGAAATATTTTAATTCCATTTCAGGAAGAAAAAGAATAAAGAACAAGCAAAACAAAACCGCCCACACTGGCCATAAACTATGGGCATGACCATTAATTATGATTACTCTTTAAATGACCTAAAAAAAAGCTGTTGGGCTTAGTTTTCATTGTTATGAGTTTTCATTCCTTACTGTGTCTTTGTAAGTATCTTTGTGAGAAATTCAGAGAGTTACCGAAATAGTACCTGCTAGCCAGATGTCATTTAAATTTAAAACTCCAGTTCAGTATTTCAATACTGAAAAACTAATTTATTTTATTTCTTTTTCTTCTTCTTCTAGAACAATGATAATAGCCACCACTTGCTGGATGGTGATTATCAGGGGGGCATGTGGTAGGCTCTTTATGTAAGCTTTTTCTAATTCTCATGACACTAAAAGGTAATTGCTACTAATCTCATTTTTCATCAAGAAATTAAAGTTCAATGAGTTTGAATAACTTGCCCAAATCATACAGCTAATAAATTGTAATACAAGGGTTCACAATCGTCCCCAATCAGATGGCTTTAGCTCCAAGCTCCGTACTCTTGCTTCCACGGTGATAGCCATCTAGCAAAGTATCCTATGGTTATAAGAACACAGCCACCATCGCTGTCACTACAACTGAACTTTTTCTTGCATGTAAATTTTAGTATAACAAGCATTTTTTATAGAAGGCCCCCACAAATTGCCAACGAATCTCACTAGTAATATATGTGGGAGAAAACGAGAAAGCAACTGATAGTACAACTAATTGAGGTGAATCAACGCAAAATTCCTGATCCGTCATTAATGGCTGCATAGAGATAGGTTTGATCTGTCTGTGATGCTGGTGCTGATGGTAGAGATAGTATTTTTTTCAATGCATCACGTCATTAAATGAGTTATTTCCTGTATTCAACTTCCTTCCTTCAGCAGGATTTAAGCTTGTTGATAAAAAGATGTGAACTGTTTGAGGGAGTACAGTTTAGTATCCACATCCTTTCAGTTAAAACCCAAATTTAGAGTGGGAATGAATGATTGAGTCCTCTCGATGAAACTGAAAAATAGATTATTTTGTAAAATAACAGGTTTCAGAAGAGCGGCTCTTTAACTCTTTACCACTTCTTTGTTACTAGTTTTTAAACATCTAAACTCTAAACAACTTCCACAGTATTGTTGTAAGAGTTTGAATTCCAATCTTAAGTATGTCATCAGTGCTTTATAAGAGGGAGGCTGGAAATAAATATTCCGTTTAAAATGAGGATAAGCATGTGTGGTTCTGAATCACAGTTCTGTACAGTATAGTAGGTCTTTAGAGAAAGAAGGGATCTTAGCTGGTTAAAGCCTCTCATTTCACCTGTGACTGAACTATAATCCAAAGGGGTCAAACAGATATATCAGGAATAAAATAGGGATATCACTATAGACCCTGAAGACATCAGAAGGTAATAAGGAAATATTCTACATGCATAAATTTGACAGCCTAGGTGAAATAGATCAGCTCCTAAAAAAATGCAGGTTACCATACCTCACCCAGTATAAAATAGTTTAAATAACCCTATAACTATTAACAAAATTGAATTCATAATTTTAAAACTTCAAAAAAAGAAATATCCAAGCTCAGAGGATTTCTCCAGAGAATTCTACCAAAAATTGAGAGGAGAATTAACACCAATTCTACCCAATTTTTCCAGCAAACGGAAGAGAAAGGAAGGCTTCTTAACCTATTTTATGAAGTTAGTATTACCCTGATACCAGACAAAAACAGTACAAAAAGAAAACTATGGATGAATACCTTTCATGAATATAGACATGAAAATTTTAACAAGTAGATTTGGCAATATCTAAAAAGAATTACATACCATTACAAAGTGGGATTTATGTCTGGAATCTAAGTCTGCTTTAATATTTAAAAATCAATCAATATAATCCACCGTATAAAAAACTAAAGGAAAAAATCACATGATCATATCAAATGATGCAGCAAAAACTTTTGGCAAAATTCAACACCCGTTCATAATAAAAATAAAAAATAAGAAAAATGGAATGGAGAATTTTTTCCACTTCATAAGCAGCATCCATAAAAAGCCTACAACTACTATCATACTTTATGGTTGAAAATTGAATGCTTTCTTTCTCAGATGGGGAGCAAGAATCCCACTTTCATTACTTTTATTCAATGTAATGCTATAAGTTCTAGCTATTGCAGTAAAGCTAGAAAACAAATAAAAGGCATACAGTCCAAAAAGGAAGAAATAAAACTGTCTCTATTTGCAGGTAAGATTTTTTACATTCAGAATCACAAGGGCCCAAAAAAAGAACTCTGTAACTAATAAGAAAGTCCAACAAGGTCACAGAATACAAAATATACTAAATAATCAATTGTATTTCTATATACCAGCAATGAATACATAGACACTGAAATTAAAAATATAATACAATTTACAATCACTCAAAAAAATAAAATATTAGGTGTAAAATAGGTGCATGATGCTTAAAACGACCAACTGGCGATGAAAGAAATCAAAGAGCTAATAAGTAGACACATTGTATTGGTGGACGGGAAAATTCAACATTGAGTAAAGACGTCAATTCTCCCCACATGAATATAGAACTTTAATATAATTTCTACCAAAATCCTAGCAAAACTTTTAGTACATACAGACAAAATTATTCTAAAATTAAATGGAAATACAAAGAAACTAGAAAAGCAAAAATGAAAGGACAAAATTACTCTAGAAATATATATATGAAAAGACAAAGGAATTGGAATAGTTAAAAGAATTTTGAAAAAAAATCAATTTTTTTTCAGTGGGAGGAACCAGTCTACCCAATTTCAAGACATTGTAGAGCTAAATACTCAAGACTTTGAGAAGCTGGCAATGGGATAGACACACACACAGCAATGGAACAGAATAGAGAACCCAGAACTAAACTCAGAGAAATATGCCCCGCTGATTTTTTACAAAGCTGCACAGGCAATTCAAAGCGAAAAGATAGACTTTTCAAACTGTTGTGCTGGAACAATTAGACATCCATAGGCATAAACAAACAAAAGCAAAAAATCTCCTCAGTTAAAAATTAACTCAAAAATGGATCATGAACTTTAAAGTAAAATGTAAAGCATAAAACTTTTTTTTTTTTAAACATAGAAGGAAATCTTTGGGATCCTGACTAGGCAAAGAAGTCCTAGACTTGACACCAAAAGCATAACCTGTGAAGGAAAAAATGATACTCTGGTCTTTATCAAAATTAAAAACATTTGTTCTACAAAGATGTGGTTAAGAGGATGACAAGTCAAGCTGCTGCCTGAGAGAATATGTTTGCAAACCACATGGGCAACAAAGGACAAAGTATCTAAAATATAAACAATCCAGTTAGAAAACAACTTAACTGAAGATGAACAGACAGCAAGTAAGTACATAAAAATATGTTTAAATGTATAAATTAAAACCACAATGAAGCATTATAACACACCCATGAGAATGGGTAAAATAAAAAATAGTGACAGCACTAAATGCAAGTCAGAGTGTGAAGAAACTGGAAGACTCAAATATCACTGGTTGAAATGTGAACTGGTACAGCCATTCCGGAGTGCCGTTAAGCAGTTCCTTAAAAAATTAAACATGTGGGGCGCCTGCTGGCCCAGTCCATAGAGCATGCTACTTTTTTTATAGAGAGAGTGTATGCACACTTGTGCATGTGAGCGGGGGGGAGGGGCAGAAGGAGAGGGAGAGAGAGACTCTCGAGCAGGCTCCACCCTCAGCGCAGAGCCCAACGAGGGGCTCCATCTTATGAACCTGAGATCATACTTGAGCCGAAGCCAGAGTTGGAGGCACAACTGACTAAGACACCCAGGAGCCCCAAACATGCGACTCTTGATCTCAGGGTTGTAAGTTCAAGCTCCACGTTAGGTGTGGAGATTACTTAAAAAGAAAATCTTAAAGAAAAATAAAATTAAAGTTAAAAAAAATTAAACATGCAACTGACATATGACCTAATAATTACACTCCTGGGCTTTTATATCAGAGAAATGAACATTTACATTCACACAAATACCTACACAAGAATGTTTATAGGAACTTTATTTGCAACAACCAAAAGGTGCAAACAACCCACATGTCTTTCAATGGGTAAATAAGCTGAAGCCTCTATACCACAGAATACCACTCAGCAGTATAAAGGAATGAACTATGACACATATATCTACTCGTACGAATTTCCAGGGAGCTAGACTCCGTGAAAAAACATTTTTCAAGAGGTTACATACTTTATGATTCCATTTATGTAACATCTTTGATGTTACAAAACTACAGAAATTGAGAACAGATCAGTAGTTGCCAGGGGCTAAGAAGAAAGGTATGAAGGAAAGAAGTGGATATTAAAGAACAATAGGAGGGATCCTTTTGGTGATGGAAATGTTCTATTTCTTGACTGTATCAATGGTGACATCTTGGATGTAATATTGCAGTATAGTTTTGCAAGATATAACCATTGGGAAAAACTGGGTAAAAAGGTACACAGGATTTGTGTATTCTTTTTTTTTTACAACGGCATGTGATTCTACAGTTATCCCAAAATAAAAAGTATAATTTTTTAAAGATTTTATTTGTTTGTTTATTTGACAGGGAGAGAGAGACAGCACAACCAGGGGGAGCAGCAGGCAGAGGGAGAAGGAGAGGCAGACTCCCTGCGCACAGCTCGATCCCAGGACCCTGGGATCATGACCTGAGCTGAAGGCAGACACTTAACCCACTGAGCCACCTAGGTGCCCCTAAAAGGTATAATTTTTTAAGATGGATAATAAAGAAATATTATAAACAACTTTATGACTATAAATTGAACAACTTAGATGAAATGGCAAATTCTTTGCAAGACATTAACAACTAAAGAGAAATAGATAACCTGAAGAGTCTCATACGTATTAAAGAAATGGAATTTGTAGGGGTGCCTGGGTGGCTCAGTTGGGTAAGTGTGATACTCTTGATTGTGGCTCAGGTCATGATCTCAAGGTCATGAGATCCAGCCCCATGTTGGGCTCTGCGCTGTGTGTGGAACCTGCTTGGGATTCTCTCTCTATCTCTCCCTCTGCCCCTCCCCCACTTGCTCATGTACACATGTGCTCTCTCTCTCTCAAAAACATAAAGTAAATAAATAGAAATTGAATTCACAGTTTAAACCCTTCTTACAAAGAAAAGTCCAGGTCCAGAAGACTTCACTGGTAAAGTCTATGAAGCGTTTATGAGGAAAAAAATCAATTCCACACCAATACACAACAAACCAAAGAGGAGAGAACATTTTTCAACTCATTCTAAAGTGCTAACATTACCCTGAAACCAAAACCAAAGACATTACAAGACAAGACTACTACAGATGGCTATCCATCATGAACATAGATGCCAAAATTCTACACAAAATTTTAGCAAATTGAATTTGATCATATACAAAAAGATGATAAATAATAACAAGTGAGATTCATGCCAGGAATGCATGATTCATTTAACATTCAAAAATCAATGTATTTCAATACATTAATAAACTAAAAAAGAAAAGCCATATGACCATCTCACTCGATGCAGAAGAAAGCATTTGATAAAGTCCAACATCTATATGTGATTAAAAAAAAACACCCTGCAAAGCTGGATTAAAGGGGAACTCCCTACATCTGATGTAGGACACCTATAAAACCTATAGCAAACATCATTTCCTTAAGCTCGAGAAGAAGACAATAATGTCTACTGTCACAACTTCTATTCAGCTATGTTTTCATTTTTGTTTTTAAAGATTTATTTCTTTATTTGAGAGAGAGAGCGAGCATGAATGGGGTAAGGGGCAGAGGGAGGAGACTAGCAGACAAGCAGACTTGGTGCTGAGCACAGAACCCAACACAGGGCTCAGTGTGGGGCTGTACATGGACCTGACATGGGTGCTTGATGCAGTGGCTTGGTGGGGGCTCAACCCCAGGACCCTGAGATCAGGACTTGAGCCAAAATCAAGAGTCGGACACTTAACCGACTGAGCCACCCAGGTGCCTTTCTATTCGATGTTGTGCTGATGATTCTAGTCAGTACAATCAAGAAAAAAAGTAAATAAAAAGCAACTAGATTAAAAAAAGAAATAAAACTTTTTATTCACAGAGGATATAATCATCTATGTAGAAAATGCAATGAAATCTACCAAAAAAAGAAAAAGAAAAAGAAAAGAAAAGCCCCTACTAGAAGTAAAAAGTGCGTTTATCAAAGTGGTAGAATGCAAAACCAATAAACAAAAATCAATCAATTGTAGTTCTATATGCTGGTAATGAAAAATCGAAATTAAACATTAAGTATTTTAAGTACAGTTTAAATATCATTAAAAATATAAATACTTAGGGGGTGCACCTAGGTGGCTCAGTTGGTTAAGTGACTGACCCTTGATTCTGGCTCAGGTCATGATCTTGGGGACCTGGGACTGAGCCCCAAGTCAGGCTCTGTGCTCAGTGCAGGGTCTGTTTGAGTTTCTCTCTCTCTCTCTCTGTGCTTCTTCCCCCACTTGCACATGCGCGCTCTCTCTCTCTCTCTCAAATAAATAAATAAAATCTTTAAAATATGCACATATGTATATACTTAGGGATAAATCTGACAAAAAATGTGAAAGTTTAAAACACTGAAAACCACAAAACATTGCTGATAAAAAATTAAAGATTCTCTAAATAAATGGAGACATATACCTTATTTATGGGACAGAACACTCATTATTAACATACTGATATTCCCCAAATTGACCTGTAAATTTAATGGGATCCAAAAATCCTAGTATATTAATTGTAGAAAGTGACAAGCTGGTTCTAAAATTCATACAGAAATTCAAAGAACTTAAAAGAGCCAAATACCTTTGAAAAAGTAGAAGAAAGTTGGAAGGCTAGCACTACCTGATTTCAAGATGTATTATAAAGCTGTCGTAGTTAAAGTGTGATATTATCATAAAGACAGAAAAAAGATCAATAGAACAAAATAAAGACTCCAGAAATAGACGCACACATACAGAGACAATTGATTTTTGACAAGTTGTGAAGGCAATTCGGCGGAGAAAAAGTAGTCTTTTCAACAAATGATACTGGAGCAACTGGATACTCATACTTTAATAAAAGAAAAAAGGACTTCAATCCATATTTTGCACCACTATATCCAAAACTTAACTGAAAATGGATCATAGATCTAAATTTAAGCTTCAAATTACCAAAGTTCTAGAAGGAAGTATAGAAAATATTTATGATTTTGAATTAGGCAAAGAGTTCCTGGATACGATGCTGAAATCACAATGCAGTAAAGAAAACCTGATAAATTAGACTTTATCAAAATTTGAACCCTCTGCTCTTCAAAAGAGGAGGAAAACATAAGCTTCACAGACTGGAAGAAGATATTTGCAAATTATTTATTTGATAAAAGAGTTCTACCTAGAATATAAATCTCTCAAATTCAATAATAAGCAAACAAACGATGCACTAAAAATGGACAAAATATTTGAACATACATTTCATCAAATGGCAAATAAGCACATGAAAAGATGCTTGTCATCATTAGACATTAGGGTAATGCGAAGTAAATCACAGGGAGATACCACCATACATACCAGTTAGAGTGACCATCCATACCAAATGTAGCAAGGGTGTGATGGATCTAGAACTCTCATAAACTGCTGGTATGATTGTAAAGGAATATCTTCCTTGGGAGAACAGATTGCTGTTTCTTAAAAAATTATACATATGCTGACCATATGTGCCAGCCATTTCACTCCTGGGCATTTACCCATGAGAAAAGGAAGTTTATGTCTACACAAACATTTATACACAAATGTTTTAGCAACGTTATTTGTATAGCCCCAAACTGCAGACAACCCAAATGTTTATCAACAGACGAATGAATCAATAAGTTGTGGTATATCTATGTAACAGAATCCTACCCAACTCGAAAAGGAATGAACTGCTCATACACAGAACAACATGGATGCATTTCAAGATGATTATGCTGAAGGAAAGAAGCCCAATAAAGGAGAGTGCACACTGAATGATTCCATTTATATAAAACTCTAGGAAATGCCAACTAATCTATAGTGACAGAAAACAGATCAGTTAGGGATGGGGGAGTGAAAATGAGGGAGTACAGAAGGCCATGAAGAGACTTTCAGGGGTGATATATATCGTCATTATCTTGATTGTGGTGATGATTTCATGGTGCATACACATATCAAAACTTATCAAATTGTATGCTTAAAATACGTGTGGCTAATTGTATGTCAATTATAACTCAATAAAGCCATATAAAAAGAGTGTGTGCATGACTCAGTTCTGTCCAGTGAGAATCAAAGAAAAGGTTGCTGAAAGTTTTTGGGAAAATTCTTCTTTGATCTTAAAAAAGCCATAAGAACTCTCTCTCTCTCTCTTTCTTTCTCTCTCTCCCTCTCGCTGTCTCAGTGTGAAAAAGGGAATGTATGTTGACCATGGCATAGCAGGAAGAAGAAAGCCAGCAAGAAAAAATTGCTAACACGGAGACAGGAAAACAGAAACAAATGCCTCTAAGCGGAAAGGAGCCAAAGTCTCCCTTGGATTGCATTGGATCTGAAGTCGTCTTTATCTAAGGATATCAACTACACAATTTAATAATATTCCATAATTGCTGAATCATTTTGAGTCAGGATTCTATACCTTGTAATGAAAAACATCCTAACCAAGATAAGCATATTCTCATTTGAGAACCACATTAACAATTTACAATATGCATTCAGGATGGAATTTTATTCCTGGCATTTAACTAAATTACATTTTTTAAAAACTGTAGTCTATGTATATCTACTATGTGTTAGGTTTATAGGAGTTGCAATATAGGGAATATCAGATGTTTATACCCTCCCAACATCTCTTTTCCTTCTTTTAATTATAGCCCTCCAATTTTCCCATAGTAAACAGCCTCTCTGGCACTATTAGTTCATGTCTTCCAGTCGAGAGTTTCTTTGTCACTAAGAGTGGACATACGATTCAAACGGCGTTGTAGGAAGATGGGCAACTGAGCCCAGAGCCCTGAAGCCCCCTCCAACAACCTCAAATACTTCTCCAAACAAGAAAAAAGTTGGAGCAGGTAAGCAGAGGCACCTGGATGGGGCACTTGAGGTCATAGATTCCATGGTCTTCTAAAGGAACGATACACCCTCAATCTCCTTTGTTTGGGGCATGCATAAAGCAAAGGACTGAATTTGAGGGTCCCAGTGAAAGCTAGTCCTTGGAAACATATTAACACCTTCAGGAAAGAGTTACACATGCTTATTTATGTGTTTGTTTGTTTGTTTGTTTGTTTGTTTGTTTGTTTGTTTGTTGTGGAAGTTGACCTAATGCAGACAGATAATATGGAGGAGATCTGCACTCATGAGAGGAGTTGCTCCTGGCCCCTGAGGCTAAGGAAGAGTCCTCCCTTGCACCCAGGGAGATCTGGAAGAAGAAAGACTTTCTTCCAAAGCCTCAGCTGGATGTTGACTGTTGCCAGTTGCTTCACCACCAGCCCACAACAGCAGAAACTTTCCCCCTTGCAGATTTGCCACTGTATAAGAGACCCTAACTACTTGACCCATACTTATAGGTCAGTGTATACAAAGTTTGAGGTCTGAACAGGAAATGGAAAATAACTACTTGCCCTAGTAGTACCAACAAGCCAGAGAGGAAAACCAAGATAAACACTTCAAACAGGTGTTTCCCTGAAATAGAACTGTTGGCAGAGTCAGATGAAAACTTTTTTTAAAAGTAATAAAACCACTCAAGAAGATATAACTAAAATTTAAGATATTGACAGTTAAATCTGTGACAGATGCTGTAACTAGAGGGAAAAAACTATCATTTAAAAATATGTAATAGCTTCATGTGTTTCTCACAGTGTACACTTCTTTATTGAAGTAACTAAAATGAAATAATTAATAGAGTAACTGATTAAAATGCCACATTGCATGTTTTAAAAATTAATGCACTGTTGAGGTTTCATGACAGTCAGAAATTCATAGGTTCTCAAAGCTAAAAGCAGAAATGAACAGCTGAGAAATTGCCTGTCTAGGCCTTGTCACTGTGTAAAAAGGAAAAAATTCTCTCCTGGGAATCCATAACCACTCACTTTATATGTGGAAGACAAAAACACTTGAGTAGAGAGTTTAATGTAAAGTGCTCCCAAACTAGGGGCACCTGGGTGGCTCAATAGATTAAGCGTCTGTCTTTGGCTCAGGTCATGATCCCAGGGTCCTGGGATAGAGGCTAGCATCTTGCTCTCTGCTCAGTGGGGAGTCTACTTCTTCCTTTCTCTCTGTCCCTCCCCCCACTCATTCATGCACATGTTGTCTCTCTCTCTCTCTCTCTCTCTCAAATAAATAAAATCTTCTAAAAATAGAAAAACATGTTTTAAAAAGTGTTCCCAAGCTAATAATATACCCAAAGTATAGGCAAGAAGAAACATAAATATTCTTTGGAGTATTCAGTTTCAATCTAAGCTTCAAAAAATTTCCAAAGATACAGTGTCAAGAAATGTAGACAATTTATTATTTTAAACCCAGTTGTTGTAGTAAATAGCAAATAAGATGTAGTTAAAGAGAGAATTGGTGAACTGGAAGATAGATCTAAAAAGAGAGTTAGTAAACTGGAAAATAAATGTGAAGAAATTATTCAGAATGTGCTAGAAACAAAGAGATGTTAAGAGATACTGAGACATAAAAATTACAGTAATAACTTTATAATGGTATTTATAATATTAATAATAGTCAATATGGGAAAACATAATAGACTAGGATTTTTCCAGAATTGTTTGGAGGTATTAAATTCTGATGTCCATAAAGCCCTTTTTAAAAAAAACAACAATAAAATTCAAGTAGGGCATTTAAAGTAGACCACATCTACATTCATCACAAGGAAATCAGAAAATGGAAATAAAAGAAAAAAATCAGAAAAGTAGCAATTAGGCTGATCTAGGCTGACTTTTCTAAAAGCAACAATGAAAATTAAAGAGACTACAATGAAATCTTTAATGTGTGAAGAGAAAGTAACTCCTAATCTAGATTACATTTTCAATGAAATAATTTCTTAAGTACAATGACAACCAAATGACACTAAAAGAAATTCCAAAATATTAAGATTTGCTGCTTAAATATAGCCAGATAACACTTTGAAAAGAAAAAAGTGACTCGAATTGACAGAGTTACTAACTTTGATATGATTATACCTCTATTCCAGAGACTGAAGGGCTGATGTTGCTCTCTTACAAAGTGACATTTGAGCAGAGACCGGAAGCAAGGGAGGGAGTGCACCATATGGAGCATCTCCAAGTGTTTCAAGCATGGAAGACAGCATATGTGTAAGGTCCTGGGGGCTGGGGAAAATGCTTGGTGTGTTCAAGGAGATGCAATGGCATCTTTCCTGGGACAAAGAGAGTAACCAGTGGTGTAGTAGGAGATGAGAATCAGAGAACCATCAAACAACCAGATTATGAAGGATCTTTTTAGATCATTGTAAGGATTTGGTATTTGGTATAAGTGATTGAGGACGCCAATGGAAGATTTTGAACTGAGAAGTGACTTGATCTGACCAAGTGGATGAAAAGCTTTAGAAATGATTTAGGCTCAAATCACCCAAAATTATTATTCCATGAAGAGAATAGAGAACCCAGAAATGGACCCTCGGCTCTTTGGGCAACTAATTTTTGACAAAGCAGGAAAAAACATCCAGTGGAAAAAAGATAGTCTCTTCAGTAAATGGTGCTGGAAAAATTGGACAGCTATATGCAAAAGAATGAAACTTGGCCACTCTCTCACACCATATGCAAAGATAAACTCTAAATGGATGAAAGACCTCAATGTGAGACAGGAATCCAACAAAATCCTAGAAGAGAGCATAGGCAGCAACCTCTACGACATAGGCCACAGCAACATTTTTCTTGACACATTTCCAAAGGCAAGAGAAACAAAAGATAAAATGAACTTGTGGGACTTCATCAAGATAAAAAGCTTCTGCACAGCCAAGGAAACAGTCAAAAAAACTAAGAGGCAGCCCACGGAATGGGAGAACATATTTGCAAATGATGCTACAGATAAAAGACTGGTATCCAAGATCTACAAAGAATTCTCAAACTCAATACACGAGAAACAAACAAATCATAAAATGGGCAGAAGATATGAACAGACACTTTTCTAATGAAGATATGCAAATGACTAACAGACACATGAAAAAATGTTCAAAATCATTAGCCATCAGGGAAATTCAAATCAAAACCACACTAAGATACCACCTTACGCCAGTTAGAATGGCAAAAATTGACAAGGCAAGAAACATCAATTGTTGGAGAGGATGTGGAGAAAGGGGATCCCTCCTACACTGTTGGTGGGAATGCAAGTTGGTACAGCCACTCTGGAAAACAGTGTGGAGGTCCCTTAAAAAGTTAAAAATTGAGCTACCCTGTGATCCAGCCATTGCACTACTTGGTATTTACCCCAAAGATACAGACGTAGTGAAGAGAAGGGCCATATGCACCCCAATGTTCATAGCAGCATTGTCCACAATAGCTAAATCATGGAAGGAGCTGAGATGCCCTTCAACAGATGACTGGATTAAGAAGTTGTGGTCCATAGATACAATGGAATATTATTCAGCTATCAAAAAGAACGATTTCTCAACATTTGCTGCAACATGGACGGCACTAGAGGAGATAATGCTAAGTGAAATAAGTCAAGCAGAGAAAGGCAATTATCATATGATTTCTCTCATCTATGGAACATAAGAACTAGGAAGATCGGTAGGAGAAGAAAGGGATAAAGAGAGGGGGTAATCAGAGGGGGGAGTGAAGCATGAGAGACTATGGACTCTGAGAAACAAACTGAGGGCTTCAGAGGGGAAGGGGGTGGGGGAATGGAATAGGCTGGTGATGGGTAGTAAGGAGGGCACGTATTGCATGGTGCACTGGGTGTTATACGCAACTAATGAATCATCGAACTTTACATCAAAAACCAGGGATGTACTGTATGGTGACTAATATAATATAATAAAAAATATTTAAAAAAATTATTATTCCATGGACCAATGTAATCTGGTCCTTAGGAGGCTTTTTGCTTCCCTAGTCTGTTGTAAGAATAGTTATTCTCCTCCCTATTCGTAATCTCCATCTAATGGGTTTGTAAAAGGAACTGGATTACTGAGTATTTAAGGTCACACTTGTATAATGGTATTTCTAGGCATTGTACTGTTCTATGCCCCACAAACACCCTTTGTCCCTGTCAGGATGAATTAACCATAGGAGTCTGTGTGCACCACTATAAACTGACCATTAAATTCTTTTTTTATAATAGTGACTTTGGATTTGCATTATGTTCTGTTTACTCTGCTTTTGCTCCTCCAGATCCACTCTCTCTCTCCACTTCTCTCCATCCTGCTTTGTGTCTCCGGCTTCCAATTTAAGTCATCTTAATGGGAAACACTGGAGATGTGTTGGGTAATATATTCTGTTGGCTCCCTCCCTGCCATGGGGTGAGCTGCCCGTGGCCAGTTTCTCAGTGAAGTGCCCAACTCCTTTCTAAAACTCTTCTACAGCTACAAGCTCTCTCTTGATTCTGGGCAACCATTCTCTCTCCTTGTCTTTAAAAGCCTAGGAATGGTAAAGTCTCCCTAGTCTTGTTATCCCTGGCATACTTTGCCATCACTTATTGGTCTCCCTTAACTTTGCCCCACCCCTGTCAATAATTCCTTCATTAAATTCTCCTTCATGACTCTGTTAAGGTACCATCTGCTTTCTGTCCACACTCAGACTGTTGCACAGAGCAAGTTCAACCAGTTGTATTTATCAACTTGGATATTCTTTATACATTCTGTACTTTTTTATTTTATGACATTAGGTTTGAAATTTTTACATTTTTTATGTTAAAAATGATAAATATGGACTCGATGATTTGTATGATATATATATTATATATAATATATATAATAATATATATATTATATGTTATTATAATATATATATATTATATGTATCATACAATTCAGTACAATACAATTCAATACAATGAGCTAAATTTAATGGCCCAGGTACTAGAGAAGCAAATAGGGAGGATCTTCGCCAACTTTGGTGGTTGGAAAAGACTTCACTGAGAGGTCCTCAGTAGGACTTGGCCATTTCACTGCCCATTTCAACTCAGGATCTGTGGGTCTCACTGCATGACAGCCTCGGGACCACTAGCGTTAGCTGCTCCCAGTGTCACTCCAAACTTTTTTCAGGGCTCCCCAGCTTCCACGGATCTAATGGCATCTACCTGCAACTGTGTGAGCACGTGCACGCACACACACCACACTCACACACGCAGAAAAGGTTGGCTGGAAGGACTACGTAAGGGCTGTTAAAACAATTTATTTACATGAAATGACTGTAATTTTAAAGCATACTGAATTGAAAGTTTTAAAAAATTGTTGAAACAGTGAAATAGTCAATAGATAAACAGCATTGTTTGAATTTGCACTTTAACAAGTCCTGATAATGTTTTCTATAGAAGTCTTGCTACCAATATGATGAATGGAGATCTATTATAATGGATATTATTCTTACAATGAGTTCTTATAGATTTCTATAAAAGCTTGTCAGGAGAAATATATAGACAAGGACATAATTATCCTATTAAAGATAAATATATATAGAAAGAGAGATTATTAGATACATTAAAGATATATATATATATACATATATATATATTTATATAGGCATCAGACCATCACTTATGAATACATTTGACAGCTAGATATGGAATCTTTCAGGAAATAGAAACCTCCTTTATAAAAACAAGTAATTGGCAGCTGTCTCAACGGGATGCCCATTAGCCAGTCTGATTTCACTCAAACCAGTTTTGTTGGGTTCATGTAGCCTGACCAATCACCCTGGGTTGCTGGGGACTGAGGTGTTCTAGACAAAGTCTTTCTGTACTAGAGCCACAATAGTCCCGGGCAAACTGGAATGAGTCGGTTTTCTAGCTCCGTGTCTTTATGCAAATCAACAGAGGATATCGCTGTTATAAGATGAGTTGTGTCCTGACCAAAATTCTTATGCTGAATTCTTAATCCCCAGTAGTTCAGAATGTGACTGTATTTGGAGATAGAGTCTTTAAAGATATAAGTAAGTTAAAATGAGGTTATTGGAGTCGTCCCTAATCCAATATGACTGGTGTCCTTGTAAGAAAGGGAGATTGGGACACAAACACACTGAGAGACCCGTGTGAAGACACAGGGAGAAGATAGTTATCAATAAACCAAGGAGAGAAACTTCAGAAAGAACCAACACAGGCAACACCTTGTTCTTGGACTTATAGCCCCAGAATCATGAGAAAAATTAATTTCTATTGTTTAAGCCACCCAGCCTGTGGTATTTTGTTATGGCGGCCCTAATAAACTAATATACTCCTAATAGCTATTCTTGGTTTCAGTTTAGTGCATTTCAGCTGGTGATTAGAGTCTAATCTCCTCCTAAGCTTCTCTTCTCTTCACTCTTCCTCTTCACTTCTCAGACAGGAAGACTTGTCCTCCCTAATCCCTTCACCTAGATTGTGACCTCCGCACGTCCCACTTCTCTTTTCTTCTGGCACCTTGCCCCTTCATTAATCCTCCCTCTCTTATGAACTCTACTAACTTATTAAACTATCTTTCAACCCTAACAAAATTCCTTTAACCCTGGCACTTCGTAAATGTCAGTTAAATAAACAAAGAATCACACTATCTTCTCTTTCCTTCCTTCTTCTCCCTCCAAACTCTGAGATTCTTTTGCATTTATTGCCTTCCCTTCTCCATTTTCCACTGACTTTTCAGCCCTCTACATTCTGGTTCTTGGCTCTCATCATTATACTGAAACAATCCCATAAAGTAACCTAGGACCACAGCCACTGTTATCATCGCCATTTTGAAAATTAATAAAATTCTCTTTTCTTCCAAACAGAGTGAACAGGGTGAGCAGGGTATAGACTGGTTTTTTTCCTTAGCTGCACAACCATCCCCTATAGCCATACTCGGGATTTCATAACATCCAAATTCAACTGTTTTTTCTCATCCTAGCCTTTCAGGAACTGACTTTAGTGTTTGACACTGCCAAGCACTCTGATCCTGGAAACTCTCTCTTGTCTGGTTTTCCAGGCCTTCTTCCTGCCTTTGATGGCACCTCAGGAGTCTTTAAGCAACTCCTGTCCCCATCCCTCCCCCAGCTTGCCCTTGTGCTCCCTGTGCACTGTCTCTCTCTCTTTCTCTCTCTCTCTCTCACACACACAACACACACACACACACACACACACACACACACACACACACACACAGCAATCCCAGCAATAATTATTCCTCAAATTTCAGTCTTTGGTCCTCTTCTCTTCCAACTCTCTTGGGTCACTCATATTGGGTCATGACAATCATCACATCTTCGCAGTTCTTTCTTGATTTAGAGCGCCAACCCTATATCTCTCTGAACATCGGGCTTGAATTTGAGCCGTAGTCACTTTCACATGGAGATCTCATCAAGGTTATCATACTTAATATGTCTAAAACCGAGCATATCATATTCCCACAGATTCTTTCTCAGTTGTGATGTTACCATCCCAATCACCCAGACTAAAATCTCAGAGCTGCTTCTCACTCTTCCTCTTACTCATACTGCACATATAATCTATAAACGTGTCCTATTGGCCTTATCTTCTAAAACTCTCTTAAATTCTTCTCGTTTTCATTTCATTGGAAAGATAGTTTAGTGTAGTGGTTAAGAGCATGGATGCTAGAGGCAAATCAACTGGGGTCAAGTCTGGGTTCCCTTTCTACATCCTGGTTATGAAACCTTAGAACAACGATTTGACTTTTCATCCGTAAAAATGGGAGTAATAACAACCTATCTTATACAGTTGTTGGAGAATTAAATAAGTTAATATGTGTGTAGCAATTATTAACCATATGTTCGCTCAACTTGTTTCCTCTTCCTAACTACCCAGCCAAACTGTAGTTCCTGGATCCATTGCCCCTAAGAGGGACCATGGAAGGTGAGCAGAAGTATTGTGTTACTTTCAATTAAAGACAGTTAAAAGAAGACTTACATTTCCTGTGCTCTCTCTTCCTTTTCTGAGGCAATATTGGAAGCAACACATAACAGCAGTGAAGTTAGATGATGGAAAGATTCTGAATCGTTGGAGAAGAGCTGCCCAGGGGAGCCAACCAACCACAAGCTTCCGCAGTGAATTTTGTGTGTAAAAGAGAAGTAAATTTTTAAACTTTTATTGTGTTAAATCACTGTTTTTTTTAAATAGCCACTAGTATTATTTACTCTAAACATCATATAAATACACTAGAAACAATGTCACAAGTAATAAGTACTCAATAAATGATAGTGCTCACTATTTCTACTGCCACTATTTCAGGTTGAATCCAAAACATTTTTCACTTAGATTATGAAAGGATCACATAAAATATCAACTCTTTCTGGCCTGAGTAGTTCATTTATTTAGGATATATTTTGCTGTAAAAGTCTTTGTAAAAGAAAGTAATTGTTTTGCCCACTTATATTGTTGATAAATTCCAGAATGACTATTACTTTGTAATCTCCATAAAGAGGAAAACAATAGATATTGCCTCAAAGAAAAGTGTAAATGATGCCAGGACTTCTATATGTTCACAAATTACAACTTCTTTCCTACCACCTGCATCTCAGCCTCTCACACGTAGATGTCAATTTGACTTAGATTCAAATCCTGGTTCTCCCACATCCTCTCCTTCCTGAGTCTCTCCATGTATAGGATATGCTTTTATGGCCAATTCTTTGGTGAAACAATATGTACTTCCCCTGTTTCCATCAGGCCCTTAGTTTACATTTTTTAAGAGAATAGTCTTTTTGAACATTTCATTATGATTTATGGGACATATTTTAAGTGCTATGAGTGTGCTTTAGAGAGGTGATAGACAAAAAATGTTAGCAGGTGGGTGTCTGGGATTAAATCTAGACCTTTTTTTTTAAGATTTCATTTATTCACTTGAGAGAAAGGGAGAGAGAGAGAGCATGAAGTAGGGTGGGGAGAGGGAGAAGCAGACTCCCGGCTGAGCAGGGAGCCCAACATGGTCCCAATTCCAGGACCCTGAGATCATGACCTAAGCCTAAGGCAGAAGCTTAACCGACTGAACCACACAGGTGCCCCTAAATCTAGATTTTTTTATATTCATTATTACAAATACAATTCTACTTTTAGGAAGTGGAAGTGGAAGTCTTTTTGTTATAAACTGTGTTTTAAAGCCAGACTTCATGGCTTTAAGTCTCACCACCACATCCATCTGTTTTCTTTCTCCTCATCAATTCACTATCATATCTTTTTTTAAAAAATATTTACTTATTTATTTGAGAGAGAGAGCACAAGCAGGGGGAGCTGCAGAGGGAAAGGAAGAAGCAGACTCCCCGCTGAGCAGGAATCCCCCTGCGGGGCTTGATCCCAAGAGCCTGAGATCAGGACCTGAGCCAAAGGCAGACGCTTAATGGACTGAGCCACCCAGGTGCCCCCAATTCACCATCATATCTTATCCACTATCCCAACATCCACTAAATGCTATTTAGTTTTTAGGTTTTTTCCTCTGAGAAACAACAGTATTGATAGTAATAACCAACATAAATGTGAGTTTCCTGAGCATCTCGCCTGTATCTCATTTGACCCTTACTATACCAGTACGAGGCGGGTATAATAATCATCATGTCTTACAGGTAAGGAAAAGGAGGCTTAGAATAATGATGTTGCTTTTCCAGGGTCACACAGCGACACAGGGCAGAACAGAAGAGCACAATCAGATACAGCTTCAAATGTGAACTTGGCACCTGATTCCACAGCCCGAGAGCATGATAAGCACCCGGCAATACTGCAGGCATCGTGGGATCTCTCCCCACCTATGCCTGAGTATCTGATACACCTCTGTAAAAACAGTCACATACTCTGCCTTAGATTATTGCTGCAAGCACTCCTTTGTGTTTTGTGACCTCTTTGAAGGTAGCAGTGGCAGAACATAAATATCCATTTGAACTGATAGAAAAGATGTTAGTATCTCTAAGATCAGTGACATTCTTCTTTTAATATTTTAATTTTTAATTTTATTATCTTTTTAGAATTATGACACTGTTTGTTGTTGTTGTTTTTGTTGTTGTTTTAAGTAAACTCTGTGCCCAGCATGAGGCTCCAACTCACTACTCAGAGATCGAGTCATACGTTCTACCCAATGAGCCAGCCAGGCGTCCTAGTGACATTCTTCTTTTAAATGTATTGTTGTCTCTATTTCAGGGTATCTTCATTGCCAAGGGAATAAAACTCTGGATTCTTTATATAATCTAAAGAGGAAGATGATTTCTTTGCCTTCTCAGATTGGTTTTACTCTTAGTGAAATGATCCATTGTACAATTACTTTTGTCCTGGCTATTCCAGAAGGGGTCATTCTTGTAGTAGAGATTGTATCTTCTTTCTCTTTTGTAACCACTTACACAGGCTAATTGAGTGTCCCTTCAATAAGACTTGCTAACTGTGCAAGCACAACACAGGCGATGGCAAGTTAATGGTGGTGAAACGAAATACTCCACTCTGGGTGTAGGCAGAGATGTTGCGAGAATGAGTGTATTACCCAGTGTATGTCAACGGTGCAAGTACGTATACCCTGTAAGCCTGTGAGAAAATTAATTTCAAGTCTTTTTTCTTAGGATAAATGTTTACATTGTATAAGCCTTACATTCTTTACCTCCCCTTTTCCTTTACAGCTTTGCGAGCTAAGGTTGTTACGTGTATGTTATGTTACATACATACATCTTAGTCGGCTAACTTGGGCAGCTGTAACAAAATACCACAAACTGGGAGGCTTATAAACAACAAAAATTTATATCTCTCGCTTCAGGAGGCTGAAAGTCCAGCACGGTCCGGTGGGGCGTTTTTCCAGGTTGCAGACTTTTCGTTGTGTCCTCACACGACAGAAGGGAGGAGACAGGTCTCTGGAGTCTCTCTCTCTCTCTTTACCAACAGCATACGCACAAATTTAATAATCTCTTCAGTTGTTTGAATGTGATATTTTCTTTTACTACCCCTGGAACTGAAGGATAGGAAGTGGGGGATCTAGCCTTTGTGGTGCTAACGCTGCGTATTTGTAGCCGCTGGCCATTCTTCAGGAATTGGTCTATGTACGCCAAAAGATATGCTTGTAGCACAAAATGTTCCACAAATCATCATAATAACTTCCAAATAATTTGTTGATTTTTTTGACTGGTGTGTGTGTTGTCTGACACAGCTGTCCCAAGTCAAATGATACCCTTTTCGTGCCTCATTGACATGGAGGAACATGTGAACTCCTCAATGACTTCCCCAACAAATCGATAGTCATTGGATGATGCATAGTCTCCATAGATGGAAGAATAGTCCATGGTGTTCAATTATTTCTGTGTCATTTGCCAGTGTATTAAAGGATATGATAAAGAATAAGAATCAACAGCCAGATGAAGAGATCCCTAGGGCAAGGCATGGGTGACGGGCACAGAGCTTCCATGCTCTTTTCAGACATGCCATTCTTCCCCCACCTCCACGTGTTCACCAACCTGGGAGCTCATGGAGTCTCTTATAAGGGCACTAATCCAATCATGAGACCTATTCACCTCCCAAAGCCCTCATACTACCTTCACTTTGGGGGTTAGGATTTCAGCGTATGAACTTTCAAACATTCAGGTCATAGCAATACAACACATAAATGTAAGACATTATAGATAGCTATTTTACAGCAAAATGTGTAATATAAGCTATAATGTTATGCTTATTGTGCAAGTGAAGAAACTGAAGTTCATACAAACTATTACTTGGCAAATGTTACACAGATAATTCAAGGTAAAGCCAGGTTTCCACCTCAAGTCTGATTGCAAGTCTAGTGAACCCTTTCCATTTCATCTTCGCTCCCGTAGCCAAGACCTGTGACCAAGCATGTTGAGGTAGCTTCATGACCTGAAGCAAGTTGTACCCTTTACAGAAATACAACTCAGGCCTGTTGTATCACCAAGATGGGTCTTAGAGCTTGCAAAACTCAGACATATGGATCTGCATTTGTGAATCCCTTTCACACACGAAATCATTTCTCATTGTCGATATATGCACTATACAGATCTCGACCTCAAAATTCTCTGGACAGGGATGGCTGGGTGTCTCAGTTGGTTAAGCTTCTGCCTTCAGCTCAGGTCATGATCCCAGGGTCCTGAGATAGAGTCCTGCATGGGGTTCCTTGCTCAGCAGGGAGCCTGCTTCTCCCTCTGTCTGCTGCTCCCTCTGCTTGTGCTCTCTCTCTCTCTGACAAATAAGTAAATAAAATCTTTAAAAAAAAAATATATATATATATATATAGACAAAAAATTCTCTGGACACCATTTCCAATACCCAGCTTCAGGAGAAGGGAAATTTATGTGATTTCAAAGACTGATGAAAAACACAACACAACTTGCCCTTCCACGGTCTTGTTGTGTGAAATTCTACCTTTGGGCATTTTTTCCTCTGTAGTCTGATAATGGCAAATGCCCTTTGACACCTTAGGGTAGATGAATTAGTAAGAAACATTCCTTAAAGGAGGTATGTACAGGATGTAGAAAAACTGTTAGGAAACAAAGCAGGAATATAGGAAAATTAACTGGTGAACCAAAAAGAGCAGATGGGGAACTTTTACAGTTTTGCTTACTGTAAAGCACTGAACTGCGTCCCCCTAAAAGATAATGTTAAAGTCCTAACCCCAGGTCCTTATGAACATGACCTTATTTGGAAATAGGGTCTTTACAGATATACTCAAGTTAAGATGAAGTCATATTAGATTGGGGTGGGCTCTAAATTCAATGACTAGTGTCTTGATAAGAGAAAGGAGAGGGAGATGTGGATATAAAGACAGAGAGGAGACACAGAGCAGAAGGCCATGTGAAGGCAGAGGCAGATTGTGAGTGATGCAGCTAAAAGCCAGGGAATACTAAGGGTTGCGGGAGCCCCCGGAAGCTAGGGAGAGGCAAAGAAAGATTCTTCCCTAGAGCCTTCAATGGGAGCAGGCCAATAACTTGATTTCTGACTTCTGGCCTCCAGAACTGTGAGAGGATAATGTTCTGTTCCTTTAAACCACCTAGCTTTGGTAATTGTTATGGCAGCCTCAGGAAGCTAATTTACCTGCTTAACACCGCATCTTCAATTTTAAGTTTATTCTGTGTGATAATTTTGAATTTGAAATTTGATTTAATCCTTTTTACTAAATAACGCTCTTTAATTTTTGTTCCCAAAATATGTCATGCATATTTCTACTCTTCTAACAATCCTATCTCTCCATCCTTTCATCAATGGGCTACCCCACCCCCACTACCCCACACCCCACACCCCTCCATGAAGTCTGCACATGTTCACATCTGCCCCCTTAAAGAAGAAAACTACTCCCCTAACACTTTCTTGCTTCATGGAAGTTTGCACTCTTTATACTCATGTGAGTGGCAAAAATCATTTTATGTATACTCTATATTCATCTACTAAAATATAATATTGAAAATATTTCTAATAATGTCTCTTTTTAAATAGAAGTATTTAAAAAAGTTATTTATTTGAGAGAGAGAGTGTGTATGCATGCGTCCACGCAGGACAGAGAGAAAGGGAGAAGCAGACTCCCCACTGAGCAGGGAGCCAGATGCTAGCCTCAATCCCAGGACCCTGGGATCATGCCCTGAGCTGAAGGCAGTCAGTCGCTTAACCCACCCAGCCACCCAGGCGCCCTTCTAATAATGTCTTATAAATAACGACATGGGGTTTCTAAAAAGTCATTGTCTTTAGTCTTTATAAAATTCCCTGGATTCCAGGTATACAAACAACCTCTGGGGTTAAATGAAATTGCTTTAAGGTAGATTGTTGCTTGATCCCAAAGCCATTGCAGAGACTCACCCCAAACCCAGTCAAATGGATCTCTATTCCTCTGCCAAACACTCCTCTGAGAACCTTGTCATAGCCTTGGGGAGAGGAGGGAAGGAGGAAAGGGGGCTGGGAGAGGGCGTGAAAACAATGGCCAACTTGCTAGGGCAATCAAATGCCATAGCAATACTGCCTGGTGACTGCGTGATTATTAGGGTTTTAAAGTTTAATTTACGCAGTTGTCACGGAACCCAGCTTTACAATGTCTATTTCATCTCAAGGTTTCTTATTCTGGGAGCTATTCTATCCTAAGGTATCCTCAGCCCTTGCCTAGCACCGTTCCTGGCACGTAAAGAAACCCAAAAGCTAGTGAATGGTGGTCACTAGGAGACCTGTCTGCGGGTTCTAATAGTGGTCTCTCCAGGAAAAAAAAAAAAAAAAAAAAAAAAGGAACTCCCTTCCTCTGGATCAGAATTCCCTCTATGAGCTGTGGAACAAAACTATTGCTACCACCATCGCTATAATTCTATCCACGGTAATTATCATAAAGGCCTGACAACACCCTACAGATGAAAGTTCTGAATAACTGTCATAACCAGGAGATTTAAGACCTCGCCAAAAACCAGTAGATGTTCAGAATCCACTGGACAGAAATCAGTTATGCTATAGCAATCGCACTTTAATCTGTGGCGAGATTTCCGTGTAAACGAGACAAATTAACGGGAATATACAGATGAGATTTCTTTTTATACACAGCAAGCTTGGCTCCAGGCCGCCCCATCATCCCCTTCAGATGCTTGGGCCTGTCCGTAGGGCTCTGGACCGCCAGACTCCTACAGCCGCTCAGCCTCCGCCTCCGCGCCGCCTGCCTCCCGGGACAATTCGGCCCCGCAGGCGCTTCCAGGGGGGCGTCCCCGTCCGCTCCAGCCCCTGGGGCTTCGGGAGCGCCGGCTGGGAAGCGGGAGCTCCGCAGAGCACCCGGGCGTCCGGGCCGCCGAACGCGCGCCCCTAGCCGTGGGTCCCGTAGCGGCCCCGAGGGGCGGGAGCCGAGCTGGGCGGCGAGGCCGGGCCGGGGGCGCACGGCGCCCCCAGAAGCGCGGGCTTCCCCCACCCCCGGAGGCGACCCCACCTCCCGCCCCCGCTGCGTGCGCGCGGGTGTCCGTCTGTCTGTCTTCTCTCTCGACGTCAGTGGGAATTTCCAGCCAGGAAGTGAGAGAGTGAGCGAGAGAGAAAGAGAGAGAAGTGCACCAGCGAGCCGGGGCAGGAAGAGGAGGTTTCGCCACCGGAGCGGCCCGGCGACGCGCTGACAGCTTCCCCTGCCCTTCCCGTCGATCCGGCCTCTCGCTGCCGCCGCCGCCGCCGCCCTCGGCCTGCGCCCCGCCGCCGGCCCCGCTCCGAGAGCCCAGCGCAGCCCAGGCCGGAGCCGCCGCGGCCGGGAAGGCGGCACTGCCGCGGCCCGGCCACCGCGCGCCCTGCGCTTCCCTCCGCCCGCGCTGCGGACATGGCGCGGCGCTGACTGGCCCGGCTCGGCGAGACCGCGCGCCCGCTCGCCCGGACCCGACCCGACCCGCACCGGACCCGCTCCGGCCCCGGCCGGCCGCTGCTCCTTCCTTCGCCGGCCCGCAGGCCCGCGCCGCCCGGGAGGGGAGCCCACAGGCGCAGGGAGGCCGAGCGCGGACTCGCCGCCAGGGTAAGCCGAACTCGGGCAAGTGGGGGCCACGCCGGGGACGTGTGGCCCGAGTCCCGCCACCTACCCGCCCCGCACCCCCTCTAGCCCTGCTCGGACTTCCTCATTCCTGCGCTAACCGCTGGGCTAGTGCGGACGGAGGACCAGGTTGACAGTAGTTGAGAGGCACATGGGCTCGGAGAGAGGGGCGAAAGGCACATCTGGACTTCGCGGGGGCCGCTTGGCCAGAGGGCCGTGGCTGCCCGGGCCGTCCTTTCTCCTCGCGTCCCAGCGCCAGGCGGGAATGGGGACCAGTGGGGGAACTCTCGCAAACTTTTCTTTTTTTTTTAATGTTCACCCCCACCCCCACCCCCTCCTGGCGTGGCTTGAGGGTTGAGGTGCGCTTCGGAGAGGGGAAGGTGGTTGGTGCAGTGCTGAACCAGATTTCACCTAAGGGCGTTCCATGAAATGAAAGCAGAAGTGTATGTCAGTCCTCTTGACTGGGAAAGCCCTCCCCAGCTCCCCCAGACTGAGTAGAACAGCCTCATTCCTTCATCTCCTACTTCAAAAAGAAGCCCCCACTTCTCTCTCTCTCTCTCTCTCTCTCTCTCTCTCTCTCTCACACACACACACACACACACACACACACACACACACACACACACTGACCAGCCAGGACGTAATATATTCACCTACTATAGGATCCGTATCTTCGTTTTCAAAAAACAAGGAGGGCCTGGTACTGATTCTACAGAGCCTGGCATTTGAGAAAAGAAATTACCTACTTAGAGCACTTTTTAGATACTGATTATGTAAAACATTTGGACAACAGCACCGTGTATCATGCATGACCTCTAAAACAAAAATAATGATATAAACAAAGCCTGTCCTAAATACAAGTTTTCTTATGGTCTATAAAAATAGATACCAATGGAGATGTTTGCCCTGATTTACTGGTCTGTACTGAAACCTAAATGGGACTTGATGATACAGTACTTGATTATCAAGATTTAAGACCTTTTCGTGGACTTCGTTAAGTACAGTTTTTCAGCATCGCAGCTTATTAAATAACTGTATTTAACTTAAAGATTTTGTTATAAAGCCCATAATCTGAGAAAATGACCATGGTATTACTAAAACATTTAATAACTCCGGTATACAAATGTTCTATACACTGGTGATCTTTGGTAAACACTGACGCTTGGCATCAAGATGTCTAGCGCTTATTTTTCTAGCAAAACATTTCAATAGAATATTCCTGAGTAGTTTAAATTGCATAGTGTTTGTTAAAACGAAAACGGACTCTTGATGTAAATAAAGTTCTTAGCTGAAGTATGTCGTTTTCCTGATTTTAATATTGTGCTTTCTAGAGATGAATCCTTTTACTGTTTGATGCACTAAAGAAATGTAAATAATTCAAAGTAAAGTATTTTTTGAGCTTCTGAGCTTGGGAAGACAGGAAATACAAAGATTTGTTTCCTGTAGCATTTTACATTTATCATGCAATTAAGTTGCTAAGAGGAGTTGAACTTATATCATAAATGGAAACATGAAATCTCCTGAAATTATTCATCGATATTGATATACCTGCAAGTCCTCAATGCCTTCTGGAGCTCGTTCAGATAAAATGTCTTCCTGGGCCACAGCCTACTGGACAAATGTGAACACAAAGAAAGGCTCATTATGTGTAGATTTCATGCTGGCACAGAAATACTGCTTGCTGTGAATAGTACATCACTTCTAACCTGTTTGAAAGACTTTTTAAAGGAAATACTATAATCCAATTAGGTGTTGGTGGGTTTGACAATTAGGGTTTGAAAATCTATTATCTTTTTTTTTTCAGATTTCAGTTTGATCTTGTGTTCTGCAGCTGGCATTCAGATGGGCTGAGTAAACACCCTGTTTTTCAAACCTAGTTAGTAAATACTAGAGTATGCATACAAAAATAGTTGTTCCCCTTTGTAAGTACTACTTTGATCTTTGCACTTCCTTCTTACTTCTACCTCTTCAACAAGTTCATCTGTGATGACTGTTGCCCTTGGTAAAGGTTTAGTCGGAAATAACTAGAATGTTAGATTTAGTGATCATATTCCTCGTATTTCTCTTGTCATGTTCCTTGGAACAAACTGAAGCTAGTTTAAGAAACTAATATTTAGGCAGGTTTTTTACTACTGCTTTCAGACTTCCAGATAATTGATGAAGTAAGTTACTACGTTCACTTTCAGGGATTGCTCATTGTGGTAGATAGAAGGTCCAGATAAAGACTTGGCGGCTGCAGGAATCTTGGACTATCATTCAATCAGCAAGATTTTTTTTTTTTTTACCTAATTTATGAGAGGTATTCCCCTGTTCAGAAGAGGTGAAAGTTCTGACTTCTGGGGGGAAGTGGTTACTTCATAGCCTTCAATTAGTTTGAACTTGGGAGAAGTAAGAACAGTATTGACATTTTAAAATAATAAGTTACAAAAATATGAGTTTCCATATGGATTTTTGATAAAGTACTGAAAATATCTTTTTTTTTCTTCTTCTTCAGAACTTGTTAGTAGATGTGGTCTTCGGAGCATGGAGATGATTACAATAGAAAGTGTATCTGGAAATGCAGACTAGTTTAACCAATAGAGTAAATACTCAGATTATGCTCTTCCAGTCTACAGATTGAACAGGAATCACATTTAGCCG
The DNA here is from genome assembly GCF_024610735.1 of Ursus americanus. Taxonomy (NCBI): domain Eukaryota; kingdom Metazoa; phylum Chordata; class Mammalia; order Carnivora; family Ursidae; genus Ursus; species Ursus americanus. Next base: position 2,445,862 of record NC_142134.1, on the reverse strand, counting down.
GAATGGATGCATAAGAATTAATGGCTATGCAAATGAGCAGGGCGATTGTTGGTTTTATTGGTTTTCTGTTTATACTATGAATCATCTAAGGTGGCAAGATTGTTACATATTGTAAGAACAGAAAAAGGAAGAGAAGGAAAAAAAGAATTTTAGTGTCATAGGATACTTTTAAATATTCTACTCTTACATCTACATTTATGTCTGATTAGAGTTCATTGACAACTGCTTCTTGGTGACCAGTAAACCACATTGAAACAATTTGTGCTGCTTCCTGGGAATTAATTCTCACTTGCACTCTTGCACCTCCCACAAATACTGAACTCCCCTGTAGTGTTCTTAGAGGTGAGCAGGTAAGCCACCAGAAGCATATATACCCCTGTGAGTTGACCCTGTCACTCCTTAGGAGACCTTGAGGATTTTCAAGAACTGGAGGCATTCTAGTTCTGGGAAGGAATGTTTGGACTTGTGGTCCTACAAGTTAGTTTGGCTCCTTGACCTTTTTTTTTTTTTGAAACAATAAAGATTAATATTTGAAACCACATAATTTGGTAAAGTTAGTAGAGTAACCTAACCGAGACTCTTATCTTTGTAATATTTCATTAATGAGTATCTAGTGCCTCACTGTTAGAAAAAAAATAGCATTGTTTTCATGATGACAAACATGCTTTGTACCTTTGGTCTCTGCTATATTAGAGAAGGTGTTCCTGAGTGCAAATTAATGTGCTGTCTTTCATATTGCGGGTGAGGTTGATAGACCTACCCTTGAAAATCAATTTGTAGTTTAGAAAATAAGTTGTGAAATAATATTCTATTGCCTCACTGCAAATAATTTAAAGCCTAACAGTTTTACATTAAAGTAGGATAAGATGTCATTTGTTAAAAATTACAGAAGTCTCAAGAGTAGATTACAAATGAAAATATTTAATCATAAAAATTATCATTGTATTTTAAATTTTAAAAAGAAATCAATCAGTTATTATTCTCTCCTTAATTTCCTATAGTAACTAATAGACTTAATTGTCAGTAGTACAAGTTTCATCTGCTTTAATTTGTTGCCTATTTTTGAAATTAAAATAATGAAGTGGAGGCTTAATTCCCCATTACAAATTGGATTATTACTTTTTATTTATATTTCACCATTAGGCCAAAATCTTATAACCAGCTTTTATTCTGACCCATACTTTCAATAGGTATTAATGAATTTAAGCTATAGACTCAATTTCTTTTAATGGTGAGAAAAGATTCTTACTGATGGAGCTTTAAATAATATAAAGATTCTATATGGCTCATTCTTTAAAAGCCTAATTATTTTTAAAAATAATAGAAAGGAGAGGGAAAGAGCTATCTGAAAAATCAAAATCCTGTAGTTCCAACTAAAAAGAAATCATGTCAAATTTATACTGACAAAGGCATATCTAACATTCAGCGTTGTGCTTGTTGGTACATAGTGGGTCATCAGTAACTATTTCTTGAGTGAAGGAATGGCATAAGTTTTCTTTTGTTTGTTCAAAAATAGGGCAGCTGTTTTCTGCAAGGAACAAAAATTACACTATTTTGCCTTGCCTTCTGGGAAGAAAGAAACCAAAAACTAGTTCTTGCTTCCTAGATATTATATTCATATCTAAAGAGCACATGAAGTTTACTAGAACAAGGAATTTATTAAAAAGTATCCAGTGCCTTTCCAAAGGAAAGTGTTTCATTCTGAAAGATGAGTTTATGAACTGGAAAAAAAATGGCTTTTAGTTTCCAGTTTTAGAGGCATTTATGAAGCAAGGTAATAAAGTAATTGAAATGATAAAAGGTGCTTATGCAAGTAAAAAAATGTCACTTTTTGGCTACGCTACAATTTCTCTGAGCTCCACTGAAACTGTAATTTCAATATTAGTATCTCCAAAAAAGGAAACAATGCTCCAGGCATTGCTTTGTAATCCAAAGTTTGTCAAAGCCTATCTAAATTAAGCAATTAAAAAGTAAAAACAAAATACGTTAAGCCATCCAGAATTAAATACTTATCACCTATAAAAAACGAGGGGAAAAGTTACTAGCTGGTAAACCTCAGGAACAAGCAGGCAGGTAGTAAGGATACTGTATTTTCCACTTTCCTAGTTTAATGATTTTGCAATATCCAGGACCTCATGTCAGAGTTTCGTTGATTATTTTTCACTTGTAGCATTTTCAGAAAACTGTCCTTGAAACTCTAAATTTAACCATGTCTTCTATGTGGACACAATTTATAAAATCTACCATCCAGACTAGAAAAGAACACAATGCAGGCACTCCTAGGCTTTGTGTCCTGACCCCCAGGAGAGTTAGAAGCGTTTTATTGGAAATTGTTGATTTCAATCCACTCTGCTTTGCTGCCCACTTAATTCTGGTTCTGACAGTGACCTCTCTCATACATTCAGGTTTTAAAAATGAATTTTAAAAATTGTTTACAAATATTTCTATGTATAATCATTTCTATTGTTGCCAACAAACTGTGGAAGAAACTAAATGTTTACTTATATAACAAGTACACTGTAATGCTGTCACAGCAGTGTTTGTTAGTTAAAATAATGAGATATAATCCAAGTACTTTGGTAGCTTCCCTGCGAGAAGTCTTAGAGAAGGATAAATTCTGTGTTCCGTTACATAATCAGCTCAGTCTACAGCTTCTAGGCATGAAGAGAAGCATAAACAAAAACACAAAACTATAATGTTGTCCTTATCTTTACTGTATTAGGCAAAAATCTATGGACAATTCATACATTCCATACTGGAAAATAAAGCTATGGATTTTTCTTAGTTTTAGGGCTTTTGCTACATGAGTATTTGTTGGTGAGATTTTCTTTTTTCTAACTTGAACTAAAAAAATACAAAACACGCATAAAGTTAAGCACACCTCTATAGAAAGCATTTAACATTAAAAAAATTCAATTGCTATAATGAATTTTGTCAAAGTAGCAGCCATTTAAAAAATTATTTGTTATTATTGTTTATCATGTGATTTGGACTGAACATATTACACTGTTTCAATGTCAGGACATACCTTTCCCTTCCCATACCTTTTTATCTCCAGAAATCAATTCTAACAAAAATCAGGCATGAAAGAAGAAGAATTAAAAGTGATGACAGACTCCCTAATCAGTCTACCTGTTTATTGGTCCTGTGCCCACGCCTGCAATTCATTCAAATAGTGAGAATAAATTACTTGATTGTCTTAGAAGATATGCCTCCTGAGGCAAGAGTTTTAGGAATGGAGAGAATGACTATTTTTTGAGTGTTTTAACATGAATTCTTCATGTTCTGTTGATATTTGAAGAACTTCTTTGTCTGCTAGGTCTTAGGTATTGGTTTATTTTTTAGGATTTAAGTATTTATTGGCATTTGATCATTAAGACTTGGTTTATAAACTTCAGTGTTTTTTTTCTTTTAAACAGGGGCTGGGTATGGTGGTGAGGTCAAAGGAAAAGAATCCCTTACAATTTATAACATTTTGTATTATGCTCTGTGCATAATACAAGCATCTTTATGATTTATAAAGTTAAAATAGAGATGATACAGAAGGATGGAAGGAGTATGAATGGCTGTTTATATAGAAGAAATTCAAAGTAGAAAGAAACATGAAGAAGGTAAAGAATAAAAATTAAATTAAACTTATTTTTAGTTTTGTTGGGTGTTCAGGAAAGTACTTAAAGGAATACACAAAACCGTTAGTTTATAAAAATTAAAATTGAATATAAAATCTAGGCAGTAGAAAAGATTATTTATTTTTTTAATAGAAGGAGTGGGGGGCAGAGGGGCAAAGGGAGAGGGAAAGAGAATGTGAAGCAGGCTCCATGCCCAGCACAGAGCCCATCATGGGGCTACACCTCACGACCCTGAAATCATGACCTGAGCCAAAATCAAGAGTCAGACGCTTAACCAACTGAGCCACCCAGGAGACCAGAAAAGATTATTTTATAAAATGTATTCACACTGCTAATTTCAAGCCAGCCAGGAAGACTGGGAAAATGCTTTTTGTTGGGATTGATTACAATGAATCAAACACATACCTATTCCCATTTCCCATGCCACATTCATATGATTCACTCATTTATTACGCACTTAACATAGAGTAAGGTGTGGTGTGTGTGTGTGTGTGTGTGTGTGTGTGTGTGTGTGTGTTAAACCTATGAGCCTTAAAAGTTTGGTCAAAATCAAGGATAATAAAAGCATAGGTAAGGGCTTAGTGGGAGTGTTCTCTATAAAATTAGATCTTGAACTTTATTACTAATGTGAATATGAACAAGAAAAATAATCTAGAAAGTGAATCAGAATTCCAAAGAATAAATTCTATGTATCATGGATGACAGGGAAAGTGTCATGAGGAAAAGCGAGAGAGAGATTGAAAAGAACATTTTTATAGGTATTTCACTGTGGATTATACTGTTTTTGATTAATTGAAAACAATGGTTATTTCCCCCTCATTCTGAAAACATTGTAGAAGTCAGTTGTGATTAAGCAAACCTTAATACTCCTGGAAAATTAAAATCAAAAGCATAGTATTTGACAATTAAATGTATTTGCTTGCTCTCATGCCATAACATTGCATTCGTTTGAGAAAATAGCTTTATGGCTTCTTTTCATGTCTTTACCCAATTTCCCATTTTAGGCATTTAACTAAATTTAATAAGCACACATTAGAACATTTTAATATTTCCTGACTATTTTAAGATTTTATTTATTTGAGAGACAGAGAGCACAAGCAGGGGGAGATGAAGAAGAAGCAGACTCCCCACTGAGGAGGGAGCCCGATGCGGGGCCTGATGCGGGCTCGATCCCAGGCCCCTGGAATCGTGACCTGAGCCAAAGGCAGACACTTAACTGACTGATCCACCCAGGCACCTCTGACTATTTTAAAACATTACCTTAGCAGTCATTTATCCTCAAGTTCTTTTTTATGATGGTCAGGGAAGTATCCCATTTCTCTTAGAAAGTGTGCTGTAACAGCCAAATAGGAATTAGTCCAAGTTGTTTACAAAGGTAGTTCAATCCTGTGTTGAAATAGATGGATGATCGGGGGGCAGTTGTGCTATATTTACTAAATATTTGTTAAACTGAAGGGATCCAGTCATTCAAGGCAAGTCACAAAAAATAGTAATTTTATTGCCAAGCTGCTGAAATATCTTCACATCGATATCTTCATCAGTATGCCAGTATCAAATTTATGATCATCCTCATTCACCAAATTGCAATCCTTCCCCCACCCCCCATGCACATTAAGAAATGCAGTTGTTAGCCCACTATGATCCGTTTGGTAGGTTCCCCATGCCAGAAATCTAGGAGCCCATTCTTCATGCATACTCACTTATCTCATCCAGTTACCAAGCTCTGTCAATTCAGCCTCCTCCTCGTCTCCAGAATCCATCCCTTCCTCATTGAATTTCTAGCTTTCATTTTTGCATTGTCTCCTGATTCATTATCTCCTTCTACTCCACCTTTCATTCCAGCATAAAGGTCAGCTTTCTAAAGTGCAAGTCTGATCAAGTCCCAATCTTTATATTTCTGAAATGAATCTCTGTTGTCTTCACAAGCTGATTCCTGTACAGCTCACCTCCCACCCTTGCTCCTCACCCATCCCCTATTTCTCAAGTCGTCCACATCAATTTTTGGTTCCTTATCCTCTGTGTTTTCTCACTTTGAATGCCTCTGCATATGCGCTCCCTGTGTGAAGAGTGTCCTTTCCTTCCTAGCCAACTACTCAGCCTTCAGGGGTGGTTCGGGCATCGTCCTTTCTCTCTCTCTCTCCTCTATCCATTCTCCCTGACCTCTCTGTGAAGTTATGTGCTTGCATTCCGTGTTCTCTTGACTTCTTATGTTTTCTAGACAGAAAATATCTTGAGGGTGGGGATTTTATCTTACTTTCTCTTTGCATAGTGCCTGGTAAGTTTGCTAAATGAGTAAGTGAATAACTAGACAGAGTGTCAGCAGATATTGACTAGGTAGCTATTGATTAAGGTGTGTGGCTCCGGGCAAATTAACTTCTCTGGGTTTCATTTTCTCGATGTATAAAAATGAGAAGTTAGACTAGATGACCATTTACATCTAAAATTACTTGTTTTGTTGATGTGATAGTATTATTTGGAAGACTTCAGATTTTCTTGCTGTATTGAGCAAGATCACCGTAAGGGAAATGCATGTGAGAAGGTACAAAGATAATTCTTGACTGTCATTATGATAATATGAGGAACTGTTCATTTCTGGATTATGAGTTATCATTTATGGTCTTAGTCTAGTTTCTTTCTGGCATCAGGTGTTTCTGGGGTTGCATCTTTTTGTTATTAATCAATCTCTACCATAAACTTAAATTCATATTTCTCCAAAGAAATTGAAGACATGCTTGATACAGAAATTGCATATAAAATTCAATATTTTAACTCTAAATGGGCTCAAGTTCTCATTAATTATAACTATAGTTGGAGGAGGAAAAAAGGGAAGTGGTAGTAATGTAAATGCAGTCCTCATGTGTAGAACAAGAGCATAATGTCTAAAATCGACAAATTGGGGCGCCTGGGTGGCACAGCGGTTAAGCGTCTGCCTTCGGCTCAGGGCGTGATCCTGGAGTTGTGGGATCGAGCCCCACATCAGGCTCCTCCGCTATGAGCCTGCTTCTTCCTCTCCCGCTCCCCCTGCTTGTGTTCCCTCTCTCGCTGGCTGTCTCTATCTCTGTCAAATAAATAAATAAAATCTTTAAAAAAAAAAAATAAAAAAAAAAATAAAATAAAATCGACAAATTAAGAAAAAAAGATATAAACATAGTGTTTGCAGATATGAAGAGAACCCCCAGGAAAACTAAAAAGAGAAAATGAGGAGTAGATGAAAGTCAGTCACTCTGAAAAGCAGGATTGGAGATGAGGAGAGGTGGGGTAGGGGAATCTTTACTGTTTTATAGCAGCTCTTCTACCTTTGCATAGTAGGATATGTTTTTTAACCATTAATTCATTTGAATATACATCGGATCCTTTCCATGTGCCAGGTTCTAGGAACTGGGAATACTGAACAAGACAGAAATCCATAATTTCATGGAGCTTAGATCATGTAACGTTTTCACTTTTAAAAATTTTCTCTTTTCATTAGCCTTTTTTAAAATTGAAGAATCACATAAGTAAAAGATCATATTAATCATGAGAGTACAGCTTTAATGATTTACCTCAAAGTGAATACACTTAGGTGGGGCTCTAGAAAGAACATTACCAGCATCCTGAAAGTCCTATTTCTGACCCTTTATAGTCAGGACCCCTACCCTTCACTCTCATTTAAAAGGTGTCACTAATGACTTTTGGATTATATGCATGTTGATTCCAGGAGTCCACATATAAATTCATCCACATACAATTGAGAATTGACTGAATGAATTCATTACTCCAAGGTGCTAATAATGAGCCTCACACAAGTATGAACCGTGCTATGGTTAAAAGCCCTACGGTCAGTTCATTTGAGACTTTAATCACTAAACTACGTTTGTAAAAATAGAAAACAAATCACATTTCCATATTAATTTGTCATTTATGAGTTTGAGTAATTATTTAGTTTCTTGCCCAGCATTCAGTGTCACTGACAAAGAGACATGGGAGAAAAGAGCATTCACATCAGACCTTATCAGACATGGAAGCGAATGTAGTTCACTTCTTTCTTCCTTTACACATCGACATCTGCATAAATTGAAGGATTTATCCATGTGAGTGGTCAGTGTGGAAATGCCTTCCTAACTAGATTTAAGGACGGGAGGTTCCCTGTATAAGGCCTGATTTTGATGCTTGCAAGTCATCATTTGTGTGTTTGTGTAATTGGAAGATCGCGGTTTTTCTTATTTCTTCAAGGAAACCCTTTTCTCCCTCCAGAGCAATTGTCACTATATCCATAGAACCAATAAGTATTGCTGGTTCATATGATTAATCCTTTTCATTTAAAACATAAAGGATATACTTTTATAGATACGTGAGGATAAGTAAAAATGAAAATCCAAACTGAAGTTGTCATACTCAAATATAAGAGAACTTGTTTTCTCTATATCTGATCGAAGTAATATTAATCTCTAATTCATAATTCTTGAGGTCTACTTCCTCTTCAGTCTCCTCCAAAATGGTGCTCAAGACAAAGCCCAGACATGAAATTAAAATTTGGTTGTACTCCATTTTTTTAATTAAGTCTTAATTTTTTTAGAGCAGTTTCAGGTTCACAACAAAATTGAGGGTAAGGTACAAAGATTTCCCATACACCCCTACCCCTGTGTATGCCTTATTTCCCCACTATCAGCAGCTCCCATCAGAGCGGTACATTTGTGACAGTTGTTGAACCTACATTGACACATTGTAAGCACCCAAAGTCCATAGTTTGTGTATGGTTCATTCTTGGTGTTGTGTGTTCTTTCGGTTTGGACAAATGTACAATGACGTGTATCCATCATTATGGTATCATACAAGAGTATTTTCACGGCCCTAAAAGTCCTCTGTGTTCCACCCATTCATCCTTCACCCCCTACCCCCACCATCATACTCTATTTTTAGAGAAGAAATCTATAGTAAATCAAATCCCTTTCTGATACCACCTGAACGAAAGACCTCAAACTTTGTGTGAATGTATTGAATTAGTTTTTATGTGGAAATGGAAGGCAACAATATCTCAGGAATGACTTCAGTTATAACATGTAAGGTTTTATCTAATTTACTGTAATCTTCAGAGAACTTCTCTAGCTATATAAATTTAGATTCACCATACTTCATCTGACTATACTATCAACAAAAATAAATTTTACTTAGAATGGCATCTGCCATTTAATATATATGACACTTGATTATAACATGATTAGAAAATGTCCAGAACATCTTTTTGACCCTATAAATTTCAGTCATTTATGATTAAGAAAACAGGCATAGGCAAAGATTGATACTTATGGAACATATTAGAATGTGTTCTGCTCTTTCTAAGAAAATCCCTGTCCTCCATGGGTACAGTGGACATGATACAGCAAGAATTTATGTGCTTCTCTCACACAGGAAAAGAAGTTATATTCACTCTGTTTTATTGATTCTAAGAGGTACTTCTCCCCCCTCCCAGGATTCTCTAGGTATCTTTCTGTTATTGGTTTCTAATTTAATTTTATTGTGTTTAGATAACCTATCTGTATGCTTTCACTTCTTTGAAATTTATTGAGACTTGTTTTATGGTCCAACGTACGGTCTGTCTTGGTGAATGTTCCATGTGCACTTGAAAAGAATGTGTCTTCCACAGTCATTGGAGTGTTCAATACATGCACTTAGTTTTATTAATGACATTGTTCCTACATTTTCTATATCTTTACTGATGTTCTATTGATTTGCTTTCATCAATTACTGAGAAAGGAGGGCTAAAAATGTTGACTATAATTGTAGATATGTTTCTTTAGTTTTGCCACTTTTGCTTCTTGTATTTTGAAGTTCTGTTAATATGCGCATATGCATTAAAATAGTTATTTCTCTGTGATGAATTGACTCTTTTGTTCTTAAGAAATATTTCTCTTTGCCTCTGGTAGTATTTCTTCTCTTGAAGTCTATTGTATCTGATATGTTAGTATAATCTGCTTTCTTATATTTAGTACTTCCATGGTATAACTGTCCTGACTTCCCGTCTTGATACTTTTAAACTATATGAATCTTTAATATTAAAGTGCAATTTCTATGAAAAGCATATACTTGGATCTCGCTTTTTCTGTCCAGTCTGACCATCTCTACTTTCTGTTGGTCTGTTTAGTCCATTTCCATTGAATATAATTATTGATATGGTTGGGCTCAAGCTACCATCTTGGCAATTATTATCTACTTGTGCCATCTGTTCTCTATTGGTTTTTTTCCTCCTTTCCTGCCATCTTTTGAATAAATTTATTTTTAAATTCCATTTCATCTCCTTCATTGGCTATATTTTAAACTGTTTACTGAGGGACTACAATAGGAATCCTTGACTCTACCACAAATTGATACTATAACATTTCATATATAATATAAGAACTTGAGAGTGGTATACTTCCACTTGTCCTTTTCCCTTCCTCTGTGCTATTTTTGTTACAAATTTTACTTCTGCATACGTTATAAACCCCAAAATATATTGTGCTTTTTTAATAGCACACAAGAAAAAAGTCTTATATTTACCCACGTTCTCATCATCTTTGGCATTTTTCATTCTTTCATGTAGATCCAGATTTCTATCTGGCATCATTTCCCTTCAGCATGAAGAACTCTCCTTAACAGGCTGCAGGCCTGCTCAGGATGAATTCTCTCAGCTGTTGTTTATTTGAAAAATATCAATTTCACTTCAATTTTTAAAGGTTATTTTTGCTGAGTATAGAACTGTACACTAATCTTTTTTTTTCCTTTCAGTATTTTCATCATTGTTTCTGATAAGTCAGCCATCATACTTATCATTATCCCCCCCCTTGTCCCTGGATGTTTTTAGGATTGTTCTCTTTAGCATTAATTTTTATCAGTTTGGTTGTGATGTGACTAAGCATGGTTTTGTCTTTATCCAACATGGGGATCTTTGAGATTCTTGGATCTATGGGTTGATTTTTTTTTAAACCAAATTTGGAAAAATCTTGCCCATTATTTCTTCAAATATTTTTTCTTCTCTCTCCAGGGCTCTAAATGACGCATATATAAGACCACCTGATATCGTCTCACAGGTCACTAAAGGTGTCTTAATTTCTTTCTGCCTTTTTTTCTTCATTTTAGATAGATTTTATTGACTAATATTTAAGTTTATCGATCCTTTCTTCTCGTGTTTAATATGTTGATCAGGTCACCTAATAAAATCCCATTTTGATTTAGAATTTTCCATTAGTTCTTTTTCTTTTTTATTTCCATTTCTCTTGCAAGATTCCCTATCCATTTATTATGTTCATCTCCTCCTTTATATTCTTGGACTTATTGCTATTAACAGTTTTAAAGTCATTGGTTGCTAAATCCATAATTTGTGTCATTATTTTCTCTTGAGTCATATTTTCCTACTTTGCATGTTTTGTCCTTTTTATTGTACATTGTGGGTACTACATTGTGGAGAGTATATATTTTTGTCTTCCTTTAAAGAGTGTTAAGTTTTGTTGTAATAGGCAATAAATTTACTGGTGAATCACCTGGTTTTATAAAGTTGAGCTTAGAATAGCCTTTATTCTAGGGTATTTCCCTTATTCCAGTAGCATGGTCTTTCTGGGGTCACAGCTGAACACTCAGATTGTTCAGTGATGTCTCTTCACCCTGGGTGATTGGAACTTCAATGTTTCTCATAGGGTCCCAAAACTTCTGGAATCTCCATTCAGCTCTTAGATCCCTAGCAGCCATTTTTCTAGTAGGCTTTACAGAATCTTTTCCTGCACTAGTACAGCTTAGTATGTATTCATTAACCAGAGGTGACCCTTATGAAGATTTCTGAGCTTTTTTGTCTGTGTAAATTCCTCATTTCTGATATCCTGCCCAGTGAGATTTCTGTTCTCTGTTTGGACTCTACTTCCTTGTGTCACGGTTTGGAACATAGTCTCAGTCAAAAAGTGAATTTAGAGCTCACCTCAAGTGTTTCCATGTCCAGTGTCTTCCATTATTGCTTCAAATATCTTGTATAGTTTTACAGTTGAGTTGGGCAAGTTCAATAATCATTACTCTGTCATGACTGAAAGTAGGAGTCCACATTTTGACAAATCTGAAATTGCAGTGTTTCCTACTATTAATATAATATCAATTTTTAAAAAGTACTTAGTATTTACTAATTTGGTGATACAAAGAAGCGAAGCTCTTGTATCTACTTTTTAGGCATTTATATCCACTTAAGAAGATGGTAAATATATAAAGTTAAATTGTCGTAGGCCAGTATGTTGTCAAGTGTAAAATCACCAGTGCACCTAAGTGGTATAGCCTTTGTGTGGACTGCATAGCTGTAGGTTACAGAGGAAATACAGGGTTTCTGGGCAGAGGTCAGATTTGAGTAGAGGCTTGAGGTGATATGTAAGTAAGAAAGATGGCATTTCAGGATGCAAGGCTACCATGAACAAAACACAAGGTGGAAATGAGCAAGGCATTTTTGAATGATCAGTCTGTCTATGATAAAAGGTTTTGGTTAGGACGCAGTAATAGATGATGTTTATAATATGATTTAATGTAATAATATAATAAGCTGAGTGGTTGAAGGCTTTTGACCTTATAAAGGAGAATAGTAGGGAGGCTACTACTGACATTCAGAACCAAGGCAGTGAAAGTTCAACTAGGGTACAACAGTGGGAATGGAAAGGGGGAGGCAGATACAAGAAATAATACAAGAAAGAAATCAGCAGAAATTGGTTATTGACTGAAAATGTGTGAGATAAGGAGAGGGAAAGGAGAAAAAGGTGACTGAATTTTTGACCCTGAGTACCTGAGACAATGATATATAGGCAGAAATTGGGCAGTCAAGAACAGAGCCATTGCTGCAGGAATGATTAATTTGATTTTAGATATTAGAGAGTTGAAGATATTAAAAGCTTTATAATTTTTTTAATGGTATCAGTGCTTAAAGCTAATAACAATGTATTAATACTTACATTTTGAAGTCTTTATAGTACTAATTTATTCTGTTTACATTATAGCATTTTTGGCTAATGTACTTGTTTTCCTTTGTTTTATTAGGAACTGGATAAGCAAATACAGTAAAAATGAGTACAAAGTGGGGTTAGGGAGTGGGTTCTGAATAGGACCCTAACAAAGAAAATGTAATAACTGAATTACCAAGATAACTAACCCATACCCTATACACCCTCCATTTCCTGTGACACCTACCATGTTGCATTGCTTTTGTCTGTTTGTCTTCCTACTTACTAAACTGTTGCATTAGTTAGCTTTTGCTTTGTAAAAAATTACCACAAAGCTAATTAACACAAACATTTGTTATTTTTCTCACTTTGATGGGCTCTGTAGGTCATCTGGTCTGGACTGGCTCTGCTGATCTCTGAAGTCTTTTGGTTGCTCATCTGATGCTGTTTGGTTTGGGGGGGGGGGGGCGTCCAGTAGGACCTCTCTGCTCCACACGATCTCTCATTCTCCAGTGGGCTAGCTCAGGCTTGTTCACATGGCAGCAGTATTCCAAGAGAGCAACAATGGCTGTTGCAAGGCCTCTTGAAGCTGGTGTTTAAAACTCACACTTCTATCTCATGCTATTGGTCAGAGTAAGTTACAGGCCTGCCAAGAGTCAAGGGATGGAGGAGAAATACATTTTACCTTTTGTTGGGTGGAGTTGCAAAGAATGTTTGGTCATTGCATTCAATCTATCACAACTGTGGGCCCTGGGAGTACACTCTCGTATCCTTTGCTGTCTTTGGTAACTAACACATAGGAAGTCTAAATATTTTTTTAATGAATGACTAAATTAATGAAGGGACGAACCCATTCAGGGACTATTTCAATATACCTTAAAGATATACACACTTTTATTGCGCCATTAGTGAGTATGGTGTTTTCTATGGACATATTTTAGAAAGAGAGTCTCTTGATTCTCCTTCTATCCTTTGTAATTGAACAAAGGAGATACTTAAAACAAAACAAAATGAAAAGCAGCTATTGCTGGAGCTACTGTTGTTTGGTATTTTCACCTTCATATTTGGCTGTCCCAAGAAGAACTCGTTTGGGTGCGTTGTCACAGTCCTGTTTGGCTTTTCAGGCTATGCTCTGGGTAGACTAGCTCCAACCTGAACATGCAGGAGACCTGGAGCAAAGATACTGGATTAACATGAATAAAATTGTAAGTCAAGGAAAAAAATCACATCTGCCACTTGGGTAAATGAGCAAACCATGGTGTGTGGAGTCAGATTAGCTGGCATTACTCTGTCAACCTCAGCAAAGGACTTACTCTCTGTAAACCTCAGTTTTCTCCTCCGGGACCACATTTCTCAGGAATATTGTGAAAATTAAATGAAATAAGTGAAGCACTATCTATAATTCCTGATTCATGGGAAGTAATCAGTGAACTTTAGTTCTTTGTACGTGTGAACCAAACTACTGTCATAGGATGGCATTCTCAGGGTTTCTCTTTCCTGGCGTTATTGACATGTGGGGTCAGATATTTCTTCGTCGTAACGAGTTGTCCTGTGCGTTATAGGCTGTTTAGCAGCATCTCTGACCGCTACACACTGGATGCCAGTAGGACCATCCACCAGTGTGACAGCTAACAATGTCTCCAGATATTGCCAAATGTCCCTAGTGGCAAAATATGCAGACATTTCATCCAGCAGTAATAAGGATAGAGATAAAGAGGGAATGTGGCAGTGTACCCATGCATGTTGGATAGGGAAAAAAAGTACTTGATTCTTCTCAGAATGCCTCAAACCCTTACTGTCTCTATTACTTTTCCCAAAATCTAACATAAACAGAGTGATTATGCTCTAACAAAATGCTTAACATTTACTCCGTGCCACTGACTATGCTAATAAGCTTTTCATGAGTTACCAATTGAATGTTGCCTATGGATCTGCCGTCTCTATTAGATTGGCATTCCATCGTGAGCAGGGACCTTGTCCCAGCTCCAACCACGATGTAGTTGTGCTTATGAGGGAGCTATTTTCTAGGTTGGTCACATTGGTAGTGTTGCACCCCAATAATGCATTAAGGAGCTGAAAATGGATAGAGCTGTGGAAAACATGGAAAATGAGTTTATACAAATCTAGATGTAGATTACAAATATTGATTTTCTTTCAAAAACTTTTAAAAAACAGCTATTTTGAGAAGAGTAAATCCACCATTAATGTTTCTTTCATCATCACTAACCCGATATATCAGAAGAAAGATAAAAATAAATAGCCCCTTTAAAGTTAATTTTTTTTATTATATTTTTTTGAAGAGGATTCCAGTAGTGCTTAGAAATTGTTCACCCATTCTGATTTTCTCTTTTTTTCTTTTTTTTTTTTAAAGATTTTATTTATTTATTCGACAGAGATAGAGACAGCCAGCGAGAGAGGGAACACAAGCAGGGGGAGTGGGAGAGGAAGAAGCAGGCTCATAGCAGAAGAGCCTAATGTGGGGCTCGATCCCATAACGCCGGGATCACGCCCTGAGCCAAAGGCAGACGCTTAACCGCTGTGCCACCCAGGCGCCCCTGATTTTCTCTTTTTTTCTTAAAAATGTGTACTTCTAATTACATAAATGAGTTAGAAAATTAAAACATAGGAATGTATAGCTTAGGGAGTAATAATCTCCATGTCACTTATATATGGATCCGAACTATTGTTTTTAACAACTATGTAATATAAAAGGTATAAGTATAACATAATTATAATTAAGTGATCTGCTATCAAAGGACATCTAGATTTTTTCCAGTTTTTTGAGGCAATGCATATCCTTGTATTAATTTTTTTGCATATGTGATCATATTTTAGTACAAATTTCTGAAAGTGGAATTGCAGAGTCAAAAGATAACCTCAGTTGAATGTTTCCCATTGTATGTAGTACACACATGTATATACCTTACATGACACTTCCTCCAAAAAGTTCCTCTATCTAGATAAATAGCCTTTATCTATGTCAATTTATTATTTAATAGAGAAATGGTGAAAAGTCACTCTCTTTCCTATAATTTCATCCTCATTGCTATCCAGGATGAGGTATTAAAATTACACCCAAGTGATATCTGCTATAGCTGAATATAGTCTTGAAAATAGAGACACTTCATCTCTCTGATTCTCAACTGCATCCTCTGAATGGCACCTAAAACTGTTTTTTCAAACTGCAGATTGTCACCCATTAGGGGGTCATGAAATCAATGGGTTTGAAAAGGTTGTTGTTTTTCTTTTTAATGAAATCTAATAGAACAAAAAGATCATGTTTCCTTACAGTGGGCCCTGCTCAAAAAATGTGAATATATCTGATCCTAGAAAATTCCTCCACTTTCAAGGAGGGAAGTGGCCTTGGTCTTGCTGCCTTCACTAAGAACTCTCTGTGCTGGCCTTTGATGTCAGTGGTGAGACTGTCACAGGTGTGCAGAAAGTAATCCATTAGGCATTTCAGGTAGAACTCGTCACATATTTAGAACTTAGCCAGTTATAACATTATGCCTCTCATGTGAGAAACACAAACAATTCGCTGGAGAAGCTATTTTTAGTGCTAGCTAGCTACATTTTCTATTTCTCTTTCCACGGTGTGAACATTTTCCTGAAAACCTCACCATTGGGGGAGAGAGATGCAGAGTTTAGGCCCATCTTCTCACTAGTCAACCCAGTATCTTCCTTTCTGTTTCAAGGTCCTTCCTCAAAAGCACAGAACTGTGCGAAGGGAAAGTGAGAGGAAGGGCTCAGGGAGCAGGGGTGCAGGAGGGGCTTTCCCTGGTCTTTCCTAATCTTTCAGTTCCAAAGGCTGAGTTGCTATTTCAGAATTTTGAAATAAAACTTGCTTTTAAAATTAATGCAAATATTACTCAGTGATTCATCCCTTCCAAAGAATTCTTGGTTTCTTTTGACATTTTATTTTTAAATTATGAGTTAACATTGACATCACTCTGAGGGTTACTGTTACCTCAGCTCTTCACGGTGAATTTAACTGCCTCACAAAGCCTGTAAAGTCAGATTTTAATCACCACCTGGGCATCTCTTGGGCTGCTGTTGGGCTTTTAAAACGCTGATCTTTTGGCACACATTTGTGCAGAAAGCACGGGGAGGATGTTGGCAGGAGGACTGTGTTTAATTGGATAGTTTGTCCAGTGCCTATAGTTAGAGATCTTCATTAAAGTTTTAACTACAATAAAGATCATGATAAGAACCCTGTGGCAGTTCTAATAGAGTAATTTTAGTTGAGTTTTAAAAATCAAAGTGAGGGCCACTTTATATTAAATCCAGACATTCAAAGGTCAGGAAACCATCAACAGCTGTATGTACACGTAGCACGCATAGATATTCAAAGTAACAGTGGATTCTGTCAGCTTAAGGAGTCAATGGTCTCCCCTCTGCTTTTGAAGACCCTGGGCTAGGATTATTTGAGAGGACTCAGGTGGTCAGCCCACATTAATGGAAAGCCTAAAGGCAAAAATTTTTTTAAAATGGTCTTAATATCCTTCTTGGAAGTTTGGACTCCTGTGGTGTTCTAAGAATAAGGATTTTCCACATGGAATATTGTAACTGGCATTAGCAAGGCATTTCAGTGTAACACTATTTTACTAGTATTCTTCAAATAATTGAAATTTATGATAATGACTCTGTAATATACATGTACACCTAAGTACATATAAAAATGCAACTTTACAAAAAGAGTTGTGATTTGTTCTTTGAATAAGCATTTATTAGTCCAGTAACCTACTCTAAGCTCAGCAAAATCCTGTTTTCAGGCGTTGATCCCATCAAAACCTCTCGTTTTACAGATGAGGAAACAGAGGCCGTAGTGAGTTTCGTTGTATATCCAGAGTCACACACCCAGCAGTGGAAGAACTCCGGAATGTTTCTGGGCAATTTTCCTTTTTTTTTTTTTTTTTTTTTTTTAGCTACTTCTCTTAATTGATTACAGTTATTTGCCAATCTTCAGTTTTACATTTTAGACTAATATTTCTTTCAAATCTGCAGGGAGTTCTTATTTACAGGACGCACCTTTTTCCCTTCTGCTGAAGTTGGACACTGCTCTGTATCCCACTAGCAATCCTCACGAGGCTCGCTCACTCCTCATCAGGCACAGAGGACTCTGGGAGGACAGGATTTCATTGGAAACCGGGGTCCTCTTTGGAGGATTTTGTCCTTATTGGAGATGCATTCATTAGGGTAAAAGATAGACTATTTTAATAGAGACACCCAGCAATACGCTAGGTCAAAGAACAAAGAAATTTCTTTCCTTCTCACATCACCACCAGTATTAGCTGCCATTCATCAGTGTCCATGTGGCAGAAGCTAGGTCTTCTTCGTGTCTAGGTTTTATCCAGCAGGGAAGAGGAAAAAAACCCAAAAACGTGGAGGACGTTTGTCAAGGGCCTTAAGCCCAGACCTGGAAGTGGCACACAAATAGTTTTGACGTTCTCCTGGTGAGCATTTTGTCAAGTGGCCATCCCTAATTCTAAGGAAGTGTGGAGTATACTCGAGCTGAGCAATCAGACTTGCAGCTACAGATACGACCGCGCAAAAGGAGTGAACAGATCTTGGCGTACAGTTAACATTCTCAGCCCGAGCCCCAAGTGCTTTACAGACTTCATGAAAAAAAAACCAAAAGAAACTTGTCTCAGGAATGTTGTATACCTGAAACTAATGTAAAATCATGTGTCACCTGTATTTCAGTAAAAAATAAAAGAAAAATTTATTTCAGGAAGTAATATTTGCTTTCAGCCTTTTTTGTCCTTTAATCTTTCATGTAAATAGGTATAAAATTTGATCTAGGTAAATTTAAATAAAATCAGCCTATATTTAAAGTAATGATAAGGATATTTCTTAAGTAAGTAAATCCAAAATGGTATGTGATTTTTAGATACTATTTTTATCTGGCCATGTGGTTTCTCACTTTTCTCAGGGGCTCTGGGTAATAGAAGATTGCTAGGGCCTGAAATACATTAATATCTGGCTAGGGTAGATTAAATGTGAGACTATAGCCTTGATAATAAGGGCTCTTACAGTCTTTCTCTACCATTTTTTTTTTAAAGATTTATTTATTTGAGAGAGAGAGCACCTGCATACGTGCAAGTGAGGAGAAGGGCAGAGGCAGAGGGAGAAAGAATCTCAAGCAGATTCCACTGTGAGCAGAGCCCGATGTAGGGCTCGAGCTCAGGACCCCCAGATCATGACCTGAGCCAAAATCAAGAGTCAGACACTTAACCGACTGAGCCACCCAGGCGCCCTTCTGCACCACTTGGACAAGGGTAGGAAATGGCTTACTGCAGGGGCATGCACTAGACGGCAGAGCACGGCACATGGGAGCTGTCCTCCCTAGTGCTGTGCAAAGCACTGACCAGGCCCCTCTGACAGCAGGAGGCCCCTCTCTGAGCTTCTCAACTCAAGCCGTGGGTAGAAAGCTTGGACACAGTTCTAGGACCATCACAGAATTCACAAAAGGTTGGAAAATAATCTACACGAAGAGCTAAGACCAAATCCTTGTAGTCTAGATGGTGACAAATAGAAATGACCGCTAAGAATTCAAGTATGTATGATTTTTGTACAGACGCTGAAGATTGGTTGCACCAAATTCCAGGACACTGTTGTGAGCTTGCCACGGTTTTGGATTGCACATAAGTGGTAATTCCTTGATTGTGCAATTTTTCGCCTGGTAGATTTCAATTCCAAAAAGGAACTACTCTTCTAAGGTTGATGTCCCCCCTTCTAAGATCTTTTAAAAAGGATTATGTTTGGTCTTAGTGGAATAATACAGTTTACTCCTGTATGATGGAATTCTTAAGTGTCATTCCATTCTTATAGTTTGGTTTTGTTTTGTTTTGATACACAGCTCCAGAATGGCAGAAGACGATACGTATTTGGGAGGGCATGAACAAGTAAGTATTATAATCTCACTGATAATTTTTTGTAAATGTATTCATATTTTTAAATATACAGAGGCAGCAGTAGTAGTTGTCAGGAAAACTCTAAAATCGGTAAAACTTTATTTACAATTGTTCTTGAGGTTTCCCTCTCCCTCATTGTGAGGTCAGAGAGGACATGTCATATAAAATGAGGAACTTTATCACACATACTATTGCATAAAAATTATATATGCTGCAGTCAAATGATAACTACCATATTAGTTTCCTAGGGCTACTGTAACCAATGATCACAAACCAGATGGCATAAAAAATCAGAAATATACACGGCGCCTGGATGGCTCAGTCAGTTAAGCATCCGACTCTTGGTTTTGGCTCAGGTCATGATCTCGGGGTTGTAGGATCAAGCCTATGTCAGGCTCTGTGCTGGGTGTGGAGCCTCTTTGGGATTCTCTCTCCCTCTCCCACTACACCCTCTCGCTCTCTAAAAACAAAGCAAAACAAAAAACAGAAACAGAAATATATTGTCTCACAGTTCTGGAAGCTAGAAATATCAAAACCCAAAATCAAGATGAGGCAGGGCGGGTGACTTCTGGAAGTTCTGAAGGAGAATCCGTCCCCGGCCTCTCTGCGGGCCTGCCGGTGGTTGCCCGCAATCCTCCGTGCCGCTTGGCTTGTAGCCGCATCGCTCCTGCAGACCCGTCTCTTCCCTGGGTGTCTCTCCCGTGTCTCTGTATCCAAATCTCCCTCTCTTTTCTCTCACGAAGTCCCCAGTCATTGGATATAGGGTCTGCCATTCAGTATGACCTCATCTTGACCTGATTACATCTGCGAAGACCTTATTTCTAAGTAAAGTTACGGACACAGGCACTGGGGGGAAACACAAAATATTTACTTAAAACTCATCTAGTGAGGAGGCAAATTAGTGTAGTGAAAAGACCTCTGGCCTTAGAATTCAGATATCTTTATGTGGGTGCCGGCTGCTACTGATCGGCTCTTAAAACTTGAGGAATCCCTTAGCCCCCCACCATCCCGCTTTTCTCATTTGCAAAATAGGAATGCTAGCCGCACACTCACAAGGGTGTTGAAAAGACTGGATGAGCAGTGAATGTGTTTTGGGAACATATAACTGTTCGTTATAATTTTATTTTCGGTTATGAAGGAATACCAGTGTCTCTTTTCCCTTTCTCGCCCAACTTTTTACTTTGAAAAATTTCAGGCCCATAGAAATATTAAATAGTCCAACAGATCTTTGTTGATTATTAATATTTTGCTTCCTCCCCATCCCTCCCTCTCTCTCCCTCTGTCCTTTCCCCTCCCTCTGTGTGTGTATGTATGTATATATACACACATGCATAATACATGTTTTATATATTTTATATTAGCTGTATATTAAATGAACCGTTTGAAAGTAATTATTAGACCCTAGGGTAATTATAATAACAATATTAAATTTTTCACGTAATGATTTTTAAGAAGTATTTAAAGTACTGAGATTTATTCATTCATCAGCTATTTATTGAGGCATGACTATGTACCAGAACATTGGCTAAGACAGACTACAAAGTGAGTGATACAGCTGCCATTAAAATAGGAGGGACAGAAACATAGTTTCTATTTGGTGACGAATGCTATTGTAGTCGTTTGCACAGAATGAGCCAGAAATGGTGACAGGGGTCGCTCTACTACCTGGAGGGAAGAACAGGTTATGAAGGACTCTGCAGAGAAAGTCAGTGTCAGCTGCAATTTGGAAAATGTAGTTTGCTAGGCTAGACAGGGAGAGGGAACACTACATACCAGGACACCCTGGCCCAAGATTCATAATCAATTCATATTAAAACTTTAGTGGCAACCACCTAAAAAATGGATTTTCCAAATTTACGCATGCAAACAGTCAGGAAAATAAAACCAAAAGTGAAATACTTTTTAAGGGATCTGGTATCACTTCTTCAAATAAAATAGACTTGTGTAGAATTCCCTATTCTTGATAATGTTCTGATTTATTTAGACAGAATGAGTATGCATTGCTCTTCACAGTAAGATGTCCTTTTGAATTTTAGTGTACAAATGGTGATGTGGGATCAATCTAGGAACATTTTCTTTGATTACAGCAGAAAAGATATTTGGCTACTCATATTATCAAAACCCATGTTTTACCTTTCACTTTTAATATGCAATGTCTAACATTTGAGGGCAAACTCTAACCAGCATTAGGGTTGTTCTGCTTGGTTTTAGACCATGCTTTCCTGTCTATACACAGGAAATCTTATCAGCAAGAGATGGTCCTTTATGCCACACAAAAGTAAAACCTGCTGAAAACATTCATTTCGAGAGTTTTTCTTATGTGGGCACTTTTGTGATCAGCAGCAACAGGGGTGGGGTAGATCTGATATTTCCATTTTTGAGGCGAGAGGTCCTTGAAGTAGGAGGGTTTTTTTTTTTCCTGGTCTCAAGCTTAATGGTATGTATTTCCTGAAGCATACATGTCTTCCGTGAAATATCCCCAGTGTTTTGATGTAGTCCAGAGTTTGCTCTCCAGCTGCGAGTTAATACACAATGCAAGCTGCAGCGCACAACGCGGCTTCTGTCTTCCTCGTCTGAAGTGGAGTGTGTGTCCCGCTCCCAAGACCGGTGCTCTGCCCTCTGCTCAGTTACCTTAGCCACCCGCAGGACCACAGGGACGACATTTTTTTGCTAGGTCATCTCTTCTGTTCTGAGACGGGCGAATACTCTCTGTAAGGTGGGGCCCGTTTTTTTACAATAGCATGTTTTTTGATTCCTATATTTCCTTTCCAGGGAACAATGAATAGCATAGATGAACTTTACTCTTAAGCATTGAAGTGGAGCAGATTTACTGTTCCTCAGTTGAAAATTTGCATACCTCACAACTGGATCTGAAATGTTCTTTATTTAAACACTGTGTTTCTTACTCTTGATTTAACTAGGCATACTAGGCTTGTAGGTTCTAGGAACCTACAATAATATACTAATAAAAAAAGAAGAAGGAGGGGCGCCTGGGTGGCTCAGTCAGTTAAGCGTCTGCCTTCGGCTCAGGCTGTGATCCCAGCATCCTGGGATCGAGTCCAGCATCGGGCTCCCTGCTCAGTGAGGAGTTTACTTCTCCCTCTTCCTCTGCCCTTACCCCCAGCTTGTGCGCTCTTTCTCTAGCTCGCTCTCTCTCAAATAAAAACATTTTTAAAAAAAGGAGTAAATTGTAATGCTGGTTTTTCTTTTTGTTTAATACCAGCTTACTAACCAGCATATCATAAAAAATGGAATAGGGTTGGTTTCTGTGCAGTCCACAGACCTTTCAAACAGATGACTTATTTGGGTTGAAACAAATACTAAGCTCAGAAATATGAATTTTAAGTCCTGAATGAACTAAATGGAAAGGAAATTTTCTCTTGGGATAGGTAATTATAAATAACTTATCAAGATAGACTATAGAATTCAATCAACACATATTGCTTGCCCACTGCGTTAGTTCTCTGTTGCTACTGTAACAACTTACCACGCATTTAGTGACGTAAAACGACACAAATTTATTCTCTTACAGTCTGAAGGTCAGAAGTCTAAAATCCAGGTGTTCGCAGGGCTGCATTCCTTCTGGAGGCTTTCTTTTCCTTGCTTCTTTCTTTCCTTGCTTCTAGAGGTGGCCTGCATTCCTTGGCTTGTGACCCCTTCATCACATCAACAACTTCTTTCCAGTGTCATACCTCCTACCATTCAGTTTAATCTCCTCTATCCCTCTTACTGGGCCCACTTGGATAATTCAGGATTGTCTATGTCCATATGAGACACAGAGAGAGAGAGAGAGAGACAAAGCACGAGAGAAAGAGAGAGCACAAGTGAGGGGAGCAGCAGGCAGAGGGAGAGGAACAAGCAGACTCCCCACTGAGCAGGGAGGCCAATGCAGGGCTTAATCCCAGGACCCTGAGTTCATGACCTGAGCCGAAATCAGACACTCAACCAGCTTCAACCAGCTGAGCCACCCAGGTGCCCCTCTGTGTCCATATTCTTAATTTAATAACATCTGCAAAATCCTTTCTGCTATATGACATAGCATTTACAGGTTCTGGGGATTAGGATGTAGTTGTCTTTGGGGGGCCATTATCCAACCTATCACACCCACTAAATTCCGGGTAT
This sequence comes from Ursus americanus, assembly GCF_024610735.1. Classification (NCBI taxonomy): domain Eukaryota; kingdom Metazoa; phylum Chordata; class Mammalia; order Carnivora; family Ursidae; genus Ursus; species Ursus americanus. The sequence continues at coordinate 2,422,279 of NC_142134.1, read as the reverse complement.
TTTGCATTGTGCTATGTAAGTAAAGGTGAAAAAAAAAAGTGAGGGAGCTCTCTGCTCAGTTATATCTGCTGCTTAGACTGTAAGTTATATTTTTAGTTTATCTGTAAATTGCACCAGGGCTATTGCCTAATTCTTATAGGTCTTGAAGTTGCATGGCTAGAGTAGGAGTTTCTTTATCATCATCAAAGAAATATTTCTAGGATTTCCAAGACTGTATTCTTATGCTCATATTTTTGAGAGTACAGCTTTAAATCATTCATTAAAGAATATTAAGTATCCACTTTGTGATAAATATACACTGGGCCCTAAAGATATACTAATAAGCAAGCTACACCGGTTGTTGGCCTCTGTGGATGTTATAGTTAGGCCATTCTTCTCAGATCCCTTTGTCACATAAACATGGCCCAAACGTGTAAAGTAGACATGAGAATTTCACTAGGTCTCATGAACATGTTTTTAAAATCCTGATTTGAAATATTTTCGGATTTTTTTTTTGCTTTGGTTTTTGTTCCAATAATTGTTTTAGGTGTTTCAACTTTAAATATTTTATAGAATGTTGGAAAAATAAGGATTGAATTATTCCAATTTTCTTTTTTACAGATGTTTCATTTGGATCCTTTGACTCATACAATATTTAATCCAGAATTATTTCAACCAGAAATGGCACTACCTACAGGTAAGAAAACTCCTCATCCCTGTTGCCCTGTCATTTATTTTGCTTTTGCTTTTTTTTTAAATTCAAGATTTGCTAATAGCATCTTTTAGAAAGTCAGTAGTATGCCTAAAAAGGAAATGGTGATACATGTTTTAAAAACCAACTTTCACTAGACTTGTTGGAACTATATTTGCCTAAAGGTGTTCCACCCCACTTACCCACTGTCTGACTTAAACAATTGTTAGTGATATCCTTGAGGATGGCTTGAAAGGAATTTGTTTCTGGTAGCATTTTCCTTTTCGCCGGATCTTATTAGCTATGGGGTCTTTGTAACTCCTGTTTCCTTTATCCCAGATGCACATGAGGTATCCTCCACTTCTCAGGTCTACTCCCAGACATTAATTTGAGTGTCTGTTGTGTGCCATCCAGTATGCCAGGCACTGGGGATGTAAAGTTTACAAAAGTTTACAAAAATCATAAAAATCATGTCCCTGGAAAAATCATCTTTTAAAAAAGTTTTTGGCTTCACATTCTGACCAGTTGGATAAAACGTATGATATAATCCTTCCTTCTAACATGACTGTATTGACAAATTGTTGAATCTCATATGAATGATTTAAAAAAGCAGCTCATTTAGTCTCTTTTTATTGATTGATTTGTATGTAAACTTTGTGTGATGGCTGTTTTTATGTGCTCCTCGTATCACCAGTGGGACTTACCATATGCTCCGAGGCAGCGTGAGTAAATTGTGGAAGTTGCGTATAGAACAGAGAGTTCTGTAATTGGGGCACCTGGCTGGCTCAGTCAGTAGAGCATGAGACTCTTGATCTTGGGGTTGTGAGTTCGAGCCCCATGTTGGGTGTAGAGATTGCTTAAAACAAACAAACAAAAAACAACCCAGAGACTTTTGTAATCACCGAAGTGGACATCAGCTATTCTATTTACCATGGACTTGCTTGTCCTCATTGGGAGATTTCATCCAGTTTGTATCATTCTCCCTTAAAATTGTTATTGTTACTACGGTACCCACTTTTCATTTTTTAAATCAAAATGTTCTGTGTTTTTTATCTCCATTATGTAGATCTAGGACTTCTTGGGAAGGAAAGAATAAATCTGCTCTATGTTCACCTTCCCTAGCAGAAGCTGTATCGCTGAGGCCTTTCTCTCTTTACCCCACAAAACACATTTTGTAGGCTGCCGTGTGTGAGGTCTTGGGAGTGCTGTCCAATCTGAGCTGTCGGTCAGCTTCCTGTGAACAAGTAAAGATCTTGGTAGCTTCTGTGTTTCCTGTGAACGTTTTATTCTGGGGTTCAAAGTTCTTTCTTAGTATCAGTGCTTTATTGAAAGCTTAAGAACTTGGTTCTGCCCTCAGAAAACATAAACATTTCCATTTAATGTCTTGTAAATGCCAAACAGTACCCTGAGTAGATTCTTTCTTAATGTTTTTACTTCATCAAATTTATGGAGGTTGAAATAAGATTATCCAAAGAAACATCTCAGTAAATATTATGTGGTCAGAGCTTCATGTCGTAGAAATTATTTTGCCATAGGATTAGAAAAACTCTTAAAATCATACCTCAACATCTCATATCCCAGTTGTTACCTCATCATTTTTATTGTTACGTTTTTCCCTCTTTGTTGTAGTGGCATAGTCCAATTTTTATGATTCAAGATGTATGGATGTTTTATTCACATCTTAAAGGGGTAGAGAGGTTATATAAAACAATATTACTTGTAATTCTCATACAGACTGTTTTATCTTCTTGAAATCTGAAACTATTAGTTCTACTACTTGTTGAAAACTCTATGTGATATGGTACCACTTTTAGGTCTATAATGTTGTATATACTGTAAGTTAAATTTCTCTACAGAGTGGGCTGTTACTTCAAGGCATAGAAATGTGGCCAAAAGAAAATTGGCATTAAAATGAATACATGCATATCAAATCTAATTTTCTAGTTGACTTAACTTTTGAGTGTGTTCCCTAAAAGACAAAAATGGCCCTGTTTCACTAATAAAATTCCCAAACCTTGGAATTTCACATATTTAAAGGAAATTAAGCCATACAGCAAAAATAATAGCAAACCTTCAAGTATTTTTAGAAGAGTTAATAAGTGAGAGACTCGAAGTTTAATGTAAACGTGATCTAACTCTTCTGTATTTTCCATGACATACGAAATTTGCTTTTTTAGAGGCCTCTCTTCTTGATCTAGCATTCTAGAAGGAATGTTTTTATGAGTAGAACTGTTACATTATCACACAAGGTGTATTAGTAGCATGAAAATATTTCTATTTCTAGGCAGTTTTATTTCCTTATCAAAAATTAAATTCTAGCCATTTTGGGGGAATTTTTAGATTGCAGTTTTTTTCCTAAAAGTATTTTAAGGTATCCAGGATAAATTTCATACAGACAAGAGAAGATAATTTTCTTAAAGTAATACTGCATTGGCCAGTCACTACCCATTTTTCCTTTCTTGTGTATGTTTTGCTTCAAATTCAGTCATTTTTCAACGGACTTCCTTATAAATTTCTTGCATAATAACAGGAAATAATTATACCTTTGTTTCCTCCAGTTCTCTAGCCTTATCCTGATTCATCATAACACTGAGAAGATAAAAATAAATTCTCTCTTAAGTTATAGTTTATTTTTTAATTTCAACATGAAGGTTTATATCCTCTCCATAAACTTATTTATCTAAAATAAGATGAACTTATGTTATCTAAAAGAATGAACTTCTGGCTAAGAGACTGTGAAGACTGAAATGAACACAAAAGCATTCCGCTAGAATTTTGTTAGTATCAAACATCTTAATTTACAATCAAATGAGTGAGAAACACCCTATGTCTCTATTGCAGAGCTGTGGATTATTATACTATTGACATAAAAACCAGCTGGGGAGTGTAGGGACATTCTCCTATTGAACAGCTCGGTTTTATACTAGCAGAGGTTCTGATTTGCCTTTGAATCTTCCCCCAAAGTCAGATATAGTCAGGGTATGGATTAAGCTTCTAGTCTTCTTTATGTTTTATAATAATTGATTGGAATGTAGCTGCTTTAACTAAGTTTTTTTCAGGATTCTATAAAATGCCTGTGCTGTTTTAAAAGAGTTGATATGATAATAGTCAGTATTCGGAAATTGTATACAAACATCAAAAGCTATAAATTAGCAAGAAAAGTCCACCAGACTTTTGGTCTGATAAACCAGATGAAATTTGGGAGGGCAGGGGAAACAGCCTAGCCGGCTGGGGTATGAAGGCAGTACTTGGGGATTCAAATAAGGGAAAAGAACCGAACACTTGGTTCAGGAAAGGCAGGTAGCCTGAGATCACTATCTGTGTGTTTCACACATGTGGCCGCCAGCTCAGTCTCTTCTACTTTCACATTAAGCACATTCTCTTTGAGGAATGGAAGTCAGTGTCTAATGATGTGAAGGCAAAAGGAAATGCCATGGTGCCCAGGAAATGGTTGCTGCTTTTAATTGGTATTTGTGTCATTTTAAAAACGCGTTGCTAATAGTCAGGATTGTGGAGGCTGTTGACGTCCTCATCCTTGCCAGACGGACATCGCACCTTTTCTCGGATTGTGCAATGTACTATCACCATTCAGCCAATGTTTATTTATCGTGGTTCTCTAAAGGCATAAAACTGTTGTTAAAAATAAATTTACTAGTCAAATGAGGAAGGTAGATTATATCAGTATGGAATTTTAGCTAAAAAAATGAATTTGAAACCTCTATTTAAAACATAATTTCAGGGGTTTTTTTTTTTACTTGCTTTATATTTTGTAGCAAATTTAAGAAGCCTCACAGTTTCTTTTGCTTTCTGTTTGTTGTTTTTGCTTTTAGCAGATGGTCCATACCTTCAAATATTAGAGCAACCTAAACAGGTAAGAGGCTTAAAGGGATGGGACTTCCTCTTTAAATGTGAGATCCGTAAGTCTCATATTCATATCTTGAGCACTGGATAAAATAATGAGTGAATTTTACGAAGGAAGTAGCTTATCTAGGAGTTCAGCAGCCTGCCACATTATCTGACAATTTCATTTGTCTACTCCATATTTCTCTTGGTCATCTTCCAAATGTCCTGAGCCTCAGTAGTAGTTCTGTAAAACCTAGATGATTATAGATCCTTGCTCTCTCAGTATCTTCACCATCTCTGCTTAGCAGCCACTCCTAGGAAAGGCATAGATCTTTCCATTCCTTTTCGTTTATAAGGAAACAGCCATACATGCAGTTCATATACACTGACTTACACCCATCAATCCTGTCCCTGCACTGGCAGGACTTCTTAGCCTTCCTCCTTTAAAAGGAGGAAGAGGCTTTAGAAGCTCCAGCCTTTTCTGTTTTTTCTTTGGACCATGTGACCTAAGCTATTACAAGTACCAGTGGGGTGTAGGTAACGTTTTAGAGTGCACAACTGAGTCCTCTTCCCTCTGGTGTTAGCCTGAGACTCAGCCCCGTTGGAGACAGGAGAGGAGCAGTTTATTTTATCAGGTTCTCCCTCTTACCACTAGATTTTGTTGGGGATGCCTGGGAATTGAAGTGGCTTCCTCTCCATGCCCCGACTCTGTGAATAAATATGTATTGGAAATTGGATGGGACCATTGCTATGAAAGAGGAGGAAAGAGAATCTTCATGCTTTTCTTATAGGGTATAGGGGAGAGCTCAATTATTACAGGATATTTAGAATAGTGTAAGTCCCCCACAGAATGAGGGCAAAGTAAGTAAATCTCTGGATGGATATGCTTACCACATTTGTGTGAGACTGGAGATGCGCGTACCTGCTGTCTTGCAGTTATTACCCAAGACCTTTCTTAATGTTTTCAGTAGCTCAGCGGAGTGAGTGTAACACTTCTGCATTGTGTAATATTTAATAAATGCTAACTAGGTCAAGAACTTAAATAAAGCATCCATTGTGGTTACTGTAATTGTGACATGTGTTTAGATTTCGGTTAGAATTTAAAGGATAGAGCCATCTTAACGATCATTATAAGGCTGAACTGAGATAAAAGTTTTTGATGTGGAGACAGAATGCCATGTGAGACTTCGGACATTGGTTTGGTAGCTTGCAGTGGCAGACCGACTCCATGAGCTTCCAGCATGACTTGTCTTTGCTTTACCTCCATGTCCAATTCTTTAGCGGTGACTTCTTACAAGAGGTAGCCAGTTTTCTCAAAGACACCCCCCCCACCGAAGTCTGTGCAGTGGTCTGGCCTCCTGGAAAATTTCCAGGCTTCCCAAATCTGCATTAACTCATGAAAGCAAGAAATCAAACTAAAGTCTGTGTCTCTGCATACCAGGCAAAGCATGTTTTTCAAATATCTATTTTCATAAGCATAAATAATAAGAATTTTTAAATGCTGTTCCTTATTATGGGTCCAACAGTCATAAGGAAAAATGGACACTTATGATTTAGCTAAAAGGTTATGTAGTTCCAAAATTCAAAATTTAATTCACCATGCGTAGGTGTCTGAAAGCTCACCTGAGTAAAACAATGTGTTTGTTTACCAAGCTGATGTTATTTTGATGTCTGACTCCAGTGAAAGTAAAAAGACGGTATTTAATTCAGGCTTTCTGACCGGATGGATGTAGCCCTTGCCTTTGAGGTTGATGACTCATCGTAAGCAAATGGAGTTACTAAAATGAATGGCTGTGGGTCGACAAACCTCTAATCTCAAAAATTTAGAACCAACCAGAAGCACATTCAGACTATACATGTGAAGACATCTTATCTTCCTGAAAAAAAAAAGTCATAAATTTCCATCCTCAGGTTAAAAATTCCTTTGCACAGAAGTTTAGATACTCTTATGCAACCATGAATACTCTCTATTGTTTTACAAACTGTTAGCAAGCTATTAAGACATGTCTCTTGACTCATATTCTATTTGACACGATTCCCAATAAGATATAAAAGTATATGTGTATATATACTTCCACCTGCCTAAGGGAATTTTGTGATTAAAGATAATGAATTACTGTATTAAAATTTTTAATTAAAAAATTTTTAAATAAAAGTTAGAAAAAGGTTTTTTCTTTGCCACAATTTCCCCCGCCCTGACAGAGATGAGTCATAGCACAGACTACTGATCTTTAGAATATCCAGTTCTGTCGCGTATTATGCAGTGCTAATTATCTAACGCTTTTTAAAAACTGAGGTTGTGTTTAAGTAGATTAGCAGGCAGTAAATCTCTATCTTTATGGTTAGTCAATTCTGGGGGCTCGTGTCACACATGCTGCTGCTTTTTCATGCTTTTAGAAATGTCATTCAATTATTAAAAGTAAGCCAATAGCCTTTGTCTTTAAAAGGTAGAGGGCTGAATTTGTAACTTATTTTTTGGTTTGAATTTGGCGAGAAACAAAACAGAGGACTTGCTCCTAATGACTGACCTCATCTCAGAAGGTTTCCCTGGTATTGGGTTTGAAATCTCCTGAGGAGTCGTATGCAAAAGTTGTTTTGAGTCCCGGTTTACTGAGTTGATCATACACTCTAGATCCCTGTGTGACTGAGGAACTTTCCCACACTAGGGAATTTACTTTGGGCCTTACTCATCCCATGAAATATGCTTTCAGACTGATCCTTTGGAAATCAGAAAGTTCTCAGAAAATATAGGGACAGTTCCAGATTCTTACCAGAGATTTAAATTAGTTCAGGGCCCCAGACCGCTCGGACTATTTTGCAAGACCCTATGATGCATAATGAAATTTAGGGCAATCTAAGGAGGGCAAGAAATTTTACACTGGCACATGAGCTCCAAGCTGTTAAGACCTTTGCATTTGCCAGGCTTTACAATTGTTAAGAGTCTGTGAGGTAGAAAGCCCCACCAGCAAGTAGTGCGTGCACAGAGCTCCTGATGGCCTAGCGATCTAGCACTGTTGATATGAAATCAGTCCCACTGTAAAAATAAATGAAAGATGAGGATGTTCCTTAAAGTATATAAAGATATTTGAAAAGGATTTGAAAAAAGAAAAGCTGCCTGGTTAAATTTAAACTATAACACTAATACATTTGACTGACAGCTTTATAAAGTTGAGTCTTTCAGGAAAAACATTGAAAGCTCCCTTAATATGAAGCTTCCTTAATATCAGACCCATCTTTATAATATTCCTTGGTTTATTCTTGGTATACAAATATGTACAATTATCACTGTTAGCTTTGTAAATCCTAAAATACTAGAATTGGAACAGGCCTTACAGATGGTCTTGTCTAAGCTTCTCATTTGTATAGATTCAAACAACAACAGCACGGAACTTCGGTGTTTCTCAGCCCACAGGAGTTCGTTCACGTGGTTAAAGGCTTCCAGCTAAGTCTTCACTGATTTACTACAGCTGTGGAATTCGTGGGTTAATAATACTGAAAGGGATTATCTGGTTTGGGATTATTCGGGTTAGTTAATGTATTAAGCTTGAGCTTGATGATATCAATAATCATAAAACCCAGAATCTTCTGAACTGTTCCATAGAGTGTGATCTAAATATATTTAACGGGACATTTCTATATTCCCTCCTGAACCAACCGTAATCAGAGTAGATAAAGGAATTCCTTTAAGTAAGAGTCAAAGAAGCATAGTCGGTAAGTAATATGGCCAAGTTCGGAGCTTGGCAGCAGCAATTCGAGATGAGGAAGCTCTGACTCAAACAAGCTCCAGCACGTCCAGCCGCAGCTCACTCTCCGCATCTGCACAGCAGGAGAGGTCCTGCAGGGTTAGGGACCTGGCTTTGAAGCCACAGCTCAGTACACAGGTGTCAATTAACATCTATGTTTATACTAAGATTATGGGAAAAGTGGTTCTCGTTGGCAGTCCTCTTTCACAGTGTATGTTTTTCCTCTCTCACCTAATATCCACAAGAATTAAACATTTGTATATAACTTTGTATATAATTTTCAGTAAGTATTTCTCAAACTTGTTGGCTCTGTATTCACCTTTGCAGAGAGGATTTCGTTTCCGTTATGTATGTGAAGGCCCGTCCCATGGTGGACTCCCCGGTGCATCTAGTGAAAAGAACAAGAAGTCCTACCCTCAGGTCAAAGTAAGTTTGTGGTGTTCTCCTATATGATTCTGGAAGATCTGATTTCCTAAGAGCAAAAGAGAGGAAGCTTTAAGTGAATACCAGCTGCCTTTGCTCCTAAGCTGTTCACATGATTATTATGATTTTTAAGTAGAAATTGTCTCTTAGCAATAGAAGTGACACATTTTAAGATTCTATTAATATTTCCATGTAGTAGAAAGTATTTCAACATTAACCAATTTTTAGTATTTCTCGATCATCTTCAAGTGGTTTTTAGTTGTAGACTTCCTGAAATTTTAATAAGGCTTCCAAAGAGGTGCTTGATTTCAGCCCATCAGGGATCTAGTGAGGAACAGACGACTGGGCGTGTGGATTGTGTGGCATGGTATTAAGAGCAGGAAGTCAGACCCAGGCGCTGGGCGTACCTGTGTGCCTTTGACTAGGTCGCCCAACACTTCTAAGCCTCAGGACTCTGGCGTGTACAATGCAGAAATGTTAATGGTCTGTACCACATAGAGTCTTGTAGAGATGGAATGAGAAAAGGGATATTAGTGTCCCCAGAGAGCCTGCAAGTGCTGGAGGGCCTGTCCTTGAACAGCTGTACGGTAACGACACGCTCCGGTCCTCGGAACCTACTGCTTCCTGACGTGCCTGGAGTGCGCTTGGCTGAGCCTTTTACACATCGCCAGGTTCTTTTCCCGTCTGGTAGTTTAATGGAGAATATCGTTCCCGGAGTTAGTTTGAGTTTTTTATTTTCATGACGTGACGCCGTGTTGCATGGGCTGAGTGCTAAGCGTTTTGCAGATAAGCCAGTCGATAATTACAATTTCGCTCTTTGTAAAAGTTTTGTTTGTTCAGTAATTCCAGACGTTGGCAAAAGTTTATCAGCTCAGTTCCCACTAAGGGGTGAGTGCCCCTCAGGGTAGAACACACTTATAGCTGTGGTTGCTGGTTTGTTTTGGGGACTAGGGGAAGGGCAACAGGACAGACCCTCCGTAAAACTGTGATGTGAAGATTTGTCTCTCTTGTTGCCAGCCTTGTGTCAGCCTCCCTCTCCTCCTTCTCCGCTTCTAGCTCCAGGCCTCTCTCATTTCTTATCCCTGTTCCAAGACAGAAGACAAAACACTGTGATGTTATCCTTTAGCTTTTGAGTGAAACTCACCCATGTTATCAGCCCTACCTGCCCTATTTGCATTGGACGTCTCCTAGCGAGGGGCTGTGCGGGATGGGAGATGTTTTTCCCATTCGGGGTCATCAGGTGGGGTAAATACGTGTTTAACTCACAGAAGGAAACCACAGTCTTAAGGTCTCAAGTCCTTTAGAATCTGGGTGTGGAAAGAGGAGCCGCAATTCAACAAGGGAATTAGCATTTATTAAGCACCAAAGAGTTGCCAAGCGCTTTACATTCATAATCTCTTCTAATCCTCATCACAACCTTGGTAGGTAAAAAGTGTAACGTCTATGAGGAGACTGAGGCTCAGACATAGGAAGTCAGTGGCCTTTCTCAAGGATTGCCGGCTCTTCTTCCCACCGCAGACCGTTGCTTGGTGAACTCTCACTTGGAGTGTGTGCGTGCGGGGTGCTGGAGGCAGGGACCTAGGGAACAGGACATGGGAGGACAAGGGTAAAATAAGGAGCAGAGAACTGCAACTCTGAAAAACGAGAGGGAGAGAGGTTCAGGGGGCAAACGGTACTCAGATGTGAGGGAGTCAGATCCAGAACTTTTTTTTCTTCTCTTTTCCTTTTTCTTTTCTTTCTTTCCTTCTTTCCTTCCTTCCTTCTTTCCTCCTTCCTTCCTTCCTTCCTTCCTTCCTTCCTTCCTTCCTTCCTTCCTTTCTTTTCTTTTTTCATTCTTTCTTTCTTACTTTTTTTTTTAGAGAGAGAGAAAGAGAGTGCACGCATGCAAAAAATGAGAGGGAGGGAGAGGGAGAGAGAGAATCCTGGGTAGGCTCCATACCCAGCACAGAGCCCCATGTGGGGCTTGATCTCGAGATCCAAGATCATGACCTGAGCTGAAATGAAAAGTCAGACACTCAACCAGCTGAGCCACCCAGGTCCCCTCCAGTGCTTATCTTTTTAACATATGCATCTGTGTATCATATATATAAATATTTTATCTGTTTATGTGTGTGTGTTTACAATAAGGATAATTGGAAGATATGTGTTACCAGCTTTGGTATTGGTTATAATTACTGAAGAAATAACATTAAGAGAAAAACTGGGTATTTTGTCTGGACTGGCTCTATACAAAAAATGTAAATTATGGTGTTTTCATGAACTATTTAGTTGCATTGCTCCAGTCTTTTGTGGCTAAGTAACAATTTTTGATACTAACAAATACATAGCATTACTTTGTTGTAAATTTATTACCTAATAAAAAAACTTTATCCATTTATGCTCAGTCTTCATACATCCTTCTCATATAGGGGCTGCTGCCTCACATTTACAAAATGATTTAGAAATGAAACAGCCTAATGGAGACATTAGATGTTCTTGTCAAATCATAGTTTCTGTATCAAGGAGTTTAATGCTTAGTGGGAAATACAGGTATATAAACAACGAAAAATAAAGAAAGTCAAAATAGAAATGTGTAAGACTGCTCATTATTACACTTGAGCTATGATGTCATTATTTCACCCAAGCCTTTATTCTTTATTCACTAATTCAACATACACTTATTAAGCATTTAATCCAGTTGTAAGAAAAGGAAGAAGAGTTTAGAGAATCTGTTACACACTCTCATTGTCCTTCTAGCCTGTCATTGTTCACTGAGAGTTTAAATGCCTCTGCTGTTCATAGCAGTTAAAGGAAGTCACTTTATTTATCTTGAAAGCTCTTAATCAGGAGGATGGAGAGGAGGGAGTGAAAGACACAGCCATGAGCTATTTGTCCCAGAGCTCTTCTCCCAATCTCATTTTTAATGGTGATAGTGAAAGGGGACCTTTCGGGTTACAAAGGGATTTTAAATCCCTACTCTCTGTAAAATCAGACAGAGGAAAGAGTTGCTCTCGGTATCTACCTCTTATCAGCAGAATCTGTACAATTGTACATGTCTTCTGTTGTAGTGAACTAAGCACCCGTTCTGGGTGAGCCTGCAAGGGAAGCAGTGGGCCAAATACAGCTATGTCAGGGTTTCTCAGACTCGACACTACTGACGTTTGGGGCCAGAAAACTCTTTGTCGTGGGGGGCTTTCCGGTGCATTGCAAGATATTCAGCGGCAGCCTGGCTTCTACCTGCGAGAAGCCAATAGCCTCTCTACCACCGTGACAACCAAAAATGTCTCTAGATATTGCCAGATGCCCCCTGGGGGGGGCGCAAAATTACCCTGCCTTAGAACCACTGGTCTAGACGCAGGGTCGAAACCACCTTAACCTTTCTCCTGTGCATCCTTTTCTACCATAGAGCTGTAGCACATGGGTTATACGGCATTGCCTAAGTATATTCTTTTACAAACATACACAAGTTTCTCCATTATTAGCAGATACTTATTTTCAAGAGGATGATCACGGTGACTGTATAATTTCTTCTCAGATGTCTGAGCTAACGTATTGGATATTAAAAAGAAAGAAAAGAGAAGAAAAAAGACGTCTTCAGCATTCCATATTCTATGATAACTGCGTATCTAAAAGTTAACATAGGAGTTCTGTTGGCATTCGGTTATGAACTGTTGCAGAAGAGAAAGTGAAAGTGGAAACAGGCTCAGCCCAGGCAGTGAGCCTGCAGAGCAGCTGTGTGTGAGCAGTGGGAGCATCGAGGGAATGGGCCTCACCCTCCCTTCCAGTGTCCAGTGGAGGGAGGTACAACGGGGGGTGCCCCACACTTACCCCAGAATCCATTCCTGCAGGAGCTTCAGAGGGAGGGCCTTTAGATTTGCTGGGAAGAAATGCTATTTCTGAGGTCTACATGTGCTGCATTCTTATTTAAAGTACATGTGTTCAGCTTTAACAGTGAAATATTAGGGGCTCTGCCTTTTTCTCACGTCCAGTCTCTACGGTTCTCCCTCTCCCCTCGGATCTCACTCCCTCTCTTGCCATCACCCCTCTCTTTGAGCGCGTCATTCCCTTGAGAGGCCTCTGAAAGCCTGGTGGTTCCCCGTGCTCTCTCACACACAGGCAACAGCAAAGGGTCGGGGGCCACCCTGAAAGCTACTGGGGTTGACTGTGACTTGGGGGCTGCAGACCCCTAACTACATTTTACAGACTGCGTGAACGTTAAACCTGCTTGGCTTACTCTCTTGCTAATTGTCCAAATATGATACTCAAGTTAAATCATTTTAAAACAACTCTAGGGGGTCTGCCCACTCCTCCTTTTTCTACTGGAATTTTGTCTCATGCCTAAAACCCTGTTTCTAATAAGTTGGGTGTGGGCCAGGCTTAGACCCACTCTTCCCATGTGGAGATTATTTCTAGAACTCGGGCTGCGGGCTACGGGGCCATCTGGCGCTCTGCATGCTTCTTTCAAGTCAGAATCCCGTTCAGATTTCTAGAGCCTTGCTGTGTAAGCCTTCACAGTCTTTAAAAAAAAAAAAAAAAAAAACCTGTTTTAATTACAAAATACTTCAAGCATACTTCAAGAACATTTGAAAATTGGTATAGCAGACACCAGGTACACCATCTAGATTTAATAGATCGTAACAGTCTACCATGTGCGCTTCTGATCTGTCTCTCTCGCTCTCAAATGAAAGGCAGTTACAGTGCAACCCCACCCATCTATCATTTTTTCCTTCTTCTTGGTAAGTAAACCACTATTCTGAACTTTTGTTCTCTGATATGCTTTAATACTTTTACTACCTAAGTATGCTTCCATAAATATTGGCATTTTCAAGAAAATTAATTTTTACTGGCTTCCACCTTAATTTTCTATTCCATATCGCGGCTCCTTTTCAGGACAAAGGAGAGTTAAAACGAGGCTCCGTTGAAGCGCAGCGTTCGCTTTGATCCTGCTGAATCCTCTTTACCAGCTCGATAAAATTTATTCATTTACAACAACAAAAAGTAACATTAAGAGAAAAACCTAGGGAAAGTAAATATGCAGACTAACCCTTATGTCTTGCCCCTTTTAAAGAAAAGATTTCCCGTCGTTAAACATTTACTCTTCTAGTATACTATCCAATAAAGTTTCTCTTTAAAGTTTCCTCAGTTCTGATTTCATCACGGAGCTCCTAATGGGAGAGGCTGGCAGAAAAGGACAAGTAGCTTCCTCGGGGCCAAGCTTGTCCCTGCCTGTTTTTGACTCAGCAAGGAGTGCCAAGGAAGGCTCCTTTCCCTCTTTTTCCGGAAAGTTATGCATCAGATTTTTTTTATTAATCAAACTGCTTTCCTCTTCACAGAGGTGGAAAGGTGCCAACAGGAGCAGCCCCATGGGGCTTCAGAAACTCAGTGATTCTCTTCCAGAGCGGCAGAAAGTCCCCATCCTCAGCTGCTAGGACAGCCTCCGGCCGACCCCACTCTATGCCAGACAGAAATCAGTGTCCGTGACCTTGCTTCTAAAATACAAATAGCTTACCAGTGGGTATTTTTATTTTCTCTTTAGTTATAAATATCAAATGCAATGGACTACAACTTGAAACACAGCTGATGGGAGCGTAACTATTTTTAATCAAATGTTTTCTGAAAGCTTGTTCTCACATATGTGTTCTTCCCTGAGTGTTTTATGTTGAACAGAAGGCATGTGTTGAAATATGTAGGTCAACAACAGCTTTTGTGTTGTCCCCCCTGCCCACTTGAATTTTTTTTTTTTTTAAATCTCCACTCTTGGTGCCTCTCACTTAAAAATCCTTAATGTTGAGTTCTGTCAAGGTCAAATAAAGACTGGCTGATCTGCTGTGGCATTCAAGGCTATCACATATCCTTGCATAACCTTTCCTTTGTGTAGACTTGTCTGATCCAGGAGATTTGCCATTTTAAGTATCTAGTTTTAATACGAATTTTGAATAATTTAATCTGACTCAATTTCTAAAAACAACAGCGAGGAAAATCTCCAGTAATCAATTAGGCATGCATATAGAACCTAAGCTCATAGCACTTATTAAAATTTCCATCAACAGCCCTAAGCTGTTTCCTATTTGCATATGTTAATAGGGGACATAACGACATTTCCCTAGGTGCAGAGCCCTGTGCTCTGTATATTGGGGAGAGAGCTTTGTGACCTGGGTCCCTTTTGGTGGTTTCAGAGAACTTTTGGACTTCTGACTTTCTATGCAGAATTTTGTGTAAATGTACGTACCTTTTTTGAAGAAATACTTTTTGTCAGATTTTCAAAGGGAAGGACTCAAACATGGTTAACAATCAATGCTGTAGAGTACGTGTCTCTTTAGGTTTTGACAGCAGCTAATTAAAGATTGGTGTATATGTATGTCTATAATGTCTTTGTAAATTTTTTCAGTTTTTATTTTTGTACTTTTTAATTTTATTGTTATGTTTTTGCATTTTTTTATCCATTTTAAGTGAGTTGAAATACTTCAGGTTGCCAACACAAAGCTCAGGGCACCCTCCCTTCCCTTTGGTTGGAGGGTGGAAAAGAAGGGAGACTTACTATCAACAGACAAAAACGGTGACGAGGCTTCACTGCGTTTTCTCTCTTGTCTTTTCCATATTGATGCTGATTCAGCATGAAGTTAACCATTAGGGACTGAAGTTAAAAGAGAGAAAATTCATTTGACAAATACTCATTGAGCCCTGTGTGTCCGGTCCTGCTCTAGGCAAGCAGACAAAACTCTCTCCCTTGTGTAACCACAATCTAGACTTCTAGATAATTTTTCTTTTGAGTAAGTTCAGAAGTTTCACATTTGGCCCCTAGAACAAAATATTACCCGGTAGAATATTTTTTAAAATAGCCCTTTAAATTCACTATATGTATTCATCATCTCTATTATGAGCTAGAGAGAGCTGCTTCTTAAGGAAACTTCTAGCAGAGATCATAGCTGTGGAGCTTAACCCTTAAGAGATTATCAGGTGAGGGGCGCCTGGGTGGCACAGCGGTTAAGCGTCTGCCTTCGGCTCAGGGCGTGATCCCGGCGTTCCGGGATGGAGCCCCACATCAGGCTCCTCCGCTGTGGGCCTGCTTCTTCCTCTCCCACTCCCCCTGCTTGTGTTCCCTCTCTCGCTGGCTGTCTTTATCTCTGTCGAATAAATAAATAAAATCTTAAAAAAAAAAAGAGATTATCAGGTGAACCACACATTGTCTGAATTTTAAGTTTTGTGTTTGTCGGTCTTGGCTTCCTCTGCTGGCCATTCCCATTTTTCTTCCCTCTACTCTTCTTTAAATGCATGATTGTCCTGGGACCATTCTTCACTCTAAAGCAAATCTCTGATGGCTTCTGACCCCTGTGGGCAGAGTCTGAAGATTATATATAGTGTCTCTCTGTTCCAGTCAAGAATTTAGGTCTCATAAAGTCACATACTGGTAATTCTTCTTGATAAGATAAGAATATCTGAGAGTACTACAGCCCTCAAAATATGAAACATCTCCTCCTCCGCAGAGAAGCTGTTTGTCAGCCGGTCAGCAGGTCTAGAGGTGAGATGGTAGACTCCCCTGTAGTCTCAGCCTCCTCTCCTCACCTGCGGGGGGGTGTCCCAGATCAGAAGCCTCTGGCTTATACTTGCTTCCCTGAGGTCTCCTGAGGGTGGGCTGGAAGGTGCATGAAGACTCTCACGACAGTTCCTCTCACCTTGAGGTCCCCATCCACCCAACAGAATGATTGTAAGAATGGATTGTTGTGCTTACTTTCATCATCTCATGTAGGCATCACAACAATCCACTGAGGTAGGTTCTCTGATTCTCATTTGATAAATGAGAAAATCGAAGCCTAGGAAATTTAAGAAGCTTACCCTGAGTCTCACAGTCTTTCTGGAATGGAGTCCAAGATTTCTGTTCAGACAGTATAATTTTTTTTAAAGATTTTATGTATTTATTTGAGAGACAGAAAGAGCAGGAGCAGGGGAGCAGAGGGAGAGGGAGAAGCAGGCTCCCCGCAGAGCAGGGGGCCCGACACAGGGCTCGATCCCAGAACCCTGACATCATGACCTGAACCGAAGGCAGACTTAACTGACTGAGCCACCCAGGCGCCCCCAGACAGTATGATCTAAGAGTCTGCCCTCTTAACCATCATGGGATACTATTTGTTGTTGAAATATTAAGGGTCTGTCTACTCACGGGGGTCCTTTAAATCTATGGTTCTCAGTCATCAGAATCACCCAAGAGTATTCTAACTGCAGAGATGCCTGGGACCTGTTTCACACATGCTAAATCACAGTGGGTCATTTAGCCAATCTGGGATTCTGTAATTCTATGATAATTTCTAAGGACTTATGTCATAAAATGACAAGATATAACAACAGATGAATGAATAGATAAATCATGGTATAACTGAAGAATAAAATATTATGCCGCTGTTTTAAAAAAACAATATGAAGACTGTACAGCATGGAAAACTGCTTATGGGTTAATGTTAAGAAAAAAGCAGGATTCCAAATTAAAAATATAATCACTGAAATGATTTAACTCAGTGAATGGTTAAAATCAAGATTAGAGACAGTCGATTTCAATTATCAAATGGAAAAATAGATCTGAAATAATTTCCTGGAACGTAGCACAGAAAGATGGAAAACTTGAAAGAAAGGGTGAGATAAAGGGTACAGGAGAGAGAGTAACAGGTGTCTGACTGAAGTCCTAGAAGGAGGTGATGAAGCCGCACGTTTCTGGTTCTACGTTTAGAGGTTCTAGGGCTAGGGTAAGGTCAGGTGTGGCTTATGGACCACAGCTTTAAGTTTTAAAGCATTAGGTCTGAAGTCAGCTAGTTTAGGGCTGGGCGTGATGCTGATTCCTAGTTTTGCCACTAACTAGCAGTGTCGCTCAATGTGGCCGAGCCTCAGTTTCTTCATCTGTAAAGTTGAGATAAATAATACCTACCCCGTAGGATATGCATATAAATTGAGTTATCCAGTGCATGGCACATAGTAAGCACTTAAAAATGATAGTTGCTTTTATTTTATTTTATTTTATTTATGAGAGAGAGAGCATGCATGAGCGGGGGTTCGGGGGAAAGGGGCAGAGGGAGAGAGAGGATCTCAGCACGCTCTACCCAGCACGGAGCCCGACATGGGGCTCGATCTCATGACCCTGAGATCATGACCTGGACCAAAATCAGGAGTCGGACGCATAACGAATTGAGCCACTGAGGCGCCCCTTTGCTTTTATTTTTATATACCCACACTAATTTAAGTGTTGAGTGACAACTTTGCTGATTGGTTTATGGAATCATGGAGTTACACAAAAGCTTCACCAGTCCACTAATTTATTTTTAGCACAACCTCACTAATTAGTATTGCTTCCACTCTATTTACACCATGTCCTTCCTTCTATCTGGGGCTATTAAAGTAGGAGATTGAAAAGAGATCCTGTGCCAAAAGCTTGCTTGTAGATGTAACACGTGATTTCTTATGAAAATATAGGTAGTCGGAAGCCAGAAAGGAATGTATTAAACTTTTGTTAGGCTCCTTAACTGTTCTCTTAGGCACTATGCATGCACAAATGTCATTCTCATGAGTATTATAGTAGTTTCTTAGGGCTGCCATAGCAAATTACCACAAACTGGGTGGTTTAAAGCAACAGAAATTTATTCTCTCACAGTCCTAGAGGCGAGACGTCAAAAATCAAGTTGTCAGCAGGACCGTACTCCCTCTCAGGGCTCCAGGGAAGAATCCTCCCTCCCTCTTTCTAGGTTCTGGTGGTTGGGTGCTGGCTAGCCTTGACACTCCTTGGCTTGTTAGCTGCAGCACTCCACAGTTTCTGCCTTTGTCTTCACATGGCTATCTTCCTTTCGTGTCTGAATCTGCCTGTCCTTTCTCTTATAAAACATCAGTCATTGTGCTTCGGGCCCACCATCATCCAGTATGACCTCATCTTAATTAATTACATCTGCAAAGACCCCATTTCCAAATAAGGTCACATTCTGAAGTGCTGGGTGGACATGAATTTCAGGGGAATACTATTCAACTCATAGGCATATGTTCTGGCATTAAGCTTATAAACTAGTGGTCTTAAAGGATGGGATAAAGACCTTTTTTAGCCCCACTTTGCACTCGGAAAGACATTTACATGTATCCATTGTGTTCCCTTATATATCATTAATATATATTTAGGGAGTAGTAGAAAATCTTTCCAGTTAGAGAATTTTATCTGTATTTTGAATAATTCATTTAAGAAAGTAATTCCTGTGTTATTTCCCCCATTGAGTAGATGTTGGGCCTTCAGTACAGTTGTGTGCCAGTAACTGTTTAATAACCAGCTCTCCAGGAGAACAAAGCAAAGCCCTGGTTGTAGTGTTTGTCAGTTTCCTGGATGTAAATACTCCCACCACGGTCAATTTCAAGCTATCAGTGTGAAGTACTGGCTTGCAAAATTTCTGAAAATTTAACCATTGACTCCTGCCTGTGAGCTGGTCAGACCAATTCATCTGTACCACTGCAGGATTTCATAAAGAGAAAGGTATGAAATCATATTCTAGATATTAACCCCAATGAACAATAGTCAGATCAACAGAAGATAATGAATTGCTTCATATAAGGTTCTTTATTTATGCTTTACATAATACCAGGGACTTTGCAGGATCTGAGTAAACCCATTAGTTGCTGAAGTGAAGACACATACAGCAGTTAAATGGAGTGGTGGTCTGGTGAGCAAAATATCATACCTGAAAGCAAAAGCTGGATCTTGCTCGAGATTGTGCCACTTACAGATTATGTGATCTTTTACAAGTCACTTAATCTCTTCAGGCTTTATTTTCCTCATTAATAAGAAGACAATAAAAATACCTACTTTGCAAGAAGAGTATTAGGATTAAGTGAAGTAATTGACGTAAAAGCACCTGGCACATCTATAGCATTAAATGTTCACGCAGGACATGTTTATTTTTTTTTTAAGGTTTTATTTATTTATTTGACAGAGAGACAGCCAGTGAGAGAGGGAACACAAGCAGGGGGAGTGGGAGAGGAAGAAGCAGGCTCCCAGCGGAGGAGCCTGATGTGGGGCTCAATCCCAGGATCCTAGGATCGCGCCCTGAGCCGAAGGCAGACGCTCAATGACTGAGCCACCCAGACGCCCCATTAATAAAAAAACGTCATGGAAATATCTGTAACATGATTGTTAGTTCCATGAGGGCAGGAGTTTCTCTTCTGTCTTGTTTACTGCTGTATCTCCAGCACCTGGAATAATACGTACTGGGTGACCAATAATTGTTTGGATAATGAACGAATCATCAACATGCAGGAAATGCTAGAATCAGACTTCCCAAAAGAAGTACTCGTACTATCATAATGTAGCTAGAGAAGAGACACTTAACATGATGTAATAATACTAGGTTTTTACTGAAAGCATCATGTCTTCAACCAGCCTTCAAGGCTTCACTCCAATTGCTCTCTGTCTCGTTCTTCCCATCTCACCAGCCTTCTCTTCCTTTTTCTCCCTTACTGCACCTGACCAAGAATCAGGTGATCCACGTCCTCGTCCCAGTGAGTTGGGATGCTGTAACTTAGACCTTAGCCAAGTCTCCCAACTTTTCTGAGTCAAGATGGGCTTCTTCTGCCTCAGACTCCTCAGTGGACTCCATCCATGGCAAATCTTCCCTACCGAACTAATATCTTCCCCTTCTTAGAAAATGGCAGTTCCGGCCTTCGACTTGCTCAGGCCAAAACCCTTGAGGTTATCCTGAACACCTCTCTTCTTACACCTCACATCTGATCCATCAGGCAGTCTTACTGGTTGTGCCTTCAAAACTTACCCAGGACCTAATCACTTGTCACACCCCGAGTGCTGCCTCTTTGGTACAAGCCACCGTCCTTGTCTTTTTCTTCCAGTGGTTTTAGCATATGGATGATTCTTTACTGAATTATTTATAATTAGCAATTGATGATAAACTTGTGATTTTCGACTTACATCATTCCTTTTACTTTCTGTTAGTTGAAATTCTGTTTAAAAAATAGAGGCTTTCTCAAAAAAAAAAGAAAAGAAAAGAAAAACAGAGCTTTCTCTCTTCATATTCTTTAAAAAAATTTTTTTTAATATCAGTATGTACTCATTGGTCATTTTGTTAGTCAATGTATTATAAGCCATTCCTGTCGTTTATTTTAATGCTTTAATTGGTCCCAGTCTTGGTCAGTGAGAGTTATTTGTAGATGGTCCTCTGTCCTTTTGATATGTCCCCACTCAATCTTCGAATACTTCCTTATTTCTGAAATAATAGACTGCACTAGGCTCACCTTATACTTTCCCTGTGCCAGCCCTGGAGTCATCCAAGTCTTCAAGAAGCCCTGGTTCCCTCTATTGGAGAAATTTCTTCTAGGCTTTCATTAGACAGAGCTAGAAAATTAACTTTAAAAAAAAATTTTGAGTTCATACTGATACTTCTAATTCCAGTCTAATGCTACAGGCTTCTTCCTTTCCTTCCCCCATTCCATATTTGTATCACCCTTCTCCAATAATGAAAGCCCTAGCTGCCAGTGTTATCAGTATATGCACTCATTTTGCTCAGCCCCATAGTACATACAGAACAGCTTCTTTTTTTTTTTTAAGATTTTATTTATTTATTTGACAGAGATTGAGAGAGCGAGAGAGGGAACACAAGCAGGGGGAGTGGGAGAGGAAGAAGCAGGCTTCCTGCTGAGCAAGGGGCTGGATGCGGGGCTCAATGGGGGGCTCGATGGGGGGCTCGATGCGGGGCTCAATGCAGGGCTTGATGTGGGGCTTGATCCCAGGGTCCTGGGATCATGACCTGAGCCGAAGGCAGACGCTTAACGACTGAGCCACCAGACACCCCTACAGAATAGCTTCTAAACTGCTATGCCAATATCAATACAAACTTACTAAACACAGTTCAGACTTTCTTTGCAGTTTTTTTTTTTTTTGACCTTCAGATATATTCAGGAAAGGATATTCAAAGCAGTGTGTTCAAAAGTATTTTGGATTAAATTTTTATTCTTCTATATAAGTACAGTATCATTGGGACACGTAGTCAACCTCTTTTGTTTTCAGTTTTAGGAATTTCCCATCCTTATTGATTTCATTTTACTTTTTGAATATCAGTATTATCAATCTCATTATCTATCATTTACATGAAGTTAACTAAGCTCTTTAGAAATCATGGTAAAGTCCAGTTGTTTTATTGTTTTTAAAAATAAGAATATAGGCACAAAAGGAATCAGTGAGAGCCTTGATGTAAGTTGTGTTCTGGATTATTAGTTAAAAACCGGAATCCATTAAACCTAGAACATTGCATGTGTAGGTTTCAAAGGCTGCTTGGCTGTCCCCCCTCCTACAGTCATGTAGCACATGTTTATGTGTCGTGTACCCCACATGCCAGGCAGGGTGCTGAGCTATGCGCCATGGTCACACACATGAATGGGATCATCTCTGCCCCCCAGGGCTACATGGAAACATATATACAGGATGATAATACGGATGTTACCCAGAGTTGCTGGAGAATGCGTCTTCAAGGGTGCTCTGCGGTGCGTGTGTGTAAGCGTGTGTCCTGGGGAAGCCTCAGGGAGAACACAGCCTTACACGAGATCACATTCTGGCTTCCACACTTCCAACCTACCCTCCATCCCCATTTGTGATAGAATCCTCTTGCATTTGATAGGTATATTTCCAAACCAGAGTCTGGCGGGCTGAATATCCATCTCAAGCACCTTGGTAAGAACAAACCACACCAAGTGTGACTCCGTGTCTTGTTTGACAGGTTTCTAGAGTGGCAGCATGGTGAGATCCTGGAGCTTCTGGTTTGGTACTTCAGGCGGTAACAGTATCTCTCATGTTGGTGCTGTCAGCGGAGGAATAGCTCCAGCCTTGGGGACCCTTCCCCAGCCACTTCAGTGTATTTTGTCAATGTCTTCAGTGGAGGCCTTATCACATTTGCAGAAACATGAAGTGATCACAAATAATTTGAGTTCAAATTAGTTTTGGAAAGCTGAGGCAAAGGGCTAAATTCTTTTTTTTTTTAAGATTTATTTATTTATTTGAGAGAGAGCGCGAGAGAGAGAGCATGATGGAGGGAGCAAAGGGAGGAGAGAGAAGCGGACTCCCCGCTGAACAGGGAGCAAAGGGCTAAATTCTTAAGCAGTGATATTTAAAGGAGATGAATGTATCCAGAAAACACATTACCACAAATACAGGGTGGGATATGCAGGCAAAGAGATCTAGAAGTTTTAGGTAACAGTGGACTTAACATCACAACAATGTGACGTGACCACCAAACAAGTAATTCCACATTAGGCTGCATTAACAGAAGTAGGGTGTATAAGACCAAGGAGGTGATGGTCTCGCTCCCACCCTTTGTTGAAAGGCCACACCAGGAATACTGTGTATACTGATAGCACCACATACGTAGACAAATAGAAACCAACTTGAGTGTGTTCCGGGCAGAATGGTGACAGAACTCAAACCTTGAAAAGGGAGTAGTCTTTGGACCTGAGATTATTTATAGCCTGGAGAGTTTGGTTGTCATCAAATATTTGAATGTCTGTCATGGGAAAGAAAAGATGAACTCTATCCTATCACAGGAGGATGAAATGAGGAACAGTGAATGGAAACCCCAGGGGAGAGAGGTTTCAGTTGTCAGAGTTGGAGCCGTGTGAGGGTGGAATGTAGAGCCTCAGAATGAATGAAGTCCGTCGTCACTGGACTGGCCCAGAAATAAACTGGAAGACTAGGGCCGGGAAGCTAACGTATGGAAGACCCTTTGCAGTCAGAAAATTTCCGTTTTATTTATGCCTTTTAAAAGATTTTTTGCTTAATAAATTAATAACTTTATAATAAGGGAAATCAGGATTTGGTTATAGGGCAGTTATAATTTTCTGGCAAATCCCTACAAATGGCAGAAATTAATAACTTGCAGAACATTTCATCCAAGCATCCGAGAGTATGATTCATTTTATATACTTTGTGTTTTAGTCATTTTATACTGAACTGAACAATATAAAGTTATCACATTGAAGGGTTTTTTTGCAGGTTTAAAGACCTGCCATTTTTCCAAATTCCTGGCTGACGTTATTTTAGAGCTTGTTAGAAATTTTGGTGTTTCCCCCTTCCTCCTCTTGCTTACATCATAGCATGTAGATGGTACAACATGTTGGTTAACCTCAGTCTGACACTTAGGTCGCGTTTTCTCTTTTGCTCCATCAGTGTCTGGGATGTAAATTAGCCAATAAAGTGGCAACAAGAAATCAGACAAAGAAAATTTCCCAGTTCTACTCACTCATAGTTCTCCTAATTTAGTAGGGGTTTTCCGCAGGAAATCACGGAAGAAGAGTTGAAATGCTTTATCTTATGTACTTTCTTTCTGAAGAAAGGAACAGTTAATTGTCTTCTTCCCAGAGTGGTCCACATTCTTGTACAGGCAGCTGTATTTACTCTAGTACAAATGAAATTCTACATCAAATGATGTCTCTGAGTACTTTCAGTCCCTGAGAGCCAAATTATTTAATTACTTCTTTAACCAGTGGGTTTCAGTGAAAGTAATAGAATGGGTTTTGTAAGCAAGAAAAATATATCATGAGGATGATTTTATGCCTTTAAGAAGAATAAAATTGGTGATATCTAATCCCAACTAAATTTGAGTATCCAAGTCGGAAAATAATCTTAATTATCTCAAATCATGTTTGGTTCAAAAACAAGGTGTTAAGAGACTTTAAACTGTTTAAAAACAATGTTAGAAAGTTATATTAATAATTTCTTATTTTCAAAGAATAAATCAGAAACCTAAAATTTTTATTTTGGACATACTTCAGTAATACCTTATATGAGGTCTAATCCTTGTAATTCTTTTCATGTAGTTTGTATGGATTAAAAAAAACAAAACTTTCATAGACTAAAATTTCTCCTTCTGACTTTGTTTTGCTTGTCTGTTTCCCCCCCTCCCCCCACTTGTATAATTGACTCATTTCTGACATATCCCCAGAAAAGACCGATGTTTATTATCAGGACTGAACTACCCAGGGCAGGGCCCTCCTTGAATTAACTGAAAATAAACAATGTGGGTACTCAATTTCAGTTTAATGACAAAAGTTGGAATCTGTGCCTAACATAAAGGTTTTCTTTGTCTCTGAATTTTGATTTTCCATGCTATCAGAGGCCCCATTGCAACAGGTAATTTGAGTGTTGATTGTATGTTTTCTCGGTTTGTAATTGTGGTGACATGTTTTTAAAATGTTCACAGTTTTAACATGAAGTTTATCTATTAGGCTCCTTCCAACTCAGAAATTCTGTGATCTTAAACTTTTTTTTACTTCAGTTTGAAAATGTGATCTTTGGGTGTTGTCCTGTGTGTCCTATACCTATGAACAGGAATCATAGAATTTTAGAGCTGGAAGATGTATTAGTCACTGTGCAGTGATTCTACAAACAAAGGCTTCAGGGCCCCAAGACAACAGGTGGCTAATGAAGGATCGGAGCGGTACCTGTGGCTAGAGCTCTGGCTGCTCACGGAAGCACGAAAACTTAGCACTAGAAATTAACCCAGATGTTCTTATCTGAAAATTTGCAGACTTCAGGAGAGCATTCTTTCACACATTTAAGAATTTCGAGGCACAATTTATTCATACTCAACAAACTGTGCTATCGCTGTTGTTTTCTCCAAACCTGGGGTCACACTAGAAAATAAGTTACGGCCCTAGGTGGGTTAAAGATTCGTGAGTTTGCACTCCTGGGGTATTTTTCAGTGGCTTAAAAATGCAAACTGCTACTGTGAAGTTCCCACGGAGTTCTTTCCAGGCGGGAGGGTGACAGCGCGCCCCTGGGATGCTGGTGGGGAAAGCCGTCTTGTCTGCAGCTGGGCTGGCAGAGTGTGGCAGGGATGGGGAATGCGAGGTCCACTTCCCTGATCACCCAGGGCTTGTGGCCAAGGCAGTGCTTCTCTCCTCCGGCTCCCACTTCTGTTTTACCTGGAACCAACCTTGATAATTGTTTTCCACCCATCCTACCACCTTGGCCAAGCCCCAGCACAATTGGGAAATTGTTTGTCAGGGTTAAATCCCGCCTGAGAACTCAATTTATAAAAATTAAAGAGATAGCATCTTTGCAGCAGTGTTTCAGTGTTTTTCTCAGGGGAAAAGCTGGGTAAAAGTGGAAAGGGAGCACAAGTGCATCAACAAAATAATCTCCTAAGAAACAAAAATAGTGCCAGGGTTCCACTCTAATTTCAAGCCAAGGAGTTAGTAGAGTTAGTAGAATTTCACACCCCTTTTGTTAACACTTTTCAGAAACTCCTCCGGGGCAATCCCTTCTGATAATGTTCCTGAGACAAACCCTGTTACAGGACAGTGACCTCAGGGCAAGATAACCTGGTGGGCCCTGCCGTCAGCCCCCTCTCCGTACTGCTCACTGCTGCCCCACTTTGCTGCTCCTTCCTTCCTCCCTGCAGCCTGGAGCCAAATATTTATTCAGTCATTAGTTCTTTCATTTATTTACTTATTTATTTATTCATTCATTCATTCATTTATAATGAATGCTGAAACCTGAGCTCAAACCAGAGTCATTAATTCGTTTAAGAAGGATTGATCAAATCGGTTTTGTTTCTGTGCTGGGGGTTGGGGAAACGGAAAGAAGAATTAAATGGCGCCTTTGTCCTCAAGGATCAATCAGTTTAATAGAGGAACTAAAATATGCCCTAAAATAGCTGAAAGATGAAAATACTGTTTTTGTTTCGCTCACCACTACCTAATCAGCACCTTAGCTGCCGTGGAGGGATGGCTGAGTAAAGCTGTTTGGGTGTTTTGCTTTGTTTTGGTTTTTTGAATGGGAGAATGGATGGCCTCATGGCTCCACGACAGAGACAAACTTGGAAGAGCCAGCTAATTGGGGTGCTCATGGAAGAGTTGGAGGCAGAGGCTGCATTTTGGCCTGGGTCTTGAGGGAAAGGTAGACATTTGAAAGCAAACCTCTAACTGGAGAAAAGAGCACAAGCAGAAGAATCAGCAGCAAAGCCTCAAAAATAGAAATCTGAGGTTGGATGGGAATAGTGAACGATTCTGCTGGTGTGAAGAGTCCATGAAAGAGAAAGGCAGGAATAAGGCTAGAGAGGTATGACAGGGCCATATTGTGTAAGGCTCAAGAATTTGGGGGGAAGTGGGTGGATTATTATGTAAGTTGTAAGACAAGCATGAGGATCTATACTCAGCACTATAAACTATACTCAGTGCTGTAAACTTGGTAGCAACGTGCTGAGGGACTTTGGAGGGGAAAGGCACAGGGACACCAGGTAGAAGAACTGCACTGAGTCTTCATGAGTTAAACTCCGAGTTGAGGCTGAGATGGATAAAAACTAAGGCAATGAGAACAGAAGAGAGAGACAAATGCCAGAGATTTGAGGACAGTTGCTGAAATTTGGCAACTGATAGAATGGGGAAGACAGCGGAAGAGTCTAAGATGATAGGGAGGATTCCAGTGCAATTGTTTAGAAGGAAGTGGTTTCATCTAACAGTAGAGTAGGTTCCAGAACAAAGGCGATTAATTCGGTCATGGACAGTTCGAGTTATAAAGATGCTATGGCTGGGAAGATACTCTACAGATAGCTGGCAGTGTTACAGATGCTTAAAAGGAAGGTAAACACATGGGTTTTAAATTAAGGAGTTATCTGCTTGGTACTCCCAGACCATTAAATCTGGGAGACAAGATAAGAACATCAAGAGAGTGATCATGGTAAAGATTAGAAGTGGACCAAGGACTAAATCTCTGAAGAAACGTCTCTTTGGGGAGGAAGGAGAGCACCGTCACAGAAGTGCCCAAAAAGTGGGAGGGGAGAATTTCTAGGAGGGAATGGTAAGACAGCCCAGGTTTCTGAGAGGTTAAGTGGAATGAAGAATAAGACATGGCTAGTGGGTTTGGAAACAGGGAGTCCGATCATGACCTGGAAGCACTTTTTCATTTGGGGGAGAGGGGATTTCTCATTTGCAAAAGGCTTCAGGTTAAGTACAGCATAGGCGATGAGAGCTCTGCCTGCACACTTGGTAAGGAGAAGGAGAACGGCCCTGAAGCCTGTGTGAGTACCTTTTAAGAACCTTCTTCACTGGGTTATTAGGGAAAAGAGGAAATGAAAGAATCATTCTATATTTCTGTATTTCTTGGTGTCATGCCTGGCCCGTAGGTTTGAATAAATGCTAACCTTTACAGTTGTCATCATTATCAGGAAAGGGATTTTTCAGAATAAGAGAGAAGACTGTATATGTTTTGTGACTAAGAGGAGGGTCCTTGTGAGAGGAAGGGAGGAGGGTAATTCAAGGAGGTCTGGAATAAGTAGGCACTAAGGGCAAAAACAGAGTGGTTAACTCTGGAAAAGGGAACAGACCTACCTTTCTCGGAATTAGGGGAGGATATGTGAAGTAACAGGGACATTTTGAGCCTGGGAAACAGTAAGGAGAAGGAGGTTAAACAGATTCGCATGCAATGGTTTCCACCTTCTCAACAAAGTGTGAGGATATCTCAACCGCAGGTAATCTGCTTAAGGCACAAAGAGACAAGTGAGAATCACTGTCCTTTATTTTGTGCCTGCCATGTATGAGAACTACGCTAGACACTTTAAATGATCTTCCTTAATCCTTGTGAAAATTCAGAATTATGTATTTGCATTCACATTATACGCATGAGAAAGTAAGTCAAAAGAGCTAACTCTCTCCCAGGATCGCACAGCTAGTAATGGGAGGGGCCAGGATTCAGAGGCAGGACTGTCTGACTCCAGAGCCTGATCTCTTTATGGGAAGGGAGCCCAGGGGGAAAAAAAAGAAAAAGGAGCTCCAGTAGATTGAGATCTTGCAGGTGTAGCTGTGCTGTATCATGATGAAGTCCTGCAGGGTGGTTATTCCTGTCAGTCACCAGAGCGAACATCAAAGAAGAGCCCTCTCACATGGGGAGGAAGGGACTGTGAAATTGAGGTGGACCAGAAATGTGAAATCTGGGTCCCTGAGGGCAGTAACAAAGAAAAGAATAGAGATATTTTTAAGTCAGGGACTGAGACTCTTCAGCACTATGGAAGAATGCCTGATGGGCACCAGTTATGGCGGGGAGAGGGAAGGACATGGGGGGGGGGGGTCTTGGACTTTAAGAGGAGAGTTGCTACCTTGGTTTTCCAAGGGAGATGATTTAAGAGTGGGCTTTCCTTCCCTTTCCCACAGTTGCCAGAATTCCTACCACTCAGCAGTTAGAGTCCTCTTACCATTCTGGGGTTCCAGAGCCCCCACCCAGACACCCTTCCACCAACTTAGGCTAATGTCATGCTCTGATGTATTATAATCTTATTCTAATTTAAATAGCCTGTTGAGAGGTTACACCGGGATGTAGCCTTGTTTTTCTTTTTGAAAAGATAATAAGAGAAAGAATGTAGTTACCTTATTTCCACTTCCTACTTAACTCAGCTCTTTATATTTTAATAAATTGCCTTCCATGGATAACATTTTAATCATAGTTTAATTATTTAATTGTGCATTCACTAAACAATCAATTATCGAATACCCACAATATGACAAACATTATTGCAGCCACCGGGGATTTACCAGGAAAGGAATTTGTGTCCCTACTCTGATAAAGCCCCTATTCTAATCGGGAAGATAGGCAATAATCAATGCAAGTAAAGTGTGTTGTAAATTAAGTAGTAATTAGTAGAAAGAAAAATAAAGGAGGAGAAAGGAGCAAGGAATACAGGGACTGGAGTGGTCAAATTTCGGTAGGGGCAGGGTGAGGCGTGACACCCTCCGCCCCCCCCCCCAAAAAAGAATGGGATTCTGCAAAGCCGGGAGGAAGGCAAGAGAACATGCAGGTATCCAGAGAAAAGAGTGTTCCAGCAGAGGACACAGCAAGTGCAGAAGCTCTCAGGCAGGAGTTGAGCTGGCCAGGTCAGGAACAGCAAGCAGGCTGATGTGACTGCTGGGCGGGGAGCAGTAGGAAACACGATCAAGGAGGAAATGGGAGTGGGGGTGTCAGATCGCCCAGGACTGTTAAGATGGAAAGGCATTGGAGGGTTTGGAGTTGTTTTTCTTTAACTTCTTATCGTGAATATCTTAATCATATATACTTGGAACAATATAACGAGTCCCCTTGTACTAATCATTCAGCTTCAACAGCTTTCACTTTGGGAGGACTTTGAGCAGAGGAGTGACAAGACTTGGCATGAGCTGACTGGAGCAGGATCACTCAGGAGAAAGGGCGGTGGGGAAGTGGGGCAGGCACAGGAAACACTGTTGGGAGACAGATCACCGCGGCTTTCAACCAGGGAGCAGCAGTGGCGGTGGGGAGAAGTGGTCAGAGCTGGGATATTTTTTGAAGGGCTGACTAGATACTATATATTGTATGCTCTGTTCAAAAAAAAAAAAATTTGAGAATGCATGTCGTGCGGGAAGGAAGGTAAGAGATATATCAGCTTCCCACTACCCTAGACCAAACCCCGATTCCAAAAAGCTGGCTTTTAAGTGAACACTTGTAACACGATTGATCCATGTTACATTTTGTGTCCTCCCCCTCTTTTCTTTTGCAACTATGGATGGTTGCGCCATACCAAGGGTAAGAATTTATTTGTAATTTACTAATGAGGCAATGATACCTTTTGAGTACAAGTCCCAATAATTTTTGAAGTTAAGAAAAGCGTGTCACTTATTTTCTGAAAGAATCATGATCTATAAGAAGCTATATTCATGTAATAAAATGGAAAATTAAAATTTTTAAATTAAAAACAGAAAAAGAAATGTTAGGTTAAAGTATGACAGAAAACTTGAAGTTTGAAAGCAGAGTTATAGGTAGACAGAGACTTTTCTTCCTCTCTCGGTGTAGGCGGTCACACCCTCTTAGCACATTTTGTTGTACTGATGGCAGAGTTCGCCGTTCTTATCCCGGCCCGACATCTGAGTCATATGTGTTGTTGGTCAGACAAGTAGGACAGTAAACAAGGTAAAGGAATGTGGCTGACTCGATGCGGCCAGGAGCGCTGTTGGAAAAGCAGCCGTGTCATCTGCGGTGAATGGCTCAAAGAGGATATTACTAAGAACACCTCATTTACTTAATTCTGAAGACACAGAATGAATTCCGGGGTCCTCCTTCTCTTGGCTGTCCGACCTGAGGTTATGTCACTTGTTAATCTGTCTGAATGTCTGTCTTCTTATCTACAAAATGCGGATGATAATGGCATCTCTGTCTACCCAAAAGGGTCACGGAGAGACCCAGGCGGAACCGGGCCCTTTATAAATAAAGAGAAGGAAAGAAACCGGTGCCTCCCTGGGACTGCCCATGTGCCTGGCACTGTGTAGTCCTTCAGCAGCCGTCTGAGGTCACATTACTGGCCCATTTTGTAGCTGTGGAGCATGAGGCTCAGAGAGGTTACCTAACATAGGTAAGGCCACAGAGCTAGAAGAAGAAAGAGTTGGCATTTGATCCCAGACTGGGTCAACTTTAAATCCCCTACCTTAAAAAGAAAGAACCCGCTTTACTGAGCGTCTTCCTACCCCGTGCCAGAAACTGTGTTGACATGGTTCTGTCCTATCTCATTTTATAAAGGTTATTCTGTACTTCCTGGGTGTTCAACAAAGAATAAAGAACAGTAAAACCTATTTGTCATCACCGAGAGAAGATATATAATGAAAACTATTATTTTCCTACTTTTTCCTGTTCTCCTCATCTTCCTTCTCCTTCTTCTTCAACCCCCTCCCTGTGCCTCCTCCTCTCTTTCTTCTTTGTTTTATAATCTGACATGCAGACTAACAGAGAAGAATCAATGCGTAGTAGAATGGTGTCTGGGGTATGGTTCTTTTAATGAAGGAGACTTGCAAGAGGACAGGTGCACTTCTGCCTCCTCACTAGTAACTCTGAGACCTCCTTTCTCACAACATACACCAACAAAACCAAACAAACAGGTTATTCAGGAATAACTGTCATATCCCAGCCCCCTACTAGGCAAAGGAGAGCTGTACAAGACAGTTCCCTCTGCTGCGGAATGGGGTACCACTACTGACCCCACAGCGCTGACGTGAAGATTGGCTGGGTGAGCACGTTCCCTTCCCTTCCATAAGAACAGTGAGTTAGGAAGGATACATGTACATGCCCTGGGAGTTTAACAAGCAAGAGGGGTAAGCCAATAACCCCTTTAGTTGCCACTTGGTTTTACCATCTTCTTGTTGCAGTAAGTTGCATTTGCTTTTCCTGCCCCAGTCCACTCACATTCCCCCTAAAGGGGACAGTCATGGAGTTTT
Organism: Ursus americanus; assembly: GCF_024610735.1. Classification (NCBI taxonomy): domain Eukaryota; kingdom Metazoa; phylum Chordata; class Mammalia; order Carnivora; family Ursidae; genus Ursus; species Ursus americanus. The sequence continues at coordinate 2,390,398 of NC_142134.1, read as the reverse complement.
GTGGGCTAAAGTGGTGAGGAGAGTGCTATGGAAGATGCATATTTAGGTCTTACCTTTGAAGCATGAGTGGTTCTAAATACGGAAGAGATGGGAGGGACACCCCTGGGGAGATTGGACCCACTTGCAGGGAACCCTGTGAAGCGGTGATGAGTATGGCTGGGGAGACAATGAGGAGGACTGTCACCACAGAGCCATTGAACGCACTGTTCTCAACCCGCTGTCTCCTACCCACCCTTCCCTTGTTACGCTCCCGCCCCTCTTTCAAAGCTCAGCTCTCATTGCTCCCGCAGGAACCTTTCTCTGGCTTCCTGACAGGTCAGAGCCCTATGACGTACGTCTTTTGTAAGGGCTTCACAGTTAGGTGTTTATATTTCTCTGTGAGTCTCTTCGAGTACTGTCAGCCCCACTCTTTAATTCCAGTCAGAACAGAGGTTATGTCTGTTTTGCACTCACATTGTATTCCTCATTCCCCGACCTGCTGCAGAGCATGAAACATAGGGGCCTAAGAAATACTCACTGAATAAATGGATATGTTTTGGTTTTCAGTGAAGTAATAGTCTAGATAGGAGAAAGAGTTTATATTTGAGATTGCTAATCCCATTAGGTGTAAGCACTGTAGTCACTCATTTAATCCTTACAAACAATTTGTGAAATCAAGTGCATTTCATTTCATTGTAAAGATGGAGAAATTGGTGTCCAGAGATGTTCACCATCTTTCCCTATTGACCCAGCTATATGATCAATGGCAGCAGAGAGATTTGACCTGGCAGCTTGACGTCAGAGCTCTTGGATTGAATCAGATCGCCCGCTGCTTTAACGGTAGAGGGACAAAGTTAGGTACGCAAGTAAAGTTAGGATAGATTTCTGTTTGAAAATTATGGATTTTTTTTCCCTCTTCCTTCTTGTCAATTATCATCATCATGGTTATCACTTCACAAGAAAAACTAAGCAGAAAAGAACTCCTTTGTGGGTCACGTCATACATTCATGTTGACTCTTCTTCTGCCAGAATGATTTGGTCAAATTTCCTCAGTAAGTAAATCAAAGGTTTCAAGTTCTGATTCCCACAAAATTTTAGACTACTTCTCTTAGTCACCTTTTAAGAACCAGTATGAACTTTGCTAGAGCATGATAGAATAACTTAAAAAAAAAAAAAAAGGAGGTGATTTGACTAAGTTTGGTATTATCTGTGACTCTAGGTTTCTGTTTTTTACTCAAAAAGCAGATCTAGCCTGTGGTCGTCAGTGCTATTGCGTCATAAAGCTCCTGGAAGAAAGGCTTAATTTCATCAAGGAAGCTGAGAAGTCCTGAGCACCTCCAAGAATGATAGCTGTTCCTAGAATAACGTAATTATTACTAGAAAATTAACAAAGCCCAATAAAATATGGCACTCTGGGAAAAAAAAACAAAAGCTTAACCCTAGGAATAAAAGTGGCTTTAATTGGTCATTTATTTCAGCCCCTGCCTTTAGACAGGATTTAGAAAAAAAATCATCTCAGGGCAGTTGTATCTCTGGGTAGGGGAGTGTGTTACAATAATCAGTAAGGTAATAGTTAACACTGTGCATTGCTCTTATTTCCTGGGCAGCGGTCTAAAAACTTGAACATATTTCATCCTCATAACAAACCTGCAAGGCCCTATTTTTCTCCCTATTTTCCAGATGAGGACCCGAACACTGCCCAAGGTCACACAGCTAGTACATGGTGGAACTGTCTCCAAACCTAGCTAGTCCGCCCCTGGAGTCCATGCTCATACAGTGTCTCTCGGTGGCCGATCACTCCCATTTTCACCTTTGTCTCCCTGGCTTGCACTGAAAGCTTAACTCGTATTTTAAGCCCTTAGCATTTAAGAGCCTGCTATGTTCAGACTCTTTCAAAAATAACCCAGCCTTCCTGGCAGATACAGTTGCTTTCTGTAAACTTCATTTTCAAGGGAACCACACTATTCAAAGAAGGAGTGAGGCTGAATAAAAATAAACAAATTCTCTGTAGAACCAATGAATTTCTGGATCCGCAGCAAACAGCTCTCCGGCATGGTGGCACTCTCTGAAGTACGCCCTCCCTAAGTTAGAATTCCATTGTCTTCATCTGCCATACAACCTGAAAATAGTATCATTTTTTTTCCTGTCCCCGCACTTCAGCTTTCTTCTTTCAGTCAGTATTTTGGAAAGTCCACAAAACCCAGGGGCGTCCCTGTCGTTGCCCTGTGGTCGATGTAAAAACCAGACGATGCCAGGCTGACCCGAAGCCTTTCAAATGGATCAAACTGCACATTAGTCACTGGCAAAGTTTTCTGGTCCCTTTACCTCAGAGACTACTCAGTTCCTCATTCTTGACACCCTCCGGTCCTGAAGCAATAGCAAGAAAAAGACGTGAGTACTTTCTTGAGGACACCTCCTACTCTTTCCTTCAGTGCTGGTGACTGATTCCTACATAGTGGTGACCTTGAAGGGTCCTGACATCCAAAGGGATTGGGCTTCTAAACGCTAGATCCCTTCTGGTGCTCCGCTTAAGTGAGAGCCTACCTGATTTCACCCAAGCGAAGCGTTTCATCATGCCTTACACTGGTGCATTCCTGTGCTCTGAGCACTTAGGACTGAAATTACATGGTCTATTTAGTGCTTTTCACCGTTCACTGACTGCTAAAGAAGTCCCTGTAGAATATGTCATCATAACAAAGGCTGATTTCACATGTTGACACCAAGGCCCGAAACTGGCATTGGCGATCCAGGGACGGTGCAGGCACAACAAGCAATTTTGGAGCAAACCCAGAACTTTTCATTCCCTGTCCTGCCCTGAAGGGCAAAGGCTTTCTTCTGCCTGTTTTAAAAGGGGAAGCACTAAGTTCATAATTATTTTTATGCCCAGAAGGCTTTTTTAAGTGCTATACCTGTTCTAGAAATTATTTGTGCTTTGAGGTGGTGGTCAAAACCAATTTAACCCTCAGCGATCTTTGTGATGAGCTTGCTCTGCAAGGACAGGAGGCCACTTCGTGGGAAAGGCCTTCTCCTTGAGAAAGGGGTGTTAGAGGATTTGAAAGCAAACTTTGGTAGCAGCTCTGGGCCAAAGTTCAGGCAAAGACGCCCTAGGGTTTCCAGGGGAGCTATATTGTTGATTAGAAAGGATTCTGTCCTTTGCTCAGGGCAGGAAACCTCTCTCCCCCAAACCCTCTGCCAGACAATGCCAGCTCTAATCAGCTTCTCAACTCTTGCGGTGAGAGATTGGATTGGGAAAAAATCAGTACTGAAAAAAATCCCAACAAAACCCTGCCTCAGTGAAATATGAATCCATTTGATGATATTTATAGTAGAAGTAGACTGGTTGAAGGGGATTCTGTCTTTTTCCAAGAAATTTTATTGGCAAGTGTAGATTCTTCCTCAAATTAATGTCAGAAAGACTTCCATCAAAGATTCGTTGCTAGATGGGATTCCTGTCTACTTTCTTTTCCTTCTAAGCTATGGACTGCTTGTACAGATTAAAATATTTCTAATGATTGTATAGTTGGGAGATCCTGGATTTAGGTCACTCACTTCCTCAAAAAGAGACAAGATGAGCTAAGGAAATAGGATAACCAACTCTTCCCAGTGCTAGCCCTGAAAGCCCTGGAAACCCCCTCAGTCCCAGGCAAACCAGGATGGCTGGTTACCCTTTAAGGAAATGTAGTGTATTTTCAATAGTTTAGCTGAATTTATCACAGAATTCTGACTTATAGGATTCAGGAAAGTAAAAATACGGTCTATTCTGTTACTATGATTTTAGTGTTGGGGCTTTCTCAAGGGAGGAATCTGTGGTCTACTATAGGGGGCTGGAGGACCAACTAGAGGAGAAAGGGTGTCCATGCTGTCTTTGCTTTAAATGCCATTATCTCCATGCTACTTCCTTTTTATGGCTCCTGTCATCATTTTAAAGGTGCAACAGTTAAGAAGATAAATTACATTAAATAGAAAAAAATTCAATTTTATAAAACAAGAGCTGAATAGGTGTCAGATCTAAGGATTTGCATGTAGGGAGTGCACTTACTTGAAGAAACTTACTATGACCTGGACATATGTAACTCAGTTATCAGAGCTCATAGCGGAGAGTGCTGCCGAAGGCCGCGGTGTCCTGACAGATCACCACAGGCCAAGTCCATGGGCTTGGGTATCCATGGCCAGCCAGGTCCCTGACAAGACTCTGTCTCCTGCCTAATCTCATGGCAGAGACTTGGGGTTACATTGCTTCTGCTCCCCTTTCTCCTTCCCTTGATTTCCATCAATCCATCAACCCTACTTCCCTTCTCGTGGATCTTTTACCCAGAATTCATTTGTGACTGAAAGTCGTGATGAGGGTACAGATGAAAACGTGTTCTCAGCTAGTAGGAAGGGGGAAGTCCCGTGGCTACACAGCATCCTCTAAGATGTACCGTTCCAACTTGAACAATACAAACAACATTATAAGTGGCCTGCTTCCTGGAGTATATCCTCCATGCACAAAACAACCGGCATTAGCCTTTTACTTTATTTCCATCCCGTCATTTGTTCATCACGTATTTTTTAAAAATGGAGCTGTGGTCGTGTATGTACAGGTATGCCTACTTTTGTCTCATACTTTTTACACTTACTGCTTTGTCACAAGCGTTTTTCCGTGTTGTGGTATGGTCAGATGTACTAACTTTTTAAATGTGCTTCTTACATAGATCTGCAACTATGTGGGACCTGCAAAGGTCATTGTCCAGTTGGTCACAAATGGGAAAAACACCCACCTGCATGCACACAGCCTGGTGGGAAAACACTGTGAGGACGGGATCTGCACTGTAACTGCCGGACCCAAGGACATGGTGGTCGGGTAAGTGAGGGTGTGTGATACTGTGGCAGGCAGCAGCGGATTGCATGGCACCCGGGATTTTGACTGAGTATGTCCTTTTCATTAGGAACCTTCCCAAGACTCTCAGAGGGCCTTAAAATGAAACTGTGAGCTCTCACTTGGACTCCAAGGAAAAAGATACCTACATGTCTGGGTTTTCTTGAGTTTGCACCATGATTCTGGCCTAATTATTTATAGCACCCCCTTTTAGTCTCAGAAGTGGCCCAATTTGGATGGTAAATTATATGGTCATTTAATCTATGAGGCATTTGTGCAATTTTTAACTGTATCTTCCTTCTGGAAATAAAGATAAGAACCAATTAGAAGAAATGGAATGACGGCAGAAATAAATACCTTATAGATGGTTTTATATTTTTGATGATTCTTTTAATGAACTATTAAGTCTGGATTTATAGGGTGAACATTTTGAGCATAAAAAAAGATAGATAAATATTGTTTTAGTTCTCTGCTATTTAGAAAGTATGCACAGATAAGAAGCCCAGGAATGCAAATTTGTTTTGGCATTCATTAGACTTGAAATGTAAATACAAAGGGACATATTCATTTAAAAGTTAGACAGAACAAGCAATTTTAAGTGAATGAAGTATAATAAAAGAAATTCAGCCCAAAAGGAGTAAGAAACTTTAAATTAATTTTGTTTAATTCTTAAGAATATCCTTCTAGGGTTTCCTAATACTGGTTTAAACAGCTAATGATAAAATCCCAGTTAATCTGGACTAGTCACTCAAAAGAAAAGAGCTGTTTAAATCAGCTGTAATTAAGTTGATGGTAGCATTTCAGGCTTTGAATTCGATCACGTTTTAAGTTGGTGGTTATTGGGGAGGTTGAGCTTTCGTGTTCCTAGGTATTTCTTTCTTTGACTGTGAAAATATTCAAGTGTGAAAAACCTAGAGAGAGAGCTTTCTTTTAAGTCACTAAAAGTGATTCTTTTGATGTTGAAAAAAAAAAGACTCTAGATTGGAGGAAGAAGCTTAAATTGATTTGAAAAATTCAGTTGTGCTTTATATGAACTTGTTTCAACATTCTCTTGAAAGACTGGCCTGTTTCCTGTTGAGTGTCACAGCTGGTTCATCGTCTGTTTTGGAATACTCTTACAGTTCCTGACTGACCCATGAGAGCTTTGAAATGCAGGGTAATTGTCAGAGTTTCAGACTAATTGATCACTTAGTGTTTCTGCGGATTTATCTCAGTAGGCTGCTATCAGTTTGAAGTGTTGGTCCTGTTTAATCTGTGTGATAATCATATCCTTTAGAGGGAATTATAGATGAATTTCCTTACTAATAATATCTGTTATTATAAAACTGCCAGTATGTTGTCTATGATTTGGTGTTTCTGTGGCTTGGTTTAGTAATCTTCTAGGATTTTAGAAGGAGCTAATGGTTATTGGGTTTGAAACCTACAGCGGGAAGAGAAGTTCCCTGTTTCTAAGGAAAGGAAGGAAATCCTTCCCCTCTTGCCTTGGAGCCCCGTAGTTGGGAGAACTCATTCATTCAACAAACATTTTGAGCATCTACACTCCTAAGTTTGATCATGAAGATGTCTCGTCATGGCGCTGTGGGATTTTTGTAACCCCATACAATTCCACTGAGAAATTTGGTCAAGAGGAGGCCACTGAAGAGTTACAACAGGCTCAGTAGACTTTCTTGTTCAGAATGTTCTATGAAACGCTAGTACTCCCTTTATAATTAACCTTTAATTGAGAAACTTTTGCCTACGGTGTTTTCTAAAATATAGTACTTCCTTCATGATTTGTCTCTCTTGTTTTTTTTTTTTTTTTTTTTAAGTTTCCGATGTCAGAACCTGTTGCATTTCATTAGAGAGAATATGCTAGTAATCTGGAAACCAGAATTCTCTGGTCATTTCTGTCACTCTCAGCAGTAGGATTAGAGGCAATTTGTATGACTTCTTGAGAACCGTAATTCTTTCCTTTAGAAAATATGAATGTTGGGCTACAGAATTTATCTCCAGGCCCTTGCCTCTCAGAAATTCTAGACTGAGCTAACATTAGCTAATATTATGAAAGAACATGAGCTGACTTGCGATGTGTATATTTATGGAATGTCATCGATTACTATTACTTGGTTCTAACTTGTAGGTAAGAATAGCACCTAGAGAAATTAAGGAAGATAGCCAGAGTTATTCCTTAGACTTGCCAATACTAGAAATGGAACCAAGATAACCTGTCTTCAATAATACAGCTTAGAATAAGAGTATATATTCATGAGCAGGGCACCAATCCAACATATCGAAAAGAATAAAAAAAAATAATAACTCAGGAGAGATAAATAACTTTTAAATTATCAAAGCCAGAGGGGAGCTGGGGGGGAGGGTAAAATAGGCAAAGGGGATTAAGAGTACACTTATCTTAATGAGCACTGAGTAATGTATGGAACTGTTGAATCACTATATTGTACACCAGAAACTAATACAAAACTGTATGTTAACTATACTGGAATTAAAATTTAAAAAATAAAAGCAAATTAAAAAAAAATAAATGAGCAAAACCAAAGAAATACTTTTCTTTGGAGTTCTCAATAAGATTTAGTTTCTTTTTTCAAAGATATTTTGTTATCTAGATTAAAATATTCATGTTTTAGATAACATGAGTCACAGCTACAGGTTTGAGTGCCTACATTTGGGAGATTTTGCCTTTAAAATTTTTTTTTACTTAGCTCTAATTTTTTACATTTTATTTCTTACTCATTTGTTTAGTTAGTTTTTAGTGCCTGTCCTCATAAAAATAATTTTAGTTCGGTATTTTATTTTTGACCTTGAATATAAACGGTTTGTTTCAACAACATTTTAGTTCTCTGAAATTTTCAGTCAGTGGAAACTATCTGTTACTTGACTTTGCTTTAAGCCACCTTCCTCACCAATAATCACCACACCCTCTGTTTCCTGGCAGCCCTGATTTAGAGAGATCTGAAGTTGTTGGTTTTTTTTTAACTAATATTTATGGCATATACCAATTGGTAAGCACTAGAAGTGGATATATAAATACAAAGGAGAAACAAGGCCTCCCTCAATGAGCTAGTGCAAAGCATAATAAATTGGTGTTTTTGTAGGTCCAAAAACAATTGATTATTGGCAGTTTCATCATGTTAACCCCGAATGCACAAAAAAGATGCTGGCTGGAGAAAATGAACAAAGTATGGACTAAGATTGGAAGTGTCCAACTTCCAAATTTGGGTGTAGATTGTAAGTCAGGGTGCTTTTGAATCTTGTGCCAGCTATAAAGTCAGTGTTTGAGTCCTGAGAGGAAGAAAGGCCAGATAGAGAGGCCCCTTTAGAATCCCAACCTAATGGCATGGGGGTTTGAACCTACCCAGAGGACAGCGGTAGTTCCCAGATGATGATGATAATGATGGAAACATCTGGCACAGTACAGAGGATTTCAAACCTGACTGCTAGTTAAAGTCACCTTTGGTCACTTTATAAAAATACTGAGCCAGGCCTCCTCTCAAAGTTTCTGATCTCATTACTCTTACATAGCATAGAGCAGCGGTTCTCAAATTTTAGGTGCATTGGAACCTCCTGGAGGATTTGCTGAAATACAAACTGCCAAGCTGCACCGTCAGAGTTTCTGATTCAGTAGGTTTGGGATAGGGTTTCAAAATTTGCATTTTAATAAGTTCTCAGGAATCACTGATGCCGCTGATCTGGAGACTACACTTTGCAAACCACTGGTATAGAATATGGCATTTTGAGTAAGACACAAGATTGTAGTCCCAGTCTTATTATTAACTGTGATAGCCATCTTTTTAAAAAAAAATTTTGTCAGGTTTTACTGAAGCAAAGTATAATTTAAATACTGTAATATTTATCCTTTAAAGTGTACAGTTCTATGAGTTTTGGCAAATACTGGAATAAGCACCACAATGCAGGTGTAGAATAGTTCTGTTGCCCCCAGAATCCTGTGTGCCCCTTTGGAGGCAACTCTACCTCCCACTCCAGGCCCCGGCAATTCCTGATCTGTTTTCTACCCCTATAGTTTTGCCTATAGAATGACTTAGAAATGGACTCACGCAACATGTAGCCTTTCTGAGTCTGGCTTCACTCACTTAGCATAACGCATCTGCGATTCGTCCAGCTCGTTCCGAGTATCACCAGCTTACTCCTTTTCATCGCAAAGTCGTGTCGCATTGCGCTGATGCACGTCACGGCGTGTCAGTCCGCCTGCTGAAGAACGTTTAGTTTATTTCCCGTTGTTGATGACAGAACCACTTTTTGTGTGAACTTAGGTTTTCATTTCTTTTGGTCTTAGGTAAATACTGAGGAGTGGAACTGAAGGGATGGATCCTAAGGGTCTATTTGTTTTGAAAAGAGACTCTGCCAAGTTGTTTTCCAAAGTGGCTGTACCAGCTTGCATTCCCGCGTATTAACATTTACGATCCTCAGGCTTTTCAGTTGCGTGCTATTAGTAATATGCCTGCTCTTGTTTTCTTTTACATTTTATTCCAGAAATTTTCAAATATACACAAAAGTAGAAAGAAGACCACAATGAGACCTCACTGTACCCAACACCCGGCTTGACAATTAATTATTACATCTTGATTTAAATATACCCCCTGCCTAGGTATCATTCATTTATTGATATCTGATCGAGTTCCATTCTGTTAAGAGAATACTTGGTATGATTTCAATCCTCTTAAATTTATTGAGACTTGTTTGATGGATCAGAATATGGTGTGCTTGGTAAATGTTCTTTGTGCACTTAGAAAGAATGATTAGTCTAGTCAGATTGAATGCATGTTCTGTAAATGTCAGTTAGGTCAATTTGTTTGATAGTGTTGTTCAAGTCTTCAATATCCTTACTGACTTTCTCCCTACTTGGTCTGTCAGTTCTTGAGAGAGAGGTGCTGAAATCTCTGAAGGTATTTATAGATACCTACTTCTTCTCCCAGTTTATGAGATTCTGCTTCTTGTATCGTGAAGCTCTTTTATCAGGCACATAAACATTCAAGATTCTTATGTCTGCTTAATGAATTGATCCCTTTGTCATTATGAGATGACCCTCTTTTATCCCTGGTAATATTTTTTGCTCAAAAATCTACCTCGACTGATACTAATATATAGCTATTTCAGATTTTTTTAAGAAAAAAAAAAGATTTTATTTATCTATGCAAGAGAGAGAAAGCAAACAGGAGGGGGGTGCGCAAAGGAAGAGGGAGAAGCAGACTCCCCACTGAGCAGGGAGCTCACCCCGGGGCTCGATCCCTGGACCCTGGGATCATGACCTAAGCCAAAGACAGACACTTAACCAACTGAGCCACCCAGGCATCCCCCCAGCATTCTGCTCATTAATGTTAGCGTGGAACATTTTTTTGCCGGTCCTCTTAGTTTTAACCTATTTGTGTCTTTATAGTCAGAGTAAATATGCACTGCAAATAGTTGGGTCTTATTTTTTTTATTCGATTTGACACTCTCTGCCTCTTAATTGAGGTCTTTAAATAATCTATATTTAATCTGATTACTGATAGGGCTGCGTTTCGCTCTACCATCTTGCTATTTGTTTTCTGCTTATCGCATCTGATTTTTGTTCCCCTTTTCCTCTTCTTGCTGTCTTCTTTTAGATTACTTATTTGATATTACTTTATCTTCTTTTTAGTTTATACCTCTTTCTAGTTTTCAGAAACTGTTTTACAGCTTGCTATACTACACACCTTTAATTTGTCACAGTCTACCTTTACGTAGCATTATACTTCCTCGTATATAGTTAATATGAACAGTACCTCCATTTCCCCTGTCTCCGCCCCTGTGCTATTGTGTGCCCTAGTTTACATCCACAGATGGGATAAGTTCCACAATATACTGTTTCTTAAATTTTTGCTTTAAGTGCTCAATTATTTTTTTATTAGTTTCATAGGTAGAATTCAGTGATTCATCAGTTGCATATAACACCCAGTGCTCATTACTTCAAGTGCCCTCCTTAATGCCCATCACCCAACTACCCCCCCCAACCCCCCTCGCTTCCAGCAACCCTCAGTTCTCTATAGTTCAGCATCTCTTATGGTTTGCCTCCCTCTCAATTTTTGTCTTATTTTTCCTTCCCTTTCCCCTATTCATCTGTTTTGTTTCTTAAATTACACATATGAGAGAAATCATATGGTATTTGTCTTTGACTGACTTATTTCACTTAGCATAATACCTTTTAGTTCCATCCACATTGCAAACAGTAAGATTTCATTTTTTGATGCCTGAGTAATATTCCATTGTATATATATATACATACCACATCTTCTTTATCCCTTCATCTGTCGATGGATATCTGGGCTCTTTCCCTATTTTGGCTATTGTGGGCATGGCTGCTATAAACATTGGGGTGCAGGTGCCCCTTCAAATCACTAAGTTTGTATCCTTTGGGTAAATACCTAGTAGTGCAGTTGCTGGGTCATAGGGTTGTTCCATTTTTAACTTTTCAAGGAAACTCCACACTGTTTTCCAGAGTGGCTGCATGCTCGATTATCTTTTAAAAGAAATTTTAAATAAGGAAAAAAGCATTTATATTTAACCACATATTTATCATTGGCAGTGCTCTTCATTCTGTTTCATAGGTCAAGATTTCTGTCTGGCAGCATTTTCTTCTGCCTGAAGCCCTTCCTTCCCTTTTTCTTCTACTGCTGGTCTGCTGCTAATAAATTCTTCAGTTGTCATACATATTTAAACTCTTTATATTGTCTCTGTGTTAGAAAGATAGTTTTGAAGACTATAGAATTCCAGGTTGACAATGTTCTTTTTTCACATTCTCCAAATGTGCTGCCCCAGGGTCTTTGGCTTGCCTTGTGCCAGCAAGAGACCTGCCGTCATTCTCGTATTTTGTGCCTCTTCACATAGTGTGTCACTTTTTTCTCTGTCAGCTTTTCAAATTTTCTCTTCATTAATTTTAATTTCTCTTTGCTAGTTTGATGCAATTTTATTATGGGCATTAGCATAGGTTTATTCATTTTTTTGTGCTTTGGGGTTCACTAAGATTTTTAGATCTCTGGGTTTAGAATTTTTTATTAAATTTTAAAACATGTCGGCATTATTTTTTCAAAATATTTTTTCCATCCACTCCTCTTTTTCCTCTTCTTCTGAAACACCAATTTCTTGTATGTTTGGCTGTTTGAAATTGTCCCGTATCTCACTGGTGATCTGTTATTTTTAAAACTTGTTCTTTTTCCTGTGTTTCATTTTGAATAGTTCCATTACTGTGTCCTCAAGTTCACTAATCCTTTGGTTTATAGTGTCTAACATACTCCTAATTCCATCTAGTTATTTTTCTTTTCAGCTGTTGCCGTTTTCGTCTCTGTAGGTTTGTTTGGCATCTCTTTTATTTCTTGCATGTACTCCTTAACGTATTAAACCTTTTACCCTCTTAACCATATGGAACATATCTATAATAACTATTTCAATGTATGTGTCTACAAATTTTGTGTTCTGTCTCATTTCTGGATCTGTTTCTATTGATTGGTTTCTATCCCCATTATAAGCTGTATTTTCCTACGTCTTTGTATGCCTGGCAATTTTTGATTGAATGGTGGACATTTTGAATTTTGGATTGTTGCATGCTGGCTTTTTTTTTTTTTTTTTTGGTATGCCTTTAAATATTTTTGAACATTGGGATAAAATTAAATTTGGGAACAGTCTGATCCTTTTTAGACTTACTTCTTAGCTAAGGAAACCAAAGCAACCTTTAGTCTAGGGTTAATTTGACACCATTACTAAGCCAATAACTTTCTGAATATTCATCCTGATGATTCATGTATTACAAGATTTCTTGAACTATTCCAGCCCCATGTGTGCTCCAAGGAATGTTTTGTCTGCTTATTTCTGGTGTTTTGTTTTTTTTTTTCCCCAGTCTCAGGTTGTTTCCTTACACACATGCTCTGATCAGTACTTAGCTGAAGTCTCAAGGCAGGGCCACTGTACATCTCTGATTATCTCTGTGTGTGTGTTTCTTTCTTCTCTGGTTCTCTGACTGTGAATTCTAGCCTCTTCAGCCTCCCCAAATTTTTAACTCTGTCGCCAAAACTCAGGGAGATTGCCAGGTTCTGTTTAGGTCTCCTTTCTTATGCTGCAGCCTGGAAAGTCTAGGCATTAAACAAGCATTATTGTAGGATTCAACTTAGTTGTTTTTCTTAAGGATCACTGTCCTGTGCTGCCTGTTGTTCAGTGTTGGAAAACCATTTTTTCGTGTGTTTTATGTTACTCAAGGTGCAAGGTTCAATCTGGTCCCTGTTACTCCCATGATTATCTGAAATAGAAGATTTGTTTCTGTATTGTTTCATTTATTACCAGAGTAAATAAGTTATTCACATAAGGATGATGCCCTTTTCACAGGGATTAGTTAAAGAATATACATGAAAATCGCTTTCTATATGGCAAAGTGTAAGGTGTTACGTAGGTGTTTGTCACTGTCACTGCCTTTATACGGGTAGCTGTGGATGATTTCGTAGGAGTATAGCCTGAAAGGCCAAAAGATGAAGGTGTTGTTTCTAAAAACTGCCTATGCTTCCATGCATATCAGTGTGTCATGTTGCATATTTTTCTGTGCTGTATTAACTCATGCATTCGTTTATTCAACAGACATTTATTAGACACCCGTATTATTAGACACCCATACGTCAAGCACTGTTCTAGGCACTGCAGATCTTTGCCCTCAGGAGCTTACATTCTGTTGGTCTATTTTCTTCTCCATGTGTCTCAGCTCTCCTGCTTTTCTTTTCGAGCGTAGTTGACACACAATGTTACATTAGTTTCAGGTGCACAATATAGTGATTGGACAGATTCATGCATCGTGCTAGTTCATGTCCTACGTTTTTCTGTCTCTGTCTGGACATGTTTCTCATTGTGTCTCTGGGCCTCTGTCTAAGAGCTCATCTCGTTCTGCCTTCACCTCCTATATTTTCTTCCTCTAGTTCATCTACTCTTCCCACATTATCTTATTCTTTGTTTCATCCAGTCCAGTTGTCATAATATTTGTCTTCCGTTACTAATTTTTCTTTTTTCTTTCTGGGTAAAAGCCAGAGCAAAAGAAGAGTCTTTGTAACAGCTGACAAGGCCTTAAAGGGTCTGTGAGCCCACTTATCTCTCTGAACTTTTCACTTACTACTCACGTCTTGTTGATTTTCCTCCAGCAACTTTGGCCTCCTTGCCAGTGTTGTCTTTTTGAAAACACCAGTTATGGTCCTACCTCGGGGTCTTCGCACTTGCTGTTCCTTCTGCCTTGAATGCTGTTCCTCCATATATCCACATCTTTTCCCTCACTTTCTTCGAGTCTTTGCTCACTTGTCACCTTTTGAATGAGGCCTTTTCTGGCCTCTCCCTATTTTAAAACATCATGTCTTCTACTACTACCTTTCCTTTTCTCCATTCCTACCTCATTTTTCTTGGTAACACTCATTACCTTCTAAATTATACTGTAAAATCTCTTCTTTGGTTACACTAGCATATAAATTCTGCGGAGGGAGGCATTCCCTGGGTGCTGACAAAAGCACCTGGGACAGTGCCTGGCACAAATAAGGAGCTGAACACATACTTGTTGAACAAATGGGTCTCCTCAGTAAAGTCCTTTTTTGTTTGTTGTATTATGTTTCTTGAATATGCTTATTTGTTTCATGTACTTTAAAAAATGAATGACTGGAATAATTTATGTTTTTTCTTAAAATCCCTTAACTTGTTTTATTTAGCTTATTAACGTATTTTCTGAGGAGATGGGACTCCACTGTAGACTTTAAATCCCATCCAGAAACCCATGGATGATCCAAAAGAAAAAAAATCCTTCCAAATATAATATTCCTCTTATTCTTTAAAAAAATTAAATAAGTTAGTACTATATTCAGAATTTTTTTAAAAATCTTTAACAGCTCTCCTAGAAAATACTTCATAATGAGTCTAGGTAAAACTTCCTTACTAAGACATATATGTGTGTGTACCCCACTCCCTTAATTGTCATTTGAAAGTCTAATAAACCCTGAAAACCAAAAGATTCTGCTGAGTTTGCCACAGACTCATGTGGTGGCAAAACCGAATCCGACCTGCTGTGCAGTGGTTTGTAGTCTTTATTATTCCCTTTGTGAGTCTACTTTATATGTTTCACTGCAGACATAGTAACGGGTTTGATTATAGTGTGGGCCCTAGCAATTGAGGGCCCCTAGATTCTTTTTAAAAGCCACTTTGCTAAAGTAAAACCAGGCTCTCGTCATTGACGGCCTAACTTTTGGTGGTGGTTGTCACTGTTACTGCTTTTTCTCCAGCTTTGCAAACTTGGGTATACTTCATGTGACAAAGAAAAAAGTATTTGAAACACTGGAAGCACGGATGACAGAGGCATGTACGAAGGGCTACAATCCCGGACTTTTGGTGCACCCTGATCTGGCTTACTTGCAAGCGGAAGGCGGAGGAGACCGGCAGCTCACAGGTGAGCGTCATGCCCTCAGCCTGGGCCTTTGAGATCGGGACCTCCTTTACTTGTGGTGGGTACACTAGATTCTCATCTGTCTGCCCCAGGTTTCTCCTCCTCCCAGACTGGACCTCAAGCTGCTGACACACTTTCCCTGCTCAGAAACCTTTGATGGCATCCTGCTATCTTCTAGAATAAAATCTGTGCCTCCACAGCCTGGTATACAAAGCCCTCAGTCTGGCCCCAGCTACCTTTCCAGCTTTATCTCCAACCCTGCCATGTATCCGCTTCTCCCCATCACTGCCCCTGAACACCTGACGCAGATTCCTACCTTTGTATGTGTCTTCCTCGACCTCAAACACTGCACCCTGCCCTCTTCAGCCTGTCAAAACCAATGCGTAAGTCAACACTTAGTTCCTCTGGTTTAGTTTCCTCCGTTTTACCTGCCCGGCTCACTTTATTAGAAGGAATCCCTTCTGGCTCTTCTGGCACATCGTAAACTACTCTGTTTCTCATAAAAATGCTGTGATTTTATGTTTCCCTGCTTTTACTTCTATTTTTTCTTTCAACCCCAATCCCTGTGCTACCACACGTGCCATTTCTGCTTTCACACGTTGGCCATTAGTCTGGTCATCCTGTCATCATCTGATACTCGGGAGACCCAAAACAGATCACTGTTTTTCCACTAACCACATTCTCATGTCCAGACTCGAAACCTTCATGTCACCTTTGAGTGAATCTTCCTTCTTGCTTCCAAAACCTGTGGCCCCACTCCCCTGTGCTCTTTCTTGCGCTCCACTCCTCCCTCCATTTTCCTTGCTCTGCTTCTCTCCGTCCCCACCTCTGAGCCAGTTTACACCCTGGGGCCAGATGGATCTTGCAGAAGCCTATGCTCACCACTACTCAGTATCTCCCTGCTGCCTACAAAATCCAAATTCGAAAGCTGGCCTTTTAGGCCTTTCAAAAGCTTGCCCCTGTCTGCATTTCCAAGGCTCTTTCCCACAACACCCCTTCATGTCAAACTGGATTATTCCATAGAAACACCACAATTTCTCACTTCCTCTCCTTGGCACATTCGTTCTATTCTTGCTGTTCCCTCTTCCTGGAATGCCTTTATTTACTTTCTTCGTATGTTCAAGTTGTACCATCCTTTCGAGACTGAAAACATATGTCTCTTCTGCTCCAAAGCCTCTGGATTCTCCCCTCCTTTGAAATTCCCTGTCTCTTACCTGTGGCGCTTTTACAGTACTCTCCACTTGAATTATCACCTTTGATGATACTATAACTTAAATACAAGCAGCTCCACCAGCACAAAGCTGCATCAGGAGGCGAGGAGGGAGTCAGATGCCCTGGAGTCATTCAGTTTCTCCAGAAAAATTGTTTGAGTACTCCCTATGTGCCAGGCACTGTGCTAGGCGCTGTGGCATGAACATGGTCCCTGTGCACAGGGAGCTTTTGGAAGCCTTAATTTTCACATTTCACAATACAACTGATGCATAATCAGCTTATTGCATTCTATGGCCACACATCTTTTGGGCCCTTAACTGTAACTGTAGGGAGAAAAAGGAGAAGTCAGGGGAACGTAAGAAAGGACAGAGGCAGTCTGATACACGGAGGAGAGTTTTCAGTATCATCCAGAGAAAATGCAGGTCTTCTTTTGATGCCTTTAATTTGGATGACATAAATGAGACACTTTAAATAATTTTATTAGCAATACAAACAGTTTCAAAAGAAAAAGATTTTTGTTTTCAATTCATGTTTTTGTATTTGGGCTTTATAAAGTCATCTTATCTAAAGTGTTCTGGCTTCACTCTTTCCCTGGCCATGAATGCGCTGTGCTGTATGGTCGTAGATCGGGAAAAGGAGATCATCCGCCAGGCAGCTCTTCAGCAGACGAAGGAGATGGACCTCAGCGTGGTGCGGCTCATGTTTACAGCTTTTCTTCCAGACAGCACCGGCAGCTTCACGAGGCGCCTGGAGCCCGTGGTGTCAGACGCCATCTACGACAGCAGTGAGTCCTTGACTTCTAACGGGAGGCAGCTTGATACAGTGTCACGTTGAGACTTTTAACCCAGCCCTGGCAGTTACTTACTAGCTCAGAGTCCCAGGGCAAGCAACTTAGTCTCTTGGAGGCTCACATTTATCATCTGCAAAATGGGAATACTAAAATCCTGCTTGAAAGATGTCTAGATTAAAAGCGAATGTTACGAGTCATGCAATAAATATGGTTCTCTTTCCTCCAATGTGCATGCTAGACTTTTATGTGCCATTTGAGGATGGCAGATCTCTTATTATTTATGAATTTATGAATACCAACCATTGTTGGTGCTCCTGGAAAAATACCTCATTATTTTCTGTTGAGGTTCTAAACAGATGTGAATAAAAACAACTGTTATTCTTATCCGTCTTCTTTCTTGCATGTTCTAGCTTTTTTCAAAGTAAGAACTTCAAGTTAACTGAATGAGTGGTCTAGACAGTATATGACTTCAAAATTCTATTTCAGTCTGTAGTTCCTCATACTTTTTAAAAGAGTTTTACAGTGGTCTTCAGCTTTACCCTGCAGATTTCTTGTTTGGTGTGCATGGGATTTATTAAATCAAAGAAGGCTGCAAGCGTGGTTCTTAGGCTCACTGCAAGTTTATAGGGTTCGGTCTAAGGAGGAAACTCCGTGCCCCACGTACAACAACTGACCGATTTCTCTAATTTAAACAAGTTGGAAGGGAAGTGAAAGAGTTATAAAATGATGTATACTTGTATACTAAAGATCACCTTAAAATGCAGCTGTGGGAGCAAAAAAAAAAAAAAAAAAAAAGGAAGCTTTATACTATTACCACAAGAAACTTTTGCCCCTAACCACACAGAATTCTAATTTAGTCTGGGGAAAAGAACTATAACCTCTCCATTTTTTTCTCTCAGTAAAATAAGAATTTATAAGCAGTTTAAGAAAATTGGGTGCTTTTTCTAAATCTTTAGGACTCTTGTAAACAGTATATCAGTATCTTGGAAATAATTGAAGGTCTTGACCTACATGAAATTCCACAAATCCATTGGCTTGGTACTTCCTGAAACATCAGAAAAGCTCTTTCTCTTTCTGTATGAATCTTTCTTATCGTGTTAGTGGGAGAAATAAATATTGCTCCTTTCTGCCTCATGTGTTTAGGTAGTAATGAAAGATCCATGCTCAAGAAGTGAGGACTTCTGAAAGCTTTTTTATTTGTATCCTTGTTAAAGCAATATAAGCAAAAGCATCTATTTATTTTTTAATTCAAGTATAATTAACATAACAGTATTATATTACTTTCACACATACAACGTATCGATTAAACAATTTTATACGTTGCTTAATGCTCACCACAATAAACTATTTGAACTTTGTTTTGGTTATTGTGCTAAGGGCAGGGTTCCCCATAAAAGATTAGCTTATAAAACTGAGGATAAAGCATGACGTTTGTTGTTTTTCTCCTGTGGACAGAAGCCCCCAATGCGTCCAACTTGAAAATTGTAAGAATGGACAGGACAGCTGGATGCGTAACCGGAGGGGAAGAGATTTATCTTCTCTGTGACAAGGTTCAGAAAGGTAAATATATGCTCTGGTCTCAGAATGTGAAATGTAATTCTGAGTGAGTCTGTCAGTCCCTTTTTAGCAGTAAAGCCAGTAATATGCCTTTTCTGCCATAGAACTCTTTAGAAAATTTATACATTTCACCTCTTCCAAATATGTCTGTGGTTTTTTTTTTAACCCAACTAATTCATTTTAAAACTTTCAATAGAAGTGAAGAGAAATTAAAAAAATAATGATCAGGCAGTGACATTTCAGTGTTTCTGTATTTTAAACTCTGGTATCTGAACTTAAACTAAAATAAATGAGTAATAGCCCATGCTTCACACACACACACACACACACACACGCACATGTGCCCATGCATACAGAGTAAATAATGTTTTATATAGTGTAAAATTGTTAATTTAGTTTCTCTTATAAGGCTTCGTTGCAACACTGAGAGAGCTTCTCCAAAACTTCCATGTGACACTCTGATGTCGATTATGAAAAAGAGAATAAGGACTATAGGGAAATTCTCACAGCATATTTGTCATAATTTTCACTTTCAGAAAAGGTTCTTGGCATTTACCTTTCATTAGTAATGGTACAAGATTTATAAATTAGCAAAGGTGAAGGAGATTGTGCTGTTTTCTCAAACAACTCGTTTTTAAACTACAGCGATCGTGTGGCATAATAAAGATCTACTCACTACAAAGTGACAAGCATTTTCAAAGTGAGGGTGCCTAACTAAAATTCTAGCTCCTAAATAAAAGAATGATGGCTTTAAAAAAAGAAAGCTCTCATTTATTTGAGGCCAATGGCCTGAGATTTAAAAGTCAGAAAAAAATACAATCCAATTTTAAGGTAAAGGTGTATGTATCTTTATCCAAAAAAAGTTTACACTTTCTCTGCATATCCTGATATTGGCCTTCTTTTAACCCGTTCAATCCAGGTAATATGTGTGCATTCAATGAGTAAACACAATCTGAGTACCTTTATTTATAAATGTAATTCTTAATCATTATCATTACACTGGAATGGCTTATTAAGAGAAGTCTTGTACCTGGCTTAAAGAGTCTGAATAACCAGGTCCACTTTAAACCTACCTGAAGGCAAAGGAATTGACCAGAAGATAATGAGATGTTTTATCCAACCCTAATATTTCTAAAATTCTATTTAATTAGAAATATGAACTTAGTTTTCATAAGTCAATAGTGCAGTCCTATAGGAAGGGAAGTGAAGTGAAGCCAGGGAGATGCCAATCTGAGTTATATTGTCATATTTCTGCAGAACTAGAACCCATGACACAAGTGTGAAATTAGGCATTCTTATTCATATTCTTATTTCATCCAAAGGGACTTGGCTGATACAATATTTTTAACAACTTTTCAGTATGGACTGATAAAGTATTATAGGGAAGCAGCATAGTAGAATGTTTATGAGCCTGGAGTCTGTGTTCAACTTCTCCATTTACTAGCTTTTCAACCTTGGATAAGTCACTTAACCTCTCTGGACTCCATTTTCTCTTCTGCAAAATGAGGATATTAAAGTACACCTGCATCACAGAGTTATTGGGAGGATGAAATCAGTTAATGTATACATATAAATCACTTAACATAGTGTCTGCCATAGAGTGTACTTTATATAAGTTAAATATTATTATATAGATCTATATGGAGTTTGAACCACGTTTTCAGATTCTGAATTCCTCAATATCCTTCATGTTCCTCAGGAATGAATCGGGTTAGTGATGGAGAAGTGGGAAGGTCAAAGACTGATTAAGAGAAAAGTCAGATCAAATAGGTAAATCTAGTATTCTCTCAATGTAAATGAAACTCGGGGTCCATTACTGTGGTAACTAGTAAAACGGTAATTTGTGAAAATTTTTAAATGATTCAAAAGTCTATGTCATATTAATTACTTTTTAAAAGTTTAAGTACATACTAGGTAGAAACTTGAACCAGCTGCATTTTTCAGTGTGCTTATAAATATTATTACTCTATGTGAAATTATACGTCTGAATGTGACTGTTTGCAGATGACATCCAGATTCGATTTTACGAAGAGGAGGAAAATGGTGGGATCTGGGAAGGATTTGGAGATTTTTCCCCCACAGATGTTCATAGACAAGTAAGTGGATGATGATGGTGGTGATGATGATTTTACATTTTCTGTCTTGTTGAAATTCAGTACTTGATCTCCATGTATGAAAAAGGAAAAAAATCATAAACACTTATTTAACTTTCATAAAAGAGTACTATTTTTAAGACTTGCAGGTCTTCCAGAAAAGTTTTCTACCACAGAATTATGAGCAAGGCCTTAGACCACTGGCTCTGAGGTCTTGTCATGACATTTCATTCGGGTGTCTCGTCACCTACCCATTAAGGCAATGGCCATCGGGTCCTTTTGTGGAAATATTTTAAGTATTTGTATTAGTCTGTTCAGACTGCCATAACAAAATACCATCAACAGGGTGTATTTAGCAACAGAAATTTATTTCATCACAGTTCTGGAGGCTAAAAGTCCCAGATCAAAGCCTGACAGAGTTGGTTCCTGGTGAGAGCTCTCTCCTCCTGGCCTGCAGACAGCCACCTTCTGGCTGGGTCCTCACAGGGCAGAGAGAGAGCTCTCTGATGTCTCTTCCTATAAGAGTACTAATCCTATCCAGTCGCAACCGTACCCTCATGACCTCATGTAAACTTAATTACTTAAAAGCCCTTTCGCCAAATATAGCCACACTAGGGGTTAGGGCTTCAACATGTGAATTTTGAGGGGACACAGTCAGTCGGTTACAATGCTCTACTGGAGTAATTATGGTGAGACCTGTTAAAGAGATATTCTAATGAAAAGCATTGAAAGGAAGAGTCTTCTACTTGAGGCTGATATTATCATGATAAATCAAGAGTTCCCAGTGACAACTGAGTATATGACTAAGAGATGAAAATGCTGTTTCGCATCCTAATCACTCTGAGTGATTGAGAAATACTATTTTCACCCCCCAAAATTGGAAACAATCCAAATGTCCATCACTAAGTGGCCAGTTAAATGAATTATGGTGAATCTGTGTGAGGAAATATTATGCAGTTATTAAAGAGAATGAGTAATTGATGAACCAATATGGAAGAATCTCACAAGTACAACATTAAAATTTTTTTAAAGATACAAAAGAAAGTGCATTAAAAAAAAGATTGAGTGTTCGTGTTTGTGTAGGCATAAAGAAACTCGGGAAGAATACAAAAGGAATGAATAACGTCACCATGTTTCCCTCTGGGGACAGGCTCACAGTGGGAACTGCCGGATTGGCATGCCAGGAGAGGTGTATGCAGGTGTATGCATATAGTATATGCCACTGTGTACCTTTCTATATTTTACAAACTCTCGAATATATTACATAGTCAAAAAAACAAACAAGAAACTGTAAAAACATCAGACTGTTGTGGCACTACCAGAAATTAATGAGCAGGCTAGCTTAGAGGTATTACAGAATGCCCTCGATGCCTAGAGCGTTGGCCACCCTCACTTGAAAATACATGTCTCCCTTGCAGGATTTAGCTTCCTCTCCTCGTCAGCTGACCTGCAGGCTGATTGTAGTGCTATATTCTTCACTTTCATTCCACAACCAGTGTTTCTGATGTTGCTGTAAATAATTTTGGAGCATTTTAGGGCTGATTTAGAAGAGAAGAAGGAGTATGCAATGTATTTTACTCACAGAGTTATTTCTAACTGGAAGATACTTGAAATATTAGACAAATTTGCAAAACATTAGCAGAGTCTTCTATTCAATTTCACAGTGGCAGTTTAATCACAATGTATGGCTACAGAATTCTGAGTTTGTAACTTTCTCTAGGATGCTGTATTTTTTAGGATACTGTGTCTAAACATTGGGCATAAAGAATATGTTTAATGAGTTAGCATTGCTGGAAAAAAGATATAGGCCCACCCCAACATTTGGATCTTTGTATCCTGCAGTTCGCCATCGTCTTCAAAACTCCAAAGTATAAAGATGTCAACATCACAAAACCAGCTTCCGTGTTTGTCCAGCTTCGGAGGAAATCTGATCTGGAAACCAGCGAACCCAAACCTTTTCTCTACTACCCTGAAATCAAAGGTAACTCAGTTGTTTACATTCTTGTGCTTATTCCCATAAAAGGACAAAGCTGATTAGAAAAGATCAGTTGATCCTTTGAACCACTTCCTAGGAATTGGTCCCCAGACCCATTGTCCTTATTTTTAGAGAAGAGAGAAGTAACATGCTATTTTGGGGATCATGGAATTAAGTCCAGCCTTTCAAAATAGTGTTATTTTTACCAAGCTTATATGCAATTTAGATATTTGAGAATTGGTCTTTGAATTTGAGAATCAATCATTTGTTGGGGTTCGGGCAGGTGAGATGGAACGATAGGCTTGCTGTTCAGGAGAATTAGTCGCTCCATCAACTGGCCTCCAGCAACAGAATGGGAGACCCAGCCACCATGCAATGCGGAACCATAAAAATGAATAAAGCACCATTCTTTTCCTCACAAAAGACACCCCAAGAAGGGGAGAGAATAGTCTCCTTACATACTTATAATGCGAATTATGATCTCGATAAGCTCCCAAAGGGAAGGATCCATAAACACATACGAGAATGCCAAGAACTCTTGATTTGAAAGAAGCCACCAAGAAGTGAGCATCTTCAAGGTTCTTCAGCCTGGGGTTGTATTTCAGTAGTTGGGTGAGAAACAGGGAAGGAAAGGGTTTCCTAAGCTTAAGACACTTGAGGAGCTGAACGATTAGTGTTTGTTCAGAAAGAAGTGAGCCTTCTGAGCACCAAGGTGGACCACTGAAGACCAAGGCAGTTAAGGAAGGCCAGGGCCAGGCTCAGAAGTGCTGTGATTGGCAGCTGAAGAATTCTGATCGATTCTGGAGAGGGGATTGACCAGGCCTGTTTGGATGTGGAATGATGGCTCTACTTCCTTATGTGAACACTGAGGAGACTATCTGAGCAGCAGACAAGGAGTCCAAAGAGTAGTGCAAGAGTCCAAGTGAGAAAAGGTGAGGTTCATAAAAATAGTGCGAAGAAGGAAAGAAGAAGGTGATGTCGAGAAGACCCAGATGCTGGTTGGGGTAGGAGGTGAAGGAAAATTCAGGAGTCCTAGATGGTTCTAGGAATCCCAGCCTAGGAAGGCTGTTACATGGTTGAGTTGGTGAAAGAATCAAGGAAGCAAAAGTAGCTTTGAGTGGGCAAAGAGGGAGCTTAGTTTAAAACATGTCGTATTTTAGTTACCTCTAATAAGCTGATCAAAAGGCAGGACTGGAACTCCAGAGGGCAGGGTGGGAAATTCAGCATTGAGAATCCTCTCAGAATGAGCATGATAGGCCCCTCAGTGGGGTAATTGTTAAAAGGTATTTCTTAACCTAGAGTCCACTGTCCCCCAAAGGGTCCAAGGATAGAATGGACTTTAACATAATTAGTTTTTTTTTATAAGCCTATTTTGTATTTTATGTATTGATAACAATGATTCTAAGAAGAGAGCCATAGACTTCACAAGACTGAAAACAGGGTCATGGCACAAACAAAATCAGAAACCCCTGGGTTAGAGGGAAGTGAGACCATAGGGGGAGGTTAATGAAATGATCGTCACGGGGCACGTCCTGACCATCTGAAGCCACAAAGGTGCCATAGTGATGATGCACATGGGTGTTGGATCCTGTGATAGCAACATGTGATGCGGGATTCTTGAAGGGGGCTTCTTTTCCTAGAATTCATGTTGTGGCAGGAGCATTTAGAAGATGATTCCATGCATTCTTATTTCTTTTCAGAGGTTGTGACCAGTCTACCAATGGGTCCAATTTGTAGTGCATTCTGTTACTGTGGTATGAAAACATTGCCAACAGAAGAGCCTTTTTTCCCCTCCACCTAAAATTTCATGCAAAATCCCAGTAGGTACACCTGACGGGCTCTGGTTAAAGTAGAAGTGGGGAGCCGACCCACTCGGCCTTCCCTAGAAGCCCCTTTTCCCTTATTTCTCCACACAGCGAGAGCCTGAGGTCTTCCAAATGCTTCAGTCTGCAGAAAGATGAAAATCACTGCTTTGGACTAAACACTCTTCTTTAATAGACACAGGAGAGAAATATGGCTAATTTGGGGGGACTTTCTGAGGGAAAAAATAGATTTCTTCTCCTAAAATATGCCTTCACATAATGTCAGTTCTTTTCAACACAGAGAATTATGTTTAAAAAGGATGCCCAGATTACCTATACATGTATGTGCCTAGAAACATTCAAAGCTGAACTTAGTTTCTAGGCCACCTGTCTACCTTTTCCAGTGGTATCTATTCATCAGGAGTAAGATTCAGCAGCGGCATGTTCATTCATTCATTCATAATAGGATTTATCAGATTCTGGGGTTAGAGAATAGGGTCTCCTAAAAGTTCAAAATCCCCACCTGGATGCTTCAAGTACTTCCAGACTCTCGTTGACTGAAAGCTCCATGTACTACAAACAAATAAGAAGAACCATCTGGAAAAATAAGAGAGGTTGAGCTCCACAGAAAGAATGGCCAACATACATTGTGATTAAGTCATGTGAGATTAGAACTATTTTATTGAAAGTAACAAATTACCTTCTTGATTACAAAATCCCAAGATGAAACAGTCGCAAGGAGCAGTCATCACACCAGACATATGACTGGTCCGAAAAGTAGCAGGCCATTAATATAAGAGTAAGTGTGTGAAAATGAATCCAAACTATACAACCTGGGAATCATTGTACATTTCTCAGAAGTCACTGAACACACCTTCCATTGCCCCAGCCCCTGCAGCCATTCCTTGTGCCGTTGCCTAATTTTGTATTGTTATTTTTATCAATTATCTATTAATTATGTCTTATCTATTAATTTATGTCTGTTGTCTTCTTCCATCTCCAATAGGAAAAATATTCTTCAGGTCATTGATTTGGTCTTTCATGTTCATTGCTACATTTCCAATATCTAGAACAGTATACGTCATATATTTCATTCAAGCCCCCACGTGGGGCTTGAATTCATGACCCTGAGTTCAAGAGTTGCATGCTCTACTGACTGAACCAGCCAGGCCCCCTTAGTATATGTCATATAGTAGGTGCTGAGATATATCTGAAAGCTGACTTATTTTTTTTATGTTTTTATTTTAGTTGCAGTTAGTTAACATACAGTGTTACGTTAGTTTCAGGCGTACAGTATAGTGATTCAACGTGTCCATGCATACACCGCCCAGTGCTCATGACAGCAAGTGCCTTCCTTAATCCTCATCACCTGTTTCACCCATCCCCCCCACCTCCCTCTGGTAACCTATCAATTTGTTCTCTATAGTTAAGGGTCTATTTCTTGATTTATCTCTTTCTCTCTTTTTTTTCTCTTTGCTTGTTTGTTCTGTTTCTTAAATTCCACATGAGTGAAATTGTATGATCTCTTTCTCTGACTGACTTGTTTCACTTTGCATAATACTCTCTAGCTCCATCCATGTCATTGCCGATGGCAAGATTTCATTCTCTTTTATGGCTGAGTAATATTCCATATTATATATGATATATAAACACACACGTACACATATATATTATATATGCTATATGCATTATAAGTTAATGCTATATACATTATATAATGTACATACACACACACCGTGCACCTTCTTTATCCAGTCATCAACCGATGGACACTTGGGCTGCTTCCACATCCTGGCTCTTCTAAATATGAAAGCTGACTTATTGATTGACTAACCAAGTTGCCATCCTCATCCAAAAGGCTAGTAATTTGTTGGGTGCCATCAAAAAGTACATCAGACAAAGAAACGTAGCACATATTCCTTTCATTGCATAGAATCATCCAGCCCAGAATTCTGCAGCCTGTACGGTTATTGACATTGTACCTCATAAAAACCTCATGGAGATGGTTAGGGTCAGGGAAGACAGTTAATAACAGAGGGATGATTGAAAATGGAAGAAGATAGTTGAGGAACTGCTGTATGAAAACAAAAAAAAAAAAGACCATGTGATTTTTCAGTCTGAAAAGAGAGAGGTTCAGAACAGACTGAATCATAATCTTTAAATTATGAAAGGAATGCAGACATCTTTACTTAAACACTAGAACCCGAAAAATGAGAATGAGGTACTTTTAAGGCATACAGACAGCAAAAAAGGGTAGAGACTAAAAGTTTACATTTGTGAACTAAACTATTATCATAATCATCGATTATTAGAAGAAACAAAGGGCACCTTGGGGGCTCAGTGGGTTAAACGTCTGACTCTTCATTTCGGCTCAGGTCATGATCTTGAGGTCATGGGATCCAGCCCTGCGTGGGGGTGCACTGCGCTCACCACAGAGTCTGCTTCTGATTCTCTCTCCCTCCCCCTCCTGCTCACTCTCTCTCTGTCTCAAGTAAATGAATAAAATCTTGGGGGAAAAAAAGGAAGCAGCGATATTTTGGAGTGTTTCCCCAAAAATGGCAGCCTAACATAATGGAAAGCTCACTAGACTTTGGAACTGACCCTCACTCTGCCCTGACCTCTGACAAGTCCCTTAATCATCCTAGCTTCTGTTTCCTCTTCTGTAGAAGGAGGGCTGGTAGTGAGTGACCACGCAGGTCCCTTCTAGAACAGGTTGATGTTTCATAGTATAATCACTGGTGCTGCTGTCAAAGGCAGACCACAAAGATAAATGAGCACAATGGAAAAATCTCCATGTTCGTTTCTGGGGAAATTTAGACTGCAGGTTCTTTTATTTAAAAACCTGTCATAATGAAATTTTACTTATCAGTTTCTTGTTATTGAAATCTTAATGGATATAGAATAGTTAATATTTTTTAAATTGACTCAAAAATTCCCATTTTACAGCGAAATATAACCATTGAACATCTCTGTTTTCTAAGACAAAAGAAGTACAGAGCAAATACCAAATGATCTCTTTGATAGAAAGCATGTCAATAGATAACATTTTTCCCTGAAGATGAATGAGTGGTCTGCTTCCCTCTTGTGTTTCATGTTTCTAATGAACAAACTTCTATGTGACATCAACAGTATATAGGATGAGTAATAAGTATGACTATTACTTGGTTATAGTACAACTGACAGAAAAATTTTATAAATCTGTCCAAAACCTTTGATAAGGACATTTGTAAAGTTTTTCCACTTTGAGACCAACCATTCTTTTCAAGTTGACCCACATTGGCTTTCTTCTTCCTAAGAAGTCTGGATATGATCAGTTTTTAAATGATTATTTTTTTTAAAGATTTTATTTATTTATCCGACAGAGATAGAGACAGCCAGCGAGAGAGGGAACACAGGCAGGGGGAGTGGGAGAGGAAGAAGCAGGCTCCCAGCGGAGGAGCCTGATGTGGGGCTCGATCCCATAATGCCGGGATCACGCCCTGAGCCGAGGGCAGACGCTTAACCGCTGTGCCACCCAGGCGCCCCTTAAATGATTATTTTTAAGGGTACTTTGCTGTATCCTATTCCACGCTTTAGTCTTCCAGCTGCACTGAGGTGACCGTGAGGTGATCAGTA
The DNA here is from genome assembly GCF_024610735.1 of Ursus americanus. Taxonomy (NCBI): domain Eukaryota; kingdom Metazoa; phylum Chordata; class Mammalia; order Carnivora; family Ursidae; genus Ursus; species Ursus americanus. Next base: position 2,362,094 of record NC_142134.1, on the reverse strand, counting down.
AGAGCATTCTTTCAAGCCCTGAGATGCCTGGAAAACCACAGAATTAGAAATAAGCGGAGCACTTTCTGAACATGAACACCGACCAAAACTGACATTGAGGAATCAGAAATAGGACAGTTGTTGAGTGTCAGGCTGCAGGTTGAAAAAAAGAATACCACACTGGCTGTTTACTTAAACAAAAACCTTCCATCACCTTTTTAGCCTAAAAGAAAGAAGGGAGAAAAAATATATATGGTTGGAAGGCCAGAGAAGAGAAAGAAACAGAAACAGAAAGAAGAAACAAGGACACAATATGGACCACAAAGGCAGTGGGGCTGGTGAGAACAACAGAGAGTGAAAAGCAAAAGAAAAACAACTACACAAGGGATGAGGGAAGACGGTCTAACTAGTGTCTGGACCTGGAGAGTCAACAATCTCAGCGGGCATCACTGTATTGTAGTCAAGTTGTGCTCTTAGACTGTCAGCCTCCCCTTTCTCATCAGTCACCACTGACTACCGATCCTTCTTTCATTGTATTTCTGGGATTCGCCCACTTGCATTATCATGGTGCCCACTAAGGAACAGCCCCCATTTCCTTCTGTCTGCACTGTCTCTGCCTCTCACTTTGACTCTTCATTTTGTCCTACGTACCAGTGACAGAGGTATTTTATACCACCCTGTGCACATCATCCCCCAGTTCAGAAACATGCAGTGACTCTCCTGCTGGAAAACCCCTTTAGGTTCACAATCCAGAAGCTCTACAGGGTGGTCCCGATCAGCCTTATTTCTCAAGAATTTCTCATGCTCAGCGTTCACGTCAGCTAAACTGAACCACTGCCGCTCTCAGAAGCACACAGCGTAAATTCTTTCCTTCATTCACTTTCCCTCTGTATCCCATCTCCTGAACAGCCTCTTAATATAAAGTTGATTCTGGGAAGCCTTTCCTGAATTTTCTGGAACAGGAACTTCCTAGAAGTGCCTCCTTGAACTCCTGGAACACTGGTGTGCACCGTAAGTTTAACGTATATAGCAATAGGATGCTCTCTCTCCAGGTCTCCACCCCACCCCCCGCAACCTTAAAATTATAGTGGAGGGTTCTTGACAGCAAAGGCATTATTCATACTTCTCTTTCTCCCTAGCACTTAGCTCGTAGTAGAGGCATTATAAATGGTAGTTGGTTAGTAATCGTTGTTTGTGAATGACCAAATGAAAATGCTCGATATTGGTTTTCTTATTCTGTGTTTTCAGTCTCTTAACCTCTGATGCGAAATCAAGTCTTCCACTAATTTGAATGATGCTGAGGACTTAAAAAACTGTTGTAGAGGGGATTTGGGCGTGTACTGCTCTGTGGTCTCTCTGAGGCTGGTTCTCAGTCTTCGGATCCATTGGAATAAATATAATGCTTCTTGAAATTTGGCGTCTCTTCCTCCTTGGGTGATTTCTGTTTCCCTTTAAGATGTTTAAAAATACCATCAGAATCAATATTCTTTCTGTGGCTAGTAGTGGAATTGAATCAGTCTTTTCTCCTCTGGTTTCTCTTCCCTTAAATACAGATAAAGAGGAAGTGCAGAGGAAACGGCAGAAGCTCATGCCTAATTTCTCAGATAGTTTCGGCGGCGGGAGCGGAGCTGGAGCTGGAGGCGGAGGCATGTTTGGCAGTGGCGGTGGAGGAGGGGGTGCTGGAGGTACGGGGCCAGGTACGCACTAAGTCTACTCTTTCTAAAGCTTTTCACATGGGAGTGGGTTGAATTTTCCTTTCCTAGATTTCCCAGATTATCTGTGGGTCAAATGGCTGTGACATTATTGACTGCGACATATTAAATTAATTAAAATTTCCCAACAAATTTAATTTTTCAAAGAAATATATGTTCATTTTGCAATATTTAGGTAACACCAAAAACGGTAAGAAGAAAAAAGTCACCCAAGGCCAGTTATCTGAAGAATGTGTCTATTAACGTTTTAGTATATTTCCTTTCTTTCTTTCTTCCTTCCTCCCTCCCTCCCTCTCTCCTTTTCTTCCTTCCCTCCCATCCCTCCCTTCCATACTGTCTTGGTTTTCTTTGGGAACACTGGAAAGTTTTCATATTATGTATACTACACTGTAGAAAATCTTAAGATACATAAAATCCTGCCATTGAAGTTTAAGTTCAAATTTTTTTTTCTGTGCAAACGTTATACTATGTATTTTTTGCATTTTCATGAGTACAGCTGCAGTCCTTATAATCCACAGTATTTAATCTATTTACCTGTATTATTTGTTATCAACACATCATGATTGTATATATGGAGTCATATATGCTGCTTTTCCCTAATGGGTTAAGTAACATAAGCATGTCCCCCGTGGCAATATAAATTTTATGTAAGTATAATGTTTTAAGCATCAGTTTAATGACTCGTAGTATTTCATCAAGTAAATACACCATAGTATTACTTACTTGAATGTGTTTCTTGTTTTTTATTGTTTTTTACTGAATTCCTTTGTCCACATTGCTTTTCTTTTATTCCAGATTGTTTTTGTAAGTTAGATTCTTTGAAGTAAAATTACAGTGTCAGAGACTATGACATCTAATACCAGCTGCTTCCCCCAAAGAGTTCTACATACGAGTTTATGCTTCCACAAAAATGCCTGAGAATGAACAGTGTGGTCATGTTTCCTTTGAGGAGTCAGGATTTTTTCTGTGTTTTGTTGGGTTCAGTTTTTCCCGCCAGAGGTTATTTCAAGGTCCTCCGTGTCAGCAAGTCGGAGTTTGGTTGGTGACCACTCACCATTGGCCTCTCCTCTCCACACAGGAGTGGGTGCCTTTCTCCAGCATGAGCTCCTCCATGCTGCCCCAAGCCTGGGCATTGCCTGCGTTGCCAAAATGTAAACTTGATCAGAGTGGAATTCCGATCATCCCATGATTCCCAACAATGTGTCTTGCTAACTCTCAATGGAAGCACCATGTCGGGCACACTGCCCTCCCACACCAAAGCCTATGCTCACATTAGGGAAGGACACCAAGTTTGCTGAGTCTTTGTAAAGAAAAAAAATCATGAGGTTTCACTTGTTTTGCTTGCCATTTCAGGGTATGGCTTCCCTCACTACGGATTTCCTACATATGGTGGAATTACTTTCCATCCTGGAACCACTAAATCTAATGCCGGGATGAAACATGGTAAGTAATATAGGTTTTTTTAATAGTGAGAAAAGAATAAAAAAAATTAATGTCAAAAAGTTTCTTATCATTACCTATCACAACATTGTCATCTTGAAAAAAAATTGATAAATGCAAATAAACTAAAAAGGTACTTTTCCAAAAAAAAATATTTTTCCCTGTGCTGGGTTTATACTGACATATTGACTTTGTAAGTGGCATGACCAGGGGAAGAAAAGAACATTAAAAAGGGACATATACAGAGACTTGACTATTCAAACATAAAAAAGTCACCAAACCTACCTTTTCTTTCTCTTTTTTTTTTTCCTGAGATACTATACTTTTGCAGACATTTTGAATTTTATAGGGATGGCCTTTCCCTTCAAATGCATCCCCTAATTTGCAGTTGTCACACCCTGGGTTCACAGTTTGTATTGCACATCCATTCTAGAATACCCACTGAAGAAATAATACAGTGAAGCCTTCCCATGTATGGAATGCCTGGTTTATGTCAGGGGCTGCTACATATTTTAACTGTAATCTTTGTGATTGTTAGGAAAATAGTAGTGTCTCCATTTTACAGACAGAGGACGCCCAGGTTCAGAAGTGTTCATTCCCTCACTTAAAGGCACATATCTGTTATCAGCAGAACCAGGATTTGAGCCAGTTGTGCTCATAAAACCTAGGTGTTCTCAGAGCACCTGTCAGATGGCATGGTCAGACCTGAAAGAGCACAGAAATGGCGCCCCAAGTAGCTCCCACACTAAAGAATGTGACTTGATATCACATCTTAACAACTTGCTTCGTTCATTAGCATCAGGAAAAAAAATAATTCCTCTGCTTTTATTTGGACTTGAAAAATTCCACTTCCCTGGGGCGCCTGGGTGGCTCAGTTGGTTAAGCATCCGACTCTTGATTTCAGCTCAGGTCTTGATCTCAGGGCCGTAAGTTCAAGCCCCATACTGGGCATGGAGCCCAGTTAAAAAAAAAAAAATTCCACTTCCCTGCAATTCACAGAAGAGTTGTATTTCTTTTTCTCTTTTACAAATAAACAGAATGAAATATTTAAGTTTTTAGAAGTGTAAATAAAATTTTTTTAAGACCTTTAAAGTTCCTCATCACAAGAAAAAAATTTTATGACTGTGTGCTAATGTTAACTAGAATTATTGTGGTGATCATTTGACATCTAATACAAATATCGAATCATTATACTGTACACCTGAAACTAATGTAATGTCATATGTCAATTATACCTCAGTAAAAATGTGTCTTTTAGAAGTGAGCATTTAAAATAGCTCCAAAACAAGTTACTTATGATGTGACTATTTTAAAAGGAATTTTAAATTACTGTTTTTCTTTTCTCTTCGCAGTAAACTTGCCTCCCATCTTTATCTGACAATTGAAACAGTAAATTATAACTTAATAGATCTTACTGAGAAAAACCTGATATTTGTGCTTTTATCTTAGGAACCATAAACACCCTATCTAAAAATGATTCTGAAGGTTGTGGCAAGAGTGTGGACAGAGAGGCAGTGAACCTCTCTGGGAAAGTAACTGAACCCACAGAACGAGATAAGGAGTCCAGCTCTGGGGATGATGAGATTACTCTGACGTACACAGTGGGAGTAAAGGAAGAGAATTCTAGGTTTCACGGTAAGTGAGCACACACGTGATTACGTTGATTTGATTGGTGAGGAGATCGGCTGGTTCGAGGGTGGAAACTATTGCCAGAAGACACGTTTGTTTTCTGTTAATCTAAAAATGATACATCAATATGTAGTTCAATGTGCTTTTCAGAGTCCTTTGTGCCTTTTGAAAAACATGTGTCTGATCATTTTATTCACACTGAGATTTCCATTTTCCCCGTGTTGTCTCTGAATATTAAGTGCTGAAGTTAACATATGCGTTCTCCAGTCGTAACTATGTAGTTTTAGGGTATCGTGAGAGATCATCTAATTCCTTTCTATCATCATCTAATTCATTTCTATCACAGGGAATACAGAAAAGTTGCCATAACTTTAATAGTCTCTTCTCAAGACTGTAGCTTGACTGTCATACTGAAGTAGAACTTTGCATGGAAACTAGGCTGTTTCCTTTTACCCCAATGCCCTCTTTGAACATTGGGATTAAGAGGGCCGGTGCACTTCTGGGTGTATTTTGAACCAGTACTCATTAGAGAAAAGGGAAAGGAAAGAAGGCAAATATTTCGACTTTTTGGCCACTTATGATCTCTATCACATATTCTTTTTTTTTTTTTTTTTAACGCCACTTTAAAAATGCACAAAGCATGGTTAGGTGGGGGATCGTATAAAAACAGGCCACCCATGGTTTTGGCCTACAGGTCTCAATTTGCCTTCCCCTGACCTTCAGGAAGCAAACTTCACAAGAACACCGATGGCCTATGGAGAGTCTGTCTGTCTGTGTTTTTTGACACTGTGTTTAACGGGACAGTTGTTTAAGACTCCAGTGAAGGATTATTTCATCAAGAGATGGATTATTTACAATATTGTAAATCGAATCAACATTATTTAGAGATCGAGTGTCCCCCCCCCCAAGAAAACAGACATTTCCGAATTTCTTTCCCCTCACAGACCACAGACAGATTTTTCAGGTCAGCCTCTCTATTTGTTAGTAAGCCAATGTCCAGTTGGGCTTTATCTAGTGAACACAATGCAGAAGAACTGAAAGGAGCGTTTGCAGCTACCACGATGTGTGTCGAGGTACCAGAACCCTGCGTTGATGGCTTTGCCCTCACGCCTGCCATGCCTGTAGGGCGAGTGGGGGAGACTCCGCCGTGACTGTGCTCATTGCCTTGCAGATAACCTCTTTCTCCAGAAGGCTATGCAGCTTGCCAAGCGGCATGCCAACGCCCTTTTTGACTACGCGGTGACAGGGGATGTGAAGATGCTGCTGGCTGTCCAACGCCACCTCACTGCAGTGCAGGATGAGAATGGGGACAGGTAAGTCAGGGCTTCTGCAAACAAAAGTTGTTGTACGTACGGAAGAGAGAAAATCACTGTCTGCTTCCTGGCTGGAGATTAAAAGAGTGGTTTAAAGGTATTGGGTGCTGTCACTCGAAGGCTTTCGTGGACAATAATGTGTCAGTAAGGTGGAATCCATGATTTGCTCCTCCTGTCCTGTGGCTTCACCTGTTGGGCCCTCGCATACCTCGAGTCCTCAGCTAAGAGTACATCGTGCTGGGCAAGAAATGAAGATGTGTGGGGAACGGTACTTTTTCAAAAACCTTGCTTTATGTATTGGGATAACATGTAGAGTAAAATTTAATAAACAAATATTTCTTTATTGGATCAATAACCTTTGCTTTATTTCCTGAAATGGCATAATAATAAAAGTTGGTCCAACCAAATCCCTCAAGCGCTTGCTCACCGGCTGCACATTTGTGATGGTCACGTACTCAAGAAAAAGCCCAATAAAGACAGCACAGCGACAACAACCAAACAAGAGGCGACTGTCATTCTTTCCCAGTTACTGGTTCCTTGCCTCCTGCCTCTGGTACTGGCTCCCAGTCTGCGACTGAGTGAGGCTCCTGTGACTGCTGTAACTCACGCCGTGTGGGAGGCCAGCATTCCAATCACCGTGCGTCCATTTCTGCAGCTACGGAGCTTATATTGGCAAAGCCCCTGGCTTCTTTCTAAAACAGTTCTCTCAGGCCTTTCATTGAGACTTCTAAAATGATCTCAAAAGCCTGTGAGAATAACAGGAGACAACAGATTCAAGTCAAGTGCCTTATCTAAAACCTTCCTAAAATAGTGTCAACCCTGAGAAATCCTTTTCTGTAGAGGAGTTCTTGAGTGCTGCGTTTTTAAACCTCGGTTTAAAAACTGAATCAAACGCTTTAGGAAAGTGCCAACCTCAGGGTTTCAAACAGAGACCTTTGTTCTCATTCCTTGCAGTGTAACCAAGGATGTGGTATAACCACTGGCCTTGTTATACAGTACAAGAGGAACCGGTGCAGCCTCCTTTGTGTAATGCTGTGAACAGCAGAATGTTTTTACAGGGGTAGAGAATCCAGTTAGCTTTCAGTAGCGTAGAACCACAAGAGAAAGCAGCCAGTTAAGCAAGACAGAGCAACAGTGTTTCAAGTGACATTTTTACGGACCTACAGAATTGATGAGCTTAAGAAAGAGGAGCACGTGGAAGCTAGCGAGGGACTGCCGGTCTATGAAGGGAGGATTGTGGAGAAGATCCAAGGCGCGTGCATTCGACGGGCGCATGGAGGGGAAGGTGCGGGCATGTGTAAGGATACAAACGGAGGGACCCAGGAGGTGGTCTTCCCTGCCCAAGTGGAACATGAATCCTTAGGGTCCCCTCCTGGGACCCCAAACGTACTCCTGGCACAGGCTCTCAGGGTTTGCCGCAGCTGGAAGGCAGAGAGGGGAGACCCAAGAGGAACCCTCGTGAGAGTGTAGACAAGGGAAAGCTCTTGGTCCTCACACCCCAGGGCTCTTCTTTTCGTTGAACTTGTCACGCTCAGCTAATAATCTGAATCCTGGAGCCATTAGTCATCACAGAAAATACAACAAAGAAAAGAAAAGAACTTCTGGTGTTGGGGAAATTCCCACGAGGGTGTGAGGATTTATGGGGGAGGGGGAATGTACTTCTGCGATGAAATGCTGAGCTGCGCATGGAAATTTTTAGGCAGTTTTGAAATATGACCTTTTTCTTGGTATATGTGCATCATGTCTGCATCAGACTTTGGGCCCTTTTTAGAAGTCTTCTTCCAGCCTCACATTTCAAGAGACAGTAGTGAAACCTCGACATCATTCATTTGCTCTCTTAAGTCATGAAGTCACAAGTTCGTTTTTTAGGCCCCCTTGTGCCAACGTTAGTCCCTCGTAAAATGCACTTGCTCTTGCTAAGAAAGAGGCCTGAGAACAGGACACTTCAGCTGTTTCCACTGCAGAAAATCTAGCCTGTGCCTCAAATCCCAGATGTCCTGCTGCCGTACGATACTTCGGAGTATGTTCTGTATCGCGATCGTCCGTACTGTGGCGTACTCCTTCCCTGAGGGGTTCCTCCGCAGCCCTCCAGAGCACTGTCCATGTGCCCCTTCAGCGGGACAGCTGAGGGGATGCAGAGGGCGCTTTGGAGCCAGATGGACCCGGGCTGCGCTCCCAGCTTCACCGCTAACTAGTTATGTGACGTGGGTTGGGTTCTGTTATACCTGCGAGCCCCAGTTTCATCATCTGAAAAATGAAGATAATGTTACCTGCCTCGTAGGGCTTCTTGTTATGATAAATAAGGTCATATATGTCAACTACTTAGCATGGCCTGGGGAATAGAAGCTCTAAAACCATACTAGCCGCTTTTATTGTTGTTAGTGTTGAGTCATTTCAAAATAATTTCAGTAGTAAGTTTTTTTAACAATTAAAAAATCGTGTCCCTAGGACTGATGCTCGGCACCTGCCAATATTTTCGACCTCATTAGCATAAGCCCTGAGGCTCCTTCTGTCACCCTTATTTTAGTGCCTAAATTGCATGCCAGGGCTGTAAGGCTGACCCAGGGAGGACCAGGCCTGAGATCACAGGCCGGAGAGCGGGAGAAAGAGAGCTAGAAAACCACAGTTGCGTAAGCAAGCAGCAAACTTGAGGGGAGACCATGGGCTCTGCTCAGGAAGTTTGGAGAGGAGGTAGGGTCTGAGCTGGAATATGGAGGATGGAGTAGGCACTGTCCAGGCAGAGAAGAGGAGCAAAGAGGGAATATTTGCAAGGGGGACATGAAATCACGTTGTTCCTTCAGAAGTTTACCTCAAGAGTGTTTTCCCAGTAGTTCAAAGCCTGACCCCATTCTCCCCTCTTGGGATCGAGGAAGATCTTTCAGAAGCCACCACACTGTATTTTGGAGGAGGCTGGAAGGCTAGGAGAGGACATTTACGTACATCATCTATACGTCAACGGAAGCTAGGAGAAAGCTAGAGGAGAAAATGCCCAGAAGTGTCGTGCAGAGGCAGAGTCGGGATTTGAGCTTAGGTCTCTCTGCCTCAAGGCCCAGGTGCTTTTGCACCTCAAGGGGTCAAACCAGAATGCCCCCAGAGGCCAGGCAGGCATGGTAAATGGGTGTAGCTGCCTAACTGGGCAATAGAACAATCCCGCCTCAGATTCAAGACACTTGAGAGTCAAGACACTTGGGGGCCAAATAAAGGGGAGTATGAGAACCAGGTTCAGTCTGTAAGTCTGAATTCCTTTCTTGGGAATCTTTTTTTTCTTTTTTTCACTAACACTTTAGTTGATCCTTGCCACTCTGTTCTGTTCCAGTGTCTTACACTTAGCAATCATCCATCTTCATGCCCAGCTTGTGAGGGATCTACTGGAAGTCACGTCTGGTTTGATTTCTGATGACACCATCAATATGAGAAATGATCTCTACCAGGTAAGCAGAGACGCCAACTGAAGAAAACTCCAGTTTGTGCATGCCTGCGTGTGCGAGTGTGCGTGTGTGTCCGTGTTATCTCTAAGAATGTTAACAGTAGCAAAAATACAGTGCTTTGTTTTGTGGCTTATATCCTAAAAGCCTATTACTTGGGAATATTATTTATGATTTAGGATCCTTTAACCTGTGAGTATAATAGAAATCACTCCACAGTGAAATTCAGCATCCTGCTGGGGGAAGGCAAAGTTTAAACTTTAGAAATCTGTCAAAGAGTTGATCCATTTTCTTTTTTTTTCTTTTTCAAATTTATTTATTCTTTTCATTATAATAAGGGTACTCTTTAATCCCATCCCCTATCTCACCCATCCACTCACCCACCTCGCCCCTGGTAACCACCAGTTTGTTCTCTGTAGTTAAGGGTCTGTTTCTTGGTTTGTCCCTCTTTTTTTTCCCTTTGCTTGTTTGTTTTGTTTCTTAAATTCCACCTAAGAGTGAAATCATATGGTGTTTGTCTTTCTCTGACTTATTTCACTTAGAATTATACTCTCTAGCTCCATCCATGTTGTTGTAATGGCGAGATTTCATTCTTTCTTATGGTTGAATATTATTCCACTGTGTGTGTGTGTGTGTGACTTCTTCTTTGTCCGTTCATCTGTGGATGGACACTTGGGGGGCTTCCATAGTTTGGCTATTGCACATAATGCTGCTAGAAATATAAGGGTACATGTATCCCTTTGAATTCGTGTTTTTGTATTTTGGGGGTAGATACACAGTAGTGGGATTACTGGGTTGTAGGGTAGTTCTAATTTTAATTTTTTGAGGAACCCTCACACTGTTTTCCACAGTGGCTATACCAGTTTGCATTTCCACGAACAGTGCAAGAGGATTCCTTTTTCTCCACATCCTCGTCAACACTTGTTTCTTGTGGTTTTGATTTTAGCCGAATATATCTGACAGGTGTGAGGTGGTATCTCATCGTGGTTTTGATTTGCATTTCCCCGATGATGAGTGATGTTGAGCATCTTTTTTCTTTTTTAAATTGAAATATAATTGACATATGATATTGTGTTAGTTTAAGGACACAGTAATTTGGTATTTGTATATATCACAAAATGATCACCAAAATAAGTGACTTGTCATCCCTTGCCACCTGTAGTTACCAATTTTTTTTCTTGTGATAAGAACTTTTAGATCTACTTTTAGCAACTTTCCAATATGCAGTACAGGAGAACCGAGGGTAAATATGTCACTTCTGTGAAGATGAATACAATCGAAAGAAGTACGTTTGGAAAGCCAGTAAAGTGTAAGAATGTTGAAGTCGGCTGAAGCACAGTTTGACAACACCTAGATTACGTGTATATCAAACAAAAGGTGCTGAAATCCGAACACGGTTGGTTGGGGAGAAAGCGTCTTTCGAAAACAGAAAGACAGCTCAAATCGAGGAAAACAGGGAACGCCAGAGTTTTGCCCGGATTGGGTCTGAACAGGAATTCAGCGGGTTCAAAAGCAACTCTAGAAACCCCGGCACAGAGGTCCTCAGACACGGCAGAGAGAAGGTAGCTGGGACCCGGTGAGGTGCCTGCTGGGCCCGTGCACACTTCAGGTGAGGGAAGGAGATTGGAACTGCCGCTTGGCGGAACCAAAGCCCGGAGGCTGGTGTTGGGAGCCTGAGACCTGGCCCAGCCACTCTGGCCGAGGGGAGCTCTCGCTCCCAGCCGCCTTCGCCCCACCCCCCCACCCACCCGGCTTAGGTGCCGGTCTCCTGGCCTCGCGCCTTGTCAGCTTTGCCATTTTCTCCTTCCCTTCCCTCCACCCAAAGTGACTTCCCAGGCGTCCTTGGACGGTGTGCTCACATGCCTGGGCTGAGCAAACCTGTCACTCTAAAAATACGGACCACAATCACATGCAGTTAATTGCACAGTAAAGGTGCCTGTTCCAGTTCTCAGTTGTTAGAGTGGGTGCTGTGAATCATTTTTATCTCCTCGAAGCAAAAGAAGGAAAATATTTACACGTAGCTCTCAGTAGATTTTTATGTGTGAATAGGTGTTTCCTGATAAGGGAAATAGTTGCCCCCTTGATGGAAGGCTTTCGGCTCCTTCCCTGGCCTGGCGGTACTGCTTACTGTCAACGGAAGAACGGAGCTGGGGATTCTTCACTGACTCATAATGTAAAGTAATGAGGGCGAAGTCTAATTTTAGGTAGACATTTAAAGAATGTCTTCAAATTTTCATACCACCTCGGGGGGTGCTGGTATTTGGAGAGTCATCTGGCCCTTAAAGCTTGATTCTCTCAGGCTTTAGGACTGATCGTTCCTCCCAGCCGTCACGAGCGTACAAATAAAACCGGGAACGAACGGGACGCTGTCGCTTCTCGGTCCTCCTTTCAAAGACTGCTTCGCTTCACCACCCGTAGGTCAGATTCAAGGAATTACTTGTTTTTCTGTTTATAAATAGGCCCTGCAAAGGACACCGCACAGCAGGATCAGCCGGGATTTACTGCGTGCTGACCTCCTCACAGTATCATTTGGTTACATGTACGGAGACTCTCTCTGGTGGGCCAGACACAAAAATCCTGAAACCACCACCTTTGACACTTCTTGCCTTTGATGTGGGGACTCTTGGGAGAACACAGGTCCATTTTCCCCAAACTTAGCACCGCCCTCATTCATGGACAAGGATTCCAGGATCCCCTGGTAATGCCTCCTAGGTCTCAAACATGCACCCAGTGGCAACTTCAATTTGAGAGCTAGAAAAGGCTAAAATTTGGACTCATTTATCTCTGTAAAGAGTCTCTGTTAACTATTCTCGATGGAAAGATTATACAGTTCTCAAGTTATTTGGATTATTTGGCAATTGTCTTAGACAACCTCCCAAAATACCATTCACTAATCTTAGTACATTTCTCTGACCATCTGTCATGATCACATCTCTCTCCCCACCCACTCTCTAGAGATACACTCAAAATAATCCCAGTGCATAGAGTTAGGATTCTTCTGAAAATATTTCTGAAATCTATTGCCTTCCAAACCCTCTCCTTTTCTTCTCCCCCCACCCTAGATCACCCCTCCAGTGTGTTTGATATGAATTGTTTTATCTGCATACCTTCCTACATAACATTAATGAGGGATTTTGTGCATCTGGGTTTTTTGTTCTTTGTTTTTAATTTTTATAAATATATGTTCATAGTTCTTTAAATTGTACATAAGGAAATACACTGGAAAATCAAAAGTTGCCCTCCCTGGCAGTATGCAAATCCCCCAACCCTACTTCCAAATATAACTATTGCATTTGTAAGTATTTTTCCAGATACGGGCTACATAAACATATACACTTGAAATATGTACAGGTATTTTACCGTACTCTCATACACTGTCCACACTATATTATATAATCTTGGGGTTAAAGGTCTAAAGCCTGAAATCTCATAGAAAACCTTTGGTGGGACGATGTTTAAAAAAAAAAAAAAAAACTTCCCTTACTCATAGTAACAGAATTTGTATAACATGTTAAAAATCATATTAAAACTAGAGATAATTACCGATTTCTGAATGGTATAATATTTTATCATTTCAGATCTTCTTTTTTACAATCTCACTCGCTCTCAGACTTTTTCGTCTCCCCAAATAGCATTTCATCTTAATAAATGCACTTTTTTTTTTAACATATTTCGTTTTTGACAAGAAGGCTTTTGGCTACAGTATCTAAAGTTTTGAGGACATCATTTTATTTCAAGCTGGGGTATAAAAGATGAAAAAAATAAGAGAGAATGGAAATTTGGCCCAAAAGCCTGTCTTGCTTGTGCTGTATGCAGTTATCAGTGGAAGCAAGCCGAAGCCGCAGGAGCACCGCGCGGCCCCTGGGCTGTGGTCGTCCTGCACCAGCCCGGTGGCTTACCCTGTGGCCGCTGCGGTGGCCAGGAATCGCGTACCGAGAGAAAGTTTAGGCAAATTGTCACTAGACAGAATGGATTTCACAGACTCCTGTGAAATAGACTGATTTGTATAAAAATATATCGCTCTTCTGCCAGTGGCCTCAGTTCTTTGAAAGATGCTTTCGCGATTGTGTTTGCCTTGCTCATTTTGAAAACACTCAGTTTGCAAAACAGCTCATTTGCATACGCCGAGGCACTGCTTTGCGGGCAGAGTGACAGATGGACTAGGGGTGCACCTCTTAGGTGTCAGCAGTTCAGCTTGCTTGTTCATCGGAGCCCTCTTACTGAGCCCTCTTACTTACGTCCTGCTTATGACATTTAGAATCCTTTGACACCTGTTCTAAAATGGGGGTGCCCGAGTTCTATGGATTGGTGTCATCAAGGAGCCAGACCACGGAAAAAATATTTTTTATTTCAGCAAACTCATTTTCTCCATCAATACAGAACGACAGCACCTTTGTGAATTGGTTTCTATTGAGTAGTTAGTTCATTTCGACTTCTTCAGTAAAACTATAGCCTTGTTAATATGCAGAATTATCAGCTGAAGATAGAGTCCTGCTTGAAATTCAAGGAAACAAAATTTTTTAATAGAAGAATTAACGTATCAGCAGTCAGCAGGCTGTAATGAGAAACAAGAAAGCGATTAAGAATTGTAAATATAAAAATAATTATCACGTGGCTCAGTAGCAGTCAGGCATATGTTCTTCATTAGCACAGGACATGGAACAGGGAGTGAGGCATCAATCTGGCGATGGGAAATGGCTTCGAGGCATGACGCCACCTATTGCCATGGCCGTGACCAAGCCTGTAGGTTCAAGCCCAGGGGGGTGTCAAGTGTTTGCCACTGACCCGTGCATCTCCTGATGCTTCTCCACTTCCCAGACGCCCTTGCACCTGGCGGTGATCACCAAGCAGGAAGCTGTGGTGGACGACTTGCTGAGGGCTGGGGCCGACCTGAGCCTTCTGGACCGCGCGGGTAACTCTGTGCTGCACCTAGCCGCCAAAGAAGGACAAGATAAGATCCTCAGTATTTTACTCAAGCACAAAAAGGCAGCGCCACTGATGGACCACCCCAATGGGGAAGGTAAGAGCTAACCAGACGTCGTAGATAACCTTCTCCTTCTGCATTCTAAATGACTGGTAGCTACTTGATAAATGTGCATTCTTGGATTTGCACCTAGAAATGCTTCCCTTAGTCACCTGGAGTTTGTCATCTCTCGTGAGAATTTCTGTTGCTCGCCATGACTAATTTCTTTAAAGATGATTTGGAAGTGTTAGTAGGTGGAAAAAGCAGAGGCCTGAACAAACACTGGTCTTGAGGTGTAGAAAGCATCATTTATCCAAAGAATGTTGATTTGCGCTGTCTCCTGAGAACATACGAGGCGACCGTGGGTTCCCATGCAGGACAACACACTTGCAGCACCTTTCCAGGCCCTCTGGAGGAAAGACACTGGATGAGCTGAGACTCGACAGCATTCCCTCCCTAGGGTCCAGTTTTGCTGTCTTGTGAGCAGCCTTCCAGCTCCATGACCGTCCCTGTGCTTGGGCCGCAGGTCTAAACGCCATTCACCTAGCTGTGATGAGCGACAGCATGCCGTGTCTGCTGCTGCTGGTGGCCGCGGGCGCCGACGTCAACGCCCAGGAGCGGAAGTCCGGGCGCACGGCGCTGCACCTGGCAGTGGAGCGTGACAACATCTCCCTGGCTGGCTGCCTGCTCCTGGAGGTGACCAGCGCGTGGATTTGCCTTTGCGTTAGATTCCCAAGGGGGTGTTAGGACCATCTTTTCAAGGACTGATGTCAGTAACAGCATTTTCCCCTACAGTCACTTCTATTTATTCCGTAGCTACTCAAGGCTTTGGGGTGGTCAGCTCTGGGCAGTCCTGACACCATTGGCCCCTTCTCCTAATTGGGGATTTCTGAAGTGGCAGAGCCTGCCCCAAATAGCAACTGGGCTAGTAATAAGACCTTTTATATGACCTAGGGGTCATGCTGACAGGAGAAGTTGGGGACTAAAGGATGAGAGAAGCTTCCACTAACACTTTCCTGTGTGGGCTGGTTTTAGGGTGATGCCCATGTAGACAGTACGACCTATGATGGAACTACAGCCCTGCACATAGCAGCCGGGAGAGGGTCCACCAGGCTGGCGGCTCTTCTCAAGGCAGCAGGTAAGGCAGCCTGGCGGGTAGGGCTGGGAAGTGCTATCAGGAATGCAAACCAAGTCTGCGCGAACGGCCCTGTCTCCTTCTTCAAGCCGCAGAGCTACTGCTGAAAGGGACGAGTAAATAAAAATCACACTTGCGCGGCCGGAATGGCGCTGTTGGGACTTGTGATCCTGGGCTCCAACCCGATGGTCATGTCAGCCTTGGCTCTCTAATTCATCGGTTTGTTTGGGGTGTTGGTTGTTTAGGCTGACTCCCGTGACAGGAGATGTTCTTAACGTTGAATTTGATCCCTTAAAGAACTCTGAACAGTACCAGCCTCTGATCATGTCAGTCAGAAGTCTCCAGGAAAAAAAGTTGATTGGTAGAAGACATAATTTTAAAATTTCCTTCAGTGAGAGAGGTCCCTTAGAAGTTGAAATCATACGAAAAAAAACAAATGGGCTGTGAATTGAGTACTACCATATGCGAGGAACTAAAAATTGCTAGCATTTGTTGACCTTACTATGTGTCAGGCACTGTGCTAGGCCTGTCAGGCGTACTGTCTCATTTCATCTGCAGTAACCCTTAGAGGTAAGTATCATTATTATTTTTCTCATCTCACAGCCGAAGAAACAGACTGGAAAGACCTGTGGGACCCAGTCCCGGGGTCCTAGTAAGGGCATAGCTATGAATCACACCTTGTCTATCTGAGCTTCCAGACTCTGTACTCTTTCTGTCCCCCGCTTTGCTCAAGGCTCTGCAGGTGTTACTCCATTTAACTCTCTAGTCCTGTGCAGTACAGAAAATTATTCCCGCTCGCCCTTGGGTCTCTTGCCTTGTATACTTAGAACGCCAACAGATGTTCGATTGAGGGAAGTCTCTCAGACTTTGAGCCATCTGATTCACTTTAGAGAGTATTAAAACTTCCTTAGAAAGTAAATGCTTCATAAAGCCAAGAAAACAGAAGGAGTTAAATACATCTTTAAAAACTGAGTCCAGGAAGATGTACAAACTTTTTCTTTGGGAGCCCCACATACTTCTAAGTGAATAAAATCATATCCAAATAAACAATAGCCTTTTCTTAGTCTCGGTCAAGTCAAACTTTCTTTTGAACAAGAGACTCTGATTATAGTATGAATAGTTTGGGAAGTCACTGGTTATAATTAAGAAATGCCTTCAGACAAGAAGCTACAACCCTTTCAAAAATGCTTTCTCTTGAATTCTTAATACCCCATGAAAGAAGTAGCAAGTAACGGTTTCTCCATGACAAAAGGAAGGCACTCGGATGACAAACGTAGTCCTGAGCTCCCAGTCATGAGGAAGGTCACCTCAGAAACAGACAGCTCAGCTCCTCCAGCATTTTCCAGCCCATAAACCGTTCCTCGTAGTTTCTCTTCCGTTTCCACGGTCAGATGGCACTCACTGCCTTCTAGATCAGGTCAGGGCTGGAAGGTTGAAATAAGAAACAGCATGAAGATCCTTCTCTGACTCTCATTAGGCCCTCTCCTATTATTGAAGTTGGCACAAAACAAATGATCTCCCAGCAAGATAAAAACAAGTTCTTCCCAGAAGGGTATACTGAACTGACTGCTGTTCGTTAGACATCAGACTAAACACTCTCATAAAAATAGTCTCTAAGCCTCGGAGAGGTAACTCTAGCTCTAATGTCTGAGTTACTTTTGGTGTTTTCTTGCTGCACATTAAGAAACAGACTAGATATTTCCAAGATCAGCCCTAAAATTTTCAATAACTGTATATCGTGGGAGAAGGTTTTTGCGGTGTTTGTTTCAGGATCGGGACCTTGGCAGTGCTGTCTGTACGCAGGAGTAAAAGTGAGCATGTTGTCCCTAGACAGAGAACTTTGCTCTTTTGAGCAAGTGGGAGAAGAGCCTGAGAAATGTGCAGTGGCGAGCACGAACTTGAACATTAAGTTAGGTCCTGAGTCCTGAGGGTGCAGCCCAGCCCCCGTAAATTGCTGCCATTCCTCCTCAGATTAAAGATGCGTCATTCGGTTGAAAACTGAGAGTTAAATGTGAGGGTTGGGGTACTTCCAAGTCTTTTGTCTTTGAAAATGTTCTTGGCTATATAGTGTATCATCAGACCTCTTTACAGTCAAAATAAATTAGAATTTAAAAGAAGTTCTCTGACTCTTTCAGTCATATTATGTTTCACGTAATACAAATTATCTAGGTAATTGCCTCTGGTAGCTGTTGGGCTTTGCCTTTGGGAATCTGACCTCTGCAGGCAGTTGAGAGTTGACGGGACCGGGGTTTACCTAATGCTGTGTGACTTAACAGGCGCAGATCCCCTGGTGGAGAACTTTGAGCCTCTCTATGAGCTGGATGACTCTTGGGACAAAGATGGAGAGGATGAAGGAGTCGTGCCTGGAACCACACCTCTAGATATGGCCACCAACTGGCAGGTGAGTGTGGCTCCCGTCTGTTTGACGGCAGCTCTGGAGGGAGCTAACGAATCAGGAATGTAAGAACAGATGGTCTTCTTGAGTCTCTATTTCCCAAAGCCTTTTCTTGTTGAGAAAGTCTGCTTACCAAGAGACATATTTCTCTTGAAAAGCCTATCCATGAAAGATCTAGGTCAACGGAGTTATGAGTGTGAAAGTGTATGCCTAATCAGATCACAGTTCAGTTGTGAGAGAGGGTTCCGCAAGAGAAAACACAAAATTCACGCAAGAGTTTCCCGTTCTGAGCTCACACCAGAAGGGTTCCTGTCTCCATTTCTGAAGCTAGGAGAAATGTTATGGTTTGCTTAGAACTTTGCAAAGTGATTTCTTTACGTGAAAAGAACCCAGGAGTCTTCTGAGGACTTTAATAACTGTAAACATAGTAAATAGACTTAAACTCTTCCCCCAAACTCAGGTGACCTGAGATCTGAAGATGAAAAGCAGTGAAAAGCTCTTTATGGCCCAGGGAGAAGAGTCAGAGGGAGGACACGGGCAAGCAGACAGATCTCCAGCACAACAAAATCTACTTTCTTAGCGGCAAGCGCTGCTCCATATCCAAAAGCTGCTTGTTTTCCTCTTTGAGGCCCGTGGTATTGAGCTGAATGATCCCGGCAGAGACCACACGGTTCCCCTTTAATGCTGAGCACCTGGCTTTCCCAGAAGCCTCACCACAGAACACACAGAGATAACCCACTTCAGTGACCCCATGTTGTCCTCACCTAAGTCAGCGAGCTCAGAGTGACTGCAGAGCACACAGAAAGGTCTCCACAGCTGTGGAATTTTGTTTTTCCTTTTAACCTCTAAGGCTTTTCTGTCCCCCAAGTTTAAAATGTAGCTGGTGCTGGAAAGAGAACATCAAGCCTTGTGAGCATTACTATACCTCAGTTTGAGCACATTTTTAGATTTCGTTCTCGGAAGCCTTTTCCCAGGGAGGAGGGGGCAGTGAGAGGCACAGCTTGCAGGTTTGCATAAGCTCAGTCCTCACCGGGGCTCTCAGGGACACATAACATGCCAACGACTCTGGACCAACACATGGCCCATCTGGTGGCCTGGACTGTCTTTGTCCTTCAGAACGACGGTGGCCTGCTCTCTGCAAGGTTAGCTTGGGTCTTCCTACCCACCTCAGAAGCCCCTGTGGAGAACCGCCTCCTGGCCCAGAGCCCTGAGGGCTTTTCTTTCCCCAAAGGTCATTGTCATGATGACTTTGTGGGTCATGGTACTGACTCCTTCCTGTTCCTCCATCTTTGGGGTACTAGGCCCTCCTCAGGAGGACACGATGAGTTCTTATTACAAAGAAACTGATTCCCCTCCTGGCCCCTTTAATGTATAATGTTTCTCCACGGTTTTCTCCCCAACAGGTATTTGATATATTAAATGGGAAGCCATACGAGCCAGAGTTTACATCTGATGATTTACTGGCGCAAGGTGAGCTCTAAAACAGTGTTCCCTCCACACTGTCATTTAAAGGGCTGAGGGAGAAGCAGCATTATCCAGGCTGTACCGTGAAAGGCTCGGTGGCTTATTCCAGAATCGAAAGATCCTGGACGTACGCGAGGGGGGAATATCCATTGTAATCTGCTGGACCACGCGTCGTGCTGTTGGTCAGCGGGGCTGCTGCCGACTCCAAGTAAAGGAGCTTCGCTGCTCCCGCTGGGAGCCAGAGGGCCGCGGCGTGGCCGTCCTCAGTCCCTCCAGAGTGTCTCTGGTCGCTTAGGACAGCTGTGTTTCTTCTTTGTTCCTTCAGGAGACATGAAACAGCTGACTGAGGAGGCAAAGCTGCAGCTCTACAAGTTGCTAGAAATCCCTGATCCAGACAAAAACTGGGCTACTCTGGCACAGAAATTAGGTCTGGGGATACTAAATAATGCCTTCCGGCTGAGTCCTGCTCCTTCTAAAACTCTTATGGACAACTACGAGGTAACCCATCACCTCACATTCGTACTTGACTCTCGTCCGTTAACGTCGCTGACCTGGGCATGGCCCCCTCCCCCCGCCCTTAACTCTGAGGAGGAGAATCAGTCCACGTCCTGGGAGGGTGACCCAGGCCAGGATGGAAACCTGCCTTCGGAAGAAGGTGGTTTTCCGGGCCCTAAGGTGTTCCCTGTTTTCAAATATCTTGAGATTTCCTGCAGAAATTCTAGGTAGAGGGTCAGGGTTGTCACAGAACTTTGACCCCCTGAACCAGCATGGTAGACTGTGATCCCTGCGCATTTTCCTCCCGTCCCGTGTCAGGACATGGGGTCAGCTTTCTGTGAGGTGAAATCATTGTCTGCGGAAACTTTCCTCGTTAGCTCTGGTTTCTGGGTGGTTCTCAGAGCTTCAGCCTCAACAGGGATACTGCATGACCTTCACGGCAGGTAGAGTTTCACTCGGCACTTCTCTCCCCCTCTGTCCTCTGTGCTTACTGGAAGCCGCTTCTGTGATTTCCTGAGTGGTCTCTGAGCTGACACGGGAAGCTCGGTGCAAAGGCCCATGTCTCTGCAGCCGCTCTTCGCTCTGAGCCCTCCTGGTGGCCGCGGTCTCAGGGCGCGTGTCCCTGCGACAGCCTGCCTGCTTACTCCGGGCACGGGCACACATGCTTCCTGTCTTTCTCGCAGGTCTCCGGGGGCACGATAAGAGAGCTGGTGGAGGCCCTGAGACAAATGGGCTATACCGAAGCCATCGAAGTGATCCAGGCGGCCTTCTGCACCCCAGGATCTGTGGCCCCCGGCCCTGGGAAGGCCATACCTCAGACCCTCTCGCTGCCCCTCTCACCTGCCTCCACGAGGTCACCACTAGGTAAGGGAAAAACAGAACAGGCGGCCGGCATAATCTCCTGCTCCCCAGGCTGTGTCTGCAGTGTCTTGGGCTGTGGCTGTCCTCCCCGCCATCGTCCCGTGAGCACCCTGTCCCGCGTGGCTGTCACCCCCTCAGCTCACATGTTCTACCCTCTTTCCTCACCTGACACTGCCGGTCAGGTGGGGTGCTGTCCCCAGGAGCAGTCACATTGGCCCATGAGTCACTCGGATTCGTAGTAAGCACTGAAAACAACATGCTGTGGCTGGTTAAGGCCAGTAGTGTTCCTCTCACTTCTTAAATGTGAAAGAGAGAAAGAAACTCATAGTGCAAGGCGTATAGAGCCAGGACTGGCCCCAGACTCTGGATGACACCGCAGTTCCCACCACAGCGCCCTCAGCTCCTCACCTCCGGCCCAGAAGTGGCTTCACCTTCTCCCTGCACCTCCTGCCAGGGTCACTCAGCTGGACAACATGGTGCCCCCAGCACCGACCCTCACCAGCGCTTCTGTCACGCACCTGAAACACGCCACAGAACAGACTCCCAACAGCCCAGTAACCCCTTGTTTCCCTGCAAATGTATTCTCGCACTCTCGCAACAACCACTCGCGCTTTCTCCACCCAGACCCTCCCTCTCTCAGTCCCCACCGAACACACAGCAGCAGCTAGAATTCCCTCGTCCTTGAAAGACCAACAGTTGGCCTTGTTGGGCAGAAGCTCTGCCATCCTCCGGGGGGTTAAGACAGAAGTCCAAGTCTAGCCCATGGACACTTGCTGCTCACAGCTGACACACACGTGGCCGCCAGTCCTTCCTCTGGGACAGCCTCCCTTGTCCATCCACCTTCACTTCTTGCCTCAGGTCCTGCAGCAGCTCCTGGTCAGTCTCCCCGCTTCCGGTCGGCCCCCCTCCCTTCAGTCCACTCTTGACACAACAGGCAATGAGATGCTTTTTCAAAAGCGGTGCTCTGCCGGTACCTGCTGTATACGTCCCGGTTCACTTACCCACTCACCACATCAGTACTGAGCACAGCCCGTGTGCCTAGCACTGTTCGAGGCTTGAAGATGGAGCAGGAAGCAATAAAGGCAACGTTCCTTTCTCCACGCCCTCTCGAAAATCCCTTCCATATGCCTTTCCTCCCGCCCCACTTCCCTGCACCCCCTGTCCCCCAAACCCTCCGCTCACAAGTCTGATCCCGTCGTAGGACCGAACCTTCTCTTCCCCTTCCCTGCAGAGATCCTCACCTGGTGGCTCCTTGCCCTTCAGTTTCAGCCAAGTGTCACCTTGTCAGGGGCCTTTCTAGGAGAGTCAGGACAGATGTTGCACACTTTGGAAAGGAGTAATGTGTCCACCAGCAAAACAGCCCTCATCTCCTATCTCGTGACCTGATGCTCCTTCCACACAAAGAAATAGGAAAATACTTTTATCTTTAAAATTTGATTTGATCTCTGACTTGTACTTATTTTTAAAATACCTCCTACACATAATAGAAACCCAGTGAATATGGGTGACTGAATGAAGCAAATCAATCAATAAGTCAACCAAATCAGTAACAAGACAATAGCGTATCACTGCCAGTAAGGTCTTGATATTTTAATATTGGAACTTAATATACAGGAAGATGGCATTTTGATTTGTGTATGTGAGACTTTGTTTCTCTGATCACTTCCTCCGTATAGGAAATAACTCAGCATTGTTCGGGTCTCTAACGACTCTCCTCAGCAAGGAGCATGTGCCCTAATTGTTCATCGCAGACCCTTTCATCATAATCACCTTATCTTTTTTCTGCTACCGGAATGTTTTTGAGGCAATGTATAGCCTTTAATAGCACGTGAGGCCCAGAGAGATATCGCATTTTTAGTTCCACCTTTGGTCACGCATTTATTTTGCCTGGGTTCAGCAATTTCCCCAGCTAGAAAATAGCTAATACAGCGGTTGGAAAAATACACCTGATTTCTAAGAAAAAATGGCCCACTATGAGTTAGGAGAATTCAGAAAGGATTCTGATAAACATGATAGTAAGAAAGAGATGTGAAAACATGTGCCAATTTTGATGTCTTCACAGTGTTCCTGCTGCTCGGGGCTCTCCCTCCCTCCCTCGGCCACCGAGCAGAAGTGACAGGCGGGTGGCCCGGGTGGGGTGCAGTGGCCTGTGGGAGCTGGTCGCCAAGAGCTGCCCACGAGCCTTTTAGACCCAGACCCTGAGCCTGGCTGGAGTAGAAGGCGTACGAGAGCCAAGGCTCTGCCTTTTCCCCAGTTGTGCCCCAGTCAACCTGTGCTTCTTCCCCCAGACGAGGTCCGAGACGACAGCATCTGCGACAGCGGCGTGGAGACGTCCTTCCGCAAACTCAGCTTTACAGAGTCTCTGACCAGCGGCAGCTCCTTGCTGACTCTTAACAAAGTGCCCCACGAGTACGGGCAGGAAGGACCCATAGAGGGCAAAATCTAGCCCGCTGGCAGTGTCCCCACACCGTGTAAACCAAAGCTCTGAAATTCCACCATTGTCCGAAAGAAGGAAGGCGAAGTGCATCCGCAGGTGCTCAGAGGAAAACCAGCCTGCCGGACTCTCGGAATTTCATTCAAGGCCTTTTGAAGTTGGCTTCCTTTCTCAGTTCTCACAGGAATGTTACTAGTCCGGGCCACGAACACACAGCCCCGAGCCGTCACCGCGCCGGCCTGCCGCCTCCCCGTGGGCAGGCTCGCTTAGTGAGCTTTCCCAGCCGCTTCCCGTTGTCACTGCTGCTGTCCCCTGCTGCGCACCCGCTGGCATTAAAAGGTGGCCCCGTCCCCACCTGGTCTTCTTCCTGGCCGTCCACAGCACTGTCGTGCATTCAGATTAAGGATTAAGAAAAGGGATATTTTTAAATGAAAGTTACATGGTGTACAATTTTTTAAAAAAAGGCTTTATTGCTTTTTCTAATGTGGTTATCTATGTGATTTGAAAAAAGAACATGTAATGTCAATATGTAAACATGGTTACCATCAGTGCTGAAAATGGTCTCTTCCCCCCTTTTCTGCATTTTGCTATTGTAAATATGTTTTTTAGATCAAATACTTTAAAGGAAAAGATGTTGGATTTATAAATGCTATTTTTTATTTTACTTTTATAATAAAAGGAAAAGCAAATTGATGACCTCATTTTGTTTGATCTCCAGAAATACTTTTCTAAGATGACTCCTTGTCATCATGGGATCATTCCAAGCCCAGTTATCACATTCACATTCCCCTTTAGAGTCCAGCTTTTGACCCAGAAATGAACCAAAAAAAGTGATCAAAAGAGCAGTGTTTTAAGCTGAGATGAAAGCTTTGGGTTTGTCGAATCCTCCCTTGGCTCATTTCATTCAGGCTGTACCACCTCACCTCCCAGAGCCACCTCACGCGACACCGGTCCTCCCCACCCCTCAGGGAGCTCTCAGGGCCCTGGCCAAGCACCCAGTCCTGAGGTCTCAGCACACCAGGGGCCTGTGGCCAGCAGCCTTCCAGCAGGAAGCTTGGCTGACTGCTCTTCTCTCAGAGGCTTGAAACAAGGGAAAGGAGACATGAAAAGTGATAGGGCGCCTGGGTGGTGCAGTCGTTAAGCGTCTGCCTTCAGCTCAGGGCGTGATCCCGGCGTTCTGGGATCGAGCCCCACATCAGGCTCCTCCGCTATGAGCCTGCTTCTTCCTCTCCCACTCCCCCTGCTTGTGTTCCCTCTCTCGCTGGCTGTCTCTCTCTGTCAAATAAATAAATAAAATCTTAAAAAAAAAAATACTAGAAACCATGGATGAATAACCTTGAAATAGAGGAGGCCTTTTTAAGTAAGACTTTTGTTTTCTGATGTAAACAGTTTGGGTTTTTCATTTCACAGTGTGTCCCAAATGAATGAAATATATTTTTTTAATTCTACTTCTATTTTTTATTACATTGCCATTTCTCCACATGCTCCAATCCGTTCTTCCAGTTTTTGAAAGTTGTATCTTTAAAAAAAAACAAAAAAAAACCTCACCTTCCTTAATTTTCCAGCAACAAGCCCATGCCAGTGTCCCTCCACCCGCGCCTCTCTGTGGCAGATGGTCATTTTCCAGCTGGTCTCAACGAGGTCTCCCGTCTACAAGATGAACACCCGCCCCCTCCCGCGGGGGAGGGGCCTGTGCTCCTCCCTCGTCAGTGTAGGCCTATGACAAGGGTAGAAGTGATGGTAACTGGCTTCCAAGGTTAGGCAGGAAAATACAATGCAGCTTCTCCCCCGGGCCCCGGGTCACTCCTTCCTGGAACCCGGCTACCACGCTCTGGGGCAGCCGAGTGGATACATGGAGAAGCCACGTGTAGGTGTTCGGCCAACAGCTTTCACTGAGGTCACAGCCAGCGCCAGCTCCCCCAGCAGATGTGTGAGGGAGGGAACCCTCGAGGTGATTTTCGTCACTAGCCCTTGAGTCGCACCTGTCTAACCTTGACACTGCTTTGGCGGATGCTGCCCACCTAGGGACGAGCTGTTCAGCCGAGCCCTGCACACATGGCAGATTCACGAGGAAAACCACGGTTGATGGTACGAGTCCTACGTGCAGAGTGTAACCGCTCTCCCGGTCTCTAACCTGACAGCTCCCATACCAGAAAGCCACCTGAAAGAGAAGCTGACTCCAGGAGGAACTTCTAAGCCACTCATGCTGAGACTAAAAATAACATTCCCCTTCTTCAGTAGGAAGCCCTGCTTCTCTTCTGTTCCAAAAACTTCCTCTTTCTCCTCCCAGATCTCCATGTGGCCTGAGCCTCTGCATGGTGCTTGAGCAAAAAAGCTATCTGTCTGTGCCTCTGAGGAAGGAGTGTCTTTCATATTGGACCAGCAGATGGGGAGAAGTACCAGGAGGAATGCAGGAGATCAGGTGGAAAGCTACAATGGGCCGGAAATAAACATTCCCAGAAAGCTGGTCTCTCAGTAGGAAGCCATTTAAAAATAGCTTTCTCAGAACTTTGTCATCTTTATTCTGCAGGCATAACCTAGACTTTTTGCAGGATGGGCAGTCTCTGTTGGCAGAAGGAGGCCCTCATCACCCACCTGAGGCCCCTGCAGTAGTCCCACGGGCCAGGGATGTTCCTAGTAACAACAGCAGCCTCCCAAGCCAGACCCTCTGTGCCTTAGCAAGAGAAGGAAAAGGAAGGAGCCAGGCAATTTGCACGCAATCCCTTTGCGTTAATTTCTAAATGATAATTGTCAGGACATCCCTTGAGGTACATATTTAACCCCAATTTTACAGTGAGGAATCAGATAATCTGAATATTAACTGATTCACCCCAGATTTAAATCCATGTCTATCAGATCCCACAGGTTACTCTTTAACCGTGTCTGAAGACCTTTGAAGGAAAGAGGTTGTGTTTAAAAGACAAAGAAAACAAATCCATACAATTCTGTACGAGGATGATGGAGTCCTAATGTACCCCAACAAAATACAGAATGAACCCAGAGTATCACTAACAGGATCTGTTGCTTAAATGTTAACCTGACTTGATTTTCCTTGTAAAACCAGGCTAAAATGCTTAAGTATGAATTATTTGTGGACTGGAGGTTACCAGGGGCATCTCTTTCTCCTTATTGTGCTTTCGGGGGGAATTTTCTTTCTGATTTGTGCCTCCCCAGGTAATGGGCTTGGGGAGGCACAGGAGTCAAGAGAAGGTGAAGCCCGAATGCTGTCTATTTTGGGGACCTGGCTGGCTCAGTCAGTAGAGCATGGGACTCTTGATATCAGGGCTGTGAGTTTGAGCCCCACGTTGGACGATTACTTCTTTAAAGCTGTTGCTTATTTCCGTAAGCATCACCGAACTTAGAGCCGGGCAGTACCCTGAAGATCACCTAAGTAAATCATCCAGGTTCTCATCTCTTTAAACACCTATAATAGGAAGCATCTGGTCTCTATAAACCTCACGATAGCCTGTGGCTTCATTTAAACACCAATCCCAGAGACTATAAATTCTTGTCCATTGGTTGGGGGAGGCACTAAAGAAGGGCTTGAAATTAAATGGATTCTCTCATTCTCCATTATTGTGGATTCCATTATGTCTACAGTGGCCTGCTTCCATAACCCTGGACAAAAGATGAGTTCTACATACGGCTCAAGCTTCTTAGAATGAGAGGGAGGAAGGGGCTGAACTGCGGTTTTTTCACTTCCATGAACTAGCTTTTCCATCTTGATCTCTCTCTTTCCAAAATGATGATTTCATTGAAATATCGCAACAGTCCTCCAGGAATGAAGAGATGTATTCAGTCAGGATTTTTCTGAGCATCTGTTGCGTGCCAGGTGCTACAATAGGAGGTCATCATTCACTAACTCATATTACTTGTTTGAAAACCCTGTGAAGAAAAATTTGTCCCTATTTTACAGATGAGTAAACTAAGGCACACATAAAGCATTTAACCGCAGCATCTCCTGATTGCAGTGAGGTGGTTTCGTAAGCCACACTTGCAGCAGGGACAGGGGTGGGTGGGTAGGGTATATCTCTTCCACTTAGTCATGAAAGGATGCTGGCTGACAGTCTCTTCCTCCCACCCTCGGCTCCCAGGGTCCCAGTCAGCTGAGAGGGGAAAGGAGCATGGAGGAGTACGTGTGGGAGTTTTGAACAGGTCACTTCCTCTCACACTGCACTGGAGAAATACTTCAGTCCCATGGCCATGGGACTAAGAGCAGGGAGGCCGTAGGGGTGATTAACTTTTCTTTCCAATATTAGGAGGGGAGGGGTTGACTTTGGTGAACATATCCCAGGCTCTGACACAGATCAAAATTCTTTACCTAACTGAAGGAAGAGCTTGAACTTGAAAGTTCTTTCTAATTCCAACTTGTATGCAAACATTCACTCATGCTGAAAGCCCCCTGCAGCCGTGGTAAATGGCCATTACCAAAAGCAAAACCATTTCCTGGGGCTAAGAATGAAAGATGCACTGTAAGTACAGTCACAGCTCCTCTTCAGGAAATCCTCAGAAATAATCCAGGCTATTAGACCAGGTAGGATGGGGGAGAATTACAGCAAGGGCTTGTCGCCCCTGCACTGACTCAAGGAGGACCCCTGCTCTCCAGCCCCTGGGGTCTATAATTCCTTAAATGCCATACAATAGACCTTAGGCTTGTTGATGCCAAGATTAAGAGTTTTCAAGGGCCATGGCCCTTGGGATCCCACCCAAAGGAGAAGGGCAAGCAAGTTCACCTTCCTTGTGATCCGCAGAGAACTGGCAGGACCTCGATTCCCAATTCTCGGATGAATGGGAAAGGAGCAGAAGGGGCTTCTTAGGGAAATAATATTCCCCCCAGGCCAGAAGAATAGCAAATGAAACAGAGGGTTCTTCCCCTGGGGTTATTTCTTAGGACCCAGGAAGCAGGGTTGGTGCTGAGGATGGTCCGATGAAAGCTCTGGGTACACGAAGGGAGCATGTAGGATTAGAGGAGGTTAGGAGTTGATGCTGGCTACTAGACAACCAGGTTGCTGGGACCATTCTCTGGCAATAAAAGATTTTTTTTTCATTTCAAAACTGTTGTGCTGTTTCCCCCTCCCTTTCATAAGGCAAGAATCAACAACAAATTATTTTGCTTAGAAATTCAAATGATACTTCTAGTTATGGGTGTTTTTTTTTTTTTCTTTTACAGGACAGTTTTTTATCACTTTGTTCAAATGTAGAGGTTCTCTATTGCTCTTGAAATAAATTTCCTTTTGTAGTTTTGGGGAAAAAATCCAAAACCAAAATCATAAACTTTCACCTACACAATATTTTCAAATGTTTACTCTCATAACAATCTGAGAAGTAAAGAGGGAGGGGTTTTAATTCCCTCCATTTTTCACAAAATGGCAAAGCCTCCGACGTCCCTGGAGGTTCCTGGTCTAGTGGAAACAGTGAGGGCTGGACTCGGCCTTCAGTGCTCTTGCTGCCCTCCTCGGCCTGGCGCTGCAGCCCATCCCAGAGCGCATGGCTGCTCCGAAGGGGAAGGTCCCACCGACAGGCCGGGGAGAGGGAAGGGAACGCGGCCAAGTGCAGGCACCGAAGGCTGGCCGAGCCCCGGGGAAGGAGCAACGGACCCCGCGCACGCGGCAGCACGTGGCCCTGGGCACCTGTCCCCGCGAGCAGCACCCCCGCACCCACCACCAGGGGCGGCAGAATCGCGCCGGCTGCCCTCGTCCTACCCCCTGCCCTTCCTTCGGGCCCCCCTGGCCTCCTTTGCTTTAGGGCTCTCAGGAGCTGCTTCTCAGCACTCTGCCCGGTTCTGCGTTTCCTTCCCTCTCCCCTTCCCCAACAATCCCGCCGGGGCCTCCAAACTCTCCCGAGGGCCCCAAGTTAAGGTGGGATCCCGCCCCCCAGCGGAAGTGCGGCCTGGCCCAGAGAGGGCAAAGGGCCAGCAATCACAGCCCGGGAAGCCTCACCGCAGCTCCTCCCCCAAGTCCCTGCACCCCTCCCGCCCCCACCTGAGACCACCACCCCGCAAGGGACCCGCCCCTCCCCCGCAGGGGCCCGGGCCGCCCGGGCAGTGCTCGCGCCTCCTGGACCCCAGCAATCCCCAGGTTGATCTGGGAAGGAAGCCGCCCTTGGGCCCTGACTGCCTCCCTCCCTCGCCCAGGGCACCTCTTGAGTGATGAGCGACATGTGCACGCTTGCATGAGCCAGGGACCGTTTTAGTTCGGAAAGGCAAAGAGACTCCAGATTTCAAGCTTCAAGGAAGAATGTGTGGGCAGTGAGTCACCCACACGCCCACGCGGCCGCCTCCCTCTCCGTCACCAGCAGGTCCTGCCTTTCTTCAGAGGACGCCTTCCCTCGGGTTTCTGTCCCTTCCCACGGCTCCCGGTTCCTGCGCCTTGTAAGAGCTCATCTGACTTCTCGCTCACCCATCACCTCTTCTGGAGGCTTTGTGCCAAGTTTTCATGACCCGTAGTGATTAAATTTGGGGTTAAAAATCATAATCCGGGGGCGCCTGGGTAGCACAGCGGTTAAGCGTCTGCCTTCGGCTCAGGGCGTGATCCCGGCGTTATGGGATCGAGCCCCACATCAGGCTCCTCCGCTATGAGCCTGCTTCTTCCTCTCCCACTCCCCCTGCTTGTGTTCCCTCTCTCGCTGGCTGTCTCTATCTCTGTCAAATAAATAAATAAAATCTTTTTAAAAAAAAATCATAATCCCTCCACCCTCCCTCCCGCCTCCCTGCCTCCCTTCCTCCTTCCACTCTTCCTCCCTCCCTCCCTTCCTTCTCTGTCTGCCTGTCTTCCTCCTCTCACCCCTTCTCTCTCCTTCCTCTTTCTTTTCCTTTCTCTTTCTCTCTCTCTCCCTTTCTTTCTTCCTTTTTCTTTCTCTGACCTCCTTTCTCCCCCCATCCTCCGCAACCCCATCCACTTTCTCTTTCTTTCTTTCCTTGAAGAAAGACATACTTTCTGTGGCACTGGCCTCCACCTCTCTGAGGCAGGGAGGGGTTGGGGGTGCGGGTGGACACCCTGCAGGCTCTCCCCCAGAGTGTCCTCTGCACCCTTCCTCAGGGGAAGCCTCCTGAAAGCCAGGTCCCCTCCGCTGCCACCAGCCCCGTTTCCTGTGCACAGGAGGCCTCTGCTGGAAGAAGCAGAATTTTGCACAATCATGCAACAGCTGGTCTGCCTCTTGCTACTCAACTTTTTTTACTTGAACAAAATTGGAAAGAGGCTTACAAGAAAAGGGAATTAGAAACTTCTTGGGCTTTCTGCCTGAATGTTTTTCCTTCAATCCAGGTCACAGAAGTCTAATGATTATCTTCCCTTAGCACAGAAGACTTAAACTGTTTTTTCTTTTGGCAAGAAAAATGTAAACTCCCCTAGGCCTGATCATTCCAGCCAGGGCGACCTTACTGTGAGAGGAAGAAGCCTCTACGCCAGCATTTTCTGCTCGCCCATCCTAGGCATTGGACATCCTGCCTCTTAATTAATCCTCACAATCCTGTGAGATCCTAATTACTATGAACCCCATCTTAAAGATAAGGAAACAGAGTTGGGGAGCTTAAGTGATTTGTCCAAGTACGATTTGGAGCCAAATTTGCATATTGTTCCAGATTAGAGCCTGAGCTCACAGCCACTGCACCACACCGGGCCTTCCTGTGTGTATACACTCACACACTCACACACACACACACACACACACTCACAGAGAGTCTGGATCTTTAACAAGGGAAAATCTAGTCCATTGTATTTGCAGGTTCGATGAGCTAAAAATCTTGTCGCTCAAGCACCAAAAACGTGGATAGGGAAGCACTCCAATCACCCAGCTTGGGCTGGCTCCTGTGATAAAGCAGCAGGGTTCTTCCTTCACCCTCCTGGGCAAGTCAGGTCTCCACCACCGTCCTTACTAGAGACATCCACATGCAGGCAAGGCCCACCAGGAAGCGCTCGGCTGAGAGAAAACCCAGGCGCCCACACTACCCTCTCCAAGGCCCAGCTCTGTCTGACCTCCAAGCCCATGCCTGCATCTGCTCCAAAGCTCCTGATTTCCATGTAAGAACACCTGCCTATGAATGGGTTAGACAAAGAATGGCTTTCTTTTTTCTTTTCTTTTTTTTTTTTTTAATTTTTTTCTATTATATTCTGTTAGTCACCATACAGTACATCCCTGGTTTCTGATGTAAAGTTCGATGATTCATTAGTTGCGTATAACACCCAGTGCACCATGCAATATGTGCCCTCCTTACTACCCATCACCGGTCTATCCCACCCGCCCCCCTGAAGCCCTCAGTTTGTTTCTCAGAGTCCATAGTCTCTCATGCTTCACTCCCCCTTCTGATTACCCCCCTTTCTTTAACCCTTTCTTCCCCTACTGATCTTCCTAGTTCTTATGTTCCATAGATGAGAGAAATCATATGAGAAATCAATTGTCTTTCTCTGCTTGACTTATTTCACTTAGCATTATCTCCTCCAGTGCCGTCCATGTTGCAGCAAATGTTGAGAACTCGTTCTTTCTGATAGCTGAGTAATATTCCATTGTATCTATGGACACAACTTCTTAATCGAGTCATCTGTTGAAGGGCATCTCGGTTCCTTCCACGATTTAGCTATTGTGGACAGAGCTGCTATGAACAATGGGGTGCATATGGCCCTTCTCTTCGCTACGTCTGTATCTTTGGGGTAAATACCAAGTAGTGCAATGGCTGGGTCATAGGGTAGATCAATTTTTAACTTTTTAAAGGACCTCCACACTGTTTTCCAGAGTGGCTGTACCAACTTGCATTCCCACCAACAATGTAGGAGGGATCCCCTTTCTCCACATCCTCTCCAACAATTGATGTTTCTTGACTTGTCAATTTTTGCCATTCTAACTGGCGTAAGGTGGTATCTCAGTGTGGTTTTGATTTGAATTTCCCTGATGGCTAATGATTTTGAACATTTCTTCATGTGTCTGTTAGCCATTTGTATGTCTTCATTGGAAAAGTGTCTGTTCATATCTTCTGCCCATTTTTTGATTTGTTTCTTTGTTTCTCGCGTATTGAGTTTGAGAAGTTCTTTGTAGATCTTGGATACCAGTCCTTTATCTGTAGTGTCATTTGCAAATATATTCTCCCATTCCGTGGGCTGCCTCTTAGTTTTTTTTGACTGTTTCCTTGGCTGTGCAGAAGCTTTTTATCTTGATGAAGTCCCACAAGTTCATTTTATCTTTTGTTTCTCTTGCCTTTGGAGATGTGTCATGAAAAAGGTTGCTTTGGCCGATGTCGTAGAGGTTGCTGCCTATGTTCTCCTCTAGGATTTTGATGGATTCCTGTCTCACATCGAGGTCTTCATCCATTTGGAGTTTATCTTTGTGTATGGTGTGAGAGAGTGGTCAAGTTTCATTCTTTTGCATGTAGCTGTCCAATTTTCCCAGCACCATTTATTGAAGAGACTGTCTTTTTCCCACCGGATGTTTTTTCCTGCTTTATCAAAGATTAGTTGCCCAAAGAGCCGAGGGTCCATTTCTGGGCTCTCTATTCTGTTCCATTGGCCTATGTGTCTGTTTTTGTGCCAGTACCATGCTGTCTTTGTGATCACAGCTTTGTAGTACAGCTCGAAATCCGGCATTGTGATGCCCCCAGCTTTGTTTTTCCTTTTCAACAGTTCCTTGGTGATTCAGGGCCTTTTCTGGTTCCATACAAATTTAAGGACTGTTTGTTCCAGTTCTTTGAAAAATGTCCTTGGTATTTTGATCGGGATAGCATTGAAAGTGTAGATTGCTCTGGGTAGCATGGACATTTTAACTATGTTAATTCTTCTGATCCATGAGCATGGAATATTTTTCCATCTTTTTGTGTCTTCTTCAATGTCTTTCAAGAGTGATTTATAGTTTCTAGAATATAGGTCCTTTACGTCTCTGGTTAAGTTAATTCCAAGGTAATGTATGGTTTTTGGTGCTATTGTAAATGGGATGGATTCCCTAATTTCTCTTTCTTCAGTCTCATTATTCGTGTATAGAAATGCAACTGATTTCTGAGCATTGATTTTGTATCCCGCCACATTACTGAATTGCTCTATAACTTCTAATAGTTTGGCAGTGGATTCTTTTGGGTTTTCCATATAGAGTATCATGTCATCTGCGAAGAGAGACAGTTTGACTTCTTCTTTGCCGATTTGGATACCTTTTATCCCTTTTTGTTGTCTGATTGTTGTTGCAAGGACTTCTAGTACTATGTTGAATAATAATAGCGAGAGTGGGCATCCTTGTCGTGTTCCTGATCTTAAAGGAAAGGCTTCCAGCTTTTCCCCATTGAGAATGATATTTGCTGTAGGCTTTTCATAGATGGTTTTTATGAGATTGAGGAATGTACCCTTTATCCCTACACTCTGAAGGGTTTTAATCAGGAAAGGATGCTGTATTTTGTCAAATGCTTTTTCTGCATCTATTGAGAGAATCATATGATTTCTGAATGTTTCCTTCTGGATAAAATCTATGACACTGATTGATTTGTGAATGTTGAACCACGCTTGCATCCCAGGTATGAATCCCACTTGGTCATGATGGATAATACTTTTAATGTACTGTTTGATTCCATTAGCCAGGATCTTGTTAAGGATTTTGGCGTCCATGTTCATTAGGGAAATTGGTCTGTAATTCTCCTTTTTGATGGGGTCTTTGCCTGGTTTGGGGATCAAGGTAATATTGGCCTCATAGAATGAGTTTGGTAGCTTTCCTTCTGTTTCTATTTTTTGAAATAGCTTTAGGAGAATAGGCATTATTTCTTCTTTTAATGTTTGTTAGAATTCCCAGTTTCGGGCCTGGAGTTTTGTTATTTGGAAGGCTGTTTATCACTGACTCCATCTCTTCATAATTAACTGGCCTGTTTAAAATATCAATTTCTTCCTGTTTCAGTCTTGGTAGTTTATAGGTTTCCAGGAAGGCCTCCATCTCTTCCAGATTGCTTAATTTATTGGCATAAAGCTGTTGATAAAAGTGTCTAATAATCCTTCCAATTTCATTGGTGTTGGTCATGACCTCTCCTTTTTCATTCATAATTTTATTAATTTGGGTCCTTTCTCTATTCTTTTGGATAAGCCTTGCCACTGGTCTGTCAATGTTATTGATTCTCTCAAAGAACCAGCTTCTAGTCCTGTTGATCTGCTCTACTGTACTCCTGGTTTCTAATTCATTGATTTCTGCTCTAATCTTGATCAACTGCTTCCTCGTGCGTGGATTAGGACTGTCCCTCTGTTGCTGTTCCAGCTTCTTGAGGTGAGAATATAAAAACCGCATTTTAGATTTTTCTATTCTTTTGAGTGAGGCTTGGATGGCTCTGTATTTTCCCCTGAGGACTGCCTTTGCAGTATCCCATAGGTTTTGGACCATTGTGTTTTCATTCTCGTTGGTCTCCATAAATATTTTAAACTGATTTTTGATTTCCTGGTTTATCGAGTCATTCCTGAGCAGGATGGTTCTTAGTCTCCAAGAAGAGTGGCTTTCTTAATCATTACACAATCAGAGGTAGATCCAGATTTCACATGGAATGTTCCCTTTTTTAAATGTTAACAAGTAATTCAACTTTTCAAATCATTATTTGTGCCAACAAAATTATCTGCTGGCCAAATATGACCTGTGTGACTTGACCCACACTTTCTACAATTGTGCCTTCAGGATGACCAAGTAGGGTGATGAGCTGAAGGCTTTGGGAAGGAATCAAGGTCTGTAGCTCTCCGCTTCAGGTGCTACTGCTGGCCCCTCACTCCCAGGGGCAACCCGGGCTGATCCCGTTCCCAAGCACCGCCCAGTGCCTCAGCAAGTTCCTGCTCTGCCCACCAGCCTAGGCTTCCTTTGATGACTGAACACAGAGGAAATGATAATTAGAATAGCTAACATTTGTAGAACAATTATTGCATGCTATCAATATCTAGGCATCATCTAATTCAGTCTTCACTGGTTTTATTATTTTATTACTCCCATTTTTGTGTTTTAAAGCTTTTATTTATTTATTTATTTATTTATTTATTTATTTATTTACAGAGCATACAAGCAGGTGGCGGGGGGGGGGGGGGCAGAGGGAAAAGGAGAGAGACAATCCCAAGCAGACTCCACACTGAGTGGGGAGCCCGATGCAGGGCTTGGTCCGACAACCTCAAGGTCACTGCCAGATCTGAAACTAAGAGTAGGACACTTGACCAACAGAGACGCCAAGGCGCCCCATATTACTCCCATTTTTAAAAAAAGGATTTTATTTATTTATTTGAGAGAGAGGAGGAGAGAACGAGAGAGAGCACAGGGAAGGGGGAGGGGCAGAGGGAGAGGGAGAAGCAGACTCCCCAGTAAGCAGGGAGCCTGATATGCGGCTGGATCCCAGGACCCTGGGATCACGACCTGAGCCAAAGGCAGATGCTTAACTAACTGAGCTACCCAGGTGCCCCTCCCATTTTTAAAGATAAAGAAATAAAGGCACAGAAAGACTCAGTAACGTATACGCGATGTCAAACAACCTACTACAGTGGGTCTGGAACTCAAACTAAGTCTGTCTGATGTCAAAGCCCACACCCTTAACTGCTCTATCAATTAGGATAGTTTTGGTTGTAAAATCAGAACACTGACTACAACTGGATTAAACAAATAGGGCCTTATTTTTCATAAGAAGACCAGAGTTAGATGCCTGCAAGGTTAGCTCAGCAGCTCAACATCTCTGACATCCCCCGGTATCAACAATGTCTCCTCACGCTCACAAAAAGGCTGTGACAGCTCCAAGTATCGGGTCCTCTCACAGCAACTTCTCGACTCCACCCAACAGCAGAGTTCCTCCTCAGGTCTCTTTCTTGACAGGCAGGAAAACCTTCCCACCCCAAACGTTAAGTGTTAACTTGTGTTTCATTCCCCAGAATTAGGTCACATGCCTCACCCTAGACCAATCATTGGCAAAGAATAGAATTAGTACAACCAATTACAATTCAGTCCCTGGGGCTGCTAATAGAGGCAGAGAAGAGGCTGTATATCCATGGCTGTAGCATGGCCAGCCTGTAATGTCTGCCCCAATCATCGGGAATATGTGAATTGTCTCTCAGGATCCAGTACATTTTACAAAAGCCTAAATAAGTAACAATAACAGAATAAGAACAAGAGGGCTGTTTTCACATGGAAGATGAGCCAGGAAATGAGTACTAGTACTCAACCAGAAATTTCCGTGAACCGACATCCCGTTTCCCAGGAACTCGAGGTCACGTCGGTGTTACTGCCCTCCTTTGTACAGCTCGTACTTTGTACTATGCTCATAGCATAAAGTGCCACGAGCTGTTGCTCAATAAATCCTGTGTAAACGCGGAGATCTGACTATGGACTAAGCTGCATTAGTGTTGCAAACGTTTTTCTCATGGCAGGAGTCACTCACACATGTCAGCGGTAGAGGAGAGTGTGATCAAACCAGACACAGCGATGCGGGACCCTTATTTCTGCAAAGTGCATTCACGATTTGGCCCCTATTCAAGGGCTCAGAGATGTCTGGGCAGGTTGCCCAGCCTCAGCTTAACAAGCACCAGCTCAGAGTCCAGCCTAGCTAACTCCCCGGTCTTGTGCTTTTCTTTCCTTATGCCGTAATTACACTGAATGGCTTTTCTCAAAAAAAGACTCTTCTCTCAACTGAAAAACATTTTTTTCATTGGTATTTTATCACAAACTTTCAAAACAACTTTCCTAAAATGTTGAACAAGATGGCCTTAGCTAACATTGCTCACCCCTATCACAAGTCCCTACAGGACTCGTCACCAGCTGAAATGGCCTTATTTGTCTACTTGCTTGTTGTCTGTCTCCCCCCGATACCGCTTAAAAGCATCGAGTTGAACAGAAATCAAAATGGCTGCATTAGGGCTTCAGCAGAACTCGATTTTAAAGTAACCTTTTCCAGGGGGCCTGGGTGGCTGCATACGCCGGGCATCCGACTCCTGATGTCAACTCGGGTCATGATCGGCCTGGTGCATAAGCCCCGCATCAGGCTCTGTGCTCTGCATGGAGTCTGCTTGAGATTCTCTCTCCCTCATCCTCTGCCCCTCCCCCTTGCTCACTCGCTCTAAATTAATAAATAAATAAATTCTTTAAATAAAATAAAAATGAAGTCACCTATTTCCTCTCTTCCACAGAACTCTCCTCCTCCCTTCTTAGCCTTTTGTCTCAGGAACGTAGCCCTACCCTGAGAAGGACTAACAAGACTAACAAGGCTGGCAGCACGCACAATTCCTGTTGAAACCAGCTAGATCCAGTATGTCCATATAACCCCCCCCCCGGCCCTTCCTGGGGGTGGCGTGGGGGGTGCTTACAGCTTCTGAACCTCGTCGTCTGCTGCAGCCTTCTTTGCCCAGCAAAGCAATAGAACTCTTGTCCCTCTTTATCCCAAACTCTGTCTTTGAGTTGTCTTTTGGCCCTGAAGCACAGAGGTCGGTTTCTGACAACACCCCTACAATGGACAGTCCGTGAGAGCAGAGAGTTGTCTGCCGTTTTTCACTGCAATACCCCAGTGACAAGGACAGTGACTGCTGCTCAGAATGTCCCTCAATAAATGCTTGGTAAATGAATGAATAAATTCTGAAGTGAAACAGCCTTTAGAGTCAGAACACAGATGTGTCTTAATACTGGTTTTGTCGTGACTTTTGGCATCTTGTCCACAATTACTGTGGTTGATACCCTCTGATAAGTCTGTTAGAAAACAAGAATTCTGGGCAGATTTTGAAATGTTTTGAATTTCATGCACAAATAATGCCTACTTGTTTTTCTCCCTAAATCTTACCAAGTTGGGGAATAAGTTTCATATCTGAGAGTCCAAGAGACCATTCTTTCTGTCTCAGGCCCCGTCACTTTGGGAATGCATGGGAAACTCAGCTTCACTTCTCCTGTGCTCCAGTTCACTTCCATTCCGACAGAGAAAACAATCTTCCTATTTATTTCCAAGGGACTTCCCATGGTTTGAAAACCTCTCACAATGAAAAGTCAAGTAAGAAAAAAAAAATAAGAGTTACAGTGAATGTGAATGAGAAAATTACCATTTTTATTGTCCTCTTGGTTCTCAAATGAGAAGATGGACTCCTGTGAGCTGACCTCTCTTCATCTCACACTCTCTGGAATGTGCTTTGCCTCCAGCATGGCAGAAGGACCCCATCCTGCTCCTTCCATTCTATTAATGTTCACATAACTACTAGCAGAAAAGTCTTCTCAGAAATCCAAAGCCAAGAGTAAGTACATCAGACTCTAACCCAGTACGTTTGGCAAAATAAACTCTGTTAAAATGGTAGAGATGACGAAACACAGCGACACACAGGAGCTGTGGAGACCGTTTCCAACGTCAGCATTCTCTTACCGAAATCAGGTGTATACGGCACATTTCTCTCCTGGTACCAGTGTTGTCAGCATACATTTGTCTGTTCATTAATTTATTCTTTCTTTACAAATTCATTCTTTTCTGATATCTTTTTCTCCTCTTAAAAATATGTCTGGAGGGGTGCCTGGGCGGCTCCGTTGGTTAAGCAACCAACTCTTGATATCAGCTCAGGTCTTAATCTCAGGGTTGTGAGTTCAAGCCCTGCGCTGGGCTGACTGGGCATGGAGCCCACTTAAAAAAAAAAAAATGTCTGGAAGACATTTGCCTTTAAATTCGCTTTATTTTTTATTCTTACCACAAGTATTAATTGAGCAATGATTATGATGTTAAAAAAGTACAACCGCCATTTACTTAGCATTTATTTTGTTCCAGTTCAGTCGTCACAACTATCTTTGAAGGTTAGAAATTATTACCTCCATTTTACCAATGAGAAAACTAAAGTCCAGCTCAAGCAGTCCCCCAAACTCACAATAACCAAGAAGCCTCAGAACCTGGATTCCAATCCATGTCAGTGTGGCTAGAAGCCCAGCCCTCTCTGGGACAGGAGGGTCACCTCCCAGGATGGTGCTTCCATTTACAGAGCCCTCTGTGTGTGTCAGCACTGGGTCTAGCCCTCTAGCTAAATTTTAAATTTATTCTTCAAGATGAACTTACAAGGACAGTGTATTTATTCCCATTTCACCATAAGAAAACTGAATACAGAAGTGAAATAACTTGATTAAGAGCTAGTAAGGGCAGAATTGTGATATAAATTCTGGTCCATCAATTTCAAACCCCACCTCACAGGGTACCTGGCCTAGAAAATTCTCTAGTTTAATGGAGACAGAATTTTCAACATTGACAAGAAAATTATATATTTATCAAGAAAGAATCTGAGTTGCATCCCCAAGCCCCAAGCTTTCATAAGACTTTTATATATATATTGAAATAACTGAACACATAAGATGAGGAAACGCTTAGATATTGAAGGAAAAGCCTGGATTGCCTGCATTTATTGTCTTTTTAGTCACTGAACCATGGCCTAAAACTTCTCAGGTTTAAAACCAAATCTATATCTAATTAGTCTTGATTTTAAAGCCAAACTCTCATTGCCATTCCATTCCATAACCAATTACATGATTCTTCCCAGAGAAAACCACTCAAATATCTTAATCTAGATTCTTCAAACTCTCCCAGTCTATCAAGTAGAATAAAAAGTTGGCCCGAGCTAAAGGGAAATTAATGCCCAGCACGCTAAAGGACACAACTGAATGTTTATGTAATGATTAAATAAGCCACAGATGAAACATTGTCAATGCAACTTATGTAACTTTTATTTTTTTGATACAGTTTTACACTTATGGAAAGGTCGCAAAAGCAGTACGAAAGAATTCCTACGCACCTCCACCCATTAACGTTTTGCCCCATTTGCTTCATTATGAATTTATAAACATGATCATGCATAATAAAATAATTTTATAGTAATTTATAATTAATCAATATTAATAAAAATGGTTTATTTTAAAAATATTTATTTGTCAGAGAGAGAGTACAAGCAGGGGGAGCAGCAGGCAGAGGGAGAAGCAGGCTCCCCACTGAGCAAGGAGTCCGATGCAGGACTAGATCCCAGGACCCTGGGACCATGACCTGAGCTACAGGCAGACACTGACTGAGCCACGCAGGCATCCCAATATAAATGATTAAAACCCAAGCTAAAGGAAATATCACTTTGCTGCCAGGGTCAGCAAATATAAATCTAATTCACAGCTTTTGAATTGGAAAGTTCATTGGATTTTGCCCCATCTACAACCCACACAGAATTATGGGTGACAACCTATGTTAGGACACCCAAAAATTTCCAGAGTGACCACAGTGATGTCCATTTCAATGTGAGCTTATTTTTCACTCTAAATGGCCTTTGAAAAAAGAAGCTGTTCTTGTCAAAACAATATTTTTTTGATATTATCCAGGTATGGGGAGGGCAGAGGGAGAGGGAGAGAGAGAATCCTAAGCATGCTCCACACCCAGTGCAGAGCCTGACTCAGGGCTTGATCTCATGACCTGAGCCGAAATCAAGAGTCAGATGCTTAACCGACTACGTCACCCAGGTGAATCAGTCGAAACGGTATTTTATGACAAAACCCACACATGAAAAAAAAATCCTACCCAAAAAAGTAATCAAATGGCAACAATCAACGCCCCAAAGTTTCCAACAACAACCAATATGGCTACTATCCAGAAATCTCTTTCTATTGTGACAGCTGAACTTCCATTTCCTCAGAGAATAATAACAAAGCAGCTTCACTTTGATTATTCATTCTTTCTCAAGGCTAACTATGAGAGTCCTACACGAACCTCACAGCCTTCCCCATTGGGCTCCACAGACACTGCAATCGTCATGTTCCTGTGATTCCCCGACAGGACTTTATGAGCGGAGCTCCTTTTCTGGGTAGGCAGAGGTGGTCGGGTTATAACTGGGCCATATGGCGCCAGAGCTGGGGGTGGGGGGTGGGGAGGCTAAAGTCACAGGCCTGGCACAGGCTGAAGATCCGGTGCACAGCCCTGCTGGAGGCTATCGCCTGAGTCAACAACCTTCCCCGACGGAAGGCACTGCACAAACTCCTCACGGAGGGGTGGATCAGACGTGGGGCAGCGGGCAGACACATTTCCTAGCTTCTTCATCTTGTCTCTGGTTGTCTTCAGCTCCAGCAGGAGCCTTAGAAAGGTTTTATTCCAGTGTCCGCTGAAAATACAACCTGCAGTCCCTCAGTAAACATCCATCAGGGAAGTCACACGGAAACACTGCTCCAATTCACTCTTGCTGGTGGGTTTCCAAGGGTAAAATAATACAGTCCGCGTCTTTTCAGTCATGAGGAAACCATTGTCACTGAATCTCCCGGGGATGCTTCCTACATCTAACCAAACAAAGGGAGCGACAGCAGAGGTTTCCAGATCAAAAGCAAATGTGTCACCTTGCTGAGAGATGATGGCCTGAAAGAAAAAGATAGATTAAGTGAACGACGAGGGGAGACCTATCTCTTCCAGCCACAGTGCCCGTAGAGCATTAACGTGGGCCAACAAGGAGGCAGCTCCTACGGCTTTGGCTCTGCCCCTGCCAAAGTCTTACATGCCACGCACTGCGTCAGATACTAAAACATACATGGAAATTTATTTAAGGCTATGGGAAATTACCAAATTGTAGTTTCCAGCCAAGTATACAAATATGTCGTCTCCAATTATTAAGGAGAATATTTCACAAGAAGCTCAGAGCTTCATATCTTTTACAGTTTTTCTCAGGGGACTGGGAGAGGACCATCTTGGCATAAGGGCTGGGAAGTTTCAATGACTTTCTCAGGATACATGTGGAGCTAGCACCGCCATGGAGCTTGTCTTCTGGAAAG
Source organism: Ursus americanus (assembly GCF_024610735.1). Lineage (NCBI taxonomy): Eukaryota > Metazoa > Chordata > Mammalia > Carnivora > Ursidae > Ursus > Ursus americanus. Next base: position 2,320,147 of record NC_142134.1, on the reverse strand, counting down.
ATCCAGCAATCTAGACAGCCACCTGCCAGGCATTTACAAAAGCTCTACCGTTAGAACTTTCTCTCTTTTGTCGCAGAGTACCACAAGGTCACATTATTAGCACTTTTAACACGTGCAAATCGCACACAATAACAGCAAAGGAAAGTGCAATTTAAGCCCTGTCATTCACTAGCCGACTAGCACACGCGAAAGCGAGACGAGCCTGGGCTGAGCCCCAGACGGTAGGGGTTTGTGAGGGTCTCTCGGTGTGAGCCTGCCGCTGAGAGTGATCTGGTATTTAGAGCTGTGCCTTTGACATGAAACGTGCCCACTCGACATGCACACGCGCCACACCGTAGCTCTGACGTTGGACGTGGGGTGGGGCATAAAGAATTTCAAGGCGCAATTTTGACTCTCTGTGATTTTGGCCTTACACATCATGCAGGGTTTGGAGTTATAAACAAGAAAACAGACTTTGGAGGAAACAGCAAAGAAACTTAATAAAACGTCTTAGGTATGTCTGGGAGTTTCAGAGATTCAGGTCTGAAGCTAGATGTTACATGCTCAAATCCTGCCGCCCGGCTGTTCGGTGAAGACCCTGGGCGTGCGCTTCACAGGCTGGCCCCAGCCGGCCTGCAAGGCTACCAGGGAGGCTGCAGCTACCGTTGCTCCAAGGCCAAAGCTGGAAGGACACTGGTGCCTGCTCCCTCTTGTTGCCTTCTTCCGATCTAAAGTCTCATCTCTATATATGACCGCAGACCCCAGGGTCAAGCCTGTAGCCTGGCTTCAGGGAGGTATGGCAGCACTCCCGGCATCCCACCGGGGAGTGCACACCCACGTGCCTGGCCTATGGTAAGCCTGCAGTAAATGTTAACTATTATTACTATTATTATATCCTTTCAGAAGGGCAAGTCTCACTGAAATCCAAACTTGTCCCAAGGTCATGAAGGCCTGGTTTAGCAAAGAGAAGAAGATTTCAAAATCCTAAGTCTGGAGACTGTAAATGTATCTGCTACATAGTTTTTTGGTTTTATTGTTGTTGTTTTTCTGGAAAGAAGCTGTGTGAACGTACGCCGCTCCCGTCACAGCTGCTCCGCGTCAGTTGCCACGGATGACTTACATTTCATTATGTGAATATTTCACTATTAATTAGAAAGTTATGTTTTCATTTCAAGGACTGAGTTTTAATATGATTATTTCTAAGTAATTGCAAAAAAAAAAAAAAAAAACAACAACCAAAAAACCAAAACCCTGTCACTTAAGCATTTTCAATGAAGTACAGGCCTAAAACAAATTTAACCTTCACTAAACATAGAGAATAAAGCTTTCTAGAGAAACATCCAATCACCATGTGTAGGGGAAAGGGTAGGAAGGGTTTTCAATCAACTAGACAGATTCCACGTTCTCCAGCTGTACAATTTTTACAACACATTCTGGTCATCCCATTTTTTCCTTGGCAATTATAGATTTGGTGATTAAACTACTTTGAAACAATAAACCAAAGAGAATAAAGGGAAAATTTTTTAAATGCATCAACTGTCCTTAACCCTCCAGCTTCCGCCGGGGCTTGCTGGTCACCCCTCTACACAGGTCTGCTCGCTTGCCAGGACAGCACATGACACTTCAGGGATGAAGCAGGAAAGCCCAGGGACAGAGCCCAGAAGGCGCTGCGGGAGCAGTCAGTGGTGACGGCTCCAGCCCACTATGGAGGGCTCAAGGGGTAGCAGGAGTGGCAGGAACCCTAAACTCTGACAAACGCTGAATTAGAAAAAAAAAATCATTTGGTCTTTGCTTCTAGTGGGAAGAGACTAACATTCCCCAGGTCCCAGGTCAACTCAGGACCAAGGAGAAATTCTGCAAAATGCAGGATGCCATGTGCTTGCCCCAGAAGCAGGGCAGCTCTGCAAGGCCACGGGGGCCCCAGGCCCCTGGTACTCACCGTGACGTGTGCCTTGTGGAGCCCCACGCTCTCACTCAGGGAAGACAGGAAGTGATAGTTGGCTGGGCTCACAAGTTGGCTGTCAGTTGAAAGGTAAAAGGAAACCACACAGCTTTGCCGCGTACAATTCCCACAATTCTTCAACAACACAGGCACCGACTCCTTATAGAGGAGAACGGCCGTCCCTGCTTTCAGGACAAAACGCTCGGTCTCAGAGGAGCACAGGGGCTCCAGGGAACTCCACGTGTGGACTCTCACCTGGAGGAAACAAGACAGAGCAAAAACAAACATTCTTGGTCCCTTTTTTTTTGGAGAATAATAGATGAAAGTCAGAGAAGCAGAACTAGTTAAGAGCCTATGAACCCTGGGTTGAACCGCAGCCCCACTAAGTACTAGAGCTTGTAACAGAGCAAGTTACTCCACTCTTCAAAGACTCTGTTTCTTCACATGTAAAATGAGGGTAAGAACAGCACTAACTTCACTGGCTGATGTGAGAATTAAATAAAATCATCAATGGAAGACACAGGACCGGGTGCACTGTCATTATTCCATACCCGTGACCTATTTGCAGTGTCCTCCAACCTCAGCCACCAGAGACTCTGTGAGTTTCTACCCTCTCTTTCTGCCTAGCATCGTTTTAAATGCAGGTGTATTCTTCCATATACATTCGGAATGCTTTTACAGATTTTCACTTTAACAAACCATTTTTAAGGATTTCTTTCCGTCAAGTTTAGGCTATTTCCAGATTCTTGTGAGGATATAACTTTATATTGTAGTGGCACTTTGCAGTTTATAATTTGTTTTTATCTAATTATTTTATTCACTGCCCACTGAAATCCTTCAAGACAGGCTGATGAGTGAAGACATGATATTCACAGATGAGGAACTGAATCACCAAGGCCTTAAGCCTTAAGGTCGCGGGATAAATGACAGAGTTTAACCCTGAAGGTACAGGTGTTCTGAGTCCAAGGACAGCCCATTTTCTGCGACAGGCACTAGACACATTTCAATACAAATTAACTTCTCTTTTCTTTTCCCAGAAGGAATATAACCAATAACTAAAGAAATGATCAAAAACGCTCCCCTCTGTCTTAGAGAGAAAAAAAAAAACTCCAAGCAACTTACAGTGAGCTTCACCTCACAGTCAGAGCGAAGGTCTGACACACCATAGATGAAAAACACGTCTTGATCCTCGAAACCCACCGGCAACAGCGGAGCGAAGAAATGCCGAGCAAAGTAATGAAGCATTTTCCACTTTCCTCCATACTCTAAAAATAGGCAAGTTATGAGATGGGCAGGGTCAAGCAGTCAGGGTCACCTCGCCCATGGTCTAGCTATGTCCGACTTGTCATGATTCTAGGGACCGAGCGCAGCAGGGAGATTCAAGGGGGCACGAACCCACGTACGCTGAGGCCTTGCGGCATTCCGGTCTCTACCTCGTGGCGTCCTCACCCCTGGGTGAGGCGGGCATTCACATCCACTTGACAACGAGGCAAGGGAGGCTCGGGCAGTAAATCAAACATGCCACAGGCAGTACGCTGAGCCCACACCTGACTCCTAGGCAGCACTTTCTCAACATAATTCCGCCTTCTGGAGCTCAATGTACCACTACTCCTTTTGACTACATACACATGAAGAAGGACATCGGTAGCACGGCGGTAAAAATGTTACATACATTAGTAACTATAAGAAAATATTACAATTGTATAAGATATTATAAATATTCGTTTATAAGGGTTGGAGGGGCGCCTGGGTGGCTCAATCGGTTAAGTAACTGGCTCTTGATTTCAGCCAAGGTCATGATCTCGGGGTCGTAAGATTAGCCCCGTGTCTCCATGCTCAGCAGCTCAGTGCAGAATCTGCTGGAGATTCTCTCCTTCTCTTTCCCTCTGCCCCTCCCCCCTGTTCACATGCACTCTCTCAAATAAATAAATAAAATCTTTCAAAAATTAAAAAAAATAAGACTTATGGGGAAGATAGTCAATAATATTGTAATAACTTTGTATGGTGACAGATGGTAACTACACTTATTATGGTGAGCATTTTGCAACGTACAGAAATGTTGAATCACTGTATGGTACACCTAAAAAATACATAAACAAAACACTTGGGGGAAAAAAACAATTTAAAAAGTGACAGAGTTATTTAGAACTCAAAGTCTCCTTCCTTTTACCATAAGCACAAAAGCCTCTGAGCGAAATAAAACAACCATTATCACAAATGCTGCTGGCAAGTGCAGACTCGAGGAGAACATCCAAACAGATGACGATTAATGACAGTTGCTCAGATACAATTAGAAGCTTTTGGGAACCTATGAATTCTGTGCCCTGTTGGCATGTCTAGTATGCTAAACCCCCAAACTAAAAAACATGTCAACGTGTCTCTATTTCAAAAAGCTCTTTCCCACAAAGCACTGCATCACTGAAGAACTTCCAGAGAGATGGTGGGAAGGGGGAGAGGGGGCAGGTGGGGGCCGGGGGTGTGGTGGTGGGGGGTGTCATGTCCAGAATCCACAGTGCAAGCCGCTCGGATGGAGAAATGTGAAGTTCAGACAGAACCAATTTCTTCAGGGTTTCCAAAATTTTAACTCTCAGCAGTTCAACTGCAACTCTTTATATTTCCCCTTAAAAACAACGAGCAGGGAGGGGTGGAGAGACCTTCCATATTAGATCTACAAAATGAACTTGAACTTACAAAGTTGACCTTGAACAACATGGGGTTAGGGCACCAAGCCCTGCGGAGTCAAAAACCCACATGTAACTTTTGACTCCCCCAGAACTTAATTACTAATAGCTTAGTGTTGACCGAGCCTTACCGATAACATAGTGGTCAATGAACACATATTCTGTATGTTATATGTATTATACACTGTATCCCTACAATAAAGCAAGCTGAGGAAAGAAAATGTTACTAAATCAGAAGAAAGACAAAATACATTTACAGTACCGTACTGTCTTTACCCAAAAAATCTGCATCTTCGAGGACCTGCACAGTTCAACCTCCTATTGTTCCAACATCAACTGTATTTGGAAAGTTTTCTCATAAATGGAAGGGGGCTCAGACGTAAGGTGACTTACAGACTCTCCCGTGTGATATCCATTACAGAAGAGACTTCACATGCACGGTTCCAGCTTCACGGCCACACACAGAACACAGGAGGACAGCAATTGAAGCACAAGGTCTCACTGGGACACACACTAGTTACTCATCAGTGACAAAGTATGGCTACCAACAGAACAGCCTGCCTAGCCAGCTAAAGATGCGATGTGATTTCTGGCTTTTCCATTAGCTCTGTACCTGTCCAAGTTTATAAGCCAAGCAAAATAAAATGCTCAGGTGGATTTCTGTATTTGCAAAATAACTAAAAATGAGACTAATTTTCTAAAGGAAATATATAAGAATCTAGGTTCCAAGCAGCTATGATCCCTTTGAAGGATCGCCATTTCAGATGATAAGAGGTGACACCTACCTTCTCCCAACCCCACTGGCACACACTAAAAGCACCAGATTCATTAAACCAACGAAGCAGAGTTAAACAGAGGCTATGAGGCTGCCCAGAGCAGGAGCAGACAGACATAGCGTACCTTATCACACCTCCTCCCTGGCACCTGTCTTCTGTAACAGGTGCAAGAAGATGGCAACCCTCTCCACGGAGGCATCATCCTGCAAGACTTTAAAAAACGAATTCTTGCTCTGCCATCATACTCCTGTTCCTGGGTTAACTCACCCTTTCTAAAGAACTCATTAAAATAATCTGCAATACAATCATTTAAGGGAAAATTAACTAAGACTGGGCTCTCCCAGTTCTCGAACCAAATGCTGCTTCGGGAGTCCACGACCTCATCCACACATAAGAAGGCAGGGGCAGGGTCCAAGTGTCTCTGAACAATATCTCTTTGTCCAGTTTTAAGCATCCCAGAAAGGCTACTCTCCCCAGTCTATCCCTGGTTCTCACCCAATACTCGTTACTCTGGTTGGTGTTGATAAAGAGTTTGGTGGGAGAAACTTGGTCGAAACGCCAATTTACCGCAAGAGGTGATTCAGAGCACTAAGCAAAGCGCGCGGGTAATGGGCTCCTTTGGATTTGCTTTCACAGCTAGTTTAAGAACCTCACCAGCAAAGTGGCTTTTTTACTGTACGGCCTTGCCTCATTTTCGGCCCCAAATCCTTGTGTACATTATTAACTGAACTTTGCTTCAAACTACCACTAGTGAACACCAAAGATTATTACTCTTTAATTTTTAAAAATAGAATAATTCAAACTGTGGGCACCATGTCAGTCATCTACCTGTTGTCAGCCTAACAGGTGCAACTGATAAGCCTTCCTACGTGGATTTCTGACCCCACCAGGTATCCCCCAAGAGACAAGTATGGCAAGAATAAAGATGACCTTATGGACCTAGAGGGGAATCCAGGGAAAAGGACATGTTAACACAGTTGGGTCCGGCTTCCACTAGGTTGAATTCTTCTAAATAGTGGAAGAGAGGCTTAAGTAATTGCTTCTTTTAACCTGGACCAAATTCCTCCTAATTAAATTCGAAATTTTAAGCGATAATTATAAGACACGTGGCTGAGATCTTCATGCATAAACCTACCCCCTTCATTAGCCGGCTTTTGTGGCTCTGCACAGCCCAGAAGCCAGACAAGGCTGCCTGGAAGGCTCCCAGAGAGACCAGGAAGGTGGGCGGGGCGGCCGCAGTCCACAGGCTGCGGGAGGAGCCGCCCCTGCACTGCGGTGGGTGGGGGGGCTCTACTCAGACTCATCTGACCCCTCAGGAGCCGGGCTTTCTCCGTGCCTCTCGGCACAGGAGTTGCTTTCTCTCACAGATATGAGGAATGCTGCGGCACTTACCTAGAGACGCCCAGGAGGGAGCCTGCCAGATATCATTCAGCTGCCAATAAAGCGCGCCCATGGTGTAGCCTTGCCCATCCACTATCTCACTACGGCTGCGGCGGTAGAATTCGGTCTCTGTTTTGACACACTGGGCCTGCATCACCTGATTCAGGGGAAAACATCGAAGCACAAGTATTATTGTTCGGCGTAAGTGTCTAGATCTGAGAAAACTGCAGGCTCGAGGGTGTTTTCTTGAAGCAGGTTGAATAAATGAGGGAATCTGATTAGCATTATGTCTACCATTATTATACTAGCTCTGTAACTAGCCCCTCAGTAGGACAGAAGGGTTGTCTATAACAGCTGATTGGTTTGGGAGTCTTAGTGTCCCGTTTATTATAACAACGGGTGATGGAGGAAATGGGATGGTATGAAAGGTTCCTTGCTAATGATAGTGTAGGCAATGATGGAAAACAGACTATTATTCCAGAGTAAATGGTATATGTAGTCAAATGCTAAACTTTTTTGCAGTGATGGATTTTACAAATATATTCATAGCTACTAAAGAAAAAAGTTTTATTAGAAAAAAATTCTACAGGAAAAATAACTTCATTATGAGTCTGATACTGTCCAAACCCTAACCCCTTTTTTCTGTTCAAACAATTGTTCTTATATCATGACTTTTGATAATGTAAAATTTCTTATGAATGTAATTCCTTTATTATAGCAGAACAGATGGTAAATTGAAGCAACGAGACATGTGAATTTAGTTCCTGTTGAAGAGGCACTAAAGAACTTTACGCAGGACTCTTAATTATTGGCAACATCATTGAAAAATCACCCTTTCATTGCTGCTGTTATCACATACTTTCTTAAAAGACTTTATTTTATTTTATTTTTTTATTTATTTATTTTTAAAGATTTTATTTATTTATGTGACAGAGAGACAGCCAGCGAGAAAGGGAACAGAGCAGGCGAGTGAGAGAGGAAGAAGCAGGCTCCCAGCAAAGGAGCCCGATGTGGGACTCGATTCCGAAACGCCAGGATCACGCCCTGAGCTGAAGGCAGACGCTTTAACGACTGCGCCACCCAGGCGCCCCAAAAGACTTTATTTTATTTTAGAGAGTGCGAGCCAGAGGGAGGGGCAGAGGGAGGGAGAGAGTCCCAAGCAGACTCTGCACTGAGTGCAGAGCCCGACGCAGGGCTCGATCCCAGCACCCTGAGATCAGGACCCGAGCTGAAACCAAGAGTGGGAAGCCCAACGAACTACACCACCCAGGCTCCCCTGCTATCCCATGCTTTTAACTTAGAGGTTTAGCAGGAGAGGCTCATGAGTCAGAGGTTCTCAGGCTCATTTGGAGAGGTCACCAAGGAGAACCTGCAGAGATGGTCAGAGCTGTAAGGACTCCTCCTTAGAGCGGAGCCTGGATTTTCACAGAGGAAAGAAAAGAAGGATGCAGGTAAGGTTTTCTAGAAGACAAAGCCCAGATGCTTTTCTAAAAGCTGGAAGAGCTCACATAAAGGGAAAACCTTGAAACAGAGTTAAGCTGGCTAGTGAGAAAGTCATAGGTGAAGGTACGACTTACATGAGGCAGTGTCATAAAATTCCAAAAGGCTGAAGCAAGAAAAAATCATGGTCATTCAATAAAGATTTAATAAGCACCTACAGTATGTGTGACATGCTGGTAATGGTCCACCCCTCTCCCAGCAAAAAAGATACAAACCCACCCTCATGGAGCTTATTGGCTTGTGTAGAAGACAGGACTTAATCAAAGAATCACGAAAATAAATGTAAACTTTAAACGTAATAAGTGCTAAGAAGGAGAGGTGAGCAATGTTAGGAGTGCGGATAGTAGAGGAAATAGGCCTAGCTGAGGAACAGTGATGGGCCTCAAAGAAGAGGAAAGAGAAAAACAGAGAGGGCAGAACCCGGCACTTGGAGAGGACATGTGTGTTAAGCAGAGAATGCACAGGCAAAGAACTGAGAGGCCAAGGCGGCCTGAACACAGAGAGCCAGGAGCAAAGGGAGGGAGGCCAGTGAGATGCAGGGACCAGACCTGGGAAGGTTTTGGTGTGTATCCTAGAGGCAACTGGAAGTCACAGAAAGCTTTTAAGCTCAACAGGTGAAGGGACCAGATTTGCATTCCCAAAGAAGATGCTGCTGACCAAAAGGAGAAACGGAGGCTCTGGGGTGGGGGTGGGGGCTACAGTGGGTTCAGGACGACCATTCAGAAAGCTATGAAAACCATGCCAGCAAGAGATGATATCAGCTGTGAGCAGATAAAGAAATGTCCTCATTCAGGAACCAGACCACAGGGACTGCAGCGATGAGAGCAGCGAATACACTCTAAAGAAAGTATAGATCTCGCAGACGGAGTGGCAGTGGTGCCAACTGAAAATGACCACAGGATACAATCTGCACGTGTTAGTCCAACACTACGTGAGAGGAGATGAAATAGAAAAACAGACCTATGAAATTTGATCTGTCAGTCAAGCCAATCTGCAATTATACTCAGAAATCTCCAGCCAAGTTCCTTGTAAAAAAAACCAATCTTGTCCAAACTAAAAAAAGAGAGAGAGAGAGAGAGGGAGAGAGAGAGAGAGATTTATCTACTTCTAGGCCTGGATAGGCAGGCACAGAGAAATTCAGTCCCTTTGTAAGCTTCACATATGTTGAGTTATGGTACAAAATCAGTGTTGTGGAACAACATCTTGAAAATTCAGTGAGGATGACGCAGCCCCAAAGTGGAAATCTCAGCGGACACAGATTCGAGGGCAGCATCATCCATGCCCACTAGAGATCTTTACCTTTCTCAGCATGGAGAGTAGCCTTCATAGTTGTTTAAAAGAGCTGATCTCTGAACTCACTCATATCGCCCTGGGCCTCCATATAATACCCCATCAACCAAGCTAAACTTGGCCTATGGGCACAAGATCAAGCCAGCCACAGTCTCTGCCGCCACATCACAAACACCCAAGACCCTGAACAAGAAGAAATCTCAGTTCTCATCCAGAGATTCCTGAAAAGCAGCCATTGCTTTACAGACTGTGTGTGGAGTGATCATGAGAGGAGAAGCTGAGGCAGTCCTCATCAGACTGGTGAGTAACAACAGGAGGAGAGGGATCCTAGTCACCAGACAGTCCAGAAGCTGCTGGTCCAGCCCTGACAGGCCAAGCACGGGCATCGAACAGCAACCACCACGGACAATCCATGTGGGGGTGCCAGCCCACAATTCGGGAACTCCCAGTACCTGAAGTACCCCCGAGGTCTGGGCCATTCCTGACATACCAAAGAAGCCAAAGAACCTGCACCATCCTGTTATTACCCCCAGAGACTTGGTTCACTGTCAGCTCATGAGTGGTATGGAAGGAGGGGTGTCATTCGTGAAGTTTTGGACAGGAAGCACTTTCCTTGGGTCCACATTTATAAAGTAGGGTAAACAGAAAAAAAGTAAAAACAGAATTCTGAGGTGGGAACAAAATATCGGTGTATACCAGAGTAGGAAATTCAGTTATCTCTTTCAGGCAAAAATGAAAACTTCTAGGACAAAGCCATAACCTATTAAATAGCCATGCTTGTGCTTAGCTGGCTCTAATCCAGAGGACAACCAGATATTTTACTGATGGCCTTGATAGAGGTGACCTGCATTTTCTTTTTCTTCATGTAAGCTTCTTTTCAGGGAAAAAAAAAAATCTCATAAGCATCGAATTATTTACATTGCTCCAAATTCTTTTCCAATCTGTGTGAACATACATTGTAGCATATACGTTTAGTGTTCTGTTCTCACTGAGTTTTCACGTGTACATCCCCATGCCCTGGCACTTGCTAGCATCTCTGTGCTTTAAATGGTTATACAGTTATACCACAGTGTGATTCCTCATTCTCCACTTATTAGGCATTTGAATGGTTTCCAGTTTTTTCTTTCAACGCAAGAGCTAAGAACATTTTATGTTCTTGTGTTGCTTCTTTTGGGAATAATAGATGACAAATGTTAAACTCCTTGCTGCATATTGCTATATTAGGCTCCAGTCAAGAGGCTGCTATCCACTGGTGGCCTCCAGGCTGAACGTTGCCCCACACAGATTTTAACTGGCCCACAGAGATGGGTGGTTTTTTGTTTCTTGGGTTTTTTTTGAGGTGGGTGTTTTTTTGTTTCTTGTTTGGATATTGTTTAATTCTTAAGTCCCGGCCTACATGTTCCGTTTTGTCACAATTCTCAATAATCATCCTCCTATCCATTTAAATTACCCTTCCTAGCCCCCACAAACCTTTGCGTTTTCAATCTGTATTTCAGTTTTGAGAACTACTTGCAAGATATCTTTATTTTTGTATATCTATTCTAACAATCTCTGTAATTTATATCTTTTCTGGTTTAATAGATAAATATTAATAATCTTTTAGAATTTTTAAAACTTAATTTTTTTTCTTTTACATGCATGCAGGATTCCTACCCCTTGCTAGAAATGAAAGGAAAAGGACACTAGGCAAGCCCTAACTAGTAGCCTATCACAGCTGAACTTGTGAAGGAGGATAATCAAGACTCTTGAGCGCTCCGGGCTCTAGAACAGTGCAGCACACTCCACGGACAGATGGTGCCATGCCAATACCATGGACCTGGGTTTACCCAAACCAGTGGGTGCCAGTTAGGGCTAATGAATGACGCCTTTGTTCATAAAAATGCAGAAGGCCACTGCCCACTTTAATTCTTAAAGGGATGTTGTACAATCCCACTTCCACTGGAAAATCTCTGGAACTGCCTCTTTCCCTTTAAAAATCATACCTGTATTTATACACTCATGCATCCTTCCCTAAAGAGGACAATCTTTACATATAAGAAGGATAAATGCTTAGTCATTTCCTAGGCTACTCAGTCCCACTGTTAGCAGACAAATCTTATTTTAGTTTCAAAAAAGTCTATTTTCAGCAGCTTGCTTGATTACACTTATGAAATCAGTCTCCTTGGAGAAACAGATGGTAGGGTAAAAAGAAATTGAACCAGGACACCAAGACCTAGGCTCCAATTCCAGCTTTGCCACTGTGATGGAGATTGCTAGCTGTTTACAAAAGCCCATTATCCCTGTCCTCCAGAGTGACAGAGCTATGGGTGGGCTCCATTCTCCGGAATCATACCCCTTACCCTTGGAACTAGGGGTAGCCATGTGACTAAGCCTTCCAGACAGAATGTAATTTTAATTCTTCATTTACTTAAAATTATCCTGGTGATAAGAATCTTCCAATAAAGCTATGTTTCAACTGATACAATTCATACCATACAATTCACCCTCGTAGCTTCCAATTCATTGGCTTTTAGTATAATCACAGGTTGTGCACTCTCACTACTACCTAATTCCAGATTGTTATCACCCCAAAAGGAAACACCATATTGTACTGGTTAATAGCAACTCCTTGTTCTCCCCTCTCCTCTGCATCTGGAAACCACTTATCTACTTTCTGTCTCTTTGGATTTGCCTATTGTGGACATTTCCTGTAAGTGGAATGATACAATATATGGCCTTTGTTACTGGCTTCCTTTACTTAGCATAGTTTTCAAGGTGCATTCACGTTGTGGTGTGTATTCATATTCCATTCCTTTTTATTGCTAAATAGTATTTCATTGTATAGATATGCCACATTTTGTTTATCCATTCATGAGCTGATAAACATTTGGATTATTTTAACTTATTGGCTATGAAAAATGCTATGAACATTTGTGCACAAGTTTTTGTGTGAACACATGTTTTCAATATTCTCAGATATATATCTAAAAGTAGAATTTTGGGGTTCTATGGTAACTCTACATTTAACCTTTTGAGAAACTGACTCTTCTACAGCAGTTGCACCATTTTACGTTCCCACTGGCAAGATACGAGGATTCCAATTTCTCTACATCCTTACTGTGATGGTTAACTTTATGTGTGAACTTGATGGGGCTAAGGGATGCCCAAATGGCTGGTAAAATTATTTCTGAGTGTGTCTGTCAGGATGTTTCTGGTGATTCAGCAGACTAAGTAAAGAAGATCCACCCTCATCAGTGTAGGTGGTCATTATCCAATCAGTTGAGGGCTTGAATAGAACAAAAAGGAAGAGGAAGGCAATTTCTCTCTCTCTTCTTGAGCTGGGACACCCATCTTCTCCTGCCCTCAGACAATGGAGCTCCTAGTTCTAAGGCCTTTGGACTCCCGGACTTACACCAGTGGCCCGTCAGTTCTCAGGCCTTTAAAATCAAATTGTTTTACACCACTGGCTCTTCTGGTTTTCCATCATGTAGATGGTAGATTATAGGACTTCTCAGGCTCCATAACCATGTGAGCCAATTCCTATAATAAATCTCATATGTATCTGTATATATAGCCTATTGGTTCTGTTTCTCTGGAGAACTCTGACCAATACACTTATCAATACTTCTTTTCTTCTCTTTTATTCTAGATATTCCAGTAGGTGTAGGTAGTATCTCTTTGTGGGTTTTGATCGCATTTCCCTAATGACTAATGATGTTAAGGATATTTGCATGGTACTTACTGGTCATTTTCTTTGGAGAAATGTTTATTCAAATCTTTGGGCTGTTTTTTAATTGGGGTGTCTTTTTCATTATTGAATTGTAAGAGTTTTAAAATATATTATGGATGTTAGATCCTTATATATACGACTCAAAAATTCCCCCCCATTCTGTGGATTATCTTTTCACTTTTGTGATATATTGGCCTCTGACACACAAAGTTTCTAATTTTGATGAAATTCAATTTATGTATTTTTTCATTGGTTGCTTGTGCATTAGGTGTCATATCTAAGGAACTGTTGCCAAATCAAAATTCACAAAGTTTACACCTATGTTTTCTCCTAAGAGTTTTATGACTTAAGCACTTACATTTAGATCTTTGATTCATTTTAAGTTAATTCTTGTATACAGTGTGAGGTAAGAGTCCAAATTCATTTTTTTTAAACATGTGGATATCCATTTGTTCCAGCACCATTTGTTCAAAACACTTTTCCCATTTTATTGTCTTGGCACCCTTGTAGAAAATCAGTTGACCATAGACTTATGTGTTTATTTCTGGACTCCCAATTCTATTCAATCAATCTATATGTTGGGTCTTAGGTCAAACCACACTATCTTGTACTTAAGTTTTTGAAAGTAGGATGTGTGACATTTCCAAATTTGTTTTCTCCAGATATTTTGACTATTCTGGGTGCCTTGCATTTCTGTATGAATTTTAGGGTCATTTTTGCCATTTCTCTGAAAATGTTAGTAGGAATTTTGATAGGGATTATGTTGAATTTGTGAATCACTTTGGGGAGTCCTGCCATCTTAACAATATTCAGTCTTCCAATCCATGTCTTTCCATTTAATAGCCCCAATAATATTTTGTAATTTTCACAGTACAAGTCCTGCATTTCTTTGGTTAAATATATTCCAAAATATTTTATTCTTGTTGATACTACTATAAATGTTATTATTTAGTTTCATTTTCAAATTGTTCATGCTAAGAATACAGCTGATATTTGTATGTTGATTTTATATCCTGCAAAGTTGCTGAATTAACTTATTAGCTCTCACAGATTTTTTAGGTGGATTTTTAAAGTTTTTCTATATATAAGATCACGTCATCTGCAGACAGAGATAGTGTTATTTCTTCCTTTCCAATCTGGATGCCTTTTATTTGATTTCCTTGCCTGTTTTCACTAGAATCTCCAGTACAATGCTGAATAGAAGTGGCAAGAACAGGCATCCTTGTCTTGTTCCTGATCTTAGGGAGAAAACTTTCTGTCTTTCACTATTCAATGTGATATTAGCTATAGGTTCTTCATAGGTGCTCTTATCAGATTGATGAAGTCCCTTTTGTCCTAGCTTGTTGAAATTTTTTTTTCACAAAAGGGTATTGTATTTTGTCTAATGTTTTTCCTTCATCTATTGAAATGATGATGTAGTTATTTTCCCTTTATTCTATTAATATGGTGTATTACATTGATTGACTTTCATATGGTTGAACCAATCTTACATCCTGGGATAAATCCCACTTGATTATAGTTTATAAACCTTTTTATATGCTGCTGGGTTTGGACTGTTAGTATTTTGTTGAAGATTTCTTTCTGTCTATATTCATAGAAAATATTAGTCCTGGTGTGCTTTTCTTACGTGTCTTTGTCTGGTTTTAGAATCAGAATAAAAATGGTTTCGCAGAATGAGTTAGGAAGTGTTTTCCCCTCTTCTGTTTTTTGAGAAGAATTTGTGAAAGATGGTGTTAATTCTTCTTTAAAATATTTTTTAGAATTCAATAGTGAAGCCGTCTTTGTAGAAGACAATTCTTTGATTAGTAACTCAATCTCTTTAGTTGTGATAGATCTACTTAGATTTTCTATTTCTTCTTGAGTCAATTTACATTGTCTGTGTCTTTCTATGAATTTGCCATTTCATCTAGGTTAAATGACTTACAGTCATATAATTATTTACAGTATTCTCTAATCACCCTTTTTATTTATTTAAGGTCAACAGTAGTGTTCCCTCTCATTCCTGATTTAGTAATTGGAATCTTCTCTCTCTCTTTTTCTTTTCTTGGCCAGTCTAGCTACAGTTTTTTCAATTTTGTTGATCATTTCAAAGAACTAACTTTTTGGTTTTGTTGGTTTTCTCCATTATTCCAATAAGGCCTCTTTTATGTGTCAAATTTCTGATGTCTGCTTTACTGAAGTGCTGCAAATTGATGTTAAAATTCAACCAAACACCTCAGTAGTTATAGAATTTCCCTTATCTCAATTGCGAAAGGATATAATATTGTAGTTTAAAAGGCAGAAATTTGCTCCATTCATTTCCTGAGAACTTGGGAAAAATACTTAACCTTTCTGAGCCTATTTACTCAAATATAAAATGAAAACAGTAACAGATGTCTGGAGATGTTGTTAGAATTACATGAGAAGATATAAAACACATCTCATGGCTCAGGGCCAGGCATCTGGTAGACACCCAAAGAATGCCGTCTGCTTGACTGCTAAATTATATGTTGCATATAAATATAATATATTAGTAATGTAATGTACTCTATTAATCATTCCCCTCCTTTACTCATCCCATTCACCTTAAAAGCTCAGCATAGCCTGGATCTTCTATCAAATCTCAGTGCTGCTTACCAAACAAATAACCATTCCAAGGTAGCAAGTATCATGAACACCTGAGTCTACAACATAGTCTGTGGGTTTTTTTGTTCTTGTGATCAAGTTACATGCAACACAGGAAGATGAAATGGACTCCTAAAGAATATGAATCTCTTAAGGACATCCCTAAGCATCTAGCCCTCATTACATGCTTAATAAATATGTGAAGAATAAATGAAGGCACTAGAGGGAGCTATAAGCTAAGGGGTTAGTAAAGGCTGTCAATAGCCCAGCTACCTCTCTAAGCGGCTAGTAAAGAGCCCATACTGGCAGAGCAAATTGATCAAGTTTAGATTATCAAGTTCAGACAATCCTCAAACTAAGCAGTGAGCCTGTGCAACATGGCTTAAGAGAGTGTGCCTAGCTAAGTAGGCTATTTGGAATACAATATAACAGGATAAGGTAGGAAAATGAAAGGTGAGGCAAGATTACTTTGGAATATTAGAATAATTAAAGTTTTGGGGTTTTTTTTTTTTTAGATTTTTATTTATTTATTTATTTATTTGTCAGAAAGAGAGACAGCCAGCGAGAGAGGGAACACAAGCAGGGGGAGTGGGAGAGGAAGAAACAGGCTCATAGCGGAGGAGCCTGATGTGGGGCTCGATCTCATAAAGCTGGGATCACACCCTGAGCCGGAGGCAGACGCTTAACGACTGAGCCACCCAGGCGCCCCTGGAATATTAGAATAATTAAAGAAGTAAAAACCAAGAAGGATCCTTTTGCTGCTGTAAGATAGGGAGAAGACAGGAAAAGATATAAATGTGAAGAAACATACTGCACAGCTTTCTCAGCCAAGATTTTTCTGAAAGTTGCAAAAAATTGCTTTATAGAACGTCTTAAAAAGTAGTACACATGCAGGTACTCTGTTCTTCAGAATAGTATGACAGACGATGAGAAAAAGAAGAGACAGTGGAAGCAGGAACAGAAAAAAATGGACCAAAGAAAGGTTTTTCTTTCTAATGCACATGTCAAAGATGATTGTTCCAAAATCAAAGTAGCAAGGGGGAAAAGAATGCTTTACTCTAACATTTCCTGTCTATTTCAGTCAAGAAAATTCAACCCTAAAAACAAACAAAACAAATCATAATTCTGATTTTCTTTCCATCTCAGATCCCATCTAGCACGTCAGAAAGTTCTAAGGTAGAACTAACACAAGCCAATTCCAAGCCAATGCCTGATAAGACACCGGTGCTAAATTATCAGGTGAAAGCCATCACCAACAAAAACCAGCAACAAATAAGTCCACTTGTACATCCAACTCCTGACTATGTTACTGATAATGCTAACGAGTTCAGTAATTATTTTTTTCAGTTCTCTGAATGTGGTTTTGAGGAAATAGAATAAAGTAACAGTAATAAAATGAACAGCTGGGAGGAAGGCAGCAAGCATGAAAAACAACAGCTGAAAAGTTTCCTGCGTGTGCACACACACGAATAAGGATCATCCTATTTCATATATCAAAACTGAGACCCTTTTATAGAATATTGGCTATGAGAAGCTAATAATGATGAACTTCAACACTTTAAAAGGGACAGATCTCAACTTTTTATCTTTCAACTTGTGTTCTGTGAGGTAAGTTCATGAACTACACATCACACTGGCAACACTTCCCTAACTGATAAGCTTATGGTTAAAACATTAAAATTTTCTTTATTAGTTTATCGCCTTCTAAAAAAGAGTATTCTTTTGGCTTACAGTTTTCTGCCAGCTTCCATCCAGATTTTCTGTTTTTATATAGGAGAAAACTGATGAGAGTAGGCATGAGTTTAGATTGAAATTGGTATATTTTTAGGTGCTGAGATGTAAAAATTAAAATGGGATCAAGTTTAACAAAAACTTCGAGTCTATTTCAGATCAACTCATATGATTGGGATTAGGCTCCTGCCTTCTCTCTCTGAACTTGAAACAAGGGTGGCAAAAACATCAGATAAATAAGCGGTGGCTTTAATATAGTCTTAGGCATGTATGTAGTTCACAGGTTCATGAAATAAAATTGGCAAATAAAGAGAGTAAATGGAAAAATTAAGAAGAAAATATTACCTAAAATTCAGCTTGATAGTTTCCTACAAAGTTAAACATAAATTTACCATTTACCTCAGCAATTTCATGCACGTATTTCAACTCAAAGGAAATGAAGGTATGTGCACAAAGATTTGTATGCTAAAATTCATAGTATTATTCATAACAGTCAAAAATTGGTAATAATCCAAACGTGCACCAACAGATGAATGGATATATAAAATACGGTATATCCATTACAACAGAATACTATTTAGTAAGAAAGAGGAATGAAGTACAGATATATGCTACAACATGGAAGAACCTCAAAACCCTGATGCTAGGTGAAAGAAGCCAGATGCCAAACATCACACATGGTAGCAGTCCAGTTATATGAAATGCTGAGAAAAGTAAAATCTATACAGACAGAAAGCAGATTAATGTTTACCTGGGGCTGAAGGTGAGAAAGCAGAGTAACTGCAAACAGGTGCACGGGATCTTTTGGGGATGTCAGAAACATTCTAAAATTGGATTATGATCACGGTTGCATGACTCAATAAATATTCTAAGAACCACTTAATTGTGCACTTAAAATGAGTGAATTTTATGGTATGTCAATTATATCTCAATAGAGCTGTTTTTAAAATAATCCAGGTGCACTTGGGTGGCTTGGATGGTTAAGCATCTGCCTTTGGCTCAGGTCATGATCTCCGGGTCCTGGGATAGAGCTCCATGTTGGGCTCCCAGCTCAGCGGGGAGCCTGCTTTTCCCTCTCTCTACGCCTCTCCCTTTGCTTGTGCTCTCTCTGTCTCTCTCAAATGAATAAATAAAACCTTGAAAAAAATAATCCAGTAAGGTGCATAAGGTAACACGGAGAGATCTTCAATGTACACCTCAGTGAATTTTATCATTTGTATACACCCATGTAACCAGCACCCATATCAAGATATAAAGCTTTTTTAGCACTCCAGAGAGTTTCCTTATACCCATTTCTTTTTTTTTTTTTTAAGATTTTATTTATTTATTTGACACAGATAGAGACAGCCAGAGAGAGAGGGAACACAGGCAGGGGGAGTGGGAGAGGAAGAAGCAGGCTCATAGTGGAGAAGCCCGATGTGGGGCTCGATCCCATAACGCCGGGATCACGCCCTGAGCCAAAGGCAGACGCTTAACCGCTATGCCACCCAGGCGCCCCCTTTATACCCATTTCTAACCATAATTCACTATCCCCTCCACAAGAGTGGTTACCACTAATTTGCTCTCCATCATCTTGATTCATTTTGTCTATAACTAAAACTTCAATGTTTCTTTTACTCAACATAATGTTTGTGAGATTTATCCAAGGTGATGCTGATATCAGTAGTTCATTCTTTTGTATTGCTATGGAATATTCCATTACATAAATATACCACAGCTTATAAATTCTACTGTTAAAGAACAACTAGGCTGTTTCCAGTTTGGGGCTATTATGAATAAAGCTGGTATGAACATTATTTTAGATGTCTGTTGGCAGACATATGCACTCATTTTTCCTGGGTACATAACTTGGAGTAGAAATGCTGATTCAAAGAGGAAGCAAATGTTTAGCTTGGATAGAAACTGCCATAAGATTTTCCAAAGTGGTTAAACAAATTTCTATTCCTACTAACAATGTCTACAAGTTCCAGCTGTCGCACATCCTCACCAACAGTTGGCACTGTCAATCTATGTAATTTTAGCCATTGTGCTAAAATGACATTGTGTACCTTGTAGTGTAGGGGTACGATTTTAGTATGATTTTAATTTGCGTTTCCTTGATTGAAAATGAAATTGAACACATTTTCACATATTTACTGAACACTGCATATCTTCTTTGCTGAAGTGCCTATTCAAGGTTTTTGTCCATTTTTTAATAGGTTATATCCTTTTCTTATTACTTTATAGAAGTTCTTTATTTTGAATACAAATCTTTTATCAGATATATGTATTGCAGATACTGTTGCCCAATCTGTGGCTTGTCTTTTCTCTCTCTTAATGGTGTCTTAATTTACAAAAGTCCATAATTTTAATGAAGTCCAATTTATCATTATTTTCTTTCATAGTTTGTGTTTTTTTATGTCCTGTTTAAGAAATCTTTGCCAAGGTTATGAAAATGTTACCTTTCACAGTTGATTCCTTGATCACTGATCAAATTAATTTTTGTATATGGAGTCAAAGTTCATTCATTTTCCTATAAAGATACTGTCCATTGGTAAAACTATCCTTTCCCACAGGATTGCAGTGGCATCATGGCCATCAATCAAGTGACTATATTATACATAAGGCTGTTTTTGGACTCTATTGTGTTCCATTGTTCCATTTTATCCTTGGGGAAAGCTATTGTCTTAATTACTGACACTTCATAGAGATCATGAGCTAGGGAACATTTTAATGCACAATTTGTTGTAGAACATTGTGAGATGTTTGTTCTTTGTAAGAGGGACAAATGCCAAAAATGAACTATTTCAAGTATTACCTGTCATCATTTATCTATTTTGAAGAAGATAAACTCCTCAGTCAGTGAAATAAAAACCTGAATATTTTTTCACTACATAAGGTTTATTACAAAGTCTCCATGATCCCTCATGTCAACTGCGGAACCTCCTGAGCTTCAGAATGAGAATGCCTTACCTGAGTAAGGTAAATGGTATCTTTGAATGTCTGTAATGGATCTGTGCTTTCCGGGAATTTGAAGTGAAATCCAATCTGATGCAGCATTTCATTATTACCATTTGCATGATGTTGTCGATGAAGTGAAAATTTGCTGTTGTAAGACCAGTCCTCTTGAGATGAAACCTTTCGAGTAAAGAATAAGAGGTACAAATTGGGGAGTCAGGAGTGAAACTACTTTTCCACACACTTCTGACAAGCTCAAAAAGTACTCTGCATACGGGAAAGAGCTCAAGGTTTGCTCTGCGACTCTAATTTTGCAGATGGTAGATGTTTTTGCCATCATACTTGTTATTGGTGAAAAAGTAGCCCTGTGCAAAGTTGAATCACAAAACCAGGATTTGGCAACTATCCCTTCCCTTTCTCACACCTAGAAAGTTACACTTTGGCATTTCTATCAAAAGTCTTATCTTCTTAAAACATTATTCCTGTTTTTAGAGAGCATTCATCGTGCTTATTTTTAAATGTCATTTTATCTATTCAAGTAAATAAACTGTCAAAAAAGGATAATGGACTGAAATCAGTATTCTGTTAAAACTGTAAATTCTTTAACAGGAATAAAATATGACTATTAAGACAGTAAATGCTTAGCACTTGCTCATTTGTTTCTCAATTACTACTAAATATATTTGATACATACAGATATTTAATTTTGATATAGTTGAAGACACAAACCAAACAATGATACTCCTTTCCCTAATAGTAACTTTTTTTAAAGCCAGGCACAATTTATGCGATCTTTCTGTCATCTCTTTGAGAAGCTATCATCAGGTTAAAGCAAAAAAAAAAAAAAAAAAACAAATACAAATACACACATACGTTAGTAGTGTACCTTTTACAGAAAAATAGACAATGATTCTGGCTTCCAGGCCTATGATTTAATGCCCTGCTAGCATTTGAGAAAGATATAAGACACCTGCTGTCTATACCTGAAAACACCAGTTTAATCCAGGTTATAAAAAGACTTTGAAAAACAGTCTACCCAACCCTCAAAAATCCCTGAAAATTAAAAATATTATTCCCTGTTCATAAGATATGACTTATAATTCCCTATACTCATGCAATGCACAGAGCAATCACCTTAAAAGGAAAAAATTATTCTTCAGGAATTTATTTATACTAACACGTAAGTAGTGTACATTACCCATGTTTGATGTGGAAGTTTTTCCACATTATATGTATGTATTTTCCAAAACTGTTATCACCAGACAGTTTAGAGAACACTAATTACTTCAATTACTTATTTAAAAGAGGTCTTAGTATTTACAGTCGTTTTGTACACACTGCAGATGTACACACCTTAACTAACAGGCTTCCCTTCCTTCAACGCTTCTTCATTTTTAAAGCCTGAAACACATCTTTAGGCTTCTCAGCCCTGATCGGTAATGATATGAATGCATCCCATAACTGGTAAAACCTGCCCTTCTGTTCTGCGGAAAGCTTTCTAACTTCTGATAGCCATGGTTTGAGAGTCTTACAAATTTCAGCTGTAACAATGTTATCAGAAGGAATCCAGATAAGGCCCTAATTGTTTTAAGAATATTACACCTCACTTAATCCTCAGGACAACTCTACCAGTCGGTATTATTACCACTCTATTTTAGAGACGAGGCACAGAAAGATTCAGTAATTTGTCCAGGATCCTAAGCTAGTTGGCACAGTCTAGCTCCAGCCTCTAGTTCTTTAAACCTAGATGCCTCTGAAGAAAATAAAACTTTCATACAAATCCTATGGCTAGAATGGACTGTATTAACAATAATAATAGCTTACATTTTATTGCATTTTATTGTCGCTATGTGTCAAGAACTGTGCTAAGTGCTTCAGTGTGTAAATTAACTTAATCTTTACACACCACATGCACACATGCATATCTGCATGTACACACACACACACACACACACACACACACACTCTTTCTCTCCATCTCTCTCTCCCTCCCCACCCCAGAGGTATTTTACTCCTACCAAACCCAATCTACAGATGAGGACCAAAATTCAAAAAGATTAAATAATTTGTCCAAGGCAATAGAGTTAGTGTATGGCAGTTCTAGCATTAAAATCCAGATCTGTTTATTCCATAGCCCAAGCTTTTAATTACTGGGCAATATTGATAATGGACTATTGCAAATATGATTATTTTATAAAGAAGTAATGCATCCCAAACTAGAAAGGGACATTTTAATATTTTTTGTTAAATACATGAAAAAAAAACACTCTAACTAAAAACCTAAGTTTTATGTAAAGTTATTCTTTTGGTTTCTTTTATTTTCCCGATTACCTAGTTCAAATCCTCAACTAAGCAATGTAGCTCAAAAAAGAGGTAATGGTTAAATCAAGGTTCATAATGAACAGAACTTAGAGAACTTAGCTTCACCTTCCCCTATTTTAAAACACAGTGTTTGGTATCTTTGAACATCATCAGGCATTTCACAAAAACATGGCAACTGCATTATTGTCAGAAGGTAAACAGAAATGCTAATGGATTTAAGAAAAAGGTTTAGCAATTTGTTAACACCCACCCTCCAGAAATGTAGTGAAATGAAAATGGTTCAGCTTCTGGTGTTAGATAATAAGTTTGAATCCAGATATGCTACTTGCTATCTGGGGTAATGATGGAACTCTCACTCTCTAGTACCTTGATTTCCTTCCAGACTTCAGTCAAAGGGTTGGGGGAGGGAGTAGATTATTGTTAAATGAAACAATGGGTCTCTGGTAAAGAGCATCTGCTCAGTAAATATTTTTGCTTCTTTCATTCCTTCCCTCCCATTCTAACACCTGTTCCCACCTGAGTCAGGATACTCAATTCCATCCTCCTCCATTCTGAAACAATAGTATTCCTAAAAAAATCACCTCATAACATGGGAGTAATAAAAAAAAAAAGGAGGGGGGCTAGATCTAAGGTTATGACATTACTTATTAAAATTAAAAATACAGGGGCGCCTGGGTGGCTCAGTGGTTAAGCATCTGCCTTTGGCTCAGGTCGAGTCCCATGTCAGGCCCCCTGCTCAACAGGGAGTCTGCTTCTCCCTTTCCCTCTGACCCTGCTCATGTTCTCTCTGTCTCACTCTCCCAAAACTAAAAATACAATATAACTGCATTGTGTGGAAGCAAATATAGTTTGGTTCAGGTGGTAAAATTGAGGAAGATTTTGAAATTGTCTTAAAATTTTTTTGTGGTTACTTTACACAAGTAATAGGGGAGGAAACAAAAACTGCAAGTACATGATTAT
This sequence comes from Ursus americanus, assembly GCF_024610735.1. Taxonomy (NCBI): domain Eukaryota; kingdom Metazoa; phylum Chordata; class Mammalia; order Carnivora; family Ursidae; genus Ursus; species Ursus americanus. The sequence continues at coordinate 2,296,336 of NC_142134.1, read as the reverse complement.
CTTTTGTAACTTTTTTCAAAGTTCTTATTTATTTAAGAGAGAGAGTGCACGCACATATGAGTGGGGTAGGGGAAGAGGGAGACAGAGAGAGAATTTCAAGCAGACTCTGTGCTGAGCGCAGAGCCCAATGCAGGGCTTGGGCCCACGACCTGAGATCATGACCTGAGCCGAAATCAAGAGTTGGACACTTAACTGACTGAGCCACGCAGGGCCCCCCAGGTACATGATTATTTCAGTAGATGCAGAAAAAGAGCATCTGACAAAATCCAACACCCTTTTATGATACAAGCACTCAACCAACTAGGAATAAAAGGGAATTTCCTCAACCTGATAAAAGGCATCTATGAAAACCCTACAGTTAACATCTTACTAAAGAATAAAAGACTAAAAGCTTTCTCCCTAAGTAAAGCAATGAAACAAAGACGTCTGTTCTCACCATTTCTATTCTACATTGTACTGGAGGTTCTAGCCAGGGCAATTAGCCAAGAAAAGTTAATAGAAGGCATCCACATTGAAAAGGAAGAGCTAGAACCAATTCTATCTGCAGATGACATGCTCTTAAATATAGAAAAATAGAAAGGATTCACAAAAACTATTAAAGCTAATAAATAAGTTCTGCAAGGTTGCAGAATATATGTTCGATCTGCAAAAATCAACTGTCTCTTTATGTACTAGTAAGGAACAATGTGAAAATAAATTAAGAAAGTAATTCCATTTACAAAAAGACTTAGGAATAAATTTAACCAAAGAAGTATGAACTTCATACAACAAAACTACAAAATCGTGAAAGAAGACATCACATGTTCATGGATCAGGACACTTTGTATTGTTAAGATGGCAATACTTTGCAAACTAATCTGATTCAACACAATCCCTATCAAAATCCAAGTGGACTTCTTTGCAGAAACTGGCAAGGTGATCCTAAAATTGATATGTAAACAGAAGGCACCCAGAACCGTCAAAACAATCTCGAAAAGAAGAACAAAGTTGGTGGACTCACACTTCCTGCTTTCGAAACTAACTACAAAGCTAAAGTAATGATGACCATGCATACTGGCATAAAATAGAAGGGAGATCAATGGAAACAAACTGAGAATGCAGAAATAAACCCTAACATTTATGGTTAATTGATTTTTACAAAGGGGTCAAGAGAATCAATGGGAGAAAGAATAATGTTTTCAATAAATTATGTTTGGATAACTAGATATCCACATGCAAAAATTTGAACCTGGACACCTACCTCACACCACACAGAGTAATTCACTCAAAACAGATCCCAGATCTAAATGTAAGACTGAAACTAGAAGACAACACAGAAGTAAAACTTTGTGAGCTTAGGTTACAAAATGGTTTCCTAGATACAATAGCAAAAGCACAAGAGATAAAAGAGAAGATTGATAAGGATTTCATCAAAATTTTAAACTTTTGGGGTGCCTGGGCAGCTCAGTCTGTCCCTGCCTCAGGTCCTGATCCCAGGCTCCTTGCTCAAGGGAGCCTGCTTCACCCTCTCCAACTTCCCCTCTCCCTGCTTGTGCTCTCTCTTGCTCTAATGAATAAATACAAAATCTTTTAAAAAATTTAAAACTTTTGTGCTTTAAATGACACCAACAACTAAGTAAAAAGAAAACCTACAAATAAGGAGAAAATATTTGCAAAACATATATCTGATAAAAAACATATCCAGAATATATATATAACTCTTAAAACATTTTTTTAATTTAAATTCAATTTAGTTAACATGTAGTGTATTATTAACTTCAGGGGTAGAATTTATTGATTCATCAGTTGCATATGTATGGAGCCAGTGCTCATTACATCAAGTGCCCTCCTTAATGCCCATCCATCACTCAGTTACCCCATCCCCCCCACCTCCCCTCCAGCAACCTGTTTGTTCCCTATAGTTAAGAGTCCCTTACGGTTTGCCTCCCTCTCTCTTTTTATCTTATTTTATTTTTCTTTCCCTTCATGTATGTTCATCTGTTTTGTTTCTTAAATTTCACATGAGTGAAATCATATGGTATTTGTCTTTCTCTGACTGACATTTCGATAGCATAATATAGTCTAGTTCCATCCATGTCATTGCAAATGCCAAGATTTCATTCTTTTTGATGGCTGAGTAATATTTCATTGTCTGCCTCTGTGTGTGTGTGTGTGTGTGTGTGTGTGTGTGTGTGTGTATACCCCATCTTCTTTATCCATCTGTTGATGGACATCTGGGTTCTTTCCATATTTTGGCTACTGTAGACACTGCTGCTATAAACATTAGCACAATTCAATAACAAAAAGACAAATAACCCAATTAAAAAAAATAGACATTTCTCTAAGGAAAATATACAAATGGCCAAAAAGCACATGAAAAGCAGCTCAACATCATTAGCCATGAAGGAAATGCAAATTGCCTATAAATGCAAATTTCCAGGGAACTGTTAAAAAAAAAAAAACTAAAAGGGAAAATTTGTGTTGACAAAGATGTAGAGAAATTGGAACCCTCGTACATTTCCTGGTGGGAATGTAAAATGGTGCAGTGACCGCAAACTATGGGAGACAGTTGGGCAGTTCCTCGGAATATTAAACATACGGCCACCATACGACCCAGCAATTTTACTCCAAGTGTATACTTGATAGAACTGAAAACAGACGTTCACCAAAAAAATGCATACAAATGTTCACATCAGCTATTATTACTCACAAGAGCCAAGAAGTGGGAGTAACACAACAGACATCCACTGATGAATGATACACAAACGCGGGACATCCGCACGGTGGGATACTACTCCGCAGTAACAAGGAATGACAAACTAATACATGACACAACATGGATGAACCCTGAAAACTTTATGCTGAGTGAAAGGAGCCAGCCTAAAAAGATCACATATTTTATGATTCCAATAAATGAAATGTGCAGAAAAGGCAAATATATAGACATACAAAGCAGATTAGTGGTACCTAGAGCTGGGGTGGGAGGGACTGAGAGAGTAGGGAATAATTTGGGTACAGAGTTTCTTTGGGGTGAAGAAAATGCTCTAAAATTAGGTCATGGTGATGGCTGCACAACTCTGTGAATATACTGAAAACCAGTAGAGTGTACATTTTAAATGGGTGGATTGTATGGTCAGTGAATTGTATCTCAAAAAAGCTGTTTAAAAAAGAACACATACAACTCTGAAATTGAATCCATCTCTGAAACTGAATCTGTAAGAAAAAGGAAAGTGAAATGTCAGAGTGAAAATCAAATACACCAACATGAAAGGAAAAAGGAGAAGGAAGGAGGGGAGGAAATAGAAGAGGAAGGAGAGGAGACAAAAGAAAAGAAATAATATGACCTGACAACATTAGATAAAACTTCACTTATCACATTCATTTCTCTTACTGTAGTAAAACCACCCAATTCTGAATATCTGTAAATGATAAAACAGTTGTTGGATATACAGAAAGTAGCAAGTGAGAATTACTTTCATGCATGTTAAGAAGTCAGGCTTAAGCAACCACTGGTTCCCATTTAATTTTTAAATGTTAATGAAGGAACATAATTAAAAGCAATATTAAAAAGTTATAATCCTCAAAATGATGACTACAAGAAATTTAGCTCCCCAAACTTTAAAGAAAAAAAGTTCTCTTCTATGACCTTCCTAAATTTTCATTTAAATAATAAACACATTTCATTTGACTTTCTGAACCGCTGTTGAGCAAGTGACATACGTCCATCACCTACCATTCTGAATCACTGGGAAATCAAAATGGCTTGCTTACCTTTTCTAATGTACTGAAGGAAGGCCAGGACTGATATCCATATTCAGACACAAATCGAGCTTTTGGGAAAACTTTCCAATTCCAGCAATCACTGATATAGTCATAAAAATGTACATCACCAAAATTATTGTCATATGGGTTGAGAGAGAGCCAGCCTTCTTTAATAGATTCGGCCCCATTTGTAGGGCTGGATATGATAAAAGGACGAGTCTTGTCTTCCTGAGGTCGGAAATAAAAAGATTTAAAAGATATTTTCACCCAGTAAAGTACAAATCATTTACTTTTTTATTAAGTTTTTGTTTTAATTGCAGTATAGCTGACATACAGTGTTAGTTTCAGGTGTACAATATAGTGATTCAACACGTCCATACATCACCCAGTGCTCATCACGACAAGTATCTTCCTTAATCCCCAACACCTCTTTCACCCATCCCCCTTACACACCCCCTACTGGTAATCATCACTTTGTTCTCTATAGTTAAGAGTCATTTCTTGGTTTCTCTCTCTCTCTCTCTTTCTCCTTTTTTTTCCTTCACTCATTTTTTTTGTTTCTTAAATTCCACATGAGTGAGATCATATGTGGAGATCATATGGTATTTGTCTTTCTCTGATTGACTTGTATCACTTAGCATTATACTGTCTAGCTCCATCCATATTGGTGCAAATGGCAAGATTCCATTCTTTTTACATCTATGGAACATAAGAACTAGGAAGATCGGTAGGAGAAGAAAGGGATAAAGAAAGGGGGGTAATCAGAAGAGGGAATGAAGCATGAGAGACTATGGACTCTGAGAAACCATTTTTATGGCTGCGTAATATTCCATTATATATACCATACATAAACCACACACACCACAACACCATTTACCCATCTATCACTGGACATGTGGGCTGCTTCCATAATTTGGCTATTGTAAATAATGCTGCTATAAACATAGGGTTGCATATATGCCTTTGAATTAGTGTTTTTATATTTCGGGGGTAGATACCCAGTAGGGTGATTACTGGATAGTAGGGTAGATCTGTTTTTAATCTTCTGAGGAACCTCCATACTGTTCTCCAAAGCAGCTGCACCAGTTTGCATCCCACCAACAGTGCACAAGGGTTCCCTTTTCTCTATATCCTCGCCAACACTTGTTGCTTCTTGTGTTTTTTATTTTAGCCATTCTGACAGGTGTGAGGTGACATCTCACTGTAGTTTTGATTTGCATTTTCCTGATGATGAGTGATGATGAGCATCTTTTCATATGTGTATTGGCCATCTGTGTGTCTTCTTTGGAGAAATGTCTGTTTATGTCAGATCATTTACTTTTAAAAAAAAGAAAAACACTGTCAAGTTTCAGAAATGCCAAGTGGCTGACAGAAAAATAATAGAACCATTAACCTGCATTGAACAAGCACCAGCACCTGCTATTCACCAATCCTTTCTATCCTTTTGTAATTAACACTTAGCTTATTCCTCAATACCTGCTCCTAATCTTTTTCAATCATGTCGTGCCTCTACATTACCTTCTACCAACATGGGTAGTGTACAGTCGACTGCAGAACTTATCATCCTCGGCACTACTGACATTTTGAGCTTGATCAATTTTGTGTGTTGGTGACCAGGGAAAGGGAGCGAGGGGAGAGGGAATGTTTAGCAGCATCCTTGGCCTCTACCCCCTAGATGCCAGTAGTACCCACACACACACCAAAAACATGTCTACAGACATTGCCAAATGTGCCCCTGTCTGTTGGGGGACAAAATAGCTTCCACTTAAACACAGGTCCAGCACTTAAGAATTAGTGGCTAAGGTGCAGGATACAAAATTAATATCCAGAAATTGGTAGTATTTCTATACACTAATAACAGAATAGCAGAAAGAGAAATTTTAAAACAACACCATTTACAAATACACCAAAAAGAATAAAATACCTAGGTATAAACTAAACCAAAGAGGTGAAAGACCTCTACTCTGAAAACTATAAAAACACTGATGAAAGAAACTAAAGATGACTCAAAACAAATGGAAAGATATTCTATGTTTGTGGACTGGAAAAATCAATATTGTTTAAATATCCATACTACTCAAAGTAATCCACAGATTCAATGCAATCCCTATCAAAATACCAACAGTATTTTTTACAAAACTAGAACAAATAATACTAAAATTTGTATGGAGCCACAGAAGGCCCCAAATAGCCAAAGCAATCTTGAAAAAGAAAAAAAAAAAAAAAAGCTTGGAAATGTCAAAATTCCAGATTTCAAGATATACTACAAAGCGGTAGTAATCAAAATAGTATGGTACTGGCATAAAAATAGATACATAGATCAGTGGAATAGAATAGAGAGCCCAAAAATAAACCACTGATCATATGGTCAGTTAATCTATGACAAAGGAGGCAAGAATATACAATGGGAAAAGACAGTCTCCTCAATGAATGGTGCTGGGAGAACTGGACAGCTACATGCAAAAGAATGAAACTGTATCACTCTCTAACATCATAAACAAAAATAAACTCAAAATGGATTAAAGACCTAAATGTGAGATCCGAAATCATAAAAATCCTAAAAACCATAAAAAAACACAGGCAGTAATTTCTCTGATATCGGCCATAGGATCATTTTTCTTGATATGTCTCTTCACGTAAGAAAAACAAAAGCAAAAATAAACTATTTGGATAACATCAAAGTAAAAAGCTTTTGCACAGCGAAGGAAACCACCAACACACACACAAATGTTATCCAAAATATATAAAGAATATGTACAACTCAACACCAAACAAACCCCAAATAATTCAATTAAAAAATGGGCAGAGGACTTGAACAGACATTTTTCCAAAAAAGACATAAAGATAGCCAATGGACACATGAAAAGATCCTCAACATCACTCATCATCAGGAAAATGCAACTCAAAACTAAAATAAAGTATCATTTTATACCTATGAATGGCTAAAACCAAAAAGACAAGAAACAAGTATTGGTGAGGATATGGAAAAAAGGGAACCCTTGTGCACTGTTACTAGGAATGTAAATTGGTGCAGCCACAGTGGAAAACAGTATGGAAGTGCTTTGAAAAACTAAAAATAGAAATACCATATAATCCAATAATTCTACTACTGGGTATTTACCCAAAGAAAATGAACACAGTAATTCAAACAGATATGTGCACTTCTGTGTTTATTGCAACGTTATTTACAACAACCAATATATTGAAGCAATCTAAGTGTCCATCAATAGACAAATGGAAAAGGAAGATGTGGTATATATATAATGGAGTATAGCACAGCCATATATAGATGAGATTGTATCATCTGAGATGGACCTAGAGAGTACTACGGATGGATGGACCTAGAGGATATTATGGTAAGTGAAATAAGTCAGACTGAGAAACACAAATACTGTATGATTTTACTCACAAGTGGAATCGAAAATAGAAACAAATGAATAAACAAACAAAAAGCAGAATCAGACCTATAAATACACAGAATAAACTGATGGTTGTCAGAGGGAGATGGGTCAGCAGTTGGGCAAAATAGGTAAAGGGGAGTGGGAGATACAGAGTCCCAGTTATGGAATAAACAGTTCATGGGAATAAAAGGCAAAGCAGGAGAAAAAAAAGAAAATAATAGAGGTTATTGAGTCAGAATGACTTGAGTTTAAATATCAAATCAGAATCTTATTATTTTTGGACAGGTCTAAGCCTCAATAGTCTCATCTGTAAAATGGGGAAAATAACATCATCTCCTTCATAGGACTACAGTAAATAGTAAAGAACTCATTTATGGAAGACATGGCTAAATGTCCACCAAAATTCATGTTCCCATTTCCATAATACAGAGCTGTTTCTAGGAAGTGACTTTCTAACCTCTTTGCATCACTGTGGGGCCATGTGCCTCATTCTCATCCTCCTGGAATCATAAGCTCTTAACCACTGAGCAGTGAAATGAAAATCCTCAAATATTAAAATCCATTTCTTAAATCCATCAGAGATATGAAAAATGTAATACCAAAAAAAAAGAAAAATGTAATACCAACACTATGAGTAAAAAGATTATAAAATAAATGTTTTATAAATATTAATTAAAGCTTATACCATCACAGGTTGTGTATAGAAAAATTCTTTATGACACATGACTAAGCATATTAGATAAGCTAAAAATCTGAGCCTAGGTTTTTCTTGAATTCTCACTGAAGTTTCTTAACATAAATGAATAGTGCCATGAACTGAACATATTTGGGTGCCAAAATCACATACTATTCTTTTAAATATATCCCTTTTCAAACTGCTTCAGGATATACCCAAATATTTAAAATATCTAATTACAGGTAAAAATTATAAGGACAATCATTATTAAATAAATCACATACTAAACACTAAAGTTTTTTAAAAGTTATATCCTTTGAAGGCATTACTGCAAAAACAAAATAAATGCTGCTTCCTCTCCTGCAAAAAAAGCTAACTTATATTATTATATAATGTGTGTATAATAAATACAAGTATAATATGCCTATTAAAAAAGTAGTGATGAAAGAGAATCACCATAAAGGAAGGGCTCTATGGTGGAGTTGGGAACAAGCTCTTTCCTTTCCCTTTCTCCTTATTTCACATATCAACATATTCGTATATATCAAGTTCTGCTTTTAGCATTTATAATTACAGAATTTTAAATGACACATTAGACCAAATGGACTTAACAGAGATACACAGTACATACCATCCAAAAGCAACAGAATACACATTGTTCTCAGGTGCACATGGAACATTCTCCAAAATAGATCATCTGTTAGGCCATATGTCAAGTCTTAAACATTTTAAGAAGACTGAAATCATTCAAGCATATTTTTGGACCCCACAGGTATGGAACTAGAAATCAATTATAAGAAGAAGGCTGGAAAATTCACAAAACATGAAGATTAAAGAATATGCTACCGAACAACCAATGGATCAACAAAGAAATCAAAAGAGAAATTGAAAAATACCTTGAGACAAATGAAAATGGAAATACAACACACCAAAATTTATGAGATGCAGCCAAAGCAGTTTAAGAGAAAAGATCATAGAGATAAATGACTATTTCAAGAAATAGGGAAAATGTCAAATAAGAACCCAACTTTTCATCTTAATAAATTAGAAAAAGAAGATGAGCATGGCCCCAAGTTAGTAGAAGGAAGGAAATAACAAACATCAGAGCAGAAATAAATGGAATAGAGACTAAAAAGACAATAGAAAAGATCAATGAAACAAAGAGCTGGTTCTTTAAAATAAATAAAAAATAGGGGTGCCTGGGTGGCACAGTGGTTAAGCGTCTGCCTTCGGCTCAGGGCGTGATCCCGGCGTTATGGGATCGAGCCCCACATCAGGCTCTTCCGCTATGAGCCTGCTTCTTCCTCTCCCACTCCCCCTGCTTGTGTTCCCTCTCTCTCTGGCTGTCTCTATCTCTGTCAAATAAATAAATAAAATATTTTTTAAAAATAAAATAAAATAAATAAATTGATAAACCTTTAGCTAGACTTGCCTAGAAAAAAGAAAAAGAGAGAGAGGGACTCAAACAAAATCAGAAGTGAAAAAGATGTTACAACTGATATCTCAGAAATACAAAGAATTGTAAGCAACTATTACGAACAACTATACACCAACAAATTAGACAACCTAGAAGAAATGGATAAATTCTTAAAAACATACAACCTTCCAAGATTGAATAATGAATAAATAGAAAACATGAACAGACCAATTAACTAGTAAGGAGACTGAATCAATAATCAAAAATCTCCCAACAAACAAAAATCCAAGACCAAACATCTTCACTGGTGAATTCTGCCAAACACTCAAAGAAGAATTAATACCAATTCTTCTCAAACTCTTGCAAAGAATAGAAGAGGACGGAAAACTTCCAAGTTCATTTTAAAAGACAGGCATTACCCTGATACCAAAACCAAATAGAGTCACCACAAGAAAATTACAGGCCAGTATCCTTGCCGAACATAGGTGCAAAAATTCCCAACAAAATATTAACAAACTAAACTCTTATAAGCAAAAAAAAAATCACATATCATGATCAAGTGGAATTTATTCCAGGGATGTAAGGCAGGTTCAACACCTATAAACCAATCAACATGATACACCACATTAATAAAATGAAGTATAAAAATCATATGCTCATGTCAATAAATGCAGAAAAAGCATCTGACAAAATTCAGTATCCATTTATTATAAAAACTCTCAACAAAGTGGTTACAGAGGGAACATACCTCAACATAATAAAGGCCATATATGACGAGGCCAGAGCTAACATCATACTCAATGGTGAAAAACTCAAAACTTCTCCTCTAAGATCAGGAACAAGACCAGGATGCCTACTTTCACCACTTTTATTCAACATAGCATTGGAAGTCCTAGTAGAGCAATTAGACAACAGAAAGAAAGAAAAGGCATACAAATTGGAAAGAAAGAAGTAAAGCTGTCACTATTTACAGATGACATGATTATTATATGGAGAAAACTCTAAGGACTTCATAAAAACCTGGTAGCATAAACAAATTCAGTGAAATTGCAGGATACAAAATCAATATACAGAAATCTGTTGCACTTCTATGTACTAATAATTAACTACTAGCAAGAGAAATTAAGAAAACAATCTTATTTACAGCTGCATCAAAAAGAATAAAATATCTAGGAATAAGTTTAACCACGGAAGTGAAAGACTGACATTATTATTGAAAATTATAAGACGCTGAAAATTGTAAGACACTGTTAAAGACACTGAAGAAGACATAAATAAATGAAAAGATATTCTGTACTCATGGTTTGAAAGAATTAATATTGCTAAAATGTCCATACTATTCAAAGCAATCTATGGATTCAGTGCAATCCCTATCAAAACCACAATGCATTTTTCACAAAATAGAATGAATAATCCAAAAATTTTTATGGAGCCACAAAAGACCCTGAATGGTCAAAGCAATATTGAGAAAGAAGAAAGCTAGAGGCATCATGCTTTCTGACTTTAAAATATATAACAAAACAAAAGTAATTAAAACATTATGGTATGGCATAAAAACAGACATATAGATCAACAGAATAGAATAGAGACCAAGAAATAAATTCATGTATGTATGGCCAATTAATTTATGACAAAGGAGACAAGAATATACAATGAGGAAAGGACAGTCTCTTCAGTAAATGGCGTTGGAAAAACTGTGGACAGTCACACACTAGGGAATGAAACTGAATAACTACCTTCAACCATGCACAAAAAAGTTAATGCAAAATGGATTAAAGACTTGAATGTAAGATCTGAAACCATAAAACTCCAAAAGAAAACATAGGTAGTAAGCTCCTTGACATTGGTCTTGGCTTGATTTTTTTGGATTTGACACCAAAAACAAAGGCAACAAAAATAAACAAGTGGGACTACATCAAACTAAAAAGGTTCTGCACAGCAAAATAAAAAGGCAACATACTGAATGCGAAGAAATATTTGCAAATCATATGCCTGCTAAGGGGTTAATCTCCAAAATATATAAAGAACTTGTCCAACTCAACAGCAAAAAACAAACAATCCAATTAAGAAATGAGCCAGGGATCTAAACAGACATTTTTTCAAAGAAGACATACAGATAGCCAATAAGTACATGAAAAGGTGCTCAACTAATTATCAGGGAAATGCAAATCAAAACCACAATGAGGTATCACCTGACACCTGTTAGGATGGCTATTATCAAAAAGATAAGAGATAACAAGTGTTGGCAAGGATGTGGAGAAAAGGGAACCCTTGTACATTGTTGATGGGAATGTAAGTTGGTGTAGTCACTAGGGAAAAAATATGGAGGTTACCTAAAAAATTAAATGTAGAACTACCATATGATCCAGCAATTCCACTTATGGATATTTATCTGAAAAAAATAAAAACACTAACTTAAAGAGATATATGTACCCCCATGTTCACTGCAGCATTATTTATAATAACCAAGATACTGTAATAATCGAAATGTTCACTGGTGATAAATGGATAAAGAAAATGTAGCACACACACACACACACACACACACACACACACACACTGGAATATGACTCAGCCATAAAAAAAATAAATAAAATCTTGGAGCACCTGGGTGGCTCAATCAGCTGAGCATCCAACTCTTGATTTCGGCTCAGGTCATGATCTCAGGGTCATGGGATCGAGCTCTGCACTGGGCTCTGTGCTGGGCATGGAGCCCCCTTGGAATGCTCTCTCTCCCTCTCCCTCTGCTCCTCCCCACTTGTGATCACTTTCTCTCTCTCTAACAAAAGGGGGGGCATGAAGTCTTGCCATTTGTGACAACACAGATGGACTTTGAGGGCTTTATGCTAAGTGAAGTAAGTCAGAGAAAAGCAAATACTGTATGATCTCACTTATATATGAATCTAAAAACAACAAGAACAAGCTCAGGGAAAGAGAGAACAGACTGGTGGTTGCCAGAGCTGTGAGGTGGGAGGTGGGTGAAATGGGTGAAGGTAGTAAAAAAAAAAAAGTAAAAGAGTCTCTATGCCTCTTACAAGGAAGGAAGGAAGGAAGGAAGGAAGGAAGGAAGGAAGGAAGGAAGGAAGGAAGGAGGGAGGGAGGGAGGGAGGGAGGGAGGGAGGGAGGGAGGGAGGGAGGGAAGGAAGGAAGGAAGGAAGGAAGGAAGGAAGGAAGGAAGGAAGGAAGGAAGGGAGGAAGGAAAGAAGGAAGGAAAAAAGAGAGAAAGAGAGAAAGAAAGAGATAAAGGAGAGAGGGTCGGTGGGAGGGATGGAGGGAGGAGGGAAAATAGGAAGAAAGAAAAACAGAAAAGAAAAGAAATGTCCATAGAACAGTTGAGCCAGCTCTGTGTCTTCTTCTCCCTGTCTATGGAAATCTGGCTGGGGTATTTGCTTCCAGAGGTAATTCCAGACATCCACAATGGACACACACACACACACACACACACACACACACACACACACACACAAGAACGGGAGCAACTTCCGCATTCAAACATTATCTGCACTGACAATCCTGGAGTCTCTCAGCCTGCACAACTTCTCTACTTACAGTCTGCTCTACAAAGCATGTCTACTTACACAGAAATCTTTTAAGTTCTATGTGAAATGTTGTGTTCCTAGGAAACATAAACATCCATTGTTCCAGAAGTTGTAAACCCAAATTGGATAATAACTATAGGAGAAATGAAATATATGAAGGAGGAGATAATTTTTGCCCCCACAAAGGCTCTGGGACCAGACTGTTTTATGGGTGAGTTTGTCCCAATAAAACTGATAATCTCTATTTTATTTAAATTGTTCTGAGACATTAAAAACAACAAAAAAAGACTCCTAACTCATTCTGTGCAGTGAGCACAAACACATACACATATACCAAGTGCCACAAGCTGGGTTCTCTGGGCTAAATCTGTCTCACAAATAGTTTTGTTTAGATAGCATTTTTTAAAATACTGAATATAAATGAGACCCAGCAACCACATCCTATTACCACAGTCCCCTCTTCTCTCTTTATGAGACTCATCGACTCTACTTAATCTCTTAAAAAACAAATATGGCTCCTCTAGGCATCTGAGTTTACAATTCTTACCATAGACTGAGTTCACTTGTGAACATAAATTTTGAAATTCTAACCAAAATATTAGGAAATCAAATCTATCACAGAACAAAGCATTATAGCTAAATAGAGTTTATACTAGAACTAGTTTGTCATTAGAAAATTAATTCACAAAATTCACTATATTAATATATTGAGGAACAAAAAGAAAGAAAGAAAAAAAGAAGTCGCATATCGATAAATCATCTAAAGTAGAAACTCTCAACCTTTGGGGTTCCATAGATGGGCTCCAGAAAGAGTCCATGATAATCTTCAGTTGTAAACAAAATATCGGTGTATGTGTGTGGGGTCCACAGATAAGTTAATTCTCAAAGAAGCTCATAACCCATAAATCCATTCACATGCTGCAGCATTACAATGGACAGTTCTGTATTAAAATGATATTGTTGAAGGCTCCTCCAAACAAGGGCACAAAAATATACTATACCAATATTCAAACTGATCCATATTTAAAACAGGTTCTTAAATTCTGTTGCACGAAAAATCACTACTTACTGCCAAGACAATCTTTCGAATATTTTTCACATACAGCACCACATAGTCTTTGATATAAGTATGCAGTTCCCTGGGGGGTATATTATACCAATTCATCATCAGCGCTGCTTCATTTTCATTATTTCCACCCCATACAATGATGGAGGGATGATATTTCAGTCTCCTGACCTAAAATTTCAGAAAACATAAAACAAGTTTTAAATGGTCAACAAGAAAAAAAAAGCCTCAGAGCTATAATTATTCATAAAATGATAGCCATTGCATTTCTGCACATAAATTCTTATGTACCAGAAAACTCATTAGAAAATGAGGTAACATTACCTGTGGGAATACATTTTAAGAAATCTCTGATTCTTTTTATAAACACTAGATTTGATGAACACTAAGATAAGTGTTTATGAGATAAGGTAAGATAAGGTTCTTCTTCTGTACTGTATAAAACCTGAAGAAAACATAATCCCTTTTATTAAAAAAGAAAAATAAATCAGCCTCATTATTATCTCACTTGCCACAAAAAGGCTCTAAGAAATACAAAAGGCAGGAGACATTACATTACAGAGGAGTTTTTCAAGAACAAGTTGGAGTTTTGTGTGAAGAAACTAATGAGGTAGAACGACCACTTCTGCTGAAAGAGGGACTGAGGTTGTCACGGTGTCCCCTGAGATCGGAAAACCGCAAGGACAACTAGAGGGGGTTTTACAAAGCAAGTGAGTTCCCAGAGATACTCTGTTAAGTCAAAGACAAATACATGGAATATTCTAAAGGAAGAAGGATTAGGGCATCAAGAGGATGTCTCCCGAAGTAACTATCCGTGTCATGTCCTAAGAAATTAACTAAGGTTAAGTAAGTTTCTGAATATATCTGAACATAGAAGAAGAAATTAGAGGATCTGTCTGAAAATCCTGCCAGCCTTAAGAACTGAGCTTGCATAAACTGGGCTCTCTGTGGGCCAGCCCTACATAAAGGTGGAAGGACCCAGTTCCTCTGACACACTGGGAGATGTACTCCAGCAGAAGAGGGCAATTAAATCTCTTGAGAACACAGTGAGTCAATGGTCAAGAGAAACTCCTTTGCAACACATTTTAGCAAAATAACCTTATTGGTACTTATAGGTTCTCTTCCATGTAATGCATGGTTACAGTGATGAATCCCAGCTGATGTTCTCACTGTGGCCTCCAGTCAAGATGCTAAGTATCCCCTACATGAACCAGAGATGCATTAAGAAGGCACTAAAGGGATTCATCTCATTCTTAAAAATTACAGTCTTGTGTTTCCAAACCGGCCTTATGAATACTATTTCCTTTATTTGCCTCTGTGCGTGCCTAGGTGAGTGAGGGCTGCTACCAACTGGGACTGGCATGTTTACGGTGCCACTGAAAACACAAACACTGAAGAGGCAAAAAGATCCAGTGACTCTGTGCTACACATACCCTTCAAACGGACCTAGACTTTTTGACAAGCTTTACTTTAAAATTTTAACAAAGTCTGCATAAAAAGCTTTCTTCTTTAATAATACATAAAAGAACTGAAGGCACATAGATACCATATTTTATTTATTTGTATGAGAAAAATTTTTTAAAAACTGAAATGTTTGCAACCTACATAACTATAATTAATATTTTTAAGCTCATCCATCCATCCATCCATCCATCCATCCATCCATCCATCCATCTATCCTCCTGATGAATAACCCAGCCAAGTAGTGGGGATACAGAGAGGAACAAGCCCCTAGGCTGCAGCAGGGAGATTACAAACTTGCAGGGGAAACAGAACATTTAACAAGTATTCAAAGTGTGGTATAGGTCACAAAGGGCAAATAATATGATCTAGACTTGCAAATATAGAAAGGTCTTTTTCCCAGAAAAATTCATGCTCAAGGTAAGAGGTGCCAGAAGAATATGAGAGAGGTGGTCCATAGGAGGGGTGAGAGGGAAAGTGTTCAGGGCATAGATGGCACAGGAAGACGGTGCTTGATGGGGCCAGGGAGGCCAGCAAAGACAGCATAGTGCATGGTATCTTTATCTGGAGGGCTCTGAGCAAGAGATGATTCATTTGTACTTCTTAAACCTTTTTTCTTTTAATAAAACAAAGATATAAAAAACAAATTGTGAAATAGTAAATTACTGTAACCCAATCACCCTTGTAACCACCACCTAGATCAAGAAAGGGAACCCCAGACTATGGACTCTGGGAAACAAACTGAGGGCTTCAGAGGGGAGAGGGGTGGGGGAATGGGATAGGGCAGTGATGGGTATTAAGGAGGGCACGTATTGCATGGAGCACTGGGTATTATATGCAAACAATGAATCATGGAACACTACATCCAAAACTAATGATGTACTGTATGGTGATTAACATAACATAATAAAAAATTTAAAAAAAGAAAGGGAACCCCAGAAGCCCTCATGCACCCCTTTCTAATTGCAGTTCTTCCTGCTTCCAACAGTAACCACTATCTTGAGTATTATAGCAATCACTTCCTTGCATTTCTTTTGGTTTTCCATGCAAATGTACTCAGACATTGTAAGTATGAGATCACAGATTTTAACATGCTTGATGGATTTCAATCCACTGACATTCTTACCCTTATTGAATCTCAAATTGTCCCACTTTTGGTTGGTGAGAGTTTCATCAAAGTCCATTTAACATATCTTTGATAGTTTCCCTGTTATCTGTATGTCAAAATATTCCAGGATCATCTATTATACTTCCTGTCCCAGACCTGGAATCAGCCATTTCTCTAAGAAGCCCTTCTCTTAATGGGAAAAGTTATTTCAATAGAAGGATACACAATACATTAGGTCGTTCTAGTCCTTTGTGGTGGACAGAGCCAGGTTATGATCACTTCCTTGCACTTAGAGAATTATGAATATAAGTGTGTACATATGGAGTACAAGAGAAATCAAGGAGTCAAGAATCACTTTAAATTTTTGATCTGAGCAACGTGAAGACTGGCTTTGCCATTTACAGAGTTGGAGAAACTGCAGGAAAAGCAGGTTCAGAGAAGGCGGTGCAAGTCTGGTTCAGACATGTTACATTTGAGAGGACTACGAAACCTCGGAGCAGGGCATCAAGCAGGCAGCTGGACCAGGGATTCAGCAGAGAAGTCAGACCTGGGGGTAAATCTGAAAGTCGTCAGCATACAGGTGGTGGTAAAGCCATGAGACTGGGTGGGATCACCCAGGAAGTTAATTATCCGACTGTGATTCTCGTGGGATTTAGTAAAGAGAAGAAGAACAACAACAACAAAGAGGAGAGGTTAAAAAAAAGGCAAAATGAAACATAAACATTTTCCTGTTTCTTGGAACGGTAATGACGTACCTGGTGAGCAACTTCTGCTCTCACTGAGTTCATGAAGTCCCGATCAGTTGGATAAAGGGCACAGGCAAACATAAAATCCTGCCACACCTATCAAACCAATAAAACGCAATGAAGTACTTCCACAGGCTTTACTACACAGAACGAAACCCTTCTTGCTGAACTTTGGGAATTATCTTTCAGGCAAATGAAAAAACAAGTTAGCCTGACGAGTGTGATCATTTGAGCACTACTGCGACTGAAGCAGAGGGAGAGGCTCTCGCACAGACCTCACAACGTTCCAGAACTGCACAGAACTGCAGGGGAACCCGAGAGGAGAAAATGTTCAGTAGGGAGAAAAGAAAGAGAAGGAAAGGGAATTCAAATAAGGAAACAGTGAGTGTATTGAGGGGAATGTGAAATTCGAAAAGAACCCTCCCCCAGCCCCTCCTCACTGGCAATACTTTAATTTTCACTGGGAATTTGCTATTGAGAGATGGGGTCAGATTGTTTATAAAAGAATTAACTTTTCATGGGCAAAACGATCACTACATGGACATTTTCGTAATGAAACCACATTAAGTTCGTCCTTCCTTCCTTCCTTCCTTCCTTCCTTCCTTCCTTCCTTCCTTTCTCTTTCTTTCTTTCTTTCTTTCTTTCTTTCTTTCTTTCTTTCTTTCTTTCTCTCTCTCTCTTTCTTTCTTTCAAGAGACAGAGAGTGTGTGCACGAGCTGGGGGGGCGGATGCAGAGGGAGAGAGAGAATTCCAAGCAGGCTCTGCACGACACAGGGCTCAGTCTCACGACCCTGAGATCATGACCTGAGCCAATACCAAGAGTCACACACTTAAGTGACTGAGACACCCAGGTGCCCCACGTAAGTTCATTTCTAGAGAGACCGTTATGATGCAGTGGTTAGGAGTACGGGTTCCAAATCAGTCGACCTGAGTCAGAACCTTGGTTCTACCACATACCCACCGTGTGGGTTTGGGCAGGTTATGTCACCTCTCCTCCACGTGTCAGTTTCCTTATTGGTAAAATGGGGATGGAGAACAGCAGTAACTACTTCATAGGATGGGCATGAAGATGAAATAAAATAACAGATGCAGAGCACTGAGAACAATGCCTGGTCCTCAATAAATATTATAGAATATTGTCACATTATCATGACCATCAGCATTATCAATATTATAACTACTCTTCTTCTACAGACTGCTTTATATTTTAGAACTGTAATACCAGAACTAAAAGATTGTATTTTCTGTGCTTAACCCTCACCAATGCAAAACATGCTTGGAGTACTTAATAACAATACTAAGCATAACTTTTCTTCATTGAATTTTATTATTTTTCTTCTCTCTAGGTCTTCTTAGATCTCTTTAAAGTTAAAATTTTAAAATATGTTTATGCATACCCTCATATCGAAAAAAAATTACAAATACAGAATGTCTACCAGTTAAAAATAATTAAATAATTATGATATTCACCATCAACTATGGTTTTGGGTTTGCAAGATGCCATTTATTCCTTTGCAAAAAACGGAACATCAGTCCTGGCTCTGAGAAAAGAAGGAACGAGCCATAACACAGACTCAGAACACAGGAGCTCAAAGTGAGGATATAGTAACATATCAGTAAAATGCTGCCGACTACCCACCATTATTCCTAGTTCATCACAGAGTCTATAGAATTCCTCCTGCTCATATATTCCTCCTCCCCAAACCCGCAGAGTGTTCATGTTAGCATCCACAGCAGACTGCAGAAGGAGCCGTAACCTATAGAAGAAATTTAAAAAACAAATGTTAATTTGAAAATCTGGGGATGTTTAAAAAAAGATTTAAAGAACACATGGTGGGGGCACCGGGGTGGCTCAGTTGGTTACGCGTCTGCCTTTGGCTCAGGTCATGACCTCAGGGTCCTGGGATTGAGTCCCGCATCGGGCTCCCTGCTCAGTGGGGAGTCTGCTTCTCCCTCTGCCTGCCACTCCCCCTGCTTGTGTTCTCTTTCTCTGTCAAATAAATAAAATCTTAAAAAACAAACAAACAAAAAAACCTACACTTTGGTTGATAAATACGTTTCAAATCTATGTTAGAAAAACATGTTCTAAAATTATGATGGTTTGGACATAACGCTAGGTGAAGAAAGTGAGACAAAATTATATACACGTTAACTGTAACCACATAAACAAACCTAGAAAAATTGTGGGTTCTATCTTTTCTCTGCCTTCTAAATTCACACCGTTATTATACAGTTTTTGAAAGTAAATTTTTTTTTAAGATTTTGTTTATTTATTTGACAGAGATAGAGACAGCCAGCGAGAGAGGGAACACAAGCAGGGGGAGTGGGAGAGGAAGACGCAGGCTCCCAGTGGAGGAGCCTGATGTGGGGCTCGATCCCGGAACGCCAGGATCACTCCCTGAGCCGAAGGCAGACGTTTAACAACTGAGCCACCCAGGCGCCCCTGAAAGTAAATTCTTTTCTTTGTTATTCTTATAGAAAAAAAAATTTGTAGACCTCAGAAAGTATGAGCTAATTTTATACAGCCATTTCAAATGATAAGACAAAAATCAAAGTTTGCATATTAGTACCTGGCTTACTCTTATCTCCTTTTTTCAATTCTTCCAGTCCAGTACGGACTTTCCTCAATTTACAATGGGATTATATCCCAAGTAGCCCATCGTAAGTTGAAAATATTGTAAGTCGAAAATGCATGTAATACACCTAAGCTGCCGAACCGCCTAACTTAGCCTTTGCCCGGACTTCGATGTGCTCAGAACACTTACACTAGCCTACAGTTAGGCAAAACCATCTAACACGTAGTCCACTTTACAGTGAAGTATGGATATCTCATGTGATTGATTGACTACCATATTGAAAGTGAAACACAGAACGGGTGTATGGGTATAGAACGGTTGTGAGTGTATCGGCTGTTGCTCGGTACGGTGTGGCTGACTGGGACGCAGCTGCTTCTGCCTCTGCCCAACATCACAACAGATCACTGTACTGCATATCGCTGGCCCAGGAAAAGAGCAACACTCAAAATTCGAAGTATACTTTCTACTGAATGTGTATCATTTTTACACCATGATAATGTCAGAAAAGCATGTCAAACCATCATAAGCAGGCCACCGGCTATGCTTCTTTCTCCAGTAAATTAAGTTTCCTTTCTGATTTTTCCCATTCCTAGTCACATCACCCACAGGAAAATCCAGAAATTTACAGCTACTCTACCCTGCATTTCCAGATCAGAGCCCAGAGAAGAACTGGCCCCGCTGCACTGAACAGTCACTGCCCAAACTGGCCAGATGACAGGAGCAGGAGATGAAAAGGAAAAGAGGCAGCAAATTATCTGTGTCCATGTCTGCAGAATAATTTCACATTCATATGAAATCCAAGACAATATACACAGTTTAAAGTAAAAGCAAATTACTACAACTTCTGGCAAATTCTAAACACCAAATAATATACTACAATGCATATTTATACATACGTAAATAAGTTAAATCTGTTTATTTTCTCTTCACAAAGTTTATTTTTACTATCACAAAGACAGTTTATAATCGCAATCAGGAAATATTTTCTTGTAAAGTGCTATTCTCAAAGCTTCAGATAAACACTGTAAATTTTCTTCTAGATTTAAACTATAAAGCTTTTTTAGTTCCTTTTACTAAGGTAAAAGTAAAAGAATGTACAAATAGCTTAGAGTGAAGAAGGAAATATGAGTTTCCATTTTTTAAAAACAATGCACAGAAATATTTAAGGTATTCTTTGAAAAATTGAAAAAAAACAAGTTTAATCATTTTTTTCAGGGACTAACTATCCAAAATGTGCATTAGTCATTTTCTTGTTCTTCCAGAGGAAATATATAATATTTTTCTAAAAATTGGATGGTTTCAGCAGTCTTAAGTCATTTAGCTGTTAAGACTATCTATAGCTCATGAAAACGGAATATATGATTAAAAATCCTTTCCATTCTAAAGTTTTCATCATCCTAGAATTCTGTCTTACCTCTCAGTTCCTTCCACTGAAACCAAAGAAAGTAAAAATGAGTAACTCTTTAGATTTGTTGGACTGTTAATAAAAAGAAAAACAAGAAACAAAAAATGATAACTTACAAATCAGAGGTTACTCGATCCTGGAATGAATCTGCTGGTATCCAGTTCGAGCCTTTCAGAAATATGGGCAATCCATTAATTTTGAAGTAGAAACTCAGACCTTGAGATCCTTCAATGGGCTCTTCTATAAGTTCCACTGTCCTAAAATAAACCTATTATGAACAAAATTAAATACTGAATATCAAATTTAAAACATAAACAAAAGAGATTTTTTTAAAGAGGAAAGCAAACTTTTGAGCAATTTACACGAACATAATTTAATGGTAATTTCCTATTTGCTATGAGGCACTTAATGTGGAAGTACACATTTCAGGAAAAAATATATAATAAATTATTGCCAGATTCTTTCATTTTTATTTTTTTTAAAAGATTTTATTTATTTATTCGACAGAGATAGAGACAGCCAGTGAGAGAGGGAACACAAGCAGGGGGAGTGGGAGAGGAAGAAGCAGGCTCATAGCGGAGGAGCCTGATGTGGGGCTCGATCCCGGAACGCCGGGATCACGCCCTGAGCCGAAGGCAGACGCTTAACTGCTGTGCCACCCAGGCGCCCCTGCCAGATTCTTTTAATAGATAAATATAGAAACTATTAAAGAAGAAATATATTCTAGTCTTCCTCATAAAATAGGCATTTGTAATTCCATCAAAAGAAATATATTTGAAGGGCACCTGGGTGGTTCAGTTGGTTAAACATCTGACTCTTGGGTTCCAGTTCAGGTCATGATCTCAGGTTTCTGAGATCAAGCCTCAGGTCAGGCTCAGCATGGAGTCTGCTTGGGATTCTCTTTCCCTCTCCCACTGCCCCTCTCTATCTCAAATAAATAAATAAATAAATAAATAAATAAATCTTTTTTTTTTAAAGAAATATATTTGAAGATAACATTTCAAGATTAAAACAAAAACTTATACTGTTTTACAAAAACAGGGGAGAAATCCCACCAGTTAAACTGATGTATCTTGCATAGAAAAACACACTCTCATTTCAGTGTTGTTAACATGTGCCAAAATGTGCATCTTAGAATCAAAGACATATAGCAGAAGGCATTTCACAATTTAACAACTTTCCAATCTTAATAGTACATTAGTGTAAAATCATTTTGTTTAATGGGCAATTTAATCCCAACTACTCATCACATTAAACTCCATGTTTGAGCTCTAGAGATGTGAGTGGTGTTCCAACTGGAAGATGGAATAAGAGTGTATACTCCAATGTTATAATTGCTGGATGAGAAGAAGCTGAGAGCTTTGTCCCTGTGACACTCTAGCCAGGTTTTCCCACAGTTAAGTGGGAGCAGCATGACTCCAGATAGAGAAGATTGATGTTCTTATCCAAATCTTCATTCCTTCCAGCCATAAACTGGCTGTTTCTCATCAAGGAATGAGGAACATGGTTCTACACCAACAAAGCCTAGCCTTGAACCAAGATTATGCTTTTTTTCTCTAATTAAAATAAATAAATGAATTAATCAACTTATTTCATGAAATAAAAGTGCCCACCATTCTTCTACTTTCTCACCTTGCCCTTATTACTCTGACATGACAAAAAGATATGAATTAACTTGATAAGAAGACATAGAATAAGGCTTGGTTGAGGAGGATCCTTGCAAAATGTAAAAAATGTAAAGTGACTTTCACAGATAACTTTGAAAACACCTTCATGGGTAGATTCAAATATCTAGAACAGAAGTTCTTTAAGTATGGCCAGGGACTTCAAGGAATCCCTTGGAATCCTGCAGGAGGTCCTTGTGTTCAAAACTATTTTCGTAGTAAAGATAAAACATCATTTGCCTTTTTCACTCTCACGCTCTTTTGAATGTGCAGTGGGACTGTCCAGAAGCTACATGACGTGTGATAACGTCAGCACCTTGCTGGCTAATGGAATGCGTGCTTGCACGTTCTGCTGTGTTCTACTTCTACGGTAAAGGGTTAGTGTTTAAAGAGGTGTGTTTTTATAGATTAACTCAGTTTGTTCTCAACTTCTACTGTGTTCTTAGTAGTGATGTCTGGTTATTCCTGCTATAATGTCTGTAAACTCACTGTTGTTCAATAAATTCTCCTTTTGAATCTCAAAGTTTCCCTTGCAACCTACACAGAAACACAAAAGCAGGGGCGCCTGGGTGGCTCAGATGGTCAGGCATCTGCCTTCAGCTCAGGTCATGATCTCCAGATCCTGGGATCGATCTCCAGATCCTGGGATCGAGCCCCATGTTCAGCTCCCAGTTCAGCAGGGAGTCTACTTCTCCCTCTGCCTTTTCCCCTGCTTGTGCTCTCTCTGTCCTCTCTCAAATGAATAAATAAAATCTTTATTAAAAAAAAGAGAGAGACATGAAAGGATTAGGTACGTTTTGTTAACTTGTTTCACAGTGGTATTTTTAAGTTTTCAAATGAAAACAAATTTTAATTTTAATTAAAACTCATTTTAGAGTTCAATATTTTATTCTTAAAAATTATTTATAATATGCTTTTTCTTAAGGATCAGTTGCAACTAGAAGACTAACATTTTCAACCTACAACTATACATACTGTCTCCATCTAAAAAATGCTGGGAAAAAATGAAATTGACATATCAGAGTTTTTTTTCTTTTTCTTTTTTTTAAAGTACTCTCCACACCCAACGTGGAGCCCAATGCAGGGCTTGAACTCACAACCCTGAGATCAATACCTAAGCTGACGTCAAGAGTTGAACGCTTAACTGACTGAGGCACCCAGGTGCTGGACATTATCAGAGTTTCTGACTCATGGAAGGGAAAAACCTATACCAAAGAAACTGGGTAAAATTACAAATAAGAAATGAAATTATGATGAAATCCGTATTTCCCTCAACTTTATAACTGTTATAATTTATCTTACTGTGTCTTATGCAATGTAACATTTTAAAAACAATATTTATGTTGTCAGTTAAGTTGTAGTATCATTTTGAGACCAATCATTTTAAGTACAAAGAAAAAAGAACTGAAGATTTTAAACTTAGACAAGATAAGCTCTTTAAAAGGCACATTGTTTATCATGCTGTAATATATTATTTTATATTATAATGCTTTCAAACTAGAAATGAAAAAGCCACTGGAGCATCATACAGAACTGGTTATCATGTTACGCAGCTGGAGAAGCACAAGCACTTTTTTTTTTAATGTTCGGTTAGCCTACGTATAGTAAGTACATCATTAGTTTTTGATGTAGTGTTCAACGATTCATTATGAAAAGCACATGTATTAGCTGAGAGAGTTTTACAGCTGACACTGCTGAATGCCTACTGGATAAAAAGTCAGAAAATGAAATCACAGTTGTCACTTTGCAATGATCCAGTAAGTCGTCCAATTAAAGATTTAGCTGCAGCAGGATACTGAGCTGATCTCTCATCTGAAGTATCACAGTTTGCCTGAGAAATGGATGAATCTCCAGAATGGTGGACTTGCTGTTTGCTTATATTTGTCTGTTCATCAGCACAATGAATCATCAAAGATCTCTTTTATGTGACTCTTTGGCAACAAAATACAAGAGATGCTGAACTATTCAAAGTATTGAATAGTTTCTTTGAATCTCCAGGTTAGCAACAACTGTGCTAACATTGGCCTTGATGTTACAGAGGCAGTAGTGGATAACACTCCTGGTGCCTCAGCAAAAATCGAGGCAGTCGATTCGAATGATCTGCACTGTGTTGTCACCGTATCCTTCACCTTCACGCATCAGCAGGGGAAAAAACATCAGTTTCACTTAAGAATGTCCTTGATATCTAACCTGAGTAGACATTATTATAATAGTTTGTGTGATGAAATGATAGAATGGGAAAAACGGATAAAGCCCCACACAATGGATTTCTTGAGGAAAAGCATCTGGGCCACTGCTTGAGTTGTAAACGGAATTAGTCATCTGGTTCTTGAAACTTCATTTTAACTGGAAAGAACTGCCAGAAAAACTATGGTTATTCAGACTTGGCTATTTGGCAGACATTTTCTCGGAAATGAATGAAGTGAGCCTTGTCACTTCAAGGAATGTAAGTAAAAGCACTGTGGACAAGGATTAAACTCAACCTTACAGGTAAAAATTAGGATTTAGGAAAACTTGTATCTACTACCATGAGCTTGAGCGCTTCCTAATACTTAAAAGACTTTTCAGATAACGACAGTGTGATATTAACAGATGTGAATGTGATATTATATAACGGAATGTTCCAGTGTTTGGAAACTTTTAGAAATTTCAAGACACCAATATGTTTCAAATAACCAATGCATTATGTTATGATATCACATACAAATAAAAGACCCATTAAGAATGAGTAAATCATGGTAATAAAAGGTACAGCATAGAGCACACAGTCAGTGTTGTTGTAATAACATTGGATGGCGACAGGTGGGAGCAGCACTTGTGGTGGGCATAGCATAAGGTACAGAGTTGTCAAATCACTATGCTGTACACATGAAACTAATGAAACACTGTCAACTGTGTCTCAAAAAAAATAAACAATTTAAAAGATCCACTAAAGATCTTTTAGATCTTAAGATATGCCAACAGATTTTAATGTGAAAGAGTACAAACAGTTCATTAAAATGGCTTCAGATTCCACACTGCAACTAACCTTTAAGAAACTACCACTACTTAAGTTCTTGTGTGGTACCAAAGAATAGCCTCGATTATTTGAAAAGGCTATTAAAGTACTTCTCTCTTTTCCAACTACATATCTAAGTCAAATCATTTTTTCTTCATATGATTCAATGAAAACAACATGTTGCAAAGCAGACTGAGTGCAGACGAGAATGCAGAAGCAGACGAGAATCCAGCTGTCTTTCATTAAGCAACACATTAAAGAGATTTGCAAACATGTAAAACAATGTCATTATTCTCACTACATTTTCTGTTTTGTAAATACATCTATTCTTCATAAAATAACTCATATAGTAACATGTCATGGATTTGGTACTGTGATTTGAAATGAGTAAATATGTAGTCCTCAGTTTTAAAATTTACTCACACAAACAAAGGTACACTGGGGTTCTCAATCATTTTTATGAATGTAAAGTCACTGTAAGTCCAAAAAATTTGATAATCACTAATCTAGAAAATAGAACTCATCTATTTCTTTAGACCGGTTAATGCTACAGATAATATTAATGATAAAACTCACCTTTCCCAATTTTTTCTTTTCTGTTCAAATTTTCTTGTGAAAAGACCACTGTCCCCATCTTCCACTCTTGAAATAACAATTTTACGGCCCAGGTCAAAGTAAACCCTAAAGCACCCGACAGTCCTCAGAGGTGAAGGAGGAATTATTAGCCGCCTTTCCCTCTGGACATTCTTTGACAGGTTAAAGGCTGGGGGGGTCTATGATTAGTGTCAGTAATTCTCCATGTCCTCTGGGAGTCCTGAGAGGTAACAAACAAGCCTTCTTCTACAACACGTATTTTACTTCAGAGGAAATAATAGGCTTTGAAAGAGGTTTTTTGAAAAGACCCCTGAGTAACACATATTTACATCCAGAGTGAATTATAAGATCAAAACTATTTTAAACAACCCAACAAAATAAATTATTGTCTAAAAGTAGAAAAAATACCTAAGAACCTAAATGTGTAAGGCAAGCAGTTTGAATTTAAAATTTTTTAAATTTCCAAACTTGCCTATAAATTGTTGAAGATTCTATTAGCAACTCAGTAGGTAAATTTTTAAATTAGCTTTATGATTACATTTTTTAAATAGAAGGATTAACTTTCGAAGTACAGAATAGCTGAACACATTTTTTAGACGAGAGTTAGGAATATCTTAACTAAAGGACAGAAGAGGTGTGTGACTGATAATACTGTACTTCTCAAATTTCTTTCTCTGGCAGACCAGATGATGATGTAATGAATCATAGATTCATAAACTGCGTATCACTTCTCAGCTGTTTGTAATCAAATACTAACAAAGCTGTCATAGTTGGGGCGCCTGGGTGGCTCAGTTGGTTGAGCGTCTGACTCTTGGTTTCAGGTCAGGTTATGACCTCATGGTGGTGAGATCGAGCCCCTGGTCAGTCAGTCAGGCTTTGTGCTCAGTGGGGAGTCCACATCTCCCCTTCACCCTCTCCTTCTGCCCTGCTCATGCTCTCTCTCTCAAATAAATATATCTTAAAAAAAAAAAAAAGCTGTCATAGTATCACTAGATACTGGTAATTTTCTTCTTAAAGAGAAAAAAAAAGCCTTATTTCCAAATATTGACAAATGTAACCTGAAATATTTTTCAAATAATTTTCATGGATTTCCAAAATACACCTAAAATCATTTCACCTACATTATGTATTTTTAGAGACAAGCAAACACATTTCTGTCTGCTCTGAAAGTGCTTTAACATGCATAAGCACTGAACACGGGCTGGGTTTCCACAAAGAGCTGTCCTCACGCAGGCCTGTGCAGGATGACACAGGAGAGCCTCTCTGTGGAGCCCTAGAAATGTGCAGGGAGCACAACCAGAAGTTAGCAGACTCAAGTCACCCCAGCAGTTACCCGGTGTCTTTGCAGCCAGAGGTGTATTCAGTGTATCTGACAGAATCACTTTTCAACAACCTTCCTCTTCTCTATGACAAAATTATTTTCAGTAATAATAATGAAATGAAATGAATAGTGATAATATCCAGAAAAGAAACGGCAGTCACTTTCCTTTATTTAGCTTTATATGAACAATCACATCATTTTTAAGTAAGATAGAGTAGAAAAAAATACATTAGAGTAGAAAAAAAGGAAAACTAATGGATTTATGTATTTAATTATATTAATGGTTTTGAAAAAAGTAAATAACATTTCCATATATTGGTCATTATGGAAATGAATAATATTTGTTACTTGGAGCCTTAACTTCTAACAACGTCAAGAACTTTGTCAAAATTGATCTTCCTTGTACAGAGAATATTGCCAGATTTGTCAATCTATCCTTGCAGAGTTGATAGAGGAACACCTTTTATTAATTTTAACTTAGAAATGTTTTTTTCAAACGAAGCCCAAAATATATAAGTATTTTGGGAAAGTATTAGACACAAAGGTAAGTCTGATAGAGATTCGTAAAAATCCCATTTCTCATTAAATTCCAAAAAATGCAGTAGTATCCATGCCTTTGTTTCTTTGAGAACCATTCAAAGTGTTTACAAATGCCTCTGGGGTAAAAAATATCCACTTCTCAAGTATCCCTTCTGAAAGAAGCAAAATTAGAGAAAATGGCTGTTAGTGAACACAGACATTATTTGTCCCATTGCTTTAGAACAAGTATCCAGCTCTTGGTGAAAATGACTGGGGTATTCAACACTGCTGTTTTGATTTCTCTGGGCCATGTGAGATTAGCATCTTTTATCATTCCTCCGGACACTCTTCTTCAGAATTTGATTCTTTTTTTCTATGTAAATGTTCATTTCCTTACATTTTGTTGATGCACAGTAAATAGCCTTCACCCAAATTTCTGTGTGTTTATCTTCAAAGAAAAGTTTGAAAGCTTGGTATTTCACTATATATTGTTCAAGGCAGATTCTGGCTATTTGAGAATAAGTTTGTATCTGATTAACTTCAACTAAAATTCTACACCAGGAAAAAAAAAAAGATAATTCAAAAGAGAAAAACTGGAGTACAAAGGACAAAATCTGAGCTGACTCTCATGCATCCACATTCCTTCGGATCACAAAGTACTTCAAAGTGGAGATTAGCTTTTCAAAATTTACTGCGTCCTCGCCTCATAATGAGCATTCCTTCTTGTCTAGGAAAGACTTTCTGTAGCTTTTTCCAACAATGAGGTGAGATTTAAAAGAATGAATAAAATTTTTCCGACGTTCCAGAAAACATCACACATGAAGAAATGTTTCCCAAAAAGAAAATTCCACAAGGTTCAAAGAATGATTTCCAGAAGACAGAAATAAAATTTGAGATTAATCTCTTTGATTTCTGTATGAACTCTACCGTGAATATTGGCCACATATGTAGCACTCTCCTGTCGCTGACCACAACAGAGGTTTACGAAACAAGCATCCAGTTGTTTCAGGATATCCTCTGTGAGTTCAGCTGCAGTCTTTCCAGAAACATAAGAATGACTTCTTTATATCAACTCTTACTACCTTTTATAATGACAAATCTAACTCGAACATTTGATCTCTACGAAGCATCTGAAGTGCTATCAAAAACAATTCCAAGGTAATTTTTTTATATCTGCCACCACTAAAGCATACATTGATGTCATGTTTCACTTTCATTCTTTCTTTAGTTTTAGTTTTAAAACAATTAACAATTCCCACAACTACACAGTTAACTAATCTTCCACAAAGCAGGACAGAATGTCCAGTGGAAACAAGACAGTCTCGTCAACAGATGGTGCTGGGGAACTGGACAGCCACATGCAGGGGAATGAAACTGGACCATTTCCCTACACCATACACAGAAATAGACTCAAAATGGATGAAAGACCTAAATGTGAGACAGGAATCCATCAAAATCCTAGAGAAGAACACAGGCAGCAACCTCTTTGACTTCAGCCATAGCAACTTCTTACCAGACATGTTGCTGGGGGCAAGGGAAACAAAAGCAAAAATTAACTGGGATAAAGAAAGGGGGGGGGTAATCAGAAGGGGGAATGAACCATGAGAGACTATGGACTCTGAGAAACAAACTGAGGGCTACAGAAGGGAGGGGGGTGGGGGAATGGGATAGACCGGTGATGGGTAGTAAGGAGGGCACATATTGCATGGGGCACTGGGTGTTATACGCAACTAATGAATCATCGAGCCTTACATCGGAAACCGGGGATGTACTGTATGGTGACTAACATAATATAATAAAAAATCATTATAAAAAAAATTAACTACTGGGACTTCATCAAGATAAAAAGCTTCTGCACAGCAAAGGAAACAGTCAACAAAACTAAAAGGCAGCCTATGGAATGGGAGAAGATATCTGCAAATGACACATCTGATAAAGGGTTAGTATCCAAAATCTATAAAGAACATTTCAAACTCAACATCCAAAAAACAAATAATCCAGTTAAGAAATAGACAGAAGAGGGGGCGCCTGGGTGGCTCAGTCATTAAGCATCTGCCTTCGGCTCAGGCGTGATCCCAGAGTCCTGGGATTGAGCCCCGCATCGGGCTCCCTGCTCCGCTAGGAGCCTGCTTCTTCCTCTCTCACTCCCCCTGCTTGTGTTCCCTCTCTCAATGGCTGTCTCTCTCTGTGTCAAATAAATAAATAAAATCTTAAAAAAAAAAAAAGAAAGAAAGAAATGGACAGAAGACATAAATAGACGTTTTTCCAAAGAAGACATTCAGATGGCTAACAGACACAGAGAAGATGCTCCACATCACTGGGCATCAGGAAAACACAAATCAAAATCACAATGAGATAACACCTCACAGCAGTCAGAACAGCTAAAAAGAACAACTCGGGAACCAACAGGTGTTGGCAAGGATGTGGAGAAAGGGAAACCCTCTTACACTGTTGGTGGGAATGCAAACTGGTACAGCCACTCTGGAAAACAGTATGGAGGTTCTCAGAAAGTTAAAAATAGAGCTACCCTACAATCCAGCAATTGTACTACTAGGTATTTACCCAGAGGATAAAAAAATGCAGATTTGAAGGGGCACGTGCACCCCAATGTTTATAGCACTATAAACAATAGCCAAATTATGGAAAGAGCCAAAGTGTTCATTGACTGATGAACCGATAAAGAAGATGTGGGGTGTGTGTATATATATATATATACCATGAAAAACTACTCAGCCATCAAAAAGAATGAAATCTTGGGGCACCTGGGTGGCTCAGTCGGCTGAGTGTCCAACTCCTATCTTCAGCTCAGGTCATGATCTCAGGGTTGTGGGATCGAGCCCCATGTTGGGCTCTGCACTCTCCTTCTCTCCCTCTCCCTCTCCCCCTCCCCCTGCTTGCATGCTCTGTCTCTCTCTCTCTCTCTCTAAAATAAATAAATAAATCTTTAAAAAAAAAGATAAAAGGAAAATTTACTGGGATACAGTGTCCCTCAAAATTCATGTCACTTAGAAAGTCAGAATGTGACATTACCTGGAAATAGGGTCCTTACAATGTAATTAATTATTAAAATGAGGTTTTACTGGATTAGGATGGGCCCTAATCCAAAGGCTGGCATCCTTATAAGAAAAGCAGAGACACACATGGAGAGAGAGGCAGAGATTGGAGTACCCCATCTCTAAGCCAAGAAATGCCAAGGATCAGCCATAACCCAACCACCAGAGGCTGGAAGAGGCAAGGAAGGATCCATCCTGGAGCCTTTAGAAGGAACGTGGCCTGCCAACATCTTGATTTTGGACTTTGAGCCTCCAGGACTATGAGAAAGTAAATTCTTTTTGTTCTAAGCTACTCTGTTAGTTATGGCTGTCCTAAGAAACCTGGGACACACAGAGGGAGACATACTTCACAATCTCTGTGACCTCTCAGTATTGATCAGAAGTACAGAGTGGTCAGAAATGCACCTTGATTATTCTGAATTCCATATTTTTTGGCTATGTACTTTTAAGGTCTTTAAAGAGCCAAGAGCAGCACTTAGAAAGAAAAAGAAAACAATCTCACTGGCATTGTGCTCTCTTTGTGCCCTGTAGGTACTGCAAAGATAAAGCTGGGAACTTAAGAAATAAAGAACAAAGCAAAATTTGAAAAAAGAAAAAAAGAACAAATCTCCATTATTGTTCTAATTGTAATAGCTAGGGGCAATTTTTTACCTCTTCTGGCTTAGGAACTGTGCAAAATAATTTCTAATTGTGGAATACAAATTATTACATTATTTTGTCTATTTCCCTTCAATAATTTAATTGAAGAATCTTGATGCTAAGTCAAATACAAACAACTACCTTCTGTTGCTTTTAGCAAGATTTACCTTACATAGGGAATGCACGGGAGGGTCTTACAAAATAAGCCGTGCTAAAGAGAAATATCAACTAATTGATTTCCTATTTTTCTAGAAAGGTAAACTATAATGGTCCTTCAAACATACTTATTATATGTCTTTGACACATATTAGGTAGGAATTCAGTATAATCAATTAGTAGGATAAAAATATTCAATTAACCTGGGCAGAAGATGGCAAAACAATGATTAGGAAGGTTTTTTTATCCCATTTACCCAGAGTAGCCTCTCCCACTAAACTTATACACAAAACTTCCTTTTTAAAAGAAAGCGGACTCTACAGGACTTGCATTCTAGGATCCCTGTGAAATGACCTGTTGGACAGAATTTATAATATCCCAATGCCTATCTTTTATTTTTTCAATTTATTTTTAAATATCCTATATTTTCTTCATATGACCTCCCTTCAACTTTCAGTATGTGCCTCAAAGATCTCTTTCAACAATAAAAAAATTTTTCGGTCATCAAGATATTCTTCCCTGTTCACAAAGAAATGTAGTCAGCCCTTTCCCTCCTACTAGACCCGGTACATCTCTGCTGCACGGGCTGCATCCAAAATTTGTAACTTCCCCGAGGCCTTTTGTCTGAGTTCACTGTGCTGCTGTCTTGAGGCATAGTAAACAAAGAATAAAAATGCGTATGTCTGGGACGCCTGGGTGGCTCCCTCGGTTAAGCATCTGCCTTTGGCTCAGGTCATGATCTCAGGGTCCTGGGATCGAGTCCTGCATCGGGCTCCTTTCTCAATAGGGAGCCTGCTTCTCCCTCTGCCTGCTGCTGCCCCGCTTGTGGCCACGCTCTCTCAAAAAAATAGATAAAATATTTTTTAAAAATGCGTATGTCTAATATGAACATATGGAAGAGTGGCATGAAAGATATAAAACTGAAGCAAGATGGATTTCAATAAGATAGTTTAAAAATAGGAACAGTTTTACATAGAGCAAGCCCAAGATAACAACAGAACCATCAGGATATGAGAGCAATTGAGGTGAGATAAGGAGGTGCTCGTGACGAGAACCAGAGTCCTGCCACAACAGCTAGTGCGGGGGACATGTGAGCGTGTGGAGTGAAAGTGAAATACAAGCACTCTGGAAGGCAGGTTAGCATGCTCTCTCAAAGCTGACCTGCATGTGCCCTACGATCCAGTGATTCCATCCCAGCAGAAATGCTGAGCTCCGACTAATCATCAAGAATGTTCATAGTAGCATTACTCAGAATGGCCAAAACTGGAAACTCCCGGGGCGCCTGGGTGGCGCAGTCGTTAAGCGTCTGCCTTCGGCTCAGGGCGTGATCCCGGCGTTCTGGGATCAAGCCCCATGTCAGGCTCCTCCGCTGGGAGCCTGCTTCTTCCTCTCCCGCTCCCCCTGCTTGTGTTCCCTCTCTCGCTGGCTGTCTCTATGTCTGTCAAATAAATAAATAAAATCTTAAAAAAAAAAAAACTGGAAACTACCTAAATTTCAACAGCAGAACGTATAATACATTGAAGTATCACACAACAATATAAATAAACAAACCATGCTTATATATGACCACATATTGAAATGCCACAAATATGATGTTGAGACAAGTTAACCGGACACAAAAGGATACAGGCCATGTGGTTCCACGTACATAAAGGTTGAAAGCAGCAAAAGTAAACGATAGTGTTAGAAGGCGGGACAGTGGATCCCTGGGAAGGAGGGAGGTGCAGTGAGTGGAGAGGCTCACAAAGGGCAGGGGGAGCTTCTGAGGCGCTAGCAATGCTCTATTTCTCAATCAGGATGACTGTTACATAAATGTCCTTTTTCTAATCATTCATTAAGCATTTCACATATGTTCTGTGTATTTTGCTGTATGTGTGTTATACTTCACAAGAAACGGAAAATAAAAAGAAATTCTAATCTGACAACATGGATGGACCTAGAGGGTATTATGTTAATGGAAATAAATCAGAGAAAGACAAATACCATATGATTTCACTTACGTGTGGTATCTAAAAACCAAACAGACGAATACACAAACAAGAGCAGAAACAGACCCAATTTCTGTTTCAACAAATTGATGGTTGACAGACAGGAAGGGGTGTGAGGATGGGTAAAATGGGTGAAGAGGAGTGGGAGGTATAGGCTTTCCGTTATGGAATAAATAAGTCACGGACATAAAAGGCACAGCAAAGGGAATATAGTGAATGGTACTGTAATAGTGTCGTATGGTGGCAGGAGGTAGCCACACTCATTAGCATAGCATATTAAACAGAGTTGTCCAATCACTATATTGTACACCTGAAACTAATGTAACATTGTGCGTCAACTACACTTCAATTTAAAAAGAGAAAAGAAATCCCAATCTGACACATTTCCACCAAAGAAATAAGACTGGGAGACTCCTGCCAAGACACAGATAAGAATGGCAAATAGTCAAATTCCGTGCTTGCTAAAACACTGGCAAGTCTGAAACCATCTGAAAACATGAAGAAATTTAGAGCTGGCAAGATACTGAATTCCCTGTAAGAACCATCCTGGAAACACAGGTGAATTAGGTATTATCTCTCACTTACAAAATGTGAAATTAATCTATACTTTTAATCTAAATGTCAAAGGCAAATACTGATTCCTGAAACTTGCAGAGAGCTCAGATTTTTACTTCATTCTGGTTTCCTCTTTGGAGCAATCAGAATTGTGGGAGGCACAAGAGATCATCCGATCCAGCCTCTGCCACCCCAGTCTAATGGAGAAATGGAAATAAATTCTCTTCAAAGTTCCCACCGCACATGCATGCTGAGGTGTTCCTCAGGGGCCATCCCAGCGTGCACAACCTTGAGTACTACACAGCTGCTCCCTTGGTCTCACATGCTCCACTCTAAGTTCATTTCCTCCTCCACCTCTATCCAATTACAGATGAATGAAAAATTTCATGAATAACAAGTTAAAGCATTAGCAAACGTGTCCTCAGCTCTCTGAGGTAAATTACCTTATTCCTTTATCCTCTTTTTCCTTCAATCACCTTCATGGCTGTCTTCTGAGCCTTCTAATGAGCAGTATACAAAAGTAATTTAAATGTTATAATAAGGTTTTAACAGGCTAACTAAAATAGTACCTTAAGACTCCTACATGACATAGAACTACTGTTCCTATAACATTCTAGAAATAAGAAGACAATTTCAAAAGCCATAGCGGGGAAAGAGACCTAGTTTTGGACCCAAGCCTCACCTCAAACTTCAAAGTGTTCCTCAAATACAAGGGATTTCATTAGCATGCGTACAAGCAGGGTAAGTGGAGGGTCCAGAAAATAATTTCAAACCACACCACACACCAAGACACCTTGTAAAACAGCACCAAACCACCCTAACATGGCATGATCAGAAATCAGTAGTTTATCCAAAGTGAAGGTATTCCGACACTCAGGTAAAGAGATTCAGTTTTCCACCTCAACTGGGCCCTCGATGCTGCCCCAGAATCCTGTCATTTGCCTTAGCCCCTTCTAGCCTTTTCTCTATAGTAGCTATTTTAAGACTTCACTTTCTCAAATTTCTAACTTGCCCCCCATTCCTCTCAACAAGACATTACATCCTACTGCCAAGGACAGAAAAAAGTTACCTAACCAGAACTCCTTAAACTTTCTTGCTCAGATCCACTTTTTCCTCTTTAGACTCTGCTGAAAAAAGAGCCTGCAATTCCCATAGAAAGAAACTATATCTTTGTAGTCCTAGATATCTTCAAAATTACTTCCATCCTCAAGCTCCATCCGTTCCTCTACGTGCTATCTTTAACCCCTATGACAACAAAAACAGAGCCCCTCGCCCCCACTGCATCCATTCACTAGGGTGGTGATGTCATCCTCCCGACCTTCCCAGAGACTCTGCCCTCTCCAGCACCTCTTCCGTTTTGAACTGTTTTCAGTCTTGCCCTGTCTACTGGCTGCTTCCCATCAGGGTTTTGCTGTAATTGCTCTTCATTCTCCTAATGCTGTTCTTCCTTATGTTGCAACATTTGAACTTCTAGAATAGTTGCAAAGACAGTACGAAGAACTGAATACCCTTCACCCAGAGACCCCAACGAGTTTTGTCAGTTGCCCCAATGACATTGTTTATAGCAGAAAAGATCCGGCACTGCACCGAGCTGTGACATCTCTCTAGTTCCTCAGTCCTTCCTTGACACTTTTTAAGTTACGTAGATTGAAGTACATTTGAAGGGTTTACCTAATGGAGCTCAATTTGAGATTGCCTGATGCTTCTCCAAGATTAGATCCAGGTTATCTGCTTTGGCAGGACTATCACAGCCGTATTCTTGTTGCAGCTTTTTGGGGGGACACCATGTCACCTTGTCATGTTGGTGGGGATAACCTTAATCACTTAATCAAGACAGTGTCTGCTAGATTTCCCCACTGTATTTTTCCCCCATTATAATTATAAATACTTTGTTGAGAGATGCTTTGAGGCTATATACATATTATTTCATGCCACTTTTACCCTCAGTTTTAGCATCCATTCATATTTCTTCCCTGAATTACTTATAACTACCTATCAAATGATTATTTTTAGTTCCATTATTCCTTCTACATTTATTACTTGATATTCCACTTTAATGAATCACTCTCTTTTCTTTCGTTTACTTGTTAAATGGATTATAACCCTTTACTATCACTCTTTATTTTAATGCTCCAATTTTCTCAGATTTGGCCAGTGGGGGCACATTAAACTGGTTCTAGTGTCCTTTCAACTTATCCCATCATTCTTTTTTTTTTTTTTAATTTTATTTATTTGACAGAGAGACAGCATGCACACATGAGCGGGGGAAAGGAAGAAAGAGAAAGGAAAAGAGAATCTTAAGGAGACTCTCCGCTGAGCACAGAGCCTGACATGGGGCTTGATCTCACAATCCTGAGATCATGATCTGAGCTGAAATCAAGAGTCCGGCGCTTAGGTGGCACAGTGGTTAAGCGTCTGCCTTCGGCTCAGGGCGTGATCCCGGCGTTCTGGGATCGAGCCGCACATCAGGCTCCTCCACTGGGAGCCTCCTTCTTCCTCTCCCACTCCCCCTCCTTGTGTTCCCTCTCTCGCTGGCTGTCTCTGTCGAATAAATAAATAAAATCTTAAAAAAAAAAAAAAAAAAGAGTCCAGCGCTTAACTAACTGAGCCACCTAGGTCCCCCAACTTATCTGATCATTCTGGAGTACTTTCTTACTTTCTAGTGCAGCAAGATATTCTAAGCTCCAGCCCCAGCATTCAACATTTCTCCAAAGAGCCCTGCTCCCTTTAAGTAGACAGTGTTATTTAAAGACCAAGATCTGGGGCGCCTGGGTGGCTCAGTCATTAAGCGTCTGCCTTCGGCTCAGGGTGTGATCCCAGAGTTCTGGGAGCGAGCCCCGCATCAGGCTCTGCCGCTGGGAGCCTGCTTCTTCCTCTCCCACTCCCCCTGCTTGTGTTCCCTCTCTCGCTGGCTGTCTCTCTGTCACATAAATAAATAAAATCTCTAAAAAAAAAATAAAGACCAAGATCTGAACACTAGCTCTGTTCATTGTTACTAGAGTGCCACTATTCTCAGGACCTGTGGGAAAGCCTGGGAAGAGCTAGAAAGTGTGTGTGTGTGTGTGTGTGTGTGTGTGTGTGTGTGTAAATACACACATGCATTTACATCTGTACAGTTCTATTTTTATCTACATAAGCTGAAAATCATGAGTTCATACTATTAACTCCAATTCCAATCCATTCTAGTTTTCTCTTTTCTTTTTTTTTTAATATTTTATTTATTTATTTA
The DNA here is from genome assembly GCF_024610735.1 of Ursus americanus. NCBI lineage: Eukaryota > Metazoa > Chordata > Mammalia > Carnivora > Ursidae > Ursus > Ursus americanus. The sequence goes on along the minus strand of NC_142134.1, from coordinate 2,258,484 downwards.
TTTATTTGAAAGAGAGAGAGAACATGCTGGGGAGAGGAGGAGAGGGAGAGGAAGAAGCAGACTCCCTGCTGAGCAGGAAGCCCAACATGGGGCTCAATCTGGGACTCTGGGATCAGGACCTGGGCTGAGGGGACGCTCAACTGACTGAGCCCCGCAGGTGCCCCAGTTTTTCTCTTTTCTATATGTAAACCACTTTCCTCCATCCATAAAAAAGCTAGATCTCTCCATCCCACTTACAATAGCACCAAAAACCATACGTTACTTTGTAATTAACTTAACCAGAGACGTAAAGGATCTATATTCTAGAAACTATAAATCACTCTTGAAAGCCATTGAAGAAGACACAAAAAGATGGAAAAATATTCCATGCTCATGGATCGGAAGAATTAACATAGTTAAAATGTCCATGCTACCCAGAGCAATCTACACTTTCAATGCTATCCCTATCAAAATACCAAGGACATTTTTCAAAGAACTGGAACAAACAGTCCTTAAATTTGTATGGAACCAGAAAAGGCCCCGCATCACCAAGGAACTGTTGAAAAGGAAAAACAAAGCTGGGGGCATCACAATGCCGGATTTCGAGCTGTACTACAAAGCTGTGATTACAAAGACAGCATGGTACTGGCACAAAAACAGACACATAGGCCAATGGAACAGAATAGAGAGCCCAGAAATGGACCCTCGGCTCTTTGGGCAACTAATATTTGATAAAGCAGGAAAAAATATCCAGTGGGAAAAAGACAGTCTCTTCAATAAATGGTGCTGGGAAAATTGGACAGCTACATGCAAAAGAATGAAACTTGACCACTCTCTCACACCATACACAAAGATAAACTCCAAATGGACGAAAGACCTCGATGTGAGACAGGAATCCATCCAAATCCTAGAGGAGAACATAGGCAGCAACCTCTATGACATCGGCCAAAGCAACCTTTTTCATGACACATCTCCAAAGGCAAGAGAAACAAAAGATAAAATGAACTTGTGGGACTTCATCAAGATAAAAAGCTTCTGCACAGCCAAGGAAACAGTCAAAAAAACTAAGAGGCAGCCCACGGAATGGGAGAATATATTTGCAAATGATGCTACAGATAAAAGACTGGTATCCAAGATTTACAAAGAACTTCTCAAACTCAATACGTGAGAAACAAATAAACAAATCATAAAATGGGCAGAAGATATGAACAGACACTTTTCCAATGAAGACATACAAATGGCTAACAGACACATGAAAAAATGTTCAAAATCATTAGCCATCAGGGAAGTTCAAATCAAAACCACACTAAGATACCACCTTACGCAAGTTAGAACAGCAAAAATTGACAAGGCAAGAAACAACAATTGCTGGAGAGGATGTGCAGAAAGGGGATCCCTCCTACATTGTTGGTGGGAATGCAAGTTGGTACAGCCACTCTGGAAAACAGTGTGGAGGTCCCTTAAAAAGTTAAAAATTGAGCTACCCTATGATCCAGCCATTGCACTACTGGGTATTTACCCCAAAGATACAGACGTAGTGAAGAGAAGGGCCATATGCACCCCAATGTTCATAGCAGCATTGTCCACAATAGCTAAATCGTGGAAGGAGCCGAGATGCCCTTCAACAGATGACTGGATTAAGAGTTGTGGTCCATATATACAATGGAATATTATTCAGCTATCAAAAAGAACGAGTTCTCAACATTTGCTGCAACATGGACGGCACTGGAGGAGATAATGCTAAGTGAAATAAGTCAAGCAGAGAAAGACAACTATCATATGATTTCTCTCATCTATGGAACATAAGAACTAGGATGATCGGTAGGGGAGGAAAGGGATAAAGAAAGGGGGGGTAATCAGAAGGGGGAATGAAGCATGAGAGACTATGGACTCTGAGAAACAAACTGAGGACTTCAGAGGGGAGGGGGTGGGGGAATGGGATAGACCGGTGATGGGTAGTAAGGAGGGCACGTATTGCATGGTGCACTCGGTGTTATACGCAACTAATGAATCATCGAACTTTACATCAGAAACCGGGGATGTACTGTATGGTGACTAACATAATATAATTTAAAAAATTTAAAAAAAAAAAAGCTAGATCTCAGTAGTTCAATATATTTACTTATTTGCACAGTCCCCTGCACGAAGCCAGTCTTCTGACCCCAACTAGCTGTCATTCCCACGTGGCTCAGGGGTGGTTCCCATCAAACATTTCTCGGAGTCATCTATTCTCACTGTCTTCACTTCCTCAACTTTAGCCACTTTTCCACCTAGCGCAGTCTGACTTCCATTCTGGCGGAGTCCGGCAGTCACCCCCTTGTTACCAAATCTAGAAGATCTTTCTCATTCCTTTTCCAACCTGAGTTCCTTGCAGCATCGGACACTCTTTGAACATCCTCTGCTTCTTAAAATACTCTATTCCTCTGGCGTCTGTGACTCCCCAGTCAACTGGTTTTGCCTCTACCTCTTTGGTCATTTATTCTTCAATTCCTCTATGGGCTTTTTTCCTCTCCTTGCTTAATTATTATGCTGCCGGGTTTTGTCCTAGCGCTTCTCTCCATGCAGTCCCTGAGGTAGTTCATCCCCTCCCATGACTACAATTAACTTACTCTTTTGATTTCCACTTCTAATCTTTAATCTAGATCTAATTCCCAAGCTCCAGACCTATATAATGAAATGCCCATCAAATATCATTCCTTAGGTATCTCTTAATCACTCCATACAAAACACATTCAACACAGAAATCATTTCCACCCCATCCTGTCCCTCAAACCTGCTCTTCTTTCTGAGGAATTGAGTTCAAAGAACAGAAATGTAACCTGTTCAGTGGCCCAAACTCAAGCAATTTAAGAACCATTGTTAACCCACCCTACATCGACAAGTATTAACTCCCAAATCTCTCTCAAATCTATTTCCTCAGCAATTCCATAGACTGAGCAATCATCATCTTGTGCCTGGATCACCACCACAGTCTTCTAACTGGCCTCTCATTCTTGTCATTCTTCCACTCTGATCTGCACGATCCTTATAAAACAAATATGATCATGGTTCTCTCCTTAAAACCCTTCATAGACTTCCCACTGCCTTCAGGCAGTCCAGTTCCTTCACATGGCTTACCAGACCCTGCATGAGCTTGCCCCAGCCTACCTTTACAAAACCATCCCTTGTTCTACTTCAAACTCAAACTCAGCCACATTGAAATGACTTTCACCTCCACAGTCACACAATATTCCTTCGAGTCCCTCTGCCTCTTGACTGCATTGCTTGGTCAAATTCTACTTATCCCTTAAAACACAGATATCATCTTGTCTGGTAATCTTCCCAGAATGCTCCTGCTCTGATCCTTCTACAGTACTCTTTATTTCTCTAGAATGCTTACTACACTTTATTGCAATTGCTTGTTTAATTATTTAATTTCCCAACCAAATTGTTAGCCCTACTAAGACCTCAGGAGAAACGGAAACAATGACTTATCCACTGCTCTATCACCAGAGCATAGCAAAGTGGCTGAAACCCAACAGATGTTCCCTAAGTACTTAGTGAATAAAAGAGTCTCAAAAATAATAAACCCCATAGTTGCCACAGACAAAGTGTACACTACACAGATACACATTAACACAAGGCTTGGGAAAATAGAGCTTCTTTCACTCCTCGCCAATTTGAAAAATGGCATCTTTAAATGTAATAAACAATAATGCAACCATACTAGCCTGAATGAAAAGAATTATTTCCCACAAATAGAAAAACACAGAAGTTCTTCTTCCTTTCATGAAAATAACAGACACAACTCAACATGTGAGAGAGCAGACATCTTGTACCAAGAGAGTTAGAATAAGAGTGAATGTTTTGGCCCTTCAGACAAGCTCTAGGATATTCTCCCTATATACACTGTGGACACATACATACACACACACATTCACACACACTCACAATGTCTCAGAAAATACAGAGCATGATTAAACAAAGAAAAAATAGATAATGAGCTTCTAAAGGTATATTTCCATATTTAGCATGGTGTCTGGCCCAAAGGACAGGTAACCCCAAATGTGAGAGACGACACCAGAGTATAACCCCAGCCAACCACAAACACCAAAGGTTGATATTGGGGGAAGGAGGAGACCTATGAAGGGGATTAAGATTGCCACTACTTACTGTACACTATTATAAGCCAGATCCAGGTGACGTCATCTTTACTGTCCCATTTTACATATAAGGAAAGGACACTTGAAGGACTAAATACGTAACCTACAGCTAATGAATACCAAACCGTAGTTCTCCTCAATCCTGGGTGCTACACCCCAAACCAGGCAGGACCTAGTCATTGCTTTAGACTAAAGACAAATCTTCCCTTCAATATCCTCTAGCTAAGGTTACCATAAGGTTTATTCACAGATTTAGAGACAAAACAGATGGTTATACCTTCAGGAGGAAACATTTTTATTGTATTTTTTATTTTTTTAGTTTTAGTTTTTTAAAGAATTCTTGTTAATCTAGATGGGTGTGATAAATGTATCATGGTCAATTTTTTCAAAGATTTTATTCATTTATTCATGAGAGACAGACAGAGAGAGGTAGAGGGAGAAGTAGGCTCCCCGCGGGTCAGGGAGTTTGATACGGGACTCAGTGCCAGGACCCTGGGATTATGACCTGGGCCAAAGGCAGAAACTTAACCGACTGAGCCACCCAGGCACCCTGTATCTTTTTTTTTTTTTTTTTGTAATGGTCCCTGACAGATGGAGGAGGGGGGCGAGATTTTTCTAGAGGTACTTTGAGAGCAATACTTTTGAGTACAGGGACTATTTTTCCCCATTGTCCTCTCTAGATAGCTCCAGTTTCAATCTTGACTCAATTTTAGAACTTTTAAAGTGACATGAAAAGGCAGTTTTATGTATAATGACCTATATAAGATGTTTTAATTCTAAAAGCAGGACTCAAGTACACTGCTTTGGAAAAGGGACCCTGAGGCTCACCTATTATTTTGCCTTTCAGAATCAGAGAGGCTTGAGGATACAAGGCATACTGTGAGAGGGGGAACAGATGAAACTGTAAGCTCCATGTCAGAACCTTAGTCCCCTTCTGCCACTAGACTCCCTGAATGATAACAACCAGTCTTATATTCCCCAGGCAGGAGAGTGGAGAATGTCCTCATGGGCAAAGCTAAATACACACACACACACACACACACACACACACACACACACACACAATCTCTAGCTACTGACATGTGGGCATCACACCATGATAAAGCTGGGTTTCCACCTGAATAATGAATATTGAAGCTCATATAGGACTTCAAATCTGCATTTTTGTGAGTCAATCTTCAGAATGGACACCAAGGATCACCAGACAGTCAAGGAAGATCTCTAATGGGAAAGACAGAGATCAAAACAAATAGAAGAAGTAAAGAAATATGGAAAACAAAACAATGCAGAGAAAACTTCAAAAATACTTACAGTAATAATTAACATTCTCAGAGAAATGAGAAGATACTATAATTATAAAATACAAAAAGAATGCAATTTAAAAATAAAAACCTTTTGGAGAGCCTGGCTGGCTCACTCAGTAGAGCTTACAACTCTTGATCTTGGGGCTGTGAGTTCAAGCCCCACACTGGGTGTGGAGAGTACTTAAAAAAAAAAGGGGGGGGTGCCTGAGTAGCTCAGTTGGTTAGGGGTCTGCCTTCGACTCAGGTTATGATCTCAGGGTCCTGGGATTGAAACCCACGTCAGGCTCCCTGCTCAGCAGGCAGTCTGCTTCTGCCTCTCCTGCCCACCCCTGCTTATACTCTCTTGCATGAGCACTCTCTCTCTCTCAAATAAAATCTTTTTTAAAAAATGTTTAAATTAAATCTTTAAAAACTTAATAAAGTTATAAAAAATAAAAAACTTTTAAGAAACTTTTTAGTTACAACAAAAATAAACTATCTAATTTTAAAAACTGAAGATAAAATCAAGTAAATTTCCCAGAAGACAGAATAAAAAGACAAGATAGAATACAGAAAGGAAAATCTAAGAATATTGCTCAGTCCAGGAGGCCCAATATCTAATCAACAGTTGTACCAAAAAAACAAAACAAAGATAATAAATGAAAAATTATAAAAGATATAATACAAGAAAATTTCCAGATTGAGTTCTAGATTGGAAGAGCCCACAAGGATAACTGGCACAAGAACAACAACAACCAAAATCCACTCATTTTCCAATTTTTAAATTTAGATTATCAGAGATAAAGAAATCCTAAAAGCTTCCAGAAGCCAACAAAAATATTCCTATACAAGAAAACAAAAATTAGAATATAACTATATTTCAAAACAGAAATACTAAAAGCTAAAAGATAATGAAGGAATGTCTTCAAGATTCTGAAGGAAAATTATTTCCAACCTAGACTTCCATACCCAGCCAAACTATCAAGTAACTGAAGATGGACTTTATGTATTTACACGTCTACAAGTTCTCAAAAATGCTATCTCCTACACACCCATTCTCAGGAATCTATAGTGTATCAGCAAATGTGGAAAGTCAGATTAAAAAAAAAAAAAAGAAGAAACATGGGTCCAAAGAAACAGGGTTCCATGTTTAATCCAGAAGAAAGATGAAGGGAATACCTAGAATTCCTAGAAGAAAAATAAATAAAATTCCAAGAATAATAATAAAAGGAAGTTCCAGGACAACAGTTAAGTAGAAGGTCTAGACAGTAACCAAGAAAAATCAGGGAGATGAAGAAGAGAGAAGTTTTGAGAGATACCAAAAATTAAAAGAATAATAATAGCAACAATAAACAATGGAGAGACCACCTAGTGAGTGTGACTAAATTTAAAAGGTATTTCAAGTATGTCAGAGAGTTTGTACTTGATTTAGAGGAAGATAAAAGAAAAACAAAGCAACTGGTAACATGAGGCAATTATTAACTCTAAGGAAAAGAGAAAGTTGCAAAAGAAAGGAAATATGATTTTAGTATACCATGTAATTCAGCTTTGAATAGTATATTCATAATATAATAATGTAAACACTGAGTACTAAGTTAACAAAAATGGCCATTGGACCACATTGGAAGGGAAGAGGGAGGCAAAATATGTATGCTGGGGGCCAAGAAGGGTCAACAGAGAGAATCACGTAAGACAGCTATATCCTCATCCTCTAGGTTTGAAGTCAATAGATAATACATCAAACTGAAAAATTAGAAAACAGCAGTAGAAGCAGGTTATTTGGGAAAATGAAGATAAACAGGAGAAATAACTAAAAGTTAAAAATGATTGATCCTGAGGAATAGAAAATAGGAACAGGAAGCATTGGGCTAGATACCTTATTACCTTCTAGTAATATCTGAGCTTTAAAATTATACATACGTACTACTTTGATATAACGTACAATTTAAGAACACAGTAGGAGAATATTTATAAATAAAATAATATGTAAAGTCTGATCCATTTATAAATATAAATACACACAGAGAGCAGCTCTGGAATGCATGTAACTGTTACTAGTGACTGTCTCTGTGTGATGAGGTTACAGGAGTTTTGCTGGTTTCTTCTTTTCCTACAAAGATCTGTTTTGCTATTTTAACAAGAAATATACTTTTTCTTCACGAAGTATTTTAAAGTATTTGCTTACCTTAGCTGATTTTTTAATACTTAAGCCTCCATCCAGTTTAAAAAGAATTGTCATGTTGTATCCAGTCTGGTTTCCATGTCCATGAGGCCACCAAGTTTCTACGGTAACATTCTTTGAAGAAATAATGTAAGTTATTCTAAGTAATCTGTGGCATATCTTCCACAAAATTATACAGTGATTAAGAGCATTGTATCGATGCCTCATAGAGTCAAGCACAGAAATTCTAGGTTCCATATTATGCCAAATTATACCAACCCATAGATAATATTTAAAAATCAACATGATAGGTGTTCAGCATGGATTAATATACAAAAAGAGAAAGAACAGAATAACATGGGTTTTCAGAAAAGCAATTATTTCCATTTTTAACACTGAAATTTACATTTATTCTGTGTTCTTAACATTTAGAATTGGACTTTGAGGTTGACTCTTCTCCCAAGCCCAGAACCAGAAATTGTTTGGGGTCCTCACTTTATCCAAATAGTCACAATGTTGCTTTACTCCATCCTGTTCAGTTCACAATGATCAATTACAGGAATAAAAAAAGAAAAAGAAAAGGGAAAATACAGCCCACTTTTACCCATGAAGGATCATGAGCTTAGAATTAGATTTTTGCATATAAAATAAGCACCAATATTCAAAATAATTTACTGTATTTAATAATCAGTGAAATCAGAAATAATCAGAAATCATACAGAAATAATCACTGTATTTAAATGCAATGCTTAGAATGTATTTGGATTTAGGATACTGCAACAGTGCAAAAAAAATTCAGGTAAAACACACCTGACTTCCTGGGAGAAAAGGAGGCCAAATCACATATTCTCCATTTCCTTATTCTTAAAACTTGGGAATATCATTCCTTAGTTCGTAACACACACAAAACATATGAGAGGTTAAAAGTGAAGGAGAAAATGGAAAAGTACATTTTTCTTTCATTCTCAGTCCCTTCTTTCCAGCCATTTCTTTTGAATAGTATTGCTTTTCATCTAGTGGCTCTAAGGAAGTATCATCATTCACCTTATTAATTTTCACAAATAGCTCAACAGTCCTTTCCCCAGGTTGAAGTTCAATGCTGTGTGTCTGCTGTGTTTGCAGTTTAGGGATGGCTACGATCACCTGGCCAGAAACTGGCTGTGAGCTGACAACATCAAAAGAAGACTCTATTTCAAGACTCCACTCCTGGGTATGGTTATCTAAGGCATAGAGAAAAATAAAAGAAAAGAAACACATATATACATACATATATATGAAATATGCCAAGCATTATTGCTGTACTCCTTAGGATTCATTGAAGAAAAAACTGAAGCAGCTTCTAAACTAATAAGCACTCCACAGATCCTGTCATGACAAAAAGTCCAGCGGAAATTCTCATTTAATCTTTAGAGTTTAATCATTCACTTTGGTTTTTTGTGTTTTTTTAAATCATTCATTGTGAAGAAGAATAACCAAAAGTATATATTTTATATACTTTTGTTACAATCATAAGTCATAAAAACTTTATAAATAGGGCATGAATAGAATATCACAAATGAAAATATAACATAAATTTTCTAAGATTGATACATGCTTGTTCCTTTTTATAAAGCAAAGTAAAAATACAGAGTTTCTAAGCCATTTAATAAGGTATAAACTTAGATGTAGTAGAATTAATCGTGTGAAAAAGCAGAGATATACAGTTGACCCTTGAACAACATGGGTTTGAACTACATGAGTCCATTTATGTGATTTTTTTCAAAAAATATATTGGAAAGTCTTTGGGAGATTTGTGACAATTTGAAAAACTTCATAGTAGAACTATAAAGCTTAGAAATACCAAAGAAAATATAAGAAAAATTTAGGTATTATTGTAAGAGTACAATATATAATACATATACAAAATATGTGTTAGTCAACTCTATGTGTTATTTGTAAGGCTTCTGGTCAACAGCAGTCTGTATTAGTAGTGAAGTTTTGGGGGAGTCAATAGGGCACCTGGCTGGCTCAGTTGGTAGAGCCTGTGACTCTTGATCTTGGGATTGTAAATTCACATCCCACGTGGGTGTAGAGATTAACTTAAAAAAAGTTACATGTGAATTTTCAACTGCACAGGGAGTTAGTGCCCCTAATCCCCATGTTGCTCAATGGTCAACCATTTTATTTTAAATGTAGATTATGTAACCAATACATATTTACTGAGAACATTCTGTGTGCCATGTAGTTTGCTAAGTGATGGGAATTACATGGTGACCACGATAAACATGGCCCCTGACCGCATGAGTTAAGAGGCTAACGGGATATAGACCAATACAAAAGTGAAATAATACCGCAATGGGAGAAATATGAGGTTGTCCTGAGAAAACACTCATAGGAAGGAAGGTCACTTAACTTACAGACGGTGAGGGAAGGCCTTTATGACAAAGCAGTATCTAGCTGAGCCCAGAAGAATGCTTTCGCTAAGTTCAAAGGCAGATGAGAAGTATTCTAGGCAGGATGAAAAGCAAAGGTGAAGAGCCGTGAGTGAGGAGAGCAATGCTTTTAACAAAAACTTGAGCAATAATGAAACTGGTAAAGGAGATAAGCGTGACGGAGTAAGTAAGCAGGTCCAGCTCATCCTGGCTCGTGTGAGGAGTTTGACAACTTTACCCTAGATCAATGAGGAGCTGCTGGAGATTTTTCATCAAAAAGGAAAACACACGGTGCCTGGGTGGGTAAGCCTCTACTTTCGGCTCAGGTCAAGATTCGGGAGTCCCAGGATCCAGCCCCACGCTGGGCTCCCTACTCAGCAGGGAGTCTGCTGAGGGAGGCTGACCCTCCCCTTTCTCGTGCTCTCTCTCTCTCATTCTCACTGTCTCTCTCAAATAAATAAATCTTTAAAAAAAAAAAAAAAGGAAAACACAATCAGATCTGTGTTTTAAAAAAATTACAAAGGAACCCATCACAATGATAAAGCAGGATAAGAACAGAAGAAGCAGAGAGACATGAAATTTCTATCTGTGCAAAAGGGATAGAAGGTGCCACTTGGAAAATCTTGGAATGGAGAGGAAGAAAAGAAAAAGAAAAGGGAGCATGGCTGAAGAGGAAAAGTCACGGGGAGAAAAGAAAGATGAGACAGTTGCCTAAGGAATAACACTTTGGGAATGGAGTCTGTGAATGGGGTAGAATGTTGCAAGAGGGATCTGAAGCAGTGTTTTATATTACGTGTAATATAACCCCTGACTCCATCATCCATTAAACTTAAATCATTTAGTCTCCAGAATAGAATCTGTGTTTGGTTTTGGTTTTAAAATAAGACAGTATGCCAAAGGAGGCTTTGGGCAAGAGCAGAGTGGAAAAGCTGACTCCTATTTTTTAAGTTACACGGGAGAAACCAGGGATGGAGTACCCAGAACGGCTGCCTAGGCAGGATGTCAGGGCCACCAACAAAAGTTCTCTTTCTTTACTGCCACAGGAAGGACACTGCCTGGTGCAGATGTACTTAGCTTTGTATGATCTAGGGCAAGAAACAGGAATTTCCTGCTGAGTGGCTTCTATTTTTCTTTGTGAAAAAGAGATGGGAGAAGGTTATCAGCTGACAAATCTTAGAGACCCTTTTCCTACAAATAAGGAGGGGACTAATAATCATAGCTCTGCTGCAAATGAAGGAAAAGTATATATGCTGATCAATGAGCAAACACTTTAGAACCGGCATTCCTTACAAATGCAGAGCCACAACCAGGACTACGGTACAGACGATCATAGCACGTCTCACTATCTGCGTCCCACATCAACCGAAAGCAGAGACGGATTGGATGCACATGGAAGTAAAACTAATCCTGACTTAAGAACTATTTTATTTTTTAAATGATCCATTCTTTTTTTTAAAGATTTTATTTATGTATCTGAGAGAGAGAGAGAGCACAAGCTTGGGGAAGGGAGGGGCAAAGGGAGAAGCAGATGCCCCGCGAAGCAGGGAGCTGGCCGCAGGACTCAATCCCAGACCCCGAGATCATGACCTGAGCCAAAGGCAGATGCTTAACCGACTGAGCCCCTAGGCACCCCTGAAATGATCCATTCTTCAGAACACTAGCTGATGAGCCTTGAATTAATTTGTTCTGATCCAGCCAATTCTCGAGTTTACCCACCCATAGCCTCCAGTTTTTCTAAGATAAAGTATATCAAGACAACCACACTTTGTTAAAGATAATTTCCTCCTACCAAGTATATACTAATTCTCTCAATTTTTCCTTTACAGAATTTTTATTGTTTTTAAACAGAAGCACACACTATAATCTGATCCAAAGGTATTTATTTTCTAAAATATCCCTAAATCTTTGGCACCTACTTGACCTTTAGCTCCTTATCATATTCCCTCTGGCTTCCTTTACTATCTCTTATTTCAAGGAATAGTAATAGATGACGTTTACCAAGAACTTCCTGTGAGCTAGGCACTGTATTAACTTATTTAAGCATCACAACGTTTCGATAAGGTAAATACTATTATCATCATCCTTGTCTAGATAAGAAAACTGAAATACAGAGGAATTAAGTAGCTTGTACAAGGCCACAGGCTAGTAGTTGTGGAGCTTGGACATGCACCATGACAGTCTGAAACTAGAGGCTGTACACTTAACCTCTAAGTTATGCCAATCGTAACCAAATACTTTCCCCCAGAACCATGTCTTATTGGTGCTCAGAATTTTTACAGCAGAGAGGGCATAATGATATAGGGCAGCATTTATTTTAATGATATCAAGTGATGACAGACATCAAATACATCCTTTGGCTGAGTCTTTAATCACAACAGCACAGAGTCATAAAACTTTTGAACTAGCTGTTGACAGATCATCTAGTCTACTTTCCAATAAGTGTTTAATTTCCCCTAGACCACAGGCTGACGAACAATTGGTCTTTGGGCCAAATCTGACCTGCCTCCTGTTTTTTTTATAAATAAAACTTTATTGGAATACAGCTGCTACGGACTGAATTGTGTTCCCCCCACCTCTGCGAAATTCATATGTGGAAGCCCTAACTCCCCAGTATGATTGTTATCTGGAGGTTAAGTACTTCAGGAGGTAATTAAGTTAAGTGAGGTCGTAAGGGTGAGGCCCTCATCTGATAGGTCTGTGGTCTCACCAGAGGGAGAGATCTACCTCCTTCTTTCCCTCCCTCCCTTCATCTCTTTCTCTCTTTTTTTCTGTCTGCCTTTCTGTCTGTCTGTTTTTCTTTCTTTCCCTCCACCACCCCAAACGTGAGGACACAGCAAGCAACAGCTATCTGCAAGCCGGGAAGACAGCAGTCACTACAAACCCATCAGCCTGCACCTCGATCTGAGCCTTCCCAGCTTCCAGAACTGTAAGAAATCAATGTCTGTCGTTGAAGCCACCCAGCCTACGGTATTTTTACGGCAGCCCAGCAGGCTACAAAAACAAACACGCTCATCTGTGTATGTGCTGTCTTCAGTTGCCTTTGTGCTACAATGGCTGAGTTGAATAGTTGCAACAAAGGCCATATGGCCCAAAAAGCCTAAAATCTTTACTCTCTGACCCTTTACAGAAAATGTTTACTGATCCCCACCCTAAAAAATCTCTCTAATATCTGTAATGAAAAAAACCCTGCCTCACAAAATAGCCGCCTCTTTTTGCTAGTTTTGACTATAGTAAAGTCTTCACATTGAACTAAAATCTCCTTTTCTTTAATTTCTATGTAAGGATTTTAGTTCTGCCCTACTAATAACCCAAGTTCAAGCTGACCCCTTGGGTGTTTCCTATCACTTCCTCTTCAGTGGAAGATCAGCTGCTTGTAAGAGCCTCTGGCAGGAACACAATGCAGTTCCCAAAGCTTACTGGCAGTGTCTACTGCTTCTAACAGGGAAGTTCTAAAGTAAATCAGCAGTCCTCTAGGGCTCATCCAGTCAATCCTTGGGTGCTGCTAACTGAAAAAACTAAGGCTGCAGAATTCAAAAACCAAATACGAACACTTGCAAGTCTATCGTGTCATCAGCAGAGACACTATACCGATATATTTTGTCCTTTCCTCTTCTTCCAAATGGAATACAACCCTTCCTTTCAGAAGTCATGGAGAATTTAAGTAATTTAGTTTCCAAAAGCACACATAGAGTCTTAAATCATCAATAATTTTCCTGGTATTAGCTGGTCACATCTTTTTACTTTTTAAACATATAATCCTGTTTCTAGTTAAGGAGAGCTCCCTCTTATAAATTAAGACCCATTTCTAGAATACAGCTTCCTGCCATACCTCTCCTAGCATTGACAAATTACCCTTTCGTAAAGAATTCTTTCGAAAAGAAAGTAAAGAAAAAATGGGTATTCTTTTTCCAAAACTGGCTTTTCCCAAACCTGGCTACCGTGAACAGCCAAAGTGATCTTGAGAAAGAACAAAGCTGGAGGTATCACAATTCCAGATTTCAAGATACACTACAAAACAATATGACACCGGCACAAAAATAGACACATAGATCAACGGAACAGAATAGAGACTCCAGAAATAAACCCGTGATTATATGGCCAATTAATTTATGACAAAGGAGGCAAGAATACACAATGGGGAAAAGACAGCCTCCTCAATAAATGGTGCTAGGAAAACTGGACAGCTACATGCAGAAGAATGAAACTAGACCATTTCCTTATACTATACTCAAAAATTAAGTCAAAATGGACTAAAGACCTAAATGTGAGACATGAAATGATAAAATTCCTAGAAGAAAACATAGGGGGTAATTTCTGACATCAGCCTAAGCAACATTCTTCTAGATATGTCTCCTAAGGCAAGGGAAATAAAAGCAAAAATGAACAAGTAGGACTATATCAAACTAAAAAGCTGTTGAGCAGCAAAAAAAACCATCAACAAACTAAAACGGCAAGCAACTGAATTCAGGAAGATACTCACAAATGATACGCCCTATAAGGGGTTAATATCCAAAATACACAAAGAAGATGTACAACTCAACACCAAAAAAAATAATAATCATCCAATTAGAAAATAGGAAGAGGATCTGAACAGACATTTTTCCCAAACAGCAATACAGTTGGTCAACAGACACATGAAAAGACACTCAACATCACTCATCGTCAGGGAAATGCAAACCAAAACCACAGTGAGATCCACCTCACATCAGTCAGAACGGCTAGTATCAAAAAGACAAGAAATACCGAGCATTGGAGAGGATGTGGAGAAAAAGGAACCCTTATGCACTGTCAATGGGAATGTAAATTGGTGAAGTCACTGTGGAAAACCATACGGAAGTTCCTCGAACAGTCGAAAATAGTAATACCATATGATCCAGTATTCCACTACTGGGTATTTACCCAAAGAAAACAAAAACACTAATTTGAAAAGATAAATGCATTTTTTTACTGCATTTTTACTCCGTGCAGCAGTATTTACAACAGCCAAGATATGGAAGCAACCTAAGTGTCCACTAATGGATAAATGGATAAAGAGGACATAGTGTGTATGTGTGTATGACGGAATTCTATTCAGTCACAAAATACAATGGATCTAGAGGTTTGGGGTTTTTTTGTTTTTAGATTTATTTATTTAATTTTTAAAGAGAGAGAAAGAGAGAGAGAGAGAGAGCACAAGCTGGGGGAGGGGTAGAGAGAGAAGCAGACTCCTTGCTGAGCAGGGAGCCCTGTGCTGCGGGGTTTGGCCCCAAGATCATGACCTGAGCTGAAACCAAAAGTCAACGCTTAACTGACTGAGCCAATCCAGGAACCCCTGGACCTAGAGGTTTTTATGCTAAGTGAAGTATGTCAGACAAGAAAAACAAATACTGTATGACTTCATTTACATGTAAAATCTAAAAAATAAAACAAACGAAAGACAAAAACAGATACATAAATAAACAAACTGATAGTTTCCAGAAAGGCAGTGGTTTGGGGGGACGGAGGGGTGGGCAAAATGGATAAAAGAGAGCAGGAGATACAGGCTTCCTATTATAAAATGAATAAGTCACAGGAGAAAAGGTACGGCATAGAAAATGCAGTCAGTGGTACTGTGACAGTGTGGTACAGTGACTAATGGTAGCTCCACTTGTGGTGAGCACAGCCTAACACACAGACTTGTTGAATCACCTGAAACTAATGTAACATTATGTGTCAACTACACTCCAATAAAAAAAATAAGAAATAAAACAAATAAAAATAAATAAAAGATGTAGATTTAAAAAATAACAAATATCTATCACTCCCAGCTCTCCTGCAGTGGAATGCAAATAATTCCAAAAACGGATAAAGTACTGGGGATAGGGATAGCTGAGAAGAAAAATTATTAAATGACTCAAAATCCCCTCCCAGGTCTCCTTCCCAATTATACCAAACTTACATCCTCTCCTCACTCTGACTAATCAACCCCGAGCCCAAACAACACAGGAATTCTATCAAAGCAGGGTAGACAGGCAAGGCTGACCTGCTCTCTCTACAACTTGAGGCCTTTCCTGGCCCAGAGACTCAGGGATGCCCTCGCTGATGGCCTGCTCCCTAGAAGAGACCACGGTCTATAGTTTGTTCCATATTAACCTCAATCAGGCAGGCAACCCAGAGAACGGCAGAGAATGTGGTTCTGGCTACTGACTCATTTTCAGGTTTTTCCAAAACTGATTCGGTGAGGTCATTTTAAAAACTAACCCACCAACCGACCACCATGAATCTAACTTGGTTGAAAATTTGTATAAAGAGTACGCAACTGTATAACCAGACTAATGTGTGCTGCTTCCTCATCCAAACAATCTTCAAGATCGTTTCAATTTGTGTAGATGTGGCCAATACATTAACCTTTAAAATCCTCTAAGATATGTCAGTTTGCTCCTTTTATATTCCCATAAGGTCTACTTCTTTGTCAAGATGTGGTCAGGAAAAAAAAAAGAAGAAAGAAAGAAAAGAAAACAGCTTGGGGCACCTGGCTGGCTCAGCTGGTAGAGCATGTGACTCTTGATCTTGGGGTTGTGAGTTCACGCCCCATGTTGCATATAGAGATTACTTAAAAGTAAAGTCTTTAAAAAAAGAAAATAGCTTTATTCAGTTGTCTAAGAGAAAAGTGTAAAAAGACATAGAAGTAGAAAAATAAGAGATGACTGAGTTACTTGAATTCAAATGTGTCCATAACTATCAGAAAGACTCTCAAACTATATCCTAACCCTTGCTTTAACTGATTATAATTAAGCCGCAAGTATCAATGTCTTTATCAGTCAGGTGTCTAGCTTCAAGAAAAACTGAATTCTTCTATAAGTAGAATGTCTTCTACTTACACCCTCGCTAGGTTAAAATGACTGCTATAACTTACAACACAGAAGAAGAACTACGGAATGCTAAAGGCAGAAGAAACTTGGCAATCTCCGCACCACTTTGTAGATGAGGCTCCTGAGGCCCCAGCGACAGAACCTCGCTCGAAAGCTCCTGAGCCAAAGGACAAGTGCCTCGGTTTCCTGACTCTAGCGTTCACTTGGCATGCATCTCTCACAGAAGCACCTCTCAAAGAGAAAGCCACTGGCAGGCACACACTGACACTGGTGTATAAACACTGAAGAAAACCTAAAGCAAAGATACTTTTAGGATCCAGGAATCACATTACTGGGTATTTACCCAAAAAATACAAAAACACAAATTCAAAGGGATACATGCATCCCGATGTTTACAGCAGCATTATTGACAACTGCCAACTATGAGAGCAGCCCAAGTGTCCATCAATAGATGAATGAGTAGAGGTGGTATATATACACAATAGAATATTACTCAGCCATAAAAAGAATGAAATCTTGCCATTTGCAACGATGTGGATGGAGCTAGAGAGTATAATGCTGAGTGAAATAAGTCAATCAGAGAAAGACAAATACTACATGATTTCACTCATATGTGGAATTTCAGAAACAAACAAATGAGCAAAGGAAAAAAAAGAGAGACAAACCAAGAAACAGAGTGATAGTTACCAGAGGGGAGGTGGGGGGGGGGGGGATAGGGGAAATAGGTGATGGGGATTAAAAAGTACACTTACCATAATGAAAAAAATAAAATAAAATGATAGAAGCAAAGGTACTTTTTGCTTTTCATCCTAAGTCCAAATATCAAATACATTCAACGTGAAACAAAGCACTTGGGGGAAGGGGTGGAATGTAACAATAAAATGTTAGCCTCTTAATGAAAGGGTCTGTGAAAAAGAATGCTGAAATCTACAAATGTAAGGAATGTGTCTGACCCTCTACTAAGTGCATAATTATATGTTGCCACAGTTCCTCCGTTTGTCAAAATACCATCTTTGTAACCTAGACTATCTCACAAGAGCCGGTCAACAGTTATGGGAACATCAAAGAGTGCAAATATATTTCTTGAATAATTACTGTCTGTAAACCCTGACAGACACTATAAATTATATCCCAACCCAAAAAAGCAAGATGTTGAATCTACTTAGAGAAACAAAATATACCCAAAGTTCACAGTTAAGAATACAGGAGGGCTTCAGAGGGGAGGGGGAGGGGGGAATGGGATAGACTGGTGATGGGTAGTAAGGAGGGCACGTATTGCATGGTGCACTGGGTATTATACACAACTAATGAATCATGGAACATTACATCAGAAACCAGGGATGTACCGTACGGTGACTAACAGAATATAATAAAAAAAATTAAAAAAAATACTGGGCCACTTGGAATAAGTTAAAATAAATTAATAAAATTACAAAAAAAAAAAAAAAAAGAATACAGGATGGTATCCGGGGGGTTAAGAATTAACACGGAGATGGAAGAACATTGAAGTCAGCATGGCAAGGATCTGCAAAGGATGGCAGGTTGCTTATGTAAGATGAAAAACGATGCTTCATCTCATTGGGGGGGAGCTATTCAAAGAGAGCTGCCTTGATAAACTTCACCCTGCTGAGCAGCTAACAGCTCCTCCGTTTGCCGGCTTGCTTCTTGCGTCTTTAATAGGTGAAGGAAAGCTGCAGTGAAGAGGTAGTCCTGTGCACGTGAAGAAACAGCCATGACAACAAGCTGAAATGACCAAGCCACAGAACGTTTCAATTCAAACACAGGATATTTTCCTGTGCTCCTGCTAGAATTACAGGACAGCCTTCAGCAGCTGGTTTTCAAAGAGCTCACAGCTTGCATTAGCCAGAGAGGCAGGCTCACAGTTACAACAGCTGTTTCCCCCTTCTTTACGAGCAGCAAGATCTCCTTGCTTACTCAGCAGGACAAAACCCTCAAAGATGAAACTAAGGCAAAACAGACGCAAAGCAAAATTTCCCCCAACAAAGATAAATTGGTAAATTCCAGAGAAAAAAAAATCTATTCAGGCAACAAGGCAGCTAATCACGGGAGAGATTAGCCAAGCAACGCACCTACCCATTAAAGACATTTTCAAGGGTGAATACTGGTATTTTATGGGTAAAGTAATTCAAAGATGAAAGAAAAAGTGAGTCAAAATGAGTGCATTCAAAAAATGCATCAAACAAGGCATTAAGCAAGATGGACGAATCTTGGGGTGCCTGGGTGGCTCAGTCGTTAAGCGTCTGCCTTTGGCTCAGGGTGTGATCCTGCCCTTCTGGGATCGAGCCCCACATCAGGCTCCTCCGCTGTGAGCCTGCTTCTTCCTCTCCCACTCCCCCTGCTTGTGTTCCCTCTCTTGCTGGCTGTCTCTCTGTCAAATTAATAAATAAAATCTTAAAAAAAAACAAAGATTGACAAATCTTTGCTATATTACAATATTATATTCCCTATAGGCAAAGGGCAGCAATGACCTTCAATACAGGCTTCTGTAGGGCAGGCCAGGGTCTAGCTGAGAACTAAACTAACTCCTCCAACTCAAAGGCTAGGTCTTTGAGAATGAAGGAGGGGGCACTTTAGGCTGAGGCAGCAAGTACATGTGGATAGGCTAGGGGAAGGGAGCATCTCTGGGGTGGTGGGAGTGCCCGAGCACAGGTCAAAGATCCACAGTTCACCTCAGCTCAAGAGGAAGATGCACATACTGAAAAACTTACCTATACTATTTTTTTCGGACTGTAGTAACACAAGACTAAACAATGTAGCATTTCATCGGAACATACTTATCATATATTTGGACTTACTGTGTTTATGGAAGCATATGAGAAGCTCGTAAAACTATGTGATCACCCTTCCCTAATCAATTTTAGGGCATAATGTGAACAATTCACATCAGATTACCAATATGAAAGACCTAGCACGGAGAAGACGATCAATAAATGAATATATGTCTCTCTCTGTCTCTCACACACACATAGCACCACCACCACCGCCACACAGGGCCTGCGGTTTGGGCCAGATGACTTGCTTATAAATGTCTTCATCTTTGGAATCAGAGCATTCACTCCTACCAGCTATCTTCTCCCATCTCTCTTCCCCACATACCTCGGAAACCCAAGTCCAGACAGACTTTCCGCTCCGCTCCCCCGGCAGATGGGGTCATTCTTCCAGCCCCTTCCCAAGAGAAAAGGACAGGAGAATCTTCCTGGGTTTCTACACCCAGTAAAAAGCCTCTGAGCTTCCCTTTTCAATACCAGGGTCAATCTTTCACTGTTCAAAACACTGAAAATGTGGGTTCCCTAGAACAGCTACTGCTATTTATTTTTTATTTATTTATTTAAAGATTTTATTTATTTATTTGACAGAGAGAGCAGGAGAGGGAACACAAGCAAAGGGAACGTGAGAGGGAGAAGCATGCTTCCCACCAAGCAGGGAGCCCGATGTGGGGCTCAATCCCAGGACCCTGGGATCATGACCTGAGCCAAAGGAAGACGCTTAACAGCTTAGCCACCCAGGCGTCCCAAGCTACTGCTATTGAAAACCTGATTCGAATATTTCAGTGCTAAGGAGGAATTATTCAAACAGATATTTTCTAACAAGGTTTTAAAGAAAGTCATGCCAATGAATTGGTATCTCTTAATACCTAGATAAACGACAAGAGCCTAAGAGATAACAGGAGTAATTCTTGTTTTCCTTTGACCTCAGTATTTTTTTCAAATATAAACTGGCTTTTATTATCTTAAACATTAAGAATAGGTGAAAATCATTGAGAAAGCTGAGTTTAGGGCAAAATCAAACAAATGACCACAGGATACTGAAAAATAAAAAAGTTTAGAAACCACCATTATAAGGACAGAGAATGTAGAAAACGAAATATCTATCTATATATATGAATTAATATAAATATATATTTGATATATTAAATATAAATTTGATATATTAAATATAAATATATAAGTACATATGTGAATCTGTACACGTATTACACAGATATATAAAGTAAACTAATTCTTAAGAATTTCAAGTTAATTTTTAAAAAGTCAAAGAGACTTTTTTCTGGCCTACTGCTCACAATTAAATTGGGGAGTTATAGTCAGTCATTTGATCTTCAGTGGTAAACTTACTAATTTTAAATTCAGAAATAAATTGAACATTTGGAAAAGCAATAAGGTTATCTTCTTCTAGCCTCAATGGGGAGAACACAGAAAGTGTCACACATCATATTAAGAATTACTGCTTGATATGCATAGGGCATATCTTCTAAACAGGAAGCATATTTTTCTCTATGTTAAATACAACATATATTGCAGTCACAAAATATCAAAAATGTAGCTGATATGGGGAATTGATTACACTGAATCTAAATTAAATTTTTCGTTTGTTCTTTTGTTTAAGATTTTATTTATTTATTTGAGAGAGAGAGAGCATGAGCAGGGCAGAGAGGGGCAGAGAGGAGCGGAGGGAGAGGGAGAAGCAGGCTTCCCGCTGAGCAAGGAGCCTGATGTGGGGCTCAATCCCAGGACCCTGGGATCATGACCTGAGCCAAAAGCAGACGCTTAACAGACTGAGCCACCCAGGCACCCCTTAATTAAATTTTAAGTATCATTTAAATTGATTTAATTCCAATAAAATTCACATAGTCACTAATGACTAATAAACTGAACTTTATTTTTTTTTATAATGATTTTTTATTATATTATGTTACTCACCATACAGTACATCCCCGGTTTTCGATGTAAGGCTCGATGATTCATTAGTTGAATAAACTGAACTTTAATGACTCATATTCAGGAAGAAATGTTTAGTCTCATTTTCAAAATTTTAAATTAAACTAGAACAGTGTTATTCAAATATTTTCAGGTATCAGGGTATCTAGAATCCATAGCACTTTTTGCAAACTACCTAAAACACTGATAAAACTTCAAAATCAGACCCCTCCATTCCCTAGACTTTATTATACCCGAGGAAAAAATATCGGTGGGAATGGGGAAGAATGAACAATTCTTTGAATTTAGTAGCAAAACTCAGTTCCAGTTACACCTCTGAATAGTTCAGAAGCACTACAGGGCTATGAACAGCCACATTTACACATGCAATTTAAATTGCAACTTTTCATGCCCTTTCCACGCTTAAAAATGCCAGCAGTGCTTAATAACCTCAATTACCAACCAGCTCTGATTTGCTTTTGTCTTCTGCCTTTAGAAAACAGATTTGGCTTGATGGAATAGCACTCTTGGGTCACTAGGGCCTTTAAGATAACAGAACCCTTGTACCTACACACCACATTCTTGCTGATTCCATCCAGTTAGGCCTGCCTGTAACCGGACTGAGCACCGTGAGGTATCATTCAAGATCCCCCTTCACTTGGTTTCTCTCACTTCGCAAATCCTCCCTGATCTTTGGTTTTCGGAACTACTGGGGCTCCCATCCCACAAGCCTATTACAGTCTTGTTTGGTGCGGTAAATTGTTCACATCTCCCATCCCCACCCCAACCAATGTGCAGGCGAGAGTATACATACTCTAGGTCCTTCCTACGCTAAACACACACAGTGTCAGGCAAACAACGCAACAAATATCTGACGGGCTTTTCACTGACTTGTTGACATCAGTGAGATGTCTGAAGCTTTATTCAATGCTCCTTTCTTGTGAATAGCTCCTTTGGCTGACAAAGTAGTATTCTTTACCTTACAAAACTTTCTCTACGCCTTGTTTGCATTCCAGTTTATTTTCAACTCTTACCAAGGCCAGTATGTCACAGCCTTCAGAGGCGTAAACTGTGCAGTGATAGAGTCAGCCCAGCGATGTGAGCGAATCAAGAACTCAGCATAGTTGGAGTTCTGAAAGTGAGAACAGAGGCTGCGAAGAGGAGTACAAGGCAGCAGGCCCAATTCTTTTAGAAGGAACACTTAGCTCAGAGAAACCTAGAGCTGCTCTTGCTTTCTTTCTTTTTCTTTTCAAAATATGTTTAAAATTATCTATCTCCTTCCTATTTTATATTGTAAATTTTCATGACAAATCACACTTTGTGTATATTTTTCATGCTGACAAATTTAATGTGCCATAAAATCTTTTAAATGAGTCTCTGAAAAGTTTATATATTCAAATTATAAACCCAATTTTATTACATAGAGGAGGCTCAAAAAAGAAAAACAAGAAATCACATCTCTTAGCTTACCATATACAGGGGAAAACATGAAGTAGTTCAGATGGCAAATGTTATAGGCTTCAATTCTGACATCTTTCCAGATGCCCTGGGTAGGAAAGGATGGCCCCCAGTCCCAACTAAAGGAACTCTGCTCCTGTAATTTCAAGAGGAAAAAAGAAGACAGATCCCAATTACCATGAAATTTAAACACTATGAAAAACCTGTTCTTTTAAAATATTACATACATGTATATTAGTTTGCTAAGTCTGTAATAACAAAATACTACAGACTATGTGGCATAAACAACAGAAATTCATTGTCTCACAGTTCTAGAGGCTGGCAAGTCTAAGATCCAGGTGTTGGGAGGTCTGGTTTCCTCTGAAGCCTCCTTCCTGGTCTTATAGCCACCTTCTCACTGGGCCTTCACATAGTCTTTTCTGTGCACACACACACAGACACACATTTCCTCTTCTTATAAGGACATCATTCATACTTGACTATCTCCCACCCTAAAGGTCTCGTTTTAAGCACCTCTTTAAAGACCTTATCTCCAAACAACGTTACATTTTTAGCTCCTGAGGATCAGGATTTCAACATAAAAATTCAGGGGGACACAAAACCCAGTCTATAATAGTGTTCGTGTATATGTGTATGTCCCAAATAGAGCATCTAAAATGGCCTACAGCGACCCCCTCCTGGTACGCACACCCTGTGCAATCCACTCTCCTCGAGTATGGATTAGACCTAATGAATCACTTCTAACCAAGAGAATACAGGAGAGGTGATATCATTTCCAAAATTAAGTTATAAAAAACTGCACCTTCAGTTCTGGGTGCTCTCTCCCACTCTCTCCTGGCCGTTTTGTGGAAGCCAGCTGCCATGTTGTGAGGCCGCTCTGTGGAGAGGCCACGTGAGTAGGTGGGCTTGAACGTCAATCTGAGGCCTACCGATAACCGTGTGAGTGAGCTTAGACACAGACACTTCAGGCCTAGTAGAGCCATGAGATTACCGCAGCCCTGGTCCATACTTGACTGTAACCTCACAACTGGCCTTGAGCCAGGGGCACCTGCCTACACCACACTCAGACTTCTGACTGGCAGAAACTAGGGTAATAAATGTTATTTTAAGCTAGTAAGTTTTGGCATACTTTGTTATACAGCAATACATGAACCTATGCAACATAGTTAAGTCTGGCAGAAATGTTTTAAGAACATAAAATCTGATTATGTACATTGATTCTTCAAAAGCATATGACATTGAAACAACTCAAGGGTCACGCTTTAAACTTCTCCAAAATATCTCTGAACCTACTGTGGTATTTAAATGTAATAACTATAAAGGACATTCTATTTAAGTGTAGTAACTATAAAGAACGAGGAACCATTTAAAAATACAGATAATTAACACGTTGAGGCTATGAGCTCAGCTTTTAAAAAGGAGTAAGCACCACAGGAAGTACTAAGATCCTTCTGAATGGAACATTTGTAGAACAGAGCCTGAGGAATCGGCCAAACTGTTCTCATTTAAGTATTATTTCCGAAGATCTGTATTTATCTGAGATAGAGATAAATTAGTTTCCATTACAGAGAAAAACAAAGAATTAAAACCACTTGAGAGCATTCACATTTGTCTGAATTCACCACTTCAGTATCAGATTCTCATGTGTGGAATGAAAACCATCTTGAGGCTATTTATTAAAGAGTTTGTAAGTTCAGATGTGCAATTCCTTTATTGGAGACAGGGGTTAGGAGGAGGGCGAAAATATTCAGTATCTGATAAGGCAGACAATTTTCCCCACTCTTATTCATACAACTTCTTCAGATAAAAGTTTTTACTTACTCAAAAGAGATTTGTGAAGTGCTTTTTATATTTCAGGCTGGGAGACATCAATGTACAAAATAGACAGTCCTTCCATTTATAGTGCTCACAATATGGCAAGAAATTCAGGTACTGAACAAATCATCACAAATGCACAAGACATCGACAGGGAACAATATAATGGAGGAGAGGAGGAAAGGTGTCAAGACAGGTTTCCCTGAATAAAAGTGACTTTTATACGGAGATATGAAGGGGAAGCACCACTTGTCCAGTGTGTTTAGGGGATAAGGAAGTAAAAGCATCCCTTTCAGAAGGAACAGCATGTGCAAAGGCTTTGAGGTACAACAGACTATGACACATTCCAAGAGATGAAGAGGGAACAATGGGAAGAGATGGGGAGAAGACAGGAGAAGTGGGCATGAGCCAGACCAAACTAAGACCTGTTACTTTAGCCTAAAGGCAATGAGAAACTGCTGAAGAGTTTTAAGAAGAGTGCTACAATAATTTTTGTCTGAAAAGAACATTCTGGCTGCTCTATGTTAAATTAACTGGAGGAAGGCAAATAAGGTTGTAGGTTGCAGTTAGGTGGCCAGGGTAATATTTCATGCAAGAAATAATGATAGATTGAACTCAAGCATGATAGTAGAAGTAGAGCATGGGAAGATTAAAGAACTATTGAAGAGGTAATGCTCACATGATCAAAATGACTTAGGGATGGATTGGAGCAGGGAAAAGAAAGAAAGGGAGTTATCAAAAATAACTCTTAGGTTTCTGGTTTAAGCAACTATTCCAGATGGCATTCCACTCATTGAGACAGGGAACCCTAGGAGGAGGGTTTAGATCCAAGTGTTGGACATGCTGAGCTTTAGGTCCCTGTGAATCAGGCAAGTGAAGACGCCAAGCAGGCAATGCGGTATAAGGTCTGGAATTGAGGAGAGATCTGGACTGAAGACATAATATTAGAAGTCATTAGAAATTCGACTGGTTATTGAAGAAGTGAAGCTAAATGAGATAGCCTAGAGAAGGTATAAAATGAGGAGGAAAGTGTCCAGAACAGAGCAAAGCATGAATAATACAACTTCTAAGAGGGGTAGGTTGATCTGGATAAGGCAACTTAGAAGGAACAGCCAGAGATGTAGGTAGAAAACAAGGGGGATGGTAAAGAAGATTGCTAGGAGGGTAGCTGAAGTGATGTGCCCCACCAACCAGGCTGGACAGAGAAGGAAGCAGAGACAAGTGGGGACTTGTGTTGATAACTCTATGGCACTGACTTCATATAATCAGTTACACACTTAGAAGTCTGTAACTACAGAAATAAGTCTCCAAAATAAATAATAACACCTCCCTACATTTTGAATCGCTGTACAGCACTTTATAGTATGCAAAATGCATTTACATTATTATTTCACTATATGCTCCTATCAACATAGTCAAGAAGGGAAGGGATTAGCTCCACATATAAATGATGGACTTGCTTAAGATCATTCTGGTCATAAAGCCAGAATTCAGATCTAAGATTCCTGACTTGCTCTCCAATTCAGGTCTCTTTCTACTGGACCATGTCGGTCTAGCGAGAAATATCAAGATGCAATTCATTGCTCTGGTAAGTTTGCCCCAGGGTTAGTGTTCCACAGACCCTGAGAGCAGAATCTTGGGTCTGATTCCTGATTTCGGTGATGAGGGTTTTGTTCTATCTAGATAACCTGAAAGTGTGTTTTATTTTTTTAAGACTTTTTATTTATTCATTAGAGAGAAAGAGAGAAAGAAAGCGAGCCCAAGCAGGGAGGAGGGTCAGAGGGAGAGAGAGAAGCAGGCTGGATCCCAGAACCCCAGGATCATGACTCAAGCCGAATGCAGACACTTAACCAACTGAGCCACCCAGGTGTCCTGAAAGCGTGTTTTATATGCCACAAACTGAATGGTGGGGTAGAGGAAAACTACTACATGGATATATGCATAACATATATATACTTTTATTGACGACCTGAAAAGTAACATTAGGATCCAGGAAGTCCTCATTTTGATAGAAGATTAAAGATAGAAGAAGAGAGAGGAAAAAGTGCAAACTCTAGTATTCAAACCACTGTGCCATTTGAAGCCACAGGCCAAAAACAAAAGATGAATTTTAAACAGAAGTTTAAGTACACAGTATTCCACAGAACACCTGACTGCTCAGCTACAGACCGTTCCTTTTGGTACTATGAACACTGTACTATGGTTACACTGAGACACTGACCCAAATTTAGGTACAACACAAGAGGAGGCATAATTTTGACCTTAGCACTTATATTAAAGAAACATAATTTAATGATAAATCCCTCCAGCCTGAAGAGAGCCACTTAGTTGAAATAATAAGAATTTATCAAACGAGGCTTTAGCTAACAAGTACTGGGAAAATATTCTTAGTATTTTCACAATGAAACCAATGATTACATTTGTTGTTAAAATTAAATGCCGATTTCTAAAAAAATTTAAAATAGAATTACCATATGCTCCAGTATCCCACTTCTTGGTATATATGCGAAAGAGCCGAAAGCAGGCTCTCAACGAGATATTGGTATATCCATACGTAGCAACATTATTCACAACAGCCAAAAGGCGGAAGCAACCCAAATGTCTATTGACAGGTGAATGGATAAACAAAATGTGGCAGGTACGTACAATGGAATATTATTCAGACTTAAAAAGGAAGGGAAAGTCAGACACACGCTTACAACATGAAGAACATTGTGCTAAGTGAAATAAGCCAGGCACGACGAGACAAATATGCAGGATTCCACTTATCTGAGGTATCTAGGGTAGCCAAACTCATAGAAACAGAAATAATGGTGGTTTCCAGGGGCTGGGAGGAGGGGAAAATAGGGAGTTGTTTTTTATTTATTTGTTTATTTTTTAACACCTTTATTTGTTCGTGAGAGAGAGAGCGCACAAGCAGAGGGAGCGGCAGGCAGAGGGAGAAGCAGGCTCCCTGCTGAATAGGGAGTCCAATGTGGGGCTCAACCCCAGGATCCAGGGATCGTGACCTGAGCCAAAAGCAGAAACCAACGGAGCCACCCAGACGACCCTGGGAGTTGTTTTATAATGGGTATGCAGTT
This sequence comes from Ursus americanus, assembly GCF_024610735.1. Lineage (NCBI taxonomy): Eukaryota > Metazoa > Chordata > Mammalia > Carnivora > Ursidae > Ursus > Ursus americanus. The sequence goes on along the minus strand of NC_142134.1, from coordinate 2,230,607 downwards.
TCAGTTTTGCAACATGAAAAAGTTCTTGAGATTGGATTCACAACAATGTGAATATACTTAATACTAGTGAACCACACACTTAAAAATGGTAGAGAGAGCAAATTTGGTGCTATGTATGTTTTACCACAATTAAAAATTTTTTAAATAAAAATAAAATCAAAAAATTAATGCCACATAGAATACTAATCTAACCACGTATTGGAATAAACTCAAGTTATTTAGACTCAGATGAAACTCAAAGAAAAGATAATCCCCTTGCGGATTTTGTCATTTTTGTTAGATTTTAAGGGAAACTAGCAGTAAAATATAAGAACACATCAGCAAATATATTAATATTTGCAGAAGGCTTCTTAGTAACAAGAATCACTAATACATATAAACCTTACACTCTGGTGAAAAGTTTGATAAACCTAAATGTTAAAAAAACAATACACAGGTGTCTGACTTTGGCTCAGGTTATGATCTCAGGGTCCTGGGATCGAGCCCCACGTTGGGCTCCCCACTCAGCGAGAAGTTGGCTTGACCCTCTGCCCCTCCCCCGGCTCATGCTCTCCCCTTTCCCTCTCTCAAATAAATAAATAAAATCTTAAAAAAATAATTTGTAAAATTACATTAGCAGTCACCTGTTTTTCTTCCTTTTCTGTTGTTACCTAAGTTCTTTTTTTTTTTTTTTAAGATTTTATTTATTTATTTGACAGAGATAGAGACAGCCAGTGAGAGAGGGAACACAAGCAGGGGGAGTGGGAGAGGAAGAAGCAGGCTCCCAGCAGAGGAGCCTGATGTGGGGCTCGATCCCAAAATGCCGGGATCAGGCCCTGAGCCAAAGGCAGATGCTTAACGACTGAGCCACCCTGGCGCCCCTGTTGTTACCTAAGTTCTAAAGCACGCTTCAGGAAAGAAATCTAGGAAGACAAAGATTCTTCACAAAAATCCATATAATCTTTTGGTTCTGATTTCAGGTTTCTAATCCCATGAAGCAGGCAGGAAAGAGATGCCCAACTTCTGAAATACTATGGGTGTCTTCCAACAAGCATTTCACATGCCAGCATATCCCATCCTCAAGGCTAAAGCCCCCACCCTTTGCAAGACCGTTACCTTTCGAATGAAGTTGACATGGCACTGGCCCCTCTGCACAGGCGGAGGGCAGTCTGGAGGCACGGAGTAGCTCGTGTGAGCTTTGCTCCGCTGGGCAGCATACAACACTGGTGACTGGAAACGCAGCTCAAGGGAGTTCACATCTCTAACCACACTGGTAATATCAAAGCTCTGCATTAAAGGAAAGAACAGATGTGGAAGTAGACTCGTGTGTAAAATTTTAGAGAGAGATATATAAAAACATAGGAAAGATGCATAAAATAATTGAAATCTTTAAGGTTAGCCTTTTTGGGGAAGAAAGCACTTCATTGAAATAGTATAACCTAGCTGCCTGCTTACAGGCACAAGTGAACACATTCTCCTACCCAAAAGCAGACTTCCAGGTTTCCCCTTCCATATGCACTGACAGATGATGGTCCTAGGCAAAGAGAGCAAGTAGAAAATATCTCTAGCCCTGGAATGTCTGCTCTGGCTATTTACATGTGGCCTTGAACTGCCAAGGAATTTCCTAGATGCTTCGTGACAGCCTGACTCTCTGGTATGAACAGCATGTATTTCTAAGTCATAAGTTATTTTTGTTTTGAAAAGTCTACCCTTGAATGGAGATCAGGATATGATACCTTAATGTAATTATTCCAGAAAGAAAAGGACATTTTCTGTTTTAGTAGTTTGTCAATTGGTGTTTTGCATGAAACTCTGGATCACCAAACAACAGAGAAGGGAATAGCACTTGCTGAACACTCCTCGTGTGCCAAGAACTGTGTCAAACATTTTCTATAATTAGCTTATTAAGGAGTCACAGCAACTCCATAGGGTCTGTGGTGTTTTCATCATTCTACAGTGAGGCAACTGAGAAAGAAAGTGACTTACCCAGTGCAAACAGCTTGTACCCGCCTGCATGGACCATTATGCCCTTACCGTTCTTTACTCAGAACAATTAACACACAAACACATACATGTAGGTTTTAACCTGATGTCCCTGTATACTTACATATCTTTTGAACATGTTGCCTGTTCTCCCAATAGGAACACTATTTAGCAGGACTTTTGCAACTGTATCGACGCCCTCGAAAATCAAATTCATTTTTTGCCATTTGCTTAAAAAAGAAAAGATTTTTAAAACAAGATGTATAAAACATTAACTTAGATAAATCTTTTTTTATTAGTTAAAAACGAAAGGAATAAATATTTCATGGAAAATACACATTCTTAAAAGGCAGTTTCCAATGAAATTTTCCTAAGTATTTGTTTAATACATTTTTTAAAATTTAAATTCAATTAATGAGCATAGAGTGTATTATTAGTTTCGGAGGTAGAGTTCAGTGATTCATAGCTGCACCCAGTGCTCATTACATCACGTGCCCTCCTTAATGCATGTCACCCAATCACCCCATCCCCTCACCCTCCTCCCCTCCAGCAACACTCTGTTTGTTTTTGTTTAGAGTCTCTTATGGTTTGTCTCCCTCTCAGGTTTCATCTTGTTTCATTTTCTCCTCTCTTCCCCTATTCTGCCTTGTTTCTTAAATTCTGCATATCAGTGAGATCATATGATAATTGTCTTTCTCTGATTGACTTATTTTGCTTAGAATAATACCCTTGCTATGCTGAGTGATCTAGCTTACCTTTCTTCTTGTATTTCAATTGCCATAAAATCATGAGCACAGCTTGTAATTTCCAAATGTACTGACTTTTTTCTAGGACTTAACAAAATTCTTATGATAATTAAATAGTAAATATAAAGCATTTTCAGAAAATACTGCATTTACTGACACTATGTAAGAGAACACATTAACTAAGAAGTATCTATGCATTTAATGAATATTATGTGCCCAGCAGTCTGCTAAGTCCTACGAGGAATTAAAACACTCTCTGAATTTAAGGAATCTGCAATCTAGTTGCCATTCAAGCCTAAAACACAGGAATAAAGAGAAAACTTTCAATCTCTTCTACTTTATAGTATAGTCTTGTTGGACAGACTACAAGTGTTATCAGAGCTTATGTCACAAGGAAAGACTTCAAGAAAGAAACAAGAATCTAAAGATGAATAGAATAAATAAAATGTGGTAGACCCATGCAATAAAATATTATTTAGCAATAAAAAGAAATGAAGTACTGGTGAATGTGACAACATGGATGAACTCTGAAAACATTACTATGCTAAGTGAAAGAAGCCAGTCACAAAGGACCACATGTTGTATGGTTCCATTTATGTGAGATTCCCAGAAGAGATAAATCCATAGAAAATGAATCAGTGGTTGCCTAGTGCCGGGATAGGGATGAGAGAATGGGGACTTTGAGAATGGGAAATGACTGCTAATGGGTATGGCTTTCTCTCTGAGGTGCGGATAGTGATGGTGGCACAACTCTTTGAATACACTAAAAACTACTGAATTGTGTACTTTAAAAGGGTGAATTGTACGGTTTGTGAATTAGGTCTCAATAGTTTTTTGTTGTTGTTTTAATGAGTAGAAATGTCTAGGTAGGGGTGCCAGTTAAGCGTCTGCCTTCGTTTCAGGTCATAATGTCAGGGTTCTGGGACCAAGCTCCGCATCAGGCTCCCTGCTCAACAGGGGTCTGCTTCTCCCTCTCCCCTTGTTCCTCCCCTGTGCTCATGCACTCCCTCTTTCTGTCAAATAAATAAATAAAATCTTAAAAAAAAAAAAAAAGAAACAGACTAGTTTCAGGTGTGGAGGTTGTGCTAAAGAGCTGAAGGGAGGAATCTGGTCAAGTCCGCAGGGCAGGAGGGGACACAGGAAGTGGGACAGGAATAAGCAAGATTAAGGAGTATTTTCACAGACAGGCAGAGAAAATTAAACTGGTTTTGTCAATTAAAAGGAAGACACTGTCAGGGAGCCTGGGTGGCTCAGCTGGCTAAGCATCCAACTCTTGATTTTGGCTCAAGTGATGATCTCGGGGTTGTAGGACTGAGGCCTCCCCACACCCACCCCCACCCCGTGGAGCCAGCCTGGGGCTCCTATTGGGCAGGGAGTGTGTCTGAGAGTCTATCCCTCTCCCTTAGCCCCTCCCCCAACTCATGCTCTCTCTCTCGCATGCTCTCTCTCTCCCTAAAATAAGTAAATAAACCTTAAAAAAAAAAGGAAGACGCTGTCATTCTTCTTCTTTTTTAAGATTTTATTTGTTTATTTACTCGTGAGAGAGAGGGAGAATCTCGAGCAGACTCCCCCACTGAGTGTGGAGCAAGAGGCAATGTGGGGCTCAATCTCAAGACCCAGAGATCATGACTTGAGCTGAAACCAAGAGTCAGATGCTTAACCAACTGCAGGTGCCCCGACACTGTCATTCTTTTTTTTTTAATTTTTTATTATGTTATGTTAGTCACCATACAGTACATCATTAGTTTTTGATGTAAAGTTCCATGATTCATTGTTTGCATATAACACCCAGTGCTCCATGCAATACGTGCCCTCCTTACTACCCATCACCACCAACACTGTCATTCTTGAGCAAGAACATCATGGTGAAACCAATATTTTGGAAGATGAATCTAATGTTTGGGGAAGATGAGTCTAATGTTGCCATATACAAGACCAGAGAATAAAAAGACAAAGCAAGAAATTTAGTGATGCGGCTTTGGCCTAATTGCAGACACTCATTAACAACAGTCTAGGCAAATATGGAAACTGGGAAATGAGGAGAAAGGGGCTGAATCAAGAAAAATGATAGGCAGAAATTAACAGGACTCAGAAACAGACCACATAAAGAGATGAAGAAAAGACAGTATAAGCCAAAACACCTTAGGCACAGAAGATCAGCACAATGGTGCTGCACTAAGAGAAACAATAAGGCTGTGAAAATATAAAGTTTAAGTGGGAAAGTCAATTGTTTAAATTTTGGATATGCTGAGTTGAAGATGAAAGAGGATCCCTTACAGAGATATTTTAAGTATTATCTGGAAATAAGAGCCTGAGCACCACAGTCTGGATTTATTTCTCTTTTAAGAGGCTCGTAAATAATTACCCAAAAAAAAGTCATACAAAAGGGACAGAAGATTTTTTTTATATAGCAATAATGGTGGTAGATATAACTGGGTTACTTTCTGCTACATGAAACATACTGAACTGTACTATGCTTTTCCTCGTGGCTTCAGGACATATATAAGGCCAATGCCATGGCCTTGATGGCTGATTAACACCAAATGGAACGAATGCTCTCTCTCTGATCCTACTTGACAAATTATAAATACACACACTCTGTTGATTATTATGGGGTGGGGGGCAGAGAGAAGGAAATGGAAATGAAAGAACTGACTAGGTGTAGGTGACTCCATTATAACCACTGGAAGAATGACTGAGTAAGACATAATTTCATGACCGATGGTCACTGGCACCATTCTTATGTACAAATCAAAACACAAATCAGATGTTCACTTTTATAGGACAAGGCTTTAGTCTCACAACTCTCTGACATGCAACCTAAACAAAAGATTATTGCAGAGAAAGAAAAAGATCAATAATAACAGCTTAATAAATAGAGATGTAGATGTACTTATATACACACACGTACCTAATGTTAAAGGGGATTTTAAATTTCTTGCTGTAAGTCCAGTTATCCAAGGAGATCCATCTGTAGCCAAGGTCATTAAATCTATAGTAAGGATCCTGTTGATAAAAATTACGGTAGATGATTATGTAAAAATAAATAAATTAAATAAACATGACATAAATTATTAACAACAGCTCTTTGTCACCTAAAAATTAGTGAACTCTTGGCCTAGGAGTGTAAGCATTTTACATGCTCACACATCCCATCCATTTAACTTCCAACGAAGTTAACATAGCATTCAGGTAACTAAAAACTACTAAAAAATGTTTTTTTAAAAAGTCCAACAAAATTCCTCAATGAAAGAGCTTTGAGATAGAAATAACATAGTTTCATTATCAATGAGAACATGTATGGAGATTAAGATTACCTGCCCTTGTTAAAACCAAACACAGAACCTCCGAGGTATTAGCAGAGATTAAAAGTCAGAATTTCTGGTGTGTAGCCGTCAGTCTGTTCTTTTTTTTTTTTTTTTTAAGATTATTTATTTATTTATTTATTTATTTAACAGAGAGAGAGAGCATGCAATGCAGCACGAGCAGGGGGAGCAGCAGAGGGAGAGGGAGAAACAGGCTCCCCACTGAGCAGGGAGCCCACAGGAGCCCCATCCCAGGACCCTGAGATTATGACCTGAGCCAAAGGCAGACACTTAAAAGGATTGAGTCACCCAAGCGCCCTGGCCTTCACTCTCCTATAGCCCTTTTATTCTCATCGTGCTTATTGCTGCCACTATCCCAGCTGGCCTCAAGGCAATGGTTTTCCTCTACTACCCAACCATCAGCAAAACTCCCACCCTTGGATTCACCTAGCACTTCCAAAGTTATTTTTCACCAAGCTTACTAAGTGAGCACAAAAAGGACCTCTACAGAGACTACACAGGAAGCAGAGATACCATCAAACTGACAAACTTCAGGTTGCCCATATTACCCTAGCCCAGGTTAGCAAACTACAATCCATGGGCCAAATGCAGCTCACTGCCTGTCTCTGTGTGGTCAGTGAGCTAAGAATGGATACGTGTCAATAAATAAAGCTTTACTGGAACACAACCATGCCCATTCCTTTACAAATCATATATGGCAGTTTTCATGCTACAATAGCAGAGCTGAGTAGGTATGACAGAGGCCATATGACCCATGATGCCTAAAATCGTGTCCAGGCCTTTACTGAAAACGGTTGCCAATCTCTGCCCCAGGCAACAGGACTGCTGGGTGTTCACAGATGCTGTTCTCACTGAGTGCCCAGCCCCAGGTCCTTCCTTTCATAATACTTAGAGCTCTTTCTTCTCCTACCCATTTTCCATGCTTTACCTTCCAGATGAGGACACAGTGGTAAGTGAAGCTTTTTGGTCCATCTTTCCGTGAACAACATCACAGCTACAATGAAGGAAACGGTGCAGTCTTCTCCAACTGGGACAGGGCCAAGGATGATTTCCTCAGAGACTGCATCTCCAGATGGAGAAAGAAAAGCCAACTTTGTCTAACTTCCACAGATGACCAAGTTAGGTTGGCAAGGGCCAGCTGGGCACCTGCTCGGAGCACAAGTCAGTAAGAGGCACTGCAGCACGGCTGGGTGTGTATCAACATGGAAAGAATCTATCTGCCAGAAATTGGTCCCGACTAGAAGAAATATTTTATTTTATTTTTTTTTAAGATTTTATTTATTTATTTAACAGAGATAGAGACAGCCAGCGAGAGAGGGAACACAGCAGGGGGAGTGGGAGAGGAAGAAGCAGGCTCCCAGCAGAGGAGCCTGATGTGGGGCTCGATCCCAGAACGCCAGGATCACGCCCTGAGCCGAAGGCAGACGCTTAACCACTGTGCCACCCAGGCGCCCCAGAAATATTTTATTTTTAAGATTTTATTTATTTTTAGGTAATCTCTACACCCAATGTGGGGCTCGAACTCACAACCCCAAGATCAAGAGTCACATGCTCTATCGACTACGCCAGCCAGGCGCCCCTGGAAGAAGTATTTTAATAAGCTACTAGGGAAGGGTGTAGTTAATGAGATTTAGTAACAACTGATAATCACCAAACTGACTTTTAACGGCTGATTAACAGTGAGATTTTATTCTGCTAAGTGGGGTGTGCCAGGCCCAGCCAACTGGTTTCCTTTCCTGCTCTACACACACACACACACACACACACACACACACACACACACACAACTCAGCCTCTCTGATGAATAAGCATAGAATAAATATTTAAGGACACAGGTTTAAAGAAGTACCTAATTATTAGACTGTCCATGTGTCTCCACCCAGCCTTATTTATAACTCTATACTGTGGACTTAGTCCAATACAGTTAAAAATAACATGAGAAGGAAGGTGTGAAGGCTGACGCAGTTGCAACAGGTCATCCTGCTAAGCCGTGGGCTGGCTGATGCTCTGGCTTGTGGGGCACAAGTCCCCTTCCCGTCTCCCAGCCCCTTGAAGGAAGCTGCTTATTGAGTTCAGGAGGGCAAGCTTTGCAGATATATTTTTTCTAGACCAATAGAATTTAGAGGTTAAAATTTTTCTTTTACTTGAAAGAAACCAATCTGAAAAGGCTACATACTACATGACTCCAACTACATGATGCTCTGGAGAAGGCAAAACCATGTTAATAGTAAAAAGGTCAGTGGTTGCAGGGCACCTGGTGGCTCAGTTGGTTGACCATCTGACTCTTGGTTTCAGCTCAGGTCATGATCTCAGGGTTGTGAGATCGAGCCCCACACTGGGCTCTATCTCAGTGGGGGTTCTGCTTGAGATTCTCTTTTTCCCTCTCCCTCTGCCCACCCCCACTCTCTCTCTCTAATAAATAAATAAATCTTAAAAAAAAAAAAAAAAGATGAGTGGTTGCCAGGGATTAAGGGAAAGAGGGGTGAATAGGCAGAACACAGAAGATTTTGAAGTCAGTGGAACTCCTCTAAATGATACTTTAATGGTGAATACATGTCACAATAAATTTGTCAAAACCCACAGAATATACAACACCAGGAGTGAACTCTAATATAAATTATATACATATGGTGATAATGATGTGTCAGTGTAGGTTCACTGATGATAACAAATGTACCACTCTGGTGGAGGGATGCTGATAATGGGGGTGCTGTGCATGTGTGTGGAGGGGGGTATATATGGAAACGTCTGTATTTCTCACTCAATTTTGCTGTGAACCCAAAATTACTCCAAAAGATAGAGTCTACAAAAAAATTTCCTCGAAGGGAAAATATCTTACCCTCCCTAAAATAAAGATTGCAGAAGCTTAGATTACATTTATAATAACTATTCCAAATGCTAAGCAACCAACGTAATTTAATTCCAGAGTGGTCTGACCCCCTTTGCTCATATTAAAATTCTGAGTCCTATTTAAAGCTAACAGCCCAGTCTCTCTGCTCCTCGAAGAAAGCTGTTCTTCTGGTCCTTCTGCTTAATTTGTGGTACTCAAACTCACCACCATGTCTTCTGAAGAAGGGAAGATTTTTGTGGGAGGGCTCAACTTCAACCCCAATAAGCAGGCTCTGGAAGACCACTTGAGCAGCTCTGGCCCTATTTCTGAGGTGGTTGTTGTCAAGGGCTTGTGAGACTCAACAATCCTGGGGTTTTAGTTTCATCACCTTCACCAAACCAGAGTGTGTCTCAGATGCCAAGCGAGCCATAAATGGAGAGTCTCTGGATGGTCACCAGATCCACACGGATCACTCTGGCAAGTCGGCCAGGGGAACTGGAGGGGGTGCCTTTGGGGCCCCGGGGCAAGGTTGCAGCCACTCTAGAGGTGGTGGGGACCAGGGCTTTGGGGGTGGCAGATATGAAGACCCAGAGGATATGGATATGGGAGGCCAGAGTGTTTACGACCGCTACACTGGAGGAAGTGACAGAGGCAATTATGACAACGGACATGAGGCATGTGCGTCTACTGCAGCTACGCAGGAATAAAACTTGTGACCCAGGCCAGCCTTCCACACGGTTGTTCCTACGAAGATTTGTAAGGCTACACTGAAACATCTGTTTTAGTGCATCAACTTCCATTTTTGAACCGAACTCCCAAGGTAGCTTGTTAAAGACGATTTAGAAAGCTCCATGTGTTTTTTAAAATTTTTCTCCATTTAAAGACAAATCCTGGGACATTTGTAGAGCCTAGGATTTTTCCTTTTACCACTTTTTTAGTTTGGGCTCTCAGAATTATCGGTTCTGGCAAAAAAAAAAAAAAAAAGGCCAGAGTGCTTTAAAAAAAATAATAATAATAATGTGCATGTAGGGACATTTTAGAAGCCTGTATACAATGTTTATTAGGAGTGGGAAGCCATTTCCAAATGCAATTATAAGAAATCAAGAACGTGATTAGAGGTTCTTTTTTTTTTTTTATTCGGGGTCACCACCCTGATCACATAGAAGTTTCTTTAAAATATATGTGAACGTCATTTTTTTTTAATACTGAAAGAAAAGAATATTCTGTTGTGTCTCATTTTGCATTTAGGATGTCCTTCACAGCACTGATTAAAAAGTTGAAAACCGAAAACAAATAAAAAATAAATAAAATGAAGCTTACAGAAGTTCAGTGTTACACCTGATGACTAAGAAACCATTAAGTCACTGAGTTGTTAAGCAAACCCATGAGCCCTAAAAAACAACAGAAGTATCATCTGTTGTCCAGGATAGGTACTCACATACTCTTATCTTCATAACAAACACATGTGGTAAATACCGTTTACAGAGGAAGAAACGAAAGCTCCAAAAGACTCCACTCCCGAGGTCCCACAGCTCAGCAGGACATCCAGGAACTAAATCAACTCAGTCTAACACAAGGTCTATCCTACAGGGCCTCATTCCACATACACTTACACTTTCATACCAGATGATCACCTGACCCAAGGGGAGAGGTATTATCATTTCCATTTATCAACAAAGAGTCCAAGGCTGGAGCACTGATTCAGACCCAGGGCGTCTGGCTCCAGAGTCCACACACTCCATCATTACCTAATACTGCCATCAATGTCACAAATGCCACCAACAGTTACAATGTCAGTGCTACCTACCAAGCAGGAACCAGGAGATAAACATGCTATATAAAGTCTGTGCTACTTATTTATAATTGGCATTTACCATGCTTGCTGTATCTCAACAAACTATGTGGCATCACACCATACAAACAACATTATCAGTCTCATTTTCTCTGTAAGCTTCTGAACTTCATCTGTTATGACTGCTTACACATACATAAATTCCTTAACCAGGTATAGCTGCCACTCCCCAGTTCTGCTTCAATCCAATGCCTGATTTTATCCCAGACATAATTACTTCAAATAGAGTTAAATAAAGAAAAGGAAGTCTTTGCAGCTGTTTCATACATAGATATTTTCTTGGACACTTAGGCAAAAAAAATACAGTTTAAGAAAACATTTATTCAAAAATGAGCAAAAGTCGGGGCGCCTGGGTGGCACAGCGGTTAAAGCGTCTGCCTTCGGCTCAGGGCGTGATCCCGGCGTTCCGGGTTCGAGCCCCACGTCAGGCTCCTCCTCTGTGGGCCTGCTTCTTCCTCTCCCACTCCCCCTGCTTGTGGTCCCTCTCTCATTGGCTGTCTCTGTCTCTGTCAAATAAATAAATAAATAAATAAAATCTTAAAAAAAAAAAAAAAACAAAAATGAGCAAAAGTAAACAATATGTTGAGTAAACAATATATTAAGATACACAGATATTTGGTAAAACCTTAATTTGTAAAAAGCAAGAAAATCGGTAATTCAGGATAGTGGTTACCTTAGGGGGAGGCAGGTGATGGGACTGAAATAGGCAAGGTAATTGCAACAATGTTAGCTATGCGCAGGCTCATAAACTTGATGGTAGGTGCACAGGTATTCATTTAATTATTAGACTTTAAAAATCACAAACACACTTGGGCCTATAACTTTCCATGTATCGGATACTATATAATAAAAAGAAAAGAAAAAAATGTTCACGGGAGGCTAAGCTACTCTAACCTACATTGGGGTATTTATGTGTTCCACTCCGAAGAAGCTACTCTCTCCAAACCTCAGTTTGCCCATCGCCAAAAGGAGCCTGAGCTACAATTCTTACTTCAGAAGACGCACAGGTGCATGAGATTCAAGTTCATGAGTCAAAACATTTTGGTTGGCCTTAACATCATTTCTGCCTAAAGTCCTTACACTAGTAAATACTGCTTCATGTCTACCACAGCTCTAGGTAAAGATGGGTTGCAAGTTAAGGAAACTCCTTGTCTTCTGGCCAAAGAGAATTTAAAAGGGGAATTTAGAAGGAGAAACAAGGTGCTGTTCTTAGCTCACTCCACAGTGCCAGGCTAGAACTCAGGGAAGATCAGCATAAATGACCGGAGAGAGATCCTTGACTAACGTGAAGGGTTACAGGGGCCACAGCTCACACTTGCTCAGGGAGCAAGGTTGGGCAGTTGAACAGATCCACAACCATAGTTCCTGCCTCTGAGACGAAGCTGGGGGAGAGGGGAGCTGACAGGTAAGAGCAGCAATGGGGAGCAAACTTGTTCAAGTCCCAGCTCGGCCCTAATACCTATGGAGTCCTGTGAAGCTCATACAACACCACTATACTTCTGTTTTCTCAGTTCTAGAACAGGGATAATAATAGTACCTCCCAGGATCAGTATGAAAATCGCAAGAGGTAACAACATGTGGAAAGTGCTTAGAACCATTCACTGCATATAGCAAGCACTCAACAAATGATAGCTGTCGTTACTGTTACAGCTACTGATCTGAGATGACTTCTAGGATATGTCAAGTTAAAGAAAAAAGTCATTGCCAAACAATATGCACAGAATATGATCATCTGTGGAGAGAAATGTAGATAAATCTATATGTATATAGACACGTATCACAAGATACACGAATATACACAAGAATCTGGTTAACAGTGTTGTTTCTGTGGAAGGGAACTAGAAAACTAGGAAAGGGGAAGGAAGAGACTTGCTTTCATTATGTGCCACACTTTAAAATTTTTTTTATCATTACAGTTAACAATATGCTCCTCCCAAACCCCACGCAGTCAAAAATCTGCTAATTAACTTTTGACTCTTCAAAATTAACTACTAATAGCCTACTATTGACCAGAAACCTTACCAATAATATAAACAGTCAATTAACATGTTTTGTGTATGTATTATATACTGTATTCCTACAATAAAGTAAGCTAGAAAAAAGAAAATGTTACTAAAGAAATCAGAAGGAAGAGAAAACACATTTATAGTACTGAAAAAAATCTGAGTGTAAGTGGACCCGCACAGCTCAAGGACCAATTGTATATCCTTTACCTATTTCTAAAAGTCATTAAAAGTAGTTGAGCTCTTTTTAAAGAGGAAAACAATAAGCTAGGTTGATAGCAGTACCAATGACTAGGCGGGGATGGTTATAAGATGCTGTAGGCTAGCCCTACAAGATCCAACAGGAAGCAACATATGTGAGAAGAAACAAGAATGGCATCAATATTCCAGACCTCATTCACTGAGAAAATATTGGTGGTTTTATTAGAAATGGATAAAAGAAGAGAAACTAAAGATTAGGAGAATTGAGAGGAGAGGCATTAGGATATATTGAGTTTCAATACTCCATGAAGACATTCAGGTAGAAGAGTGGAGCAAAATTTCCAGCCACAAATCATGAGGACAGGGTTAAAAATCAAGGTACTGGAGCAGCTCTGGCCCCCAGAGCCACACAGATCTGGCACAGATGGCCGAAACTAAAAGATTTCCAAAAGACAGAGAACAGAGAAGAAGGGACGTGTGGACTGACCCTCAGGAATTGCTTGCGTTTATCAAGAACTTTGAGCAAATGCGATGCTTTTGGTGGTACATTTTGAACAGTCACTGTTTTCACTGGACATCTTTAAATTAAAACAGTAATTGTTCTCTTTGCTTACTATTTATTCTTGCCAACAGGCAATATGGACGTGAAAAGATGTGTGTTGAATCCTTGTCCCATCATTTAATAGATGCAATGATCCTAGGCCATAACCTCTCTGAGCCTCAGTTAGTGTAAGTAACGATAACCTTCTTCACAGGGTTGTGAGGGCAATTATATGACCAGCTGCACCTGAGAGGGTCAAGGAGAGTGCACTGCACATGGAAGACATGAAATCATTATTATACAAAGATGAATTTCATAGTCTAGGTTGACTATGTATACTTACATGTGATAAAGACCAACCAGCTCTTATCTAAAGATTCAACTGTCAGATGTTCCTTTGATTCCCAGTGTTGGGCCATGACAAGCAAACCCTTTTATGCCCTAAACACACCCCACAAGGCATCAAACGGAGGAGGAGGAGGAGGAGGAGGAGGAGGAGGAGGGGGAGGCGGAGGGGGAGGGGGAGGGGGAGGGGAGGGGGAGGGGGAGGAGGAGGAGGAGGAGGAGGAGGAGGAGGAGGAGGAGGAGGAGGAGGAGGAGGAGGAGGAGGAGGAGGAAGGGGGGGGAGAAGGGGGAGAAGAAGGGGGAGAAGAAGGCAGTGGTGGCTTAAAAACCTCATGGTTCTCTCTTCCCCAAAACTGAATGACTATTTCTGCTCAAATTTAAACTTCAAATACAGAGTCCTAAGCTAATTTATCTCCTTAATGTCACTCATCGTTTAAGCAAACTACAGATCTTTCAATGATTCCTTTTCTAGAAGCTTTTGAGATCATTTCGCATCATAAAATTATCAAATAAAATCAAATATTCCATTTTTAAGTCTTTTGTAGTAGGTGAGTACAGACACCAGAAAAAGTACCTTCTATTTACGGATAAATTTATATTTGGTCATTTTGGACCATATCATGAGACTTCCCCCTCTGAAACACAACAAAAATATTCATATGGGTGATAATGGTATTATACTTAGAGATCGATAGTGAAATATGTGAGGATGAAATGATGTGATGTCTAAATAAGGGGAGGCATAGTGAATGGAGGAAGAAACAAAATGAACTGTGTTGAAGCCAGGGTAATGGGTAAACGGGAGTTCATTTCGCTACTCTTTTTTGTGTTTGTTTGAAATTTACCATAACAAAAAGGTCTTAAAAGTATATTTACATGGCAATTGTCTCTTGGCTACTTCAAGAGTACAAAAATATACATTTATCCACACTGGTGCACATATTTTATTAGAATTTATTTATGAGTGATCATCAGCAGATTAGGGCCTCCATGGACAGACTTATGGCTCTTAGGACAGAATGACAGCTCCTAGGACAGAATGATTAAGACTAATTCATCAATCACAGGTAGAGTTACCATGACATAATCTTAACATTTATATTTTACAAATTTACATATCTAAAAAATCTTCTCTGATCATCTGTCCCAATTATATAAGAAGGATATAAGATAGTCATAAAATTTAGAGAAAAAGTCCTAAGAATTTGGTGCCTACCATTTTTTAGTATATGCGTATATTCATATATATATATGTAATATATTTTCTTCCACTTTTAAGTGATTTCAAATATGTGCACATCTTCATAATGGAGTCTATGCAGTTATTAAAAATTATTCTAGACCTATACTTATAGACACAGATACAGAAAGATGTTCACCATATATTTTAAATAAAGAAGTACTTACAATACCATGTCAGGAATTGATTTCATTTTTATATTATTGTATTTGTATATACTTAAAAAATATGGAAAGATACACATAAAAAATTTTACAGTGGTTACTTCTGCTTTGTAGTATGCCCTTGTTCTTTATATTTTATATTTTTGTGCATCAATTTTTTTGTTCAAGAAGCATTAAACATTTATAATTCTTTAAAAAATAATTTTAAGAGGGGGAATAAGAAAATTGTCAGTATGCGAGAATTTCATACATGAAAAAATAATGTTTTATGTCAGTGAACAAAAGAGAAATTGTTAAATTATGGGATATAAAAAACTAACCATCTGAAAAACTCAAATGGATCAATATTTTAAATATGTAAAGGAATTATGAAGATACTTATAAAAGGAAATAACTGTAAATTATTTAATAGGGGAGAAAGGAATTACTTTTAAAGTATAATATCGAAGACAAAAACAATCATTAAAAGAAAAAACCTTACAAGATTTCAATATGTAAAACTTTAAAACAGCTATAAGACAAAATACATCATTAACAAAAGAGACATTTTTGAAAATACATAACGAGGTCTAACAAATCTGTACTTTAAGATGACTAGCCAACAGAAAAATAAAGAACACAAGCAAGTAACTCCAAATCACCAATAAACATGACATAAACATAAGAAAGATGTTCAGGGGCGCCTGGGTGGCATAGTTGTTAAGCGTCTGCCTTCGGCTCAGGGCGTGATCCCGGCGTTATGGGATCTAGCCCCACATCAGGCTCTTCCGCTATGAGCCTGCTTCCTCTCCCACTCCCCCTGCTTGTGTTCCCTCTCTCGCTGGTTGTCTCTCTCTCTGTCAAATAAATAAATAAAATCTTAAAAAAAAAAAAAAAGAAAGATGTTCAATCTTACTATAAATTGTGTTTGGTTTTGCTTTTTAAAACAATGTCCAAATGGGGCACCTAGGTGGCTCAGTCAGTTGAGCGTCCCACTCTTGATTTTGCCTCAGGTCATGATCTCAGGGTTGTGGGATTGAGCCACCCCCTCCACCAGGCTCCCTGCTCAGCAGGGAGTCTGCTTGAGTTTCTCTCTCTCCTTCTCCCTCTGCCACTCCCTCTGCTCACATGTGACTGCACTCTTTCTCTAAAATAAATAAATAAATCTTTTAAATAAATAAATAAATAATGTCCAAATCTAGCACCTAAAATGAGCACTCTGATAAAATGATAATGGGGGTGTAAACTGTTACAGTTTTCATTGAGAAAAACTTAGAACTACATATTAAAAGACTGAAAAAGTGCATACCCTATGAATCAGCAATTGCACTTCTAAGAATTGTCTAAGAAAATCAGGATATACACTAAAATCTAGTTAAAAGGATCTTCATCAAAGAATAGAAAACACTGACTCAGATAACTATCCAACAGTAAGTGATTATAAATGGTAGCAAATATACACAATGAAATCAAAAAGAACACTTAAACATGGTTTGTAGAAATACGTTTATCATATGTAAAACTATAAAAAATATTCTTTATAAAAGAGTTGTTAGACTCTATATTTAAATAGTTATCAAAAATGTGTAGAGACAGAAAAGTTCTGAATGGATATAGTATATTTTTAAATTTTAATAGTAGTTATCTCTGAAAGCCAGGTTTCCGAGTTTTCTTCTTCTCACCTATATTTTCTAATTTTGGCACACTGAGAATATCTCTTACCTAAAAAAAAAGAAAAATGTGAGACACTTGGGTGGCTCGGCCAGTTGGGTATCTGCCTCCAGCTCAGGTCGTGATCCCAGGGTTCTGGGATCAAGCCCCGCATCCACCTCCAAGCCTGGCGGGGAGCCTGCTTCTCCCTCTGCCTGCCGTTCCCCTGCTTGTGCTCTCTCTCTCTCTCTGATAAATAAACAAACAAATAAATAAATAAATAAAATCTTTTTAAAATTTTTTTAAAAAGCTTTTCAAACTTACAGCACTGAGGAATTGCACAGGAAAGCTGAGAACATTCTTAACGAGTCCCCTTATCTAAGCACTTAGTGTATCATATGGTGATAGTTAGGTTTTCTGCCTCACAAGAGTGTGACCTCTCACAAGATAGAAACTGAGTCTTACTCATTTTTTTTTTGTAATGCATACCTTAGTGTGTGGTATAATAGGCTGAATGAATGAATGAATGAATGATAACCTTTATCAGGGAGCCCAAAGGCTCTCGAAGACACCTCAGATTTAGATTCTGTATGGGAAACACAGTCACCCAAGAAACACCCAAGGCTGGCCAGAGGAGCCTCTCAGTAAAGACGAATTCTATTTCACTAACGGCTCAGACCAAAAAATCCTCAAGTTTTCTTTGACCCCTCTTTCTTTCACACCTCACACCCAATCGTCTGACAAATCCAACTGAACAAATCCTGTTAGTTCTACATTTAAAATGTATTCTCACAAGATTTCTCACCATTTCACCACTACCACCTTGGTCCAAGCAGGAAGTCATCTCCTAACCATTTGAGGGCAACAGTCCTCTACTTAGTGTCCATGCTACCATTCTGTTGCACTGTGGTCTTCACACAGCCAAAATGACCTTCTAACAGGCAGATCCATTTACGCAACTCTATGCTCCAAAGTCCCAATAGCATCCCCACTACATGTAGAATGAAATACAAGGTGTTTCCCATGGCTTACAAACCCCGCACAATCTACCTTAGGGGCCATTCCCCGATGGCTCACAGAGCTCCAGCCACACTGGCCAGCTTACTATTTCTAGAACTTGTCAAACACATTCCCACCTCAAGGGCTCTCCCCTCTCCATTCTTGTCTTTTTTCCCTCGTTGCTGGGAATCCACTTCTTAAAACTGACCTTATCAAAAAGATCTCTGCTTAAAAGTCACTTTATCAAAATGTCTATCTTTAACCACTTTATCCTAATCGCAGTCCTTCCCAACTAGCCTTCTACCCTTGCTTCCTTTAATTGGCTTTATTTCTTTTCCTCTCACCACCTGCCATTATATTATCTATTAATTTGTTTATTGTCTATCTCCTCTGCTAGAATGCCTATAGGGACAAAGAGTTTGTTTTCTTCACCACTCAATTTCAAGCACTCTCCATAGTGCCTGCTATGTTGGAAGTACTGAATAAATACTTACAAGATAATTAGGTGAATGAGTAAGTAAATAACTTTGGCAAGACGTATTTCAAGTTCTCGTGTAAACACGGTATTGGGGCCAGTATCTGCTCTAAACGATAGAATGTTTCCTGAGGCCAACACCAAAAAGGGAAGTTGTGATGAAGCAGGTGGAATAACAGCAGCATAGTACTGAATATTACTGATGTTGCTGATGATAAGCCCACAGTTCCCCAACCCCCCAAAGCCTCCCCAACCTCTCATCCCACTACCATTTAAAAACCACATCTACCTTATTGAACTTAGTTTTTCTAGGAATTTCTGAACATATTTAACAAACATTGTAAATTATTTCCATGAGGAAAAGTCACTTTTTTCATGCTCTGAGCAACCCCCTTCTCATTAGCTAGTAACCAAACACTGTTTCTTAATATGTAGCCTTATAACATGGAATGATCACCTGATTTGCTAAAGTCACTAATTATTTCTCATTGCCCTTAATTTTTCAGTAAAATGAGGCAAGGAGAGACCCTGCAAAATAAACACAGGCATTCTCAAAGCATGCGAGAGGGAAGCCACGGGGTACCGAGGTCAGGTGTAGCCTCTGTCACAAGTACTTTGCTAACTTAAAGTAGTTTAAGTACCTAAATTTGAGAATCAGTTATTTTTAAAAATAAACTGGACTATGGTCAGTGTCATTTACAAGATTCACTTCCTTTCTGATAAATATCTCTTGAAAAAAAAGCTAATGCGTACCAGATCAGAAATTTTGCATAACCTTACTGGATGATCCTGTCATTTAACTAAACTGTGAGTGATACTCTTCATAGTCAAACACAGGAATATTATAATTTTTCAAAACACCAGGGTAAAGGTAGTAAAGTTGAGAACCCAGGTTATGGAATGGAGACAGGCCAGCCTGGGCTAGAACTCCACTTCTGCCACTTAGTTGCCCTGTGATCTAAATTCTCTAACTTCTGGGGCGCCTGGGTGGCACAGTCGTTAAGCGTCTGCCTTCGGCTCAGGGCGTGATCCCGGCGTTCTGGGATCAAGCCCCACATCAGGCTCCTCCGCTAGGAGCCTGCTTCTTCCTCTCCCACTCCCCCTGCTTGTGTTCCCTCTCTCGCTGGCTGTCTCTCTCTCTGTCAAATAAATAAATAAAATCTTTTATAAATAAATAAATAAATTCTCTAACTTCTCTGGGCTCCATAACTCCATATCATCCATAAAACGCGGGTAAGATCTACTCTTGTAGAGATGTTATCAGGGCTGGGACAATGTATTAAGTACATCTTGTCCCAGGCAAGAATGACTAAAGAATGGGGAAGCCACATGCAGCTGGTGGAACAGTGCACAAAAACAGTGGAAGGTGGAAAAGTCCGTTTGCAAACCTCTGCACACAGGCAACCAAATAGGAAACCGTCCTCCACAAGGAGTCTATAAATTGGAGTATCTGTTAAGACACACACACACACACACACACACACACACACACACACACATATCACGTGCCCTGAGAGGAAACAGCATCCGTCTTCATATCCTAATCAGCCTTAAAAATTATTTAGCCTTTACGCTAGTCCTAATAATCCTAACCTTACACTCGTATGTCTCATTCTCCTCACCCCAGGAGGGTGGCATCAATCTGACTCCCTGAGGTCTACAAGCGAAAGAGAAAAACTAAGGCATTACTGAATATAGCTAACACTTCGCACAACTATTGTCCCCTGAAGTGTCCATATAGTAAAACAGCAAGCCCTGCCTTATGCTCTGTCGGTGAGAAGTCCTTCTGCACACTCTTCAGCGGAGAACTGTAGCAACAGGAAAACCGCCAGCAGAAGTACTGCGCGCCCCGCACGAACTTCCGCTTGCCAGGATTAGTGATGTCCCAGACGGGGCTGGTCCGTCTCCAGCAAGCCCGGACCCCAGAAGTGCTCTCCGCCAGCAGCAGATGAGCTGCCTCAGCACTGCCCCGCCCCAGACCACAAGACGCAAAGGGAAAGTGAGGGCCAAACCCAGGAACACAGCCTAAGGCTTAGGGGCTGCCAAGCTGTTCCCGGGCGCCTCTCACCACGAGGGGCACGCGGCTGCAGGTTCCGGCGGGCCGGCCGCACACAGTACCTGGATGAGGCCCCGCTTCAACAGGGCGCTGTGCACGCAACCGGGGACCCTCCCCGGCAGTTCCAGCGAGCCATTCCCGCTGCGGATCCTCCAGCTTCCCCGCAGGCTGAGGCTGCGCCCCGAGGCCGCGGGGCCCGCTCGGCACAGGGCTAGCAGGAGAAGCAGGCGGAGGCGCATAGCGAAAGCGGCTGCTGCGCCACCGGGACCAGCGGCCGCGGAAGCACGGGTCCCTCCGCAGAAGCCGGGGCTCTAGCTCTCCGGGTCCGGGCCCCGCCCCCACCCCGCCCCCAGGTCAGCTGAGAGGCTGGGACCGCCCCGGCTCCCCCGCGGCGGCGGGCTGGCGGCGAACGCGGAGCTCTGGGGGACCGGCGGACTTCGGTCCCGGGCCGGCGCCTCTGCGGTCTGGGCGCTTCTCAGCGCTGCGTCCTGCGGCTCCGGTGTCGGAACAGGAGGCGGGAACTGTGCGGGGCGATGGGGACGCACAGATCCCTGGGCAAAGGGGCGCGCAAAGCCTCGGGGAGCTCAAGCACAGACGGTAGGATGACAAGACAGCTAGAGAAGCCCCTAACTGCTTCAGAGAACCGAAACACCGAAACACTCGCCGCCCTCGACTCCCCCAAATTCCCCAGACCCTCATCCACACTGCGGGGGCCTGCCTGGCGGCGGTAACGCTCCCTTCCTGCAGCTCCACAGGTTGGTCTCAGAGCATACTCCCACCCTTCAAAGAGAAAACACTGACTCATTACCTAATTCGTGGGGTCATTTCGAGGGCTGAGAAAGTCCGTGTACAGCGTGCCGCGTAGGGCCAGGCCCAGAGAAAAACGGCACGTTAGTTTATGTTAGTGGACTAAGACCCTCTGTTTTAAAAAGCCTCATAGAGAAAGCTTCCTGAGATTCCAGAAATTTGCACTAAATACGCAGGCAAATTTAAAATCCTCTGCCGCTCAGTAAGTGAGACTTGAAATGCAAAGTTTCCTGAATCAAAAATGTAGACAGTACACTTTCTTCAGGTTGTTAAAAGCATAAAATGAGTTAACGTATATGGCTGTCCTAACAGCGCAGGGGTACCCAAGAAACAGCGCAGGCTTATTTAAGATTTCATTGTCACGTGGTCTCCTTAAGTCCCATTTTGCAATAGGATATAACAGTGATCCTAGGAAGGTGACACGGAATTTTACATTGCATAAAATAGATTTATTCCTGTGCTGATGTTATCTCCCTTGTTTCCATATTTAGGAGGAAGCCTGTGAAGAGTTCTCCCCTCATCAAATCCGAGCTTTGTTTTGGCTATTTATAATGACCCGGGAATTGCCTGAATCTGTAGACACAGAACAGTATTTTACTTTTACAGAGCCATTATTTTTCACAAGCCTAGCGTCTTGGCTTTAGGGACATTATGGATTATCTAGTCCAAGCCTCTGGTTTTACAGAGTCCAAAGAGGTCAGGTGACTTGCCTGTCATACACTGGCAGACAGGACCAAAATTCTCCAACTCTGGCTTGGTCTCCTTGTGGTAGAGCCTATTGGTATTGAGAAGGCTCTGGATGGCTCAAAACCTTCCTTACTTCAGCAGCATTCTTACTTTTGATAGGAACAAAGCTCTCAATTCAAATAATACGCCATAACTCAATGCATGAAATAGTCGGCCCTGGTCTGTTCAAAACAAATTACAAGACATGACAGCAAGAGTACCAAAGGAATTTTTTCATAAATCTCAGAGATTCCATTAAGCCAAGTCAAAGGAAAACTCATCCCAGCAAGTATATTTGGATTTCTGTGAAGAAATAGTTTAATGGGGTGCCTGGATGGCTCAGTTAAGTGTCTGCCTTCAGCTCAGGTCATGATTTCAGGGTTCTGGGATCAAGTCCCAAATCTGGCTTCTGCTCAGCGGGGATCCTGCTTCTCCCTCTCCAACCCCCCTCACCCTCCGCCCCTGCTCATGCACACGATTTCTCGCTCTCTCTCAAATAAATAAATAAATAAATAAATAAAATCCTAAAAAAAAAAAAAAAGAAAGAAAAGAAAAGAAAGAAAAAGAAATAGTTTAAGGAATCTGTTTTAAGAAAAAAATGAGAATTTTTCACTTATCATTTCTCCTTTCATTCCAGGACACAAACGTGGCATGACTTGGATTGCTTCACCCTGAAATCAGAGAACTTTGAGAAAATCAAACCCCTAGTAAGTATTCTGCCTAAAGTTTGGATTAGCACAGGTAAGTAACATGATGAATTTTCATTTTGTTATAGGATAATTTTTTGTCCATTATTTCCAGGAAGAATAAATCTTATTTTTAGCCATAAAAATTTTTAACTTAAGTAATTTGGTGTCACAATATGAAACACAATTTTAAAAATAGTCACAAGCCCTTAAACTGTATAAATGGATTCTATTTTGATCATCTCATTTGATGTTTTCCAAAATTCAGATTGTTTAGATCAAATGATAGTTTCCTCGTTTAAAAAGACAAAGCTTATAGAAGTTAAATGACATGCAGGGTCAGCATCCTGCTACAGAAGACCACTGAAGCTTTTTGGCTCACATGACAATGCTTCCATCATCTCTAAATATATGAAGTCGGTAAACTGATTAAATTAGGACACCAAGGTATACCCAGGCAAAGGATGTTCCAATCCCATAAGATAATTACATAAATTATAATGAGGGGAAGAAAATTGACTCAGAGTGTCTGCTTAATTATCAAAGCTAGGGACAATAGGCCAGAAGTATCTCCCTAGAAAGTTATACAAAGAACTGTTAAACTCAACAATAAGTTCACAAATAACCTGGCTAAAAAATGTACCAGAGACCTTAGCAGACAAGTCACCTAAGAAGATATACAGATGCAAATAAACTTATGAAAAGATGTTCCACATCATATATCATCAAGGAAATGCAAATTAAAACAACGAGATACTACTACACACCTATTAGAATGACCAAAATCCAAAACACTGACAACACCAAATGTTGACAAGGATGTGGAGCAACAGGAACTCTCATTCATTGTTGATGTGAAGGCAGAATGGTAAGATCACTTTGGAAGATACTTTGGTGGTTTGTTACAGAATTAAATATGCACTTACCTTATGACCCAGCAATCCCAATGTTTGATATTTACCCAAAGGAGTTGAAAACTTAAGTCCATATAAAAATATGCAGTAGTGGGGCACCTGGGTGGCGCAGTCGTTAAGTGTCTGCCTTCAGCTCAGGGTCCCCCACATCAGGCTTCTCTGCTGGGAGCCTGCTTCTTCCTCTCCCACTCCCCCTGCTTGTGTTCCCTCTCTCGCTGGCTGTCTCTCTCTCTGTCAAATAAATAAATAAAATCTAAATATATATATATATGCAGGAGCACCTGGGTGACTCAGTCCGTTAAGCATCTGGCTCTTCATTTCAGCTCAGGTCATGATCTCAGGGTCATGAGATCAAGGCTGGGCATGGAGCCTGCTTAAGATTCTCTCTCTTTCTCTGCCCCTCCACCCGCTCCCACCGCTTGTGTGTACATGCGTGCATGCTTGCTCTCTGTAAAAAAAAAAAAATTAAAAAAAAAAATGCATGTGGATGTCTATAGTAGTTTAGTTTTATTTGTAACTGTTAAAACCTGGAAGCAACCAAGATTTCCTTCAGTAAGTGAATGGATAAATAAACTGTGGTATATTTGGATAATGGAGTATTATTCAGCGCTAAAAAGAAACGAACTATGAGCACTGGGTGTTATATGCAACTAATGAATTTTCGAACACTACATCAAAAACTGATGATGTACTATATATTGGCTAACTGAACATTAAAAAAAAGAAAATAATTTTGGAGACAAGTGAGTCAGAAAAATCTTATGATCAACTAAGATATCATATAACAGTGTATTACTACTTATTATATATAAAATTATGACACAAAAATGGTGTTTGTTATTTTGGTCACATTTCAAAACTAATAAATTAACCTGAAAAATGAAACAAAAAGACCAAAAAACAAAACAAACAAACAAAATGAACTATCAAGCCATGAGAAGACAGGGAGGATACTTAAATGCATATTACGAAGTGAAAGTCGAAGCCAATCTGAAAAGGCTATATAAAATATGATTCCAACTATATGACACTCTGGAAAAAGTAGAACTATGGAGACAGCAAAAAAGACGAGTAGTAAAAAGATGCCAGGGGTTAGGAAGGGATGACTATATGGAGCACAAGGACTTTTAGGGCAGTGAAACTTCTCTCTATAACCATAATGGTGGATATATATCACTATACATTTGTCAAAACCCATAGAATGTACCACACCGTGAGTGAACTGCAATGTCAACTATAGACTTTGGGTGATAACGTAGGTTCATCAGTGGTAACAAATGTACCACTCTAGTGGGGTATGTGATAATGGGGTGGGGGTGTATGTGTGGGAGCAGAGAATGTATGGGAAGTCTCTGTATTTTTCATTCAATTATGCTGTTAACTTAAAATTGCTCTAAAAATAGTCTATTACAAACTGAGGGCTTCAGAGGGGAAGGGGGTGGGGGAATGGGATAGGCTGGTGATGGATAGTATGGAGAGCACGTATTGCATGGTGCACTGGGTGTTATACGCAACTAATGAATCATCGAACTTTACATCAGAAACAAGGGATGTACTGTATGGTGACTAACATAATATAATAAAAAAATAAATAAAAAATAAAAATAAAAATAGGCTATTAAAATATGTATTTCTAGAAATTCCATGGGTCAAAAAGATAAGACTTCCAGTTAATAATTTGTCATGTAAAGATCTTGAAAGTCATAACTGCATCTTAAAAATAAGTAAAAAGCTGAGCTGAAAATCACTAACTCTTCTTAGATCCATCAGAGAACTCAGGTGATGGCAAACAACTACCCCCAAAACTGGAGAGATAGGTCGGTGCAGAGAATCACAGCTTACCAAAGCAGAAACCCATGAGCAGAAAGCTCCTCAGGAACCAGTACTGGGGTAGGAAAACCTAAACTCTAAACAATGAATTGCTGGAGACTGAGAATTAAAAACTCTATAGAGGCCCCATCTTAGGGGGTCACCCATGCTTTTGTGAGTTTTGCTTTCTGGAGCTCAACCAAGTCCTCACACTGAAGATTAGAGAATAATTCCCTGATACTTCAGCAGGGGGAGGGGAAAAGGAACCATTTTGAAATACATCAGACCATTCTGTTCTTTTTAACAAGACCTGTCATCAAGAGAAACTGTTTAAACAACAACCCCTAACCCTTCAGGGTTTTATCAGTGTCTAACCAACCTGGAAGAAGGGAAATACCAACTCGAGCCCTCTCTAGCTATCCTGCCCACCTAAGGAAGTGAAAAAAAATGAGAAGCTCTCATGAAGTTCACAGCTCAGGGCATAAGCTCACTAAAAAACTAAGCCTAATCATAGGACCATAGAAAGCTTCCCCTCTCTTGGGGCACCTGGGTGGCTCAGTCAGTTAAGTGTCTGACTCCTGATTTCAGCCCAGGGTCATGGGATTGAGCCCCATGTCGAGTCCCACAGGGGATCTGCACTCAGCGTGGATTCTGCTTGTCTCTCTCCCTCTGCTCCTCTCCCATCTCTAAAATAAATAAATAAAACCTTTAAAAAAGGAAAGAAAAAAAAAAGAAAGCTTCCCCTCTCCCCACATCCTCCTATCATATCACTAAAGGCCTATTTACCACAGTTCCTTTCACCCAGCACACCATGTATGGCTTTCAACAAAAAATTACAATGCAAAAAAACACAATTTAAAGAGGCAGAGTGAGTACTAGAACCAGACTCAGATATGGCAGGGATGTAGGATTATCAGGCCAGGAATTTAAAATAACTGACTATGATTAATATGCTAAGGGTTTTAATGGATAAATAGCATGATAGAACAAATGGGGAATGTAAGCACAGAGAGTCTAAGAAAGAAATTCTAAGGAAGACTCAAAAAGAAATACTAGAAACCAGAAATATGTAGAAAAATGAAGAATGTCTTAGATGGGCTCATTAATTGACTGGAGATGGTAGTGGAGAAAATCTCTGAACTTGATATGTCAACAGAAACGTCCCAAATCAAAAAGTGAAGAACAAAGACTGCGGGAAAAAATGGAATAGAATATTCAAGGACTGTGGAAGAACTTAAAAAGGTGAAACAAACAGTGTGAATACGAGGAGGAGGACAGAAGCAATATTTGAAGCAATAATGACTGAGAATCTCCCCCAGATTAATATCAGAGGATGAATTACAGATCCAGGAAACTTAGAGAACACCAATCAGAATAAATGACAGAAACAAAACAAAGAAATACAACTAGGCATATCATATTCAAACTTTAGAAAACCAAAGATAAAGAAAAAATCTTGAAAAAAGCAAGAGGGGGAAAAACATCCTACATTTGGAGGAATAAAAATAAGATTACATCTAATTTCTTTTCAAAAACCATGCAAGCAAGAAGACAGTAGAGTGAAATGTATAGTGTTGAGGGAAAAAAATCACCATACTGAATCCTGTACCCTGCTAAATTATCCTTCAGAAGTGAAGGAGAAATAAAGATTTCCTTAGACAAACAGAAAACGAGGGAATATGTTGTCAATATAATTGCCTTGCAAGAAATGTAAAAGAAGTTCATCAGAGCAAATGATATCGGTTCAAAAACTTAGATCTACATAAAGAAAGGAAGAGCATTAGAGAAGGAATAAGTGAAGATAAAATTAAAACTTTTATTTTTCTTATTATTAATTGATCTAACAGTAACAGTTCATTCAAAATAGTAACAGTGGGGCGCCTGGGTGGCACAGCGGTTAAGCGTCTGCCTTCGGCTCAGGGCGTGATCCTGGCGTTATGGGATCGAGCCCCACATCAGGCTCCTCCGCTATGAGCCTGCTTCTTCCTCTCCCACTCCCCCTGCTTGTGTTCCCTCTCTCGCTGGCTGTCTCTATCTCTGTCAAATAAATAAATAAAATCTTAAAAAAAAAAATAGTAACAGTGACAATGTATTTGATGATTATAGCTTGAATATAAGTAAAAAGATTGACAGTTATGACCCAAGAGACTGGGAGGGAGGAACTAGGAATACTGTGTCATTATAAAGCACTTGCACTACCCATGAAGCAGTATGACGTGTTTTGAACGTGGACTTTGACACTGGAGTTGTAAAAGATATATTGCAAGCCCTAGGGCAACCATTAAAAAAAAGTTTAAAAATAGTAATTCATATGCTAATTCAATAAGGAAAGAAAAGGAAGTAAATAGTGTACAGAATGCGAAGGAAGATATAAAACTATCTTTGTTTACAGATGATATGATTGTCTATGTAGAAAATCTGAAAGAACAACAAAAACCTCTGGGACTAATATGCAATTTTTAGCAAAGTTGCAGGATACAAGGCTAATATACAAAATTTATTATTTTCCTACTTATCAGCTATGAACAATTGGAATTTGAAATAAAAAACACAACACTATTTACATTAACACAACAAAAATGAAACAATAAATATAAATTAACAAAAATTTATAAGATCTATATGGAAATCTACAAAACTCTGATGAAAGCAATCAAAGAAGAACTAAATAAATGGAGAGATACTCTATGTTCATAGATAAGAAGACTCAATATTGTTAAGAAGTCAGTTCTTCCCAACATGATTTATAGATTCAATGGAATCCCAATTAAAATCCCAGCTAGCTATTTTGTGGATTTTGACAAACCGATTCTCAAGCAAAAGGCCCAGAATAGCTAAGACAATATTGAAGAAGGCAAACAAAATTGAACACTGCCTGATCAGGAGCTCAGCTGAGTTGGGAGAGAGCTGAGCGGCCAGGTGTTGAAACAGCCAAGCAAACTTCAACAAGGAGCTAAAATGAAAATAACAGTGAAGACTTTAATCACTTACCGTGATAGTATAAGCCAAAGGCTGAAATAAAGAAGATGCCAAGCCCCCCCACCCCGCCCGCTTCATTTCCCCCATAAAACAGCATACCAGTCAAGGGTCAGGCAGATCAGCAGAGAACGTGAGCATTGTCTCACTGTTGAGGGAACCGTGAACAAAAGGCTCTGGCTTCTTTATGGACCCTAGAGGGAGGGAGGAGAGGAAAGGCTAGGAGTAGAAAATTACTGGTTACTGAGGTTTCCCACTTGTGCTGCCCAATAAGGAGATATCAGCAGAGTCAGTTGAACAAGACCTCTGCCCAAGACCTCAGATAAAGAGACCTAGGAATGAAGTTACCGAGGCTGAGAATGTAAATACATGAAGAGCATGAACAGCCAGAGGGACATCAGTCCTTCACAGCAACTCTCTTTAGAGATTATAACACTTGGCTGTATGCCATGTCTGGTATGAGGGGATGACTTTCTCCCACGAGGCCTGTCAGGTAAAGCCTTTGTAATTGCCTATGTTCAGGCCTGAAAGATTACACTTACATCATGAGATCCAATAAATCTGATAGTGCCGGAGATGTATCCATGGAGGATATATAGAGTTTGGGGCAAGCTTCAATAGAAGAGTCATGGTGCAGATCCTTATATTCTAGAACAAAGCTGTGCACTTCACCATAAAGAACTACTCTGAAAAATATGTCCTAGTATGCTACTGGGTCTTAGCAAAGACCAGACATCTGACCATGGTACATTAAAGGCCTATGCAGCATGAACTGAAGATTATCAAATCAACCAAGTCATAAATTGGGGCAGAAGCATCAATGTCCCATTGTATGTAGGAAGTGATATATTCAGACTCAAGCAAAGCACAAAGGACTCAAGTAAACTACATGAATAGGTGGTCTAGCCTTCCATGTCACTTATCTCTGCTGCACTGATGACCTCATGAGGGCTTCCTTATGACCAACTAACAAAGGCCTGATTCACATATAGGCTGGTGCAATGTATACTGGAACTAGCCATAAAAGGAAGGATAGCTGTCAGCCACATTACAGCCCCATTCAGGAATGGCCCTGCATGACATTGGTGAAAGGAAATATTCTCATTACACAGAGTTGTGAGACCTATGTTTGATTTTTCACTTCATGTGAAAGGAGAGGTAGCCTGAGCTACAGTTATATATTGAACATCTGAGCAGAGCCAAAAGTCTTGTTTGGTTGGGGCCTTAAAAATGGGAGTGCCTGGGTTGGCTCAGTTGGTTGAGTGTCCACAATGCTTGATTTCGGCTCATGTCATGACCTCAGGGTTGTAAGATGGAGCCCCATGTTGAGCTTCACGCTCAGCAGGGAGTCTGCTTCTCTCCCTTGTCTTCTGCCCTTCCCCTTGCTTGTGCTCTATCTATCTAAAATAAATAAATAAATCTCTCTCTTTTTTTTAAAGGGAACCTAAAAGAAATGAGGGTGGAAAATGGGTGACATGGAGGTCTGGGTAGATAATATGTGGATGGACACTGTAGGAGTGGGCACAACACACACAGTTTTGTTGTATCTCACATTAATGCTCGCAAGAGAACATGTACCACAGAGCAGGGTCTTGAAAATCAAGGGCACAGAAATTCCAGTCCTATGGACTTTAGCCAGTCTCTGTGCACCACTCCAGTACTTGACATTGAGTACATGAAGAAAGTGAGCATAGGAGCAAAGATGAAAGCCAAGCACAGACCCAACAACATGGGATTTCTCTCACCAAAGACGATCGTACTTACTGCCTTTGCTGGTTGCCCAACCAGCCAGAAGCAGAGACTGGTGCTGAGTTCTAGATAATGGTACCAGCCAAGCACCTATTGGCAGATTGATTACATTCGACCCCTTCCTCCTTGTTGGAGCCATCAAATTGATTTACTGGAGTTAATACATGTTCTGAAAATGCTCTGCCTTCCCTGACTGCAGTGTCTCCATAGCACCATCCTAAAGTTATAGAGTTCTTTCTTTTGGAATGGTATCCCTATGACATTGCCTTAGAAAATAGACCCACTCAATGTCAAAGGAAATGTGAAGATGGGCTCATGAACTTAAGAATCACTGAGTTTACCAAGTACCCTATCACCCAGGAGCAGCCATCCAAAAAAAAAATAATAATAATAATAAAAAAATAAACAGCAAAACAGTGGAAATTTCAGCTTAGGTGTCAGCTAGAGGACAGTATCTTGCAAGGTTGGAGCCCTTTCCTTCAGAATGCAGTATATACACTGATCTCTGGCAGATATATGGTGCTGTGTGTCCCAGAACTAGAAAACTCAGGTATAAGAACCAAGATGCAGAAGTAGCTATTGCCTCTCTCATCATCATTATCAGTGACTCAACGAATGAAATTTGTGTTTCCTATTCCTGAAACTGTTGACTCTGTTGGGTCAGAAGTCTTGATTCCAGGGCTGGGAAAGGTACAGGGTTCCACCCAACTGGAAGTTGTGACTAATATTTTGGAGTCACTTTGGATTCCTCATACTATTGGACAAACAGGTTAAAAAAATAGAGTTAATGTACTGGCTGGGGTAATGAATTCTGATTACAGGTGAACCTAGAGTTGCTACAGCCTAATGAATGCAGGGAGGATTATGTTCGGAACCTTGGGGCGTCAGTGAACATCTCTTACCACTTCCATGCCCAGTGTTAACTGTCAATGGGAAATTACAATAACCGTAACCCAATAGACTCAACCCAGCATGCAACCCACATGGGCCTCAGAAGCCCCAGGACCCAGCCCTAAATCAGTCCCATGGTTATTCTGGCTCCTGTCATCACTTTAAATCTCAGATGAAGCACTATGCCACAGAAGCTAGAATCAGACTTTCCCAGCAGCTGCCCAAAGGTGCTTTCCTACTTTCTCTGACTCACTTCCCTTTTCCTACACTCTCACTATTCTGGGATTGTACCTCCCAAAAAAAACATTAACAATTAAACTTAGCCTCCATCTCTGTTTGCTAGGAAACTCCAACAAAGACAATCTTCTCTCTCAATTTCTATTCATTAGCTTACTCAATCATTCTAGCTGTCCAATAAAAATTAGACATCCAGAGCTGTTCAATGGAAATATAATGTATGACTGATAAGTAATTTTACAATATTTAGTAATCCCATTTTTAAAAAGTAAAAAGAAGGGCACCTGGCAGGCTCAGTCAGAAGAGCATGTAACTCTTGATCTCTGGGTCATGAGTTCCAGCCCTACATGGGGCGTAGAGATTCCTTAAAAAAAAAAAAGGAAAAGGAAATAGGTGAAATTAACTTTAATACTTTTTATCAAAACCAATATATAAAAAATATCATTTTAACATGTGCAGTATAATTATTGAGATATTTGACATTCTTTTTTAAATATAAGGTTTCAAAATCTGTTGTGAATTTTATACTTACAGCACATCTCAATCTGAATGCTAATTTTTGATCTGTATTCAATATCATACCTTTTACAGTGAAAAAGATTTACATACCCAACTTGTTCTGAAATATCAGGGGACAATTCTCCATGGATATCATATTTCTGAACATCTTGTGAGCAGAGGCACTGGGTACTTTTGTTCTGGGCTATCTTGTAAAGGATGTTTGTATTTCAAACAGCCTTGGAAGAAGAACACCCACCCATGTTTTAGTTTAGGTAGTCAGGCAGACAGCAAATTCTCCCTTGCAATGCCTTTTTGTTCTGTTTAGGCTCTCAGTGGATTAGATGATGCTGAGTCACATCAGGGAGGACAATCTGATTTACGTAGCCTACTGATTCAAATGTTAATCTCTTCTGGAAACATCTTCACGGACACACCCAGAAATAATGTTTAACCAGTTATCTGGGCATCTTGTGTCCTAGTCAAGCTGACACAGAAAAGTCAACCATCACAGTGTACAGTTCAGTGAGTTTGGCAAATGTATGTACTTGTGTAATCACTACTCCCATTAAGATACAGCACATTTAATCCTAGAAAGTTTCCTTGTGCTTCCTCCTAATCAACCCCCCCCATCCCAGGTAACCACTTTCTGATTTCTATCACCATAGTTTAATTTTGACTCTCTTTAAATGTCATGCAAATGGAATCGTACACTATGTTTTTTTACTTCTCTTGTTCAATATAATGTTCTTCACATTTATCCATGTCATTCATCCTTATTCCTGAAAAATCTTTTTCTTGGTATAGTATTCCAGGGTGATAGTTACTTTTCCTCAGTGCATTGAAGATAATATTCCACTATCTTCTGTTTCCAAGATGTATTGAGAAATCTTTCATTTTTGCTCTTGAGTCAGTCTACTTATTGTTTCTTTGCAGGTAATCTATTTTACTTGCAGAAGGAGTGGCAACCCTATGTGGATGCCTGGACTGCAGGTGGGATGCACACAGGCTGTGCAGAGGCTTGTAGAAATGGGTTCTGGTGTATGACATTCAAGCTGTGTGTAGGCCATTCAGGAACATTGGTTTCCATGTCAAGGGGTTTGCAAAAAGATTATCACCTTGCCAAGGCTGCAAAGTCACATATGAATTGTGTTCTAGGCCTGTGGACATTTACTGAATGTCTTCGGACCCATACCAGCCAACCACCAATCCACACCAGGAACTGCTAGAGAGCCTTGTTTTCCCCCTGCAATATCCCTCCAATACCCTCTACTGAGAAAGCTTAACATTATGTTCATTTGAAAGGAGAAATGCTTAAAGGAATTCAGGTGTTTATCACAGAGGATACAGGCATACCTCAGAGATATTGTTGATTCGGTTCCAGATCACCACAAAAAGTTAGTATTTGCAATAAAGTGAGTCAGGTTAATTTTCCGGTTTCCCAGTGCGTATAAAAGTTGTGTTTACAGTATGCTGTAGTCTATTAAGTGTGCAACACTGTTATGTCTAAAAAAGCCATGTATATACCTAAATTTAAAAATACTTTATTACTAAAAAATAACCATGATCTGAGCTTTCAGCAAGTCATCATCACTGATCACAGATCACCATAACAAATATAATAATCATGAAAAAAATTGAAATATTGCAAGAACTACCAAACTGTGACACAGAGATACAAAGTAAGCAAATGCTGTTGGAAAAAATGGAACTGATAGACTGGCTCGATGCAAAGTTGCCACAAACTTCAATTTGTAAAAAATACAATATCTGTGAAGCAATAAAATGAGGTATGCTTATATGTTGAAAAGTGCATTTGGAACCTAGAAGCAATAAATTGAACTCAGGCTCCAATTAGAAGAAGTAGACTTACTCATGTTTCTTTCTATATTTCTTAGACTCTTTCTTATTTTACATCCCTCTGTGCTACATTCAGAATTTCTTCATATTTTCCACTGCTCTAGTTCTTTCTTCAGCTGTGTCTACTGGGTATTATACCTATTCTAAGAGTTGAAATTTCAATTACTCTATTTTTTTTCCTGAAAATACTGCTTCCGATTATTTTTCAAATCTGACTTGTCATTTTTATAGTCTCTTGCTCTTTGTATTTCAAACTTCTTTTATTTCTGGCATAATGTTTAAGAGGTAAGGCTCTGGAATTTGATTACCTGGACCTAAATCCCAACATCTGTTATTAGCTGAGTAACCTTGGGTAAATCATTGAGCTTCTTTGTCACTTAGCTTCCTCATCTATACAGCAGAGATAATATAAATATATTAGATTGTAAATAAGTATATAAATTTGTTGATAATAATGTAGGTATATAAATAATGAATATATGTTTGCTGTGAAAATTAAGAATATATATAAAGAATTCAGAATAGGGATTGGCACCAAAAAAGTATTACATAAGTCTTGGCTACTCTCTATTCTTTATATATAATACATATATATAATTGAGGTAAAATTCACATAACATAAAATAAACCATTTCAAAATGTATAATTCAGTAGCATTTAGTGCATTTACAATGTTGTGCATCGTCACCTCTATCTAGTTCCAATTTATTTATTTTTAAAACATGTTATTTATTTGACAGAGACAGTGAGAGAGGGAACACAGGCAGGGGGAGTGGCAGAGGGAGAAGCAGGCCTCCTGCTGAGCAGGGAGCCCTATGTGGGGCTCGATCCCAGGAGCCTGGGATCATGACCTGAGCTGAAGGCAGACGCCCAACAACTGAGCCACCCAGGCGCCCCTCCAATTTATTTTTATTACTCACAAGAAAAACTCCATAGCCATTAAGCAGTTACTCCCCATTCTCCACCCCTAACCCCCACAACCCTGGCACACATCAGTCTGGTTTTTGTCTCTATAGATTTAACTATTCTGGATATTCATATAAGTGGAATCATACAATATGTGATTTGTTTGTTTCCCCAAATGTTTATTTTTAAAAACTTTCATTCCACTATAGTTAATGTATGTAGTGTTAAATTAGTTTCAGGTATACAATATAGTGATCCAACGATTCTATACTCAGTACTCATCATGATAAGTGTGCTCTTAATCCCCTTCACCTATTTCACCCATCCCCCCATCCACCTCCCCTCTGGGAACCATCAGTTTGCTCTCCATGGTAAAGAGTCAGCTTTTTGGTTTGTCTCTTTATGGTTGTTGTTTCTTTGTTTTGTTTCTTAAATTCCTTATATGAGTGAAATAATATGGTATTTCTCTTTCTCTGACTAACTTATTTCACCTAGCATTATACTCTTCAGATCCATCCATGTTGTTGCAAATGGCAAGATTTCATGCTCTTTTATTACTGAGTAACGTTCCATTGTATATATACACCACTTCTTTATCCATTCATCAATTGATGGGCACTTAGGCTGTTTCCATACTTCGGCTATTGTAAATAATGCTGCAATAAACATAGAGGTGCATATATCTTTTCAAATTAATGTTTTCATATTCTTTGGGTAAATACCCAGTAGCACAACTGCAGGGTGATAGGGTAGCTCTATTTTTAATTTTTTGAAGAACCTCCAGACTGTCTTCCACAGTGGCTGTACCAGTTTGCATTACTACCAACAGTGCACAGGGTTCCCTTTTCTCCACATCCTTGCCAATAATTATTGTTTCTTTGTTTTTGATTTTAGCCATTCTGAGAGGTGTGAGGTTATATCTCATTGTAGTGTTGCTTTTCATTTTCTTGATGATTAGTGATGTTGAGCATCTTTTCATGTGTCTGTTGGCTATCTATCATCTATCTATCTATCTATCTATCTATCTATCTATCTATCTATCTATCATCTATCATCTATCTATCTATGTCTTCTTTGGATAAATGTCTGTTCATGACATCTGCTCATTTTTAAATTCAATTATTTGCTTTTTGGTGTTGAGTTGTATCAGTTCTTTATATATTTTGGACACTAACCCTTTATCAGATATGTCATTTGCAAATGTTTTCTCCCATTCAGTAGGTTGTCTTTTAGTTTTGATTGTGTCCTTCACTATGTAGAGCTTTTTATTTTTTTTTTTTTATTTATTTGGGGGAGAGAGAGGGCAGGGGAGGGACAGAGGGAAAGGAGAGAGAGGGAGAGAATTCCAAGCAGACTCTGTGCTGAGTGCAGAGCCCGAAGTGGGGCTCAGTCCCAGGACCCATGAGATCATGACCAAAGCCAAAATCAAGAGTTGGTCCCTTAACTGACTAAGCCACCCAGGGGCCTAGAAGCTTTTAATTTTGATGTAGTTTCCGAAAGTCTTTTTTTTTCCCCTTGTCTCAGAAGACATATCTAGAAAAATGTTGCTATGGCCCATATCAGAGAAATTACTGCCTGTGCTCTCTTCTAGGATTTTTATGGTTTCCAGACTCACATTTAGGTCTTTAATCCATTTTGAGTTTATTTTTGTGTATGGTGTAAGAAAGTGGTCCATTGTCATTCTTTGGCATGCAGTTTTCCAGTTTTCCCAACACCATTTATTGAAGATACTGTCTTTTTCCATTGCATATTCTTGCCTCCTTTGTCAAAGATTAATTTACCATTTAATTGCGGGTTTATTTTTGGACTCTCTATTGTGTTCTATTGATCTATTTGTCTGCTTTTGTGCCAGTACCATACTGTTTTGATTAGTACAGCTTTGTAATATAACTTGAAATCTGGAATTGTGATACCTCCACTTTTATCCATCCTCTCTCAAGATTGCTTTGACTATATGTGTTTCCATACAAATTTTAGGATTGTTTGTTTTAGTTCTCTGAAAAATGTTGTTGCTATTTTGATAGGGATTGCATTAAATCTGTGGATTGCTTTGGATAGTATGGGCATTTTAAAAGTATCTGTTCTTCCAATCCATGAGCATGGACTATCTTTCCATTCAATTTCTTTCATCAGTGTTTTATAATTTTTTAGAGTATATGTCTTTCACTTCCTTGATTAAGTTTATTCTAGGTACTTTATTATTTTTGGTGCGATTTAAAATGGGATTGTTTTCTTAATTTCTCTTTCTGCTACTTCATTATTAGTGTATAGAAATGCAACACATTTCTGCATATTGATTTTTGTATCCCATGACCTTACTGAAATCATTTATCAGTTCTAGTAGCTTTTTGGTGGAGTCTTTAGGGTT
This sequence comes from Ursus americanus, assembly GCF_024610735.1. Classification (NCBI taxonomy): domain Eukaryota; kingdom Metazoa; phylum Chordata; class Mammalia; order Carnivora; family Ursidae; genus Ursus; species Ursus americanus. The sequence continues at coordinate 2,193,811 of NC_142134.1, read as the reverse complement.
TTCTATATATAGTATCATGTCATTTGCAAATAGTGAAAGTTTTGCTTCTTCCTTTCCAATAGGGATGCCTTGTATTCCTTTTTCTTGTCTGACTGCTATGGCTAGGACTTATAGTACTATATTAAATAAAAGTGGTAAAAGTGGACATGCTTGTCTTGTTCATGATCTTAGTTGAAAAGCTTTCAGTTTTTCACCATTGAGGATGATGTTAGCTGTGGGTTTTTCATATATGGTCTTTATTATGTTGAAGTATGATCCATTTAAACCTTGTTGAGGATTTTTAGCATAAATGGATGTTGTAGTTTTTCAAATGCTTTTTGTGCATCTACTGAAATGATTATATGGTTTTTATCCTTCCTTTTATTGATGTAATGTATCACATTGATTGATTTGCAAATATTGAACCACCCTTGCATCCCAGGAATAAATCCCACTTGATTGTGGTGAATGATTTTTTTAAATGTATTATTGGATTTTGTTGATGATTTTTGCATCTATGTTTATCAGAGATATTGGCCTATGGTTACTTTTTTTTTTTTTTTTGGTAGTATCTTCATCTGGTTTTGGTGTCAGGGTAATGCTGGCCTCATAGAATGAATTTGGCTGCTTTCTTTCCTCTTCTACTTTTTGGAATAGTTTGAGAAAAATAGATATTAACTCTTTTTTCAATGTTTGGTAGAATTTGACTATGAAGCCATCTGGTCCTGTACTTTCAATTGTTAGAAGTTTTTTGATTATCGATTCAATTTCATTGCTGGTAATCGGTCTGTTCAAATTTTCTATTTCTTCTTGCTTCCGTTTTGGTAGGTTATGTGTTTCTAGGAATTTATCCATTTCTCCTAGGTTGTCCAATTTGTTGGCATATAATTTTTCATAATATTCTCTTATAATTCTTTGTATTTCACACTTTTCTGCCCTGCAAAATTCTGCTGAAAAATCCACTATTAGTCTTATAGGGTTTCCCTTGTATGTAACTATTTTCTTTTTTTCTTGCTGATTTTAAAATTCTCTCAAAAATAGAATAAAATAAAATTCTCTATCATTGCTTTTTGCTATTTATTTACTATGTGTCTTGATGTGGCCCTCCTTGGGTTGATTTTTTGGGGGGCTCTCTGTGCCTCCTGGATCTGGATTCTGTTTCCTTCCCCAGATTCAGTAAGTTTTCAGCTAATATTTCTTCAAATAAATTTTCTTTCCCCTTTTCTCTCTCTCTTCTCCTTCTGGGATCCATGTAATATGGATATTATTAGGCTTGATGATATTGCTAAGTTCCCTCTCTTTTCTTTTCTTTTTCTCTCATGTTCAGCTTGATTGCTTTCCATTACACTTTCCTTCAGGTCACTAGTTCATTCTTCTTCCTCCTCTAGTCCACTATTTATTCCATCTAGTGTATTTTAAATTTCATTTATTGAGTTATTCATCTCTGGTTGATTCTTTTTTTTAATGTTTTCTATCTCTAATGCTGCTATGAACATACATGTACAAACATTTGTTTGAATTTCTGTTTTCCATTATTTGGAGTGTGTAGCTAGGAATGGAATTGCTGGGTCATGTGGTAATTCTGTGTTTAACTTTTTAAGGAAATGCCAACCCGCTTTCCATAGAAGCTGCATCATCTTATGTTCCTACCAGCAACGTAAAATGGTTCCAATTTATCCAAATCCTCACAAACACTGATTTTCCATTAAAAAAAAAATATATATATATATATATATATAGCCATCCTAGTGGATACAAAGTGGTGTCTTATTGTGGTTTTGATTTGCATTTCTCTAATAACTAATGGTGTTGAGCATCTTTTTCATATGTTTGCTGGCCATTTGTAGATCTTTTTCAGAGAAATATTCAAATCCTTTGCCCATTTTTAAATTGGGTTACTTGTCTTTTTGTTGAGTTTGAAAGATTCTTGATATATTCTGCAAACTAGACCCTTGTCAGGTATATGATTTGAAAATATTTTCTCCCATTCTGTAGGTTGTCTTTTCACTTTGATACTGCCTTTGGACATACAGAACTTTACAATATTGGTAAGTCCAACTTATCTATTTTTTATTTCATTGCTTTTGCTTTCGGTATCATTTCTAAGAATTTATTGCCAAATCCAGAGTCATGAAATTTACTCCTCCCAAGAGTTTTATGGCTGTAGATCTTACATTTAGGACTTTGATTCATTTTGAGTTAATTTTTACATGTGATGTGAGGTAGAGGTCCAAATTCATTTTTTTTTTTTTTTGGCATGTGAATATCCAGTTGTCTAGAACTAATTGTTGAATTAGTTCTATTCTTTCCACATTGAAAGATCTTAGCACCCTTGTTGAAAACCAATTGACCGCAGATGTGTATGGGTTTATTTTTGTATTCTGTGTTCTTTTTCACTGGTCTATATGTTTATCTGTATGCTAGTACCATACTCTTAATTACTGTAACTTTGCAGTATATTTTGAAACAGGAAGTATGAGTCCTCAAATTTTGTTCTTCTTTTTCAAGATTGTTTGGTTCTTTGTGCTCTTTTGCAATTCTCTATGAATTTTAAAATCTTCCATTTCTGCAAAAACAGTCATTAGGATTTTGATAGGGATGGCACTGAATGTGTAGCTGCTTTGAGGGTCATTGCCATCTTCACAATAATAAATCTAATCCACAGACACAAGATGTCTTTCCATGTTAGGACTCCTTTCTTTCAGAAATGTTTTGTAGTTTTCAGTGTGTAAGTTTTATGCTTCCTTGGTTAAATCTATTTCCATTTTATTCTTTTTGATGTTATTGTAAATGGAATTTTTAAAAATTACATTTTCAGATTGTTCATTGCTACATTGTTATAGAACTACAGCCAATTGATTTTTGTGATTTTTGTACCCTGCAATTATGCTGAATTCCATTTTTAGGTCTAATAATTTTTTAAATTTTTATTCCTTAGGAAGGACTTTCTATATCATGTCATCTGTGAATATAGTTTTACTTCTTTCCAATTTCTGATGACCTGTATTTTTAATATCTGAAATTTTTGCAGGTCACATGGCTCCCACTCATGGTGCTATGTTCCTTTGTATGTATTTTTTTCTGATATGTAGTAACTGTGAGCTATTACTGAGTCCCTGCAGAGTGTTTCTTTCTGCCAGTACTTAGCTGCTCTGATTTGGAACTTTTTAAAAAATTAAATCTTCTAAAAAAATTAAATCTTTTGCTTGAGTTTTCTGGGATCACCTATGTAGTAAGATTTGGGACTGCAAATCTTCAAAAAGGCCAAACTATTACTACAGATTCTGAGAAAATACTCTCCTGCCGCAGAGCACTAAAGTTCAAGATATGCACACTCCTCCCTGTACTTACTAGGGAGGGGCTGCTCTCACTTGACACCGCTCTTTGGGTGCATTCTGGGCTTGGCCAGGGTCACAAAAATTACAGTTCACTTGGTTTTTCAAGTGTTTTTGAGGTGAAAGTTGGGTTTCTGGTTATATTCTGCTTTTTTTGGGCTCCTGGCTTCAATTTGTTTTTGGCTTATGAATATCCTTTCTTGACTGGTTATAGACACATTAAAAAAAAAAGTTTTTCCCAGGACCTTTAGTTGGTTTTTTTACAGGAGAGTTGGTCAGGATAGTCATCCATACCAGTGGAAACTGAACTGTCCATCTGACTGTGATGCTGTTTTTCTTACAGTAGTCAGAGAGCAAAGAAGGTTCCATTCATTACATCAGTCCCCCTTATCTGTGGAGGATACGTTACAAGACCTCCAGTGGATGCCTCAAACTGCTGAAAGTATTGAACCCTCTATATACTATTTATTTTCTTATGCATACATACCTATGATAGTTTAATTTATAAATTAGGTACAGTAAGATTAACAAAAAGAAACTTTAACAATTTTAACAATATACAGTTGTAAGAGTATAAGAAAAGTTACATGAATGGGTCTTTCTCTCAAAATATCTTATTGTACTGTGCTCACCCTTCTTGTGATAGGAGAGGATAAAATGCCTGCATGATGGGATTAAGTGAGGTAAATGTCAGGTACTTAGGCTACTACTGACCTGACAATTTAACAGGAGGATGATCTGATTCTGGACTACAGTTGACCACAAGTAACTAAGACTGTGGGCGAGGGAAAACTACTGCATTTTTCTATAGTATAGTTTTGTGGGTTTTTTGTACTTCTGGCGTTAAAAATAGAGCAAGGAATATTTTTGGTAAAGTCTACCATTTAGCTCATAATCCTTTTATTTTTTTTTTAAAGATTTTATTTACTTATTTGACAGAGACAGCCAGCGAGAGAGGGAACACAGCAGGGGGAGTGGGAGAGGAAGAAGCAGGCTCCCAGCAGAGGAGCCCGACGTGGGGCTCGATCCCAGAATGCCGGGATCACGCCCTGAGCCAAAGGCAGACGCTTAACGACTGAGCCACCCAGGCGCCCCTCATAATCCTCTTTTAAATATTTGGCCACCTAACAATGTGCCAGGCAGTCATCTAGTCATAGAGGAATATAGTAGAACAAAACAGACAAAATCACTGTTCTAACAGAGCTTACATTCTGGGATAGGGTTGAAGAAGAAACACAATAAATATTACATGCAAGGTAGATAACAGTGAATAGGCCATGGCACACTCTACAATGGCAGGGCTGTTGGTATTTCATGAATAGTTGAGAAAAACCACTCTAATTAAAGTTTGACATTTGAACGCTTATAGGGAAGAGGGAGCCATATGGCATCTGAGATAATTCTGGGCAAAGAGAAGAACAAGGGCAGACATCTTAAGGTGAGAAAAGTCCTGCACGTTCAAGTCTCACCAGACGCCTGTGTGACTGAGCTGAGAGAGCTGGAGAGCGGTGGAGCAGAGTATACTCGAGAAGCAGAGATGGTGGGAAAAGTCTACAGCTTCTAGTTCACCTTAGGATTTCAGCTTTTACTCTGAAGGAGATGGAAACGTTTAGGTGTGCAGCGATGACATGATGTGATGGGGTTTATAAGGATTATCCTGGATTATTGTGTGTGGGACAGACTGCTGCAAAGTAAAACGCAGGGAGGACCACTGAGGAGCCTATTGCAATAATCCAAGAGGAGATGGAGCTTTATACTACGGTGGCAGCAGTAAATACAGGGAACACGTAGATTAAGCAAAAATTAAAAGAACTGAAAGGACTGCTGTTCAATTTGGAAGTGAAGTGTGGGAAATCAAGGCTAATGCCGAGGCTTCGGGTCAGTGCAACTCAAAGGAATGTTTCCATTTACTTAGGCCAAGAAGAGGAAGGGGTGTGTGCATCTGTATAGAAATCAAGTAGGTTTTAGACACTTTGAAGGTAGCTTTTAAGTAGCCTGGTGGAAAAATGAGTAAGGAGCTATACAGTTGAGGATAGCTAGGAAGTCAGCAAATGATAATGGTTAACTTCATTCTCTTCAGCAACCAGGGCATGAAACTCCAGTAGTTTGGTCTTACTTGACACTATTCAAATTTAATATACCAAACAAGGTACTGAGTCAGGAGGCTCACAATAGTATGCACAATGAAAATGAATTATTTCATAAAACCATCCCCAGTACAGGAAAACTTTGAGGGTTCTTAAAAATTTTTAAATTTTATCCAGAAATAGTGTACAATTTGGTTAGCTAACGGACAATGGGATCTAACTAAAATTCCATGTAAAACAGCAATTACTAGACATAGTGTGCCAGAATTAAAAATCATAAAAAATTGTTCAAAATGAGGCAAGAAAGGATCAAATAGTTATAGGACAGCAGGAAAGAATGCAAAATTGTAATTACTGTGGAAACCTAAAGGAAACAATCTTCCTAGTCTTTCTAGAGAACAGCAGTTCTGATCTTTTACAGTTCTTTCGTAACACTTTTTGGGGCGTTGGGGGTGCAGAGGTGGTCATGCTTTTAAATACTGTTTCCAAATACCTTTACAATTTATATTACATTGGGGCTGTTGAAAGCTTTAATACCTACTTTTGAGTATGTTCAATATATGCTAAATCCAGTGAACACTGCAAACACCCTAAACAGATTTTACCTTTTCACTCAAAAAACAAAAAACCCCCCAAAAAAACCAACTAAGCAATTTGAACGCCACAGAATGAGACCAGTGCTCAAATCCTTGCTCAGCTTTTCAACCAACACTTAGCTGACTTTTGTACCTGGTTACTCTTTAAATACTACTTGGCCATTGGTTGAATTATACATACACAAAGTTAAATTTCATTTGAAGGTCACTGGGTTAGACAAATTAATTGTAGGATGTTAATATGTTAAATGTGTAAAACCACCTACATTATTTGTAATTCAAAGTGCTATCAATGTCAGATATAAGATTGAAATGTATTTGGGCATTCAACAGTTCTTTTATCCCTATGAAATAGCAAGAGGTGTCAAATAAGTAGCTATATAGGGCTCAAGGACTGTTGCTCTGGGCTCTTAGGTCTAGGAGCAGACTTCAGAATCACCTGGATGGCTTTTTAAAACAGACTACTGGGTTTCTCAAGTTTTCTCAATCAGTAGACCTGGAGTGTGGTCTGGTAATTTCCATTTTAAAGAACTTCCCAAATGATACTGATTTTTACTGGTCTTGGAACCACACTTTGAGAACCAGTCTTAATTCTTTATAGACCATAGTTTTGTAACTATTTTAAGAGGTTCAAAATAGAGCTCACACACAGTATTAAAGTGTGGATTTCATGTTAGCTGGAATTACTGAGACCAAAGTGTCTTTAAGCACAGACTTTAATGGTAACAATTCCTTTAAGCTCAATTAACCTTAGCTATTACAAGTGTTATGCAGATGTCACTATTTAAGACAATATTTAGTGACTTATACTGGTTTCCTCATAAAATAGAAGACAAATTCACTTAAAAGTGTTATCAACAATCATTTAACAGTTTTGTTATGCCAACACAAAACACGGCTAATTTGAGTCACCTCCAAAATCACTAACACAGCATGATCAGTAACGGAAGCATATTTTAACTAAGCCATTAAAAAAAAAAAAAAAAAAGTGAGTGTTTCACTACCCCTGAGACCACTAGTTAACTGTGGTTCATACTTTAAAAAATTGTGAGTACACCCACACAAGAAAGCAAACTAACAAGCTTTTTAAAAAAATATGGTATCACATTGCAAACTTGCCCAGGAAAAATGAGTCACTTAAAATATAATTTACCATTAACAGGTCGGCTGGACTATAATTCTCATAGATCGAGAAACTCAGTATTAAAAATTTGACTTTACGCATGAAAAGATCTAGGAAATATATAAGAACCAAAATCAGTTTTTAATCCTCTAATATGCATCCAGTCCTACACATGGCATTAGTTATGTGTATGGGGGAAAAGGGCAAATTCTTGGATTCTTTGAAGGTTTCATTGGAGATGATCTCAAGTCCAGTGTCCATACATTCAAAAATGTTGGTTTTCCAGGTACTTTACTGTTCTTTTAAACCTGGAGAAGCCTTTATGGCTTATTCCCTTAGAAGTGACATAAGAAATGTTGTAGAAAGCATCAAATCAAAGATACAGAGAACTGGACACATCTAGTAACTAGTACGACAATCAATGGTTTAAGTCAGCTCTATGAATACGTAAAGGTTGTCTATGGCTTAAAAAAAAAAAAAGATCAACTTGAAAGTCAAATAGGAATTCAGAAGCTCTGACAAACTGTTTATTCACAGCTGGCTTTCAGTGATATGCCTACTAAAGCTATTATTTTGAGAGTATAGAATCAGAACTAATTAGTTTGAAAATAGAGCAACAGAACAGTATTTCTTACCTTATGGAGTGGTAGGCTACTAATTTCTCATTTGTAGTTTGAATTCAAAATAGATTAATAGTATGACATCTATGTTAAGGATTTTTTTAAGTAAAAGATGAAATGAAAAAAATCACTCATTGGAAAATTGTATAGCTGGGTTGGTATTTCTCAATGAAATGCTTAAATTACAGAATTAACAAAGCCAGAACATCTTCGGAAGGCATGCATTTCACTTGCAGTTTAGAGAAAAACTTTAAGTCAATAAACCATGTCCAAACTACGTATTAAAATGTTTATAAAAAAAATCAAGCTTTAACATTTATTTTATATCTAGCTTTCCACATCTGTGTGCAGACAAGGAGTAAGACTGCACATAACTGTAAGCAGTGCAAAGAATGTGAAGTGGAGAAAAGTCACAGATGTGCTAGAAATCAAATACAAGATTTTAAGAAAGCAATGGACAAATAAAAATAACTAGGAAAAAAGTAAAACTATAGGGTCAGGATTAGGAAGGGTGAAGAATGATAATGCCCTTGTTACTACAGAAGTTAAATTAGTGGCACAGATAGCACTTGTCAAACAAAAAATAATCCAATAGCATTGACTTTTATTCATTCATGTTAAGTCACCTGAAATGATATCTGTTGCATTTAAATGCTCATTAATGTAAATGGCTGAACAAATCCATTTCAATGGATATTCAATATCCCACATAGTTAAGTCACTTCAACACAGCCTCATGACAACTCCCACACCAAAACAGTACTTTATTTTGTAAATTTTGACCCATTATTATTCCCATGTTATGGTTTTTTCAGCTGTCAAGTGTACATGGTGAAGAAAAAAATTTAGTTAGATGGGGGTTGCACCTGGAAAATAAATTTCTTAAACTCCATATACATGTTTCAAAACTGCTGGGTCCCAAGTCCATCTATGAACTCCAGGGCTGCCAGTATTATGTGCAGCATACTAAAGCTACACTATCCGAATAGCTTATTAATTCTGCATAAATCAGGTCAATCAATGTGTCAACCTGTAACAGACTGTGCACTTTTAACTGAACATGGCAAAATATTCACTCTTTTGAACTTTACATCATCATTTGATGTCAAACAATGAAGCAAATCCCAACAGTATATACAAAAACAGCTTTGCATTTACAAAAGATTGTTTCCCATACTGATTAATTCAGGCAGCTAACTCATTGGTTTATGCAACTTTATTGAAGAAAAATAAATCAATTACTAGCAGAGCTATTAGTTGATCACTCATCCATTGACAACTTGCATCATTTATTCAGTGCTATATTAAACAGTGTATTGGAAGATAGATTAACTAATAGCTCCAAGCCTCCTAACAATTTAAATGAGAATTACAAAATGTTTGAGACCCTATTTTGGAATACAAAGGGTGTTTGACTTCCAATTTCCATTCTCTGTAGAACAAGAACAGGTCATTCCTTTATTGACATGCATAAAATACATCACATTTTCTGTTCTGCTGATGCTATAAATTCAATACCAATTCTCCAGCCACATCAGTTATGAGCATAAAGTATATCATGTAACCTCAAATCTCTAACAGTGGAAGGCTTAAAAAAAAAGACTGGATGCTAGAATGCTGCTGCTTCCTTTGATGCGACAACTGAGCACCCATCTCCCTCCCCCTCAGATGATGTCTTCAGCATGTTAGAGCAGTGAGGAACGGGTTTAGTCTCATAACCAAGTTAGAGTGAAGACATTGGCCACATAATACACATGCTCCATTTTTAAAAAAATTCTGAATCTTGGGCAACTGTTCTCTTGTAACTACTTTACAGTTTCTAAAAGCAGTTATTGTCCAAAGCTGGAAGAACTTAAGTCTTCTCAGATGAGCATGTGAATGAATGGAGGGAGGTAAACAAAAAATAAAATTAAAAAAGATGAGGTCTGATAGGGGAGCAGCCGGATAAGAAAATCAAAAAAGGAACAGTAATTTAAAGTTTATTCCAGCTATAATGCAGGTTATTCTGACTTTAAGGTAGCATCACATGGCATACTTCTGAGTCCATTCCCGAGATATTCTGTTGTACCTGTAAATAAAGAAGATGTTATTTAAAAAGGTAAAGAATTCTTAATACTTAAAAGAAAGATTTCTATTTTACCTCCAGACTCATCATGGAGTCATCTCCCATGGTTATGATTAGAATTAAGCCAATGGGGAGAAAAAGCACTGGTACTCAAAGCAATGTGGGAATGGAAACCTTACGCTTCCAATACAATGTTCCAATACACTGAAAGTATTTTAATAAACACAAGAAGGTGGCACTGAGACTGGGGAGACTAGCAAAAATCAAAGACCTTTTCTCTCCCCTACCAGAGAGTTAAATTTTCTATTAGAAATTCTGTAATTAATATCCATTCCAACAAATTTTAACATTAAAAAAAAATTTTACAGTTCATCATGGACTTATGTCAGAGTATAACATAGATTCTAACATCTAAAGAAATTTCCATCAAAGCCAAAATCAAATCTGAATCCTAGACCTTGAGAAATTACTAGAGCTTAGCTAATACCAGAAAATACCTTTGAGATTTAAGCACAGGTAGAAGATTAGACACTGGGGAGGGTGAAAAAAGCAATTTTCAAGAGGGAGGTGGGTGGGACTGGTATGTATGTGTTAATTAGAACACTTATGTGTTACTTTTAGAAAGGGCGGTGATTGGAGCTAACAAGCCCCACTTGAGACCTAAGAAATGGTAACCTCTACTAGGAGTACACTTGGGGGCATCTGTTTAAAAGATCAACAGATAATTCACACACAAGCAAGGTTATTTATTACTGAGGAACATCACTAATATTCACAAATGCTATCAATTTCTCCCTGTATTACATCCATGCCATAGGCTACTTACCAAAAATTATACTGATAACTTTAAGAAATGAATATACATCAAAGGGCACAAGAGAACTTTAGATTTGTATTTCCAGTTTATACTCTGTAAAATATTAACTAGCTTCATTTCAAACCAAGAACTAAACATGGTTCAACCATTTTTTCTAAACTTTGGCATATAGAAGTTTCTTTCTACCATTCATGGTTACCTCATTTAAGGACACCCTCTCAAAAAGCCAGCACTTTAAAACAAAGGTTTCATTTAGCATACAAGGAGCCACAAAGTATAGCTGATATTAATGCATGCTTGTCAGTAATGAACGTTTAGATGCTTGGAGGCTTTATTAAAAGTGTTTTCCCCTTACATTATTATTTCTTGGCCAGATTTGAATTAAATCACCACATTCCATATAGTACTGGTATAAAGGTTAAAATAACTACCAAATTTAAAATGTAAATACCATGGTAGTTTGAAAAAAATTCTACTTAAATTTTTAATTTCTTACTAGTGCTATATGTAACTGTTGTGCCATGCAAAAATACTCTCAAGCAATAATGACTACTGGGTATACTTTCACGCTGAACAGAGATCAAGCAGTTAACTGTACAGTTTCAAAAAACTGTCACGTGTTACCTTTTGTTAGTTAATACAGTGCCTTAAAACATGCAGCACTCAAGTGCTGGCAGTACCATGAATAAGCGCACCATAGAGTGCAGATCCTCTTACCCTACAACATAGCGTATTTCTCTGTCCACTCTCTTGCTAACCTATTGTACCTAATTGAACAAGTATACTTAGCATTAATTATAACATACAACAAAGTTATAATGGTGAAGTTGTACATAAAGATAATTCAAGTATTTGAGAAATTTAGACCAAATTTTTGTAACAGTACCAGTATTTGTTTCAAAAACATAATTGGGGTAAAAAAAAACTTTGCTTTCTTTCCAAAAACTTAGTGACAAAGCATTTGAACATGTTAGAAAAATAGAACATTTTAGAGGGGCTCTTCACTGTCACATAAACTGAACACTATTAAAAAAAAAAAAAAATCCCATTTCAAAAACTACCTTTCTGTACATTTTAACTATTATCTTACCAGAAATAAATCATCAAGTCTTCTTGGCATTTCCACAACATAAAACAGAGTGTAAGCCTAGCTCATTAAGATAAATCACTCTTTAGAATATTTCCTTAAACCACTATACTTACTTATCTCTGTCTGTTTTATAGATCCGTGCAATCTCTGGCACTAGGGGGTCATCTGGGTTTGGATCACATAGCAGTGAACAAATGGATAAAAGAACTGCAAATAAAAACAAAAAAAAAAGAAAGAAAAAGAAAGAAAAAGAAAAGTCTGTTACCCAGCACTGGGAATTTGGATAAATCAAAGTATATTTAAAAACATGTATTAAAAACCTCAATCCTCAAAAGATTTTTAGTTTGTACCTTAATGTCAATGAGACAAGTCCGTATAGATTTTGCTTCATAGAAGACAAACTCCTAGTAAATAAGGAATGCTAGAAATAGAGATTTGTTGGGATCATAGTTTAGTACTGACTTACTATAAAAAAAAACAAAACTGTCCAACTCAGGAGTTCTGAGATATCCAAATGAATCTATATTAGTTCATTAATATCATCTTTAAAAAGTGGCATTAGGATTTAACTGGAGTTTCTTAGTACTTTGGTGGGGGGGGATCTAGCAAAGAATATGCAGAGAACACCTGTGCAGTATTATCCTCAGCTGTTAGGCATGATGAAAAAATCCATTCTTGGGGAGCCAGCTGGCTCAGTCGGGAAAGTGTGTGACTCCTGATCTTGGGGGTTGTGGGTTCAAGCCCCATGTTGAGAGTAGCAATTACTTAAATATTTACAAAGAAAAATCCATTCTCTGCCCAACCCTCGGGTGAGTTTCACAAAAACTCCAACTGCTCTACGGTGTTTTGTCTCCTTGAATTTATAAACTAATAGTACTGGTTAAATAATGTGGAGATCTAGCTTTATTACTAAGTGACCCTTCTCAACTCTAGTTCTTACCCTGACCTGTTCAGTGTATGAATTTGGAAGATACCAAACATCACAGAACATGTATCTAATTCATTTTGTATGTGTGTTAATGTGCCAGACACTGGAAAGTGTTATAAAATTTTAACATACAAAAGCTTCGAGGGGTTATTAAAATCTTCAAAGATAACATTACCATAAAAGATAGTACTAATGTAATATATTACAGCAAATATAATTTTAAACCCAAAAGGCAGGAGGGCACATATAAAAACTCAACCCACATTTACAGAAACACAGTGTTGAGTTTTATTCCCAACTTGGAACCTAGTACAAGATATTCTTGGTACTGTATCTGTATAGTATCTGTACTGTATCTGGTGTTAAGGGAGCTTGATTTGCAAGGGAACTGGAATGTATCCCAAGAAGGTGAAAAACATCTAAAATTACGTCACACTTGAAGTTACAGCAGCATTCACCAAAACTGATTTTTTTCTTCTGTAAAAGACTGATTTCAAATTCATCGTACAAACATGTATCTGAAACACTGTCTTAATTAACAACGTTAAAAAGCCTCATTTTTTGTACCTAAGGAATGCTACCAAAAACCAAAATTTACTGGAAGGCAAACTTCCTTCCCATTATGTAGTTTTGTGGTAGGTCATTTTTCTGGTTGGGGGGAGGGGTGACAAAAGCCACCACAGTCATTCAAAATGGAGAAAGAAGGAGGCACTCCATCTCTATCTGGGATATTCATGTGGACACTAACAACCTATTAGAGATACCCCATAATTGACCCTTATTAGAAGTAGAAGACCAGAATTAATCTAGAGACATTTCCAAGACTATAGTAATTTTAGCCTATTACTAGGTAGGACCAACCTATTAAACACAACACCTAACTAAATTATTTTAAAAGGAAAAAAAAAACTAATAAACACAAGAAAGCAAAATCAGAATCTTCCTATAATGGAAACCAAGATTTAAAAGCTCCATTAAACTTCAGATCTACCATTTTATAAAACGCAGAAGCGAGTTGAGACGTGAGTGGCCTAGGTTGAAAAATACTACAGAAATCTATTTAAGAAACTTTATTATCTGCAAAAATAATGCCTATACCTTAATTTTGACTTTTTCCCACAAAATCTTTAATCAATACCGCTAAAAGCACAAAATAAAAACTTTTTTTCCCTTCCCCACTTCTTACCAAAACATTGGCATAATATGGAAGTAGGCCCCCAAATGAAACTCCTTTATTTTTTTCAAAGATTTTATTCATTTATCTGACAGCAAGTGAGCACAAGCACACAAGCAGGGGGAGCAGCAGAGGGAGAGAGAAGCAGGCTCTCCACCAAGCAAGAAGCCCAATGGGGGGCTCGATTCCAGGACCCCGGGACCATAACCTGAGCCCAAGGCAGACACCCAACCAACTGAGCCACCTAGGCACCCCAATGAAACTCCTTTAATTAGAAAATCAGAGTAGCTCAAGACACTTTCTCTAAAAGTACTTTACCTTTAGAAATAGTTAAAGCAGGAGACCACTGTGATCTTAGAATATCGAGACAAATGCTGCCATTACTGTTAATATTTGGATGATAAATTCTTGTTGTAAATGCAACCTAAAATAAATAAATAAAAACTTTCAGGTATTTTTCCCAGTAAAAATAAGCATCCTAATCTGAAATAGAAGACTTTTAATCAAGGCTTACAATACTGTGTGTCACACACACACTCTCTCAATAAATGGCTGAAACCTATTTATACACATAAAAGGACTAAAAAATTCCAGAAAATGGTTTGTATATTCTGATCAACATCTTTCAAGGGCTCCCTCTCTTTAATTAAAATGGAAAATGTAAACTTTGGGGCAAAAATTTTACTATCAATGATATGATAGGATATTCTGAAGGTTAACTTTGGCTCTACCACGTCATGAGTATCAAAAAGAGCACTGTGAATGGTAATCGACATTCATTAAAAAAATAAAGGAACTTCAGAACGTAAACCAAATTTATAGACCAGCTCATTTAAGGTATCAAGTTACAAAGGTATGTGTTTTAGTCTGCACTTCCACTGTAATAAAATACAAATCTGAATGATCGACAAAGTGTTTCATCTAAAGTAACTATTATACTACACCTGTAACAGGACTGCAAAGATGGCTGAAGTGCCAATGTTCTGTTCTTTTCTACTGTTATTCATATAGGTTGGCTTTACGTTAATTGCTCTCAAGAGTCAAGGACCCAATGCTTTTAATAACTGTAAACCAGTCACCTCAGTGCATTAAGCAACTCTTAAGTTTTGATAGATTTATTGTTATATATGCAAACACAAACCCCTGAAAGACAGCCCACGTGAACCCCAACAAACATAGCATAGACTGCAACAATATGGGCAAATGCACAGAGAGCTAAATACTTGAAGCCCACTATTACAAAGGTTAATATTACACACCTGTATGAGCATAATAAACGGTGGAAAAAGCTTCCACATAATGTATCAGAGTGTTGCAACATTAAGGATAAGTCAGTTCTTATCTCCATTTACAAAGTCCAAATTCAAGTCTAACTGCTCTCTCAACTAAAGGCTAAAAGTCAGCAAGCATTCTGTATTGGTGACTCAATACATATATATTTAGCCTTAATTATTCTTATTCATAATATATGTACACCCCAATTTAGCCTTACTTATGCAGAACCTTGATTTCTAAGGATATTCTACTCCTCTGAAATAATGCACAGATCTTATACACTAATGGATTTTGGCGGTAAATACTTGCCTTAGGTGGTTTGAAGGGGTAGTCTGTAGGAAAATGAATTGTCAAAAAGAATACACCACCTTGATATGGGCTGTCATTCTGTGAAAAGAAAAATTTGCTTAACTCTGATATTTAAAATATTACTGCTAAATAATCCATGTAACATTTCTATTTTCTAAGCATATCTTTAACATGAACCAAGATTACCTGTTTACGCTGCAATGAAGAGTCAAAATTATTCCACAGTTCAGTTCATATTACTGAAAACTTCACAATCAAAATTTACTACAGGACAATGAACCCTTATTTACTTAGATCCCATTTTATGTAAGTCACCAAAGAACTGAAAAAAATTTACCAGAAACCAAATGTTCTAGATCCTGATTTTTCACAAAGGAAAAGTTTACTTAGCAATAAAGTCTATATACAGTATTATATATCAAACCTGAATTTGAAAATAAGGTCTTATATTTATTTTTTCTAATGCTAGCCATATACACACATATGGGCTTTGTATCTCAACACACCACTCTGGTCACTTGGCAAACCAGAATGTTGGCTACTGCAGGTTAACCTGTAACTACCTTCAACAGGAGAAGCAAAACAAAAACAAAATAGGTTTTTTAACAAAAGTTTAATTCCCAATTGGCTCCTCAAAATTTTCATTTTTTAAAATGTTTATTTAAGTAATCTCTACACCCAACATGGCACTCAAACTCTCAATCCTGAGATCAAAAGTCACATACTCTTCCAAATGAATCAGCCAGGCACGCTTCAAAATTCTCATTTAAAACCATGAAGGTTTTTTTTTAATTTGAGAGAGAGTACGTGCGCCTCTGCACACGAGCGCGGGAGGGAGGGGCAGAGAATCTTAAGCAGACTCTGCTGAGCGTGGAGCCTGACTTGGGGCTTGATCCCAAAACCCTGAGATCACTATCTGAGCTGAAACCAAGAGCTGGACACTCAACCTACTGTGTCACCCAGATGCCCCAAAACCATGGAAGACTTTTTCCAAAAGCACACTGAATTCTCCACAGCAAATCAATACACAGGATTACTAGATTTGGAAAACAATGTGGAACATTTACTCTTCCACTTCAACAGAAAACAAATTTTCAAAGTTATAACATCACTCTTCTTCCTTTGTTGTTTTGCTTATTATAATCTGAGTAGGAAGAACTCTCTTAATAAATATTATACAATGTTAGTATAACATTTGGGAAACACTACTTGCTAGAATTTTACATTTAATTTAACCAATACCAGGAAAAAGATATCATTGTGTTCCCATTTTATGGATAAATAAAAATGGGACTTGAAGAAATAATTTAGGTATACAAGTGGTGTTAAGAACCAAGACTGAAACCCAGGTCTTATGAAGATCACAGGTCAACATGGACCAGAGAGTGATGACAAAAGACAGTGACCTCATTAAAAACTTCACGGTAAAAGATGAAAACATGAAAACTACTTCTGAATATGCAAAGAGGCCACCTGGCAAGGTCTTTGAAAATTTATAGTAATCCAGTTATTACCAACATCCATTCCTCTCCATTAGAGAGAGTATGTACACAGTGCTAATTTTAAGCCTTTTAATATGCCCATTCTGGATGTCAGAAAAGTAAAAACTTTTCCAGATCTGACACTTTAATACAGCTCATTTAATTCCCAGCCCTCCGTGAAATAGTTAAACAATAGCTGAATTAATCTAACTCAGTTCTTGGGATGCCTGGGTGGCTCAGTCTGTTAAGCATCTGCCTTCGGCTCAGATCATGATCCTGGAGTCCTGGGATAGTGCCCCATGTCAGGCTCCCTGTTCATTGGAGCGCCTGCTTCTCCCTCTGCCCCTTATCACCCTGCTCGTGCTCACTCTAACAGATAAACAAAATCTTAAAAAAAACCAAAAATCTAACTCTGTTCTACAGATCAGGTGTAGGGGACACAGAAAACCATTTATCCTGATGGGCTAACGTTTTGGTGAAGAGACATGCAATGAAATGTTGCAAATATGAAAAATGAACAGGGCATACCTGCAACTTGAAGGAAAAATGTCAATTTACTGATGAAGAACGAAGTTCAAAGAAACTAGTATAATGAAAGAGCTACAATTGGGAGTCATTACTCCAAAGTCCTTTTCATATTGTCTACAAAATTTTAATTAAAAAACTAAGATTGCAAAGCAGCATATAAACATAGGAAAAAAAATATCAAAGCACAGAACTTGATCTGAATGTATTAAATAACATACCTTTGTTAACAGCTACTTTAACTGGGAATAGCTGTTTCAAATGGCATACTTTTACAAAATAGACTAATACGGAAAATGTTTATACAATGTATAATGAACCATTTACGGTACTCCTGAACAGAAGTTTTTATAAAACCAAATTACCAAAGTTCTAAGTTTTCATTCCAAGTTTCATACAATCACAAGTACTGTATCTGACTGCTTCTGAGTAAAGGCAATCTAATGAAGATTTAGACAAAGCCAAATTTCATTTCACTTACTCAAAAAAAAAAAAAAAAAAACCCAAAGAATTTAGGGATGAAAATATTTCAGTGCTACAATCTAACACCACAGTTCCATCAACTCGAAGAGGAAAAACTGGTAAAACGACCACAAGATCCAGAGGTAACCAAACCAAAGTATGCTATCTAAAAAACTGAAGCTCTGTGTATCAAATTTACTATAAATTGAAAGCAAACAGAAAACAACAAGAGAAAAACAACGAATACTTTTATCAGTAAACTGACTCAAGACTTAGAAATCCAGAATTTATACTGGATCTCTTTAGACACATTCTAACACCCTGGTTTTAACTCCCATCAGTGCAAGTCGCTCCTTCTCAGTGTCTGTACTCCTCCCCTAGGGCAACCATAAAGTGTTGGTATTCCCCCAGATCTATCTTCTGACCCATACTTATTTTGGTAACTCTTGAATTTTTCTCTAGTATAGTTATTAATTCCAGGACATGTATATTCAAATGCCTGTAAATATTTATCTTTGGATGTCTCATGTATCCAAAAACTCAAACCACAAACCAGGAACTCGTAACTGATCAACGTAGTTATTAAAGGTCCTTAAAATCTCTGAAACTGGCTTCTTCTCCTTTATGCTCACTCCACTACCCCCTTCGTTCACGATCTTACCATCTTTTGTTTATATTATGGCAATGGCTTACTTCTGGTATTCCTCCCTGCCTTCACTGGTTCTTCTTCTAATTTATCCCTTACCCTAACGCTGAAGTTGTCCTAAAACACAAGTTACATCTCTGCTTGAAATCTAGCACAGCTTTCAAGATAAAAGTGCAAATTCCTAAGCACACAAGGTGCTTTATGATCTCCTTCCCACCAATATAGCTGGTCTCATCTTCCACCTCTTCTCCTGAATATGCTCTCCTTACTGCACTTAAAATATTTCACATCTCCTTTTTCTCCGGTTATTTATTTCTTCCACTTGAAATATTCTTATCTGTATCTTTATCTTCTTCATCTCTAGGACCATACCTACACTGTAGGGCCCATCTCAAACTTAAATGTCCTTAAAAAGATAATACAGCTTTCCCTTTATTCAGTTCAATATGCTTGCTGCCCTTCTTTTATACCTTTCTATACAACACAATTATTACCCAACATACTTATATAACTTACTTATATTTTCCTCTTCCTCTAGACTACAAAGTTCCTTAAAAAGGTACCGAAGGGAAGAGTTTTCATGCATCATTAACCTTTGCAGGAACTGACATTAATATACTTAAAATAAGTTGACAAATAACCCCTATGGACCAATAAGACAATACCTATGAACCAATTATTTGACCAGATGGTTTCTGCAGCTGATTCTGCTCAGGCTGCCAAAGGTTACGTTATATTATCCAAAAATGGTACTTTTTTCCATGGCTGTATCAGAGATTAGATGGAAGTCAGTGTGGTTCTCTAAATAACTTCAAAATATCTTTCTGCCAGCTACATTTCCAATTAAAGGAAAATCAAGTGTATAAATATCAGATAAGGAGTTAATTTCTCCTAACTGCATCAATTGTTAATGGGAACTGCCCTTAATACAAAAAAAACAGAAACATAAAATCCACCAAAGTTTAAAAACCACATAGCCAGTTTTTATTAGTATTTGTGCTTCCAAAGTATTCTACCTTCAGAAAGCATAAGCCAGTTCAAACAGTTATTAGGAAGAAGCATTTTACCTCATAAATTTAATGATCATTTCCAGACTACAGAATGCTAAAATTCAATTCTGTATTAACTCTGTATTAAAACTTAAATTAGAGGCTCCATTCCTTAATCAGGAACGTATAGTTAACGTGGCACTGCCAATCACTTTTACTGACCTAAGAAGTACTCCAAAGCAAAAGTACTTTTGTCACCATTTATTCTTTCAGCAAATCTGCATATACATGGATTATTGTACCACCAATGGCCCTATGTTTTAGCTCAATCTGCATGTCACATATTAACAAAATTAAGCAATTATCTAATCAAACTGTGATGTTTTATCACAAAAATGCAATCAAAAGCCAAAATAAGAATGAGTTATTTCATTGATGACTCTACAAGTAAGAGTGACTATTAACTATTAGCAAAGTGGCATCTACACAAGTGCTTACTTAAATATAGTTTTTGCTTTTGTTAATCAGGGAATATTAAAAGAGTTCTGATAATCAAGTATTTGTTTTTAAAAGCAGAACTGTCATTAATATACATTAAAAGGCTGCTGAAAAAAATTTACAGGGAATACCCATAATCCGAAATAGGTATAAAACAAGTGAAAAATGTTTTTTGAAGATAAAAGCAAATCAAGTGAACAACTATAAAAAGGTCAGGCTAAGCAATCTTCTTTTATTCTCTGAAAAATTACTAGTATAAACTACTCACACTTCACTTTCATTTACTCTTAAGTATATTCCTTACCTTTTGGAAAGACAGTTCAACAAACAGTGAAGTCTCAAAGTCCAGGAGAAAAACACAATGGTTGCAAAGAGCTGGTTTATTATGCACACCATCCAATTAGAAGTCTTGATTACCAACTCTTTATAGTGCTTTATTAATACGGACAACTAATTTTTATAAGGAGGTCATCTTAAAAGCATCGTCTGGATCAAAGATGAGCTTTTATTTGGCAGAAATGTTAAGGTATTTTATTGAGTACTCTGCTTTGACAATTGGTGATCTATAATGAGAAAATTCTAGAAATTACAAATGCAAGTGCCTACAGAATCAAGGTAGGCAAAATGAAGTGGACAGGAATAGTGTGAGACACAAACTCCATATAAAAAAGGGAGGTAGCTGCTACTCTATCTCAAGCCATTACTGCTGTGGAATGAAGGTCTAGTCTGGTTTTTTATGCAGATTGTCAACTTTTAAAATGTTCTGTGGACCAAACTGGGTAAAAGTCACACTAAGTTAACTATGTGCATTTAAAATAAATAAATCTCAATTTTGTTACCAAACAAAAGGAAGCATTTTTAAAGCAAAATAAAATTTACAATAGTAAAAACAGTCCTTGTAATTGGAAGTGAACAATTCTTACTTTGAATAGTTTCTTAAATTAGGATAATAAAGACATTTCAAATTAAGAAGCTAAATATCCCCCCCACCATCACCAAGTTTAAGTTGATTCACAATCACCTTACCATTAGACCCTAACATTTCATAACTACTCTTAACTCAATCATCCCTGCTATGTTTTTCCATAGAATTTCTCCCACTAAGCACTTTATTTACATATCCCAGCTTATCACACTTGTTTTAATTCCCTGTCTCTCCCAGATTTTCAGTTCCCCAAAGAATGAGGGGGACCATGTCTATTCTTTTTTTTTTTTTTTTTTTTAAAGATTTTTATTTATTCATTCGACAGAGAGACAGCCAGCAAGAGAGGGAACAAGCAAGGGGAGTGGGAGAGGAAAAGCAGGCTCCCAGCGGAGGAGCCCGATGTGGGGCTCGATCCCACAATGCCGGGATCACGCCCTGAGCCAAAGGCAGACGCTCAACGACTAAGCCACCCAGGCGCCCCGACCATGTCTATTCTTAATGGCTGGCACATAGTGTGGAATCATATTGATTGAGATATTAAAAAAAAGATTACAATTATCAAAATAAGAACTATGGAATAAAAATTTACTAACTTTTCCATGAGCCTTTCTCCTTTTAGAATGTCAGACATCTAGCTATTGACTGTTATCTCACCAAGTACATTACTAACACTTATGTTCAGATTAAACCAAAAAAGGGGGGGGTGCAGATTAAGACATACATGTAACTTAGAATAGAAATCCTCAAGTGCCTTCCAAATCAAAAAAATATTAAGTATTGTGCAAGATACAGTCTTACCCAGGTTGTTTTATTGCGCTCTAATTCTGTGAAATTCTTAGATGGTATCCATAATTCTGAATATTCAATTATCCAGCATATACAGTTTCTTATCTACCCAGGATAGAAAGGAATTTTGCTGTATTCAAAATATCACTTTCTACCTAAAAATATTCAAATTTTGTAAAAAACTAAGGTTCTACAAAGAATCAAATAAAACAATACAACAAAAACTTAGACTTTCGGCAGCAACAGGAGTAAGATCTTTGAGTAACACCATGGTAGAGCCAGTAAATTAATTGGCTCTGTATGTAAAGGGAAGCTCTGTGACAATGCTTTTATATTACTATGAAAGACAACAAGGATAAAGTGGAAAAATATTTGATAGGTCAGAGATGCTATATTCTAGGACAGACACATAGCACATATAACAATGACTAATTCATTAAACTGTTATGTCTTTAAAAAACAGTACAACCATGGCAATTCCAAAACAATACTACAATGTAATAAAATAAATGTAAGACTAAGTTAAATTCAACTAGGTCAACGCTGAATTTTTAATAAAAAGCAAAATGTTTTAATTCTTAATACTTACAGGTCCCATAATTGTGGCTTGCCAATGAAACACTACAGAAAAACAAAACAAAACTGTTGTTATCTAAAAATGCACAAGCTTTTTTGAAATTAGCCATTAAAAGCAACTTGAGAGTTACTTACTATCATCCCCAACTGGACCTGCAGAACATTGTGCTGGAGGGTCACGGGCCAAATCGCTAAGTTCCTACACCAAAACAGAAAATGATGGGTTGGTCATGTAACCATAATAAAAAAACATAAGCAAGGAAACAAAGTCAACTGTTTATTTTCACACCATTCTTTAAGGAACATACAATCACAGTTCACAATAATACATTCGAGTAAAAGAGAGAAAGCATAAGTGACCATAGTCCAGATCCAGGGACATAGTAGGCATAGATAGGAAAATTTGTTACACCAACAAAAGCTATCCAAACCAAAAAAGTTATCAGATACTTTCATGGCTTGAGAAGTTAGACAAAGCAGTTCTCAATATTCATGCTGTTTGCTAAACTTTCTGGACATCTCAGAGGCCCCCGTTTCTACTATCTTAAATCCTGTTATTTCTGAACCACACTATCCACAGACCTCATTTTCCACTTGAAAAATCTCTCATGGGGCTAGGTAGGTATCCTTTTTGGTTTGATCTTATTCCTGCAACTCAACCATGTCTTTCATACAATGTTGAGTAAAATTACAACTCTGGAAGAACCTGAAGTTTGCTCATAGTAAAACATGCAGTTTCCAAAATTCCACCTGACCTTGTATTTACAAATATGTACTTAGCTCTTCCATGGCTTGAACGTAACAAATATGGATAATGTAGTAAGAAAATACAGTTGTTTCTTTACTGTTTTTATTTAAGATGATATAACTTTACCTATATATACCTATAAATAAATTTCTATAGGGATTTATAGACCCATGAGATAAAAGTAGGCTTCAAGAAAAAGACAGGGAATACACAAGAAAATAACTAGAGCAAATATTTGCCTCTATGATATGGTCAAAATGCACTTTAGGAAACAGCCAATTGTTCAGGGAGTCATCAATATAGGTTCATCCCATTAAAAAAAAAAAAAAAACCAATGTAGAAGAAATGTCCTTGTGGTAATCATGTCACAAAATATCAGAACATTATGTTGTATATCTAAAACTAAAAACGTTACAGATCAATTGTATTTCAATAAAACTGGGGTGGGGGGTTGCTCTAATACACTCTGCTAACTTGCTTCTGAAAACTCACACCACCTCTGCTTTTAAGATTATCAGAACAGCCAGAGATCCCGGGATTCAGTCTTAGGATAATGGAAGATCAGATCATTTCTGCTTGCCTTTGTAAATATACCTTCATATGTTCAGCATATTTAAAAACAGGAGAAAATTCATTCCAACCACTTTTGATCCTGATCAGTAGGAATTACAGAAACTCTTAACTGGAAGTTAAACAAATGGTTAAAAGAAACTATGGCTTTAGCTTAAAAATAAAAACAAACACCCTTACAAAATATCAAATGATTTTTGAACCAATTAAGTTTTTGAAAACTATATTTTGAATAAAAATAAGAAATGTACCTGCAACTTGAATTGACTATCCGTCATCAAGCAAATTACTTTTTCATAGGCCAGATTTTTTCATATGGTATTTACATCCCATAATCAGCCACTTTTGTTATAACGGGAATCTACTTTAACTTCATCTCAAGGCATAAAAATTTTAACTGTAGAGAAGAATCAAGTAGTCTAGTCTAACTGATATGAACAGAGAATTCTCCGATGTTCCAGAGCTTATATACCAAGTTCCTTTGTTTAGCCCACCAAAAAAAAGATACTAAAAGTTAACTTACACAGTCGAATTCCCTCTTTCCTCCAGGAACACAAGGGTTCAAAAAAACCCAAAACCAAAAAAAACCCACCAAAAAAAACCCCAAAACCCCACAACCCTCCCCACCAAAACACAACTTACCAGTTCTAAACCATGCCCTCTTTTTCCACAAAGATTTACCCCCTAGTTTCTTACAGTGATCTATCCCAAATTATGTACTTATTAGTTTAAATGCCTGAAAAAAGGATCTAGCAGTTATTTTAAAATAAAAACCAACCTAATGATGGTTGATCTAACAAAATACCCAAGTGACCTTGAAGCAACTTCATTATAAATACAATTGCAGGAATCTGTAAAGTTGATCTAGAATACATCAACATCCATTTGAAAATTACATACATTTTAATTACGAAGAACATAAAAGAATATTTCTTATAGAAGAAACAAGTTTTTAGGCACAATATTTATGTATCATTAAGCCTTTATATGCTGGCATTATTACTGTAGAGTGAAGGTCTAACTTCAGCTTTTCCCTCCCATAATTTCAGGATCTTATTCTCAAATATTTTTTTTTAAAGATTTTATTTATTTATTTGACAGAGACAGCAAGAGAGGGAACACAAGCAAGGGGAGTGTGAGAGGGAGAAGCAGGCTTCCCACCGAACAGGGAGCCCGATGCAGGGCTTGATCCCAGGACCCTGGGACCATGACCTGAGCTGAGGGCAGACGCTTAACGGCTGAACCACCCAGGCGCTCCTCAAATAATTTCTAAATGCCTTATTTTCCAAGTTCTCCATGACCAAGACACCTCTGAAGTAATAATCAAAGATCTAAAATTAGGCCAATTACCTTACGTACTAAAATCTACTTTAAATGCAACACTGAAAAAAATGACCTAAGTTATTTTAAGGATCCTTTTAAATCATGTACCAGCACTCACCTCTAAGATAACAAGTAATTCTCATGACATTATTATGCCCATAGCATAAGCAAATGAGATTACAGAATAATATCTCAGCAAGGGAAAAATATGAGAAAGAACACTGACAAGTCATCTTAGATGCTCTTATCCCACCTTTCATGAAAATGTTTTTCCCTTACTCCAAACACATGATTGTAGTGTTTGGTTAAGGGTGGGTGACAATCACCCATTACTCAGACAGGGCTAATCACAGAATTTTGTTTCTTCAACCTGTGATTAGCTCAAAGGGTTGGAAAGTAACCTAAGCCAGGACCTGACCTAATCAAGTCCATCCATCTCTGCCTGGTTTTTCAAACTGAAGCTGAAACACTTCTTCCTTCTCTAAATCAGGAGCTGTAAGGATGTGACCTAGTGCTGTTGGCAGGCATGTGCCCTGAAATTACATGGTGAATACAAAGAAAAAGAGACCATATTGAGCAGCAGAGATAATAAGAGCTGACTTGGCATATACACATGCAATTTTAGTCCCTGAGGTTGTAGCTTGCTCTGGGTTCCTATAGCTATTTTCCTTTGATCGTTAACCACTCTGGTTTCCTTCTAATAAATCCAAGGGGGGGGGGAAACCCCAAGAGTGAGGAGACCCATTCTAAGTAGAGAGCTGCCGGGACCCATATAGACTTTATCCCACTGAAGCACAATGGAATGCTCACATTTTGTTTTTTGAAAAACACATAAGAAATGAATCTAAATGAAGCAGTCTTAAAATTAAGCTAGAGGGAGCAGTTATGTCCTGTCTAGCAACTTTTAATCTAATCACAGAAACCAGAGGTTAATTTAAACCCATTTCTAAAATGAAAAGTGCAATAGCTATTAAAATTTCAGCATCAAAACATTTATTCACTTACAGGGAAGACTGCATTTTTGGTATCCTGCAGGTTAGGTTTGAATGATACCAAGATAAAACATGAACGCCTTTCCCAACAGACTGAGCTAATATAAAGTAGGCACAATGCAAAAACAAAAAAATATATTTCAACAACGTAAGTGCTTAAAATAAAGGCATTCAAATGCTTTGTGAATCCTAAAAAGGTAACCACTGACCTTGCCTGGGTTTAAAAACAGTGACAACTGAGCTAGGTCTTGATGGAGATGGATAGGCATTCCAAACAGAGAAACTCATTCAAAGTTTAGGGTATGAAAGAACACAGGCTGTAAAAATTTGCTTGTAGTCCGGCATACCAGAAACACAACAGAAACAGGTAAGGAAGTTGTGCACGTGGCCAGAAAGGTTAACCATGGCTGGATCTTTCATGAGCTTTGAATATGTCCAAGACTATCCCAACGGCAATGGGAACCATGGATAATATATATTTTTTTAAAGTTTTACTTACTTGTTTGAGAGAGCAAGTGGGGGGAGGGGCACAGAGAGGGAACCCTAAATGGGGCTCAATCTCACAACCCATGAGATCATGATCTGAGCTGAAACCAAGAGTCAGATGCTCAACTGAGCCACCGAGGTGCCCTAAACCATGGATGGTTTTTAACCAGGACTAAAACAAATTTGGTTTTTACTATTTTTAAAAACATCCTGGCAAACAGTACACTAGAAGGGATTCTTTTAATTTTTTCACTTACAAGTCATATCCTGAAAGGACCCATGAAATCTGTGTACCCAGCCTGTTAAGTAAAGCTTAACATTTTTACTACATTTATTTAAAAAAAAAAAATTGTTGCAGATATAATTGAAGATCCCTCACATACTCCTCAAATTCCATTCCCTTTCCAACAGGAGATAACAGATTATCCCAAATTTAGCTTCCACTATTTCTCCACATTTTTATACATGACTAGATATGTACCTTTTCACATATAGTATTGTTCTGCAGGTCTTCGAACTTCAAGAGATAAAAACTATGAATCTATACATAGACCTATATCTACATCTCTCTTGTTCAGAACATCAGCTCTTACCATTATAACAAGTAAACTGATTACTGACCTTCTATCCCCAAAATACACATATGCCTGCACAAAAATTTTAATTTGTGGGGTTATCCAGACTCATCCCCATAGTGTAGGAATCCCTAATACAATGGACAGAGAAGTAAATAACTACATTAGGAAGCTATAGTAATAATTCAGGTGAGAGAAGAACATGAGAACTAAGTCACTGAGGATGATAAAAGATCTTAAATAATGAACATTTTATCCTTACAGCAATCTTATGGAAATAAGCCTTATTTCTACTTTACATCAGAACCCCTTACAGGGGAAAAATTGCATCAAGTGTAGGACATACTGAACTTTAGTGTATCTACTAGACACTTGAAAATTAGAGGTCTAGGAATAGATTTCAAATGGCTTTTTCAAAAGGGCGTCCTTACATCAAAGATATATTTAAAAAATCTGATATGGCATTTGGCAAACTGAAGAAAAAATGTCAACTGTACCAACCCAACTCTATTCTACTCAAGGTGTATTTTATTTACTGGACTTAAGATCAATTTTCAATTAAGCGCCTATTCAAAGAATTTTCAGAAGTAGTTTCGTCTTTGGTTTTAACCTTATGAAAGGACTTTAAACCCTAAATTTTCAAAGGCTTTAGAGACAAAAACAATTTGTAAAATTATATGAAGAACGAAACTGTTAGCTCTTTGCTTCCCAGTAGAGAGGAAAAGTGGCAAGGACCAAAGAGAATGGCTCATATATAGCACCTGTAAAGTCTTAATACTGCTGACCGTCCCTTTCCCCAAGAACAGCATTTTCTAAAATAGCAAAGAGGTTGGCAGGGAGACTGGCACACACTAGAAGTTGCTAACGGTTCCACTCCAGGTGAAGGCACACGAAAATGGACCAAGGGCATACAAGGACATAAAAAAATATAACCTCACCAAAGTTAGACATCTCTTTGCCATGGTGTGTTCTTCTGGAAGGAATTTTCTTTTTGGATCATCTTCCTCTGAACTGCTTCTCCTGAAACCTTCCTGCACACCTGGCTAGCATGAGAATCCAGGCCTCTTCTGACTTAGAAATATGCTTCTCCTTTCCATTTAAAAGCCTAAACAGACTCATAGGATAAGGAGTCAAGCAGATCTCTCTAAAAGGCAAAAGGTACAGCTTAAGCCACTGAATGTTCTCATCTGGAGGTATACAATTAAACAGTAAGGAGTCTGACCATTCCTTTTCTGGGACTCCTAAGAGAAAGCCTACAGTTTATCTTGAGAAAGATCTGTGCTTTGATCATTATAGCACAGGATCTCTTTGACAGTTGACTGTTAGAAGTAAATCATAAAGGGTGCCCAGGTGGCTCAGTCTGTTGGGCATCTGCCTTCAGCTTGGGTTGTGATCCCAGGGTCCTGCGATGGAGCCCCACCTCAGGCTCCCTGCTCAGCGGGAAGTCTGCTTCTCCCTCTGCCCCTCCCTCTGCTCATGCTTCCCCCCCCCCCCGGCCAATAAATGAATAAATAAAATCTTTAAAAAAAAAAGTAGATCATGAAAAGGCTGAGATACTGGCTTAGAAGTCTAAACATACTGCTAATTATTTGCTTCTTGCTTCTCTCACTACATCTTACTCATTTCAAAGAAGTGAAATGACTAAACATAGACAATGAAGAACAGGAAGCCAAGGTATTAAACACAAAGGTATACAGAAATGATAGGGAAGTATAAAAAATGGTCTCTGCCTTTAAAGAACTTGTAAACTGGAAATATAAGAACTATTTATGAATAATGGAGCTACACAGCAGCTATGTCAGATCAGTGTACGGTAAGATTTAATGCCTCTAGGAATTACCACTTAAGCATTCTGCTAAACGTATTCTTAATGTGTTAGATTAACATAACCAAAGTCAGCATTTATGAAAACAAAGATGATTACTAAGGTAACGTCAAGTTCACCAGTTCCATCCCTGAGTACGGTAATTATCACCACCATGTTCACGATTGTTTGTTATCTCATATTCCACCATTCATCTTGCACATTATCACACAAAGGTCGTAATTGACAGTAGAAGCATAGATACAATTCCCATATTAACTTTTGGGAAAACATAGGAGTTCATGCCATTACTGAAAGGTAATTTCTTGTATTCTATCACAGAGTCCATTTCTTTAAAAACTTTTGACTTAATGATCTGTATAACTATGTGAATCAGCACTATAAAGACAGCCCTTGCCTCTTAAAACCTATACTGAGCAACAGAAACTACCACCTTGGGGGCTGGAGGAGATGAGGCCATGAGGTGGGAGGCAAGAAGAGTGCCTTTACAAGAAATTCTGAGGTAAGAATCACCCTCAAGGAACCTTTACAACGGAGCAAAACAGAAAGGTACATATTCAGACCAATGACAGGACAAAATGCAGTACAATTAATTGCCTAATTAGGCCGATGAGAACTGCTCTAATTGTTCTTATAAAGATCAGGTTTACTATGAAGTAAAAAAATTTTCTTATTACATTTAATGTTGTGAAATTTTTATATACCATGTGTAGACACAAATGGTAAGGAAGGAAACAGCAAACATTTCAGAGATGTAACCTTACCGTAAGTTATTTCAGAAAAAGGAAGCCTGGCAAAAATATTTTGGGATCTGAACAATTTTATAGATCTATAGACTTAAGAGAGAAGGAATAGTCGCTTTAAAATCATTTTAGTTTGGAATTTATAATTTCTGAGAAATCCTGAAAGTTTCTTTTACCTTAAGGATTAACAGGCAGGTAGGTGCTACAAACCATGTCTCATTGTATCACTGACAATATATTAATTTCCAGTTTAGTTGTAATTACAGGTGAGACAGTGTGCTTGTTCATCTAGACAAGATACAAAGAATGGGTTGAACGAATAATACTACAATTTTCTTTCTTTAGATCACTACTGAAGTCACTTAAAATTATTCAAAGCTATTCTTTTCTAGGCACTATCTAAATGAGCAAAAACAGAAAGCCAAATTTAGGTTCTCAGATTTGATACATACAAGCATACGAGACATTTCATAGATAGAAAAAAACAAAATTAACAGCAGTCCAGTGGTGGAAAACATCCAATTAACATCATTAACTTGGAAATGATAATGCTAGGATGAATGTGAACAAGTACTCCATCCTAAAAATGAACAAGTAACCAAGTAGTGATTCACAACTGAAACCTCCAAGGCCAAATATGAAGAACCCAGCTATGAAAAGTTGAAAGTCTGAATGATACAAGATTACGTTGAAAGTATTGTTGGAGATAAACATCAGATGTTTAAGGGAAAGTATAAAACACTTAACTGAATTTTTTCCTTCCCCAAACAAGGCAGAGGGTAGTTTTGAGAATCTACCAAGGTTAACTTGTCTAGTAAGTTATTCACTAAATGCATCTGTTCTTAATTATACTGTTCAATTTTCAAATAAGATCACTGCTGTTGTAGCAAAACCAAATCAAGAACACAAAATTTTCCAGTTAAAGAATGAAAATCCTGTACCTTTGCTAATTTCAAAAGTTTGTTTTGACACTGAGAATTAAGTATAAATAGAAAAACCACCCTAAGATGACAAAATATAGTACAGGTAAAATATTTAGATAAACTATCTTTAATAATAATAACGGGTAAATCTGATACATGAATAAAGGTTACCTTTAATTTCTTTTCAATAGGTGTTTCCCATACTTGATTTCAATTCTTGAAAGGTAAATTGTACAAGGTGATAAACACCTATTCATGTGTTTATATGCTTGTTTCTTCCACTCAAAGCAGAGATTCTCATGGGTAATGACAAGGCTTCCTCATTTTTTATCTCCTGGGACTAGAATACTATGCTGAACAGAGTAAAACCTCAGTAAGTATTGATTAAATGATTATCTCTAGGTCTATGGATCTCAGAATCACCTAGGGAACACTTCAAAATGATGCTTGTTCCCAGAGAAAATGATTCCATGAATCTGCTAAGATCCCGTATACTATATTAAGATCTCTGCTCAATATCCTGATATATAAATACAACTCATGTCAAAACCCACAAACCATAACATATTCCATAGAATGCAAAAGCCAACCTAATACTTGAGATTTTAATCTGAAAACTTTTATGTCAGTAGTAGGAACCTAGTATCTTCTTTACTAGAAAGGGATCATTATAGTCAAGAGTCTGGAAAATCTTCAAGAATTGACTGTTACCTTAGACTAACAAGGGGTACTGAATCCTTGAGTTAAACAACATACAACCTAACAGATACCTTATAAGAAGTAGTTTGTCTCCTAGTGCAAGTAAGAGTATTCAATTTTATGTTTGTAGGAATAACGAAAACTAGAATACTGCAGATGAACAGGATGATGACAGCAATGTCAGTCACTCAATAAAATTAAACACCAAGGTCACCATGACCAGCATCCATGAGTCACACAACCGTCCCACAAATTTAGTTGGCTACAGAAGCACCATGAGGATCTTAAAGAAACACCTACAAAACCACGTATCCAGCCTACAGGCTCTTTGGGGACAAGTGTATCTTAAGATACCCCTAGCAATTAGTTGGCACATGGTAGTTCCCACAGTCCTTGAAGAGACTAATCAAAAAGATAATCTGCTTTCAAAACTTAAGGTAGTGAACAGCTTAGTTCACAAATTACCTGTGAGGGAGTAAGAGTAAAGTCAAATCACAGTTATTTAAATGTGAACTGGGAGAGGAGAGCAACAGCTTATTTCAGGTAGTAAGACCAAAATGACATTCATTCACCTGATTAAACAGAAATTGAAATCCTTGGAAATAGTACAACAGCATGGAGTTTAAGAGCTTTAACTCTTGAGGCAGACTATCTCATCTGAACCTCAGTCACTTAACTAGCTGTGTGACTAGATAAGGAATTTAACCTATGTTTCCTTATGTGTAATATTGAATGATAATGAGCATCTATCTCAAGAGAATTGTGAGGAGTAAATGAGTTGATTCTTATAAAGGGCTTAGAACAGTGCTTGGTACATAATAAATTTTAAGTCCTAGCTATTATTAGCAGTACAGTAATGCAAAAGAAAACCTTTTTGATTACCAAAAACCTAAAGGATGATATAACCGTTAAGACACATTATGGAGCAAGAGTGTCCATGTTCTAACCCCAATTCTGCCATGGTAGGACTCTGGGTGTTTGTTTTTTTTTACCTTTCTGTGCCTCAGGTTTGTAATCTCGAAATGGGGTAACAATTTAATTGTACCTACTTCCTTCAGTTGCTGTAATATTAAATGAGTTAATACAGGTGTCTCAAATAGTTCTGACACATTGCAACGACTCAAAACATTACTCTTCTAGGCTCGGCTCACATATTTTATGTAAAGTTCTTTTTAAACTTCCCCAAAATACAAGCACTGTAGTTATTTTGTTTAATAGGAGTGGTAAAACTGTCTATGGTCCTCAAACACCACTAATCAACTTGGGAGTTCCCATTTTTGATTCCTGTTGTTTAATAAATATCCCTATAAAACCATACTACAGCTTATTAAATAAATAATACAGCAGAAAACCAAGTAAGATTGTTTGATAAGGCTGCCTGGTCTAAGAAATACTCAAAATATTGTAACGCAGCTTTAGGGGAAAAAAAAAATCCAAAGGCTTGATCAAATGAACTACTAATGGCCAAAAATATCCCAACGATAAGCATTTCAATAGTTATCAACAAGCAATATGGATATCTTAATATTTGGAATTTGGGAGCTTCAGACAGTAAATTCAAAACAAACAGGTATATGACACAAGAAATACCGTACTAACATCAATGCCTACTTGACCTCATATTTCTAGAACAGAGGTCCCTAAAAGAGCCATCTCCCGTTAACTACTCACTAAAATTCTGTTTGGATCTTGGATTTTTTTCCGTTTCATCACGAGATTCTGACATTAACAGCTAAGTACCAAGCCACATGCCTTTCAAAAACTTTCTATAGGTTGAATTAACAGTCCCACATAAACAGTTTCTTCCAATTTGGAAAGTATTATGTCCAGTTTCTGTATTACGCATACCTTCAAAATATTTACAATAGAAGACAATCTGGTATTAATGAAAAGTACTGAACCACGGAAGTTCTTCAATTAAAGTTTCTGAATATTAAAAATAGTGATATTAAATAGCAGTAATAATAATCTGAGTGCCATGCGCCAGGGGCCTGTTCAAAGCCACACATTAACCTCTTTAATCCTAAAATAAACGAACAATATCTAGAAACCTAAATTTGTTTTGCTCACTGCTGCATCCCCGGTGTCTAGAACATACTAGGCACTCAACTATTGCTCACGCATACAAAGTATTCATTTTATAGAGGCATACAAATAACTTGCCCACTCCTAGAACTCTAACTGGAGCATTTCTACCCCAAAGTTCACATTCTTAACTATTATATTGCCTCTCTAGAGCTTTTAAATCATTAAGTGGTGTCACAGCAGCTGGGTATCACCTGTAAAAGAAAAAGAATCAATGAGACCTTCCTTTAAAATGTTCTGTTCCACATGCATAAAAAGCTACGGATTTGAAATTATTCCACATCTTAGTAACCTGAATTCTCATATATAAAAGGTTTTGATTTATACTGAATACTATATTCTTTGTATTAACTATGCTGTAAAATAGGACTATGCTTCTCCAATGTATTACTGGCCTTAGAAGTGGTCAGAGATGCTTAATCCTTTTTAGTTTAAATCGTTAACTCCCAAAAATTTTTTCCTCTCCTTTCCCATTCTCTCAAAAACAAAGATTTAAGTTTATATTTCACATAAACGCACAATGACAATGCAATGATGGACTAAATCAAAATTCAAGATTTCAGCCTCAATACATTGCGCAAAGATCTGAACCATCATCTTTCATAATACCAGTTTGGTCAAATCAACTCCAAAGTTACACGTATTAAATAAAATCAGGCAGCATCAGGTCTACTTAGTAAAGCCAAGTCCTTGCCATTCCTTCCACGTAGAACCCCTTTAAAAAAAAAAGTAACCCATCCGAAGTTTCTAACCGAAGTTTCTAACCCACAACCTCCTCTGTCTCCTAGTTTTAGTAAGGCTGAATTTATTCCATGACATTTTTTTCAAGTTAGCTGTAAATACTCCACCCTCCTCGATTGTGCAAGAACCAAACACACCACACATACACAAGTTACAAAAAAGGGAAATACAGTCTCAGAGTTTGAACATAAAGTCTTGAGCAGGACGTCTTAAGAGCTGTGCACAATCTGATGTGAAAGTTAACATTTAACAAAGAATATTATTTCATATTATTACGAAAAGAGATGCCGGAAAAAGCCTGAACCAGTTAAAGCAGCCGCCATCTTAAAATGCGGGATAGAAGTTAGAGCAAGAAAATGAGACTAAACCACCGGAGGTGGAGGTTCCACTCACCCCCCCACCCGAGCCTCGAAAAATCCTATTTTTTCAACTTCTATCCATAGTTTAGTATCAAACCACATTTTAAGTAGCGAAACAATCTTCTCCGAGAGCGTTATTAAATGAGCTGAGGCAAAAATAGGTACACTGAACCTTCCCTTACTGCCATCACACCCCTATAGTCACCCCTTCCCCCAAAAGAAGGGAGCTTCCAGAAGCCTTTTACATCAGTTCCCAGTGTCCCTCTGATAAATAGCTTCGGTTGAGAAGTCTCAACTACAGAATATAGGAAGTGGTAACACAGTGTCAGCCCATCTCCTCCCAACCCCACGTATTCTTCTATAACCTGCCCAGAGTCGATGAAGTTTGACTAGGCTCATTCACTACCTTCAGCCACCAAGAGACTTCTACACCGACCCCCAATTAAGTTCGGGACCCGCCAGATTCCAACGATCTTCTCCCCTATGAGTTTATGATTCTTCCCCCCTAGAAAACCCAAGAGCCTTGCTCTTACAACTTAAGTTTTTAAGCACCGAGAATAGGGAGCGCCATGACATCTGCTGGAGCGTCTCTCGGCAATTCCGATTCTCAAACAAGACTAACTCTTCTTTAAGAAGCAGAACCGAAGCGCCTGAAATCACTCTCCCCCACCCCTAATTTGCGCCGATTCCACTGAAACATACTCAACATAACACCTCATTCGCCACAAGTGTTCTGTTTCTAGCTTTAAGCCTCATTTCTTTAAAGTACATCTGCGTTTCCCATCCCCCAAGAGAAGTGACCCAAGGAGAGACGTTTTCATAATTTTACTTCCTCCCCACCCCCACGCTTTCCTCCAAGACTGAGTCTTCCTTTCCTCCCACGACCCCATTCCCTTCAGCCCCACGGATTACCTTATTAATCCGTTTCAGCGCCATAGTCTGTGCTTTTCGCCTGGCTCCTCACTCTCTCGGTGTGTGCTCAAAGGTCCGGCCAAAACTCTTGATTATCCGGGCGGCAGGGAAGGATTGTCTCTTCGTCTCACACCGGCTCTGCCAGACACAGGCGCCTTTTGCAAAAACGGAGCAGATCAGCACTCGCACAGGCCCCGGAGAGACCCTGATGAATCCAGGTCCCTTAAAACGGTCGCGATCCGGGGTGGGTGGGGTGGCGTGGCAGAGCCACCAACAGCCTCTGTGCCGCGCTTCGGCCCGAAGAGGAGGCGAGGGTGACGGGAAGAGCAGAGGGGCGGCTACAAGTTTGACTTCCCGGCCTCTCGAAAGGAAGAGACCAGGGTGGGAGAGGAAGAGGCGTAGGAGAAAGGGGTGGGTGCGGGGCAGGGTCCGGAGCCCAGCAGAGGAGGAGCCGGGGCCTAGTCGGCGCTATGCCGGCGTCACTAGGGCAAAGAAAGGCTAGGGGGAGGGGGAAACAGGAGACTCCGGACTGACGCCGGGCTTCCTTCGTTTCTGTTCAAAGGTGCGGCCAGGGAGGGAAAGGAAATAATAGAGGAGAGACTTGATGTGTGTTGCTGTTCCCGCAGCTAGAGCTATTCTGTGTCGGCCCCTGACGCCACCGTACACTCCGCCTTCCAGCGCGCTCCCGCACGCGCCCGCCCAGCCACCGCCACCACGCGCCTGTGCTGCCCCTGAGGCTCCGGCTCAGGCGCGAGGACGCGCCCATTCCCCCACCCCCTTAAACAGGAGAGGCCCTGGCCTCCCCAGCCTTCCCACCCTACCCCACCCAACAGGCTGGTCACTCAAGCCACCCCAGGCCTGTATTTCCCCCTCTTACCCGGCCGGCCCACTGGCCGGCCTCCCTTCCCCTAGCCGTCCACACCCACGCGTACAGAGGGGCCGGGGCCTCCCTCAAGCTGCGGCCTCGGCCTCCTCCCCGCGCGGCAGCTGGTGCCTCCCCGGCCCTACGGGGCTCACGCGCACGACACAGCCACAAGATGTCCGCTCTGACGGAACTACTGCCAGCTGCCACGCTCCGCCCCTCCCCCCTCCTCCTGCCTCTTCACCGCCGCGTATCAGTCCGCCAACGCCGCTGTCGCGAGCACAGGACGAATCTAAGGGTGAAGGGGAACGGTTTACTTCCTATATGCAGGGCAGAGTTTATCTGTGCTACCCCCTTTTCCTCCTTTTCGGAACAGCACCTTCTTACTAAACAGATCGGAGATTGGACTGGGAGGGCGGGGGCCGGAGGCGGGTCATGGGCTGGGGGGAAGGGTGGACGAGCGGCGGAAACCCTCAGACTCAGAGAAGCATCGAGAACCGGAAGGAGACCATGGCAGGAAGGTAATGGAAGCGGCAGCTGCGCGGTCGAGACCCACGCCCCTCCCAGCAGCGTCCCCCAATTTCCTCACTTGGTATTGAGGCGGCGGATCTCGCGAGAACTTCGTGGCTGGCTAACAGGAGCTATAGCGCTGCAATGACTTAAGGGCAGTTTTGTGCGCTCTTCCTGATGGGGGCCCGCCCCCAAACCCTCAAATTCTCGCGAGATGCAATAGGCACCGGCTCGAGTTGGGGCGGGCCGTCTCCTGGAAGCACCGCCCCTGAATGCTTATGCCTGTGGGAGGGAGAGGAAATGGAATTCCCCGGAGTGGTTAGAGCGCGCGCCGACACATCCGTCTTTCACGCGCCCAATCAGGAATGTGCGGTGGGAGGTACCACGGTTTAATTACTAGATACCTTTAGTCCTGGTTGATCCGGGCTTTTGAAGTTTTCGGTGAAGCAGGTGAGCGGTATTTACTCTCCTGCTTGTTTGGGCTGGTTAACCAGTGGGGGGAGGCACCCCTCAGAATGGGAACAGTCATTTTAAATAGAGCCGGCGGGCCGCTGCTCTGCGCTCACGTGCGGAAATATAGTGTGTGTGGGTTTTTTTTTTTAAAGATTTTATTTATTTATTTGACAGAGAGACAGCCAGCGAGAGAGGGAACACAAGCAGGGGGAGTGGGAGAGGAAGAAGCAGGCTCCCAGCGGAGCAGGGAGCCCGATCTGGGGTTCGATCCCAGGACCCTGGGATCAGGCCCTGAGCCGAAGGCAGCCTATAGCGTATTTCTGACCTAAAGGGTCAGTACTGAGAAGAGTGGGTCCATATAGCCTTTCCCAGAATTACAGCAGCCTAGAAATCAAATTCAAGTATGAATAAACATGGAGGATGGGAAGTTAGGGACGGGCTATTTATTTGCCTCTCACCCTACGCCAAGATGGAGGTACTGGAATAGGTTTAAAAACTTTTTCTGCCTCTTGCTCTGTTTCGATTTCTAGATTCACAAAGTTGCAAAACTCAAGAGATCAGAGTTTTGGGTCAGAAAAACTTACCACTTAACTGAAATATCGACGGGGTGCAGAAATAGAAGGATAGAATTGGCCTGTTTTAATGTGCCGGGTGTAGAATATGGAGAGGGTGGTTTTGCTCTCTAGTGTATCCTTCAGGCAAAGGGTAGTACAACATTAATTTTTGAAAGGAATAAAGGTAACAGCTGACTTGTTTAAAGTTTTCTAGGATTCCTTTCTAACTTAACGAAGTAGATAGTTTAAAGAATTAAATAGAAATATAAACTTGTGTTTAAAATATACTTAAAAAGGGGCGCCTGGGTGGCACAGCGGTTAAGCGTCTGCCTTCGGCTCAGGGCGTGATCCCAGCGTTATGGGATCGAGCCCCACATCAGGCTCCTCCGCTATGAGCCTGCTTCTTCCTCTCCCACTCCCCCTGCTTGTGTTCCCTCTCTTGCTGGCTGTCTCTATCTGTGTTAAATAAATAAATAAAATCTTTTAAAAATATATATATATATACTTAAAAAGAAAAGCAGCAAGTTCTCTCATGTTATGATAAAGTATTACCTAATGACTAAAATAGGTCTGTGATGAATGGGCTAATGTATACTGTTTATGTGACCAGAGTGTGTGTCATAGAGCAGTTAGTGAAACAGTGCTTCTCAAACTAGTATCCATATGAATCACCTAAGGATTTTGTTCAGAATGCAGTTTTGATTAGTAGGCCTTGGTGGAACATGAGATTTTTACAGTTTTAACAAACTCCCAAGTAATGCAGATTATTCTGGTCAGAAGACAACCCTGTGAGTAGCAGAGCACTAAAGTGCTCATCACATAGCCTATTTTTGTTCTACCAAAATAATCTTTGTTCTCTGTTTAACTGGTCTAATAGAGTAGAAACACAGAATTAGGCAGTTGGGATGGAGGGTGAAATCCAGGTTTGAGTTCTTGCTCTGTTCTCATTTGTGTGATACTGTGTGGTTACTTACCATCTTAGTTTCTTCCAAACTGAACTATACATAATAATTGCTTGCCTTTTTCACAGGATTATGGTATGGTTCAGATGTCATAATGTACGTGAAAGGGTACTGTAGACTACAGTGCTGTGTAAACATAAGATATTAATGTAACCAATCAGACATTAACTGGCCATAATGTGAAACATGTGTAACAATAATCATAAATATAGGTAATGTTTATTCAACACTTGTCATGTGTCAGGTACGGTACTTATTAACCTCCTTTTACAAATAAAAAAACTGATGCAGAGAGAGATTAAGTTACTATTCCCAGGGTCACAAAGCTAATAAATGGCAGAAGTAGAATTTGAACCCATGCAGTTAACTTCAGGGTATTTAACAAGCGGAGTTACATATTGTCTTTTAACTTAGAAAAAAAAGGAGAGTAGGATGTTTTATATTTCTACTTTCAGTGTCCTCTGAATCTAATTTTGTTTGACTTATTTCTCCCTCTGTTTTGTTTCAGAAGTCAAGGTTACAAGAGTGGTAGAAAACATTCCTACCTACCCAAAGGGAACTCACTATATGCAGAAAGTCCGTAAAGAAAAGTCCCAGATAAGCCAATTTGTATTACCCTAATCTAAACAAGATTCAGTATGAAGGTATAATGGAACATGTTAATGCTCTTAATCAACAAAGCACAGCAGACTGGGACCAATTTGAGGTCAGAGTTCTTAACTTTCGTGCTACAGACCACTTTGGCAGTCTGGTGAAGCCATGAACTCTTCTAAGAATAATGTTTCTAAATGTGTAAAATACAATTCATGGGAACAGTTATAATGTGATAGAAAGTATCTCATCCCTAGCGGTGATACAGACATAGGTAGAGCTCTTTGTTGCTTACATTCAAAATTGAAGGAAATGCTAAATTTCAGTTAGAGATTAGTGAAAATAAAGATGCTTTTTTTTCCCCCCATCCAAGTTCACATACTCCCTGGATTCTGCACATGAACTTCATGATAAAAAATTTTGGGTAAAGTCTAGTGGGCTTATTCCTCTTGGTAAGCCTTGAGGGGATTGTGAAATTTTAACATACAGTTATAATTTATATTCATAACAGTACTGATTCATTAAAAAAAAAAGTTTAATTACTACCAGTATACTCTCATTCAGAATGCATGGAATTACACGATAGGTTTAGGAAATAGTTTTATCCCATTCGTTGATCTTTTTTTTTTTTTTTTAACTATACCTATAAACATACCCTATGGAAAACTTACCTATGCAGATGACTCATTCCCCAAGCATTCTGGTAACTTAGGTTTTACTATATCATTCTTATTTATTACATGCCTTTGCAAATAAGATGTGGCAGAAGAACTGCAAGATGAAAATAATAGCCAAAGATGAAATTAAAATACCATATAAAATTTTTAAATTTTAATAATTATTATTTGAAGTACTATGTGTGGGGTCTTTTATTTCATTATCTTATCAAATCTCCATTATATAGATGAAACACTCAAGGTCTTAAAATTACTAACTAGTAGAGTCACGATTTAAACCTAGGCAGTCTTACCTCAAAGCTCACACTCAGCCAGCAAGCTGTTTGATTATTTTTTAGTCCTTTGACTATTAGCCAATATTAATTTGCCTAATAGTACAACAAGTACATATTTGCTGCCTCAATTATTTATGCATTTCTTAGTATTGCATGTAAAATTCCACCCAGTGACTGAAAGGAAATTTCTAAATTCTTCCTTTGCAGCAATATTGGATAAAGTATCCAACATCACCTTTAAATAAGTGGGCGACCATTTGGGGCTAGAAAATTGTTTTGCAGAGATTTTTGTTGCAGTGGAGTTTTGCTTAGAAGATGAAGAAATCTTAGAGGTAAAATTAAAAGGAACATGGCCTAAAAGCATTTTGATGCTTTAGGGCAGTTTAGGATTAGCTGAAAATTTAAAACACTACTTACATATCTAGTGTTAGAACTCACTTTACAGTTGCAAATAAGGTTAAAACTTTCATTCATTTGACTATTTGAATTACAGTGGTTGAAATGGCTATCTGATAAAAAGAAAAGACATGTTTTTTATATTACAGTCTTATAATGGGTTAAAAAGCTTTTATATATAAAAGAAACATTGTCATTCAAAAATTAATACAGATACAAAAATGTTGAAAAGATGAGCTTTAAAAAATCCTTCTTAGTGAATATTGAAGTCTCAGAAACTTTCTAATTATGGTAGATCAGATGTTGCGTGAATTGATGTAAAACACAAGAAAAATACAAAGGATCAAGAAAATTAGTATAAAAGTGGCAATGAAATAAGTAATAACTAATGAAAGTGTGTCAAAGTCCTAATGTTATGTGAATGTATCAGTGAAGCCACTTAATTATAAAAATCCGAGTACCAGGGTTAATTAAAATGTACTTGTGAATGAATAAATATAGTTAACATAGACCGATACATATACTTAGGTTTATTGAGTCTGTATTTTCAGATCTTTGTAACTTTGTCGTGGAATTTTATAACTTGCTAAGGATACTGGTTCTAACACACTGTATTAGTTTAATTAAATTTATTAGTTTAATTAAATTGTAAATGCTGTGGTCCAGATTTTATATTCAGAATCTATGCTTACATTTGCTGCTTGGAATAGGTAATTTAGAACTCAGGTCAACCAAATGTTATTTCATTTTGTTTGCATAAAAGTTAAATTATTCCTTCTGTATACTTTACCAGTTCAGAATCTCATTTTATGATCAAGACAAAATAATGTGGTTTAGGGAACTGTACTTTATTTATGCTAAGAACATCATTTTGACCTTAAATTAAGATGGTTTTTGGTACATAATGAACCATACAGAAATGTTCGAGCTAAAAATAAATTTGAGCATTTTCACATAAAAACATGTATACATGAATGTTCAGAGTAACATTATTCATAATAGCTAAAAGGTGGAAAGAAACAAATGTCCATCAGCTGAAAAATAGATAAATAAAATGTGGTATATCCATATGATGGAATAGCATTAGTTAATAATAAAATACTGACACGTGGATCTTGAAGCTTGAAAATATTCTAAGTGAAAAAACCGAGACATAAAAGCCACATGTTTTATTCCATTTATAGGAAATGGCTAGGAGAGGCAAATCCAGAGAGACAGAAAGGAGATCACTGACTGCCAGGGACTAGGGACAGGGAGAGTGGGGAGTGATTGCTAAATTGAGTATGAGGTCTTTTGGGGGGAGTTGATGAAATGTGCTAAAATTAGATAACGATGATGGTTGCAGGACTCTACAGGTACACTAAAACCCCCTGAGTTGTTCACTTGGAAAGAATTTTATGGTATGTGAATTACCTCAGAGTTTAAAAAAAAGCTAATTAGAACCAAATGTGAAATCAACCTGAAGCTTATGACTAAATATTTTCAGTATCTCAACATTCTCAGGTTACTGATGATAAATAAATATGGCATCCTTATAAAATGTGAAAAATTTACAGCCAGCAGTAGGTTTTTCCTTCAATACAAACAGTATAATCCAGATTCGATTTTAATACAATAAGCCTTTGCTATCAGTTTTAATTTGGGGGTATTTTCACTAATCTTATTTAATGAATAAAACATACTGATGAAAGTCAATTTTAAATAGCACTGTATTTCCTTGAAAATAAGAGTTCATAATTATGGCCAGAAATAGAATACATCCAATTACAAATAGTCTATTTTAAATAGATAAAAACTTTTCTTTAAAACTTCGGATGAATTCAAGTTAGGTTGAGAATCATGGATAAATCATCTAGATAAGGATTTTGAGGATTAGGTAGTGTCAAATAAGAAAATAAACAATTTAGTAACAAGTTTGATGTGCTTTATTGAAGGGAAACAATCCATGAATTGGGGGAGCATACTACCTAACAAACAGTAGAACACTCTCAGGGGATTTTGGACAGGAAACAGTTGTACAGAGCATTAGAAGCAGTACGATGGTAGCAGCATGACTGCCTAGGAGGTCCTGTTTTCTAGGGTAAGGTGAACTAGCTACAGCTGAGTTAAACGACTGTGATTGGTGTATGCTAGGTTTCCCCGGCAGATGTTTTCCGTAAGCTCTGCCTGATTTATGTTGAGATTTGTGACCACGTGGGCCAGGCTTCTGAGGTGGCCTCCGTTTTGTGGATCCCAATATACAAATTAACTTTATCAGTACTTAACTAAAAAATAAGTACTTTGAATTAATATTACTTTCCAATAATAAATACAATCTTTGTTGCTTCAATAACAATATAAAAAAATCCAAAGGAAACAGATACTGTAATTTAGACCAGAAATGGATCATTGTTCTACCAATACTGGGTTTGATTATTTAAATATATCTATGTGAGAATTCTTTAGTAAGTTAATAAATTCTTTCATTAAAGAATTGTTAAGAGTGATGGGAATGCTGTACATAGTGGTTCTGAAGGATCTGATCTGTGTAGTATCTAAGTAATTTAATGGAGGCATTAGTTTTGTTTTAATATTTATTTATTAGAGCGTGCACGCGCACAGGGGGCAGAGGGAAAGAAAGAGTTTTAAGGAGACTCCATGCTGATTGCAGAGCCCATGTGGGGCTTAACCCCAGGACCCTGAGATCACGACCTGAGCAGAAACCAAGACTCAGATGCCTCACTCACTGCGCCAGTTTTTAATAACACGCTATTTGGTACCTGTTGATTTTTTTCATTGCACAAAAGCAGTGATTTTAACACATGGCACTAAAGAATGAATGTAAGAAACATTTCACTATGTCTAAAAAAACCTTAACGAATTTGGCTTACTTGGTGTTGAAGAAATGTGACAGTTTCAGAGATGTCCCATTTTCAAAGCATGTTAAATCCCTAAAGTTAACAATTAAATAATAATGAGATTGGTCTTTACCATATATAAACTTGGTAAGAGAACAGTATGATGCAGGTTCTCCATCTTACAAACAGACTCATAAAAAATGGAGAATCTTGGGTACTACAATACTTGAAATTCAACAAAACCCCCTAAGATTTAAGATGTAATTAGTCACAGATTTTTGTGAATTTAGCTTTTCCTTATTTTCCTTCTTTCTATTCTGCAATAATGGAGAGAAGTGGGTTACTCTGGAGCATTTTAGGTATAAGGTTAAATGCCTACTCCTGGT
Source organism: Ursus americanus (assembly GCF_024610735.1). NCBI lineage: Eukaryota > Metazoa > Chordata > Mammalia > Carnivora > Ursidae > Ursus > Ursus americanus. The sequence goes on along the minus strand of NC_142134.1, from coordinate 2,150,041 downwards.
TTGGCTAGGGCTATAATTAGGGACAAAAGATAAGGACATTGGAGACTACATAGGTGTGCAGAAGTGGGAAGAAAAATGTCAAAGGCAGAACTGTTCTTAAGGAAACAAGGAATAAGGAGGATTTTTTTTTTTCTTCCTCCACTTGCTCAAGCACTAGAAGATCTACCCTCAGGCATAGAATTCAGGCCATCACCATTATGGTGGTTCAGTTTTACACAACTTGATTGCCATTTTTGTACTTGCTAACTTGAAATTTAGTCACTACAACATTGTTCACGTATGATAGTGCATTCTGCCTTCCAAAACACCTCCTCATTTATGGCTTTTAAAAACATCCATTTATAATATGGGACTGCTTTTAATGTAGGTTGAGGCAAAACCAAGAGACTCATACAGTTTGTCTGTCAACCATATTTGGGTCTAACTAGGCCAAGTGGAAGTTTCTCCCTAAGTGAAGGTTTAGACTGAAGAATGTTAATGTAATAGAGACCTATTGATACAATTACTCCCATCTTCCTAAAAAAATATATTGAATGCCTATTATATGCAAGGCATTGAGCCAGATCCTGAAGATAAATAGATGAAAGACCCAGATGTCACCTTTAAGAAAGTCTTTTAATTGGGGAGACCTTTAAGGATCAGAGTCACCGTAATGTGATGAGGGTAAGTGCATGCATAGAGTAACATTAAGGTAGTAATTTAGCTGGGGCTGCTCAGGGCAAGTTTCTATATGGAAGAGTTGTCTTTAAAGAAATGAAAGAAAGGCATAGCTGGGGGGCAAAAAAAAAAAAAAATAAAAGGAGGAAGCTTCCTAGGCAGAGGGAACAACGCAAAGTCTCAGATAACTTGACCTGGTAAGTTTTGGAAACTACAAGTTTGGCAAGTACTTTTGCTGCATTTGGGGAGTGGGGGAGGGCAGAGGGAAGAATGAATAAGAAGAGACAAAACAGTTGAAAGACAAGGCTGGATATATGGAGGGCCTTAACATACCATGGTAGTGAGTTCAGATTTTATTCTGAAGGGTATAGGATGGGAGAGTTGAATTTTAACGTTAAGTTGTGATCAGATTTTAATCACAAGAAGATAACTATGATAGCAGTGTGGAAGATGTAACTGAAGTGTGTGTTAGGGTGGAGACTAGAGGCAAAGAGACCACTTGGGATGCTATTGAAATAATCTAGATGAGATGTCATTGTGAGAAAGACCTAAAATAGTTGCAGTATTTGCACTCAGGATCCATAGTACAGTTAGTGTATTGGCTGGGTAGCGTTTACATTAAGGGGAAAAAAAGGGGTTTTGAATCTCCTCCAGTTATTTTTATTAGAATATTATAATAAAATCATATATAAAAAACATTACAATAAGCTATAGCATTGTAATAAAAATAGGTTAAGACCTAACACTTGGTATGAACTCTATACTCTTACCTCTTAAAGAACCTTGAAACTAAAGTTTATAAAATGTAGACAAATATAAACTAATAAAATTAATATCTGTGTGTAATCTATGTGCTACTTAAGTTTTTTTACTTTTCACAAATTTCCTCTTGAAACGTAAATACAGAACTGCCACAATTTAGGTTCTTCTAAATTTGGCATGTCTGTACTAACTGTTATGTTCCATATATGATGACCAGTTTTCTCTACTAGACCTTTAAGAGACCTTTGTTCATTCTTTCACTGATATCATTTGGCTTTCACGTGGCCAGAAAGAAGTGTTTGTTTTTTATTTATTATTTCTGTTCTCATTTGCCTAAGACAGAGTGCTATTACACAGTACCAACAAGATCATAAACCTAAGCACAACACAGGCTCTGGAATCACATGGCAGTGTTTAGTAATAAGTGGCAGTTATGGTGATTTTGACTATGTATTAGAGATTAATGAAATAAATCACGAAATGGGAAAAATCTGGTAAGGAATTCAAAGATTCTAGTTTGAGAAACACTGATGTAGAGGTTACAAAAACCCCTTTGTCACATATCTAAAGTCATATTTGTCTGTATTTGTGACTCTGAGTAGAGTCAAGAAATGCTAGGTAGGTAGGAAAGATAAGTAACTTGATTCTAAAGTGAAAGTAAAGGGGCAGGGAAGGGCTTAGATGCATTTTAAGGTTCATTCCTGTCCTGGAGCTAGGAACATAATATCTAATAGGAAAGTAATTCTGTCTCCAGGTCAACCCACAAAGGGCTATTCTCTAAATCCAACCTCTGTGTTTCATGTTACTATGAGAAAATAGTAACTATGAGAAACTCTGCAGAGTTTCCAGTTGATATAGCAGGAATGATCTCTGTCCATCAGAATGAGGCATCCTACCTTTCTGTTTTGTTAGCGAGAAATTCTCCTACCTTCAAGTAACAGGAATTTATTACTTGCTATAACTTAGGGCAAGAACTCAAGCAGAGCAGGATAATTGAACTGAGGGTAAAATCTTATTGAGTGGTCAGATGAAAGCTTTTGAAAGTTGGAGATTGGTGGCCATGAAATCTGTATATTTAACCTTAGGTGTCACTCACTGTATGGTTTAGGTTGTCTCTGGGACCCCCTTCTTTTCTTTTTTAGTGCCAGATTGGTTTACTCACATTCCTCTCCCCTGCCATTATCAATTGCTCCCTAACAGAAACCAACAAGCTTTTTTTTCTATCCTGCTAACTAGGCAAGAATATAATCTCTCAGAATACAAAAGAAGAATACAATTCTTTTTTTCCTTGTATTTTTGTTCCTAAGGCAAGTATGTACCCTGTTAAGTTTTCATAAGGGTTTTAATTTCTGGTAATAGGATGTTAGTATTTATATATGATTATAAGCAAGCTGCTGATAGTACAAAGGTCAGCAAGAGAGTAGTTGCAGTGATATAGTGAAAGAACTGTCATTTGATCCTGGTTTCCTTCCTGTCATCACTTCCAAGCCTCCACTCAACAGATCAGACTTCATAGGAAAAAAAAAAAATCACAAGATTCAACCGTACTTTAAAGGAAAATTAGAAATGGTTATTGCAATACTCTTGATAAATTAGTATAAATTCAGTGGCTTAAAACAATAGCTATCTTAGATATTTGGAGGTTGGAAGTCTGAAATGGGTCCTACTGGGTAAAATCAAGGTATAAGCAGGATTGGTTCCTTTCTGGAGGTTCTGGGACAGAATCTCTTTTCTTGCCCTTTCCAGCTTTTAGAGGCTGCTAGCACCGTGGCTGGTGATCCCCTTCCATCTTCAAAGCCAGAAATGGCCGGTTGAGTCTGTCTCACATCACGTCACTCTGACACACTTGCCTGCCTCCTTTCATTTATGAGGATCTTTGTGGTTATATTGGGCCTGCATGGATAATCCAGGAAAATCTACCCATGTGAAGGCCAGATGATTAGTTACCTTAATTCCATCCACAACCTTAATTCCCCCCTGCTATGTAACAATATATTCACAGACTCCCATTCCAGGGAATGGGATGTAGACATCTTTGGTGGGGGTGGAAGATCAGGGGGAGACATTATTCTGGCTACTACAGCTATTTATAATTCCATGGGTACTCTTGAGTCAAGAGCCACTTCTTCCCTTCCCTCCATCAGTTATCATTTTATTCATTCAAAATGTATTTGACTACTCAAAATATCAAGTGTGAAATGGTATAGAAAGTTAAATATATTATGGATTAGAAACTTGTCAACTAAATTTTGTCACTGATGACTCAATTTTACTGAGGTAGTGTTGACAGAATTAAAATTTTAGCACATTGGGGAGTGAATGGAAAGTGAAAAAATGCAGAGCTTGGTCATGATAGGAAGTTTGAAGATAGGGAATTAGCTTAGAGTAACTAAGGAGGGTATTTTTTTTTAGAATGGGAGAGATTCGAGTATATTTATAGTCTAGAGGAAATCGTGAGAGATGAGATACAGAATAGAGATGAATAGATGGAGTCATTTCCTTCACAAGATCTGACTAGGTAAAAAATTGAGTATTTGATTTTGAATAATGGGGAAACATCAGACACTAGAGGGAAGAAGATTAGAAGGGGTAAAAATGGGGGCGCCTGGGTGGCTCAGTCGTTAAGTGTCTGCCTTTGGCTCAGGTCATGATCCCAGGGTCCTGGGATCTAGCCCTGCGTTGGGCTCCCTGCTCGGTGGGAAGCCTGCTTCTCCCTCTCCCACTCCCCCTGTTTGTGTTCCCTTTCTCGCTGCATCTCTCTCTGTCAAATAAATAAAATCTTTTTAAAAAATGGGTAAAAGTGAAGATAACTTTAAGTAGGAAGAGGCAGGAAGTTGACTATTAATACTCAGTTTTTTCAACTTAATTGGAAATCTATTCATCTGTTGATGAATACTCAGGTTGCTTCCATATCTTGGCTATTGTAAATAATGCTACAACAAACAGAGTTGCATAATCTTTTAAAATTAGTGTTTTCATTTTCTTGGGTAAATACCCAGAAGTGGAATTACTGGGTCATATGGTATTTCTGTTTTTAATTCTTGGAGAAATCTCCATACTGTTTTCCATAGTTGTTAACATCAGTTTACATTCCCCCCAAGAAAGCATGAGGGTTACGTTTTTTCCACGTCTTTGTCAATGCTTATTATTTCTTGTCTTTTGATACTAGCCATTCTGACCGGTATGAAGTGATAGCTCATTGTGGTTTTGATTTGCATTTCCCTGATGATGAGTGATGTTGAGCATCTCTTCATGTGTCTGTTGGCCATCTGTATGTCTTCTTTGGAAAAATGTCTATTCAGGTCCTCTATTTTTAAATTGTATTATTATTATTGTTGTTGTTGTTGTTAGTACTATTATTCTGGTGTTAAGTTATATGAGTTTTTTTTATATGTTTTGGATATTAGCCCCTTAGCAGATATATCATTTATAAATGTCTTCTCCCATTCTATAGGTTGCCTTTTTTGTTGTGTTGGTAGTTTCCTTTGCTGTACAAAAGCTTTTTAGTTTGATGGTAGTACAAATTATTTATTTTTGCTTTTGTTTCCCTTGCCTGAGGAGACATATCCAGGAAAATATTGCTTAAGTACAAGAGTTTACTGCCGATGGTTTCTTTTAGGAGTTTTGTGATTTCAGGTGTTACATTTAGGTGTTTAATCCATTTTGCATTTATTTGTATAGTGTAAGAAAGTGGTCCAGTTGCATTCTTTTGCATTGAGCTATCCAGTTTTCCCAACACCATTAATTGAAGAAACTGTCTTTTCCCCAGTGTATATTCTTGCCTTCTTTGTTGTAGATAATTGGCCATAAAAGTGTAAATTTATTTCTGGGCTGTTCTGCTCTATTGATCTCTGTGTATGTTTTTGTGTCAGTACCATACTGTTTTGATTACTGTATCTTTATAGTACAGTTTGAAATCTGAGATTGTCATACCCCCAAGCTTTGTTCTTTCTCAAGATTGATTTGGCTATTTGAGGTCTTTTATCATTACACTCAAATTTAAGAATTATTTGTTCTAGTTCTGTTAAAAGTACTGTTGGTATTTTGATAGGGATTGCATTGAATCTATAGGTTGCTTTGGGTAGTATGGACGTTTTAACAATATTAATTCTTCCAGTCCATAACCACAGAACATCTTTCATTTGTGTCTTCTCCAATTTCTCTCACTGATGTCTTATAGTTTGTAGAGTACAGTTCTTTCACCTCCTTGGTTACATTTATTCCCAGGTAATTCTTTTTTGATGCAGTTGTCAGTGGGATTGTTTTCTTAATTTCTCTTTCTTGTAATTGTTCTTTGTGTATAGAAATGCAACAGATTTCTGTATATTGGTTCTGTATTTAGCAGATTTACTGAATCCATTCATTAGTTCTAATAGTTCTTGGTGGAGTCTTTAGGGTTTCCCATATATGGTATCATATCTGCAAATAGTCAGATTTCTACTTCTTCCTTACCAGTTGGGATGTCTTTTATTTCTTTTTCTTGTCTGATTGCTGTGGCTAAGATTTCTAGTACTATGTTGAATAAATGTGGTGAGAGTGGAAATCCTTGTCTTAGTTCTGATTTTAGAGGAATGCTTTTATTGTTTCACTACTGAGTATGATGTTAGCTGTGGATTTGTCCTATATGGCCTTTATTATGTTGAAGTACAGTCTTTCTAAGCCCACTTTGCAGAGAGGTTTTATTATGAACAGGTGTTGAGTTTTGTCCAAGGCTTTTTCTGCGTTTTGATCAGATGATTTTTATCCTTCATTTTGTTAATGTGGTGTATCATGTTGGTTGATTTGAAGGTGTTCAACCATCCTTGCATCCCCAAAATAAATCCCATTTGATTGTAGTGAATGATCCTTTTAACATGTTGTTAAATTTGATTTGCTGAATTTTGTTGAGGATTTTTGCATCTATGTTCGTCAGGGATATTGGTCTGTAATTTTCTTTTTTTGTAGTGTCTTTGGTTTTGATATCAGGATATTCTGGCTTCACAGAATAAATTTGGAAGCATTCCTTCCTCATCTATTTTTTGGAATAGTTTGAGAAGGGTAGGTATCAGTTCTTTAAATGTTTGGTAGAAGTCACCTGTGAAGCTGTCTGGTCCCATACTCTCGTTTGTTGAGAGTTTTTTATTACTGATTCCATTTTGTTAATAGTAATCCGTCTGTTCAGATCTGATTCCTCTTGATTCAGTCTCTGGAGATTGTATGTTTCTAGGAATTTATCTGTTCTAGGCTGTCCAATTTGTTGGCATGTAATTTTTCACAGTAGTCTCATGATCCTTTATATTTCTGTGGTGTCAGTTGTTAACATCTCCTTTGTTTCTGATATTTTTTAGAGGGATAGGGGAAGGGCAGAGGGAAGGGGAGAGAGAGAATCTTAAGCAGGCTCCACACCCAGCACAGAGCTGGATGTGGAGCTCAATCATACAACCCTGAGATATGACCTGAGCCAAAATCAAGAGTTGGACACTTAACTGACTGAGCCATCCAAGCTCAATTCTTTCTCTTTTTTACTTGATGAGTCTGGCTAAAGGTTTATCGATTTTATTTTTTCAAAAAACCAGCTCTTTTTTTTATAAGTAATTGATCTACTACCATTACTATATGTTTGCTTTTGCAAGTGGAATTTTTTCCTTTTATAATTTTCTTCTTGTTGTGGCCTTTCCATTTTTGCTTATGGAATTCCCTTTAATATTTCTTGTAAGGCTGGTTTGGTGGTGCTGAACTTTAACTTTTGTTTATCTGGGAAACTCTTTATCTCTCCTTCAATTCTGAATGGTAACCTTGCCCAGTATTCTTGGTTGTAGATTTTTTCATTTGAGCACTTTGAATATATCATGCCACTCCCTTCTGGCTTGTAAACTTTCTGTTGACAAATTAGGTGATAGCCTTATAGGGTTTTCCTTGTATGTAACTATTTGCTCTTCTCTAGCCACTTTTAAGATTCTTTATATTTAGTTTTGGATGTTTTATTTATTATATGTCTTGGTGTGGACTGCCTTGGGCTCACTTATTTGGGGCTCTCTGTGTAGCCTAGACCAGGATGTCTATTTTCATTCCCTTAAACTTATGGAGGTTTTTAGCTATTTTCTTAAATAAGTTTTCTGCCCTTTTCTCTTCTCCTTCTGGGACCCCTATAATATGAATGTTAGTATGCTTGATGTTATCCCAGAAGTCCCTTAACCTATTCTTTTTCTTTTTTTTTTTAATTTGTTTTTACTGTTTGGCTTTGGTCCTTTCCATTACCCTGTCTTCCAGATCACTGCTCCATTCTTCTGCATTCTCTAATCTGCTATTGATTTTCTAGTGTATTTTTTTTAAAAGATTTTATTTATTTGACAGAGATAGAGACAGCCAGCAAGAGAGGGAACACAAGCAGGGGGAGTGGGAGAGGAAGAAGCAGGCTCCCAGCGGAGGAGCCTGATGTGGGGCTCGATCCCAGAACGCTGGGATCACGCCCTGAGCCAAAGGCAGATGCTTAAGGACTGAGCCACCCAGGTGCCCCTCTAGTGTATTTTTCATTTCAGCTATTGTGTTCTTCAGCTCTGATTCTTATTTATATTTGCTGTCTTTTTGTTGAAGTTCTCACTGAGCTGTATGCTTCTCTCAAATCTGATTAACATCGTAATGACCATTACCTTGTACTCTTTATCAGATAGATTCCTTATCTCTTTTCATAGTTTTTTTTCTGAGGTTTTGTCTTGTTCTTTTGTTTGGAACATATTCTTCTGTCTCCTGATTTTGTCTGACTCTGTGTTGTTTCTGTATATTAGGTAGGTCAGCTATGTCTCCTAATGTTGAAAGTAATGGCCTTATGTAGAAGGTTTCCCATGGGGCGCAGTAGCACAGTCCTTTGTGGTCATCAGAACCAGGTACTTTCCACAATATCCCATCTGGGCTGCATGCACCTTCCTGTTGTGACTGGGCATGACTGCTGCAGGCATACTGGTGGGCAGATCTGGCCTCCAGCCTAGCTGGCTGCAATGATTAGCCATGACTACTGTGGGCATACTGGTGGGCAGGGCTGGACCCCTGTACTAGCTAAGAGATATGACTGTAGTGGGTGTGATGGTGGATGGCGTCAGTTCCCAGTGTAGCTGGCTGAGTCTTAGCCACAACTGCTGTGGGCATGCTGGTGTGAGGCTAGCACCCCTACCCCCACCCCTGCCCAGGGCAGGAATTGCTCTGGAGGTGCACTGGCCTGGGCCAGGGCTGCCCACCATGTGTGGTGGGGTGAAGGTTGTTTTGGGGAAACACTGGTCAGAACTGAGCCATCCCAGCTGGCTCAGTCGGAGCATGTGACTCTCGATCTTGGGGTTGTGAGTTCCAGCCTCATGTTGGGTATAGAGATTACCCCAATAAAATCTTCAAAACAAAACAGGGTGTTTGCCAGGTGTGGTGCCACTTGGGCTGGACAGGTCTGCAGGGGAATGCCGGGGTAGGGCAAGTGGTATTATCAGGACAGACGGAGAGTATCAGAACTGGCTCCCACAAGTATCTGGCCAGCTAAGCTGAAAGAAGGCAAGAAAAATGGTGCCCACCAGCATTTCCCTGACCCTTCAGCATATACCCTAAAATTAGTAAATTTCCTTCATGTATAACCCAGGTGCTTTTCAAACTGCTGCCTCTGTGTTGGATCTCAGACCGAGTGATATAGTGCTCTGATCCTTTGAGTGGAGTCTTGGTTTCTTATAGCCTTCTGGCTCTCTTGGGGTTAAGGTAAGCCCTGCTGACTTTCAGAGGCAGTTTTATGTGGGTTTATTTCCTTTGTGCAGGTCCCCAGAGCCAGAGGTGCCTGATGTGGGGCTTGATTCTTGCTCCGTAGAGAGGACCTCCATTCCTGTGATATCCCTCCTGCTTGTGGGTTGCTGTGCCAGGGGTTTGGTTCCTGAGTCTCTGCCCTTCCTACCTTCTGAATGTGGGTTTTTCTTTATATCTCTAGCTGTGGAAAAGCTGTTCTGCTAGTCTTCAGGTTGTTTTCAGAGTGACTTGCATTAAATGTAGTTGCAGCCTTGGTGTGTCCCTTGAGGGTTGGTGAGCTCAGAAGCTTTCTACTCTTCCATCTTCCTTGCAATTGGTACCTTTTGTAGTGTCAAATCAAGAGCTTTCCTCAAAAATTAATACTCCCATCTCAAGAAACTCAAATGGCAGAATAAAAGTTTATATGCGACATGGGAGGGAGTACAGAAAGAAGTGAGAGTGGCATTTTAAATTTAATCAAGAGTCATTCAGCAGGTATTTATTGAGCAACTACTATGCATTAGCCTCTGAGCATGGCTTGTGGAAAACGTAGATGATTTTCATACTTTTTCCCCAAGAGTCCTTAGGTCTACAAAACAGGCTGCCTGAGTTAGAGGCTGAAGCCTTGCCCGTTCAGAATCTTTATCACTTTCCTTCTATCTCCAGTCCCATACCCACTCAGGATACCTCAGATGGTTCTGTGAGTATCCCTAGTGTTCACTGAACAGAGTCTGAAAAACCAATGGTCTAATGAATATTAATACCAAAGCCTTATTATAATAGTCATGTTAGGAACAAATAATATGAAATATATTAGAGATAAGTATAAAGATAGACACTCAGATGAAGAGAATCTGGCCTAACAGAAGACATGTGATAAAGACATGAGAATTGCAGTTGCTTGACATCTCAATATAAACCAGCAAGTGCTTAGGGCTGCCCAAAGAACCTGCATAGTTTTACTCTGAAAGATGGCAATATGCGGGCCAGAACAAAGCAGTTGCTTTTTCCACATCTCCACTGGTCAGACCACAGTTTTAAAAGTTTCTTTATAGCTTTATTGAAGTACAACTGACATATAATACATTGCATGTATTTAAAATGTACAGTTTGGTAATTTGACATATGTATATACCCTTGAAACAATCACCAAAATCAAGATAATAAACATATGCATCACTACAAGTGTCTGTGTACTCCTTTGTAAACCCTTTCTGTTGTTCCCTCAACCCCTCTCCCCTATATCCACAGGAAGCCACTGATCAGTTTCCTGTCCTATAGACTAGTTTGCATTTTCTACAGTTTTAAATAGAATCAAACAGTATGCCCACTGTGACCTTTTTTACTCAGCATAATTATTTTGAGATTTACTGATGTTGTATCACTCAATAGTTCATTACTTTTTGATTGTTGAGTAGTAGTCTTTATGGGTATGCCACAATTTCCATATCCATTTACCCATCAGTGGACATTCTGGTTGTTTCCAGTTTTTGTCTATAACAAATATTCTTTTTTTTTTTAAGACCCTATTTATTTATTTGACAGAGAGTGAAAGAACACAAGCAAGGGGAACAGCAGAGGGAGAGGGAGAAGCAGGCTCCCCACTGAGCAGGGAGCCCAACTCAGGGCTCAATCCCAGGACCCTGGGATCATGACCTGAGCCGAAGGCAGACACTCAGCTGACGGAGCCACCCAGGCGTCCCTATAACAAATACTCTTGTACAAGTGTTTGTATGGTCATAGGTTTTCATTTCTTTTAGGTAAATAGCTAGGAGTGGAATAGCTGGATTCTTTGATAGATACATGCTTAACATTTTATGAAACTGCCAAGCTGTTTTCCAAGTGGTTGTACCATTTTACATTCTCCCCAGCTGTGTATGAGAATTCCAATTTCTCCTGACTTGCTATGACTTTTCAATCAGCCATTCTAATAGGTATATAGTGGTATATCTCATTGTCATTTTAATTTGCATTTACCTAGTAACTAAAGATATTCAGCATGTTTTCATGTACTGCTTTGCTATCTATATTTCTTCCTTGAAGAAAGGTCTCTATATTTTTCCCATTGTTTATCGAGTTCCTTTTGTTTGTATTTATGTACAGGTGATACAAATTAAACATTTACAGCAGGCTTAGAAGATTTTGAAAAAGTAAAGTCCTAACAAGGTAACATATACATGGAGGAATATGAAAAAGGCACGAGGGACTCAACACATATTGGCTAGTGCCTAAGTTACTTCCAAAACTAAGTGTGCAGGCAGTAATCTGCTAGAGTTGGCTTATGCTGCCTTGTGAGTGCCAATTTAAAAAGTTCTAGAAATTTTGCAGGCTGTTAAACACAGCCGTTATTAAAAATTAATTAAATAAGCTGACAATTATGTTAAAATCCAATATATAAGACTTAATACTACTCAAAATTTACTTCCTCATTTTTACTATTTTTCATGTTTTTGTGGTTATATCTGTTATATCCATATGGTAGAAATACCGTATTATAGTTTATGATAATTAAACATCTCCTCTAGTTCTGTGTTCTGTGATGTCCTGTGGTAGCTTGAAATGAGGGACAGTAGGAGTATTTACCCCCCAGAAGTTACAAACACCACAATCAAAGGCTTTTTTTTTTCTTCCTGGTGAGCTAGTTGTCAAACATTTATCAGCTCACCAGTAATGACAAGGACCTTCAAACTGCACTGACTTACTGTCCATGATGAATAATCGAAGCATTAGTCACATGGAGAACTCACCTTTGTGAAACACTTAATTCCTCAAGAACAGATCGATATTTTTGCTGCAGAATAAAGCTTACAAAACCTATTTTCCTTGCTGCTCAGGTTTTGTTTGTTTGTTTTTTTTTCTCACTTCCAAGTACCCTGGGGTGGACAATGCCAAAGTCTACTGGGTAAGGGAGGATGCCAATACATTATTTCTGTGGTCCCATGTAAAAAATACAAAATATTTTTTTGAAGTAGAACTAGAAGGGCTGTTAAGTATTGAAAATTGTAATGGGCGAAAAAAAAAAAATAGGAAAGGCAAACAGCTCTGTATAACCAAAATTCTATCCATGTAAGAGTAGGGGAAACTAGACTAAAATGAGAGGGAGCAAATGATGATATAAGAGGAATGTTTAGTCTAAACACCCAATCAGCTTTCTAAAGGTGGACGAAGCATTTTTTTTTAAGTCTAAACTTACTAAAGATGCTGGATGTTATTAGAAATGTTAAGTTACAGATTCAGTAACATACTACAGCAGTCCAGAGATAATCAAACTACAGGGGACAAGTTCTTAGTGCAAAAGATAGAGCTACTGCTATGGTTGAGTGTACATTACAATTTAATTTTAAAAACAATTAGGAGAAACTAAGCATTTCAAAAGGAAAAGAAACCATCTTAAAGTTCACAGTCCAAATTAAAGGCATATACATTTAAAATATAAAACAAATATACCATGCATATGATTTTTTTTCCATTTTTTTTTTTTTAAGATTTGAGAGAGAGAGCATGTGAGTGGGGGGGAGGGCAGAAGGAGAAGGAGAGAGGGAATCCCAAGCAGGCTCCCCCCTGAGCACAGAGCCTGACGAGGGGATCGATCTCCAGACCCTGAGATCATGACCTGAGCTGAAACCAAGAGTTGAATGCTGAACCTACTGAGCCACCCAGGTTCCCTGATCATGCATATGACTTTCAGTAAGATACCTATTATGTCTCACATGAAATTCAAATAGAAGTTAAAGAAAATGTTTGCCTGATTTAGTAAGGTACTAGTAACCTAAAGTATTAATAGTGATAACTGTTTAGAGTGTCACATACTGAAGAATATCAGTTTGGTATTAAATTAGAGGGAACAAATAATCCTTAAATCAGTCAATGCTCATGTAATCACTTTACTAATAAACTGGACACAACTGATGGAACTTTTATCAAATTAGCAGGTATAGGCTTTATTTTTAAAATTAAAAATGAGGAGGAAATACATATTCCCAAAGAGATACCTTCTTTCTCTCAAAACTTAAAATTTTATAAAGGAGACTGAATCATCTCACATGAAAATATCTAAGAATATATGAAACTAATAGATGTAACACAGAACTGCCTGCTGAACATTTCCACAATTAAAAGGAAATAAATCACTGTTTTCTCCCTAACCTTTGTCCTAATCTCCCAAATCAGTTCCTCTCCTGACTGATTTAAGTGACTCTATTTTCTAGTCACCAGGATTCATTTTTTTCTTTCACCCTCCTCATTCCTTACCAGTCTCCGTTTTTACTTCTTTGGATCTTCAAATGCATATTACACCTTAAATTTTATAATATACATTTAAAAAGATTCTTGTCATCATCATATTTGTATAACCACTCTGTGAGTTAAGCAAAAGTTATTAGTGTTTCATCATTCTGCTAAAGGCCTCTAAGGTGATGGGCATGTAAATAAGCAGAATCAGACAGGTTAAATGACTTGCCCAAGTTGACAGGACCAGTAATTACAAGTCCCGTGATTCTAATGTCAACGTTCTTTTCATTACACTATGATGCCTGTCATCAACGACTCATATTTGGTCCATTACTATAGATTCCCAGTGGGTTTCTCTGCCTCTATTCCTACTTCTTCAGTCTATTTTGCATGTCACTATCAGATTAAACACAGCTTTTATTAAAAGATACTACAATGAAGAAATTTCCAATGGCTTCCTATTATATAGAGAATACAAATCAGAACTCTATCTCTGCTTTTATACATGAAATCTCTAATCAAACTGGGCTCCTCATGTTCCTTCAAATATACTTGTGGGGCACCTGGCTGGCTCAGTTGGTTAAGTGTCCGTGCTTGGCTCAAGTATTATCTCCAGATCCTGGGGTCGAGCCCCATGTCGGGCTCCCCACTCAAGGGGGAGTCTGCTTCTCCTTCCCCCTCTGCTCCTCCCTACAGCTCATGCTCTGTCTAATAAGTAAATTTTTAAAGTATCTTTTAAATATATCACAACTTTCCTGAGACTATGCCTTTACTTCTAGCAGTGTTTCCTTTCCTGGAGTTACAAATCCCTGAGTAACAGTTATTGTAGGCAACTTGGACATAAATAATGTGTGTGTGTGTGTGTATATGTCTATATATGTGTGTCTATATATGTGTATGTATATATACACACACATACACACAATTATGTTTATTACATATTTATAGTTTATATGCTAAACATGTACAACTACCTTGTGTGTTTTGATAAGAGAGGGGGCAGGGGCATCAAGTAAAATTTTTAACATTAAAAATGAGTCTTCGGGTGCTGGGCTGACTCAGTTGGTGGAGCATATAACTCTTTTGATCTCGAGGTTGTGAGTTCAAGCCCCACATTGGGTGTAGAGATTACTTAAAAAATAAAAAAAATTTTTTTAAATGAGTCCTCTGCAGTTCCAATTCTGGTAATGAAGAACTCGGTGAGTTTTGATCATGCTTTAGCTGAGAACAACGAGAAAAGTGGACCAAGAAAAAGAAAACCACGTTTCTTTAAAGGCACTGAAAAGCTGCCAAGTTGGTGAAGATTATAGGACCAAGATCTAGGAAAGGGAGACATGTTGGAGAGATGCTTGCATATCTGGGGCCCCCTTTCTGCTGGAGGCATCGGTCCCTTCCAAAAGCAACTGAGAAGGTAAACATTTTTTTTGCAAGCTCACAGGCCTAGGAGAGGGGGCAGGGAGGTTGAAAAACTGGAGTTTAGGGGCTCACCAAGGAAGAGATAAACATCTCAGCCTTTCAGTTGAGATCCTGAAGGGCTGCTGCCTCGGAGTCAAAGTGAACTGAAAATAGATCAGAACTGGAAGGGACTGAATCATCTCTGGCCCTAACTGGAGTATAGTGATCTGAGTCTACTAATAGCCCCAGTTGAGCTGCCTAACGGAAGCAAAAGAAATCCTCTCTAGAGGAAAGTAATGCTATCCAGAGCTCCAAAATACTTCTGCAGTATTTTGTATATAATATCCAGCACACACACAAAATAATCAGGTATATGAGAAGGTATGACAAAACCAGAGAAGCAACAGATCATAGAAACAAAATCCACAGGGGTTATGAAACAAAGATTTTAAAATGCTGTTTAAAATGCTCAGGAACTTAAAATATAAGAATAAGAATGTGTGTAAAGAATGGAAACACAAACAAATGGAAATTCTATTGTTGAAAGACCTCCAACAAATTAAAAACCCAGTGGATGGACTTAATAGTCAATTATATAGAGCTGTAGACAAAATTAGGGAACTGGATGAAATTCAGAACAAAATACTCAGATTTACAGAGATTTTAATTTTAACTTTTAATTTTAAAAGTGAAAGAGACGGTATAGAATTTAAAAAATAGTTTAATATAGTTATAATTAAGACCCAGAAGGAGAGGAATGAGAGAATATAACAAAGTGATACCTGAAGAGATGTCTAAAGTAAGTAAAAGGCATCATACCTTGGATTGAAGAAACATTATAAACCTTAAGCAAGAAAAAGGCAAAGAAAACCACACCTAAGCACATCAGAGGAAAACTGCTGAAAACCAAAGAGAAAAATTTTAAACATGCACAGGAAAAGACAGATCCTTTAAATGAATGACATTATGCATGTTATTCAAATGAATGACAGTAAGACCACTGCTTTGAACCCAATGATGCTATCTTTAGCGTACCAAAGGAAAATGGCAACGTAGAATTGACGTTCAAATAATATGACTTTCAAATATTGAGGCAAAATAAAGACATTTTCAAACAAATAGAATTTGTCACCAGCATTTCTGCCTCACAAGAAAGAGTGGACCTTGGATGGAGAGAAATGATCTCAGATGGACGCTCTCAGATTCTGGAAGAGATGAAGAGCAGTGACAAGGAAACATATGTAGGTAAATCTCAATAAATAGTAACTTTACAAAACAATGCTAATATACTGTGATGTTAAAAACACACAGATTTAAAAACATAACAACACAGTAATTGCGAAGAGAAGGTAAATAGACTTACAGTGGTCCAAGGTGTTCCCATTGTCCAGGAAGTGGATAAAGTACTAATATATATTAGGCTTTTAAAAGTCAAGGATATACATTCTAATTTCTAGAGGAATTAAGAATATTAAAAGAACATAAAACCAAAAAGCTAATCAAAAGAAAACAATGAAATTAACAACAACAACAACTTGAACAATCCCCAAGAAAGTAGAGAAAAAAGAATGAGGAACAGGTGAGACAAAAACAGCAGGACGACAGCTTTAAAGCCAATATTATCAGTAATTACATTAAATGCAAACTGATTATCCCAATTCAAAGACAAAGACTTTCTTGGATTTATAAAGGTACACGTTTAACCTGTTTCAAGAGACAAATCTTAAGTAGTAGAATGCAGAAAAGCTTAAAGTAAAAAGATACATCACGCAAAAACTAACAAAGATGGTGTGATTATGCTAAACCCAAGTAGATTTTAAGCAAGAAGCAATGCAAGAGATGAAAAGTTCACCACGGGCACCTGGCCAGGTTGGTTGGTTGGTAGAGCATGGGACTCCTGATGTCAGGGTCATGAGTTCAAGCCCCTTGTTGGGCATGGGAAAAAAAAAGTTCATGTATCCAAGAGTCCTAACAGGAAACAAATGATACACTCAGGATCTTAAAGAAGGTTTACTTACAAAGAGACTAATTACAAATTGTGTGTAGGGTATAAGAGAATTACAAGGATAGGCTCTAAGAGACAGAAAAGGAAAACACTATTCAGAACCAGGAAGGAGAGAGAATTGTGAAGAGTTCACTTTGACAGAGGCAATGACCTCAGGTCAAGGTATACATCCACTTCCAGGTAACCTCTACTGGAGGGAGCCAGAGGGAATAAATATGCTTACCTCACTTTTTTCCTCTATGCAGTCTCCACCTATCACTACAAAATCATCATGGGGTGGTGTCACTCAGTCCTGAAACCATAAACATTAGTCACCCTAGAAGTCTTCATATATGGTATGGGTGAAAAGAAGTTCCAAAGCAGTGTCATAAAACCTGCTCTTTAGCTGCTCGCGAGGCCTAGATTCATAAACATAGTTTCTCTTTCACCATCCATTCTTGGTTTCTCTCACTTTTTGCTTGTACCTCACCTGAATAGGGTTCTTTTTTTTTTTTTTTTTAAGATTTTATTTATTTATTTGAGAGAGAGGGAAGAGGAGCAAGAGAGATAGTGGGGAGAGGAGCAGAGAGAAAGGAAGAGAAAGACTCCTAAGCTGACTCCACGCCGAGCGTGGAGCCTGAGGCAGGACCCAGTCTCACAACCCTGAGATCATGACCTGAGCTGAAATCAAGAGTCAGACACCTAACAGACTAAGCCACCCAGGTGCACCCTGAATAGGATTCTTCACCAGGTGGGGCGCTCCAACATTCATTCTTATGAGTCCTAGTAGAGGTCCTTTTTGGGTTACCCTAGTTTTTTATTGGATTACTGGCTAAAAGAATACAAACAAGCATCTCAGAGAATACCCTTACATTCCGTATATAGTAATATTTATTCCATCGTATAGCAGCCATGCAATTTCCCCATTAAAAGGGATCCCAGAGCACCTGAGTGGTGCAGTCAGTTAAGCGTCTGACTCTTGGTTTTGGCTCAGGTCATGATCTCAGGGTTCTGGGATCGAGCCCCCAGTTAGGCTCCAAGTTCAGTGTGGAGTCTGCTTAGGTTTCTCTCTCCCTCTCTCCCCATCCCCGCTCGTTCACTCTCTTAAATAAATAAATCTTACCAAAAACATAAAGATAAAAGGGATCTCTCAGCCCGCCAGTAGAGTGATCCCCTTCTCTCTTCGTTGGTTAGTGATAGATAAAGCCCAAACCTGCCAGTGACCAGTGTCTGCTTCTAATTCATTGAAACCACTTTCCTAGGAAACATTCGTTTCTTCGGTACTAAGCCCTCCAAAACCACTAAGTCCAAAGTTTCAGGGACCAAAAATTCTGTAAGTGCATTATTAGGTGTAATAGAGAACCGAACAAAAGTGCATACATGTGTACAGCACAAGATGTACGCAGGAATGTTCATAGTACGGTCCTTACAACAGCTCCGAATGGAAACATCTCCAGTGGCTATCGACCGTGGGTAACGGATAAATCTGGTATATTCATTAAGTGTGGTATCTTGAATGTGGGGCATATTAGTGTGGAAGCTATTAAGTGGCTGCTGATTACAAGTTATTTTCACTTTATGGTAAGTCATGATAAATATATTTGTGTACTTTTCTATATATGTGTTATGCTTCAATTAAAAAGCTTTAAAATAAATGCATGTAATAGCCTTCTTGTGTGTAATATATTCAGTACTTGTACTGAATGCTTTTAAGATATTTTCCTTTGTCTTAGTTTTATCAGTTTGACTCTAACGCGCATTGGTGTGATTTTCATTGTAATTTTCCTACTTGTGGTTCACTAAGCTGTGGGGATCTGTAATTTCATGCTTTCACCAAATTCAGAAAACATGCTGCCAGTATTTTTTAAAAATTAGACATGTATAAAATAAAGGGTCCACTCTCATCTCCACTATGTGTACTTTCTGGGAAAGCTGGCGCTGTCTGTTGGTTACTGGCGTTAAGCATATACTTCATTCTCTAGGTCAGCATCCTAAATTTGCCAGTTATTGTCTCCAGGCTGGCCCCATAAACTGAATCAGTTTTCCAGTTTGTTCTAAGTTCTTGTCCAGCCCGTCAACTCATAAGCCACGAACAATGAACCAGTGTATACCCTTACCTCAGGCCATTGTCTCTTGAAGTTCTTCTCAATGAAAGGATTTCCCTTTACTATTGTGTTTCAGGGCAACTAATGGTGATGGTGTTGTAGAGTGACCACTCGCACCCAGTACTGCCAGTTCACCGTAGATCCTTTTGTGAATTAACAAGACTGGGTGGCTCGGTTGGTTAAGCAGCTGCCTGACTCAGGTCATGATCCCAGGGTCATGGGATCGAGCCCTGCATCAGGCTCTCTGCTCCACAGGGAGCCTGCCTCTCCCTCTGCCTCTCTCTCCCTCTCTTTCTCTGATGAATAAATAAATAAATAAATAAAACTCTTAAAAACAAAACAAAATAAGACTGACATGTTTTTCTCTTTCATTAATTGGCCAGAGGAACTCTTTTGAAGGCAGTTTATCTGGATTGCGGGAGAAGTACTGAAGGATTAGGGGCCGGTACTACTTGTAGTCTGAGTCACCTGCTCATTCCGTTCAGTTGTGACAGTGTTCCCAGTCTTGTAGGGAGTGGACTGCTGTCGTGCCATCCAGTTGTATGGTTTGGTGAATCACATAACACCAGTTCATGACGGGTAGTTTGATTACTCATGCAGTCCCTTGATGTCCCGTGGTCAGGTGTTCCATCTCTACCAGGTATCACCAGCGAATCAGGAGCTACTTTTCAACAAAAACAAAACAAAACATTGGTGGAGGAAGATAGATCTTTACTCAAAAACCAAGGAATCTGCGTTGTAATTCTCCTATTGGCACTTAGCAGAGGCTTCCTATAACATCTCTACCCCAGGAACTCCCAGTACCACTGGGTCTGCCCCATTATAAGGCTCAATTGGCAAGACAGTTTGCTCTGGGCTCCACCGAAAACTACAGTTACCCAGAAAATAGGTTAGGGGAGGCCACCCAAATGTTCTGTTTTGTTGTCTCCAAAACCCAAAAAGGCCTGCCACACATTTTGCCTTTTTCTTTACTGTGGTGGTGAAAAACACAATAAACTGTCACTTGAATGGATAACCTAACATGTCTCAGGCCATCAGACCCCTAGAAACTTGTGGCAGGTTCTGGAAGTTTTACAGGGTTTTTCTTGCACCTTCTGGCATGCATATGTCCTACCAAAACATGTAGAGGGCTTACTACTTCCTGCTCATTGGGTTCATTTAACATTCATTCCCAGAATGGACCAGCGCGATTCTACACCACAGTAGGATGAGCAAGGTCCCGTCACACCACAGAGCAGAAAGTTGATACGGCCCTGCGACAAGACAGTAAGGGCTCACTGTTGTCCCTGCGGTTACGTGTGATCTCTTTCTGACTTCCCTTACTAGGGGGCACTTCCAGACCAAAACCTATAGATCATGTCACAGTCTATATTAATTTCCTCCAGTGAAGATCCCACACCTAGAGTAGCGACTCAGTCGGCGTCTCCGCCTGATCAAACTCTGCAGTGACCTGGTCACTCTCTACTACCCATCTGGTGTTTACACTGTCACTCCCTGTGACCCATCTGGTGACCACAAAGGGAATTTCAGTGGCAATGTGATATGAATCGCTATTCCAGCATGGCGGCGCTGATTTCTACGAGTTCCCAGGATGTGGTACGTTTCGTATGTGGTGAGAATGGTAGCAAGCAGTTCTGAACTTCTATGTAGTCCTTCCGACCATAATAGCACCCACTCCATCGGTCAGGAAACCAAAATGAAGATTGCTTCACTTATTAAAATATATCTATTCTTCCTACGTACATCTAGGACTGGAGAAATAACCACAATATGGGTCTCTCTGGACTCACTGCTACCCAGACTCAGGGCAAGACTACATCCATCACTTGACTTTCATAGGCCCCCTATTTTACCCAGTTGTCCAGGACGGGGTTTGGGGTCTCTAAGTATCAGTAGATATTAACAGGCGGTATCTAATAAACCTCAGGAGGACTGGTATTTTCCTTTCTTCAGTAAATGGCCACTAGAGTAGGATTAGGGCAGTGATCCCCTAACTTTTCACAGGATTTACCAGGGGAGCTTTAAAAAATATCAATGCCTGGATCTCACTCCCTGAAATTATGATTTAATTGGTCTGGAGTGTGTTCTTTAGATGTCAGGTGTTCTAAAATACAGACAGGTTTGGGAACCACTGGATTAGGGGAAGGTTCATGGTTATACAACTGTGGCTGCATTGCTGGGTTCGTCTTCAAAGGGACGCAGTCTCTCTCCATCATCAAGGAGTTAGGTCTGTGAACTGGATGGGAGGTTTCAAATTTCACTATGACAACACAAGTTAGTTTGGAATTTTCCCACCTATGTATGTCAAGCAGCACCTTCATGGGCTACTTAAGCCATTTCATTTCTAGGGACTGTGTTATCATTCGGTCATTATCCCCCTTTCCTGCAGGTCAAAACAACCTGATTAACTTCTCTTCTTTGACTTATTATGGTAATTGTGCCCACCATGTCTCTGGTGGTTATATGCCATCCTGTGGCTTCTGCCACTTTGGGATGGTATTATTCTCTTTGAGATCAGGAAACAATTCTACCACAGCATTCATCACCATCGTTCTGACAGAGGACAGCCACTTCCAAGCTCTTTGGGAATGCTGGCGCTCCTATCACCAAAGCATTTCTTAATGACTCGGTGAAAATTGAGAATGTCTACAGAGCCTTTGTATTCCCTCCTCTACAGCATGCCAGGGTATTTCTGGCGTTGTGAAATTGTTATTTCAAATTTCCTTTGTAGGCCACTTATTATTTGTAACCTGTTATTGTGCCCATGCCTCATCCCAGCAAACTATTAGTGCCGATAAAGTACATGTTGATTCTCAGGTGGGTACAGTAAGTGTGCCATGACGGAACCTTGTGCTATTCCCCCTTGCTGTAATATCCTTAGAACCCACTCCTGCGTATACTCCTCAGCTTCCTGCTGATCAGACGGCAAGGTCTTCCACTCCTGCGTCGCTCATCTCTTGCCAGAGCAGGCCACGTGCTTCTGTGACGAGGCTGTCTTGAGGTTTAACGGGGAAAACTGCGAAGCGGTGAAGGTAACTTCTGAGAACAGGTCTCAGCTTGGAGCGAGCTGTCCCAAGTGCCATCACTGAAAGCCTCTACGCAGGGAGCTAGTTTCCTCAGAGAGCAAAGGAGGTTCGGAGGATATGCAGCTTCATTCTTGTCTGTCCAAAAGTCCGCCTTCTATGCCTGGGCCCCGCATCTTCCTCACCAACGCTCTACCCTGACAGTAAGAAACCTGGAAGAGCTGAGCATTTAATTGGTACTACGAATCTACCTTATTTGCCTGCTGATTTCAGGAGATGAAGTACTCCTTCAGAGCTGCTGTGGAGGGGTTTTGACTCTCTCCACACATCCTTACTTGTCATAGTTTTTACCTTTTTCTTTTCCTGTGTACATCCTGTTTAGGATCATAAGAGAAGCCTGGTGGAGCCACAGTTTTAAATTACTATGGTCATCACAGTGACACTTTCTCCTCACCTTCATGCTATCCCATGCTATTACAATGGTAATTAGAACAGTACTGTAAGCCATGGATCTCCTGTGGTCCCTTTGTCTACAGCAACGAGGTTATCCCTGTGATTGATTTCACATGTGCGTGTGTACGTGTGTGTATTTAATTCAGTCTCAAAGGGTCCACTTCCTGTAACAACTCTGGCACCAATTACTCTATCAGGATTATAAAAAGAAATTGAAGGCACACTCAAAATAATTTAAGAATGAAAAAGATCGGTGAAATATGTTACATTAAAATCAAGAATTTTGTTTTTTCAAAAGAAGCCATGGAGAAAATGAAATGACGAACCATGCTATGGGAAAGGATATTTGGTCAAGAACTCGCATCCAGAATATACAAAGAAGTCCTAAAAATCATTAAGAAAATGACCAACAACCCAACAGATATATAAGCCAGTGATCTGAACAAGCACTTCAAAAAAGAGGCTCTCCAAAGGGCAAATAACATAAAATGGTGCTCAACCTCAGTAATCACCAGGAACATGCAAATTAATGCCCAAATGAAATGCCACTACGCACCCATCAGAATGGCTAATGTTAAAGAGAGTGACGATAGCAAGTGTTGCCCAGGGTGTGGAGAATATGAAACTTTCATATACTGTTGGTGGGCGTGTAAATAACATAAACTTTGGAAAACTGTCATTCTTTATAAAAATGTGCACATGCCTTATGATCAAGGAATTTTAATCCTAAGTATTCTCTCAAAAGAAATGTCTTCCCATGCATACCAAGAGACACATAAGAGAATGTTCATGGCATCATTATGGGTTAATAGCGCCAATGTAGAAACAACCCAAACATCAACAATAGAATGGCTGTATTTGGTTCATTCATATAATGGAATATAGCAATGAGTATGAACTACTTCTACAAACAATACAGATGAATCTCACATATATATAAAAGATACACTTAATCTCATTTATGGAAGATCGAAAACCAGGCAAAATTGGTCTATGGTTAGAAGCTGGGAGAGTGATTACGCTGGGGAGGGGGGGCAGGATAGGCATTGACAGGTTGCCGAAGAGGGTCTCTACGTAAGGGGCAATACTCTCTTTTCTGGGTGGTAGATATCATGGCCTGTTTACGTCATGATAGATACTTCAGGTATTTCTGTAGTACACCATACGTCCTTGCCCCTCTCCATTAACTCAAATACTTCTTCCTCAAGGTCCAGTTCCAATTCCCTATCTTACATGAAGGCAAACCACTCCAGACAGAAGTAATTTATCTTTCTACATGGTTTTTATGTCTCCTGGGAGGTAGTATAACATAGTAGAAATAGTATGGGCTAAAGCGTTTGGGCTTGAATCTGTGAGTCAATCTAAAGTAGGAGAGTGACATGGTCATATCTGTATCTGTCCACCATCATAAACTTGTTTAACTAATTTTACTTATTTTTAAAAAAATATTTATTTATTGGGGGGGAGGGGCAGAGAGGGAGGGAGAATCCCAAGCAGACTCCCACTGAATGCAGAGCCCAATGTGGGGCTCAATCCCATGGCTCATGAGATCATGACCTGAACTGAGACCAAGAGTCAGATGCTCAACCGAGCCACCCGCACACCCAATTTTACTTATATTCTTTAAATATGTGAGCAAATAGAAAACTTCACATGTACATATATCATATGACTGTTACTAAGATTAAACATTTTCACTTTTCAGTCTCAAATCCAAAAGTTTGGTCACATACTCTAATGACAATGCTATACATTCTCAACTGTTCTTTATACAACACCTATGGAGGGAAATTTGGCAGTATCATCCAAATTACAAAAGAAATAACAAATGCTGGTGTGAATGTGGAGAAAAGATAACTTTTATGCACTGTCGGTGGGAATATAAATAGGTACAGCCACTATGGCAAACAGTATGGAGGTTCCCCAAACACTTAAAAATAGAACTACCATATGACCCAGCAATTAAACTTCTGGGTATTTATTCAAAGAAAATGAAAATGCTCCAAAAAATATATGCACCCCCATGTTCACTGCAGCATTATTTACAATAGCCAAGATATGGAAACAACCTAAGCGCACACTGAAAGGTGAATGGATAAGGGAAATGTAGTGTATACGGAATGAATAAGTCATGGAAATTAAAGCCACAGCATAGGAATATAGTCAGTGATATTGTAATAGCATGCTTTGGTGACATCACACTTGTGTGAGCATAGCATAATTTACAAACTTGTCCAATTCTTATGTTGTACACCTGAAACTAATGTAACATTGTGTGTCAACTATACTCAAAAATAGTGAAAAAAAAGAAAAGAGAAATATGCAAAAAAAAATAAATGATTGAAATTTAGAGGGAAAAAAAGAAAGAAAATGTAGTACACATGAGTATCGTTCAACCGTAAGAAAGAATGAAATCTCGCCATCTGCACCAACATAGAGGGACCTCAAGGGCACTATGTTACATGAAATAAGTAAGATTGATAAGGACAAATACCACATGATTTCACTTATATGTGAATGTAAAAACCACCAACCAACCAGCCAAGCTCAGAGATACAGAGAACAAATTGGTGATTGCCAGAGGTAGGGTGGGCAAAATGGGTGAAGGGGGTCAAAAGGTACAAACTTTCAGTTACAAAATAAACAAGTCATGGGGATGGAACGTACAGCATGGTCACTATAATTCATACTACTGTGTTGCATATTTGAAAGTTGCTAAGGGAGTAAATCTTTAAAAAAAGTTCTCATCACAAGAAAAAATATTCTGTAACTACACATGGTAACTACACTTGTGGTGATCATTTTGCAATATATACAAATATCAACTCATCATGCTTTACACCTGAAACGAATATAAGGTTTTGTCAATTATAACTCAATTAAAAAAAGAAAAGAACACCACGACAAGTACAGAGAGACTGCAGAAGGGGAAAAGAGAAAAAGAAAAAGAAGAAGAAAAAGAATCTCTAGGAAGATACACAAGAAAATTGTAAGAGTAGTTGTGGGATTGATGGCATTGGCATGGGAAATGGTGGATGGAATATACATGTGGGAAACTTCAACTCAAAACATAAATCTAGATCTATCTATCTAGATACACACACACACCCCCATTTGAATGGATTACCTCCTCAAAAAGAAAGTATTTCCCATAGAGTGAATTGCCTAGTTTCCCGTATGTGATTTTTGCCCACTCAATTGACCTGCCTGAAGCTTTCTCCAACGGTAAAACAGGGCCAGGGTGCACTGCGCAGTACTTGGTGAGCACTTCTATTGGCTGTGTGCCTAGCTCAGTGCCAGTCACACAATCAGCGTTTGATGAGTGGTAGTTAAATCAAGAAAACGGTTTGCAAGTCTGTTAAGCCTAATTGGTATCTACTATTTTAATCTGCATGTCCCTGATTTCTCCTGATTCTGAGCATCTTTTCACACTTGGATTTACTCTTTGCTGAGTTCATAGTCTTTGCCCATCCATTTTTCTGTTGAATTGCATGTTTCCTTAATGTGAATTTCTAAGAGCACTTTGTATATTATAGATGTTAAACCTCCTTACGAATATTTTTCTAAATTTATTGCATATCTATTAACCTTAATTATAACTTTTGTATGCAGACTATTTTTTTTATATTGACAATGTCTATCTTTTTTGAGAAGAATGTGTATTCTGCTGTTTTGGGGTGAAGTAGTCTATAAAAGTCAATTAGATCCAGTTGACTGATGGTAATACAAAGTTCAAATATATCCTCACTGATTTTCTGCCTGCTAGATCTATCAATTACTGAAAGAAGGTTTTTGAGATCTCCAACCGTAATAGATTTGTCTATTTTTCTTTGTGGCTCTATCCATTTTTACCTTAGCTAACTATTTTAATGCTTTGCTGTTACATGCACCATTAAAAGTTGTATCTTTTTGGAGAATTGACACCTTTATCAATATGTAATGCTCCTCTCTATCCCTGGTAATTTTTCTTGTTCTGAAGTCTGTTTTGCCTGAGGATAGCAACTATAGCTTTCTTTTCATATTAGCTAGGTGGGTATTTCTCCATTCTTTTACTGTTAACCTATCTGTATCTTTATATTTAAAGTTGGTTTCTCATGTATGATTCCTGAAACAATGGAGCATTAGTAAGGACTGTGAGCTTTCTCCCTCCAAATCAATCCTGGGTAACTACAGATATAAGGAAGCAAGGACTTGAGAAATAAGATAAGAAACTGAGAAAACCCCAGGAAGGGTTAGGAGTAAGTTTCTACGTGTTGCTCCAGCACTTCCCTCCACTGCTTTGAGTCAGTCAGTGCCTGACAATGATGGCAGCTACAGCTTCCCAGTATAGAATGATACAGAGGGTCTGTTGAAAGGAGTTGCCGATGAAAACGAGTGTGGGGAGGACCAGATACTCTAGAGAATTGAGACATTCACTCCCCTACTCCTTCCCCAAACCTCTAGGGTTTTGGTTGATGATAAGGGCCTTCTCCTAGACTATACACTTTAAGGTAAATCCTCACCAGAGAAGCTGTCAACAGTAGCAACAGCTATCTCGCTCCTCTGTGGTACCTGGCGCTCTCTGCTCTCTGATCCTTAAACTTGTGGGAAGGGATAAAAACTAGGGTCTGTCCTTTTTCTCTTCCTCCATATCCGTGATCAGGAAGGGTAGTAGAGGGGTGCCTGGGTGGCTCAGTTTGTTAAGTGTCTGCCTTCGGCTCAGGTCATGATCTCAGGGTCCTGGGATGGAGCCCTGCATCAGGCTCCCTGCTTCTCCCTCTGCCCCTACCCTCCCCTCTACCCCTCCCACCCCTGCTTGGGCTCTAGAGCACTCTCTCTCTCTCAAAAAAAAATGAAATCTTAAAAAAAGAAAAAAGAAGGGGGTAGTAGAGAACACTAGCTTGTGAACCAAATATCTAGACACCTGAGGAATATAATCACTATGTAATGCAACAAATTACATAACATACCAACTGAAGCAGAATTACAGGCATACAGATATTTAATTTTAAAAATTGTTTTAGTTTTAGAATTTAAAAAATTTTCAATTAATCATTCAGCAAAATTTTACTGAGCACCTACTAGTGTCAGGCACTGAGGATTCATCAGTGAACAACACAGACAAAAATCTTTATTCTTGTGTATTTTATTTTCTAGTGGTAGGAAATGGCAGGAGGGACAGAGACAAAAACATCAAACAACTATTACCTAACTAAGGAATAAGCCATTTTAGAAAGTAATACTTGCTATAAAGTAGGATAAAGCCAATTGGGATTGCTGAAAAGGGTCACAATTTTAAAATGAAATATTTTAAGCCTAAAATAGGAATCAAGAGGATGCTGAGTGGGAGGTTAGAAATATATAAAGAAGGAAGAAAAAATCATTAAAAAGCCATGGGAGAATATTAGGTATGGAAATGTGAGTTTAAAGAACATCACAGATAAAATAAAATAAAATTTTAAAAAAGAACATAATAGATGGATAAATAGCAGGGTTGATCAGATCTTATGATGCCTTTGAGGTACAGAATGTCTTTATGTAGCTAAAATTTCTAGATTTGTCCCCTTGTGGTTCCTAGTGCTTTCATGTTTGAAAAACATGACATTTAAAACATTTTAAATTACAAAATGATATTTGCACGTGGTAAGACATTCAAACAAAAGAAAAGTAGAAAGTAAAAGACCTCATCAACACTCCCCCATTATCCTTTACACTGAGGTAGTCATTTTTCTATGTATAATCAAATATGTATATATACATGGTTTAAGAAATTTATAAATAGAATACATATTTTCTGCAGCCTGCATTTTCTCTTCCCACATTTGGATCTACTCCAGAGATTGAGGTTTTAAATGACAGTAAGAATTTCTTTTAGGAGGCAGAATTATAGAGATAATGAAAAGATCAGTGGTTAAAAAAAAAAAAATCAGTGGTTGCCAGGGGCTGGGGAAGAGTAGGGATGAACAATGGAGGAGCACAGGGCATTTTTAGGGCAGCGAAACTATTCTCTATGATCCTATAATGCTGGATACATGACATTATGCATTTGTCAAATCCTATAGAACTGTACAAAACAGAGTGAACCCTAATGTAAACCCTGGACTTTAGTTAATACTAATGTATCAATATTGGTTTATCAATGGTAACAAATATACCACACTAATACAAGATATTAATAATAGGAGAAAATATGTGTGTGTGTGTGTGTGAGAGAGAGAGAGAGATGTGGGAACTCTGTATTTTCTGCCCAATTTTTCTGCACACATAGAGCTGCTCCAAAAAAAGAAAAAAAAAGCCTATTAAAAATTTTTCATCTAGAAAAACTATTTTGTAAACTATTTTTGTAAAGCTTTGTGTAGGATATTTTAGAGCTGGAAGCTAGAGGTCAAATATTAGGTGGGTTGTTGCTATGGTCCAAGCATAAATTGATTAGTTCTAAGGTACCAAATTAAATCAGTTTGAAAAGATTTGTAATACTGCACCTAAGGAGTCTTAAATGGAATTTACTGTGTTCTTTTGTTTGTTTGAAGTAGGCTCCACGCCCAGCATAGAACCCAACATGGGGCTTGAACTCATAACCCTCAGATCAAAACCTGAGCTGAGATCAAGAGTCGGATGCTTAACTGGCTGAGCCACCCAGGTGCCTTTAGTGGAATTTAAAGTTTGTGATTTAAAGTAGTCTGTCAGAAATACTGTTAATCAGGAGTAGCAAAAAAAAAACCCAAAAACAAACAAAAACCCCAGTATGTTTTTCTTTTTAAAGATTTTATTTATTTGAGAGAGAGAGAGAGAGTGCATGTGCGCAAGAACAGAAGGGGGTAGGGGCAGAGAGAGAGGGAGAAGCAGGGTCCCCGCTGAGCAGGGAGCCCTATATGGGGCTCGATCCCAGAACCCTGGGATCACAACCTGAGCCAAAGGCAGACGCTTAACTGACTGAGCCACCCAGGCATTCCCCCCCGCCCCCCCAAAACCCAATATGCTTAAGAATTATGAGAACAGAAAAGAAATATGGCTGAAAAGATGTGAATAGCCATAACTGACATGTTGAATATTTTTTAAGTTAACAGGGCATGGAGGAATCAGAAAATTATTCATCTACTATACTTGGTGTTGCTTATATTCTTAAATCATTTATCTCCAAGTTTTTGTAACCTAGATATGTCCTTAACAAATCAGTCCTTAACAAGGTGCTTTTAAATAGCATGATTCCATACAAAATTCAGCTATCTCAAATTTATTCTATGTATGACAGTATTATCACAAAGCATTAGTTTCCTGTTTTCTTTACTGCCTAATTCATCACACTTGAAGTAGGCTAGTTCCATAAACTTGGGGTAAATAAGAATCAGTTCTATTATTTTAATGGTATGAAGATTACAGTAAATATAGAATTTCTATGGCAAAAAAGGTGGCTTCCAAAAAAGGAAAAGAAACTTCAAAGGTCTACAGAATCAAGCTTTTTATTATGTATGTATGCATATATCTATGTTTGTATTTACTTAACTGCAATCTTTTTTTAGTCAATGACTGCAAAAGTGGCATCTCAGTATAGTCACTTACCATGGTTTGAGTCACAATTTTTCAACTTTATAATGATGCAAAAGCAATGTGCATTCAGCCAAAACTGTACTTCAAATTTTGAATTAGGATTTTCTTCTGGGCTAGTGGTACGTGATTAGGATACTCCCCTCTAGTGATGCTGGGCAGTCGCAGCAGCCACAGCTCCCAGCCAGCCACGAAATCACCAGCATCAACCACCAATACATGTACAGCTATTCTGCACCAATACAACTAGGCTGTTTTTCACCTTCAATACAGTATTCAATAAACAGGTGACATATTTGTTATGAACTAGGCTTTGTGTTAGATGATCTTGCCCATCTGTAGGCTAATGTAAGTGTTCTAAGCACGTTTAAGGCAGGCTAGACTAAGCTATGATGTTCGTTAGTAGACGTATTAAATATGTTTGCAACTTACAATATTTTCACCTTATGATGGGTTTGTTGGGGCATAACCCCATCGTAAATTGAGGAAGAATTGTATACACTCCTAGAATTATAGAGTAGAAAGGCTTTTTCAAAGCTCACTCTACTCCACCACATGTCTCTAGGAATTTCCTACTAGGCAATTCTACATACTGCTTGTTTTTAGTACCAGGAAGTATTATGGAAAATAAATTTTAAAAGTTTACCATATGTTATTAATTTACCAATACCAGTTTTGTTTCTCTAACTTTGCCTTTATTTCCAGTTTGCTGCATTTCCTCTTAGAACTGTGGGTAAGGCAAGGCAGTTAAAATGTGGTTCCTCATGAAGAAAGGGGAAGTATAATGTGACACCAAACACCAAAATCAAAATACTTTTTACTAAGTTTTGTTTATCCCTTTAAAAATGTCTGAATATCGGGAGGAGTTAAGATGGCGGAGGAGTAGGAGACACCGTTTTCAGCTGGTCCCCCGAGTCGAGCAGGATAGGTACCAGACCAGCCTAAACAACCACGGAACCAGCCTGAGAGGCAGGAAGATGCATCTGGATCTCTACAAATGAACATCTCCAGCGCTGAGTATTGAGGTACGAAGCGGGGAGCCATGAAACTGTGCACAGATATCGGAAGATAAACGGAAGGGGTAGGGAGCCGCCGCGTTCGAGTGCCGGGAAGCAGTAGCCACTTGCACGGGGGAGCGGGCGGGGCTCGCGGACGGCACCCACAAAACAGCAGACTGAGACCGTGAGCCGGGTGCGCGCGCCACCAGGCATCTCACGGAACACCGGAATCCCGGTGCGCTCACTGGATCCAGACTGAGACCGGGAGATCCGGGAGCGCGCGGGGCGGCTGGCGGCTGGCGGCGTTAGAAACACAAAGGACAGAGACGCGCCGGCCCTGGAAGTGAGGGCTGGGACGCCGGGTGTGGGGCGCACATCCCGGGACGCTGCAGGGTTGAGCAACACCAACAGTAACAGAGTTAAAGTGGCCAGAACATTAGTAGAGAACGGGCCGCAATCCCTCTGTTCTGTGACAGAGGCTGAAATTCGGCCGCTGCTGCTCTGACTCTCAGAAGAGGCACAGCAAACCGCCAGGGAAAGCCGCCAGAGAACAAAAGCCTGGAAATACCGGCTCAGAGAGTGCCATCCCCATCCCCTCTCGCAGGGGACTCGGAAACTCTACCCAAACAGGGTTGCCTGAGTATCGGCGCGGCAGGCCCCTCCCCCAGAACACAGAAGGCAGGCTGAAAAATCAAGAAGCCCACAACCCGGGCGCCTGGGTGGCTCAGTCATTGAGCGCCTGTCTCCGGCTTAGGGCGTGATCCCGGCGTTCCGGAAAGGAGTCCCTCATCGGGCTCCTCCGCTGGGAGCCTGCTTCTTCCTCTCCCACTCCCCTGCTTCTGTTCCCTCTCTCGCTGGTTGGCTGCCACATAAATAAATAAATAAAATCTTTAAAGAAGAAGCCCACATCTCTAAGATCCCTATAAAACAAGGGGCACGGCCTGGGACCCAGTCAATAATTTGGGCTCTGGAAACCCCGCAACCTCTCATCAGAATGACAAGAAGGAGAAGCCCCCCCCAGCAAAGAAAAGACAGTGAGTCTGTGGCCTCTGCCACAGAAATAATGGATATGGATGTAACCAAATTATCAGAAATGGAATTCAGAGTAACGATGGTCAAAATAATGAGTAGAATTGAAAAAACTATTAACGAAAAGGTTACTGAGAATATAGAATCCCTAAGGACAGAAATGAGAGCGAATCTGACAGAAATTAAAAATTCTATGAGCCAAATGCAGGCAAAACTAGAGGCTCTGACGGCCAGGGTCGCAGAAGCAGAGGAACGGATTAGTGAATTGGAGGATGGGTTAATAGAGGAAAAAATGAAAATAGAAGATGGTCTTAAAAAAATCCACGCCCACGAATGTAGGTTACGGGAGATTACTGACTCAACGAAACGATCCAATGTTAGAATCATCGGCATCCCCGAGGGGGTGGAGAAAAACAGAGGTCTAGAAGAGATATTTGAACAAATTGTAGCTGAAAACTTCCCTAATCTAGCAAGGGAAACAAACATTCGTGTCCAAGAGGCAGAGAGGACCCCTCCCAAGCTCAACCAGGACAAACCTACACCACGTCACGTCATAGTGCATTTCGCAAATATTAGATCCAAAGATACAGTATTGAAAGCGGCCAGGGCAAAGAAATTTCTCACGTACCAAGGCAAAAGTATCAGAATTACGTCAGACCTGTCTACACAGACCTGGAATGAGAGAAAGGGTTGGGGGAGCATATTTAAAGCTCTTTCAGAGAAAAACATGCAGCCAAGGATCCTTTATCCAGCAAGGCTGTCATTCAGAATTGATGGAGAAATAAAGACATTTCAGAATCGCCAGTCACTAACCAATTTCGTAACCACGAAACCAGCCCTACAGGAGATATTACTGGGGGTTCTATAAAAGTAAAAAGGCCCCAAGAGTGATACAGAACAGAAAGTCACAGCCAATACAAAGACTTTACTGGCAACATGGCAACATTAAAATCATATCTCTCAGTAATCAGTCTTAATGTAAATGGTTTGAACCATCCCATAAAACGCCACAGGGTTGCAGATTGGATAAAAAGAAATGACTCATCCATTTGCTGTCTACAAGAGACTCATTTCAAACCCAAAGATGCATTCAGACTGAGAGTAAGGGGATGGAGTACCATCTTTCACGCAAATGGACCTCAAAAGAAAGCTGGGGTAGCAATTCTCATATCAGATAAATTAGATTTTAAACTACAGACTATAGTTAGAGACGCAGAAGGGCACTATATTATTCTTAAGGGAAGTATTCAACAAGTGGATATGACAATTATAAATATATATGCCCCCAACAGGGGAGCAGCAAGATACACAAGCCAACTCTTAACCAGAATAAAGAGACATATAAATAAAAATACATTAATAGTAGGGGACCTCAACACTCCACTCTCAGAAATAGACAGAACACCCTGGCAAAAACTAAGCAAAGAATCAAAGGCTTTGAATGCCATACTCGACGAGTTGGACCTCATAGATATATATAGAACACTACACCCCAGAACCAAAGAATACTCATTCTATTCTAATGCCCATGGAACATTCTCAAGAATAGACCATGTTCTGGGACACAAAACAGGTCTCAACCGATACCAAAAGATTGAAATGATCCCCTGCATATTCTCAGACCACAACGCTCTGAAATTGGAACTCAACCACAAGGAAAAATTTGGAAGAAACTCAAACACTTGGAGACTAAGAACCATCCTGCTCAGGAATGACTCAATAAACCAGGAAATCAAAAATCAAATTAATTTATGGAGACCAATGAGAATGAAAATACAACAGTCCAAAACCTATGGGATACTGCAAAGGCAGTCCTAAGGGGGAAATACATAGCCATCCAAGCCTCACTCAAAAGAATAGAAAAATCTAAAATGCAGTTTTTATATTCTCACCTCAAGAAGCTGGAACAGCAACAGAGGGACAGGCCTAATCCACGCACGAGGAAGCAGTTGACCAAAATTAGAGCTGAAATCAATCAAGCAGAAACCAGAAGTACAGTAGAGCAGATCAACAGGACAAGAAGCTGGTTCTTGGAGAGAATCAATAAAATTGACAGACCACTGGCAAGACTTATCCAAAAGAATTGAGAAAGAACCCAGATTATTAAAATTATGAATGAAAAAGGAGAGGTCATGATGAGCACCATTGAAATTTGAAGGATTATTAGAAATTTTTATCAACAGCTATATGCCAATAAACTAAGCAATCTGGAAGAGATGGAATCCTTCCTGGAAACCTATAAACTACCAAGATTGAAACCGGAAGAAATTGATTTTTTAAACAGGCCAGTTAATTATGAAGAGATGGAGTCAGTGATAAACAGCCTTCCAAATAACAAAACTCCAGGCCCAGACGGTTTTCCTGGGAATTCTAACAAACATTAAAAGAAGAAATAATGCCTATTCTCCTAAAGCTATTTCAAAAAATAGAAACAGAAGGAAAGCTACCAAACTCATTCTATGAGGCCAATATTACCTTGATCCCCAAACCAGGCAAAGACCCCATCAAAAAGGAGAATTACAGACCGATTTCCCTAATGAATATGGACGCCAAAATCCTCAACAAGATACTTGCTAATAGAATCCAACAGTACATTAAAAGGATTATCCATCACGGTCAAGTGGGATTCATACCTGGGATGCAAGCGTGGTTCAATATTCGCAAATCAATCAGCGTGATACATCATATCAACAAGAAAAGACTCAGGAACCTTATGATCCTCTCAATCGATGCCGAAAAAGCATTTGACAAAATACAGCATCCTTTCCTGATTAAAACCCTTCAGAGTGTAGGAATAGAAGGTACATTTCTCAATCTCAAAAAAGCCACCTATGAAAAGCCTACTGCAAATATTATTCTCAATGGGGAAAAGCTGGAAGCCTTTCCCTTAAGATCAGGAACTCGACAAGGATGCCCACTCTCGCCACTATTATTCAACATAGTACTAGAAGTCCTTGCAACAGCAATCAGACGACAAAAAGGGATCAAAGGTATTCAAATAGGCAAAAAAGAAGTCAAAATGTCTCTCTTCGCAGATGACATGGTACTCTATATGGAAAACCCAAAAGAAATCACTCCCAAACTATTAGAAGTTATAGAGCAATTCAGTAACGTGGCAGGATACAAAATAAATGCTCAGAAATCAGTTGCATTTCTATACACGAATAACGAGACCGAAGAAAGAGAAATTAGGGAATCCATCCCATTGACAATAGCACCAAAAACCATACGTTACCTTGGAATTAACTTAACCAGAGACGTAAAGGACCTATATTCTAGAAACTATAAATCACTCTTGAAAGACATTGAGGAAGACATAAAAAGATGGAAAGATATTCCATGCTCATGGATCGGAAGAATTAACATAGTTAAAATGTCCATGCTACCCAGAGCAATCTACACTTTCAATGCTCTCCCGATCAAAATACCAAGGACATTTTTCAAAGAACTGGAACAAACAGTCCTTAAATTTGTATGGAAACAGAAAAGGCCCCGAATCACCAAGGAACTGTTGAAAAGGAAAAACAAAGCTGGGGGCATCACAATGCTGATTTCGAGCTGTACTACAAAGCTGTGATCACAAAGACAGCATGGTACTGGCACAAAAACAGACACATAGACCAATGGAACAGAATAGAGAGCCCAGAAATGGACCCTCGGCTCTTTGGGCAACTAATCTTTGATAAAGCAGGAAAAAACATCCGGTGGGAAAAAGACAGTCTCTTCAATAAATGGTGCTGGGAAAATTGGACAGCTACATGCAAGAGAATGAAACTTGACCACTCTCTCACACCATACACAAAAATAAACTCCAAATGGATGAAAGACCTCGATGTGAGACAGGAATCCATCAAAATTCTAGAGGAGAACATAGGCAACAACCTCTACAACATCGGCCAAAGCAACCTTTTTCATGACACATCCCCAAAGGCAAGAGAAACAAAAGATAAAATGAATTTATGGGACTTCATCAAGATTAAAAGTTTCTGCACAGCCAAGGAAACAGTCAGAAAAACTAAGAGGCAGCCCACGGAATGGGAGAATATATTTGCAAATGACACTACAGATAAAGGACTGGTATCCAAGATCTACAAAGAACTTCTCAAACTCAATACACGAGAAACAAATAAACAAATCAAAAAATGGGCAGAAGATATGAACAGACACTTTTCCAATGAAGACATACAAATGGCTAACAGACACATGAAGAAATGTTCAAAATCATTAGCCATCAAGGAAATTCAAATCAAAACCACACTGAGATACCACCTTACGCCAGTTAGAATGGCAAAAATAGACAAGGCAAGAGACAACAAATGTTGGAGAGGATGTGGAGAAAGGGGATCCCTCCTACATTGTTGGTGGGAATGCAAGTTGGTACAGCCACTCTGGAAAACAGTGTGGAGGTCCCTTAAAAAGTAAAAAATTGAGCTACCCTATGATCCAGCCATTGCACTACTGGGTGTTTACCCCAAAGATACAGACGTAGTGAAGAGAAGGGCCATATGCACCCCAATGTTCATAGCAGCAATGTCCACAATAGCTAAATTGTGGAAGGAGCCGAGATGCCCTTCAACAGATGACTGGATTAAGAAGTTGTGGTCCATATATACAATGGAATATTACTCAGCTATCAGAAAGAACAAGTTCTCAACATTTGCTGCAACATGGACAGCACTGGAGGAGATAATGCTAAGTGAAATAAGTCAAGCAGAGAAAGACAACTATCATATGATTCCTCTCATGTATGGAACATAAGAACTAGGATGATTGGTAGGGGAAGAAAGGGATAAAGAAAGGGGGGGTAATCAGAAGGGGGAATGAAACATGAGAGACTATGGACTATGAGAAACAAACTGAGGACTTCAGAGGGGAGGGGGGTGGAGGAATGGGATAGACTGGTGATGGGTAGTAAGGAGGGCACGTATTGCATGGTGCACTGGGTGTTATACACAACTAATGAATCATCGAGCCTTACATCGGAAACCGGGGATGTACTGTATGGTGACTAACATAATATAATAAAAAATCATTAAAAAAAAAAAAGAAATATAAGTATCTTTTATTATAAATAAATATGTATGGTACTTAGGAAAATAAAAATAAAAAATAAAAATGTCTGAATAAATAAACTGATATATTTAAGAAAAAATCTTTTTAAAAATTTGCTTAGTTTCTGATGTAATAATCATTCATTTAACCCCAAACTACAGTCCAGGAGGGTAAGCCTGCAAATAATTTGTTCAGACATACAGGCATACCTAAGAGATATTGTGGGTTCAGTTCCAAACCACCATAATAAAGCAGATATCTCAATAAAGCGAGTCAAATAAGTTTTTTGGCTTCCCAGTGAATATAAATCATGTTTACACTATACTGTAGTCTACTAAACATGCAATAGCATTACATCTAAAAAAAAAACATTGTACACACCTTAGTTAAAAATCCTTTATTACTGGGGCGCCTGGGTGGCACAGCGGTTAAGCATTTGCTTTCGGCTCAGGGCGTGATCCCGGCGTTCTGGGATCGAGCCCCACATCAGGCTCCTCTGCTATGAGCCTGCTTCTTCCTCTCCCACTCCCCCTGCTTGTGTTCCCTCTCTCGCTGGCTGTCTCTATCCTGTCGAATAAATAAATAAAATCTTTAAAAAAAAAAACCTTTATTACTAAAAATGCTAACCATCATCTGAGCTTTCAGTGAGTTATAATCACTGATTACAGATCACCAAGACAAATAATTAAGTTTGAAAGATCATAAAAATTACCAAAATGTGACAGAGATACAAAGTGAGCAAACGCAGTTGGAAAAATGGTGCCGACAGACTTGCTCTACGCGGGGTTTCCACACCCCTTCAGTGTGTAAAAACGCAGTATCTGTGAAGTGCGGTAAAGCGAAGCACAGTAAGAAAGCCATGCTTGTGTGGGGTGTCTCGGTCATTTCATCTTACTGTTCCAGTCCACCAGTCTGCTATTCCTTTACCTCTCTCATTTGGGGATTCGTATTTCCTTACATGCCCTACTTTTTCTTGATTGAATCCTCATTTAGGTGGTACACATTCTTCATTCGCTTCTTGAGAAACGATGTATGGAGTGTGTATTTTCTGAGACCTTTTAGGTTTGAAAATAACTTTATTCTAGCCTCATAACTGATTAATAGGTTGGCTTCTGTAGAATTCTATGTTAGAATTCATTTTCCCTCAGAATTTTGAAGCACTGCTCTATTATCCTTTTGTTTCCAGAGTTGCTGCTGAGAAGTCCAAAATGTTTACCTCTGTGTGCATCATAGGAAACCGGTTTTATTTTCTTGCTATAAACTCTTACAATCTACTCTTCGTCTCTCTACTTGCTATCTTTGTAGAGCGGAGCAAGGGAAGAAGGAGATACACAGACCAAGTCCAGAAATCTGTATGGGGCCCCCTTAACAAGGTCCCCAAGAGCCCCAAGTGATTAGCACTGACACACCGCACTATCATCCCACTGACCACGCAGCCCTACAGCAAGCGCTGTAAAAAACCGAGTGCGGCTACCAGGAACAACATGTGCTAACAGTGAGGTAAAAAAGTAATTACGACAATGAGAGAAGATAACACAACTGTGCACGTGTATGTGCCAGGTAGGGTTAGCTGCTTCGTATGTATTAATCCACTGAATTAGTATAAACAAGACAACCTCAAGAGGTACGTATTATCTCTATTTTTATAGGTCACATAGTTTATTTTGGCAGAGGCAGAATTCTCTTAAGTCTAACCAGTGTATCTCCAAAGTCTATGGTCTTAACTATGATGTTATACTACCATGTAGTAGTAGTTTCTTGTTGTTATATTGCTTTTAAATACCTTTTCTTGATGAAATAAAAAGTTGGCAAACCTATGTTGATTATCTCAATTAAAAAACTTATTGGTTACATCTAAAAACCTGGAGATCACCAGTTTGTGGGGCCAGTAGAGAGCAAAAAATTTGAGAAGATAACTGATGAAGCACAGTCTTGGAGGTATGAGCTCTAGAACACAGGATGCAGAAGACTTGGAGAGCAGGGCAGACGCTAATTATAGGAAGAATTACAGCCACGTTTAGAGATGCTGGTGAGGAGAGCTTATCTGTCAACTAAAATGCAGGGTCATCAAAGCTCAAAATAAGCCTGGCAGTGACAATCAGAAGGCTTAATAAATAAGTAATATAAAATAGTGAAGATTTAAAGGAATAAAAAAGTAAATAAGTAAATAAAAAGTAAATAAATAAATAAAGTAAATAAATCTAGGAATGGACAGACTAGAAAAAGAGATGGTTTCAACACTAAATATCCTGATAAAGTCAAAGAATAAGTTTGGTAGGAGTAAGGGAATGGAAGACGTATGAACACATATACAAGGTTGTAGTCAGAAGGTAGTATTTCTGGGGGCGCCTGGGTGCCTCAGTCGTTAAACGTCTGCCTTCGGCTCAGGGCGTGATCCCGGCGTTATGGGATCGAGCCCCACATCAGGCTCTTCCGCTATGAGCCTGCTTCTTTCTCTCCCACTCCCCCTGCTTGTGTTCCCTCTCTCACTGGCTGTCTCTCTCTCTGTCAAATAAATAAAATAAAATCCTTATTTAAAAAAAAAAAAAAAGGTAGTATTTCTGAATTTAAGATCTCAAAGCCAGAGTAAAGGCTTATTCATTGATGAGGATGATGATACTGATGATAGGAACCATTCATTAAGCACATGAAAACAATTAATTATATCTAGTCATAACAACCATTAACGTCAGCATATGACAGAGGAGAAACTGAGGCCCTAACAAATTTTCAATAAAACTCTTAAGTTTTTTCAATAGATCTTAACAAGATAACTCTAAAATTCATACAGAGTTATCTATAACTGGCATTTCCAAGATAATTTTGAAGAAAATATGTAGATATTAATTGTTGTTAATATCCTTCTGGGTATTAACACTATAAAGCTGTAGCAATTTTAATAATGTGGTAATGTCACGGAAGTCAAACAAACTGACAGAAAAGAATAAACTATCCACAGAGGTGTGGAAATCTGATTTGAGATCAGTGACATAAAAGAAGTTAAAACTATTCAATAAATGCTTCTAGAACAATTGTACCTATATAAATAAAACAAAATTAGATCTATACCTCATGCACAAAAATACCTTGATTAAAATCCTAAATATGATGAATAAGAATTTTAAACTTTTAGTAAAAAGACAGATAAAAATCTTTGTTATTTTGAGGTAGGAAAGGATATCTTAAACAAAATCTCCAGAGTGCAAAATATAATTGAAAAGATAAAAAATCTGACATTAAAACTACATTTCAGTATAAGAAAAGACACCATAAACCAAAGTCAAAAGAAAAGGCTTAGAATGGAAGAAGACAGGCAACCAAAATAACCAACAAGGTATTATTTTCCAGAAAACACAAATCAATGGAATAGATGAGCAAAGCATCAGCAAAATGGGTAAAGATGCACGGAGATGTCCAGGAGGCATTTGGGATTTGCAGTACAAGAGAAATCTGGGCTGGAAATAGAGATCTGGGCTACATGGACTTATTGATCACATTTGAATTCATGGGACTAGACGAGCTTATAGAAGGAAGCCTGTAAAGAAATTAGAGACTTGGGTCGAGCTAGGACACAAAGTAGGCAGAGGATTACTGATCCTCATTCAAATTCTTAACACCAAATAATGATTCCTTAGCTTTATTCACACACCTTGGCCTTTTCTAACCATAAAATATCTTTATGTCTTTTAAAGATGGTGTCTAAATATAAGAAATAAACACTAATAAAACCATGTTTTGTTGGATACCACAACAGAAAGTGGTTAGATAAGCCTATCACTTCTGTGTAGAATATTATTTTCAGCCCCTCTGTTTCATGTACTGCCAAGAAGGCAGGGTTGTGGAAATGAAATGCAAATTTAAAAATATGAATGAAACATTTAAATTTTAAAGTAAAAGAAATCTAAGAAAATATTCCCTATAATACACAGTAAGGATTTTATTGATGGGGTTAGGAACTAACAAATTTTATACATTAATGTAGTTCGTGTAATGCAACTTCTCTAAATTTTAAGAAAGAAAAGAAAAGATATGTGGATAAGACTTCCACTCACTACATTTCTTCTACTTGGAAATAGCAAACCAGCTATCCACATAAACTGCTCAGGAAAGCCATTCACAAAAGAACTACATACTGGGACGCCTGGGTGGCTCAGTCGTTAAGAGTCTGCCTTCCGCTCAGATCATGATCTTGGGGGTCATGATCCCGGGGTCCTGGGATGGAGCTGCACATCGGGCTCCCTGCTCAGCATGAAGCCTGTGTCTCCCTCTCCCACTCCCCCTGCTTGTGGTCCCTTTCTTGCTGTCTCTGTCAAATAAATAAATAAAATCTTAAAAAAAAAAAAAAAAGAACTACATACTGTATAATTCCTTTTATATGAAGTCCAAGAACATGCAAAGCAAGACCGAATAGTAGTGGTGGTGTTGGTGGCAGGGGGACATGGCTGGAAAGGGCACAAAGAAGCTCTCCGGGTGTTGGATATATATATATCTATATATATCTATATATCTATATCTATATATCTATATTTACCTGTGCAGTGGTCACATCAAATTGTACCTCTGGCACTTGAACATTTTATTATGATGTATCTCTTAACTGAAGTATTTATTTTTTAATTCCTTTACAGAGAAACCTTAGAAGCCTGAAGAATCCCACTCAACACAGCTTATTTTGCCCTTGTCAAGACTACAAAGCCTTTCTAACTAAGAAACAAGTATTTAGGGACTATCTCCAAGCCTTTCTTCCCCTGATTTGCTTCACTCCCAACCCACCCCTAGGTCAATCATCTCCCCAAGGGTACTTCCGCGTCTGATCAACAGAGATTAAAGATAACCCCTAAAAGAACAATCCAGAGGACAAGGATATCTTAGAATATCATATTCATAATAAACAAGCTTCAGGGTCCTATTTTCACCAAACCAAAAGTAAGCTCCCAAAAGGAAACTGAAAAGAAATCCTAATGTAAACAACCTTTTGATCATCACTTTGTATATAACCTTCTACATTGCTCTGGTCCATGAACCTGTATCTAAACATTTTCTTCGAATTCCCATTGTAATTTTATTTTGAACAGGGTAAAATGATTTTAAAAAAATGGGTTTATCTAGACTTCAACTAACTCTTACTGACGGTTATTACTATTTTTTTTTAGTGAAAACCCATCACATATAGAGTCCAGGGAACAAAAAGTTACTTTAAAAAAAATGTTTTCCCTTTCTGACTTTAAAATGAAAATACCAGGGGAAAAATAAGGAGGAAAACGTATTTATTACAACTGGCAGTTATATCAAGTCACACAAAATGAAAGATTGCACCATGAGCAGCTCGTTGGTATTGTGTATTACTGGTCAGGTGGATCTCAGAACGGTAAGGAGGCGCCCGTACTGAGACAGCACACCACATACACAGCATGAAATCAGCAAGTGCGTTACTTCGGATGTTTCACTTCAGTAAAAATAGGAAGCAAAGTCATGGAAACGTCAAGGAAAGCGCGGTATGGAAGTAAGGCTGCCTCCTTCAATTTTTAAAAAGATACTAATACACATAATTAAATTTAAAGATATTCACGGATACTTTAGCTTGTAGCAGAAATCCTGCAACATAAAGGTTTATATTCTTTTACCACTTTCCTAGTTTTGGTTAGCTGAAAAAAAAAAAGATCTGCAGAAAGAACTGAAAGTATCTAAAGAAGGACTACCACGGGTCCCGTCTAAGGAGCAAAACCCCACGGGGTTGCACCGAACTGCTAGCTTTCAGCAGTTCGTCGTTCGGGTATTTTAACTGTTTTAACACCTGGCTTGTAGGGGTGAGGGAACGGAGTCAGGCGCCGCGGGGCAGCCAAGGAGGGTGCTCTCGGGGAGTATGCGGTCCTAGGGCCAGGGCACCCGGCGATTCCGCGCAGAAGGGCCGGGACGAGAGGCCGAAGGAAACGGCGACGCCCGGAGAGACTCACTTGGAAAGGCGCGCTCCGGTTACAGAGCACTCTCGCGTGCTTTATCTCATCAGGCGCAGCACCCCGTCTCGTGGTCTCCGGCGTCTACAGACGCAAACGGCCCAATGGGACAGCAGCCCCCTTCGGCACCGAGACCCCGCCGAGGCCCTCGCTCACTCCCGCACTCCCGCCGCTCCGCACCTCGCGGCCGCGCGCATCCCCTCGGCGTCCGCGGGGCGCGCACGTCACTCGCCCGCTGCCAATCGGCGCCCAGCGGGTCAACCTCTCCGCCGAGGGCCCCCGGCACCGCCCTCTGCTGCCCGCCGCGAGACCCAGGCCGCGACGCCCGCGGGCCGCTTCCGCTCTCGGCGTAGGCGCGACAGCTCGGCCGGAGGGCGGCGCGGACTGGAGGGAGCGGACGCTGCCGGTGAGGATGGTGCTGGAGAGCGTGGCCCGCATCGTGAAGGTGCAGCTCCCGGCGTATCTGAAGCGGCTCCCAGTCCCCGAGAGCATCGCCGGGTTCGCCCGGCTCACAGGTAATCCCCGCCTTCAGCCAGTCCCCGTCTTTGCAAGTTTCCCCAGGTGGGAGTGGGGGGGGGGTGGTCGAAACCTCCCGGGGCCAAGGGGCGGAGCGGGGCGGGGCTTGGCGAGTGGCGCCTTACCCCGTGACCGTGT
Organism: Ursus americanus; assembly: GCF_024610735.1. NCBI lineage: Eukaryota > Metazoa > Chordata > Mammalia > Carnivora > Ursidae > Ursus > Ursus americanus. Next base: position 2,106,490 of record NC_142134.1, on the reverse strand, counting down.
GCGCAGAGGGCGGGGGCGCGGACCGGCGCAGCCGCTCTGGAGCGCGAGTGATGCCGGCGCTCGTCCTTGTCCTCGTGGCTCTTCTGCGTCCTTTCGTGATAGGAGACCAGGTTTTTGCAGAGAAAGTGCAAATTGGGTAGCGGGCCCGTATCTTCCATCTCTCATTGCTCACTGCAGTGTGCTTGTTTATGTTAAAGTAAGATCAGTCATCGTTATCTAGGGCGCCGTGAATCAGGCTTTCCCAGCACTCAGCGGGGCTTAACCACCGCGTGTGAGTGTGTGGCGCGGGGAGGGGGGGGCGGGGAGAAACACAGCTGTACACGCAATACGTATACGGCAGTTTACTCGGTAACAACATTGGAGAATAACCTCACTCCCATAGGGAAGACTTGAACTCCCCCGGGGGTATTTGAGGTCAACTCCGTTACTAAGGGCCTGGAGGTTGTAAAGGTAACTTGAGGAAAGTAAGTTAGCCAGAAGGTATTCAAAAGCTTGTGAGATGGACCAAATGTTACATAATGAAATTTAATGAATATATGTAACATTGTTTTTAAGATCGTTTCTTTACCGAAAAAACAAAAACCCACAATTCAGGATTTCACAGCTAAAGGGCGAAAATTTCCATAATGCAGTCGACACTTGGAAGATTTTGTTGAGTTTTGGGTGTAAGAGTGTAAGTGGGGTATTTGTAAACCAGACTGAGACTGATTAGGATGGTGGGGGGGGGGGGAACCATATTGATTCGGCAAACTTTGAACTCAGATTCTGAATGTCAGGTAATGAAACATGAATTAAGATAATTTTGAGATAAATAGTGCTGTTTAGCCTGGAGCAGTCTGGAGTTCTATGGTAGCTGACATGAAACATAGCATTTGGAAGGCTTACTGGTGGAAGAAGAATGAGATTTATTCTGTATAGACGAAAAGATAGAACTAGGACCAAATTAGTGAACATTATTTGTAGATGGGTTTCAGCCCCAACACATAGAAGGCTTCTGTTTGGTTGCTTTTTGTTTTTTTAAGAGACTACTATCCCTAGAAAAGGGATAGTATTAAAAAAAAAAAAGGCAGAGTTAGGTAGTAGGCAGATTAACTAGATGACATTCCAAATCTAGAGATTCTTTGAATTATGGCTTGGTAGGAGGCATGTAATTGAATAGAAAGCATGGTAACTGAATAACATTAAAAGAAACATCTAAACAGCGTAAAAGTAACAAAATGAAAAAATGTTTCAAGTCATGTATTTATAAACACCAAAGTCTTTTGATCCTATTATTCTGATAGATTTTCTGCAGTTATATAAAATTTTGACTTTTTTTCCCCTTTATCATTGCTTTTACTTTAGTACTTTACATATTTTAATATATTCCTCATCTTTTTCTAACAACTGTATAATCCTATTTTAGATTAACATCACAGTAGGCCTAACCATTCCCCTGCAGTTGGAAATTTGGAATGTTTGTGCGTATATATATTTTATTCATAATGTTCTGGTAAGTAGCCCTAGACCAATTATTAGGGTTTTTTTTTTCTCCTTTGAATTATACCCTTAAATGTATTCACCAGAATGGCAATACCAGGTCAGAAGAATATGATTGTTTTGTGACATTATTTCCCAGTTGCCAACTTTTATTAATAATTTGCCCAAATTAACTGCCAAGTTTTTAACAGGAAAGAAAGAAGCCCCTTACTCCCACCCCAGTTCGTGTAAATGAATTATGTGTGTTCATTCCAGTGGTGTGTGGTTTTATATTAGTTTCAATTTTCTGTAAATAGAGTGTAGTTGGAATGGATAGAAAGTATGTAATTTGATTGAGTAGCTACATTTTAGAAGCATGTTTTTTTCTTTTCTTAAAGATCTCCACTGTCAACAAATATTTAATTCCTATTAAAGGCATTAAGGAAACTCAGCTTAAACCTTTTCTCCCTTAAATCAATAATATATAGTAACTTCCTCTTCAGAGCTGCTAAATATTTAAAGTGAGGACTGATTCTCAGAAATAGTGACAACTCTGATAAATATTTTTAAAACATGTATTTAAGTTCCATTACAATGTATCTATAGTTCTCATTGTGTTGCTTATTTGTTAGGAAACATGTTTGTAATAACTGCTTTATGAAAAAACTGAGATCTCTTTCATACTGGACAATGACAACTTAGCAGTTGAAGAATTTGTTCTGGAGTACTTTGGAAGAGAGCTCCCGCTGACCAGTCTCCAGAGTACACTGTAATAGCCAATTACATTCATCTGTCTTGACTGAGCTATTTTTAGAATCTATACTTAGGCTTTTGTTGAAACAACCTGGAAGATCACTTTTCAGCAAATGTTTAAAATGTCTAGGAGACCAAAAGTGTTTTCATTTTCTATCTGTGAAAATTAGAACAGAGTTACAGCTTACATTATTATTGCCTGTTTTTTCTTCCCTGTTTATGTCTAGCGGGTTTTTTTGAAGCAGTTGGCTCTCTCATGATGACTCTGCATTCTTAGTGAACACTTGGAGATCCTTAATCACCATACAGTATTTACAGACAGCCCTTATCTATCAGAAACAACATATCTGTTTTTGTTTAGGTCACATGTGTAACAGTGAGTCTTTTAAGATAAATTTGTATGATTCTGCCTTTTGGAAGTATAGTCTATTCTGATACTCTGACCTTTAAAAAAAGCTTTCCCTGTTATATAAACTTTTAAAATAGAACAACAAAATCTTCCAATTCAAAAGTCAGAAACAGTTTACTTCTCAATTTAAAAGCTTGCTGTGAAACTTTGAATATAGTAGCTCTTCCCTCCTCGACCCTTTTTGCTTCTTTGAAACATAACGGTTTTGTTCCTAAAGATAAAGCAGTGAATCCCAAGAAAGTCGGTATTTTTTTCGGAGTAACACAAACATGTCAGAGCTCACAGCTTTAAAGGCATTAGCTCTGTGTATCCAGAAAGGGCCAATTTTGAATGAAGAATTAATTTAGAAGTGGAAAAGTGTTGAAAACCTATATCCATAAGAAGACTTCTACAGGCATGTTTATAGCAGCCTTATTTATAATAGCCCCAAACTGGAAGCAACCAAAATATCTACCAACACGAGAGGGGATAAACAAATTATAGTATATTCAGAGTGAAATATTGGTTAGCAATAAAAGGGAATGAATTACTGATCCACTGGATGGATCTCAAAAAGTTTATGTTGAGTGAAAGAGCTTTGGTTGTAGATATCAGTGGTGCGAGGATAGACTAGAAAGGGACAGGACAATCCTTTCTTGGGTGATGCGGTATTTTGCATGTTTTTACATTTTCAGTGGAGGCTACCAGGGTATTTTTAATTGTCACAGCTCAGAGCTAAACACTTAAGATCTGTTTATTTTATTGTGTGTAAAATGTACCACAATTTTTTTTTAAGGACATGGAACTAAAGGTGAGTTTTCTCAGTAGGAATATGTAAGAAATTACTAAGTTCAAACTAGAAAGTTGCATTTATTGATATGTAAATAATAGAGATAATTTCTGAAAGATCAAAGAATTTTCTCTTAGACGGTTTTTGAGAATTTGGGAAAATAGTTACATAGTTCCTATAAGTTATAAAAGTTTTTTCCCTCCTCCTAGTTAGACCAACTATATTTAAGTCAGTGTAATTAAAGAATTAAAGATTACACTAGCCTTTGTGGAGAACAATTTCAGTCTCATTAAAACATTTTCTGCCATCTAACTACTTTGCAGTACAAAATTTCTCAAGTCATCAGGTATTTATTGAGTAGTTCATCCAGGAAATGTTCTAGACACCAAAACACTGTTCCATTCATAATAATGAATGGAAAAAAGGTTTTCAAAGTGATCATTAATTTCATTTTATTGGCCTTTGGTCCTGAACAGTCTGTATTAGATTTTAAGTGGTAATAGTAAAACTATCCCTTGAAAATATTTTACTTTCCTCTTTTTACAATTCAGAAATAGAAATCATTTCTTTGTCTTACCTGACAAGAAAATACGTTATTAAATTATCAGCAACCATGTTCCAAACACTATTTTAATAGTATCAGTAAATGCCACCTTTTGAGAAGGCAAAAGTCTGTCCTAATTTCTTAGAATGTAATTCCTCATTGAAATCCATGTGTCTATGTGTGCTTTTACAGATGCTTTTATTGTAGTATTGGCTTATATATTTTGATCAGGAGTGATAGGTAGCCTGTCTTTATAAAAGTTTGAATCTGCCCTGTCTTAAACCGAATTCTGTTTCTCTGAGGAGATACTTTCTTTTAACAGTGTCTAAACTTTCAAAAAAATTTGTTAAAATTGCTTGTTACTCAGGTTGCTTTGAAATGTTCTTTTCTGTGTAGATTTTGTTTCTCTAATGGTACTGGTTCTTTCACTCTACCTTCTTAGTCTGTTGTTTATCTTAGTAGTGGGAAGTAGAATATTACAAAACGCATTTAGAGCCCTGCTTGGTATTTTAGTACTAGTGTGATCCGATTTTTTTTTTTTTTTAACTTAGGAACAGGTGTTTAAAAAAAACTGGAAACAGGAAAACTTCACTGGTGGAGGAAGAAGGTCTTCCTGAAGTGAAAAATTTGAAATAAAGGGAAAAATTTAAGGAAGTTTAAGCCTTTTACATTCAAATGAGTAAGCAAAATGTTGCCTGAGGACCTTTTTAGTGGATTGAATGTTGAGGTCAGCCAGTTCCATGTACTTGACTTAATTACAGCCAAAAATACCTACACCCCACCCTCTCCAGCCCTTGATCTGTCACACTGTTATCTTCTACTCCTGGCTTGTCTACTTCATTGTTTTTCATAGACGCACGGTCTTGCCCTAAATGAAACAGAGCTCTCCCGAGGAGGTCACTTCCCCTGCCTGTAGCTCTCTCAGTGCTGTCTTTATCTTTCCTTGTCTTTCTGGGATGAGGGGACGGAGAGAGTTGGCATCTTTTAGGCTCTGCAGAGCAATTTCCACACTGGACTGTTTCACTGCCAAATCCCTAATGTTTTCCTGCTAACTATTGACCTTTAGTCTCCCCCTTATATTCTTTAAGGTTGTTAACACCTCGTGTTTTCCCCTTTCTTTTGCGATGCTACACTGGTCTTTTCCTGCTTAAAATTGCTCTTTTTATGTTCTGTTCTGTTTTGTTTTGTTTTTAAATTAGAGACTAGTATCTCCATCCATCCAGGTAGTGAAACCAGAAGTCTGGGAATCATGAAGGAGCCTCTCTTCCTCCATATTTGATCACTCACCCGATCCTACTGATTTTACTTCCTGAGTTAGTGGTTGTTAAGTTTCAAGGCAAGTGAAGATTGATCACAGACATATTCTATGTTCCCAATGAAAGCATTGGACTATCTCCTCAAAAAATGTGTGCACGCATACAATGATCAGGCAGTTTTAGGGGATCCATTTGTCCACTTTAATGGCCACTGCCTTAATTTAAGTTTGCATGATTTTTTTTCAGGATTATTTCAGTAGATTTCTAACAGATTGTCTTGTCCTCACACTACCCGCCCTCTCTGCTCTTAACTCTGTCTCTCTACCAGTCCATTTACCATCTGATACCATAATTCCATCTGATTTCATAAATGAATAGCTTTCCATTTACATTAATATTCAGATATATCAATGTTCCCTTTTATGTACAGAGTAGATTATTACCTGCCTGTTGATTTTTTTTTTTTTTTAAGATTTTATTTATTCATTTGACACAGAATGAGAGAGAAAGCACAAGCAGGGGGAGGTGCAGTCAGAGGGAGATGGAAAGGGAGAAGCAGGCTCCCCGTAGGGCAGGGAGCCTGACATGAGGCTTGATCCCAGGACCTGGGATCATGACCTAAGCCGAAGGAAGACGCTTAACCGACTGAGCCACCCACGCTCCCCTCCTTTTGATTTTTATGATCTGGCACCTCATCACCTGTATAGTCCCCCTCCTATTTCATCATCTTCCAGCAGTATTTTGGCACTTACTTTTCACGCACCTCATATCTCTGTGCCTTTGCCTCTGCTCTTTCTTCTGTGTGAAATGTAGCCCCTCCTCCTCTAAGCCTGTGGACTCCTATACTCTTACTCATCTTTCAGAAACCTGGTTAGGTGCCAGATCCTCTCTGTAAAGTCTGCTCATCCCTGCAGAGTTAATCATGTCTTCTGTATTGCTTATTTATAATTGCACATACTATATAGCACTGTAATCCTTTTTGTAGGTCTGTATCCCATACTAGATGAAAAGCTTCTTTGGGGTAGGGATTGTGTCTTGTAATTTTTGTATCTTCACCTGTCATATCACTTAATCTGTCTGTGAGGTTTTATATTTCTTGAGGGTGCTTAATGTTTTTTTCTTAAATATCTTAAATAGAATTTTGTCTTTTAACTTAAACTGTTACTATTCATAAACCTTGAACAAAGGCAAACAAGTGCATACCTAATGGGAGTTACCTTAAATACCAGTTTAATGGAGTACAGACTCAATTCAGTTAAAAGTCATTGAAGTCTTGGCTTATGTTAGAGGGTAGGAGTGAGTGAGGAGACCGATATTTCCGTAACTGTAGTTTTAGGACAGAGTGCATTAGTAGCTTTCTTTTGCATAGTGCCTGGTAGTTTTTACAGAGGGATTTCCAACTTCATTCATTCATTCCTCCCAACGGTTCTTTGAAGTTGGAAGTTTCTTTACATGTACTCTTCCTTGTGCCTTGAAAGTTTTTTACTTGTTTTTGAGCCCCCAGCTTTTCCTTTAGGTCTTCGCTTGAAGACCTTTTTTCCCTTCCTGTCTCCCTTACCTAAAGTTGAAGTCAGCCTACTGCTTTGCCTGTAGGATAGTCTCTTTCTTTCTTATATCATCCTGTTTGTTTCCTTCATAGCTCTTATTATAGTCTAAAATTGTCTTGCTTACTTATTTGTTTGTTTGTGGTTATCTCCCCCTCTAAAATGTGTACCCTATGAGAGCAGGGACCTTTTTCATCAGCCTGGATCCCCAGCACCTAATGCAATATTTGGGATGTGGTGCGTACTTGCATTATTGAACAAATGAATGAATGATGTTGTTCCGTTTTATAGACAAAAGAAACCTGATTCTGAGTATATGAAAATCTGGATTTATACAACAGATAAACTGAATTCATTATGTATTGAAATCCTGCTCTTGTGCCAGGCACCGTACTGAGCACTGGATACATAGAGACAAATAAGAAAGCTGCTACCCTTGTATTAGCACATTGTCTCCAAGTCATGGGTACTTTATTATATAGTAAAAAACTAAAAAGGAATTATTTAAGAATAGCAAAGAGATCAGATTTCTTAATCCAGTAATATCTAGTAAGTACTTAAATTGGTGAGAGAACTCAGAAAGAGAGGATTGTACAAGAGCAGACTTTTTAAAGTGATGGAAATAACCTGTATTTTGCTTTAGGTGGTGTTTATAGGTCTATATAGTTGTAAAAATCCATCAAATTTAACACTTAAAGCTCAACAGGCTACACTATAAATTATGACTCAATATAAAATCAAATAAATTGAAACAAGCATTATTTAGGCACTGAGGATACAGTGGTGACCTAGACAAATAAGGTGTGTGCTTTTGTAGATCTTACATTCTGATTGGGGGAGACGATGATGGATGTAGCCATTAAAATGCATGTTTCCAAATGATGCTAAGAAATTGGGAAATTTTCCTGATATAAAGTGAAAAAAGTAAATATGGACTGTATATACAACATGGTCTCAGTTTTAGTTTTTAAGTATTTAAAACATATATTTACAGAGCAAAAAAATTGTGAAATGTTATCAACTCTTGACCAATAGGATTAAAAGTTATTTTTTATACTTTTCTAAATTTTGTAAAATAAATCCTTTTTTTGATAATCCTGAACAATAAAAATAAAAAATAAAATGTACAAAATATACATCATACTCAACAATTAGGAGGTAATAGTTTTCCCCTCAGAATATCTAAAATATCTGCAGTAGCTCAACATATATCAAGCAGGTTCATAGGAAATAGCTATTGTTAAATTTTTTTTAATTTCTTGTTTGATTTTTCTGTATTTCATATTTGCTAAAAAATCAACCTTAATAAATATATTTAAATTGATTTAATTAAGCTTCATAGGCTGTATTATTTTTCTTTATAAAACTTTTCTATAGTTAAATTGAAGTTTATCAAAACTTCAAAAACTTACTTCAAAAAGTAGATTGCACTCAGACTGTTGTATTAATTATTACTTTGTTGTAGGAGATAATAGTACTTTTTATTACCATATTACCACAGAGTAATGTTTTACTGAGGAGTTAAGAGAACAACATATTTTGAAGTAGATTTTTAAAAGTATTGATGCCTTCTATTCTCTGACATTTGTGGACTAGGACAGGAAATGCTAAACTTAGGAATCTAAGTCAAGGTTTTCATCTTTAAATTCCTATTTATTTACTTTTTGACTTTGATTTAACCTCGCATGACTTTTTAATTTTGCAATATACAGAATAATACCTAAAGTTACTCTACATTTAATAGACATTTACTGAATAGCTACTACTTCAGAATATTTTCCTGGGTGTTGGGGTCGATAGTAATGTCAGACATTCATTTTCAAGACCTAGAAGATAAGTGTAAATAAATAATTACAGTACTATGTGGTGAGTGAGAAGGGGACTGACATTTATGCTCTGCATTCAATCATTTAAGTCATTCATAAGACACCTGTGAGGTATCTACTTTGTGCCAGGGAGAGTGGTAGGGACATATGAGTCAGCTTTATAAGCAGATGACAGTGGTGTGATAAAAGAAACATGAAGAAAAAGGGCTTGGAAGTACAGGAGGAAGTGATTGATTTTGCTTTGTGAAATCAAGGAAGACTTTTGGAGAAGGTGGTATTTGACCCTAATCTTAAGGGGTCTACACAAATTTGTCCAGTAGACTAGAAGTAGAAAGACAGAAGGAGTTCCTTATGCAAAGAACACAGGAGGGCAGCTACTAGGTAATAGGTTTGGGTGGCTTCAAGTATGTGAGAGATGGGAGCTGAAGCTGTCAAAGCAGCCATGCCAAGCTGTAGAGCTTTTACTTTATTAAATCAATGATCTCTAGCAGTGCCATCCGAAAAACATGATGGAAATGTTCTCTGGGCTGTCAGCTATAGTAGCCGCTAGTACCATGTCATGGTTGATCTGGTGATACGGAACTAGTTTGTCTTAGAAACTGAATTTTGAATTTTACTTAATTTAAATTTAAAGTTAATAGCTGTATGTGTGTATTAATCATGTTTTTTATTTTCTATATTTATGACGCTTTGACATCTTGGGGGCCAAGAAGAACCTACACCTTCCCAGGAGTAGCTAATTCCTAGAGAGTAACCACCTGCCTGTGACCACACTTTTCATATGCAAACCACCTTTATCTCCTTTATCTCACTCTCACAGACAACGCCAGTATTTGTCCTGCGCTAATCACCCAGGGCTAAGTACTAGACAACTAGGGACTGACTACCCCAGTAGCCCAGAGCCCACAGAAATTATTCCTCCACCTTTTCCAGGAAACCACAGTAAAGATTTGTGCCGGTGCTTTCCTTTTGGCTTCCTCCTGACCAAACCTGGTACTTCCATATGTGGCCCTGTGTGGCGCGGCGTACCCCCTCTTGGGAATTACAAACAATAAACTTTTCTTTCAAGGCAATTGTCTCCTTGTCTGTCATCTTACCATACCTGGTTAAAATAAAATCCCAGGTACAAATCAAAGCAGTGTGGCTAGTGGCTACCCTCTTCAACAACAACTGATCTATAGATGGACCCCTTCTCCCCAGAAACAGTTCTTTTCATTTCCAGAACTTTAATTCATTCAGAGAATCTATATGGGGTGTCTCCACTTTGGTTATGAGAGTAGAACAGCCAACATAACAAGCAAGGTTCTTTTCCTTACAGAGCTTCATTCTGGCGACTAAAAGATTATATCCCCGAAGATTTCACCTATATACTGTTAGCTATAGAAATGTTACTTCAGCAAGTTGAGTTCGCAATATTTTTTCAAAGGAGTTGCTACCAGTCTCCATAATCTATTAATAAAAGTTATTTTATTACATATCTTCCCTGTGCTAGGCACTGTTACAGCTTCTATACATAAAATGTATAAATAGGTCGTCTCACTTAGAGCTCATAACAAACCTTTGGCATGGTGTTGTATCAAAAGTAGTTTCATTTTGGAAGAATTTGTATTAAGCCAGTCTTTTCTTTTAATACTTGAATAGTAAGAACAATTATGTCTGGGAGTAGTTTTACCAAAAGAAGAACAGATAAAATTTAAATGTATTGGATTTGATTCATGGTGACTGACACCAGGTTTTGGATTTATTGTCCCGTGCTAAACCTTATTAAGCTGTAGTTTACCCACCTGAAAAATGGGAATAATAATGATACCTACCAAATACAGCTGTTTAACACAGCTTAACAGAGCTAAATAAGATAATATATTTGTACTCTTAGAATAGTCTGTTAACATTCATTAGCATGCCTTGGCACATAATCTTTAGTTTTTCTCTTTTTCTTGACTAAGTTATTTCTACATAGTGCTTAACAAGATACCAGGTAAGCACTCAGTGAAGATTGTCAAAGGATAACATTTTAAGAACAGAAAGGATTCTCTGCAGAGGCTTGGCACTAAGCAACATTTGATGAACGCATGCTGAAATGTTTATCTTGGTTTCCTTATGTGTTTGTCTTCATAGACATAGTGACCATTTTATTTATTCACTTATATTCCCTAAACCCCCCAAGACAGTACTTTGTAGTCCCGAAGGCATTTAATGAACACTTAGGGAATAAGATGTATCTAATAATGAGAACATTCAGTGTATGATAATTTTAGTTCTTTAAAATAGTAGTTTTTAGACAACATTTCTTAAGTAATCACTATGTCTTCCCAAAAATGTAAGCATTGAAGACATGTTCTGTCTGAAATCCTAAATCAAGAGTAAAATATTCATTTTTGGGTATTCTGTTGTATGATTTTAGACATGGAGGAAATGTTTTCTAAACCTATAAAATATATCACTTTTGTTTGTAATTATGGTGATCATTACTCCTGAAAAACAACCAAAGATAAACGCAAATATACTTAGTGTGAGGATAATGAAATAGGATATTTGACACAGGATCTATTTTTCAAAGTTTTGTGTTCCACTTTTACAGATAAAACAAGGTGGTCTCAGGTAGAGGTGGCTTGATTCTGCTATTTATATGTAGTGTTAGAGATAAGTTCGTTTGGAGATGCACATGAGAAGTAAAGGACAGGTAAAGGGTAAGCTCACGGACGCCCGCGCTGTTGGAGCTCTGTTAACGAGAGGGCCGCACGCTGTTAAATCTGTGCATGTTCAGTTTCAGAATGGCTTCGGTTACTGCCTTTCCTCGGTGTACTTGCTCTCCTTGGCTACCTTGCAATTCGTCCATTCCTCCCGAAGAAAAAACAACAGAAGGATAGCTTGATTAATCTTAAAATACAAAAGGAGAATCCCAAAGTGGTGAATGAAATAAACATTGAAGATCTGTGTCTCACTAAAGCAGCTTACTGTAGGTGTTGGCGTTCTAAGACGGTAAGACGTGCGCTCACACATACTCCAAAACCGTGCAGTTCAAGTTGCTCTGCTTCTGAAATCATCAGTTTCGAGGTTCTGGGAGATGAACGATTTTTCCACAGGGTTCAGTACTGAGCATCTATATTCCTAAATTAAAGTTTGCGTTTTATGATGGATATTGCCTTACATTAGAAAAGTGATGGCCTCAAGGAAGGATAGAAATCTGATGCTTCAAAGCTGATGTCTGCCACTGATAGTTTGACTTTGGTTGGGCAGGTTACTTAATCTTTAGTCTCTGATGTTCAGGATTTTTTTTTCCTGATAATATGTCAACATCATAGACATTTTTTAGGACTTAGTGAGATGCTGTATGTACAGTACCTTATATAGAGATGAGCTGATAAATGGCACCTATAATTAAGGATGACTTTTGATGTGGAAATAATGAGTATGGAGTGATAAGTATTATAAGTAGCTGGTGAGATTTGTTTTCTTCTAGTCTATAATCATAGGTTATTTGAAGTTTTAAGTACAGTAGTGTTCATCGCAACATTTTGGAAATAATCTAGGTATCTGATAATGGGAATGATTAAAGTATGGTATAATACAAATTATGGGATATTAGGAAGCTATTACAAATCATGTTTTTAAAGACTATTTTAATGACATGAGAGCGTGATGTAATTAATAGGAAAAGCATAGTACAGTATGATCCCAGTTTTGTTTTCTAAAAAAGGAATACACGTAGTAAATGCAGAGGAAAAAGTATATCAAAATCTTGGTATTGTAACTTAGTGAATTTTTTAAGATGCATTTTTAAATTTTTTTCAAAAATTTTATAGTGTGTATGAGTTTTATAATTAGAAAACATGAAATAATGTATTTTGAATTTAAATTGCAATTGACCCTTGAACAACATGGAGGTTGGGGCAACCACCCCCTGCAGAGTCAAATCTGGGTATAATTTTTGACTCCCCCAAAACTTAATAGCCTACTGTTGACTAGAAACCCTACTGATGACATAAACAGTCAGTTAACACATACTTTGTATGTTAGATGTATTAGTACTTTAATCTTACAATGAAGCAAGCTAGAGAAAAAATGTTAGAAAACCATAAGGAAGAAAAAATTCATTTACAGTACTGTACTGTGTATATTGAAAAAAAAATCCATGGTTAAGGGGAGCCACACAGTTCACACCTGTGTTGTTCAAGGGTCAACTGTACATTCTTTTCAAATTTAAATAAATGAAGAGGTGAGCTCTAATTTGGAGTTCCACAGAGAACAAGAGCTTATTCTGATCCCTCTTTAAACGTGTTTGATTGACTCTTGGAATAATTCAAAGCTTTTTATTTAAAAATCTATATCAAGTAAAATATTATTTAAAATTGTTAGATTTGCTGTGATAGTGGAAAGTAGTTTGGTTAGACGTAGAATACACATTACTCAGGAAAGCTGATGATTTTTTTTCACAGTTATATACTTTATAAGAGTATTTCACAAATATTCCTACTTATTAAATCATTTTTAAAGTAACATTTGTAATTCTTTTTCCTTTCTAGTTTCCTGCCTGTGATGGTTCACATAATAAACACAATGAATTGACAGGAGATAATGTGGGTCCACTAATACTGAAGAAGAAAGAAGTATAATAGTAATGAATTAGGATTGAATTTAGTTGTGTGCTGTAAAATCTTATAACAATATTTTTTCATTCTTTGTGTATAGAAGATCTTTATGGTGGTCTTAATTATTGCTACTGGTTGAGTATTTCTGCCAATTTATTTTCTTGCTACACTACTGTTTATACTTGATACTTTGGATATTCAAACAATCATTTGTATAGAAATTAAATTGTACAACCCTTTCCTTCTTACTTCAAAGACTTAGTGTATCTTCCTAAGTAAAACCAACACTCTTGGTTTTAACTGACTGATAAAATTCTGTTTTTGGCAGTGGGTCCAAAGCTCTTCCTTTGAATATCAATATTTTCTATTGAATCTACACTTAAAGTTTTTTCCCTGCATACAATATTAAATATATTCTTTTTCAGTCCCCTTCTGTTTTGATCGTTTGAAGTGATTTTTCCTCTTGGCCTTCCGCACTTCGTTCTTTTCAGATCAGTAAGAAAAATATTGCTCTCAAGAATTACTGGAGTTTTTAAAGAGATAAATGCTTTGCTTTATAAAGACTGTGTCTAGTAAGTGTGACTGTCCCAATTTCAGAAAAGACATGAACTGGATATAGAAAGTTCCAAAAAGGAACAGTTATTTACATTATAAAAAATTCATTTACTTTACAAAAGGCTTGTTTGTGTTTGTTTATGTGTGTGTTTTATAAAAGAATCTTTGAACTGTGACTCAGTGACAGGGTGGGATGGGGTGGCAAGGGTACTTATACTAAACTCCAGAGCTGCTGCAATTTGAAGGCTAATTAGAAATAAACATAAAATATATCTGAATTCATATTAAAATGATAAATCAGTGTTCAAAATTGTATACATTTTTCTCTTTATAACAGTGTAAGCCAATAAAACATAAAATACAAAAATGTTGCAAAATAAACTTACTGGAGAATCTTTAAAACTTTTGTAAATTTTTAGCCTTAGTCTATTTAGTTTTATTGTATATTATTGTTCTTATATTAATAGCTATCCTTAAGTCTGTCTGTTAAAGGTACAATCCTGTCAGTTTACTGTGTCTTTTTTATATGAAAAGAAGGTACGGGAGGCAGACATATTTAATTCTCCCAATAATAATTGAAGCTAATAGCAAGTGTACGTACGAGACCCTGCACTAAGTCCAGTACCTACATTTGTAATTTATTACATGTAATGTCAATAGGTTCTATTATGTGATCTTTGATCTTGACTCTTGTGACCAACAGCAGGAATTTTAAAGTTAGAGTTAGAAATGTAGTTGCGATTTTGAGAAGTTTTACAAGTTGTATGTACAAACTAGTTAATCTTTCCTCACGTGCGAAGAGGGAGAAATATTACCACCACTGTCACTAAAGCTCTGGGTGTTCTTTCTTACAACCTTCTCTTCAATGCTCTTAAGAGGCTTCACAGTCGGATGAAGCAATTATTTTTCCATTGTTGATCACAAGACTTTGGGGAAGATCTTCCTTACCAAAAGTTTGAATATCCATGGTCTGTGGTCATGAAATGCTTTTCTTTAAAATTATTTACTGCAGCACAACAACATATATATTCTAGTGGTTCCCATATTTAAATTTCACAAGAGAAGGTAAAATTTCCTAAAAATATGGAGACTAAAATGAAATTATCAACTTTAAATTTTGTCAACTAAACATATAAAGAATTGAAAACTAATTATCTCATAAAAGATAACTTCAATACCCCAAAAGTATAAGGGCTATACTCTCAGAATAGTTTTTGTTCCCCACATTTTCAATTTTTAAAATATGTTAAAGAGCTGTGTCCAAATATTTTCCTACCTGTGCAGATTTTTCAGAAGCCTGGGGCTGGTAGCAAGCTGTTATTTTAATGACTCCCTTTACGTAAGCATTATTACCAGTTGCTGTCACTTCCTCTTGTAAATTGACAGAATTCTACCATGCCTGCTTTAAAAAATGGGTATCTAATAACTGCTTCTGAATTGTTACAACAGAAGATAATAGCTCTTGAAATACATATCTTGGGTTTCTGGAACCTTTAAGAAACAACTCTATCACTGTCATGTGATTGTTTTGAGGCCTGCTTCTCCTTACCCAGGGAAGTGCTCCTTGCCTTACTCAGCAAATGAGCACCACCATTGCATAAATATCAGCTATCCAAAACTGTTGAGCAGGCTTGAGGTATTAATGACTCATTCGTATGGGTAATTAAGCAAGTTGTATTATGAAAACACCTTACATTTCAGCTTTGAGTTCAATGCCTCATATGATGATTCATTGAATTGCTTTTGTATTTTGTAACCTAATTTGTTAATAAGTTTATGGGAAGCTACTTAAGCCAGTTGCTGATCATAGAGTTCTACCTTCCTTATTGTGATTCCTATAGTTTTCCAATGGAAACATGCTGTCAGACCCTCCTGCAAAGAGTGTTTTAAAACTCTGCTGTTCAATAGGGTTCTTAAATTATGGTGGATGTTTTATTAACTAAGTACCAGAAACATCTAAGAATTGAGTGCCTCAGGTCCCCATCTTCAGAGTCTTCTTATTTTTACTTCACAACTAATTCTGATAAATTTGGTTATCTGGTTTCTGCTCCTAAAAAAAAAAAAAGAAAGAAAAGAAAAAAAGAAAAGTCAAAAGAATGGACAGGGTCTTGCCAGTGGCAGGTAAGCAATAAAATGTAACAGCTGATAGCAGGGGAGGGAACCAAACAATAAATTTAATTGAACATTAAAAGTGTCACAGCTTGAGAATTTAACGTAGGAGCCTGCACACCACAGTCCCTGAGCATCTCTGTGATGAGATTACCCAAGTGATGTTTCATTAGGTAGTATACAGTATTTAAGAAGGTAGGCTATGTGTTGTGTTTGGTGATACCAGTTTCCACTGCAAATAGTGATAAGTTTAGCACTTAAAGTGGTATATCCAGGTGGGAAATTTACGCAGAAAATATCTTGACTCATTCTTAAATATTTGGAGGGTTATAAGAAGTTCTTCTATTTAATTGAAACATTTTTCAAGTTTAATGACAGTAATTCATACATAATTTAATTTTTTAAAGTATGAGGAAAACTAAAGGAACAGTGATGTAAGCCACACAAATCATGTTAGAGGACCT
Organism: Ursus americanus; assembly: GCF_024610735.1. Classification (NCBI taxonomy): domain Eukaryota; kingdom Metazoa; phylum Chordata; class Mammalia; order Carnivora; family Ursidae; genus Ursus; species Ursus americanus. The sequence continues at coordinate 2,090,211 of NC_142134.1, read as the reverse complement.
CCACCTTTGGGAGGATAAAATATGCTTGTTTGAAAACCACTCAGCGGCAGTTGCGTGACTGCCTGGATTGCTGGCCATGGCGTCCCTTTGCAGCAGAGGCTGGACGGCAGAGGGCTCCCATAACTGTTCTGTTTTGTTCTGTTTTAGCTATGCCACATCATCTGAAGTTGTGTTTTAGTTCGTCACGGTCGTCTTTTCCTGGAAGCTCGCTTTATTTTATCATGTTCGGATAGTGAATACTTTTATGTTCTGCAGAAATCCAGTTTAGTGGAGTCATGTTATAGCAAGCATTATTTTAATATAAGAAGTACACAGTCCATATTAATTATTAGCGATTGTATTATGTCATATTAGTTACGGTCTTGAAGGACATTGAAAATCTGTTCAGGGAAGCATATTTATGTTGTTACTCAGAGATGACATCACCCTCTAATTGTCCTTTGGTTTAAATATTTGATTCTTTATTACTCAGCCATCAGAAAGAACGATTACCCAACATTTGCAGCCACATGGACGGGACTGGAGGAGATCATGCTAAGTGAAATAAGTCAAGCAGAGAAAGACAATTATCATATGGTTTCACTCATTTATGGAACATAAGAAATAGCAGGGAGATCTGTAGGAGAAGGAAGGGAAGAATGAAGGGGGAGTAAACAGAAGGGGGAATGAACCACGAGAGACTGGACTCTGGGAAACAAACAGAGGGCTTCAGAGGGGAGGGGGGTGGGGGACTGGGATAAACTGGTGATGGGTGTTGAGGGTACGTATTACATGGAGCACTGGGTGTTGTACTCAAACAATGAATCATGGAATTTACATCAAAAACTAGGGATGTACTGTATGGTGACTAACATAACATAATAAAAAATTAAAAAATAAATACACATTTGATTCTTTGCTTATAAAGAGAGTATATCTGTGACTATTCTCTGGTGTCAAGTTCAATATTTACGGTTGTCAAATAGATCAGCCACGGTGTTAATAAATTCCTGATCTCTCTTAGACGGTTGAAATTTTCCAAAAAGGGGAAAAGGGTAGTAAATTGCGTAATTACAGAGGTGAACCCTGTACTAGTGAGACAATAAAAAATGTCAAGAAATAATTCACTAAATTTTCAAATTTCCTGTAATTTTCCATTAGTATCCGTCATACATTCCTCTGCCTTATCACACTGAAGATAGGAATCCATAACACCCATTCAACAAATTTAATAAGCTCAAAACTCAGAAGTACAGTTTTCGGCTATGTTGAATGATGCCAAGAAGTGAAATAAGATGACGATAGAATGATGTTCATTTTAAAATGCTACATACAACTGTATATGTAACACATTGGAAAACCTAGAGGAAATGGATAATTTCCTAGAAAAACAAATGACTGGAAGTGACCCAAGATGAAATTTAAAATGTTAGTAGATTAATTATCAAATGAGAACATAAAAGTTTTTAAATCCATAATTTAAAAAGTATTTGGGGCGCCTAAGTGGCACAGTCTGTTAAGTGTCCAACTCTTGGTTTTGGCTCAGGTCCTGAGCTCAGAGCCACGAGATCGAGCCCCGAGTGTGGTTCTGTGCTTGGTGTGGAGTCTGTTTGTGATTCTCTGTCCCTACCCCCCATGCGTTGCATATTCTTTCTCTCTCTAAAACAAATAAATCTTAAAAAATAAAAAGTACTAAGACTGCAAGAAAAATTACCCCTAATTTTTTAAATAGGAAAAACTTCCCAACTCATTTCATATAGTTATAGAACACTATGAAAAGCTGATAAACAAACACAAACTCAAAGCAATCTCACTTATACATATCAGTGAAAATTCTAAAAAATGCAGCACAGTTAAAAAAAAAGTTAATATACTGTGGCAAAGAGAATTTTATTCCAAGAATTAAAGAGTATTTTGATGAGTAAATCTAACAATCAAGTACATAAGTGAATTAAAAAATAAAAGATGATCATATCAATAGATCCTGAAAGAACTATTGCTAAGATTCAATACCCATACCTAATCAAGATTCTTCAATAAAATAGAAATTGAAGGAAACTATTTAAATACAATGAAGGTTATTTATGAAAAGCCTTCAAGTATTTAAAATCAAACTCTTTCATTTAAAATCAGGAGCTAGCAGGAATGAATGCCTACTGTCGTTATATAATATTAAAAATTATCTTGGAGGATCCAGGGAATGTGACAAGATTAAAAAGTGAAATAATCAGTACAAATATAGGAAAATAGAAAACTCTGTTGATGTAATTATATACCTAGGAAACCACAGAGATTAGGAAAAACAGAATTAGAGATTTTGTAAGATATTTGGAAACAAGATGAATCTACCGAATTTAATAGCAATAAGCACCTTGAAATGCTAATGGGAAAAATATTTCATTCACAATAGTGAAAAAAATTAATAAAGATAAAATAAGTTTACCAAGAAAGGTAAAAGACCACGGGGGGGGGAGGGGCGGGCGGGGAACCTATGAATATGCTACTAAAAGCAATTGAATGATATTTTAAACACATGAAAAAAAACTTGCTAGTGTAAAAAATATAAATCTTTTAAAATTAATATATATGGTCACCTGGGTGGGTCAGTTAAGTGTCCAACTCTTGATCTCAGCTTGGGTCTTGATCTCAGGGTTGTGAGTTCAGGTTCCACGTGGGGCTCCACGCTATGCATGGAGCCTACTTAAAAAAATAAAAATAAAATAATACATAAATTTAATAAAATTAACATTAGAATCCCAAGAGTATTTAAAAATTGCATTATCTTAACATTCATATAGAATAGTCAGAAAATTCTACCCAAAAAAAGACTATTGAGACGAAATTTGCTCACCAACTACCAGCATATACTATAGACCCATCAGAATCAAGTTAGTTAATATAAGAAAAGCAATTGCATTAAACAAGATTGATAGAAAAGAATTGAGACTCCAGGTATATATGAACATTTAATATATGACAAATGTGTTTCAATTCAAAGAAAACAAAATTGGATTCCCAATTTATGCTAAAGGTTTTGATGTGACACATAAAATGTTTAAAATCATTTAAAGGTAGAGAGTGGGAGCCTGGGGGAGAGGGAGAGAAAATAGACTAATGAGAGGGAAAACCTATGTAGCAAAATTAACTTTTTGTGATAAGGGATAAAGTCAAATATTAATAATATAAATATGGAGAAAATTGCAATGTGGGTTACAAAGAGTTAACATCTATACTAACATGTATTATATAATATATAGTGATAATATGTAATATACCATGAGCACTTACAGGAAAACTGAACACAAAAATATGGGTAAATAATATAAAGACATAACCATAGAAAAGTAAATCCAAATGACCAAAATGTATAAAATTATGTTCAAGGTCACTAGTGATCAAAGAAATGCAAATAAAGCATTAGAGGATTGTCATTTTGTACCCCATTAGATGGCCACATATCAAGAAGAAGAATATCCACTGTTGGTGAGGATTTTGGAGTAGAGGAGCAAGTACCCTTATACATTGCTGATAAGAAATATGGATTGCTACAGATTTTTTGGAAAATAACTTGCTAACTTTTGAGAAAAAATGTCACAGAAATCCTACAAAAATAAAATCAGTATGTATGGAGACGTGTGTATGTTTTTTATTGCAACATTGATTTTTGTGGAAAATACAAATCAGAAGTATATTAATTGATTCAGCATTTCTATGTGGTAGCGATAAAAAGCAAGATGAAGTATGGCATGTTTAATCCCCAAATCCCTTTATATGATAATAAATTTCTGTGTATATACATACACACTTGTATGGATATATACACTCTCAGTTTGGGTCATGTGTGTATATGTATACATATTTGCATATGATTTTATGAGTGTGGAGAAAAATGGGAATGAAATCTTCTAATGAGGATGACATTATTTGTCTGGAGAGGGTTGGTGAATTAAAGATGGGAATTTGGGAAAAAGAGAAAAAAGTACTAAATTCCATGTATGATATCCCATTTTGAATTACATATATTAAACGTGTGTATACACTGTAAGAAAATGTAAGCCAATAATTGGTACTGATAACATGAAGGTCACTGATGACCTTACCCAGAGCAGTTTTAGTTAAGTGGGACAAAGAATGAAGTAAAATTCCTATTACAGTAGTTTTAATAAGTGGTAAGACACTACAATAAACTGTTTACCAAAATAATGCTAATAAAAATAAACCCAAAAAACGAGTAAAGAAAAGTGATAAAGTAGGGCGCCTGGGTGGCTCAGTTGGTTGAGCGCCTCTTTCAGCTCAGGTCATGATCCTGGAGTCCCCCATCGAGTCTGCTCCGCGGGGGGTCTGCTTCTCCCTCTGGCCCTCCCGCTCTCGTGCTCTCTCGCTCTCTCTCTCATACTCTCTCAAATAAATAAATAAAATCTTTTTAAAAAAAAGTGATAAAGAGAGTCACCACATGTTACGGCTATGAATGAGGCAAATTGGCCCCTGGGTTGTTTATTCGCTCAAAAGCCCACTGGCACCATATCAAAATTTTATACGTCCGTTTGTTTTAAACATAGCTTAATCAGAGTTTCAGCTATTTAGAGCTTTACTGCTTTACATACCCTATGAAACTATGTCTAAAATCTGCTTGCCACGGATAAAATAAGTCTTGGGTTATAAAGTCCCTAACCTGCTGCTGCTCTTTAGAATTCTCTGACCCAGAGACTCCCGGCCAAGTGCTAGACACGTAAGCCCTCTTTCTGATGCCTTTGTCCCCCAGGAGTTCCCTTGCCGTCCTCCCCTTCTGAATGATGGCCTCCTTGTCTTAAGCCTCTGGATGGTCTGGTGGTGTTGGGGCCTTCCCCAGTAGCAACCTTCAGAGTATCACCCAAATAAAGCTTGTATGTTCTGCTGCCACCTCATGGCCATATTTTCCCTCTGTGATCGGCCTTGAAATGCTCAAACTCACCCCCCTTTCACTAGATAATAATAAAAGTAAAAATTCACAAAGAAGATATACCAATTCTAAAAGTGTAGATACCTAATAATATATCTTCAAAGTAAATAAGGCCAAAATTAATAGAATTATACAGAGTAATTAATAAATTCACAAATATGCAGATTTTAATGCATCATTTTTAGTAATTGACTAAATGGACTTAAACTTAATAAGGCTATATAGATGACCTAGAGCTGTAATCAACAATTAAATAATCCCTATTCTTTTCAAGTAAACTTGAAATATTTACAAAACTTTACTAGATACTAGGCCTAAAGATATCACATTTTAAAATTCATGTATAGACAACAAAGCACTAGTTTTAGAAATCAATAACAAAAGGTTATCCAGGGGTACCTGGGTGGCTCCATCAGTTAAATGTGAGCGTTTGGCTCAGGTCATGATCCCAGGGTCCTGGGATGGAGTCCTGCTTGGGGCTCCCCAGTCAGCAGGGAGCCTGCTTCCCCCTCTCCCTCTGCCCCTTCTCTCTGTCTCTCATAAATTTAAAAATAGATAAATAGATGATAGATAGATAGATAGATAGATAGATAGATAGATAGATAGATAGTCCAAAAGAGATACATAAGTTTTAGAAATTACACAATTCCAAATAATTTATGGAACTAAGAAGTAATTATACTAAAATTAGAACATATTTATATATTTAAAATTGGATGAAGATGAAAAGATTATAGACCAACAAGTGTGCAATATACCTGAATATACTTTAAGGAAAATTTACTAGAAGCAATTCACATTCCTGAGAAGAACAACAACATACCCTATGAAACAAGACTATAGTCTTGTCCAAATTCTATGTTAGCTTTGCTACCCGCTGTCATAATACAGTCCAAAGGGACCTGGACTGTCTGGACATTCTGTACAATATCACATTTGTTCGTTATATGGATCAGTTAAAACAGACTGGGTGAATAAGAAGTGGCAAGTATGTTTGACATCTGGGACACACGCATCCCTGAGAGTAAGAGAAAACCCTCTGAAGATTAAGGGACCTACCACATGAATAGAGATTTTAAGGGTCCAGTGGTCTGCGGTAGGTTTAAAACAAAGGACAAATGATTGCTTCTTGTATTCCTACTTCCTACCATGAAGAAGGAAGCACAGTGTCTCACAGGCCTCTTGGGGTTCTGGCGGTAGCATAGTCCAAACTCAGGAATACTGCTCTGACACATTTGCTGAGGGACACAGAAAGCTGCCAGCTTTGACAGGAGCTTAGAGTAAGAAAGAGCTCTGCAGTAGGTCCAAGCCACAGTACAATCAGCCCTACCACTTGGGCCTTACAATCCAGCAGACTCAATCCAGACATTAAAGATACACGCAGTGGGAAAGACATTATGCAGAGTGTAGGGCAAACTGTAATGGAAGGAATTTCAACATAGTCCTATGGGGTTCTCTAGCAAGGCCATGCTATCTGCTGGTAATTATATATCATATTGTATAGTATAATCATACACCTTAATAATACTGGATTCAACTGGCAATGGGTATCGAGTGACCATGTGACTAGAACTTCTCATAATGAGCTTGGTTTTGTTAGACCTACTGAGTCATAAGGATAACTTGGCCCCATAGTAACCCATCATGAGATGGAAGTAGCATGTCAAGGATCAGGCATGAGAATTACTACAGGGCACACAAGTAAACAGTGTGAGCAGGTGGCCCAGGTTCCCACGTCATCAAAAACCATTTCACCAGCTTCTCTCCCTCACCTTGTCATTCATTTTGCATGTATAGAGAGGTGGCCCAAAGTAAGAATGTACTCATCTATTCCTAGTCAAATGGCTTGCTGATAGGTCAGGGGTTGGAAGGAGAAAGTTTGGAAAATTGAAGACAAATCTGGGAAAGAGGCATATGGATGAAACTGTGGAAATAGACAAGATATGAAGATCTTTGTATCGTATATTAACTCTTGCAGAGGGTATCTGCCAACAACCAAGGCAACAAAATGATTCAGTCAATTGATGTCAGCCAGCTTCTTTCATTGGCCACCTAAGTGCTGGCACAATTGTGCATAAATGTAGTGGCAGGGAGGAAAGCTATAAAGAAGCCCAAACAGCAGAAGTTCCTTCTGACCAAGGCTGGTGTGGCTATTGCTGCTGCAGAATGTCCCACCTGCCCATTACAGAGAACAACACTGAGGCCTCAATATGGCACCATCCATCAAGGAGACCGTATAGCCACATAGTGGCAAGTTGAGTACATTGAATCCCTCCCATTTAGGGAAGAGAGAAATTATCTTGACTGGAACTGAGACTTATTCTGAGTATGGACTTGCTTTCCCGCTCATAGGGCCTCAAACAGTACCACTATCCAAGGACTAACAGAATGTTTGATCCACAAACATGGGATCCTGGTCATCGGTGCATTGGACCAAGGAAGACACTTTATAGCACAGTAGTTGCAACAGTGGACTCATGACAATGTGAATCAGTGATCCATCAAAAATCATAAAATCATTACAACCAGAACGTGCCAAACTGATAGAGTGATAGAAAAACCTTTGGAAGCCCTTTGAAGTCACAAGGATGGGGCACAGCATACACTCTACATTGATGACCATTATATGGTCCCATGTCTCCAGCAGACAGAGGATCAAGGGTAGAAGAAAGAGTGGCACATTTACCATCATTCACAGTGACTCACTTGGGAAATTTTTGCTTCTTATCTCTCTCAATGCTGTTCATATATTCACAAATATAAATTCATATATTCAGCTGTATAAACAGAAAAATATTTTGCTTAACAAAAGAAGCACAACTAGCAAAATTAAAAGACAAAAGACAAACTGAAGAAAGTATTTGTAATTTATATCACAATTGACTACTCTCTTCTATGTAAAGTCTTTTTAAAATAGAAAAGAGAAATATCAAAGTCACAGACAAAGGACATGAGCAGATAGTTTACAGAAGAAGAAAGGCAAATGACTTTTAAACCAATGAAAAAGATGCCCACTCACTCAAAGTCAAAGACATATAAAATTTCACTGCAATACTATCTCTCATTTATCAGACTGGAAAAACCCCACAGTTTGAAAATATATGCTTTTGGTGTGACCTAGAAAAGACTCTGCCCAAGCACATACACCTGCCACACACACACACTCGAATAAACACACACGAAATATAAACACGTGTTCATTCATCGTGGAATTCTTTATAGCATCAGAAGATTGGAAGGCACTTTCCTCAGCAGAGGTCTGCTCAAAGTAATGGGACATGGCCAGAATGTAGTACTATTCAGTAGAAAACAGGAACAGGACAATTTCTACATACTGACATGGGACAGAAAAGTGCACATAATATGCTCCATTTGTACAATTGGAGATAATTTTCACCGATAAATATCTATTTGCTTATATTTACTAATATATAAAAAAGAGCAGAAAACAGAAATTAAATAAAAAAGGAAAGTGGGCTAGAATTGTTAAGGGACAGGAAAAGAAGCAAGAGTTTCCAAAAATACCTTTTCATATAGTTTTGACTTTGAAACTACATAAATGTTTTACATATCCAAAATCATACATAAATCTTGTTTAAGTAATAATATTGGTATTACTATTTTGAAATTTTTGAATTTTATAAATTAAAACTAATAAATACTATGTTAATAATATTAGGAACCAAGATATTCAGTGTAAGAGAAAAAAGATAAAGGTAAAAGCCCTATAATGTTACCTTTGAATTAGAAATAGCAACTTGATCTCATGTTTTTCATAGTTTTATTTTTTAAATGATTCAAAAACTATGATAACTTAGGAAACTTTAAAATATTTAGTTATCTTATAGAATTTATGTCCTATAATTGCATTGTTTTATATAACATTTACTTTTTCTCCTCAATCAGAACTGAAGGGATTTTGAGTACATATAATCTGTGCTATGAATTATATTCTGAAATCACCAATAATAGTAATAGTAAAAACAACAGTTTATATTTTAAAACATGTATTTTATGATTTCTAAAACTTGTACTTTTTAGCAATGTTTACTGACAAGATCTAGATGCGATGATTCTCCAGCCATAGTGAGCATTCCTAACCTTCAGATTTTGGTTTTAACATACCCATTTTCATGGAATGATACCAGTCTTTTGGAGACTAGCTGATTCCAGGTCTGGCGTGGGGAAAATGCATATGAACCTGGGACAGCTTTTTATGCCTGAAAGGAAGAAAGCATTCAAACACTATGGCATCATGTCCAAAGAGTACAGACTCAGTTGTGAAATGTACCCAAGGGCCATATTTGGGACAATTTGAGAATCAAAAAATAAATCGTGCTGGGCTGAAACACACTGCATATTTTAAAAAATCATAAGTTGACATAAAAAGAATACAGGGGAGTCTGGCTCTGGTGATGATATAACAGCTAGTATTAAACTTAATCACCAGCCAGAAACAACTACAATACCTGGATGCACCTCCTTCAGCTTACTATCCCCGCAGCTAGCTATCCTGTAGACTCAGCACCATGTTGCATACTATCCTCCTCACCGAATTGCTCAACTAACACCAAGTCCTTGCTGCACTGTCCAGGGTCCCAGACCTCATCTGTTCCAAAACATGCCTGGTGCTATCTGCCTAGCTGCCCCTAAACTACCATGTAATAGTGAGTTCAGCTTCTTTATAGCTTTCACAAGTCATGTCAACGGTGTGTTGCTAACACAACACAGGCGGTGGGTCCCCCACTGCAGCAGCTGCTGTGGTAGCTCTTCCTGCCGTCAGTGTTCTTCCACAGTATAAATATGCTGTGGGAGTTTGCAATCCTCAACAATGTCTTAATGTAAAGCCACAGATTACCATGCAGCAGCCTGCTGTTAATTGTACAAGGTCAGGAGCCTTTGACTACTTCCTCCTCAAGTACAAAACCAAATTTGGGTAAATGACTGCTTCCTTTTATTCAAGCCGTGCTCCCTACTGTTGGTGGTAAAAATCACCCATGTGCTGTGGGAGACATAATTCAGAACCTCTTCATAGGCTCGAATCTCCAGAGTCTCTCTGATCTGAGGTTGCTGAAACCTTGGTGTATTACAAGCCCACCAAGCCAAAAAGGCTGCCCAGGAAGCAATTAACAATGTCCTTGGAGTTCTGTTTAAAATTGATCAGGGACCAATATATACAATGGAATATTACTCAGCTATCAGAAAGAACGAGTTCTCAACATTTGCTACAACATGGACGGGACTGGAGGAGATAATGCTAAGTGAAATAAGTCAAGCAGAGAAAGACAACTATCATATGATTTCTCTCATCTATGGTATTCATCCTTTCTGATAGCTGAGTAATATTCCATTGTATATATAAACCACATCTTTATCCATTCATTTGTTGAAGGGCATCTTGGCTCCTTCCACAGTTTGGCTATTGTGGACATTGCTGCTATGAACATTGGGGTGCATGTGCCCCTAATGAAAGTAATTTTTATAAAAAGTTTTTATATAGAAAATTTTAAATTCAAATTATTTGAATGCCTGCAGCACTACTTAATTTTAAAAGGTAGAGTGTTTTGGTCTAATGAATATATAAATATTAAATACTTAAGAAAAAAATCTATTAATCACAAAAAATGACAATTCCCCCCCCCCTTTTTTTTTTAAGATTTTATTTATTTATTTGACAGAGATAGAGACAGCCAGCAAGAGAGGGAACACAAGCAGGGGGAGTGGGAGAGGAAGAAGCAGGCTCATAGCGGAGGAGCCTGATGTAGGGCTCGATCCCATCACGCCGGGATCACGCCCTGAGCTGAAGGCAGACGCTTAACCGCCGTGCCACCCAGGCGCCCCAATTTTCCCCTTAATTAAAAAGACATAGTTCCTCATTCTGAAGTGATTTATTGTACCTTTATCTTTTTTTTTTTTTTTAAGATTTTATTTATTTATTCGACAGAGATAGAGACAGCCAGCGAGAGAGGGAACACAAGCAGGGGGAGTGGGAGAGGAAGAAGCAGGCTCATAGCGGAAGAGCCTGATGTGGGGCTCGATCCCATAATGCCGGGATCACGCCCTAGGCCGAAGACAGACGCTTAACCACTGTGCCACCCAGGCGCCCCCTGTACCTTTATCTTTTATTAAGATCAACTTTCTATTTTAAAATCTAATTCTCTTGTAAATCTAAAATACTATTTTGTGAATGTAAATATATTTTCATTTACTTATTAGTATGCACTCATGATTTAAACATTAGTCAAAACACTGGGGCAGTTTAGAATTTGAAATTTTTAGAATTTTAGTACTAGAATTAAAATAGTTGAAAATAGGGGCGCCTGGGTAGCGCAGTGGTTAAGCATCTGCCTTCGGCTCAGGGCGTGATCCCGGCGTTCTGGGATCGAGCCCCACATCAGGCTCCTCCACTAAGAGCCTGCTTCTTCCTCTCCCACTCCCCCTGCTTGTGTTCCCTCTCTCGCTGGCTGTCTCTCTCTATCAAATAAATAGATAAAATCTTTAAAAAAATAGTTGAAAATAAGGCATAGGATCTATGCTGAGTTGTAAAAATGTAGAAGAAAATGCTACTAGAACAGCAGCTCTTTTATCTCCTCCCAGAGTTATGCAGGTGTGTGTGAACTTTTGACAGTTTTAGTGTTATATTTTGTGAAAGGTCCCAATCTTAACAGGAATATATATATAGTTTTGGTTTCCTTAAATTATAGTTGCTTCACTTTGCAAATTTATGTGTAAACCTTCACATTCTGTGCTGTTTTAGTATTTTACTTATACATAGAAGAGGGAAGAGAGAAACCAAGTAATGTCTAGTTCCTGCATTTGGCTTTTGCTAAAGTCTGAATGATTTCTAAGAAGCCATCCACTAAGGCTTCCAACTTTAAAATAAAGAATCTTCGATGATCGAACTTGACATCGGAAACCGGGGATGTACTGTATGGTGACTAACATAATATAATAAAAAACATTTAAAAAAATAAAATAAAATAAAATAAAATAAAGAATCTTGACATAAACTGAAACTGCATTTTACTTGTGATTGGTTCTATATAAGCATAGCAGATTTCATCAGCCAGAATTGGAAGGAGATTCTGTGACTAAAGAAAAGAAAAGCTCACATGGACAAGTCTATTAGTCATTCATTTCTGCAGGCTGACTTTAATTCTTTATTTTTACTCATTGAAAAATCATGGTTTATTTCCATTTGTGATTTAATTTTATATCTATAAATAAATATTACACACAATGTTTCATTTAAAAACTATTAAACTTGTCATTTTAAGGGTACTGCAGAAGTCAGTCTAATTTTGGTTCTTCTATTTAACATACCATCCATTCAGAGAGTCACTAAACACAGAATTGAAATCCATTCTGCTGACCCACTTATTCCTGGCATTTTTTACTTTTTCTGATGATCTTTTTAACTGAATCACTAAATTGATGGTGAGTTCTACTTCTCCGGTCTGGAGGCTTAGACTATCTTACCTTTCTGTCATTGGGTTCATTTAATTTTTTATTATACCGAGTTTGTAATATGAAAGCAGATTCAGCCTGATGGATTTCTTTAAACTTCCCTAGAGTATGTACAGATGTGTTCTTAAAATACATAAATACTATTGTGCATTCTATTTACATTGTTTTTAGTAACTTAACCTTGGAATAAAAAATCATAGGAAAGCTCTGTAATGAAATCACATATTTATTAAATCCTTAGTTTTATGTACAATCTTCACGTATTTGTATGTTTTAATTTTTCTCTCATGTAAGATAATTTATTAAAAGAAGCAGGCAGGTGATGGCAAATAAACTTTTTAATGAAGTTCTAATTTTGTCAATTCCACATTGATTTTGTTTGGATCATGGCGTGTAAGTACTTTGGGCCCCAGTATGCCAATAATTAGAGCTCCATTTGGAGCTGTGATCAAGATGGCTAAAAATGCTACCGTCATCACATCCTTCGAATATGGTTCCAAGTGGGGTGCGCTGATTCTTGCTGTTTCTAGAGCCAGAGGACCTAATACAGCCTGAATTTAGGGGGTAAAAAGATGAGGCATAAAGAAAAATGTTAAATAGTTGTTAATACATGAGAAAAGTTAATGGCCATGCTAAAACAAACAAAACCTAGCAGTAGGCCATCAGAAAAGAGACAAGCCTTAAAGTGCTGAGGAATTTTCATGAATCACTCATCAATTCTATGTTCTCCCTAGCAAATATATCTGGATGAAAAGTGAAATAGTGACAAATCATCGTGTATGCATTTTGGGGCCAATTTTGTATTTTTATCATCTCAGCTTTCTCCTGTTTAAATGTCTTTTTGGAGTGCTCATATTACTCTCAGAATCTCAGGAGTTCTAGCCAAAGCATGATTTAGCTTATTTACCTTTACCAGGGACTATAAGGTTCTTGGCTGTAATAAGACAACACAGAATACTACGGTTTCTTGTGGTTCTCTAGGGTTTTGTTGCTTATCTTCTCCTAGTTCCTCCTTCTTGGGAGGCAGTGTGTCCAGTAAACTGACAAGAGGTCTGGAATCTATAAAGTGGACATGAGAGATCACGAAGTAACTTGCCTAATGTTATAGGCAAGTAACATGGTATTCAAAACACCTAGGCTGGTCCCATGGACCTGCTTTTCTAACCATAACACATAGAGAATTTTGTTGCGCAAGAACTCACAAACTTCTGTTTTGGAATAACAATGGGAAAAAGAATCTCTGGAAATCAAGACATTATGCTGCCAAGTTAAAAAGTCTAACAATAAGTAGTAATACCTCTTTGTAGGAGCAGAATATCATTGAATCAGAGGGTAAAACTACAAAGTCTCCTCATTCATTCATTCATTCATTCATTCATTCATCATTCATTCTTGTAGGTATGCGATGCTTACTTATTGTGTACCTCCCGCATGCCAGGCACTGTATTAAGTACTAGGGGAAAAATAATGACAGAAGCGGACACTGTTCCTCTCTTTCCCAGATAGTCTGGTGAGGAGATTAAGTCATTACTTAAAATCATGTAAATTAAATGCATAATTAAAAATAATATATGTGTATTCATGTATGGTGGAGTGGGTGACAAGAGTAGGAAAGATATATTTTTAAAAGAATTAATGTGTCTATACTTTAAAAATCATTACATTTATCCCTATAATATTCAGCAAAATGTAAACATTCCAGTATCCAGATATATTCTTCTTTTATATTTTGGGAAAACAGAAAAAAATGTCTCAGAATTTTAGGAAGTACTTGTCATTAAAAATATACTTTTTAACTTCAGAAATTTGCTTTTTTAAAACTGAGATTTTAAAAGATTACATCATTTTCAATGAGCAGTTATGATCAATCGAGTATTTTAAAAGTAAGGCTAATAGCTTATATTTTGTAATTAAAGTAACATTCATTTGGAATTTTAAAAAATCATCAAAATTAAAAATTATTAAAATGACTTAATATGTTCTCACCTGGACTGTAGCTTTGGGCATCCACGATAAAGCAATAAATATTTTCTCCTTAAAACTAAAGCCAGCAAAACACATCAATACAAATGTAAAAGAAATTCGAATTAATAATGCCAAACTCATGGTAGCAACACAAATGCCTACAACAGATAAAAACAAACATAAACAACAAAATATTTGGGAAGTGGTTCTAAATTTATCCCTAGAAAAAGTGCAAGAGAATATCTGATGGTGGAGGTACCATGAAGATGAGGTAGATTACACTTATTTAATTCTGAGCTAATAGACTTTGAACTTTCACTATAAATGAAAGTATTCAAAAGGTGCTCATCGAATGTAATATTTTCTGTCAGAAAAGAATTCCAATCTGCTTTTCCTCAGATCACTCAGGCAAGGTATTCAGGGCTGTCTTTGGTAACAAAGAACATACGCGGTAACAGAAGAGCAAATGTATGTTATTAACTGTAGCAACATGAGTTTCTGAAGAAGATTCTTGTAGCATTCAAGACACATTGTAAACAAAATAAAAATTATTCATAGTTTTCTTAAATATTTCCCAATCTTATATTTTTTGTGCCTGTAATTATTCTTACCAATAGCATTTGATTTAAGAGTTGCAACAGATACTTCTGATCCAACCAAACCAAAAAGAAGGGGTTGAAAAATACACCATGTAGTTTTAATAATTCTTTGGACTCTAACCTATAGAGAAGAATAATATATTTTTAGTTATTGGGTTTAGTTGTTGTGACACATAAAAATAATTGCATTTTAGAAATTAAAGTCTCTCAACATTTAATGAACTTATGATATTTTATTTATAGAAGAAATGTTAAAACTTAAAAATTGAGTAGGTTAATTCTTTTACTCAAACACTTAAGTAGAATTTGATTTAAAAAATCTACAAAGCTTATAGCAGAATTATTTACAATAGCCAAGACATGGAAGCAGCCCACGTGTCCATTGACTGATGAATGGATAAAGAACATGTGATGTGTGTGTGTGTATACAAAATATGTGCACACACACACATATGCACACAATGGAATATTATTCAACCATAAAAAAGAATGAAATCTTGTCATTTGCAACAACATAGATGGGGGCAGAGAGTACAGTGCTAAGTGAAATAAATCAAAGAAGGACAAATTTATACACATCCTTGAAGATACAAATTTCTGGAACATCTTCCAACTAGAACAAGAGATTTCCTAAATGTCTATTATAGATGTAAAAAAAATACAGTTATTTTATCTTAAAAAATGATGTATTAAAAATATTCACCTTTTCTGTGGACCAATTTATCCCTGCAACAAAAGTTAACGCTAGTGTGCATAATCCTCCAGCTGCATGTAAACCAATATGATGGCTGCCCAAGACAGCAGTAACACACATACTCAAAATAAGGAAAGCTCTCTTTGCTGGAAGTTTTGTCTAGAATTAGATATTCAGAAATTAATTTACATTTAATATATAATACAATATTTATATCTTTTACCATTTATTATTGACCCTTTGGTATCATGTCTCTATATGTTATATTAAATAATGTCTAAAATTTTTACTTTCTTCCTCACCAAATATTTTAGCAGACTTGGTACCGAGTGAAAAAATTCGTAATTATTAAATTTTATCTTCTGCCACATCTCTGATACTAATGTCAGTAAAATGGCTATAGTACTTTAGCTATAAGTGAAGAAGGAAGAAAAGAGACCCATATAAATTGTAGTTCCTGTAACATAGCCAGTGAATTCTTTAAAAATAAAGTTTTGAATATCTCTTTAGCTGAGACAGCTGTTACAGAGAAATTAAGATGGAAGTTACAGAAATACAAGAGTAATGGCATATCCTTTAGGAGAGGAAAAGGGTTGCGTTTAATAGTGTTGCCTTAGTCAAAGGCAGTGGGAGTACATTTAAGTCAGAAAACATGCAGAGATGAATGGCAATCTATTTCCCAAAAATGTTCAAGGGAAAATTTGAGGAAACAAAGATTAGGGAAAATTGTCAGTGGTCAATAGGCAATTTAATGAATAAAGGGCTGGGTGTGATGGAGAAGGTACTCTGGGTTAAGTACACTTTTCTGATATTCTTATTTGCCAAATCAGGAAGCACAGATTTCATCAAGGCCATTGACCTGTATCAATCACAACTGTGCTCCATTTTAAGCAGAGAGTAGCACTAGGGGCTATTTTGGGGAAAGAGAATTAAATATTACACTTAATAGTTCATGGATCTTCCAGAAGTTCAAATTTTTGAAAGAAATGTCTAATACCATACTTCTAAAAAACAGATTAACTTTTTATTTACCTGATCTCCACTTGGAAAATATTGAACAAAAATTCCCAAAACAGCTCCTGCCAGCGCACCAATAAGTATGTCCCGAAAAGAGGCAAGGACATTGTTAAGTACACTCCCTGTAAGGGCACACAGTAAGGGAAACATCTCATACAGCAATAGTTTCACATACCTAACATATCAGAAGATCAATTCTAGGTGGTTCATAGAGAAAAGCACATATCTTCTACAAAAATATACAAAAATGAGCCTTTAATATTCATATACTTGAAAACATAATGATCTATTTGATAAATTATGTACTCTCAAATAATTTAATAAATACACACAATTCAGAAATGTTCATTGAAAATGTAGGCCAAAAAACAAGGAAGTAATAAGACACAGTGTGCTCCCTTATAAACACAACCTAAAAGACCAGGTGAGGTGGAAGAATGGACAGAGGTCGGAAAAAGGAGCACCTCTGGCATCTTGCACATGTCTGGTAATGTTTCTTCTCTGATATACTGTTATGACAAAGAAACAAATGACTTAAACATAAAATGAAAAATTTAACAACAGAAAAAAAAAAAAAGATTTACTCCAGGGTCAACCCTAGAAATATTTGAGTCAGCAGTCAACTGAGTTTCCAATATATTTTATGTACCCATATCTGTTGTTTAGAGTAAAAAAATTTTTAAAAAGATCCTACATCACAAAAAAAGTTGTTATGCTATAGGTATTTTAGCTCAATGAGTTGCGTAAATATATATATTTTAGAAATGTTTTTCCATAAAAAAATAATAGAAATGCAGGTTGATAACAGCAAGATGTAGAATGGGAAGCCCCAGAAACTTGATCCCCCAAAGTTGTTAACTTAACAACAATATACAGTCCAAAAGCCTTAATGGAACTCCACAAACCAATTAAGAAGTTGCAGCAAGAGAAAAATGACTCATCATGTACAAGGAAGCTCCTATAAAACTGTCAGAGGATTTCAGAGCAGAAACCTTACAGAGCAGAAGGGGGTATAGGGTATATTCAAAGTGTTGAAAGGGAAAAAACTGCCAATGAAGAATATTATTCTAGAAGATTATCTTTCAAAATGAACGAAAAATTAAGACTTACTCAGATAAACAAAAGCTGAAGGAGTTCATTACCACTGCACCTGCCTTACAAGAAACGTTAAAGGGAGTTCTTCAAGCAGAAGTAAAATGATGTTAGCAACACAAAAGCACAAAATATAAATCTTTGGTAAAGGTAAATACATAGATGAATTCAGAATCCTATAATACTGTAACGGTGGTGAATAAATCACTTTCAATTCTGCTATAGCATTTAAGATAAAGACATAAAAATAACTGTAAGACTGTATTAATAGGGACACCTTGGTGGCTCAGTCAGTTAAGCACCTGCCTTCAGTTCAGGTCATGATTCCAGGTTCCTGGGATCGAGGCCCACATTAGACTCCCTGCTTAGCAGGGAGTCTTCTTCTCCCTCTCCCTCTGCCTGCCGCTCCCCCTGCTTTGTGCTCTGTCTCTTTCTGACAAATAAGTAAATAAAATCTTTTTAAAAAGACCATATTAATAGATATACAACATAAAAAGATATAATTTGTGACATGGATAACAAAGGGAAGAGGGCAAGATGTAAAGGATTAGAATTTTTATATGTGATTGAGATTAAATTATCACTTTAAATTTTTATAACTATAGGGATGGAAAAAGATATTCCATTCAAATGATAACCAAAAGACAGCAGGGTGGTCATACTTATATCAGACAAAATAGAATTTAAGTCAAATACAAATAAGTCACAATAAAGAAGGACATTATATAAGGATAAAAAGGCCAACAGACCCGGAAGATAGGGTTAGGTCTCCTTATCCACCATATTCTAAAATATAGATGTATTGAAGATCTAATATAAAAAATAAAACCTTAAAAGTCCTTAACATTTAAAAAGTATTTTATTTATTTATTTGAGAGTGAGAGAGAGAGAGAGAGCATGAGAGGGGGGAGGGGCAGAGGGAGAACCAGACTTCCTGCTGAGTGGGGGTTGGGGGGAGGGCTCAACTCCAGGACCCTGGGATCTTGACCTGAGCTAAAGGCAGAC
The DNA here is from genome assembly GCF_024610735.1 of Ursus americanus. Taxonomy (NCBI): domain Eukaryota; kingdom Metazoa; phylum Chordata; class Mammalia; order Carnivora; family Ursidae; genus Ursus; species Ursus americanus. The sequence continues at coordinate 2,071,454 of NC_142134.1, read as the reverse complement.
GCTTAACTGACTGAGCCACCCAGGCGCCCCAAAAGTCCTCAACATTTTAAGTGACCGTTTACCTAGTCATGAGTCAAGACGATTTTCTATGAATGTGGCTGCTTTCAGTTTTTTACTTTTTCTGTCCTCCACAAATTAGGTTTGATCTCCTGTAGCATGTTCCATAGTACCCTATACTATGTACTATACATCACATTTTGTAAAAATTCCCTGAGAACATGAGCCACATGGTCTTCTCTGCTGTGTAAACAGTATAGAACAGCACTTAAAAGTGTGGATATGGGGTCAGATTGCCAGAGTGCATCTTGGCTTCCCTATTTTTTGGATCTGCGACTTTGAGCAAGTTACTGACCCTCTGTTCCTTGGTTTCCTATTCTGTAAAATGAGTATGGTACTGTTATGTGACTATTAAATGAATGGAAATAGCTATGGAACTTGGAGCAAGTACCAAGCAATTACTCAATAAAAGCTAATATTGTCATTCACTGTTTATCCTCAGTGTTTGGCACAGTTGTTGGCACAATGGAAGAGGGACACAAAAATATTTTTTAAAAGAATTACTGATACTAGTTATGAAGGAAAAGATTGTCAGATTTGACAAGAAAAAATTTGAAAAATCTGAATTGCAAAAAAAAGATAAAGTTAAAAGAAAAATTATAAATGTGGAAAACTATAAGACATAAAACAAAAGGTTATCATTCCTAATTTTACTCAGAATCTTGACAAAAAGAACAAAAGATGAACACACCTATAAGATGAAAGCAAAAGATTTCAAGAAAAGCAATTTATAAAACATTCCAGGATGCCAATGGTCAATAAACACAAACATTTTAAAATACCACTAGTATTCAAAGTACTTCATCTAGAGAGGCCTCATGTTTCACCTATAAAATTAACAAAGATATAAAAGACTAGTAATACCAAGTTTTGAAGAAAGTAAAGAAGTGGCAAGCTTTTACACCTGGTAGGACATGACATTGTGGTAATATATCTGAAAAAACTTATAACTTTTATACTTTCATCTCAACAATTAAACTTTTGAGACTATGAAAATATTAAGATTAAGTACAACTATTTAGCTATAAGACGTTCAACCAAGAATTACTTTAATAGTGAATATTGGAGTAAACTTCAATTTTCAACAGGTTCCATACATAAGTATGGCACAGGCAATAGAAAACTATACAACCATTAGAAATGTCATGGAAAATGTATTTACTGAAAAGAAACATGTTGGTGGTATAGAATTAAGTACAAAACAACTCAGTTTACAAGAAAGGATGGCCAATTCTTATAATTTTATAAGAAAATTGGGAGGAAAGCCAGAGAGAATGGGCGAGAGAGAGGGGGAGAAGAAGTCTGGATTTATATCAACAGTCAGTTATTATTCTTGAGGGCATGTTGCAGTTTATTTTTATCTTTTCCTTTTTTTCCTTCTTATTTATGTCTTATGATTTTAAGAGAAACTATACATACTACTTTTCAACTTAAGAAATATTTTGGTGCTTCAATAATACAGAAGATGGAATTTCAAACATTGCAGATAATTAAAGCATTACAAAATGTGGAAACATTTACTATCACAGTTTCTTAGACATTCAAGATCAAATATACCTAGGGATTAAGAATTGCTGCAGATCTTGTCCCACCACAACAAAAAAGGCACATAGTTGTCCACACTCTATATATTTAGGTTGTCTTAATAACAGAGCAACCAGTTATTTATTCTAAAAAGGCACATTTTAGGAATATATATTAAATAACAGTACTAATAATATTGCTGCTTAAAATTTTCTGTTGAAAACTGTGATAAAATTCCAAAGCAACATGAACAGAAAAATGATAATAATATGGGTTACCAGATTAATTACAATATATGGTTATGAAAATAAAATCATGGATGTTAAATAGTGGTTTCTCAATTCATTGAAACTTCTTTCCTGCTCTAGAATGAGGTTTCTATGAAGAATGAAAAGGTGTTACATGTAAAAATTAATGTTAATAAAGAAGCAAAGTCAGAAACCTTGTTTAAAGAACCAGAAAAAAGCTGTGAATACGCCAGTTGCTGTATTTTGTTTACCTGAGGAGAAGACTATACTCAAGCATGTATTGAATCCAGTGATTGCTATGATGTCATCCAAACTGCTAGCGGCTATTAGTAAGGTTGGGATGCCTTTTTTAATGCCATATCCGCTTTCTTGCAAAAGGAGCATGGAAGGGACAACCACAGCAGGCGAGACAGCACCTAGTACAAAACTATTAGAAAGACTTTGAAAACCAATTTTAAAACATCCTTTTAACAAAGTAGTGCTCTATATTAAATTTTACAACAAATACATTAACCTTTACAGATTTACAATAACTTCAAAAGTAAAATTGCTGAGTCAATGTCATTTAATGGTGGTAAAATTTTTCACACATTTTTTACTGTTGGCTAAAAGTTTATAGAGATTTCATTCAAGATGTTGGTTTGGGCACAAATTGCCTCTCCCTTCATCCCTAAATCCTTTGAGATGACGATAAAAAAATAATACAAAACCATAACCTAACTAGGAAAAAAAAAAAAAAAAGGAGAATCCTCAATGGATAAGAAACCAAGTATATCCCAGGAAGATTGAAGGAAATTTAAGATTGAAGGAAATCATAAACCAAGTGTGTGTGAATAAACATTGCTACAAAAGATATGGTATACTTCTAAAAAATGCTCCAAGCCCAGGAAGGATAGATGCTGGGAGCAGGGGAAATCTGAGGAAATCCAATGGGTGACTATTTGGAGTACCGCTGTTAAGAATGGCCGACAAATGTACTCCCCACTCCATTTCTAACTCTTGAACAAGTCAGTAAGGAACAGATGTCCGCCCCAAAGAAGGAACAATGAGTGTGGCCACCTAAGTTACAAAGGCAACTGAGAAAATTCCTGGGGTGGATGATGACACCCATGAGGAATGAGGACATTCCTCTCAGAATGTCTTTTGTTGGTATATCCCATTCAGTACCTTACCTCACCTCTTCCACATTCACTTTATAAAGGCGGAAGTACATATCTTGTGTAGAGATGTTCTCCCACCAGAACCCGTTTACCAGATGAGCCCACACATCCCCCAGATGCTGCTTGTTGGTGCTAACCCCTGACACCTGCAGCTTTCTAACAGTCTTACCCTGCTGAGAAGAGCTTACTTGGGGAAGCTAAGGAGGTTTTCCTCCTACTCCTCCTGCTTCCAGACAGCTCCTGCGAATTACTGACTGATATACAGGGTCTGATAGTTTAGCACCTTTGCCTCTCTGGCTGTATAAACTCTCTGATACAGTTTTTTTCTCAAAATTTCCCTGTGGACTCAAGAAGAACCTAGAATTCTCTGAAAATACTTATTTGCCTAGTCCGATTGTTTCTGAACTTCACAGCACATTGGATTCATCTGGTATATAATTTTCGGTAGCTGCTTCACAAATTATTCCCAAATTTTTACAACAAAGCTTTGTACAGCTTTGTTGCTTTAAACAACAAACACATATTATCACACAATTTTTGGGGGTCAGGAATCTGCGTGTGGCTTAGCTGTATGCTCTGAATCAAGGTCTCTCACAAGGTGGTAGAAGATCTGCTTTACTCACATAGCTGTTGGCAGGCTTTCAATATTTTGCCCAGGGGATTTCTCAACAGGGCTACTCATAATATGGCATCTGGCTTCCCCCAAGACAAATAATCAAAGAAAATGCAAGAGCGTACACACAAGATAGAAGCCATGGTCTCCTCACGACATAAAATGTCTCATGACATTCTATCATTTCTATCGTATTCTGTTCATTAGAAGTAAATCAACAATCCAGCCCATATTCAAGAAGAGGGCATTACACAGAGGTGGAAATATCAGAAAGCAGGGATCACTGGGAGTGATCTTAGAGGCTACCTCGTACTTGGGGACCTTTCAAAATACTGATGCCTGGCTCCCATTCTACGATATACTGATCTAAGATGCAATTTGACCTGAGTACTGGGATTTTAAACAATTTTTTAAATTGTGGCAAGGAATACATAATATAAACTTTATCCTCTTAGCTGTTTTAAAGTGCACAGTTCAGTAGTGTTAACTATATTCACATTGTTGTATAACAGATTTCTAGAACTTTTTTGTCTTACAAAACTAAAACTCTATATCCATCAAACAACTGCCCTTTCTCCCTCACCCAAGACCCTGGCAACCATCATTCTACTTTCTATTACTATGGTTTTGACTACGTTAGATATATCAATGGAATCATGTAGTATTAGTCCTCGCTTATTTATCCCAGCATAATGTCCTCAAGATTCATCTATGTTATAGAATGTGACAGGATTTCTTTCTTTCTTTCTTCCCTCCCCTCTTCCTCTCCCCCTCCCCCTCCCACTTCTTCTTCTTCTCCTTCTCCTCCTCTTCTCCTTCTCCTCCTCCTCCTCTTCCTTCTTCTTCTTTCTCTTCTTCCTCCTCTTCTCCTCCACCGCCTCCTCCTCCTCCTCCTTCTTCTTCCTCTTCTTCTTCTTCTTTTTTTACAGGTGAATAATATTCCATCCTAAGTATATACCACATTTTCTTCATCCATTCATCTGTTAATGTGGGCTGCTTCCACTTCTTGGCTATTGCAAATAATGTTCCAATAAACATGGATGTGCAAATATTTCTTTTAAATCTTTTGTTCTCGATGTGCCTCAGGTATCCAAAGTGTGCCACTCTTTTTCTGCCAACATTCTGAGTCAGGTGAGACAGAAACCAGTCTCTTGGGTCAAAAAGCCATAATGTAGGACACATGCTCCAGCTTTTTCCTTTCCCTCCTAATGGAGAAGCCGGGAGTTGGGAGTTTTCTCCTGGTTACCCCTTGCTGTGCAGGGAGGGGATGGGGTATGGTGGTTTAATGCGATGGCCTTGCACTTGGATGGGATGCTATAACCTCTCAAGTGGTTTCTGGAGTTCTCACAAAGGTAATCTGTTTCTTATGTTTTTAAGTTAGTGCTGTGAGAGAAGGAGAGCCTGGGGCTTCCTATTCTGCCATCTTGCTGACATTACTCTTCTGATTGTTGGGATTTTTGAAAGCTCCCCAGGTGATTTTAAGGTATAGCAAAGTTTGGGAACCACTGATTTTCCCCATAGTCTATCTAGCTTCCTTCACTCAGAGGTTTCTAATGAGACCTCCCTCAATACATTACTTGCATCAGAATCTTAATCTCAGCCTGAGCTTCTAAGATACCTTGCTTGGTAACATGATTGGACTATTCCCTGCAGGAAGACAAAAGCCACTAGATAAAGTAATCACAAGTTAATGGGAAGATTAAAATACAAAAATGAGCCCCCGTTAAAGTATTGCAAAATATTTAGGGAAATCTATCACTTTGAGGCACCAAGTGGAAAAAATTTATACCTGAGAAAAGAGATATACTAGGAAGAAAGCCACTAAAATATGACTTCAGAATAACTATAAATATCCTCTGAATCATGAAAGTTTACCGCATCTATCCATAACATTTTAATGATAGTTCCAGAAATTAACAATAAATTCCCCAAATTTAAAAAAATGGGTGATATAAACATAGCTAAAGAGTGATTTAATAAGCTAGAGAACTATGCAGAGAAAATTTTTCAGTGTGTACCACAAAAAGGTAAGCACATAGAAAGTATAAAGAAAACGTAATAGGTATGGAGGAGGGAGTTACAAAAGGACATAATTGAAGAGAACTTCGGAGAGGTAAAAGATATAATCAAGACCTGGAAAAAAATACACAATCCTCTGATTGAAACATCACACCAAATATTGAGTAGAACAAATTTTAAAAAGACTCACCTAATGATATTAAGGAGTTGTTGTTAATTTAGTAAGAAAAATGCTGTTACCTTTTAGAAATGCATACTGTAGGATATAGGGGTAAAATACCATCGTGTGTGTAATTTACTTTAGGAATCATTAGGGACTATTAAGTTTAAATTAACGATATTTGGTGTTTGTTATTTTGTTATTATTCCTTTTTAATTTTTTAAAAAGATTTTGTTTATTTATTCGACAGAGAGAGAGACAGTCAGTGAGAGAGGGAACACAAGCAGGGGCAGTGGGAGAGGAAGAAGCAGGCTCCCAGCAGAGGAGCATGATGCGGGGCTCGATCCCAGAATGCCAGGATCATGCCCTGAGCCGAAGGCAGACGCTCAACAACTGAGCCACCCAGGCACCCCTGTTATTATTCTCTCTACTCTTGTACATGTTTGAAAAATTTCACTAAATAAAAAGACCTATTTGAGACTGCTCTTTTCAAACTTTAATATGAAAACGAATTACATGAGAATCTCATTGAAATACAGATTCGATTTCAAAAGGTCTGGAATGGAGCCCAAGAGTCTGCATTTCTAACTTTTAGGTGATACTAATGTTGCTGTCCAAGGAACAAACTTATAGTAAGAAATTTTTAATTGGAAAAATTCAGAAAACCTAGCTTCCAAAGAGAGAGAGAAAAAAAGATTGGATTAGCCTACCTAGAAAAGGAATTAAAAATTAGTTTGATAAGAGATTCCTCATGGGCAAAACTAATGCAAAGATATAACACTGATACCCTTAAAGTATTGAGGTAAGAATTTTGAATCTAGAATTCAATACCAAGTCACATAGAAGTCATGTTCAGATATTTAAGGATGCAGTTTATTATCCACTGATCAGTTTTAAAAGAACTAGAAGATCAACTCATCAGGAAGAATATTTAGTACAAAAGAAAAGAGTTAAAAAACAAATAAAAGGGCATAGGCAGCATAATGTAGACATTAAGAATGAAGGCTCTAGCCATAGCCAAAGTTCTGGATATATCTATTTAGTTGTTTGATGTTAGGAAAACCGTGTAACATCGTTTTGTCTCCGTTTGTATGCAAAAAAATGGGAATAATAATAGTATCTACTTCACAGAACTTTGTGAGGATTAAATAAATTATCAAGTACTTCACAAAGTGCCTGACACATGGTAAGCACTATACAAATGTATGCTACTACTATAATTATTATGATTATCATCACAACAAATAATGATGAGCCGTGAAAGTCATTGCTAAATCTATAGAAGTTTTCATTGTAAAGAAAACTTAAAAATAATTTCGGAGTAAAATTCTAGGTTATATCAATTGGTAGGGGAATATATGAGGGAGTGAAGGAAAGTGAAAACATGCTATGTATTTAAGTATGCTTTTTCCAAAATTATATGTAATTACTAAGAGAATGAGTTTGTAATTTCTAAATATTAAAGGAATAAACAAAAGAGGAACAAAAAAATGCTGTTAATCCAACAAAAGGTAAGAAAAGTGAAAAAAGAATGAAATTCACATGAATGTATAATATTTTAAAAAGTGAAATAAAAGCAAGGTTAAGTCAAAATTGACCTACAAGGAATTGGTTGGATGGACCTGTTAAGAAAGAGCCTCTTTGAATCTTAAAACTTTAGCTCTGAATTGTTAGTAAGATATACATCTAAGACAAAATGGTACAGAGAAGTTGAAAATTATAAGTATGATAAATAAATTGAATCCATTTCATAAATGAAAGTTTGGTTTACATTAGAAAATTAATCAACATAATTCACTATAATAAAGGAGAAAATTCGTATCATCTCAATAGAAGCAAAACAAGTATTTAATAAACTTCTACACTCATTTATAATAAAAACTTAGCAAACTAAGAATGGAGGTAAATTTCCTTAATCTAATTAAGGGCAGCTACAAAAAACTTATGACAAATATAGAATCAAGACAAAGATGCCTACTATCACCACTTCTAATTAACATTATATTTAAGGGCTTAGTCAGTCCCACAAAGAAAGAAAAACAGATGGTATACTTATTGGAAAGAAAGAAGTAAAGCTGTCATTATCCACAGATGACATAGCTATACATGTAGAAAAACCAAAGCAACCTACAGATAAATTCGAATTAATGAGCCCAGCAAGGTTGCTGGAGACAAAAGCAATATAGGAAATATTTAAATAATATTTCTAAATACCAGCTACAAATAATAAAAACATAAACATATATAAGTACTTTCAATAATTACATCAAAACTATTAAATGCCTAGGAATGAATCTAATTAAATATACACAGGAACGCTATGTAAGAAATAAAAACTCCTTGATTAAGAACAATTAGAGAATACCTACATAAATGAGCGCAGGCCATGGGTATGAATTGAATAACTCAGTATTATAAATGTACCAATCATCTCCTAATTGATAAATTCAGTATAATTTCAATCAAAATTTTGGTAAAAATTAACAAAATGATTCTAAATTTTTATGGAAATACAAAGGGTTATGAATAGTGAAGACAATTCAGATATTATAAAAGTTTTGTTCTATAAGATATCAATAATTATAAAGCTGTGGTAATTAACACAGAAGATAAACCAATGGACCACTGGCTAAGAATAAAGAATCCAGAAACAGACCCATACTTATATGGACAGATTATTTATGACAAAGAATACATTACAGAGCAATGGGACTGGAAGAAGTTGTCCTTTAAATCAATGGGACAGGGTCAATTGATATTGAGGGCAGAGAAGAGGGGAGAAAAGAAAACTTGGCCCTATCTCATGCCAAACATAAAAAATCAATTTAAGGTAGATTATGGATTTAAATGTGAAAGGTAAAACAGTAAAATTACTAGACAATATTATAGAGAATATCTTTATGACTTTGGTTAAGGAATGACTTCTTAAACAAAAAGTACCAATAATGAAGAAAAAGAATGACAGACTGGACTACATTAAAATGAAAAATTTCTGACGTTATGGAGTAAAAAGGGTAGTTGTTAAATGGAAAAAGGTATTTGTAACACATTTAACAAAGGTATCCAGAATATGTTAAGAACTCCTACCAATAAATCAGAAAAAAACAACAGTAACCAAAAGCCCATTAGAAATATGGGAAAGAAATTTAACAGGCTCTCTTCAGCCTTATTATAAATCAGGGTAATAGAAATAAAAATTCCAATGAGATACCACAACATACCCATATGAATGGTTCAAATTAAAAAGACTGATGATTCCAAGTGTTGGCAGGAATTGCAATAACAGGAACTCTTACATACTACTGGTGGAAATGTAAATTAGGAATTCTGAAAAATAATTTGACATAATCCAAACTTTTAAACATAGTTTACCTTATGAACCAACAATTCAACTCCTAGTTATGTACCTATAGAAAACCGTGTACCAAGAGTTATTTACAAGAATGTTTGTAAGAGCATTGGTAACAACAACCCCCAGCTAGGAACAATGCAAGTTCCCACTGACAACAGATTGCACAAATTGGATATTCATACAATGATATATTATGCAAAAAAGAAAGGGAACTATGTTCACACAATAATATGGGTGAATCTCAGATATAATGTTGAGTTTAAGAGCTACACACAAAAGAATATATACTATATGATTTCATTTATATAAAGTACAACTACATGCAAGCTAAATTTTAGTGTTAGAAGTTATTATAGTGGTTACTTGTGGAGAGGAGGGAGAGAAGTTATTAGGAGAGAGCACAAGGGCACTTCTGGGGTACTGGCAGTGTTTTACTTCTTTATTTGGGTGATGGTTACATGAATATTCACTTTTTAATTATTCAAGGAACTGTACATTCATATACTTTACACTTCTCTGAATGTGAGTTATGCTTTAATGAAAAGTTTAACAATTCAAGGATGGAAAAATTCATTCCAAATAGGTACTCACAACAAAGCAGGAAGAGAAATACTAATATCGGACAAAGTAGAATTCAAGATAGGCAAGGATTAAAATGAGTGAGAAGGATATGTTGGGTGTAGAAATTACTTAAAAATAAAATCTTAAGGGGTGCCTGGGTGGTTCAGTCATTAACTGTCTGCCTTCAGCTCAGGTCATGATCCCAGGGTCCTGGGATCGAGCCCTGTGTCAAGCTCCCTGCTCAGCCGGGAGTCTGCTTCTCCCTCTCCCTGTGCCTGCTGCTCCCCCTGCTGTGTTCTCTCTCTCTCTCTCTCTCTCTCTCTCTCTCTCTGTGTTAAATAAATAAATAAAATCTTTAAAAAATCTTAAAAAAGAATAGTAGTAGATGTGCTATTATCTAGATGATAAGAGTACCAGAGGGGTGCCTGGGTGACTCATTCGGTTAAATGGCAGGCTTTCGGCTCAGGTCATGATCTCAGTAGCCTAGGATCCAGCTGTGTAGGGATCTGTGCTCAGTGGGGCGTTTGCTTCAGGATTCTTTCTCCCTCTGCCCCTTCCCCTACTTGGTCACTCTCTCTCTCTAAAATAAATAAATAAATCTTAAAAAAAAAAAAAAAAGAAGAAGAGTGCCACTGGGTGTCATATGCAAACAATGAATCATGGAACACTACATCAAAAACTAATGATGTACTGTATGGTGAATAACATAAAAAAAAAAATAGTGCCAGAAAGATAAACATATTAAATTAGAGAAGATGGTATATGCAAAGAAACAATGAAAAGTAAATTTCCCTTAATTAAAAACAAAATACCTTAAATCTAAATAAAGGGTCACACAGACAATGGAATAACCCATATCTAAATAATTTACAGTAATATTTAGGAAAATCAAAGACAGAAAAGTCTAAAAACATCCAGACAGAAGGGTTATCTACAAAAGAATAAGAATTAGATTGACATCAGACTTTTCAATAGCAAGGAGATGAAAGGAAAACACAGAACAGTTTTAAAAAGTTTAAGGAAAATGATTGTGGACATTTTCCTTCCTTCTTTCCTTCTTTCTTTCTTCCTAAAATTTTAATTTGTTTTATTTTTTTTAAGTAATCTCTATGCCCAGCATGGGGCTTGAACTCACAACACCAAGATCAAGAGTCACATGTTTTAACAACTGAGCCAGCCAGGTGCTCCCATTTTGGACATTTTAAAATCAGCCCAATAGTCATTCACATATGAAGGTTTCATAATACTGTGAAAATATTCACAAGCATAGAAGGCTTTAAAAGATTTGTCACACAAAGACCCACATTAACAATAATTTTGGTGAGGGGCACCTAGGTGGCGCAGTCGGTTCAGCATCTGTCTTCGGCTCGCTTAGGGCATGATCCCAGGGTCCTGGGATTGAGCTCTGCGTCAGGCTCCCTGTTCAGTGGGGCATCTGCTTCTCTCTCTCCCTCTGCAGTTTCCCCTGCTTGTGCTCTCTCTCTCTTTCTCTCTCTCTCTCTATGTCAAATAAATAAATAAAATCTTTAAACAAACAAACAATAATTTTGGTGAAAGTACTCAAATGGGAGGAAAATGAATCTAGGAGTTGCTGCAACAGAAATAGAAATTAAGGATAATAAAAAATCTTAGTGACTTCTATACTTACCTTTATTTTAAAAGGAAAGAAAGAAAGAAAACTAAGATAGAAGAAAAGAAAATTTATATCAATTATTTAACTTGCATTAAAATGCTAGATGATATCATCATGAAGGGGTTTCAGGCAGTCATAGCAAAATAATAACATGATATTAAATAAGGCAAAGATAGGTGGGGGTTGGGTGAAGAAAAAATTAAAATAAAATAAGGCAAAGATAGCATAAGAAAATAAGCCACAGTTCAATTTCATTTATGATCCTAAATATGAGCAAATGGAATATATCAGTTTGTTAAAAGAATAAAAATGCTGACCAAGTAGATGAATGCATGGATGGTTCTGCATTAGGACACTGTGTCAGTATAATTCATAACACTATCAGATTGAAAGGGAAAAAAATGATCATTTTTTTTTATTAAGAGGCAAACTCTTGACAAACAAGAAATATAGGAAACTTTCCTTAACCTAATAAAGAACATCTACTACCATCCTATAGTAAACATCATATTAACAACAAAGTATTTGAAGAATTCTCATTAAAATTATTTAAAAAATAGAAACATCTCTTTTTTTCATTACTAATATTCACATTGATGTGATATTCAATTGAACACAATAAAATGGAAATAACAGCACAAACGCTGGTAAAGGAAGTGACAGAAGTTTAATTATTTGAAGACAGGATGTTCGTATAAAAATAATAAAGGTATTGATATAAACATTCATCAAGGTGGTCATATACAAAATCAACCTTTAAAAATCAGAAGTAAAACATCCCCTTACTGCTGTAAAAGAATATATGTTCTGCAATTACCCTCCTACTGACAGGACCTAGAAAACCAGACAAAAAATAACAAAAAACTATTTTCAGACATTGGACAACAGACAGTACAAGACTGTTACAAATGAGAAAAGGGAAACAAATTAAACCTCACTAATGTCCAGGTTTTCTGCTTGGGAGCAATTTCAAGGCTGTGGTGGAGGAAAACCAAATAAAGCCCAACAAGCTTGCTGAGTTGAGGAGAAAAGAGTCTAGGAAAGCCAAGGCAGCCCACAAATTTGGACAAGTATAACACCTAAAGAAAGATTACTGAGAAGCAATAAGATAAATAATTTCCAGAGCTCACAGAAGGCTGGGAAAACCTTTGGATTCCCACCAACTAGAGTGGAGATACCTCATCAAACACGTAAGGCATTCATTAGAAACTCAGAAGGGCCACACTTTAGAAGGGAACTAAATTATCCCTACAGTAAAGCTACTCTAGATAATCCTGCCTTCTGGGACAAAGTCTAACATTCTAAAGAAAAATAACAAAATCCAGATTTCAACAATGTAAAACTTACAAAATCTGGCATCTGATCACTAGACATATGAAGGGGCAGGACTGGGGGAAAAATCAGTTAATAGAACACAGATCCACAATTGACAGCAATGAGGGAAACGATAGATCAATATGTTAACACAGCTGTTATAAATATGTTACATACAGAACACATAAATATGTTCCTTAAAAATCTCAAGGAAAACATGAACATAATGGGGAAAGAAGTGGAAGACAGAATAAAGAACCAAGAGAACTTTTGGAAATAAAAAATGGCAGTATCTGGGGCGCCTGGGTAGCGCAGTCGTTAAGCATCTGCCTTTGGCTCAGGGCATAATCCCGGTGTTATGGGATCAAGCCCCACATCAGGCTCCTCCGTTGGGAGCCTGCTTCTTCCTCTCCCACTCCCCCTGCCTGTGTTCCCGCTCTCGCTGGCTGTCTCTGTCAAATAAATAAATAAAATCTTAAAAAAAAAAAGGCAGTATCTGATGGAAACAACCTAAGTATCTGCCAGTGGATGAGTAGATAAAGAAGTTGTGGTATATGTGTTTGGTGTGTGTGTGTGTGTGTGTGTGTGTGTGCGTGTGCATGCGCACACACACACACACACACGTATGCAATAGAATATTATTCAACCATAAGAAAGAAATGCTGCCATTTGCAACAACACAGGTGGACCTTGACAGGATTATGCTAAGTGAAATAAGTCAGACAGAGAAAGGCAAATACTGTATGATCTCATTTACATTTGGAATCTAAAAAAGCTGAACTCATAGAAATAAAGTCAAATGGTGGTTACTAGGGTCTGGGGGGTGGGAGAAATGGGGAAATGTTAGTCAATAGAGTATAAACTTCCAATTATAAGATGAGTAAGTTTTGGAGCTCTAATGTACAGCATGGTGATTATTAATGGTACTGTATTATATACTTGAAAGTTGCTAAGGGAGATGGTCTTAAATGTTCTCACCACACACACACACACACACACACACACACACACAACACAAAGGTAATTATGTGACAAGATGGAGGCGTTAACCAATGCTATGTTGGTAATCATTTGGCAATATATAAGTGTATCAAATCAACACGTTGTATATCTTAAGCTTACAAAATGTTATATGTGAATTGTATCTCAATGAAGTTGAAAAGAAATGTATGATGGCTTTTGACAAAAAAATGCAATATCTGAATTTTAAAAAATTCAGTAGATAGGATTGAGAGAAGGTTGAACATTGCAGAAGAAAAGATCAATGAACTTGAAGACGTAGCAATAAAATATGTCCAAAATGAAGTGCAAGCAGTATAGATGTCCATCAATAGTTGAATGGATAAAGAAGATGTGGGGTGTGTGTGAGTGTGTGTGTCTGTATATAATGGAATATTGTTCAATCATAAAAAAGAATGAAATCTTGCCATTTGCAACAACATGAACAGAGCTAGAGAGTGTGTGTGTGTGTGTGTGTGTGTGTGTGTATATATATATATATATATATATATATATATATATATATATATATATAAGAGAGAGAGAGTTTATATACATATATATACCTCATCGTCTTTATCCATTCATCAGTTGATGGACATCTGGGCTCTTTCCATAATTTGGCTATTGTTGACAATGCTGCTATAAACATTGCGGTGCATGTATTCCTTTGAATTAGTATTTTTTTAATCCTTTGGGTAAATATCTAGTAGTGCAACTGCTGGGTTGTTGGCAGTTCTATTTTTAACTTTTTGAGGAACCTCCATACCGTTTTCCAGAGTGGCTGTACCAGTTTGCATTCCCACCCACAGTGTAAGAGGGTTCCCCTTTCTCTGCATCTTCACCAACATCTGCTGCTTCCTGTGTTGTTAATTTTAGCCATTCTGACAGGTGGGAGGTGATATCTCATTGTGTTTTTTTTTTTTTAAGATTTTATGTATTTATTCGACAGAGAGAGAGACAGCCAGCGAGAGAGGGAACACAAGCAGGGGGAGTGGGAGAGGAAGAAGCAGACTCAGCGGAGGAGCCTGATGTGGGGCTCGATCCCATAACGCCAGGATCACGCCCTGAGCCAAAGGCAGACGCTTAACCGCTGTGCCACCCAGGCACCCCTCATTGTGGTTTTGATTTGCATGTCCCTCATGATAAGTGATGTTAAGCATTTTTCATGTGTCTGTTAGCCATCTGTATGTCTTCTTCGGAAAAATGTCTATTCATGTCTTCTGCCCATTTTTTAACTGGATTAGTTGTTTTTTGGGGTGTTGAGTTTTATGAGTTCTTTATATATTTTGGATATCAATCCTTTATCAGATATGTCATTTACAAGTATCTTCTCCCATTCCAAAGGTTGCCTTTTAGTTTTGTTGATTGTTTCCTTTGCTGTGCAGAAGCTTTTTATCTTGATGAAGTCCCAATAGTTTACTTTTGCTTTTGTTTCCCTTGCCTAAAGCTACAACTTTATACCACTACAAATCCACTAAAAAATGATAAAATTGAGTAGACAGACACTTCCAAGTATTGGAGAGGATGTGGATGGCCTACAATTTTATATATTGTTGGTGGGAATATACTATAATACTTTGGAAAACCGTTTGGCACTATGTATGTATGTATGTATGTATGTATGTATGTATGTATTCATATTTACTTATTCTTTTAAAGATTTTATTTTACGTAATCTCTACATGGGCCTTGAACTCACAACCATGAAATCAAGAGTTGCATGCTCTACTGACTGAGCCAGCCAGGCACCCCATTTTTTAAATAAAATTAAACATTATCTTACCATATGATCCAGGAAATCTACTCTTACGTATTTCCCTAAGAAATGAAAACAAATGTCTACGCAAAGATTTGAACGCAAAAGTTCATAGCAGTTTTATTTGTAATGGCTGAACTGGAAACAATCTAAATATCCATCAACAAATGAATAAAGTTGGTGGTATATTCATACAATGAAATACTACTCTGCAATATAATGGAGTGAATAATATAGATGCATCTCAAAAACAACTTGCTGACCAAATGTTAAGCCAGAAACAAAAGAGTACATATAATTGCTTTATTTAAAACTCTAAAAAAATTGAATCTATTGTGACAGACAATAGATTGTGGGTTGCCTGGGGCCCATGTGGAATTGACTGAGGGGGATTGTCAAGGGAATTTTTGGAAAGGTAATTAAAATATTTGACATCTCAATTGTGCTGGTGGTTACATGGGTATATAAATTTGTCAAAACTCATTGAAATGTTCACTAAAAATGGGTGCTCATTCTATTGTATGTGAACTGTACCACAATCAAATTTATTTTTTAAAAATCAGTAGCTTTCTTATATGTCTGCAAAAACTAATTAGAAAATGTTATGAAAAAATCTATTAATAACATCAATAAAAAACACAAAATACCTAAGAAAAAAACTATGAATTTAACTTAGATCTTTCTAAAAATGATAAACACTGTACAACTTAAGATAACGCCTAAATAATTGGGGAGATGTCTCAATATTATAAAGGTTTCACCTCTCCTCCAAAATAATTTATTAAAATGTTGCTATGCCAATTAAAATATTCTCAGGAGTTTTCACTGAAATTGACAAGCTGATTCTAAAATTCATTTGGGAGAATAAGAGCTTAGAATGAAAAACCAAGTAAATGTAAAAAAGAAGATATTGTTTTTGTAAACGCAAAATGGTTCAAACCTTAGAATAGTGACACAGAAATAGACAAAACAGATTGGAAGAAAACAGAACACAAAGTATAAAAACAAATCTATGGGATTTGTTACATGATAAAATCAACATTTCAGATCAATGGGGACAAGAAAGAAATTTTCTATAAATGGTGTTGAAACAACTACCTATTCATGTGGAAAAGAATGTAGCTAGATCCTCACATGTAATAAGCTCTAACTATTTTAAAAGAATTTTAAAAAATTAACTTTAAAGTAATGAGAATAAAATATAAAAGAATATATTTGTGATCATAAGTTAAAAAGGACCTTTTGAATGACACATAGAAAGGCATTAAACAGAAACAGAAATATTGATAAATTTGATTACATTAAAAACCCTTTGTATAGCAAAAGCAGTTACACTCTGCTTCCCCATGCCCTCATTTTTCTTTTAGATTTTCAAGGTCAAGGAATGGTTTTATGTATTTGCTCTTCTATCTGTTGGAAATAATAAAATACCCTTTTTAGAGAAAAAGAAAGTCACCATAAGCAAAGTTAAATATCTAGTTGTGTACTAGGACAAGATATTTGCAATACCTGTAACAAAACACTGAAATAATCAATAAGAAAGAAAAGAATAACTCAACAGAAAAAAAGAAAAACGGTATGAAGAGGCTAGTATAAAAATACTCAAGCACATTAGTAAATGCATATTCAAACAACAATGAAATATCATTTTTCATCACCAGATTGGAAGAAATCATAAAAGTTTGGTAATATCAAGAATTTGCAAGGATGTGAAAGGATAACAATTATTTTCATACCCTGCAGGTGATAGGGCAAATTGGTATGTGTTGAAGGCATTTTGATAGTATCCATCAAAACTAAAAATGCACATAACCTAGGTAACTATCCTAGAAGAACTCACATTTGTGCAAAATGAGACAAATAAAATGTATTTGTTGTAACACTGTAAATAAAATCTGGTCTTATCATACAATGTAACACTATACAACAATTAAACAAGTGAACTACATTTTTTAATATGTATAATCTCAAGAATACTGTTGAGTAAAAAAGAGAAAATTGCAAAGAAAGTGATACATTCTTTGATATGATTTATACAATATATATGTACACAGTAGATATATCCCTGGAAAACAGAGTATTATTTTATGTATTTTCATATAAATCATATGGACTGTTAATTTTATAGGTCTAGAATGATAACATAAAACTCATAAAAGTTGTTACTTTGGGTAGGGGTATAGGCACTACAATTTGAAGGCATGTTAAAAGGCTTTTTACTTTTGTATGTAAAGTTCTAATTTTTCAAAAGTAAAATGCATTTGGGTATTACTTTTATAATAAAAATTAATTTTAAAGAATCCACTGAACTTTACTATATATTCAGATGGATAAGTAGAGGCAAAAGGTAAATGCACTGAAAAATGAAAATGAGTTTAGGATCTAGAGAGAGTTATTATAGACTATTATTCTGAGGAATTGGGACATGAAGGGAAATGAACAGTGGGTAAAAATAGATGGGACATTGGATATAGAGAGTGTTTTTGTTATAATATCTATATCTATACAAAGTCTCTCTCACGTATGTATATGATATATACATACAATGTATAAGGAACCATTGGATGGGTTAAAAAGTAGAAATAGATCATAGTATAGGAGCGAAGGAATAAACTGATGAAGTGAATTATCTTGCCCTAAACATTTAGGGACTATGTATGCATGTTTGTTAAGGATATGGTAGATTTAGGACATGGCTCTGCTTCTGACCAACCAATTTTCAAGGTTTTCTACCACTGTGAAAAGAATTTTAATGAGAAATTTGTCTATATAATATTCTGATTATTTTGATAATTTTAAACCAAGCATTCCTAACTGGATATTTTTGTAAAGAAAAATGAGAAAAAGTTACCCCAACAGAAATCCCCATTGCCAGGGAAAATTCATAAGGAAGTGGGAAATAACAGCAGTTGAACATGCCTCCATGAGGCATGGACCAATAGCCAACCTGAAACAAACTCTCTTCAAATGTTTCAAAGCCTGGAATATAAAAATAATCACATTTAGACAAGCTTATAATGGCCAACAAGAAAATTATTTTAAGTATGTCAGATTGGATCATAAACTATTTCACATTTTATAAAATGTTGTATCTAAATTATTTTAAAAGATCCATTTGTCTGTAATTAAATAACTATTTCTACCTTCCTTAATCTTTCTTGTAAATAGTATAATGAAAGTAATCTATAGATTTCCATCAGTTAACTTTTAGAAATGACCTGCTTGATTAATTTAATAATTATAATAGAAAATATCAATGTGCCAAAAGAGAAAATCACGTAAAGAGAGCATAACTCACTAAAAGGGAGAACTTTAAAATTTTTTTCATTGGTTCGATTTTTCTACTGGAGCATACAATAAATTATCACTGCTTTTATGTTCTTTTTTTTTTTTTTAAGATTTATTTATTTATTTGACAGAGAGAGAGAGAGAGAGTGCAGAAGCAGGGGGAGCTGCAGAGGGAGAGGGAGAAGCAGGCTTCCTGATGCAGGGGGCTCCATCCCAGGACCTTGGGATCATGACCTGAGCGGAAGGCAGATGCTCAACCGACTGAGCTACCCAGATGCCCCTGTCTTCATGCTCTTGAGATGTTTCCACTAAACTCATATATTTGCTGTTTGACTACTATTATACTCATGAATAGTCATCTTTTTAAAGCCCAAATAGATTTATGATTCCTAGATATTAATGTTTTAAGAAATATTTTTAAAAGATTAGCTTCTACAATAATGCAAAGGTAATCAGGCACATACTTCTGTGGTGGGGGGAGTCATGAAACAAAAATATTACCAAAATTCTTAACCCTTCTGAAAAACAAAACAAAAGAAAAGCAAAAACAGTTTAGGAGTGGACCTTATCCTTTAACTTAAAAGTAAACAGTTCTCCATAGAAAAGCTGCAGCTCCCAAATACAAATGCCGTACAAGCATTTCTACCAGCCTCTAATATTTAAAATATTTTTTTCAAGATATAATTAGAAATCTACCTGTGGATCGAGTCCAAGCCCAGCTTGTATTAGGATAATGGTAAGGGCAGTGTTTCTTAAAGTTGAAGACCACATGTTATTAACACGGATGTAATTACTGAGGAATGGAACATTCCTGACAGTAAAACCAGCCAGTAACATCCCTTAAAAGAAAGAAAATAAAGCATGTCGGATTCAGTTCATTTTTCTAAGTTAGTAAAGAGAAATGTTTAATTTCTCTTCTTCAAATACACCACGTCTCATTGCTTTGGTGAATGGCAGCTTATATACAAATAGAGGAGGCAGCGTAAGTCAAGGAATGGAGATAAGAACTGACATATCTCAAAAGGCTACAACAAGTAATTCAGTGTTGTTGGAACATAAAGGGCAAGGATGGGAGTGGGAGAATGGGCAGGAAGGGCCAGATAATATAAAGCTACCCCCCTGCAGCCTCCATTCCCACTGCTTTGGTAGAGTAACGCACCATAGGAAAGTTTTAGGAGGAAGTGACATAATGAGTCTTGTATTCTCTATGTGATGGTCTTGATGAATTAGATAGACAAAACTGGAGGAGAGAACAATTAGAAGGCTCTGTCATGTGGTAGGAGAAGAAAGGGAAGAATGAAGGGAGAGGGTAAACAGAAGTGGGAATGAACCACGAGAGACTATGGACTCTGAGAAACAAACTGAGGGTTTCAGAGGGGAAGGGGGGTGGGGGATTGGGCTAGGCTGGTGGTGGGTATTAAGGAGGGCATGTATTGCATGGAGCACTGGGTGTTACACGCAAACAATGAATCATGGAACACTACATCAAAAACTAATGATGTACTGTATGGTGACTAACATAACATAATAAAAAAAAAAAGAAAAGAAAGAAAAGAAGGCTCTGTCATAGTCCACTGAAGAGCTGGGAAACAAATAGCCTAAACTAGGGCAAGAGTGGGTTTTGGAGAAAAAAAATTCAATAAATACTTAGCAGGTGCTGAAAGGGTATCGTGGACATAGAAAGGGTCTTAGAAATAGGATGGAGTGATTATCTTTAATGACAGTGTACTGAATATTTGGGTGTATTGAATACTTAGAAGATATGAGACACTGCTAATAGAAGTTCTTCCACTAATTTTCCTCTGTCCAGATGGAGAGTTACATAATGATGGTAATGAAGAAATAGGATATAATACTAGTTAGGCAGATGACGCACCCATGAATGTACATAGTGGAGATACCCAAATAGCTTACTCAAAAACCATAAAACCTCCTTATGCCCTAATCACTACAGTATTTGAATCTTAAATTGTATTTGAGTTAGGTTATCCACAGAAAAATTCAGTCTTCCCAAATATTTCTTTTTCTACAATATATTTAAAATTTTAAAAAGTCTTATAAAACAATAAAGAAACAGGAATCATATATTGAATATATTTAAATTATTTCAAAAATATATTTCAGAAAAAAATCTCTGTGCTCATGTGTAGAAATAGTTTTATAAATGAGCTATATGCACACATATAAATATATACATAAAGATCATATTACATTGAAATATTTCTAAATTATATCTATTCTGACTAGAGTATGTTCATAATTTACATATAGTTAATAACAAAGAAATAAGAGCTAACTGTACACTTACCAAGAAGAGGTGGAAGGTGAGGCACTGAAGGTATTCTAATGAGTTCCAAAAGTTTCCCCCCAATAATGGCACTATAAAAGATAATTAATAGTCCAAATAAATTTCCACCAGGGAGAACTTCAGGGCCTGAGAATGACCACGCTGCGCACCATACCATAAAAAATGCAACTCCTGAAATATAAAAAAAGCATATATCCATATATCTACATAGACATAGATACATACGTACAAGAGATGAATTCTATTTTATCAAATATCGTATTAATAGTCCCATATAACGAATGATACATAGCATAGACTAATGTTGATTGCTAGCATAATTAAAGAAATATCTGTTTAACCTATATTCTAAAGTCTCTATCAATTTATGGGACAAGTTTTTAACAAAGTATTATTATTATTTTTCTGAGAATACTTCAAATATGCTTAATAATACAAGACAACCAATATTCTCTTTTTATTTTTATTTGCATTTATTCTGTGCAGAATTTACTCCCAGGCCATAAGTTTTTGTTTCTTCAGTTTCTTCTGGGATATCTTTTTCTTCTGTGCAACCTCCTCTTCTGGTTTAGGAACAATCAGCTCTTTTTCAGTAAGGATCACCCTGATGTGTCAAGGAGAGCTCATGTAGGGGTTAATCCGACCATGAGTCCTATAAATTCTGTGCTGCATCTTGGGGGCTTTGTTCACCCAGATGTGCTCAATGACCAGACAATCGACATCTAAGCCCTTAAGTTCAGCATTACTCTCTGAATTTTTACACATGTGCAGTAAAAATTCAGCACTCTTCTTGGGCCACCAACCCTGTGTCCAGCCCCACTGTTTGGCCTGGGCACACCTACCAACTCTATCATGGTAATGAAGGAATGGCACACACTGCTTCCACAAAGTGACGTCTTTCAGATACTTGGTGACTTTTCAAATATGCATACCCTTGATGGCCTGGGGAGCTTCACATGTGTTCTTAAAGTGAATACACAGATTTGAACCTCTTGATTTGCATGATTTTGTAGGGTTTTCTGGGTCAAGTGAATAGTGGACCATTTTCAGAGGTCACCTCAGGCCACTTAGGGGAAGAGCCAAAGTATTATTACTTTAAAAAAATATTTTAAAAGTGTATGTGAGTACTTTAAAGTACTAAACTGTTCTCATAATATATGATATTTAAAAAATGTTATGGTAATATTATAAGCTTTACTTCATTTTATATCTTAGAGTAGCTTTTGTTTCTTACATTCCACATGAGTGAAATCATATGGTATTTGTCTTTCTCTGACTGATTTATTTTGCTTAGCATAATACACTCTGGCTCCATCCATGTCATTGCAAATGGCAAGATTTCATTATTTTTGATGGCTGAGTAATATTCAATTATATATCTGTATCTATATATCTATATCTATATCTATATATATCACATCTTCCTTATCCATTCATCAGTTGATGGACATTGGGCTCTCTCCATAGTTTGGCTATCATTGATAATGCTGCTGTAAACATCAGGGTGCATGTACCCCTTCAAATCTGTATTTTTGTATGCTTTGGGTAAATATCTAGTAGTGCAATTGCTGGATTTTAGGATAGTTTTATTTTTAACTTTTTGAGGAACCTCCATACTGTTTTCCAGAGTGGCTGCACCAGTTTGCATTCCCATGAACTGTGCAAGAGGGTTCTCTTTTTTCTTCATCCTTGTCAACACCTGTTGTTTCTTGTGTTGTTAATTTTAGCCATTCTGACAGGTGTGAGGTAGTATCTCATTGTGGTTTTGATTTTTACTTCCCTGAGAGGAGCATTTATTAAAAAAAAAAAAAAAAGCCAGGGTTTTGTGTAGGACTGGTGAAAGTCTGAGGCCTTCCTGCCTGGGATCACTATCACTCCTTCCCTCATTTTCCCTCACTTACTTCATTTGGGAAAAACTTTAGTTTTACCAGCATGGTGCTAGATTAAAAATCAGCTGCTTTGTTGCCAGAGGAGGTGGAGAAGATTTGATATGGAATGGAGGGAGAAAACCCGTGACTTTGCTGGCTAAAAATGGCAGATTGGTTTCAGAACTGGCAGAAAAAAACATGCAGTGGTGGTAGTTTGAGGTTGCAGTTCAAGTTGATATGAGTAGCAGACAAGCTAAAAATTTAACTAGGAGATCTTAGATATGACAGAGTCAGAAAGGTTGAGGTAAGTTCTCCACATATCTATGGCTGATTGGGAAAGTATGCAAGTGCAGAGAAGACTCAGACAGTATGGCAAAAAGTAAAAAATAAATAATAATAATAATAATAATAATAATAATAATAATAATAATAATAATAATAATGTGAGACTTGATTACCAGCAGCAATTTTGAATGCCTTCTTCAACCCACCTACAGATCACTTGGCAGAGGTTGGAAGCCTTATTGGCTTGAACACAATGTCTCCCCTAAATCATTAGGTGACTATTAAGCTGTGCAGACAAAAGAGAAACTCCTAGGAAGACAGGCTAAAAACAAATAAACAAAAACTAAGAGACGTCAGCTGCTGCAAACCATGGGGCAGAATGATTCCACCAATATAAGTACATGCAAATTACCCAAACCACCACCACTGCCACCACCACCACCACCACCTTAAGAAAATAAAACTGAATTCAAAGTTGCTGTAATGTGTAACTAAAATGTTTCATTTTCAACCTCAACTTACTAGACATGCAAAGAAATGGGAAAATACGACCCATATTCAGAAGAAAAAAAGCAGTCAATAGACAATGAGTAAATGAATCCAGGTGTTGGATTTACAAAGTTTTCAAAACAGCCATTTAAAAAATTTTCAAATAATGAAAATGTAACATTTCATTTAATAAAGAATATCAGTAAAGAGATAAAATTTATTTAAAAATGGAAATCTGGAATTGAAATGTACAATTGAAATGAAAAGTTGACAAGAGAGGCTCAACAGCATTTTTAAGCTTGTGAAAGAAAATATCAGTGAACTTGAATATAGATCAACAGAGATTAATTAATCAATCTGAAAAACTAAAGGAAAAATGGAATAAAGAAAAATGAACAGAGCCTCAGACACCTATGGGATACTATCAAGAGTACTAATACCTGCATAACAGAAGCCCCAGGAGGAGAAGGGAAAGATACAAAGGGGCTGAAATATATTTGAAAATATAATGTCTGAAAACCTCCCAAAGTTAATAAAAAAAAAAACATTAACTTACAGATGTAAGAAGCTCAACAAATCCCAAGTAGAATAAGCACAGGAGATCCACACCTAGAGATATCATCATTATCAAATTGTTAACAACAAAAGACAGAAGGAAAATCTTGGAAGTGGCAAGAAAATGACTCATCATGTACAGGGGAACACTAATGCAATTAAGAGCAGCATTTTCATCAGAAAAAACAAAAGCCAAAAGGCAGTGATATTTCAAAAGTGCAGAAAAAGGGGAACCTGGGTGGCTCAGTCAGTTGAGCATCAGACTCTTGATCTCAGCTCAGGTCTTGATCTCAGGATTGTGAGTTCAATTCCTCCACCCAGTGTGAAGCCTACTTAAAAAAAAAAAAGTGCAGAAAAAAACCTGTCAATCAAGAATTCAATATCTAGTAAGACTATTCTTCAAAGTGAAACTGAAATAAAGATATTCCCAGACAAACAAAAATGGAAAAAATTCACCCCCACCAATGAAATACTAAAGAAAATGTTGTAAGTTGAAAGGAAATGACAAAAGATGGTGATTTGGATCAATAAGAAGCAATAAAGGGCACTGGAAATGGTAAATAAATATCTAAGTATAGATGATTGTGTGTATGTATACATATACATATATATGTATATTTTTTTAAAAAGTTAAGATTATTAAAAGCAATAAGTATAACAAAATAAATAAGTATAAAAGATTGTGTGTGTATATATATGTATATATATATATATACACATTCATTTTAAAAAAGCTAAGATTATTAAGAGCAATAAGCATAACAAAATATTGTTGAGTTTACAGCATATAGAGGTCTATTGGCTCAAAGCTGCTATACAACACAGGAATTAAATCAATATTAAACTGAAGTAGATCATGAAAAGTGAAGAAAATTATTATAATCCACGAGAAATCACTAAAACTAAAACCTCTAAAATATAGCTAAAAAATCAACAGGGAAATTGAAATAGTGCACTAACAATATTTGGTTAGCACAAAAGAAGGAGTAAAGAATGAACAGAAAAAACAAAAGACATGACACTTACAGAAAACAAGTAACAAAATGGTAGACATAAGTCCAACTATATGAGTAATTATGTTAAATATGAATGGTCTAAATTCAAAAGGCAAAAATTATCTTACTGGATTTAAAAAAAATAGTAAGATCCAAATACTTGGTGTCTACAAGAAACATACTTTGGATGAAACAGGCTGAATGTAAAAAGAAGAAAAAGACATATTATGCAAACAGTACTCATGAGTCAAAGAAGTAAACATAAGGGGAATTACAACATATCTTAAAGTGAATAAAAATGAAAACACAGCATATCAATATTAGTGGGATGTGATGGGCACACATGGAAATGTATAGCTTTAAAATATTAGAAAGAAAGAATTATCTAAAATTGGCAATAAAAACTTCCACCTTAACAACTTACAAAAAGAGAAGTAAATCAAACCAAAAGTAAGTAGAATGTATGAAATAAAAAAGATTGAAGTGGAAAATAAATAGAAAACAAAAACATTAGAGAAAAACAATGAAATAAAAATTAATTATTTGAGGTCAATAAAATAGATGTCTCTGGCTAGACTGACAAAGGAAAAAGAAGGTACAAATGAAGAAAATCAGGAATTAAAGAGGAAAAATCACCATAGGCTTTAGAGAAATTAAAATAATGCAAAGGAAATATTGTAAACAACTTCAAGCTAAAAATTAGATAACTAGATAAAATAGACAAATTCTGAGAAAGATATAAATTACCAAAACTGATTCAACAAGAAAGGAAAATAGAAATATACGATTAAACAATTCTGCTTCTAAGTATTTATCCAAAGAAAATAAAACCAGTAAGTCAAAAAGATATACGCACCCTCCTCATGTTCACCGCAGCATTATTTACAATAGCCAAGATAGGAAAACAACGTAAGGGAAAACAACGTAAGTATACATTTAAGGGTGAATGGATAAATTGTGGTATATATAATGGAACATTTTTCAATCATAAAAAAGAAAAAACTTGGGGTGCCTGGCTGGCTCAATTGGTGGAGCATGCGACTCTTGATCTCTTGGAGTTGTGAGTTTGAGCCCCATTCTGGGTGTAGAGATTACTTAAAAATGAAATCTTAAAAAAAAAAGAAAAGAAAAGAAAGGAAAGGAAAAAAAAACAAAACAAAAAACTTTTGCCATTTGAGACAACATGGATGGACCTTGAAAGTATTATGCTAAGTGAAGTAAGTCAGACAAAGTAAGACAAATACTGCATGCTCACTTATATATGGAATCTAAAAATCAAGCTTATAGATACAGAGAACAAACTGGTGGTTGCCAGAGGCATGGTTGAGGGGTTGGCAAGATGGGTGAAGGGGGTCAGAAGTTACAAACTTCCAGTTATAAAATAAATAAGTTATTGGGGTGTAATGTACAGCATGGTGACTATAGATACTGTATTATATATTTGAAAGTTGCTAAGAGAGTAGAACTTAAAATTTATCATTACAAGAAAAAAAGGTTTCTATGTATGATGATGGATGTTTACTAGACTTATTGTGGTGATCATTTTGTAATATATACAAACATAGAATCATTATAGTGTGCACCTAAAACTAATATAAGGTTATATGTCAATTATACCTCAATTTAGAAAATTAAAAAAAAAGCCAAATTGAGACATTTTCAGACAAAAGCTGAAAGAATGCTAGAAGACTTATACTACAAAGAACATTACAAGAAGTTCTTTAGACTGAAGGGGAAGAATTCCACATGAAAATTCAGATTGCCAGAAAGAAATGGAGAGAACCAGAGAATGTAAATATGTGGACAAATATGAGACTTTTTTTTAACTTAAAAAAAAGACTTTTGGCTTTTTAAAAGCAAATGTAGAAGTAAGAATATATATATAAATGTAGAAGTAAAAATAAGAATGTAGAAGTAAAAATATATATAAATCTTGCACAGAGGGCCTAGGAGGGATAAATAAAGTCACATTGCTGTAAGGCTCCTTTATATTGATGTGAGTGATGACCACAGGATATTTAGGCTTATAGTAAGTCTTATAGTTGGGTAGTGTTAGTTCTCTAGCTTTTAATTTTTCTCCTTTGATACTGCGTTGGCCCTTCTTGGTCTTTTGCCTCTCTATATAAACCTCAGAATGAGTTTGTGGGCATCCACAAAGTAACTTGTTGGGATTTTGATTGGGGTTGTGTTGAATCTATGGATCAAGTTGGAAAGAACTGACATCTTGACAATATTGAGTCTTCCATGAACAAGGAAAATCTGTGCATCGATTTAGTTCTTCTTTTAATTCTGTCACTCGAGTTTTGCAGTTTTCCTCATGTAGATCTTGTACATATTTTGTTAGATTTCTACCTAGGATTTTATTTTTAGGGATACTATCGTAAATAGTGATGTATTTTTAATTTCAAATCCCATTTGTTCGTTGTTGGTTGGTACATATGAATAACTGACTTTTGTATATTAACTTTTTATCCTGCAATCTTGTTATGCTTGCTTATTTGTCCCTGGAGTTTTCTTCTTGATTCTCTTAATTTTCTACACAATCATGTCATTTGTAAACAAGGGCAGCTTTATTTCTTCCTTCCCAATCTGATACGGTTTGTTTTTGCTTTTCTTATTCTATTAGCTAGGACTTATAGTACAATATTGAAAAGGAGTGGTGAGAGAGGGCATCCTTGTCTTATTCCTGATGTTAGGGGGAAAGCTTCTAGTTTCTCACCATTTACTGTGATGGTGGCTATATATTTTTAGTTGATTTATTTTTTTTTTTATCAAGTTGAGGAAGTTTCCTTCTGTCTGTAAATTATGATGGATGTTGGATTTTATCACACGTTTTTCCTGCACCTATTATCATTATATGATTTTTCTTCTTTAGCCTGTTCATGTTATGGATTACAATCATTCATTTTCAAATATGAACCAAATTTGCATAACTAGAATAAATCTCCTATGGTTGTAGGATATACAATTCTTTTTATATATTGTTAAGTTTGATTTATTAATATTTTGTTGCAGATTTCTGCTTCTGTGTTTATCAGGGATATTGGTCTGTAGTTTTCTTTTTTGTAATGTCTTTGATTTGGGTATGAGGCTAATGCTGACCTCATAAAATGATTTGGGAACTATCCCTCTGCTTCTATCTTTGGGAAGAGATTGTAGAGAAGCATAATTTCTTTCCTAAATGTTTGGTAAGATTCATCAGTGAAGCCATTTAGGTCTGGTGCTTTTTGTTTTGGGAGGTTATTAATTATTGATTCAATTTATGTAATAGATATATATATACATTTTTTTAAGATTTTATTTATTTATTCAACAGAGATAGAGACAGCCAGCGAGAGAGGGAACACAAGCGGGGGGAGTGGGAGAGGAAGAAGCAGGCTCATAGCAGAGGAGCCCGATGTGGGGCTCGATCCCATAACGCCGGGATCACGCCCTGAGCCGAAGGTAGACGCTTAACCGCTGTGCCACCCAGGCGCCCCAATAGATATATTTCTATTCAGATTGTCTATTTCTTCTTCTGTATATTTTGGCAGATTGTGTTTTTCAAGGAATTGGTCCATTTCTTCTCGATTATCAAATTTGTGGGCTAAGAGATGTTCACACTATTCCTTTATTATCTTTTTAAGGTCCATGGGATCTGTAGTGATGTCCCCTCTTTAATTTCTGATATTAGTGGATTATGTCTTCTTTGTGTTTTTCTTACCCTAGCTAGAGGCTTACTGAGGGTATCAGTCTTAGGAAAGAACCAGCTTTTGGTTTCATTGATTTTTTGCTATTGTTTTAAATTTCAATGACATCTGCTCTAGTTTTTGCTATTTCTTTTCTTCTGTTTACTTTGGGTTTCATCTGCTCCTTTTTCAGTTTCCTAATGTGGAAGCTTAGAAGATTGATTTTAGATCTTTATTCTTTTCTAAAATGTGCATTCAATGTTATAAATTTTCCTCTAACACTGCTTTCATCACAAATTTTCATAAGTTGTATTTTCATTTTCATTTAGTTCCAAATATTTTAAAATATCACTTGAGGTTTCCATGTATTATTTAGAAATGTATTGTTTAATCTCCAAGTATTCTAGGATTTTCCAGCTGCCTTTCTTTTGAATTTTAGTTTAAATCCTTTATGGTCTGAGGGTATACACTGTATGATTTTTATTCTTTTAGATTTATTTAGGTGTTTTGTCTGTGTATGACAGAATGTGGTCTATCTTAGTGAATGTTCCCTGTGAGCTTGAGAATAATGCATATTATGCTATTGTTAGATGAAGTAGTCTATAAGTGTTCATTATATTCTGTTGATTGATGGTGTTGTTGAGTTCAACTATGTCCTTACTGATTTTCTGCCTGTTGGATCTGTCCTTCTCTGAGAGACCATTGAAGTCTCTAACTATAATTGTGGATTCATATATTTCTTCTTGTAGTTCTTTCAGTTTTTGCTTCATGTGAATTGACACATGGGAACATGTCTGTTGTCAGACACATATACACATTAAGGATTATCATGTCTTCTTGGGAATTGACTCCTTTATCATTATGTAATACCCTCTTTATCCCTGATAATATTCCTTACTCTGAAGTCTGCTGTCTGAAATCAATATTTCATCTTTCTTTTACTAAGTGTTTACATGGTATATCTTTCTTCATCCCTTTACTTGTATGTGTCTTTATATTAAAAGTGGTTTCTTATAGACAACATATAGCTGGATCTAGGGTTTTTAAAAAAATATTTTATTTTTAGGATTAAAAAAATTATTACATTCGATTAGTCAGCATATAGTACATCATTAGTTTTTGACATAGTGTTCAATGATTCATTAGTTGCGTATAACACCCAGTGCTCATCACAACACGTGCCCTACTCATCACCCAGTTACCCCATCCCCTGACCCCCCTCCCTTCTGTAACCCTCAATTTGGTTCCTGGAGTCTAGAGTCTCTCACGGTTTGTCTAGGTTTTTTGATACACTGACAATTGGTCTTTACTGGTATATTTAGACCATTGACATTTAAAACTATTATTAATAAAGTTAGATTAATATCCACCATGTTTGTTACTGTTTGCTATTTATTGCCCCTATTCTTTGTTTCTATTTTTTGTCTTTTTACCTTCTGTGGCAATTAACTGATCATTTTATATACTTATATTTTCTCTCCATTCTTAGCATATCAATTATACTTATTTTTTCATTTTCTTTTAGGGGTTGTCCTACAGTTTATAATATACATCTACAACTAATCGAAGTCCACTTTCAAATAACACTACCACTTCATGGGTAGTACAAGTACCTTATAAAAACAAAATATTCTATTCCTAATTCCTTCTTCCTGTTTCTTGTATCACTGCTTTCATTCATTTTACTTATGCATTAGCTATAATCAGTGAATATATTTTTGCTATTATTGTGAACTGTTCTCTGTTCAATTAAAGAATATTAAAAAATGCTTTTGTCTTACCTTCACTTATTCCTTCTCTGATGCTCTTCCTTCTTTATGTAAATCTGGATTTCTGATTTAATTTTTTTCTCTCTGAAGAATTTCTTTTAACATTTTGCAAGGCAGATTTACTGGTTTGATTTTTTTTTTTTAATTTGAGAAAATCTTTATTTCTCTTTCACTTTTTTTTTTTTTTTTTTAATTTGGGGGTGAGGGACAGAGGAAGAAAGAGAGAGAGAATCTTAGGCAGGCTCCATGCCCAGCACAGAGCCTGATGTGAGGCTCAATCTCACAACCCTGAGATCATGACCTCAGATAAAAAATCAGACGCTTAACTGACTGAGCCACCCGGAGCCCCTCTCCTTCATTTTTGAATGATAATTTTGTAGCATACAGAATTTTAGGTTAGTGTGTTTTTGTCTCAACACTTTAAATACTTCATTTCACTCTCTTTTTGCTTACATTGTTTCTGCAGATAAGTCAGATCTAATTTTTACCTTTGCTACCCTATCAGTAAAGTATTTTTCCCCCCTCTGGCTTCTTTCAAGACTTTTAAAAATCTTTGATTTCCTGTAGGTTGAATATGATATACCCAGGTGTAGTATTTTTGTTTGTTTATTTGTTTGTTTTTTGGTATTTATCCTGCTTGGAATTCTCTGAGCTTCCTGGATCTGTGTTTTTTCTATCTGACATTAATTTGGGGGAAGTTCTCAGCAATTATTGCTTCAAATAGTTCTTCTGCTGCTTTTTCTCTTCTGCTACTCCTATTATGTTTTGTAGTTGTCCCACAGTTCTTGTATATTCTGTTCCTTTTTTTCAATCTTTTTTTCCTCTTTACTTTTCAGCATTGGAAGTTTCTATTGACAGATCCACAAGCTCAGAGATTCTTTTGTCAGCTGTATACAGTTTATTAATGAATGCATCAAAGACATTTGTTTCCATTAGTGTTTTTGATTTCTAGCATTTCTTTTTAGTTCTTTCTTAGAACTTCTATCTCTCTGCTTACATTACCCTTCCATTCTTATATGTTTACTTTTCCATTGGAGCCCTTAGTATATTAGTCATAGTTGTTTTAAATTTATAGTCTGATAATTCCAACATACCTGCAATATCTGGGTCTAGTGATGCTTTGTCTCTTCAAACTATTTTTTTGCTTTTTAATACATCTTACATATTTTTGCTTAAAAGTGAATATATCATCCTGGGTAAAAAGACCTTTGGTAATATAGTGGTAAGCTGTGAAGGAAGGGGAAGACTTTCTATAGAGTTCTGAACCAGTCTTTACTGAGCCTGTGCTCCTGGGCTGTGAACCTCACAAGTGCCTTTCAGTTGTTTTTGTTTTTTTTCCCCTACCCCATTAGGTTTTATAGGATAGCTAGTGGGCGTTATATAGAGGGGGCAAATTTGGGTTATTTCTCTTTTCCCAGGTCAGTTGGTTCCAATAAAATCCCCATACGTTAGGTTCTGATAAAACAGTTTCTCTTGAGGGAAGGTATTTTTAAGAAGAGCAGAAAGCTCTGGTATACTGCATATGATACCTTCTCCCTCCCCCTGCCAGATGGCTCCTGGAGGTAAAACTCACAAAAATGTGTTTCCCACACCATGAGTGGCCTACCGCCCTCAGACTTGTCCACACTAAGTCTCTAGCCAATTTGTCAATTACGGTTTAGGTTTACCTACCCTAGTTCTGGTTCCCACAGAGGTTTTTGCTCTGGTAATTTATGATTCTCTGCATCCACATGCTGTCTCCAATTCTGGGGGCAGTTATTTGCCCTCTACCCTTATTTCTTTGGTGTAACTAAGAAGAGTTGTTAATTTTTCAGTTTGTTTAGCTTTTTATATGTTAAGGTGGAGTGATTATGCTGGACCAGAAATTGGAAGTGTCTGGGATATTTTTTTTGAGCTCTAAAGTTTCAAGACTGCTTACTTCATAACACTGATGATAAGATTTTAATGGAGAAATTCTGGCCCAAAGATTATTTGAAAATCATAGCTAGATTTATAATAAAGCTTTCCTTTAATTTATTTAAAGGAAAAACAACTTTATGAAAATAGTTATAAAGTAACTTTTATTGAAAATAAAGTATCTTTATTGAAAGTAAACTTAAACAAAAAAGGAATAATAGCCTAAAACCTACACCTATTCCCCTAGAATATCCATTTCTTTGGAACTAGGCAAGCTACCACCCGAGTAAAAGACATAAATAGTGTGATTAAAAGTGATGAGACTGATTCCTACATGTAGTTGAGAGTTTAGATTCCCTACTAAATTAATTTATATGCACTATGGGATTGGTGAACTAAATATGATTTATAGAGAAACTGAAGCTGTATCTCCATTATCTAGAATATATGCTATTATCTAGAAAATATGTTTTAAGAGTTTCTTTAGTGCATGTAGAGTGTATGGGTGTGTGTGTGAGAGACAGAGATAAGACACAGACAGACAGATGAATATGGAGACAGAGAGACAGAGACAGAAAAAGAGAATACAAGAATATACACCCCTCCAAGATAGAAACATGGAAGATCCTTTTCCTATAAATTTCTCTAAACTTGAAAAATCAAAAATAACAAAAACAAAGGGGAAAACCAGTTAGGGACCCAAGTATGTTTGTAGTTTCAATACTGGTGTTATAAACTCCTAAATTATTTCCTGAGCAAACTGTAGTTCTCAATCTCAGTGGATAATCTTTGGTGACCAATATATTTTCCTCTCTTCACGGGCCCTGACCCTACTCCTAACAACTGCTGTATAGATAATGCCCACTAAAGACAGTATAGGGCCATGGGAATGTGCATGTAGAATCTATGTGCAGAAATTATATTTACAAAGGAGTTCAATCACCTTACACTGTCAGATGTTCAAGTTCAGCTTTAGAACCTTAAAAATATTGATGTTAATTAAAAAGCAACTTTTACTAAAGGAAAAATCAATTAATAAAATTTGGTTTCAAAAGTTTAAAGTTAGCAAGCAGCAAATAAAGTAAAA
The DNA here is from genome assembly GCF_024610735.1 of Ursus americanus. Lineage (NCBI taxonomy): Eukaryota > Metazoa > Chordata > Mammalia > Carnivora > Ursidae > Ursus > Ursus americanus. Next base: position 2,037,847 of record NC_142134.1, on the reverse strand, counting down.
TTTTAGGGGCGCCTGAGAGCTCAGTCAGATACAAGTGTCTGACTCTTGGTTTCTGCTTAGGTCGTGATCTCAGGGTCACGAGATCAAGTCCCACGTCAGCCTTGGCACTGGGTGCAGAGTCAGCTTGAGATTTTCTCTCCCTTTCCCTCTTCCCCTCCCCCAACTTGTGCATGTGCATGCTCTCTCCCTCTCAATAAATAAAATCTAAAAAAAAAAAGAAAATAAAGTTTTAAAACTTCAGTTACTTATCCTTCATGATACTTTAAACTAATTTTTGTTCTCTATAGGCTCTATACTTCTGGAGGCCAAAATCTCTCTAACTTAAATCGTATAGAATATCTAGGAAAAAATCAAGAAAATCTTTTATTAATATCAGGAGACAACTTATAAATATATGACAATGAGATGCTTTAAAATTTTAATGGTAAAGCAAATTTTATACAATTCTTTACAAGGCAGCAGCTTTTTAAAAATTTGGGTCCTAATTTTATTAAGAACCTTAATATTGTCAGGAGTATAATGTTCTTTCCAGCTGATTTAAAACTAAATATCAGGGGTGCCCGGGTGGCTCAGTTGGGTTCTATCCAACTGATGATTTTGGCTCAGGTCATGAGCTCATGGGTTGTGAGATTGAGCCCCACACTGGGCTCTGGGCTCTGTGGGAAGTCTGCTTGAGATTCTCTCCCTCTGCTCCTCCCTCAACTCACACTCACACTCACTCTTTCTCTCTCTCTCAAAATAAATCTTTAAAAAACTAAATATCAAAAGTAGGCTTTAAATAAAAATCTTTAATCAATGCCCATTCTTTCTCTCTCCCTCCCTCCCTCTCTTCCTTCCTTTTTCTTTTCTTTTCCCTTTCTTTTCTTTTTTCTTTCCTTCCTTCCTTCTTTCTTTCCCTTTCTTCATCTCTCCCTCCCTCCCTCCCTTTCTTCTTCTCTCCCTTCCTTCCTTCTTCCCTCCCTTCCTCCTTTCCCTTCCCTTTCCTCCATTCTTTCCCTTCCCTTCCTTCCTTTCCCTTTCCTTTCCCTTCCTTTCCCTTTCCTTCCTTTTCTTTCCCTTCCCTTCCTTCCTTTCCCTTTCCTTCCTTTCCTTTCCCTTCCTTTCCCTTCCTTCCTTCCTTCCTTCCTTCCTTCCTTCCTTCCTTCCTTCCTTCCTTCCTCCCACCCTCCTGCCCTGCCCTGCCCGGCCTTGCCTTGCCTTGCCTTTCAAGGAGGCTCCACACCCAATGTGGGGCTTGAACTCACAACCCTGAGATCAAGAGTTGGATGCTGTACTGACTGAGTCAGCCAGGCGCTCCTTAATCAATGCTGTTTCTTTTTTTTTTTTTTTTTTTTAAAGATTTTATTTATTTATTTGACAGAGATAGAGACAGCCAGCGAGAGAGGGAACACAAGCAGGGGGAGTGGGAGAGGAAGAAGCAGGCTCATAGCAGAGGAGCCTGATGTGGGGCTCGATCCCATAACGCCGGGATCACGCCCTGAGCCGAAGGCAGACGCTCAACCGCTGTGCCACCCAGGCGCCCCAATCAATGCTGTTTCTAATCCCCAAGATTTAATGTAAGAAGTCATGAAAAATATTAAAATATGTTAAGCAATCATTATTAGTTTTTGACAGAGTTAAGGAAATATTTCCTCTTTGTCCACATATTGTTTGTAATAAGAGCTGAAGTATACAGCAAATCTACAGATTTAGCAGTGGCTCTGTTGGGTTTGTGTTTCAATATTTATCAAATATAGGAGTGCCTGGGTGGCTCAGTTGGTTAAGCATCTGCCTTTGGCTCTGGTCATGATCCCAGGTCCTAGGATCGCGCCCTGCATTGGGCTTTTTGCTTAGCGGGGAGCCTGCTTTTCCCTCTCCCTCTGCTGCTCCCCCTGCTTGTGCTCTCTCTGTGTCAAATAAATAAATAAATAAAAGCTTTAAAAATATAACTTTATTAAATATATCTCTCATTTTCTCTCCATTTACATTTCTTATTTCACATACCATTTGTAATAAGTTTATTCAATTTTCCTTGTGGAGGACAAGAACACTTCTTTTCCATCTGTGGTTTTGTTTCCTCTGTTTGTGACAAGACAGTTTCCTTAGTTTCTTCATGTTCACTAATACTACTGTCTTTGAGGATCTAAAGTAAAGCAAGGAAATCTTTTAAGAAATATACTTTTCATACAATTTTATGAATGTACGAAACCACCAAATCTCATCATTAAATTCATATTATTACTGTCACCATGGAGAATTACACATATAAAAGAATATTCATGCACTATATCATTAGGTATTTTAGGATGTCACAGGCGTGCACTTTGTGTACTCTTTAAGACTTGAGTCCCTGCTATTTTCATTTGTGATTTATGCATACTGAATAAATGAGCCTATAGTGTAGGCAGAATAATTAAAAGTGTTCCTCTTCAGTCTTACTTCCAAAGATTATTCGATAAAACTTTTTTTAGAATGAAAATACAACTAAGTTGGAAAGGAGGTGAAATATAATTTTACTTGGACTCATTTCATTTGAAAAATTATATAACTGGAAAAAATGAGAAAAACAGATCAAGCTTTCAGAAATTTAAGGTTCATGCTCCCACTATTAATTACAGATAATATCCTTAGGTAGTTCATGGGTTTAGCTACATCTTCTAGGCTTTTAATAGTAGTTAGTCTAATTATGAAACTGCTGATTTAGAAAAAAAAAAAGACATCTTAGTTGGTGAGAATATTGAGAGGTTTCTCCCGATGTAAACAAAACAAGCCAAAAAATAAAAAAAACAAAACAGAGTAGGGTTAACCCTTAAACAGAAATCTTCAAATTTGCCTTATTGTCACCATGGTGTGTGTGTGTGCACGTGCACATGTATGTATGTGTACACGCAGGCCAATACTTTGAGTGCACTGATAATATTTTGAGTGCAGTGGAGAGAGAACACTGCATTGTCACAAGAAATGGTAACAAAGGCTATAGGCACGGACAGATTAAGGAAGTGAAGAGGAAACATTTAATGACTAGAGAGGCAAAGGCACCACAGCAGCTAATGTAAATGAATTATGTAGCTCTTTTAATATCAAACTTCTTTAAATCTGATGATGATTAATTTGTTGGAGTTCTGGTATAGAGAATTTTATGGGAAGTCTGTCACTATACAAAAGGGCCAAGGTAAAGACACAAAGATGAATTTTGATTAGTGTGGATAACAGGTCATATGAGGTAAGACCATATTATTTTATATTTTATTATTTCAGAATTTATAATAAATTGACATAGACTAGGATGAAGTTTTTACAGACAAATAATTTGAATCAATGGTGAATATTTTAAATATTCAAAAGAAGAACTTTTGGGCCCTTAAGAACTATAGAAACCTCTATTTAAAAAAGTAAACAATTTTTTAAAAAGTTACTTTAAAAAGTAAACAATTTATAATTCCAATTATGAGCGATTATTATGCAGTAAAACTAGACCAACAGAAGGTCTATGACATACTCTGTACACTTGGAAAAACAAAAACTTGGTTCTTTTCCAATATATAGCACAACATTTTAATTAATTTCTCTTTACCTCTTGTAGTCTAAATTACTGAGTTTTTCCTAGACATGGCCATATTTCCATTACTCCTGAAATCTGCCCTCTTTACTCCAAAATAATCTTTAGTCACCCCTTTCAATCTTTTCATTCCTTTTGCTCATTTCTTAGGACTTATTTAAATTAGTTATTTTTACATGACCACTTCTCATTTTTTAACCAGACATATAATAGAAACCTAATAAGTAAACTTGAAAAATAAATTTTAAGATCAGATTGATTTTTATGTCATATATACAGAATAGTTTTAGATTTTTACCTGAGGAGTTGTAGATGATGGGGTGTTTTTATCCTCCAGATGTTCATTTTGTGATTCTGTGGTGTACATGCTAATATTTAAAAGAAAAATAACTGGAATAAAATAGTACTATAAATCCATCTGAAATAAACATGGTTAAGTGGGGTTAATTTTTTAATGATTTTTTTATCATAAAGTTGTATCACAGTCAAGTCAGATATCTTTATAGTTAAGATAGCTCCAAATATTCATTGTTAAGTTATGAGGCAAAATCAAGTGCATACGTTTTAAAAACCATTATCACGCAGAATTTAATACTTCTCAGTAGTTCATAATGGTGGGTCATATCTTACAAGTATGTATCAGAAAACTCAGTTCTTTATTTTATGCACTGAAATAATTTCCACCATTGATTTATTCTATCTTCAGTCATATTCCTGTCAGAAGAGAGTCCAAAAATTTTTTGAATTAAATATGATCAACTACATTAATACCTACATCTGTAAGTTACTGATACATACTGTCTTTATATGTGGTCCATTTGAAAGATCCATAGGTCCAACATTTAAACAAAATAAAATAAGTCTTATTTTGAATAAGAATGAACTAGAAAAAAAAAGAACGAAATAGGACCACATCAGAAGAATTAGGTCTGGAAACTTATTTTAAAATATCTATAGTTTCAACCTTCTCTGTGATTTTTGCTGCCTTTGAGTGTAGGATGGGTACCTGCCATAAAAATACCCTTCAATTCTTGAGTTACTATTGAGGACAAAATTAAAAACTTTTAAGTCTGAATTTTTAGGTACTTGATAAGACCAAACCCCACAGTATTTCAAGTATCTATACTTTTTTAAAAAGGCAAGAATATTAATAATGAAAATTTTGAATGAAAAGGATCATTAACATTTGAGTTACCTACCACATATGCTAGGTGCTTTACATATATTGCCTCATTTTAATGAAGTAAAATATTAATGTGCAAAATCCTATAAGGGATCATAACTAATTTGTCATTATAACAGAAAATAACATTTATTTTTAAAATGTGATTAAAAAAATAGATCCCTAAGTCCCTTTAAAGTAAAATTCCATTTTACTGAAAGGGAATATAAAAACTATCTGGTCATTAGAATGACAACCTGTCATTAACTGTTAGACTAGAAGTTAAAAGTGAGTAAGCTCTATGAACAAGGAGGGTGGGTGAAATCACCTAAGCTGTGTCAAGTTCTGAAAGGATAGGCTGAGGGCTAAAACCATTAAAAAATTTGAGCTGTAGTGCATAAGAGCTGTGAGGTCAGGACACAAGTCCATCCACACAATAATTATTGAATGTCTATTCTTCTGGGCTCTGAAGATAAAGCAGAAAACAAACGTAGGTTTCTGCTCTCATGGAGCTTATATTCTTGTTGGGAGGAAGAGGAAGACAGTAAACAGTATTTTCTTTTTTTTTTTTTTTAAAGATTTTATTTATTTATTTTATCAGAGTAACAGTATGTTCAGATTGTGATTAAGTACTGGAGAAAATAAACCCGGAAGATGTTACATTGATCAAGGTGACATTGAGCTGTGATCTAACTAAAGAGAAACTGTAAGTCATAATTAGGCAGATAGACAAGAACAGGCAAACAAAACACCAAGAATCATACAAGAAACCAGGCAGCGTATTTTAAAATCTACAGCTATGTTGGGGCACCTGGGTGACTCAGTCGGTTGAACCTCCAACTCTTGGTTTTGGCTCAGGTTGTGATCTCAGGGTTGCGAAACTAAGCCCTGAGTTGGGCTCTTGCTCAGTAGAGTCTGCTTAAGATTGTCTCTCCCTCCCTCTGCTCCTTCCCCTGCTCCCACTCTATCCCTCTTTCTCTAAAAATCAATGAATAAACTAAAAAAATAAAAATCTACAGCTAGATCATAGTTAGGATAGCAGGACTTGGAATCCAGGCAAGCAGACCATGCAATAGAACTTCAGAACCTAGATAAGGAGTCTGAACAATAAATGTACATGTTTAAGAGAAGTTTGATACTGTGTCAAGTAATATTCATGGCAGCTACTCGATACTCTCTTTGCATATCTGCCAAGAGAGGAATTGGTAGATAGTATGCATGGTAACTAAAAGTAAGGACTATGGAGCTGAGATAGAAATGTATTTTACTCTCCCCTTTATCTTTTAATAACTTTGAGAAGTGATTTATCTCCATAGGCCTCAATTTCCTTACATGTAATGATATAATATTGCTAAATTTATTGGTTATTGTGAGGATTAAATGATATAACAGCTGATACAACTTGGATTATATTAAGTATTTAACATGAATCATTTCCACAACACTATGAGTTATTTGTTATTCTCATTTTACAGATGTTGAAACTGAGACCCACGAAGGATAAGTGGTTTTCCCAAAGCCACACAGCTAGCAAGTGGCATAGCTGGAATTTGAACCAAATACTCTTTAACACTATTTAAATCCTTGTTAAACTTGGTATCATCTTATTCTGGAGATGTTGCATTGTGGATTTAAGTTGCATTTTCATGAAGACTAACATTATTTTCACATATTTATTGGCCATTTGAATATTTTCTTTAGTAAAGTGTTCAAATCTCTTCCCCATTTAAAAAAGTGTATTGGCAGACTTCTATTGATTTTTTTGAGTTCTTTATGGATTCCAGAATCAAATCTTTTATTAGAAATATAGCCAATATTGTCTCCTACTCTGTGGCTTGCCTTTTCACACTGATGATGTCTTTGAATGAACAGAAATTTTTATTTTAATTTAGTCTAATTTATTTTTTCTTTATAATTAGAGCTTTATTGTTTTATACGTCTTTGACAACCCTGAAATCATAAGATATTCTCCTATATATTTTTCTAGAAGCATTAATGTTTTGCCTTTCACACTTAAGTCTATGATCCATCTGGAATTGATTTTTATGTATAGTGTGAGAAGAGATAACAATTCATTTTTTCTCATATCAATATCAAATTGATTCAGCATCATTTATTAAAAAGATCATCCTTGGGGTGCCTGCATGGCTCAGTTGTTAAGCATCTGCCTTCAGCTCAGGTCATGATCCCAGAGTCCTGTCGAACCCCAAGTCAGGCTCCCTGCTCCGCGGGGAGCCTGCTTCTCCCTCTCCCACTCCCCCTGCTGTGTTCCCTCTCTCGCTCTCTCTCTGTCAAATAAATAAATAAAATCTTAAAAAAAAAAAAAAAGTTCATCCTTTACCCATTGCATTCCAGTGTCACTTTTGTTGTAAGTCAGGTGGCCACATATATGTGAATTTATTTTTGGATTTTCTTCTGTTCCACTGGCCTATTTGTCTATCCTTTGCCAACACTCCACTAGTAGTACTTGTATAATAGGAATTGTTACCTAGTGTTGTAAGTTCTCCAGTTTTGCTCTCCTTAAGAGTAGGATTAACTCTTTGTCTCTTTGTATTTCCACATAAATTTTAGAAAGAGGTTGTCATTCATACACACACTCTCTCTCACTTTCTCTCTCTGGTGGAGTTTTGACTGATATTGCATTGAATCTGCAGGTCAATTTGGGGAGAACTGACATCTTAACAGTATTGAGTCTTTTAATCTCTGAACATTGTATGTATATCTTCATGTACTTAGATTTTCTTTAGTTTATCTTAGTAATATTTATAGTTTTACTGTGTAGAGGTCTCACATATCTTTCATTAGACTTATTTCTAGGTATTGATGTTTTTTGGGATGTACCAAACAGTACCATTAAAAAAAATTATTATTACTTGTTTTTTTTGCTGGTATACAGAAATACAAGTAATTTTTATTTATTTATTTTATATCTAGGCCTTGATAAATTCACTTTATTCTAATGATTCTTTTGGATTTTCTAAGTACACAAGCACATAGTCAGCAAATATGTTTTATTTCTTCCTTTGTAAATTTAATATATTTTATCTTTTTCTTTCTTTATTGCACTAGTTATAACCTATTTTTACAGTAGTTTTATATTCTTGCTGACCTTGTTATTGTCTGTCCTAGTATTTGTTTTAATATAGATCTGTTGGCAATAAATTCCTTCATTATTTGTTTGCCTTAAATGTCTTTGAAAGAGATTCTCATTGAATACAGAATTCCATATTAGAAGTTATTTTCTTTAAGAATTTTAAAGATATTCCACTGTATTCTGGCTCCCATAGTTTCTGTTGAGACTTTAACTGTCATTCTTACCATGGCTCCTTTGAAGATAATATCTCTCTGGCTGATATTAATCATCATCATTAAAAATTTTTTTTCACTGTGGTAAAATATATATTATATAACAAAAAAACTTACCATTTTAAAGTATACAGTTCACTGGTATCAAGTATATTCATATTATTAAGCAAGCATCACTGCTGTCATTTCCAGAACTTTATTATCCCAAAGTGAAACTCTGTATTCAATTCCCCATTAAACAACTACCCATTCTCTCTTCTCCTAACTCCCTGGCAACCACATTCTACTTTCCATTTTTATGAATTAAAGTACCCTAAGATACAGGGGAATCATACAGTATTTGTCCTTTTGCATCTGGTTTATTTCACTTAGTATAATTTCTTCAAAATTCATTCATGTTATAACATGTATCAGAATTTCCTTCCCCTTTATGGATAAATAACATCCCATTGTATGTATATACCACATTTTGTTTATCCATTCATTCATTGATGGATATTTGCGTTTTTTCCACTTTTTGTCTATTATGAATAATGCTGCTAAGAACATGGATGTACAGATACCTGTTTAAGTATCCGCCTTCTATTATTTTGGGTATATACACAGAAGGAAAGCTTCTGGATCATATGGTAATTGTTTCATTTTTAGGGGAACTGTCATACTGTTTTCCACAGTGACTATGGCTATACCATCTTATATTCATACCAGCAATGCACAAGGGTTCCTATTTCTCTACATACTTATCAGCACCTGTTACTTTGTTTTTCATAATAGCCAACCTAATGGGTATGAAATGGTATCTCATTGTGGTTTTCATTTCCATTTTCCTAATGATTATTGAGCATCTTTGAGCCCTTATTGGCAATTTGTATATGTTCTTTAGAAAAATGTCTATTTTAGTCCTTTGCCCAGTTTTTTTATTTTATTTTATTTACTTATTTGAGAGAGAGTGAGAGCACAGAGGGAGAGGGGGAGAAGCAGACTCACTGCTGAGCAGAGAGCCTGATGCAGGGCTCCACCCCAAGGACCCTGAGATCATAAACCCAGCCGAAGGCAGACACTTAACTGATTGAGCCACCCAGGCGCCCCTTTGCCCAGTTTTTAATTGGGTTATTTATTTTTTGTTTTCAAGTTGTAAGAGTTCTTTATATATTCTGGATATTAATCACTTACCTGATATATTATTTGCAAATATTTTCTCATTCTGTGGTTTGCCTTCTTTCTCTGTCAGTGTTTTTCAACACACAAACGTTTTTAATTTTGATGTAGTCCAATATATCTATTTCTCTTATTGCCTGTGCTTTGGCTATCTAATCAAAGAAATCATTGCCAAATCTAATATTATGAAGCTTTCCCCAATATTTTCTTCTAAGAGTTTCATAGTTTTAGTTCTTACAGTCATAGTCATTTTAACATCTTTGCTAACTGCTAACTAAAAATTCTGGGGCACCTTTGAGTCTGTTCCTATTTTCAATTTTCTATCTTGGCTTGTAGTCATATAATATTGTCTAATAGCTAGCATGGCTAATAATTTTTATTGAAACCCTGACATTGTGTATAAAAATTTATAGTCTCTAGACGAGACCTTCCTCCAGAGAGAAATATTGGACTGGTGGCGGGGGGGAGTGTTAATTGTTAAGCAAATCAGAGACCAAGCTTGGTTGAGACAGCTTTACAACACTCATTTTACCTCAATTTTCCCCAACTCCTAGCGAATAGTTTTCTAAGAATTTTGCCTTGGATGATATCCTCCCCCCCAAATTAGGCAAATTATGGTGGCCTCACTTGTTTTTCACAGATCAGGATACCTTACCACTTCCCCTTGATTCACTTCTTTTGTCCAGGCTTTACTATCCTAGCATAGCTGAATTAACTTCTCCACGTGACATAGCTATAAATACAGGAATTGGGTGGGGCCAGAATCAAGCAGTCTGGCTCCAGAGCCTACACTCTTAAAACTCAAGGGCCTATAATATGCCAGACACTGCACCACACATACACTAAATCTTTCACAAGGGTTTAGATTTAGGAAATGGCCATAATAAGTCTATTTTGAAAAAGAAAGAAGAAAAATCTACCACATATTGAACTTTTCAGCTCTTCCATTTTAGAAAAGAAACTATTAAAAATAAGGGCCTTAGAACTTCAAAGTAAAGTATAAATAATGAGGGGCACCTGGGTCGCTCAGTTGGTTAAGCATCTGACTCTTGATTTCAGCTCGGGTCTGGATCTCAGGGTCCTGGCATCAGCCATGTGTCGGGTTCTGCACTCAGTGTGGAGTTTGCTTGAGGATTCTCTTTCTCTCTCTCCCTGCCCCTCCCCCTCTTTGTACTCTCTCTTTAAAATAAGTAAATCTTAAAAAAAATAAAGTACAAATAATAAGTAAGTTATAGAAGGCTAACATCATTTAGAAATAGCTCATTGGAAGTCAACTATAAAAGTGTTAAGATCCCTAGCCATCATTTCATTGCCTGTGATCCAGCCTTCTACATGCCCCTCACCTCCCAACCCCTTTCACTGCGTACTCTGGAACTTCTGCTAGACTATTATCAAACTCTCAGCCTCTTACATTCTCCACCTATTTTCAGAGCATTCTCTCAAATTCTGTGTTCTATCTGAAACCAAGCCCTTCCCTAAAGGACACCATTTCCCCTATAGCTCTTACATACTAGCTGTTTATTTGCTAGCGCTCCTTCTGACACCCTACTGCTATTTCTAAACATTATTTTCCTTGCTTCTTTGAGCTTGTATAACTTGACAATACCACCTCCTACCTCTTCTAGTCACTGTCATTTACTGACCTCATCTTGGTCCCTTTCCATTATTCACCAAAGCCATGATGAGCACCTGACCCCAGATTTGTAATGCTTGTGAGCCTTAAACATAAACTTGGATAACTCATCTACTACCTCAGTTCCTTGGTTCTTTACTTCCTTTCCAATAAAGGAAAGGCCATGCTAGACCCTTCCATCATCTGAAATGTTCTATAATCAACGATTAATTCAAACATCTACTTTTAAAAATACTACTTTATCTTCCTTCAGTTTGCTAGTTCAATTACATTTGCTTCATCCCTTCCATTCTTCAGCCTCATAAGGATGTATAGTGGAATGATACCTTTAGCTCAAGCCTTTAGCCCTTTCCCTCATAACTTCCTTTTGTATTTAATGTGTGATCTATCATCTCCAAAATATTACCAATATCCTATACTTACTTGATATATGGTTATTGTTGTTGCACCTTTCTAGAAAAATCCTGATCCTGCACCAACCCTATTATCCCATTTTTTCATTCACTTTACTGAGCAACTGAATACTGCCATAGAAAGCTACACTAGAGTAACCTGGCATCACTATAAATTCATAACCAACAGCCTCCAGTGGGCCTTTAAAATGTACCAATCCTAACAAATACATTCTCTGTCAATTCATTTTCCCCAAAAACTATCCCAACCCTTTTACACTCTTCTTAAACTGCAGATCCTCCACATATTCCCCTTCATTCTCAGTAGATAACCTTCTCTCCCTTTTCCACATACAAATCTATCTTCCTCTCTTTCTTCTCTCTTCTTACATTAAAGGAAGTGTCCTTCCTTCTATTTAAGGCAATCAGAGCACTTGTATTTTGGAATATATTCGTTCCTATATTCTCAAGAATGTTATACTATAAATGATCCTTCTCTGCCTGTACCAACTACTTCTCCCTTCACACTTCCTTTTAACTAGATCCTTCCCAATGACTTTTAAATGATTCATCGTAAAAGTTTCCCAGAAATCCACATGCCCATTCAGTTTTTGCCCTATCTGTCTCTGTTCCTTTACCAATAACTGTTCCAGAGAGTTGGCAATTCTCAGTCTCTTTTTTCCCATAAACTATTCACCCTCATTGTTCTCTACTTGAAGATTCTACTTTTTTCACTCCAAAAAATAGTTCTAGCAAAGGTCATAAGTAATCTCCAAGTGATCATATGGCATGATGAAACATCTTTCTTTTGGTGCTTGTTAAACCACTCTCTCATACGCAACCCGCCCCTCATTTTTCTTCTTATTCCTCCCCTGTCTCCTTTACAGGCTCAAACTTATCAATTGCTAAATGCTGGGTATCCTGAAGTTTCCACCATTTCACTGGTTGAGTGCCCTAATAATCCTCACTGGCTTTAGGATAAAGACAAAAATATTTAACACGATTGTCTTAGTTCAGATTACCATTACAAAGTATCACAGACTAGGTGGCTTATACACAGAATTCCTCACAATTTGGAGGTTGCACATCCAAAATCAGGGTCCCAGCAAGTAGGGTTGAAAATCTTCTTCTGGGTTACAGACTGCCAAGTTCTTGTTGTATCCTCACATGGCAAAAAGAGAGGTAGAGAACTCTCTGGGATTGCTTTTATAAGGGTACTAATCCCTTTATAGGGGACCTAACCTCATGGAACTTTCAAAGGTCCCACCTCCTAATACCATCACACTGGGGGTTAAAATTTCAATATATGAATTTTGGGGGGTGGGCACATTCAGTCCATTGCAATGACGTACAGGATTCTGCATGATGTGGTCCCTGGCTCCCTCTCTAGCCTAATTTCATACCATTCCCCAACCATTTTTCCCCCACTCTTAGTCACTCTGATGTTCTTTTAGTTCCTTGAAGTTGCCAGGTTACTTCTGCAGGGCTTAATACTTGCTTTTCTCTCTAATTTGAAACACTCTCCACCACCATTCTCCCCTATATTTGGTTAACTCCTTTTCATCCCTCAGCTCAAGGGCCATATCCTCAGAGAAATATTTATGAAACCACCTCTGTCCCTAGGCTAAGTCAGGTCTAGTTTTTATATGCAGTTATAGAATCTTGATCATTTTCTTCAAGAACATTTATCTCAGTGTGTATCCATTAGAGTGATTGTTCTATGCTCTGAATTAGGCAGTAGACTCCATAATAGCGTCCTACAGGTTCTTGAGGCTATGTTCATTTTATTTTTCAATCTTTTTTTTCATTCTGTTCTTCATATCAGACAATTTCTATTTATCAAGTTCACTGATTCTTTCCTCATTCATTTCCATTCTGCTGTTGAGTCTATCCAGTGAATTTTTATTTCAGATATTGTATTTTTTTAGTTCAAAATCTTTTACTTGCTTCTTTACTGTTTCTATTTTTCTGCTGTGAATGTGTATCTTCCCATTCATTATACTTCTCTTTACCACATGAAGCAGTTATAATAGCTCCTTTAATATCGTTGTTTGCTATTCCAATAGCTATGCCATTTTAGGTTAGCATCTATTGATTTTCTTTTCTTATAAGATATTCATTTCCTGGTTCTTTATATGTCAAGTACTTTTGGAGTATTTTCTTGACATTTTGTTGTTTAGACTCTGGGTCTTGTTAAAATCCTCTGAAGAATATTTAAATTTTTGTTTATTTCAGTAGGTAATCAACTTGGTTAGGTGCAGAGCATAAGCTCTCTCTTTCCTTCTGAGGGCCCTGGTTCCAATTCCGTTGTTTTCAAAGCATTTGCTATGCTGTCTTTGGTCTGTCTCATGCATGAACCACTTGGGGGTTAGTCTGTGATTTGGGCAGTGTTTTTCCCCCCATTTAATTAAAACAATTTTTATCTTACTTTAGTTCTTCAAGCCATTGCTATGCTGCTTTAGGCCTGTCTCATGCATGCACAGTTGGAGATGACCCAGGACACTTAGATGGGTTCATATGCAGAACTAAGGAACCTCATTCTCCAGTGTTTTTCCTCTCCTAAATCTGTACCGAGCTTTATCTCTCAAGGTCTTTTTTCCTGGTTTCTCTGGTCAGAAGATGGGGTTTTTCTCTGAGTTGTAGTTGCCCATAATGTCATTAATAGGATTTGCCCTTGGGGAAAAACCACAAAAGGAAAACAACAACGAAAAGAAGGATTCCTCATGCTCTCTTTAAACTGTAGAGTCCATTTTCCACATCTTCAAGCCATAAAAATAGGGCTTCTATTGCAGTTTTGGCCTCCTGTGCTGTCCTTGCATGGTTTTCTGACTGGAGTCTGTGTACAGGTCAAAGCTGCAAAAGAAATTCAGTCTTGTAGTTTTGACTCTCCTTCACAATCCAATTGCTTTTGTTTACTTTTCAATCTTCAGGTAGTTGCACTTCAAATCTGCCTAGAGTTTTTGATTACGAGCAGTAAAAAAGAGGTCGTAGTGGACTTATTACATCTTGGAGGAAACTGGAAGGCTGTGTGCTCCACGAGAGGAGGGACAATAATCCAGTTTTACACTTGATCTACATGTGGTAGGCACTCAATAAATATTTGTGAAATAAATATGGAGTGAACCGAGAATTTTAAAATGCCAGATACTCAAGATGACAACAAAAACAAAAACATTTCTGCATGTGAACAAGAAAGGGATCTTTTGTAGAAGAGTAAAATATCCCAACACCAAGAATAGGCTTTACAAATACATTAAGAAAAAGGAAGTAAGTTATAGAATGAATAAGGTCCTTAATGATTATGCTGCAAAGACAAACAAGAAATCAACAGTACAAATTAGAAAAAGATTCTGTTTCTATAGAAAAAAATTAAAGAGTGAAAGGTTTGAAGAACTAGGACCCTGGCTAAGGTAAGAGTTCACGATTTTTTAAGATTTTTAAAAAGATTTTTGGTAGAAAAATGGAGGAAGGTATAGAGGGAAATCCAGATACCTGAGTAATGTAGGGATCAGAAGCAGGCTAGGCAGGATATATGAGCCTTAACTCTTTCCCCATTGCCCCCTTCTTTCTTTTTTAATACTATGCCCATCTGCTTTCCTCTTTGCTCTAGATAGCTCCTTCTCTCTATTTTCCTCTTGACTTCTCACTTCCCCTGGAGATTGTCTTTTTCTTATATAATCAATTTTTCAAATGCTGATTTCCTTAATACAAATTTTGTAATTTAAAATGCAGATAAACTCATAAAATTTATCTGTCTTTTAATACATTTTTAGGAGTCAATTTCTTGACAGAATAAATCTTGTCAACAGCTCTGTGCAATTATTTAAATAAATTTGATATAAACAAAAGCCTACCTGTATAAGAATTGTGGTAATTCAGGTGTCTAAGGGTTACAGTGACTGTATCCTGTTAGGAGTCCTCTCATTATATATCTGGATAGCTGGTATAATGGAAAGGATGAGGGCTTTGAAATCAGAGATATACTAGTTGCATGATCTTGGGGAAATTATAGTATCTGGTCATCTTTTAATGAGCATAATACTATCTACTTTTCTTACTTTGTGCTCACAGCTAGAGAAAGCAGAACAAAATTTGAGACTAGCTGATCAAATTTGATTTTACTAGACATTAGGGCATGATTTTCATATACTAACAAAAAGAAGACTTTATAGTGGTTTATATTCTAGTATCTTTTATGATCACTTCAGTTTCATTTTTAATTTTATGATATAATTATTTCAATAAGCTTCTTTTAAAAACATATTTATTTATTTGAGAGAGACAGAAAGCAAGTTGGGGGGGAGGGGCAGAGAATCCCAAGCAGACTCCATGCTGAGCGCAGAGCACTATGAGGGGCTCAATCTCATAACCCTGAGGTCATGACCTGAACCCAAACCAAGAGTGGGATGCTTAACGGACTGTGCCATCCAGGTGCCCCTCAATAAACTTCTTAAAAATCCTTTTTGGAATAAGACAGAAATAAATAAATACGTACTACATATCTTGCTATTATGGGGATAAAGTAAGATGTTTGTATGGTTCATAGCAAAAGCTATGGTATTCAACTGATAATTTTATTAGAAATGGGGGATGTTATATTGTTAAACTTTGCTTTTAAAGTAGTGGAAATTTTTGATGGATTTAACAGGTTCTGGTTTTATTAGAATGTCTCTTTGATTGTAAATGTTAATGGACACAGTATGGAATCATAAAGAGTTGGGAAATCTAAGCTTTCTGCTTTTAATCTGCTACATAGTATTGAGTAAATTTCTTGTCACTTCACCTCCCTGTACTTCAGTTCCAAACTTCTAAAATGAGGTAGAAAGGGAGGAGGTTAGATGATCTAAGGTTTTTATCAGTTTTAAGTCTATGCTTCTTTCTATTTACTTATGGACCTACTAAGAAACAGCGTGAGAGAACAGCAACAAATGTTGCTTGGGAACTACCTACACATCTTATATAAATATGTATATATGTATGTATATCACATAATAGAAACAACTTCTTGTCTTTCCTTGGTGTGTGTTCTTGTACTATATACTGTACTTTGGGTTTCTCACTTTGAAGCAATGTTGTGCAACGGCAACATCTAGTGATATCTATCTATCTATCTATCTATCTATCTATCTATCTATCTATCTATCTCACCATCTGGTGATGTAAGTATAAACTATTCTAAGTGAGATTGCAACTTTTTCCTTCCATTGAAAGCAGAACTGGGACTTGAATTCAGGTGTGTTTCAATATGTAGTCCATGCCCAGAGCCACTATGCATTACTGACGCATAATGCTCATTTGACATATATTTATTAAATGAATGTTAGGTAAAGCATATGCATCACTATCTACGTGTATTGCTTTAGGATCTTTGGAGCCATTGTTATCTTTCAAACAAGGAAGTCTTTTTTGGTGTACATCAAAGATCATCAAGTAAAAACTACAGTATAATCCTTTCTGAACAAATGAATTTGAGAGCTAAATCTACAAAGAGAATATTCTTTATACAGAGCATTCAAATTAGAACAGGACTTTTTGTTTTGTTTTTGTTTTTAAAATAATGACTAGCTGGCATTATTGTTTAATCAGGACAATACAAATCTGGGCTAAACTAGTCTTCCAATTCAAATTGACTTTGCCACTGTTAAAATTCCTACAGTATTTGGTGTTTGTTCTCATTAATCAGATATTATCTTGAATTTTTATTCTTTTCAGGTGCCTAGATCTTATTTCCACAATAAAATGGTAAGGTATTCCAGGGTTCAGAGCATGTTTTATATCTTTCTTGTCTTTCCCTTAGCCCCAGCCACAATGGTTTTTCTCACCAAATAATAAAGTTACCAACAACTTACCCAGAATCCATGGTTTTCCACGAGGCATCAAACTATCATGGCATTCTCTCTAGTGCTCTTGATTCTACATTTCAGTCACATTAAACTGTTAATTATTCTCTCATGCATTTTTGTTTTCTTTGTTTGTAATATTTTACTACTGCCATCTCTTCTTTGTAAATGAAACGTATTGCTTAAGGGTCATTCCAATAGAACTTCCTATAAGGCATAGCACAAAACTAGAAGTCGTCTTTCCTTTTTGAATTCTCACATCACTTTATAACTTGTCCTACCTTTGTTCTAGCTCTCTGGTTGTCCTTTCTTGGTCTTCTTTTTCTCTATCCATCCTTTGAATGTTGGGGTTCCTCAGCATTCTTCCCTATGCCCTCTTCTCTTCTTACTCTATATACATTTAAGAAATTTATTTTATTCTAATGGCTTCAATTATGACCAATATGCTGATGAGTCTGGCTAGAGAATCTCTGTTGAGTTTCTAAGTAGTGTATTTAAGTATTTATTGGATATCTCTACTTCATTGTCTTTACAAAATCTTAAGCTCAATATATGCACAACTGAACTCAAAACCTTCCCCCACTAAATCTATTCTTTCTTCAGTGAATTTCCTATTTCAGAGAATGAAGCCACCATCTACTCTATTGCTGAAATTAGAAACCAAGGAGTTATTCCTTCTTCATTGTTGATATCCAGTGAGTTACTAAATCATGTTAATACAAGTACATAAATAATTGAAAATTTGGTCCACTTCTCTCATTATAAATTGCCACTGCCCAGTCCAGGCCATAAGCACCTTTTCCCATTAGCTCTGTAATGACCTTCCAAGTGTTCTCCCTACCTCCAGTCTTGGGCCTCCACTTGTAATGTCCACAATGCAGCATAATCTAAAATGTAGCATGATTATGGCAACTTCCTGCCTAATATTCCTCAATGGCTTCCCATAGAAGAAAAATGTCCAAACTCAAACTCAGCTTACAGAACTCGTTTTAGTAAGGACTAACCTTGTCCCTGCTCATCTCATTTTATACTTGGCTTTTTAAACTTCAGCTGTATTTTAGTTCTTTAAACTTGCCAAGCCTCATATCTCTGAGACTTTATACATTCTGTATACTGTCTTCCAACCCTACACCCCTGTTTTTGCACAACTAGCTCTATATCAGTTTAGAGGTCCTTCCTTTAGAAGTTCCCTTTAGGATGTGTCCTTATCATAGCATTCATCTCACTATTACAATTGCTTGCTTAACTATCATCATTCTGTTATTTGACAAATACTCAATGAGAGCCCACTGTGTAAATGGTACTGTATTCATTCTCCTTTGTACATAGAGTTTAGTCAATACAGGGTATTGTGGAAGCACATATAGTATGTGCTTGGGGGAGGGCCCAAGAACTATTTAGTGACTTGCATTTCTCTAGTAGATTAAATCAGTGGTGATTTCATAATCATTCTGAGTTCTTTGAATTACCTAACACAGTAGATGGTAGGTAATTATCTAATTTCATTAACTGTTGAGTTTTAAACATATAAAAAAAAGTTTTTGAATTGTAAAAGGCCTCTAGCTAGCCATTACTTTCTACCTACCAGTTTTTCTTTGATATCATTTTGGATATAATATAGTATAAAAAGCAAAGAGACAAACTACTATAGTAAAAAAAAAACATGGGACTTATTGTCAGAACACTGTGGTTAAAAATTCTGCCACTTACTAGGTATGTGTCCTTGGTCAAGACCCTTAACCTCTCTGAGCCTCAGTTTCCTCATCTGAAAAAGGTAGTTATAAAATCAAATGAGATAAGAGAAAATAAAAGCATAGCACAAAATGTAAAAGGCTACCCTAATGCTGTCTATTATCATTATATATTATTATTATTATCATTATTATTATTATTAGAGTAAATACAGATCAGGTCTCCCTATTACTGGTCATCCCAGCTCTACAGGCAACAGAATTTCCAAATTTCATCCTTCATTTCCACTTTACAAGAGTTAGGGTTTTGCAATTTAATAAACACATATTGATGGAAGTGGTAAAAAAAAAAAAAGCCCCCCTGCCCAACACAAAAACAAACCTAAAATTCGACAAGTAAATATTAAGGGGATAAGAGAGAAAAAAACAGCAGCCTATGAAAATCTAGTATTTGGATATATGGATCAAAAAAAAAAAAAATCAAGCCACATTTTTTTTTTTAATGTTAACTGAAAGGGTAGGTGGCATAAAAGAGTAAGGCTGTGAGCCATTTATCAGTAAAATGATAATATATATCAGTAAAATGATAATATATTGAGCTGGGAAGTCAGGATATCTGAGTTCAAGAACTCGCTCAGTAACTTACCAGTAATAACCAGGTAGCCAATCCTCCCAACAGTCTGGTCTTATGACTCCTTGGCTACTATGATCTTTTCCTCCACCCTATCTCAGCTACCCACTCACAAGGTCACGAATCTCAAATGGGCACTTGATCCTGCCCAGCTATGCTACTGTGCTTCTCTAGTACTGCTATAGATTGAATATTTATGTCCCCTCAAAATTCATGTTGAAATCCTAACCCCAAATGTGATGGCATCATGAGGTGGGGGTCTTTGGTATATGAGAGGTCATGAGGACAGAACCCTCAAGAATGGGATTAGTGCCCTTAATAAGAGTTCCTGAGAGCTCCCTAATCCCTTTTGGCTATCTGTGAACCAGGGCTCTCACCAGACACTGAATCTGCCAGCACCTTGGTCCTAGACTTCCCAGCCTCTAGAACTATGAGAAATAAAATTGTTTATAAGCTACCTAGTCTATGCTATTTTGTTAGAGCAGCAGCCTAAACAGACCAAGTCAAGTATGACTACCTTCTGTCCTCTAAAATGACTATTTTATGGCACATCTGGGTGGCTCAGTCGGTTAGGCGTCTGCCTTCAGCTCAGGTCATGATCCTAGGGTCCTGGGATCGAGCCCCGCATCAGGCTCCTTGCTCCGGGAAGCCTGCTTCTCCCTCTCCCTCTGCCTGCTGCTCCCCCTGCTTGTGTTTTCTTTCTCTCTGTCAAATAAAATAAAAGCTTTAAAAAAATAAAATAATAAAATAAAATGACTATTTTATGCCTTCTTTTCACCCCTTAAGCCTCCTACCCAAACATTCTTCCTTCTCTCTCCTTACTGATCTAGCCTCTGACCTTCTACTTTCTTGAGCAAAAGAGAATCAGTTTCAGGCAGAAACTCTCTCTTGAGATCACTGAATCTATTCATCTATCTGCATCTCTACCTATAGTCACTGCCTTTCTTCCTATTACTATAAATTTTATGTTCATGTTTCTGAGCCAACACTTCTACCTATTCCCTGGATCCCATTCCCTCTTGTTTTCTCAAAGACTTCACTCTTAAAATATACTCATTCTCTCTTATAATTTTTTCTCCTCTACTGTATAATTCCCATTAGCCTAGAAACACACTTCAGTATTTCCATCTTTGAGAATTCTACTTTGACCCCACATATTCCTCTATTACCTATATTTCTTAGCTCTTCTTCATGACATATCTTGCGATATCTATAGTGCTGTGCCTATTTCTTCACATTACATTTTCTCTTTATTGTGCTTGTCAAGGCACGTAACTACTACATGTTGCCAAAATGCAATGGTCAGATCTCTTTATTTTATTTGATTTTTCAGCATGTTTCAATAATACTGGCCATGCTTTGTGTCTTGGCTTAAGTCACCGCATTTTTTGGGTTTTCTTCCTACTTCACTGGCTACTCCTTCTCCATCTCCTTTGCTTGCTTCTTTTCCTCTGCTTTACCTCTAATCATTAGAATGCTCTCTATGAATACACTTTCTCCAGGTAGTTTTTTCTACATGTTGATGATTCTCAACTTTCTGTCTTTGGTTCCTTACATAGAACTCAAGACACAGAACTTACTTTAGATTTCTAATATGAATATCAAACAAGGTGAGTAAAATAAAAACAACCCTCCAACACACATGCGCACACACACACACACACACATTTTCTTCTTTAGCCTTTTTCATTTGGTAAATGGCACAACCATCCACTCAAATTCAAGAGAAAAGCTTAGGAGCTTCTCTTTTATTCTCACCCCTATATTTATAACATCACCAAGTCGTAGGTTCTGCCTCCAAATATATCTCATATCCATCCACTTCTTATACCGCTCTACCCCAAACTACTCTCATTCCTTCCTGGATCACAACTATCTTCTGCTACTGATCTTCTCTCCCAATCCCTATGATCCATTAACCACATAATAGGCAGAACACATCTTTTTTTCAATGTAAATCAGATTATATTACTCCCTTCCAGAAGAACTCCCTGCTGGTTTATCATCACACTTTAAATGAATTCCAAACTTATTCCATGGGTAGATCCCCACAACCTATTAAAAGCCCTATATGATTTGACTTCTACCTATCTCTTCAAGGTCATATTATACTACTTTATCCATATTTCAGCTACAGCAGTCTTATGGTGTTCCTTGGAAGAGCCAAGCTCTTTCTATTGTAGGATTTTTACAATTGGAGTTTTCTTTAACTGCAATGCTCTGATCCTAAATATTTCTGTAGCTGGCTTTTTTAGATCACTGAGGTCTCAGCACAAATGTTAGCTCTTCAGAGAGCCTTCCTTAACCAATCAATCTAAAGCAACTTCTTCCCCAGTATCTTTCTCACTCATACTGTTTTATTTCTTCACGTCACTTAACATTATCCAAAATTTCCTTGTTCATATCTTGTTTCTTTTTTCACCAAATTTTAAGTTCCATGAGAACAGGAATCTTGCAAGTCTTTCTTACCATTGTATTCAGAATAATGACAAAATAGTAGTTCCCTAGAGATATTTAATGAATGCCTGTTCCTGAGTGGGTCACTTGACCTCTCTCACATTTGCGAACTTAACTAGTGCTAGACTTAGCTCTGGGTCCAGGGGATACAAAGGCGAATAAGGCATGGCTCCTTGAGGATCTCATCCATTCATCCCTTCAACAAATATTTACTGAATGTATATATTATACTAAGTTTCAGGTATTGTTTAATCTGTGTTTAGTTCCCTCCTCAGTAAAATGGAGTTTTGTTAACCAACTCGATCTCACAGAAATGTATAAATGGGATGAATATAAAAATAATGTACAAAATGAGATGTAGCATAAACATGTTATTTATATAGTGCTATTACTGCACTTGCCTCTTTCCTTTTGTCTGGTAATGGGCAGGAGCTCCTGACAAGAGACAGCCGACTGATAAAAACAGCTATATAAATTTTGGTACTCACAGAAGGCAATAAATATGAATGCCCTTTTCATAGGCACATAGTAACTAAACTACCTGGGGTCATGAATTCTTTAGTTGTGATAGTAACAAGTGTTAATTTTCCACAGTGCTGTTGCACAAATAACAATTCTATTTACCCTTATGGAAAATTAGGGAGTACCCAGGTTAATTGCTCCTCTCCTTCGCACCACCTAATTTTTCCTAGGCTCTAGGACACACATAGAGGGGTGTCAGGGACCTGGCACGGGCCTGCAGAGCTCTCACGACTCCTGAATGATGTACTGGACACCTGGTACGTATGCAACTGTCCTTAATCCTTCAAAAGCACTAATCTCAAGGGCTTGTCCACAGAAATAGGCTGGGGACGGGGGAACTGAGAGGAGTTAAGCTTTCCCGGGATAAGCAACCAATCCTGGAACACACCACCAGTCACAGGAGCATGTTAAGGTTGATTTGCAGATAGTCACCCTTTGTACAACAGTCTGCCCTTAATTAAATTAATTTTGTAGTCAGTCTTGACTGACCTCTTTTTTCTTACTTGTGATTTACCTGTAAGATGAGAGAAACAGAGGAGGAAGGGTAGGAATAAAAAGAGATGTGGGATGAGGGAGTAAAGACGCGTCAGGGGGAGGAGAGAAAAGGGTCTGAGGCTGCTTCCCCAGCTCTGACAAAGGAGCCATGTCCTCCTGAAGCGGGAGAACAAGAGTTCCTCGGGTCCACAGGAAGGGAAAGACCGCGCGAGACGAGGGACCAGTAGTGCCCAAGGGCCTGGAAAGGAAGGGATTTGAGAAAAATGGACCGTACCTACAATTCCTTCAGCATCCCTCGCTACCCCGGGAGCGGCCCTGGCGCCCAGCAACCGCCGCGTACACCACGCGCCGCCCCGGCCGGGAAAGCAGCCAGGACCCGACCTCCGCGCGGGCCGCTGGGGCCAGGCTAATGGCGGCTGGCTCAGCTGACGGTGGCGGGGCGGGGTCTGGGCGGGGCTGGCGGTGGCGGGGCGGGGCTGGCGGCGTCTGGGCGGGGCTGGCGGCGTCTGGGCGGGGCTGGCGGTGACGGGGCGGGGCTGGCGGTGACGGGGCGGGGCTGGTGGCGGCTGCACCTTCAAGCGGCGTACTGGGCGCTCTGGCCTGCGGAGGTGAGGGTTTTGGGGTTTGCCGGGACCGCCTGGTGTGCTTTCAGTCTATTCGACCCGTTCCTTTCCCCGTCTTTTGTGAATATTGACCTATTGGGTTGTCAAAGTCCAGGGACAGAGTTGACATCACAGGGCCCTTCAGCCAAAAAGCCGCGCCAGGGGGCTGGCTGCACGTGCCAGGAGTGACTTGTCACAACTCATATCATGTTTCGTCTTAAGTCAGCTTAAATATAGTGCAATTGTAAAAGAGAATAGTGTCTGGGGTTAAGACTGGGCTCAAATTTCAGCACTGCCACTCTATAGCTGTGGAACGACAGACAAATTACATAGCCTCCCTGAGCTTCCGTTTTCTCTTCTGTAAAGGACGTGGTTGGTGGTGATGTGAGACAAATGAATTGTTACATGACAAGTGTCTGGAACGGGGCTTGGTACAAAGTAAACACTCAATGTCCTGTTATTAGTATAAAACCTTTTTCTTTTCACATGAAATCTTATGCGGAGACCTTCATATGAAAGGAAAGCAGAGCTACCCTAGTTGAGTGTGGGCCCCGAGAAGCTTTGGGTTCTTAGACCTAAGGCTCCTCTTATGGAATCTCTATGATTCCTAAAAGAGGAAAAACAATTGTTATTGGATTAAGTCCAAACTTTTTATAAAGACAAACTGCCCTTTTCTAACTTCGCTCCTGATACTCCAAACAACTGCAACTCCTGCACACGTTATATCCCTATGTGTTTTTGCCTATGTGGTTTTTTTTTAAGTTTTTATTTATTTATTTATTTATTTATTTATTTATTTATTTATTTATTTATTTATTTATTTTAAGAAAGAGAGAGTGTACGCCCAGGCGTGGGGGGTGCGGGGGTGGCGTTGGGGCAGAGGGAGAAGGAGAGAGAATCCCAGGCAGGCTCCAGGCCCAGCCCAGAGCCCTAGGAGGGACTCCATCCTATGACCCTGAGATCATGACCTCAGCAGAAATCAAGAGTAGGGCGTTCAACGGACTCAGCTACCAGGTGCCCCTAAGGTATTCTATCAAGAGTGTTCTCTTTCCCCTTTTCTTAGTTATCCTTTAAAATCTGACTTAAATTACAACTCTTTCTTGGGTGATCAAATAAAAAAATTCTCCTTCATCTTTAGCATTGTGGAGACATCTCAGCAAGGATTGAAAGTTATTTTCTCCCTTTTTTTAGGAGAGTAGACAAGATTTTTTGTGATTATAGGGTTAGGGAAATGCTTGTTCTCCTGGCAGGCAAGGAGAAAGCAGGGTCTTGGTGGCAGTATGCATGGTAGAGCTGGGAAGGAAGGTTTTTGAGAGGAGTCTGACAGCCTCCAAGACGCTGCTCTGTGCTCCAGATGCAATGAACTACTGGAGAGTTTAGTGCTTTCGGGTCCAGCCAAGGAGGACAGAGGACACACCAACAAGTGGGGTTTTGGAATTCTCATCAGAACAGAGGGCTCAAGCAAGATTTAATTTGGGTTCAGCAACTAAAACCTGTGTTACTTGCTCCTAAAATGGCACAAAACAATTCCCACTGGGTACAAAGAACTACATAAATTATTAATCTAGAAATACGTTCTGAAACATTTCAAAAATAATGTCCATTTATTTAAAGATAACATAAAAATTTAATAATGCTTTAAAAACCATCTAAAAAACATCGATTCCTTTTTTTTCTTTTTCTTTTTTTTTAAGATTTTATTTATTTATTTGACAGAGAGACAACCAGCGAGAGAGGGAACACAAGCAGGGGCAGTGGGAGAGGAAGAAACAGGCTTCCCACGGAGGAGCCTGATGTGGGGCTCGATCCCAGAACACCGGGATCACACCCTGGGCCAAAGGCAGACGGTTAACGACTGAGCCACCCAGGCGCCCCCATTGATTCCTTTTCTTGTAAAAACTCAATAGTAACTTAAAAATAATTAAGTTGATTACATTTGCAACCATGTCATTGAAAGGAAAACACTTTTGAGGAACAAGGAGAACCTTATTAATGACAGCATTTTTCACTAAGTTTGACATGAAAATAGCTTAAAAATATTTTCTATATAAATGGTTCTGTACATTGGGAAGCAATAAATTGAAAGGTGCTCAAGTAACGAAAATAGAAACGTGGTCAATGATCTACTTGGTACAATTTAACTGCCAATTTTCGTTACCAGTCTTACCTGTCACTAATTCTCTTTATCAACCTTAAGTGCCAATTATTTACTATATTCCGGGCTTTACTATTTCAAACTTTTCTAATATGCCCACCCTTGACCCATTTGTTTTCTTCTTCACCTTACTCTCTAATATTAATACATCAATTCAAACTGAAGATCCAACTGAAGTTTTTCCTCCTTTAAGAAATGTTCCTCATTTAGAACACTTTTGAATTATTCATTTGGATTACAGCTATTTGTACATATCTTATTTCCTTGTAAGATTCTTGAAGGCAAGTATCATGTCTTATTCATATTTGTATTCTCCACAGTGTCAGTTTCCCACTAGAATTGAAGTTCCATTAAGCAGAGCCCTTGAACATCTTGGTCATTGCTGTATTCCTTAGTATTTAGCATAATGCCTCACATAGCAGCATACTAAAAGTGCATTTTGAGTGAGTGGATTTTGAATGAGTCGATTTTAAAACAAGCTCCATGAAGGTAAGGATTTGTCTGTTTTATTCATTGTAAGATGAATATTTGAATATTACCGAGTGAATGAATATTTGGAAGGCTCACTATTCATTATATACAACAAAAGTTCTTCAGTCTGTATATCTTCACAGAAATCAAAGTATTTATGTTGCCTTTCACCTAATTCAGTGGATGATGTGTCTTTCTGAAAATAAGACATCCTCTAGAACTGCAGGAGTAAAATGTAAAAGAATCAAAATAAAATGGATGTTTACATTAAGAGTAGTTTCAGTTTTGTTCCTTGTACTTTTCTGTGTTCTAAATTTTTTTTTAAAGATTTTATTTATTTATTTGACAGAGATAGAGACAGCCAGCGAGAGAGGGAACACAAGCAGGGGGAGTGGGAGAGGAAGAAGGAGGCTCATAGCGGAGGAGCCTGATGTGGGGCTCGATCCCATAACGCCAGGATCACGCCCTGAGCCGAAGGCAGACGCTTAACCGCTGTGCCACCCAGGCACCCCTGTGTTCTAAATTTTCTGCAATGAAAATGTCTTATTTTGCAATCAGGAAAAAATAATACTATTTTTAAAGAGTGTTAAGGATGAGATCATTTGCAAATGTGTGGCTGAGGAAATTTTAAGGACACCCAAGTCCAATCAAGGTTATCTGGAGTTAATACCAGAGAGAAAAATATTGGAATGTGAAAATAATTTAGAGCTGAAACCTAATCAGCCTGCTTAAAAAAAACAAAAAACAAAAAAAAAACCCCAAAAACAAAAAACCTCTCAGAGGAGATATGGATGGCACTGACTCTAGGAGAAAAGAACATGGTAGAACAAGTACTTATAGTGATTATTTTAGCAGTGTCCTTGAAGTATGACACCCTCGCGGTGGACTGTTTTCCTCCAAATTCATACGCTGAAGCCCTAATCCCCAATGTGATGTTATGGGGAGATGGGGACTTTGGAGATAATTAGGATTAGATGAGGTCATGAGGGTGGGGTCCTCATGGTGGGATTAGTGTGCTTGTAAGAAAAGATGCCAGAGAGCTTACATACTCCCCCTCCCCCACTCATCTCTTTCCCTACCATGTGCGGACACAGCAAGAAGGAGGCCATAAGCCAGCTAGGAAGAGAGCCCTCATCAGAACCTGATCATGCTAGCACCCTCATGTTGGACTTTCATCCTTCAGAACTATGAGAAAATAAATGTCTGTTGTTTAAGTCCCTCTGTCTCTGGTACTTTTCATAGCAGCCCAAGCAGGCTAGACAGAGCAAGGAGACTAAGCTCTGAACTGTTACGTGGCAAGTGGTTTTCTGTACTGGAAGAGGATCCCCTCAGTGATTCAGTCGATAAATATTTATTAAATGCCTACTGTGTTTCATGCCCTGTGCAAAGTACCGAGTATCCAAAGATGACCAAGACAAGGCTCTCATCCCTAAGGAGCTTATTTCATAGGAGACAAGCTTGTGGCTTCTAAGTGCTCTGACAGAAGTATGTGTGGGATACATACATCCCTTTTCCAGGGACTCAGCGGTTAGAGTAATTGTTTCTATCTGTGGTTGGGGTGGGGTAGCTTTGGTTGGCCTGAGTCAACATTCTGTATCAAGTTAACTCTGAGTTCACCAACCAACAGGACAGCTGTGACTCACAATGTGGTGATAAACCTGAGACTTCAACGGTGAGCTCTGCACAGGCCCATACCGGACAGTTACAGAGATTTAGATGGTGGCTGCCCACCGAGGAGAGGGAGGACAGAACTCGCTGCATGTTCTCCAAAATGGAACAGGCTATTGGCAGTGGCTGAATGGCCTCTTCCACCATTTCTACACTGTGAATTTCTACTTCTCATTCTTCTTTGGGGCCTTGACTATTTATAACAACATTCTCATTTACTTATACTAAGTGTATTTTGTATAAGTTAACAAGCATTCGGAGCCTGTTACTCAGACAAAAACTACTGGAGAATGCGGGACCTAGTGCTAACTGCAGCACCCCTCTGGGTCACATGACTTTTGCTGTCTAAGTCCTAACCATTCCCCACATCCTAGCCAAGATCCTACTTTCTCTGGAAGTTGTGCTAAACTGCACCACCCCTGGATGAGGTGGGTGCTGCTGTTATGAGCCTCCTGGACTCCCATATTTCCTGCATCATAGCACTTATCATACTCTTTTGAAATCTCTTATTTAGTTGTCTCCTCCATCAGACTGTCATATCCTTAAGGACAGGAATAATAAAAGTTTTGATGATGTGCCCAGGTCATCAAAAGCTTCCACTGAGTATTTGTTGAATGAATCTGGTTTCAGAGCCTGTCAAAGGAGAGGATGAGATGAGCTTTGGGTTTATGTTGCTACCACAAAGGTGCACCTAACCAATTAAGTTCAGTTTGAAATATCTACCTGAATTTTGGTGTAAATTAATCCAATCCAAATACAGAGTATAAACTAGAAGAAAACACAGTCCACAGAGTAATCGAAGTCAGGCTGATGTAAAAATGAAGCTGTTACGGCTTCACATTATGTTAGTTTAATAAAAATGAAGCTGGTTTTGAACAGAGGTGAAAGTCATGGAGAAAGGGCCTGGAACAGTAGTCTAAGGACAAGAGAGGAAAGGATAGGCTTTATGCAGATCAGCTTGGTAGGATCAGATTATTTATAATCTATTCATTTAACACATATTTAATATCTACTTCAAGATTAGACTGAACTTTGGATTCTGGGCTAAAGAGTTTAGATGGGATATGACAAGTAAGTGATAAATGCTTCAGGTATACATACACCATGAGAAAAGCTGTGAACTATATTCAAACATGATTATTCTAGCAACTAGGCAAGAGTTGACCTAGAGTCAAGAAGAACTTAAAGGTGCTACACAAAAGCAGAGATGGTCTGTTGAATATGTGGGATAAAATGCGACATATATAGATAAGCCTTTCTTCTACTATCTTATCTGCAGGCATGCCACAATGTCTGAAATGCTTGCTACAGAAATCACTCTTTCAGTTTAAGGTACTATCTTTAGAAAGCCTGTCAACATGCAAGATTATGCTACTAAGTGATGGTAGCACTCGATACAATAGTACCTCTGTCTCCCAAATCTGATCTTTCCTTCCTCCTATGAATCTCACTAAAGAAAGCTTAGTGGGAAGCAATACTATCAGACCTCCTCAGAGCTGCGTGTGGCCATCACAGTAGAATGTAAGAGGAGATATGCGGCCAAATTCCACATCACTTAGTCAAAAATAAATTGCTTGCCTTGGATTCACCTCCTTCACTTCTTCCTGAAGTCTAGAAAGGAGACATGGGAGAGATTCATCTTTAACCTATGTCTTAAGCTAGGGCTTAAGACACGTCAGAGCCTCCAGATAGAAGGACATGGGTCTCTGAGCAAACCCATGAACTGAGTAATCATGTCAGCATCAACCAGTCAGCCGGTTTCATGAAAGGGAAATAAATTTCTATTTTAAGTACTATATTTTTTGTTTCTTCATTACAGCAGTTTACCTTACTCTAATTACTATTACATTCATGAGGTTAGCATAGATTTGACAGTTAGCTATCTTTCACCTAGAGAAAAGGAAGAGTCTGAAAATGTGGGTCACAAGAAACAAATAAGAAAGGCCTGAATCTGGACATTCCTTAGGGGAAGGCAAACTCAGATGGGCTGCTAAAATGGGAGACTGTGTTGCCATCTGGGAGGAAGGAGAGGTCTTTTGACATTAGATAGGTGCAAGAGGAAGAACCAATGAAGACACTTCACATACCTGAAAATTGTGGCGGGACCAATCGGTTACAATAATTCACAGAAAGGTAGCAAGAGAGGTATAAATGGAGAAGAGGCAGACTGGCACAGAAAGTGGGGGTAGAAACTGATGAGGGATTGCATTATGGTATTTAAAAATAAAAAAGAAAAGAGGAGCCCAAAACATTTCAAGGCATGAGTGGTCAGGTGACCATGAATCATGAAACTATGACAGTAATAGTAAGTTAGAACAAGTTGTTGGCTAGTAGAACAGGATACTGAACTTGATCTTTTCCATGTTAAATTGTGGTAAGTACATTTTACCAAACAATTTCAGATACATGATGAAGAGGTATTTGGAAAAAAAAAAAAAGGTCAAGAGATTAGGTTGGAGATGTAGAATATTACCACCCACATGGAAAGAATAATGGCTAAAAATGCTCTTTAAAGAAATAACCACACTTTTGGTTCTATTACATTTAAAGTTTGAACACTACATATCTCAATATGCATCTAGATAACATAGCTTCTGCTAGTTGGTAAAAGAAGTTTCTGGCAGCGGCTTTCTAATCATTATAATCAGTATTGTCTCTTTTCACCTCTAAACTTGTACAGAGGTCTCTTCCTGAACTTCTTCACCCTTATTTTGATGTTCAGCTTTCTGGAGAAGCCTGGGACCCAGCAAACCAATGAGTAGACTTCCAATTGGGGCTGTGATGATGATGGACAAAAATGCCACTGTCAACACATCCATTCCGTATTCTTCTAACTGTTTCTCTCCATGAGATCTTGCTGTGTCCAAAGCCACAGATCCTATGGCAGCCTACAAAAGTTTAAAGGTAACAATGGAAACATATGACAAGTGCATAGAGAAAAGGTGAATTAGTTCATCATTTGTAAAAACAAATTGCTTGTTCTTTTACTCAGCTAAAAAAGCTCCATAAATCTTCTTTCAAAGTATACTGCAATGAGTTTTGGTTGTCTGAAAACTCTCCCTGCCTGGGGAAAGAATAATAATTCATATGTGCCTATTTGCATAAGGTAGGGCTACAAAAATATCAGTAAAATATATCTCAAAGCACAAGGCAAATTCAGAGTCACGATATTAATTAATTAGAACATGATCCCATATACTAAAGTCCCCCTGAGTAAGGATGAAAGTTACTGGTTATCTCATTCTTTTATCTTTAGTAATTTCAAAGTCAGAAAAAACAAGATGAAAAAATGCAGTGATATTGGAAGATGGTGGAGTTTTAAATGAAAAAAAAAAACATAGGAATATGTACTGCTTTTAAAGCTGAACTAATTGTTAAACATCATGAAACTTGGAAATTCGAGGCACCTTCAAAACTTGAAGTTAATCTTATTAGGTATTTGGTTAATTTTTGCCTCAGGAGTTGGTAAAATACTTTATTTAAGATTTATCTTTTGGAAAGTTTCATGAAAATTTTTGTTTTCTTTTACAGGCAAAATGCAACATTAATGCACATGGGAAAATAGTTAAACAATCTGGTTACTCCCTTATTCCACAGAACACAACAACATTAGCCTCCAGGACAATGAAACAGAAGAGAAAATATCAGTGTGCATGAGACACATGGCAGAGACTACTGATTGCCCACAAATATCTGCATATACTCTTCTATTATAGAACTCTTGAGTTTCAGCTGGTCACATTACTGCACAAATAGAGAGTTTTGCAGCCTTCTTTACAACTAAATGAACATACATTATTCAACATATTCTTGATAATGTTTCCTTATTTTAAATTGGCTTTGATAGCAGGAGAGTGCCATCTTTCAAATTTTAATGTTTAGGAACACATCCTTCGTACCAAAGTTACTAGAGTGATTATTTTGCTATTTACCCACTAAAGTTACCAGAGGTAGTGAGGAAACTGAAGACATTCCGAGGGAGAAACTATTCTACTTATTGTACTACATCTCATATTCTTATCATTATGTCTTAGACTTCTTTGAAAGTCTGATGGAAATAAAATTTCTCTGGAATAATGTCGAAGCCCACAGCCACACAAAATCTGGCATATAGTTATACAGCATACATATCCCCCAAAGCTTCCTAAATTTAGAACATCTAATTTTGGGGGTGCCTGGGTGGCTTAGTTGGTTAAGAATCCAATTCTTGATTTTGGCTCAGATCATGATCTCAGGGTCGTGAGATTGAGCGCCAAGTAAGATTCCCTCTTCCCCTGCCCCACTTGCATGCACTCTCTCTCTCAAATAAATAAATCTAAAAAAAAAAAAAAAAAAAAAAAAGAACATCTGAAACAAAAATGTCCATGTTTAAACAATTGCAAAATAATCAGAGACAGTTTAACCTTGTTTGCTATAATTAGTTTTAAAATAAATAAATAATCAGAAATATATTACATTTGCAACAAATAATAATCTATACAGTTCTAATTTAATCAGTAATTAAATTCTACCAAATACATGGTTAATACTTTCAAGCACCTTATCTGTTCATGCCTTATTCATTACAGTGCACAATTTCTGGGTCATGTGATTGATACATTTGACAGAAGGTTCAGCTAGTTTACAAAATTTACCAGCAACCAATAATTTAGGAAATCAGTAAAGCATTTTGTCAGTTGTTTTTCAATAATTTTTCTCCTTTATACATAAAGACTGTGGTCGAGCATAACTGATCATCAATCATATTGACACTGAAGTACTTCCAAATACTAAGATGGGCCATGCTATTTCTTTTTCACTCTCTTCTTGGAAGATATTGAAATGAAAAGGGTTAACAACTATCTCTCTGGGTGATTTAGAGGGCTCTGACTGATAAAAATTCAAACTCTTTCTTCTTGTGACTACTGCTTTGTAGTTAGTGTAGGGATTTACTGGATTTTTAGTTAAATAAAGCTGGTGATCTAGATAAATTTAAATGAGCTATCATATTTAGGAAATCAATATACCCAAAACAAAACTTTTAAAGAATAGATTAGTATAAACCCTTTTCATAAATCAAACTTCGATTACATTTTTTCACCAAATTTGAATAAGCTATCTTATATAAAATTTCATGGTGTCATATAGAAATAGGAGTTAAAATGCTAAGCCATCCTATCCATCATTACCTGGACTGTGGCCTTTGGAAGCCAGGCAAAAGAAATAAATATCTTTTCCTTGATGTTAAAACCAGCAAAACACACCATCAGAAATGTAGTCAAAATTCTTATCAATACTGCAATGCCCAGGATGGCAACACAAAGGCCTGTAAGAAATACTTAATTTTTAGACATAATAAAGCACTTGGGGAGCAACTGAGTCTCATGTTTATTGATTCAAAATACTATCAACTGCAATTATCTAAATATATTAAAAAATTAAGAAAACAAGAATGGTTAGGCATAATTTATCAAAACATCAATAACAAGGATCAAACCATTTGTTTAAAAGAAGGTATTTTTCCTAGAATTAATTAAACATATTTGATATCTATTATAAAGGAGATATGAATGTTCTCTTATGTTTTATAGCAAGAATCAAACTTTCTTCCATATGTTTATTCAACATAATTATTAAATGATAAGTATGCATGACAGGATTTGGACTAGGTACTGGGTGTACAAAAATGTATAATGTGCAGACTTTGCCTCTATGAACTTCAAAGTCAGAGGGAAACAGAAACATTAACACTGAATTAATATACTATAAGGTAAGTGCAGTATAAACATACTGGTAAGAGGTCATAGAAGAGGAAAAAGTTAATATTTTCATCAAAATGATTGAGAATTGTTTACAGAGTATAAACCAAAGGTGGTATTAAAAATATTTACTAGCCAGTATGGAAGCAAATCAGCCAATCAGAACAGAGCTGGCTGGTCACTGACCAATCAGAATACATTGGTAGTCTATACCTGTTTCACCATATTGGTGTATACACTGACTGCCCATTAGCTCGGGTTGACATGTACAGCTACTTCATTCCATCCTTTAGAATCTTTTGCCGATAAAGATCAGTTCACCTTGATTTGTACAATAGGGAGTGTGACTAGGGTACTGAACCTGAGAAAGGCACAGCTAAAGTGACTGCTATGTAATAGGGTGATTTTCTAAAAAGTAACATTTGTTAAGTGTTTACTGTGCACAAGCTTTAAGTGCATTCGTTATCTAATCCTTACAATCCGTGGGGTAATTTTCCTTATTTTACAGTTGAAAAAAATGAAGTTTAAAAAGGATAAATGACTTTCTCAAGTTTAAAACTCTAGTAAAACACCAGTTAGACATCACCAGAGGATTTACTGTGAGTCTGCAATATGGCTTCTTTACAGAAAGCTGTTGTGGCTTTTTATTGAAGGGTATTGCTCCCAGATTGGTAGGTTTTCAAAAGTACTTGTTTCCTGAAGTACAAGAAACAAAAGAGATGATACCATTCCCAGGAGGGAGCATTGAAGGTTTGGGGAGAAGAAGATTTAGAAGTTTTGAACATATCGAGTTTGAAGTTTTGTGAGGTTTACAAGTGGTGATGTCCAATCAGCATTAGATACATTGATTTAGAGATAAAATTTTAGAATTATGTAGTTTATAATCAAAGCTACTGAATGTAGATGAGCTCAGAAAACTGACATTGAGTGAGAAGCGTAGACGTCTTTGGAAGCACTTTGATGAAGAGCAGCATTTAAGACGCACGTAGTTTCTAAGTGAGGACTCAGAGTGCACTGAAAAATATGAAGTTTCAGAATTCAACGTACAATGTGTTTTAAAGAGGTCAGTAGCATCAAAGGCTGCTGAGTGATCAAGTAAAAAAAAAAAGACTGTTAAGTATTCAGTGTCTTTAGCAATATAATCTTGGTGAGAGCAGGGTCGGTTGTGTGGTGATGGGCAGAAGCTGGGCTGAAATGTATTGAAGAGAGTGAGAGTGGAAATGGAAAAGGGAGATATAATTACCTCTTTGGAAAAGTTCAAAAAGGGGAGTAAAGACGAAGTGTGGTAGGTGAGGGGCAAGTTAAGTGGAAAAAGGAGATTTTATATATATAAATTGTGGTAAAATACACATAACAAAATTTACCATCTTAACCATTTTTAAGTGTGCAGTTGAGTACCATTAAGTTGAACACTCACATTTTTGTGCAACTAATCTCCAGGATTTTTTCCTCTTGCAAAAATGACCCATTAAACCACACTTCACTTCCCCTCCCCAAGTCCCTGGCAACCACCATTCTACTTTCTGTTTCTATGATTTGACTACCTGGATACCTCATATAGGTGGAATCACACAGTATTTGTCTTTTGGTGACAAATGTCCTCCAGGTTCATCCACGTTGTAGCATGTATTGGAATGGAAAGACATTATTTTAAGACAGGAGAGATTAGAATTTATTTAAATTCTGAAGAGGAGAAAACTGTGACACAGATATCTGAAGATACATAAGAACAGGGGAAGAATCTATGTGTGAGGTCCAGAAGGAGACAGCGGGAGATGGGATTCCCAGTAAAGATGGAGGAATATGAAATGAGTGGAATGGAAGAAATAACCAGTATATGTGCACAAATAAATGTTTAAGTGCAGTGTTATGAAATCAAAAGTTTTAGCTTTTGAACGTATGAATAAATAAATGAATGAATGAATGAACAAACGAACATTTATGTTCCATGGGTGTATATTATAGAACTGACGAGTTATCTTTACAATTCTGGCCCTTGATCAGAACAAGTCTAATTGAACATTTTTGTCCTTGGAAAAAAAATTTAAGACCTGCATCTTCTGGATAGTAGTTAGCAGTGTTACTTTTCTTCACAAGGAATAATCTTAAAGGTATAAAATTTATGTCTGAGATTGACAAATATTATTTTCTGGCCAACTACTCTAAGAGACTTAGATTATTATTAACTTTTTATATAATTGTGACAATAACTATACCTACTAAAGGTATTTCACTGAATAGAAAAGTTGATTTTAGCAAGTGTACTACTCTGAAATTCTTACCTACAGTTTCTGGTCTGAGAGATGCAATAGATACTTCTGCTCCAATCAGTCCAAAGAGAAGGGGCTGAAAGATGTACCAGGCACCTGCAATAATTTTTTCAACCTCCGCCTAAAAGAAACACACACACACACCCCACACACAGATTTTTATTATATGAAGTTACAAGTACTAAGAATTTTACTAATTTGAAATTTGAGTCAATTTGACTTTATTAGTCAATTAGGCTTTATTTCTCTGACATCTATAAATATGAGGTTAGCTAAAATAGAACAAAAAATTACATAAAGATATTTCTAACACAGTTATTATATGAGGTGCTTTAGAGTTGGTTTGCAAATAGATGTTAATCATAAAGAATCTAATAAAATAATCTTAGGAGGACTTCTACTTCTGAATATATGATATATGTGTGTATATATGTAATACTTAGTATTATCTTATAGTTTAAAATTTTATGTTAATTTTTGTTTAGCAGTATCACTCAGAGATCTTATAATAGTAGTAAATATATCTAGATATACATCTAATTATTGCTATATAGTCATCTGTGGTATGGAATTATCTGTTTATTCAATCATTTCTTTATTGATGGCCCTTTAAGTTGTTTCCAATTTTATCTTTATAAAAAACAGTTTAAGATGATCTCAAATCATGCACAAAAATATAATTCAGGTATAGTAAAGTGCTGTGCTTATTAATTTATTACCCCTTGGCTCCAAATCCACATTTCATTGTTGCTCATCAGAAAATGAACCTGAGCCCTTTAAATATTTCTTCTTTGCTACCTGGCATCACTTGAAATTTTGTCAGTAGAGGGTGCTGAAGAGGTATTACAAGGAAGATGCTCTTCCTGATTTCCTGGACTGCCCCCAGCAGGATCTTATAGCACCCTTGGGTTTTTTTAGTACACGGGTGGCTTCTACAGTGCTGGGCTCCTATAGTGCATGGCAGCCAGCAGCACCCAGTGGCCAGCAGCTGCCCCTAGCTTACTGCAAAGGAGTTTCATAGCCAACTCCCTTGGGCAAAATACCTCCTCATGGACCCTAGAGGGTGAATTTCCTGCAAATGTGAAGTACAGATTTCCAGCAAATTGTCCAAACAGGGCACCATGGGTGTCTTCTCTACCATCCAGTGAACAAAGGTTCTCTACCAAGATCTGGATTCTGAGGCTTGAGGGTGGGAGTAGGTGGGGTGGAGTGGGGTGATATAAGCGGATGGCTCAGTCTCAGCCCTAGTTGTTTACAGCTGCTATTCCTATATTCGTCAGGGGTCTTCTACCCCTCAGAAGCCAATCCCTTGTTATCTGATCCCCTGGTATGGTTAATAATAAGCTTTCCCTCCTTCAATTACTATGTGATTTCCCTTTCCTGATAAGATCCTAACTGATATAAGTACTAACTTTATAACACATTTAGCAAAAAACGTAGAAAAAGATGGATACAATTGACTATAGCAAAAATAGAACATTGTGTGGCAAAAGAAACCATAATCAAACAAAGAACAGCAAGATGACAAACCAGGAGAAAATATCTGCACTGTGTATAACAGAATAAGGAGCAATATCCAAGCAATAAGAAAAAGACAGAACCTAATAGAAAAATGGTAAATGCATACATACAAGTAATTGACAACAGAAGAAACACAAATGGCCAAAAAATATAAGATGCTAAAATTCAGTAATCAGTGAAACACAAATTAAAGTGATATGCCACATTTGCGGGTGCACCATATTAGAAAAATACTAAAAAGTTTATAATGTCAAGTATCTGCGATGTAAGGAAAACTCTCACTAATTGGTAGAACAAATTGATAGTGCTTTTTTTAGAGGGTAATTTAGCAGTGCATGTATTACACTTTTAGACACCATTACAGTATGTAAAAATTTATACTGAACAGATTTTTCCAATCAACTAATAAGAATCTATATTTTTGGACAACACTTTTGCCCTTATAATTACACATCTTTGAGGATCTGGTTTTCCATATCTATTTTCAGCAGTTTAACAAAGGAGGATTATATTTTGTCTCTGTTTTCTGTATTTACTTTTATTAACTCTGGTATGTTTATTAGAGTAAAGGTTCTGTTTCTTCTTGGCTTAAAAATGTTGAAAGGCAGAGTGCATATGTGAGGGGGTTGTTCTATTCCTATATCATGCAAAGAGTTACGTTTTCATATCATAAGGAATCAGATAATGACTTGGGTTCAAATTCTGCCATCTGCTAAATGCAAGCCACTTATCTCTCAACATCTTATTTTTTTCTTATCTGTAAAATGAGAGGTGTATATTAAATAACATCCAAGATCCTTTATCATTTAGTGACAATGACTCGTACTACCAAAACTGGGGTCCAGTGACCACCTTTCCATATATCTTCAAATTCTTTTTAATTTAGTTTTTTAGAGTTTACCATAGGTAAGCTCAGACTTTAGTTGGTATCCACAATAGCGAAGAACACAAATTGACCCTATTAATCTTAGATTACTAAGCCTTTATGACTAATTAGTTAAGGGATGGCCTCAAAAATATTTCACATACTCAGAACTCCAATGAAAGCAGATGGCTTAAAAAGTTTTCCCTATCAAATTGTTTTTATTTCTAAACTGTAGACAAAGGCCACCGTTTGTTTTATGATTGTAACACTTTAGTTGAATATCAGACATGGGCATATATACTATAAAACTTAAAAATGGGAGAAGAGTCAAAATGTATCTTCTTAATGCTTTTTCATAACTTCAAAAGTAAAATGAAATGCTTATAAAGAAAATGGAGTCATTGAATAGGCTAAGTGTAAAACAGACCAGGGGAATAAAGATGATGTTGTCCACACTAAATGTTAAGGCTACTTTACACATCCGTTTGCACTAGTAGTAAGAATCTTCAAAAACATAAATCACTTTCAAGGATAGACAAAAGGAGAAAATTAGCAGGAACTGAGGTTCCATCATGACTTCAATATCTATTGAAACTGATACTTCCCTTCTCAGAGAGAAGAGCATTACAAGAGTCAGAAGATTCAAAATATGTCAGAAAAACCATCCCACAACTACAAAGGTCATCAGAAGCAGCACTGGATTTGAAAATGGGGAAAAAAATGACAGAGGCTTTCAAAAAGTGAGTGTATTTGAGGTAAATGTGAAAAAAGATGTTCCTAGTTCTTTCACTGGGTTGTGGGATTACATTGACCTACATAATCCGCTGGGCTGCAGACAATCCTGGCAAAATTATGACAACTGCAGATGAACAGACATTGTGTTTTGGTTTATAACAATCTTTTCTTTATAACCCATATTACAGTTTTAGGAAGAGTAATGTGACTGGAGCTCATCAAAGTTTCCCTTTCCCTGATTTGTCTTTCTGTGCCCATAGCCGATGAGCACTCGCCATAGGCATTAGTCTCCCCCTTGATTTCCCTGTTGCTAAAACTACTCTTTTATGCCCTACCCCAAATGCTATGGCTCCTTTTCATTATTTATTTTTTTATCCTAACATTTATGAATTTAGAGACTTAATTTAAGTTGCAAAGTGTAGCAATATGTTTTTAATACACTGGGTACGTGTTATTCAAATATGTGTCAAAATACAAAAATGTGCCTTGCACAATAACGCTACAGTTGTATTACAGAGTAGTACACTCTGGAGTCAGGTAAACCTGAGCTTAAATCCCAATGCCACTTTCTAATTTTGTGACCTTGGATATGTTATTTATGCCTTTCTGATTTATAGTCTGTATAACATGGAAATGGAAATACTTTTTAAATTTTGTGTGTGTGTTTGAAATAAATGAAAATATCCACTTAGTGCCTGCCATAGAACCATACAGACTGGCAATAAAAATTTATTAAAAAATGGGCAGAAGACATGAACAGACATTTTTCTAAAGAAGACATTCAGATGGCCAACAGACACATGAGAAGATGCTCAATGTCACTCAGCATCAGGAAAATACAAATCAAAACTACAATGAGATATCACCTCACACCTGTCAGAACGGCTAAAATTAACAATACAACAGGTGTTGGCAAGGATGTGGAGAAAGGGGAATCCTCTTGCATTGTTGGTGGGAATGCAAACTGGTGCAGCCACTCTGGAGAACAGTTTGAAGGTTCCTCAAAATGTTAAAAATAGAACTACCCTATGACCCAGTAATTGTACTGCTGAATGTTTACCTAAAGGATACAAAAATACTGATTTGAAG
This sequence comes from Ursus americanus, assembly GCF_024610735.1. Lineage (NCBI taxonomy): Eukaryota > Metazoa > Chordata > Mammalia > Carnivora > Ursidae > Ursus > Ursus americanus. The sequence goes on along the minus strand of NC_142134.1, from coordinate 1,997,908 downwards.
GGGCACATGCACCCCAACGTTTATAGCAGCATTATCTAGAATAGCCAAAATTATGGAAGCAGCCCAGATGTCCATTGACTGATGAATGGAAAAGAAGAGGTGGTATATATAAATACAATGGAATATTGCTCAGTTATCAGAAAGAATGGAATCTTGCCATTTGCAATGACCTGGATGGAGCTAGGGGTATCATGCTGAGCTAGATAGAGACAAATAACACATGATTTCACTCATGTGTGGAATTTAAGAAACAAAACACATGAACAAAAGGGAAAATAAAAAGAGAGAGGCAAACCAAGAAACAGACTGTTAACTATAAAGGACAAACTAATAGTTAGTAGACAGAAGAGGGTTTGGGGGATGCTGATGAGGATTAAGAACTGTACTTGTGATGAGCACCAGGTGATATATGGAAGTGCTGAATCACTATATTGTATACCTGAAACTAATATTATGCTGTATGTTAACTAACTGGAATTTAAATAAAATCTTTAAAAATCTAATTACTAGGGGCGCCTGGGTGGCACAGCAGTTAAGCGTCTGCCTTCGGCTCAGGGCGTGATCCCGGCATTATGGGATTGAGCCCCACGTCAGGCTCCTCCGCTATGAGCCTGCTTCTTCCTCTCCCACTCCCCCTGCTTGTGTTCCCTCTCTCGCTGGCTGTCTCTATCTCTGTCAAATAAATAAATAAAAAATCTTTAAAAAAAAATTAAAATTTCTAATTACCAAATTAAGATTAGATAAAGATGAAAAAAAGCTATTATTTCCCTTCTCTCTTTTTACCCATTACAGTATAAAATAATGAGTTGATTGTGATTTTTGAGGATTGTAAAAGAGGTAATAACAGAAAAACATTTACCCATAAAGTTCAATTTGAAAAAGCTTACTAATAAGCATTTTTGAGTTTTTTCTGTTGAATAAATGAGAGGAAATAAACTAAAATATTTAGTTTACAGAGCTGTTGGTTTTAGGTGGAGGAATTGCAAATGATTTCTTTCCTTTTTTTTTTTTTTTTTTCCAAGTAGGCTCCACACCCAGCATGGAGCCCAATGTGGGGTTTGAACTCACCATCCCAAGATCAAGACCCGAGCTAAGATCAAGAGTCAGATGCTCAACCTACTGAACCACCCAGGCTCCCCTCTATCCTTTCCTTCCAGACTTTTTCCCCTTCAAAGTTTAAAAATGATCGTATATCACCTTCATACTCAAAAATAAAATTAGTTTTATTTTACAACTTCCTATCTTTGATAATTTACTCTTCTCATGCTAAAAAAGGTTACCATTAAGAAGTGAATGGACAATTTGCAAAATGCCAATGCCAGGCAAACTTCCCATGTGTTGGACAAGGGGTCACAACTTGAATGTAGCCGCATCCTTCACTAAGGTGAAACGGTGAACTTGGTGTTGGGGCAGACAATAGATCAGAGTGCTTCAAAGAGCAGGGCACAGTTGTCAGCAGCCCAGGAGAGGACCGAAGACAGATAGCAGTGAGTCCACAGAAGGAAGCGAAGGAGGCAGCACAGCCCTTAAGTCCAGAGCTGAGATTAGACAGAAGACTGACCAGAGATAGGTGATAACTCTGCTTCAGCCCCCAAGTAAAGCAAAGCCATAGAAACACAAATATTTTGATAAAAGCAAATGCCTATCTCCCTCGGTCTGCTCTTCCTGCCGCTCCCCCTGCTTGCGCTCTCTCTGTCTCTCTCTGACCGATAAATAAATAATAATTAAGAATCTTCAAAAAAAAAAAAAAAAAAAGCAAATGCTTACAAGAGAAGAGGGCTGATAAGAGTACCCAATTTATATAGGACGTTTGTTGACTCTATAGCTCTGCTCTTGTCAAATGTTAGGTTATCTGAAATCAAAAAGTAGAATTGAATCATATAGGTGTGGCTAGGAAAGAAAAAGTAGACCTGAAATAAACCTTATAGGCAAACCTCTTGCAAGGCAGCAAACCCAGGTGTACATCTAATGCAAGGAGCAGGTTTCAGAGGGACTTTCTCCTTTCCTTCGAAGCCCAATCCTTCTACACTCACTTTGCCATGGCCTCAATACCCTTCTCTAGACAATGCTCCAGGCAGCCCCCACCATCCCCCTCTCCTCTGAAGCAAGACGATTCAGTTATACTTGTCCTAATTTCCATAATCTATACCAAGAAATAAATAATCTTAATAATCTTGAAAATCAGTAAGAAAAAAACCAAAATAGTCTTTTAAAAATGGACACAAACTTTTGAAAAAACTGGTTAGTAAGCATAGGAAAAGACGATTAGCTTCCCTCATAAGGAAATGCAAATCTGATCAATAGTGAGATACATTTTTCACCTATCAGGTTAGCAAAATATCTGATTTTTAATGATTTCTTCAGAAAAACAGATCCCCGGGAGATAGGAGGAAGATGGTGGAGGAGTAGGAAATCTTAGTTTTGTCTGGTCCCAGGACTTCAGCTAGATAGCTCTCAAATCATCCTGAACACCTGTGAACTCAGAGATCTAAGAAAAGAATTGCTGGAACTCTACAAATAGAAAAGTGACCACTTTCTGCAAGGTAGGAGATGCAGAGAAGTGAATCAGAGGTGATATATCAGAAGATAAACTCCAGGAGGAGGGACCTTCCCAAGGTGGCTACAGGAAAATGATACAGCACGGAGCAGAAACCAGAACTTTTAGAAGCGTGTTGCGGTGAGGGATGTCCCCACCTAAAAGGTGCTCAGGTGGTGAAGTGGGGTGGAATTCTAGGTGGGACAGTCTCAGGATCTCTAGGGTCACAGAAAGAACCACGACCAAGTATGATTTATTCCTGGGCTGCAAGGGTGGTTCAAAGTCCACAAATCAATCAATGTGATATACTACATTAATAAAAGAAAGGACAAGAACCATATGATCCAATCCATAGATCCAGAAAAAAGCATTTGACAAAGTACAGCATTCTTTCTTGATTAAAACCCTCCACAGTGCGGGCGCCTGGGTGGCGCAGTCGTTAAGCGTCTGCCTTCGGCTCAGGGCGTGATCCCGGTGTTCTGGGATCGAGCCCCACATCAGGCTCCTCCGCTATGAGCCTGCTTCTTCCTCTTCCACTCCCCCTACTTGTGTTCCCTCTCTCACTGGCTGTCTCTCTGTCAAATAAATAAATAAAATCTTTAAAAAAAAAATCTCCACAGTGTAGGGATAGAGGGAACATACCTCAATATCATAAAAGTCAACTGTGAAAAGCCCACAGCAAATATCATGCTCAAAGGGGAAAAACTGAGAACTTTTCCTCTAAGGTCAGGAACACGTCAGGGATGTCCACTATCACCACTGTTGTTCAACATAGTACTAGAAGTTCTAGCCTCAGCAATCAGACAACAAAAAGAAATAAGAGGTATCCAAATTGGCAAAGAAGAAGTCATACTCTCAGTCTTTGCAGATGACATGATACTCTATGCAGAAAACACAAAAGACTCCACCCCCAAATAGCTAGAACTCTTATAGGAATTAGGGAAAGTGGCTGGATATGAGATCATTGCACAGAAATCAGAAAGAGAAATTAAGGAGTCGATCCCATTTACAATTGCACCCCAAACCATAAGATACCTAGGAATAAACCTAACCAAAGAAGCAAAGGATCTGTACTCTGAACACTACAGAACACTCACGAAAGAAATTGAGGAAGATACAAAGAAATGGAAAAACGTTCCATGCTCACGGATCGGAAGAACAACTATTGTTAAAATGTCTATGCTACCTAGCAATCTACATATTCAATGCAATCTCTATCAAAATACCATCAACTTTTTTTTCACAGAGCTGGAACAAATAATCCTAAAATTTTTGTGGAATCAGAAAAGACCCCAAACAGCCAAAGGAATGCTGAAAAAGAAAACCAAAACTGGTGGCATCACAATTCTGGACTTCAAGCTGTATTACAAAGCTGTAATCAAGACAGTATGGTACTGACACAAAAACAGACACATAGTCAGTCGAACAGAATCCAGAAATGGACCCTCAACTCTATGGTCAACTAATCTTCAACAAAGCAGGAAAGAATATACAATGGAAAAAAGACAGCCTCTTCAGCAAATAGTGTTGGGAAAATTGGACTGCCACATGCAGAAGATGAAACTGGACCATTTTCTTATACCATATACAAAAATAGACTCAAAATGGATGAAAGAGCTGAGACAAATCCATCAAAATCCTAGAGGAGAACACAGGCAGCTACCTCTGTGACCTCGGCCACAGCAACTTCTTGCTAGACATGTCTCCAAAGGCAAGGGAAACAAAGGCAAAAATGAACTATTGGGACTTCATCAAGATAAAAAGTTTTTGCACAGCAAAGAAACAGTCAACAAAACCAAAAGACAGCTGACAGAATGGGAGAAAATATTTGCAAATCACATATCAGATAAAGGGCTAGTATCCAAAATCTATAAAGAATTTATCAAACTCAACACCCAAAGAACAAATAATCCAATCAAGAAATGGGCAGAAGACATGAACAGACATTTCTCCACAGAAGACATACAAACAGCCAAGAGACACTTGAAAAAATGCACAATATCACTTGGCATCAGGGAAATACTAATCAAAACTACAATGAGATATCACACAGTGATCAGAATGGCTAAAATTAACAAATCAGGAAATGACAAATGTTGGTGAGGATGCAGAGAAAGGGGAGCCCTCTTACACTGTTGGTGGGAATGCAAGCTGGTACAGCCACTCTGGAGAACAGTATGGAGGTTCCTCAAAAAGTTGAAAATAGAACTACCCTACGACCCAGCAATTGCACTACTGGGTATTTACCCTAAGATAGAAATGTAGTGATAAGAAGGGACACCTACATCCCAATGTTTATAGCAGCAATGTCCACAATAGCCAAACTATGGAAAGAACTCAGATGTCCACTGACAGATAAATGGATAAAGAAGATGTAGTATATATACAAAATGGAATATTACACAGCCATCAAAAAGAATGAAATCTTGCCATCTACAATGACATCGATGGAAGTAGAGGGTATTATGCTAAGCAAACTAAGGCAATTAGAGAAAGAATATTATCATATGATCCCACTCATATGTGGAATTTAAGAAAGAAAACAGAAGATCGTAGGGGAAGGGAGGGAAAATTAAAACAAGAAGAAATTGGAGAAGGAGACAAACCATAAGAGACTCTTAACCATAGGGAACAAACTGAGAGTTGCTGGAGGGGAGGAGGTGGGGGGATGGGGTAACTGGGTGATGGACAGTAAGCAGGGCATGTGATGTAATGAGCACTGGATATTATACAACACTGATGAATCACTGAGCTCTACCTCTGAAATTAATAATATACTGTATGTTAATTAACTGAATTTAAATAAAAAAATTTAAAAAAAAAGAAAAACAGATCACCTTCATGTACTGTTGGTGAAAATATAAATTGGTGCAGTCTTTTAAAAGGGTAAACTGATACTATCAAAAGTATCAATGTGAAATATTCTTTAGTTGGGAATTGTATTTCTAGAAATTTATCATATAGATAAGCTCAAAGTATATTCTATTTTATTGATTTTTTCCCCATTTTCTCACTTCTGAAATTTGGATATCATATCATAATTTAATTGGCAGCATTGTATTTCGTTCTTGGTGGCATGTGAAATAATGATGCTTCTTAGACTTGATAATGTCTTAGAGTTTATAAAATATGGCATATATAGGATATTTTATTGAAATGGTTTTTGTCTTAGCAGAAAACCAGAAATAATCCAAATATTTGTTAGTAGGAAACTGGTTAAATACAGTACAGCATACAATGCAATACTCTGCAGCCCTTACAAAGAATAAGGAAGGCAGCGTGGAAATACGACCATGATATATCTTAAGACATCAAATTATAGATTGGCATATAAGGGGGAAGAGGATGCATGTGTATACACTTGGGCATATATTTACAAATACACAGAAATTAGCTTTTATGATTAAATTATTAATTTGATATTAAGAAAGTATCTGGAAAGAAAAAATTTATCTGATCAGAAAGAACTTAAATGAGAAGAACTTAGAATGAAATTCACCTTTTCGCCGGCCCATCTCAAGCCTGCAAGGAAGGACATGACCAATGTGCATAGACCTCCTGACCCAGGGAAACCAAAATACACGCTGCTGAACACAGCTAGCACGGACAGCCCCAAAACAAGGAATGCTCTCTTCCACACGAGTTTGTCCTTGAGGAGAGAAAAAAGGTTGATTAGATCAATTATTTCATGTAACTGAGTTTTTAATGACTGATTTTTCTATATTCAGAACTCTGTGGGACATAAAAATGTCTGTCTGTGCCCATAAATACACACCGTAACATTTACTTTCTTTTACTTAATAAAAGTAGAGTCAGCACATGTACAGATGCCGGTTCCTCTTTCAGGAACTCTAGTTACCTTCTTCTGCAGTTATCAAAGCAGAATTTCACAAACTGACTTTCATAGCAGCAGAAAAAAGTGCACGGGCTTTGGAGCCAGACAGACCAGAATTAGAATTCCAGGTCTTTTACACTGCCAGCGTGTGGAATGCTCCCATTCCTTAGCTTCTTGAGGCTTTGTTTTCTCCTCCCCGAAAGTTATGTTACAGGGTTTTTGTGAAGGTTAAAGATGTGATATCTCTATTACTTTTAGTCTCTTGACTCTTTAATGTGATGCTTTCTATAGATTTCTATAGACTATAGATTTGAGAGTAGTTTTTTTGTTGTTTTTAAAGTCTAAGAAATGTGCACCCCTCTCACTTTACTTTTCCCTCATCAGCCTTTTAAACTTCTTAATCACTTTTTTTAAATTTTAAAATTATTTTTGATTTTTTTGATTATAGCTGACACACAATGTTACATTAGTTTCAGGTGTACAACACAGTGATTCACTTCTCTATACGTTAGCCTATGCTTCTGACCAGTGTAGCTACCAGCTGTCACTGTACAATGTTATTACAGCATCACTGACTATATTCCCAGTGCTGTGCCTTTTATTCCCATGACTTATTCCATAACTGAGGGCATGTACCTCTTATTCCTCTTCACCCATTTTGTCCATGCCCCCTCCCCCTCTCCTCTGGCAATCATCATTTTGTTCTCTGTATTTATAGTTCTGATTTTGCTTTTTGTTTATTTATTCATTGGTTTTGTTTTTAGATTCCGCATGTGAGTGAAATCATATGCTATTTGTCTTTCTCAGTCTGACTTATTTCACTTAGCATAGTACCTTCTAGATCCATCCATGTTGTTGCAAATGGCAAGACCTTATCCTTTTTCATGGCCGCTCAGTATTCCATTGTATATATGCCACACCTTCCTTATCCATTCATCTATCAGTGCACACTTACATTGCTTCCATATCTTGGCTATTGTAAATAATGCTGTAGTAAGCATAGGGGTGCATAGTCTTTTCAAATTAATGTTTTCTTTGAGTAAATACCTAGTAGTGGAATTACTGGGTCATTAATTTTTTGAGGAACCTCTATACTCCATAAATACTGCACCAATTTACATTCCCACTATCAGTGCACAAGTGTTCCTTTTTCTCTACATCCTCGCCAACACTTGTTATTTCTCACCTTTTTTATTCTAGCCATTCTGACCGGTGTAAGGTAATGTTTCACTGTGGTTTTCATTTGCATTTCCCTGATGATAAGTAATAATGAGATCTTTTCATGTGTCTATTGTCCATGTGTATGTCTTCTTTGGAAAATATCTATTCAGGTACTCTGCCTGTTTTAAATTGGATTATTTGGTTTTTTTGGTGTTGAGTTGTATAAGTTTTTTATATATTTTGGATATTAAGCCCTATTGGATATATCATTTGCAAATATCTTCACTCATTCAGTAGGTTGTCTTTCAGTTTTGTTGATGGTTTTCTTCATTGTGCAAAAGCTTTTTATTTTGATACAGTTCCAATAGCTTATTTTTGCATTTGTTTCCCTTGCCTTAGGAAACATATGTAGAAAAATGTTGTCATGGTCTAAGCTTCTTGATCACTTTAGAAGTGCTTGCAGGTCTTTAGCTGTGCTTGATTTGGTGGCATGCAGGCTCTGGTGGTGGATTACCAGAGTTCATTCCCAGCTCTGCTGCTTTCCAGCTATGTGAACTTGTTCAACTTCTCCCTAAATTTCAATTTCCTCATCAGTAAAAAGATCATATTAATGGTACTCGCTTCATGAGTCTTATGCGGTTTACAGTAGATTGCATGGATTTATATGATTACACTAGATCAGTGCTTTCCAAAAGAACATTCAGTGATGATGGACATTTCTCTATATGCACCACTGAAATGTTCTCTATCTGCTACAGCCACAGGTAGCTAGCTAGTGGCTGCCATATTGAACGGAGTGGCACTTTACTGTACTTACCACATCATTTTATATACAGTAAGCAACAAAATGTAAGTCATTGTTTTTCTTTTTATTTTGTTGTATAATTAGAAAATGCCATAGTTTTATACATTCATAAAATCTTTTACAATTTTAGCTGGAGTTCTTCCAAGCACAGTAAAAATTCAAATCAACATACCTTCTAATAATGGAAATATTAATTTTCTTCAAGTTCTACTTTAGTTAAGTTTCTAATTCCATTGAAAATGCCCTGAAATCTCAAAATAATGCCAGTTCTTATAGAAAAAAAAAAAAGATTTTCATATGTTTATCTATCCCAAGAGACTTAGGAGAGTAAAAAAAACAAAATAAAAAAAACTCTGTGAATATTAAGAAATCATTGTGTATAATAAAGAACTCTGATCTCCTTGGTAAGAAATATTGGATGATATTATAATGAGATGTTAAGGTATGTATTTGATAGTATTAGAATCTAGGGTATGCTGATACTAAAAAAAAGGGACTCAAAAGCCATTTTATATCTTGATAACCTGAACATTATAAATAATAGTAAAATAAAAAATAAAACAATAGAAAAGGCTTACATATTTGGAATTGATGTTATTTATTTTTAGTGAAATTTAAAGTTTACAAAATATAAACTAGAGAAAAAAATTCTACAGTTGTATTTAAATCTTAAACAGTTGACCCTTAACAACACAGGTTTGAGCTGCATGGGTTCACTTACATGCAAATTTTTTTGATAAATACAGTACTGTAAATGTATTTTCCTTATGATTTTCTTAATAACATTTTCTTTTCTCTAGCTTACTTTATTGTAAGAAAACAGTGTATAACACATACAACATGCAAAATATGTGTTAATCAACTATTTACGTTATCAGAAAGGCTTTCAGTCAACCGTGGGCTATTAGTAGTTGAGTTTTTGGAGAGTCAAAAGTTATACACGGATTTTTGACCATGTAGGGCGTCTGTGCCCCTAATCCCTACATTGTTCAAGGGCCAACTGTATACCTAGGCCTCTTCATAAATCTCATGGATAGCACTGATATGGCAATAAGCAGTTTTAGAGTGAAGAGCCATTTCTAAATTATGTTCTTCACATTGGCTTTCAGGGGACTGTTCCAGAATGTTTTTCTAATTACATTTTAAAGAATGACTTTCCCATAGATTATTTCTTTTACCTGGTCACTGCTTGGAAAGTACTGAATAAAAAATCCAAGAAGAGATCCAACTGCCACACCAATTACCACTTCTAAGACTCCTCTGAGAACATTAAGAACCGTGGAGCCTTAAAAACATATAAAAAGAAAAACTTCAGACAGAACTCTAAATCCATAAATACTTAGACTTCACTTTAGTAATCAATATAAAACATCTAATTACATAGAAGGAAAAGTATACAGATATTTCCTGCTCTCCACATTCTTAAATATATGTGACTTAAAATGTCTTATAAAATGGGCCTATAAGAAAGCTATGCATACTATTGTAGATAAATTTCAAGACAGGCATAAACTACGATTTGTGTACTTTTTTGTTCATTTACTTCAATAAAAGTTTACTTAAAGGGCCTAAGAAATTATGAAAGATAAAATTCATGAATCAGTTAATTTGTTCTACTATACAAGAGGCAAAGGCTGGGTGAGAAGACAGATCTAGTTTTCAAATTGCCATTTAAGAGCCTGATTTTTTTACGAATAATGTATATTGATTTTAGTAGCTCTGATATGTATAGAATACAGTAACTTAAAAATCTGGCAATTAAAATCAAGAATCTTTTTTTTTTAAAGATTGATTGATTGATTAGCAATTTCTACACTCAACGTAGGGCTCGAACTCACAACCCCAAGATCAGCAGTCACATGCTCTTCCAGCTAAGCCAGCCAGGAGCCCCAAAATCTTTTCTTACTACAATGAGTGTAGGGGACTTATTCTTTCTCAAAAGTTATTTCTTTTTTTTCTTTTTAAAGATTTTATTTATTTGAGATAGAAAGAGAGAGCATAAGCACGAGCAGGGGGTAGGGGGAGAGGGAGAAGCAGGCTCTCTGTTGAGCAGGGAGCCCAATGACGCAGGGGCTCCATCCCAGGACCCTGAGATCATGACCTGAGCCAAAGGCAGATGCTTAACCGACTGAGCCACTCAGGCGTCCCTCAAAAGTTACTTCTAAAAGTAAATCTGAAAACAAATTATGTTTGAAATTGCCCCCAGAAGAGTCTTTGTTTCATAGCTTCTTTAAATATCATAATATAACTCATTGATAATAATATAATAATAGTAAGGGACTTTAACCCCCCACTTACATCAATGGACAATGTGCTACCCAGGCGCCCCTATAAATAAAATATTTTAAAAAATCCTACTAAGGAGTGAATGGGTCAACCAGGAAATTAAAGAAAAAAATAAAAAAAAAATACATGGGAACAAATGGTAATGAAAACACAACACTCCTGGGGCACCTGAGTGGCTCAGTCGTTAAGCGTCTGCCTTTGGCTCAGGGCGTGATCCTGGAGTCCTGGGATCTAGTCCCACATCAGGCTCCTCCGCTGGGAGCCTGCTTCTTCCTCTCCCACTCCCCCTGCCTGTGTTCCCTCTCTTGCTGGTTGTCTCTCTGTCAAATAAATAAAATCTTTAACAAAAAAACAAAACAACAAAAACAACAACAACAAAAACACAACACTCCAAAACCTTGAGGATGCAGCAAAAACATTCATTAAGAGGGGAGTATATTGTAGTACAGGTCTACCTAGAGAAGCAAGAAAAATCTGAAATACACAACCTAATCTTTCACCTAAAGGAGCTAGAAAAAGAACGACAAATGAAGCCTAAAGCCAGAAGAAGGGAAATAATATAGATTAAAGCAGAAATAAATGATATAGAAACAAACAAACAAACAAAAAACCTGGCTCAATGAAAGCAGGAGCTGGTTTTTTGAAAAAATTAATAAAACTGATAAACTCCTAGCCAGACTTATCAACAAAAAAAGAGAAAGGACCCAAATAAATAAAATCACAAATGAGAGAGGGGAGATCACAACCAGCATCACAGAAATACAAATAATTATAAGAGAATATCATGAAAAATTATATACCAAAAATTGGGCAATCTGGAAGAAATGGATAAATTCCTAGAGACATATAAACTACCAAAACTGAAAAAGGAAGAAATAGAAAACTTGAACAGATCAATAACCAGAAAAGAAATTGAATCAGGAATAAAAAATCTCCCAACGAACAAGAGTCCAGGGCCAGATGGCTTCCCAGGGGAATTATAACAGACATTTAAAGAAGACTTAATATGTATTCTTCTCAGACTGGTCCAAAAAGTAGAAATGGAAGGAAAACTTCCAAACTCCTTCTACGAGACCAGCATTACATTGACCCCAAAACCAGACACAGACCACACTAAAAAAGAGAATTACAGGCCAATATCCCTGATGCAAAATTTCTTAACAAGGTACTAGCAAATTGAATGTAATAGTACATTAAAGGAATCATTCACCACAATTCAGTGGGACTTATTCCTGAGTTGCAAGGGTGGTTCAATATTTGCAAATCAATCAACATGATACACTGCATTAAGAAAAAAAAAGGGTAAGAACCATATGATCCTCTCAATAGATGCAGAAAAAGCATTTGACAAAACACAGCATCTATTCTCGACAAAATGTTCAACAAAATAGGGATAGAAGTAACATACCTCAACATCATAAAGGCCCTGCACAAAAGATCCACAACTAATATCCTCAATGGGAAAAACTGAGAGCTTTTCCTTTACAGGAACAAGACAGGCATGTCCACTCCCACCACTCATATTTAACATAGTTCTTGCCTCAGCAATCAGAAACCAAAAAGAAGTAAAAGGCATCCACATCAGCAAGGAAGAAGTCAAACTTTCACTATTTGCAGACGACATGATACTCTACGTAGAAAACCCGAAAGACAACCAAAAAATTGTTAGAAGTGATACACACATGCAGTAAAGTTGCAGGATACAAAATCAGTGCACAGAAATCTGTTGCATTTCTACACTCCAAAAATTAAGCAGCAGAAAGAGAAATCAAGGAATCAATCCCATTTACAATTGCACCAAAAACCATAAGATGCTTAGGAATAAGCCTAAGCAAAGAGGTAAAAGATCTGTACTCCGAAAATTATAGAACACTTACGAAAGAAATTGAAGAAGACACAAAGAAATGGAAAAACATTCCAAACTCATGGGTTGGAAGAACAAATATTGTTAAAATATCTATAATACCCAAAGCAATCTACACATTTAATGCAATCCCTATGAAAATACCACCAGCATTTTTCACAGAGCTAGAACAAACAATCCTAAAATTTGTGTGGAACCACTAAAGACCCTGAATAGCCAAAGCAATCCCAAAAAAGCAAAGCAAAGCTAGAGGCATTACAATTCTGGACTTCAGGCTCTATTACAAAGCTATAGTCATCAAAACAGTATGGTACTGGCACAAAAACAGACACAGATCAATGGAACAGAACAGAAAATCCAGAAATTGACCCACAACTATATGGTCAACTAATCTTCGACAAAGCAGGAAAGAATATCTAATGGAAAAAAGACAGTCTCTTCAATAAATGGTGTTGGGAAAACTTGACCACTTTCTTAGACCATACACAAACATAAATTTAAAATGGATGAAGGACCTAAATGTGAGACAAGAAACCATCAGAATCCTAGAAGGCAGCAACCTCTTTAACACTGGCCATAGCAACTTCTTACTAGATATGTCTTCTGAGGCAAGGGAAACAAAAGCAAAAATGAACTATTGGGACTTCATCAAGATAAAAAGCTTCTGCACAGTGAAGCAAATAATCAACAAAACTACAAGGCAATCTTCAGAATGGGAGATAATATTAGCAAATGACATATCTAATAAAGAGTTAGTATCCAAAATTTATAAAGAACTTATAAAACTTAACAACCCCCCAGTTAAGAAATGCACAGGGGCGCCTGGGTGGTGCAGTCGTTAAGCGTCTGCCTTCGGCTCAGGGCGTGATCCCGGCGTTCCGGGATCAAGCCCCACATCAGGCTCCTCCACTAGGAGCCTGCTTCTTCCTCTCCCACTCCCCCTGCTTGTGTTCCCTCTCTCGCTGGCTGTTTCTAAGAAAGAAAGAAATAAATCTTAAAAAAAAAAAAAAAGAAAGAAATGCACAGAAGACGTGAATAGACACTTTTCCAAAGAAGACATTCAGATGGCCAACAGACACAGAGAAGATGCTCAATGTCACTCATCATCAGGAAAATACAAATCAAAACTACAAGGAGATATCACCTCACACCTGTCAGAACGGCTCAAATTAACAATACAGCAGGTGTTGGCAAGGATGTGGGGAAAGGGGAATCCTCTTACACTGTTGGTGGGAATGCAAACTGGTGCAGTCACTCTGGAGAACAGTATGGAGGCTCCTCAAAGAGCTAAAAATAAAACTACCATATGACCTAGCAATTGCACTACTGAGTGTTTACCCCAAGGATACAAAAATACTGATTTGAAGGGATACATGCACCCCAATGTTTATAGCAGCATTATCAATAATAGCCAAATCACATACACAGTGGAATATTACCCAGCCATCAAAATGAATGGAATCTTGCCGTCTGCAATGACCTGGATGGAGCTGGAGAGTATCATGCTGAGCTAGATAGTCAGAGACAAATACCACATGATTTCACTCACGTGGAATAAGAAATGAAACACAGGAACATAGGGGTAAAAATGAGAGAGACAAACAAACAGGCTCTAAACTATAGAGAACAAACTGAGGGTTTCTGGAGGGGAGGTGGGCTAGGGATGGGCTAAATGGGTGGTGGGTATTATGGAGGGCACTTGTCATGAACACTGGGTGTTGTATACTAAGTGATGAATCACTAAATTCTACTCCTGAAACTAATATTACACTGCACATTAACATAAAAACTTGACATAAAAAAATCAAGCAAACAAAAAAAGGAAAAAAAAAAACAACAAATATATAGGTAAGCAGAACCTCTATTTTCTTCCATAGCAAACAGAATTTAGAATACTTTAATTAAAAAAACCTGTTAGCACATTGTACGGAAAATTATAATAAATTGTTCAAACACATAAAACCCTTTCTCCCACACTGTTCTAAGAAAAAATGGACTAACTAGTTATGTGGTTTCTTGTTATTGTAGTTTAGGGCAACAGAACATGCCACCCCAAGGTATGCCACTTTGGCATACAGATTATTTTGAGCAGAAGGTAACTGAAAAGAAACAGAATTAAGAAGAGGTGTCTATCTTCCCCTATTTACCTAAAAGGAAGACAAAAATTTTTGAAGTATCTTTCTCCCCTCTACCAGGAAGGGCAGAAGTTAACCACTGAGACAATTTCAGACTCTTTTTTTTAATAATAATATTTTTTTATTATATTATGTTAGACACCATACAGTACATCCCTGGTTTTTGATGTAAAGTTTGGTGATTCATTAGTTGCGTATAACACCCAGTGCACCATGCAATTACTATCCATCACCAGCCTATCCCATTCCCCCATCCCCCTCCCCTCTGAAGCCCTCAGTTTGTTTCTCAGAGTCCATAGTCTCTCATGCTTCATTCCCCCTTCTGATTACCCCCCCTTTCTTTATCCCTTTCTTCTCCTACCGATCTTCCTAGTTCTTATGTTCCATAGATGAGAGAAACCATATGATAATTGTCTTTCTCTGCTTGACTTATTTCACTTAGCATTATCTCCTCCAGTGCCATCCATGTTGCAGCAAATGTTGAGAAATAATTCTTTTTGATAGCTGAGTAATATTCCATTGTATATATGGACCACATCTTCTTAATCAAGTCATCTGTTGAAGGGTATCTCAGCTCCTTCCACGATTTAGCTATTGTGAACAATGCTGCTATGAACATTGGGGTGCATATGGCCCTTCTCTCACACCATACACAGAGATAAACTCTAAATGGATGAAAGACCTCGATGTGAGACAGGAATCCATCAAAATCCTAGAGGAGAACATAGGCAGCAACCTCTACGACATCGGCCAAAGCAACCTTTTTCATGACACATCTCCAAAGGCAAGAGAAACAAAAGATAAAATGAACTTGTGGGACTTCATCAAGATAAAAAGCTTCTGCACAGCCAAGGAAACATTCAAAACAACTAAGAGGCAGCCCAAGGAATGGGAGAATATATTTGCAAATGACACTACAGATAAAAGACTGGTATCCAAGATCTACAAAGAACTTCTCAAACTCAGTACACGAGAAACAAATAAATAAATTAAAAAATGGGCAGAAGATATGAACAGACAATTTCAGACTCTTATCAGCCCAAAGACAGCACCAGAGGAATCCGTGTAACAAACTTTGCTAAAAGCAGTCCTAGCTACCATTAGTTTCTCTATTTGCCTTTCCACAATTTGCTGCTTTCAAAAGCTCAAAGTTCTTTTCCTTTGTCTTGAACTTCTTTACAAAATTATTGTTCTTTACCAGGATGCTATGTATATAAGCCCAAATTCTAACCACCCCTTTGAGTCAGTCATCACTGACTTCTCCCCTCTGCAAGCTTGGTGCACAGGCTAACACACTGCTTTTCTCTTGTTAATTTGTCTTTTGTCAGTCTGATTAACAGGGGCCCAGCCAATGGACCTACGGTGGGTAGAGGGGCAACAGTTTTTCCTTCCTGATAGTTTCAGTCATCTCTCTTATTTAAAAAAAATAACTACCTCTGTAGTAATTTTATTTAGCTAGGGCAGCTCTATGTTAGGTAATGGTGCAACTGTCAGAAGCAGCTAGTTGTGATAGTAGCATATGTCTCAAGCAATTACAGTAAATAATTTACTATAAATGTGTAGAAAGCAGCTAATTAGTTTTAGTCTCTGGTATGTAAAGTGGCTTAAGAGAGAAAAAAGACTTCTTGGACCCACCTCTAAAATTTCTGATTCAGTAAGAATGGCAGGGGTTGGGATCCACATTTTAAAGCGGTTCCAGATAGTTCCCACTCAAAACGTCTAAGGACCACACTTAATGGAGCAGGGCAGAGGGAACATAGCATTGTTGGCTAGAAAAATTCTTTTTTTTTTTTTTAAAGATTTTATTTATTTATTCGACAGAGATAGAGACAGCCAGCAAGAGAGGGAACACAAGCAAGGGGAGTGGGAGAGGAAGAAGCAGGCTCATAGCGGAGGAGCCTGATGTGGGGCTCGATCCCAGAACGCCGGGATCACGCCTTGAGCCGAAGGCAGACGCTTAACCGCTGTGCCACCCAGGCGCCCCTGACTAGAAAAATTCTTAAACTATTCATAGCCCATACTCTCCAGATTATGAAAATCCCAGTAAGCCCTCCCTCCACATCCCCCATTTCTCTCCTTCTCCCTTGTGGTTCCAACGCAAACTCTTGCTCTACTGCCTGGTTTCCATTCCCAAAGGCTCTAACTCGAGTTAATTGGTCTGAGGTAGTGCCCACAGGTGAGTATTTTTTAAAAAGCTCCCCAGGTAATTCTACTGTGCAGCTGAGGTTGAGAACCACTGTTTTAAAGATGCAAACAAACAGAAAGTTGAACTCAAACACAGAGTAGGAAAGTGGCTGCCAGGGGCTAGGAGGTAGAGGAAACAGGGAGAGGCTGGTAAAGGGTACAAACTTTCAAGATAAGATGAATGAAGTCTGAGGATCTAATGTTTAACATGGTAACTGCAGTTGACAACACTATATTGGATAATTGAAATTTACTAAGAAAGTAGAACTTAAATGTTCTCAACAACAACAACAAAAGATAAATATGTGAGGTGATGGAAGTGTTACTTAATTCGACAGGAGGATCATTTTGCAATAAAAAAATAAAATAAATAAAGAAGCATACCAGGAAATCAGTGAGAACATAAGTTTGGATAGGTACAGTAGAATGAAAATAAAGACAAGAGTGTAGATTTGACCTAATAGGTAACAGGGAATCCTCATTGGTTCTTGTACCAAAAAGTAACACTATGAGAACCATGTTTTGCTAAGATTAATTTAGTGACTGCATGTAAGGCAACTTCAGGGCAATGGAGAAAAGGTGAGGTTCTAGGTAATCAGCATAAATTGTAAAATGGGAAGACAGCTACAGGGTTACAGAGACTGAGAGCACATGACTTTCCAAGAGGATGTGTTCCCACAATAATTGGAAGCTAAATTTAGGCTACAATTACATTTTGTCAATAATATGGAATTGCAAATCTTATCTCTCAATCTTGGACATGGATTAAAAAGAAACTTGTGCTGTACCAAAGGAGAGTAAAAGTGTTGATAGGGGCGCCTGGGTGGCGCAGCGGTTAAGCGTCTGCCTTCAGCTCAGGGCGTGATCCCGGCGTTGTGGGATCGAGCCCCACATCAGGCTCCTCCGCTAGGAGCCTGCTTCTTCCTCTCCCACTCCCCCTGCTTGTGTTCCCTCTCTCGCTGGCTCTCTCTATCTCTGTCGAATAAATACATAATAATCTTAAAAAAAAAAAGTGTTGATAATAGTGAGACAAAAGTGCCTTACGCCCTTCTTTTATTACTACTTAACACAAAATAACATCCATATCAGACACTTAGTAAGTACTAATAAGATAGCCATTAAAATCATTGTGGTTATTGTCTATAAAATGTTAAAGAGAAGAAAGCAGAAACCATTCCTGTTTTAGAAGAATGCTGTTCCTTCCGCTTGGACGGCTCTCTAGTCTTTTGTGCTCTTTGAAAAACCTACTCATCTATGTGTAAAGTCTGCAAGACTTAACTTTCCCAGAAGGCTCCATGCAAAAGCTATTCGAATCCTTCCTTAAACTTTGCTCCTCTGGGATCCCCCACTAACGTACTTACCAGACCACTGGAACGGTCCATATCCAGGGGGTGAAGGGAGGAAAATAGGAAGCTACCGGTCCCTCCTTAGGTATAGAACTAACTCTTGGAGCTGCTTTCTCTATTTCAGTCTGCCTTATTCAATTATCAAGCAAGTATGCCTCGCTTGTAACATCACAATCTATGTCTTTAGGGCACAAGAGAAGAGCTCATTGTGAACTGACCAGTTTACCTGTGGAAAAGGCCATGCCCAAGCATGTGTTGAAGCCAGTGATCGCCAGAATGTCATCGAAGCTGCCAGCAGCCATGAGTAAGGTCGGGATGCCTTTTTCAACCCCATAGCCTCCTTCCTGCAAAAGGAGCATTGAGGGCACCACGACGGCTGGAGATACAGCACCTAAAACAAAACTAAGTAGGCAGCACTTTCAACAGTTGATAGCAGCTTACTCATTATTATTATTGTTGTGGTAAGTCTAGTAAACTCTACTCTTTTAGAGCTTACGCTTTAGACATCCACTTCTTTCAAATGGCAGTGAAGCACTAAACCAGAAACACACACACACAAGTTCTACAAGCACTTTTCCAAGTGTGGCAACAGACAACCTGTACTGGAACTACTTAGGTTGCCCGAAAATATGTAAGTATGGGTGCTACAGAAGGCCTCATGGCGTTAAGTTCCAGGAATCTGCCTTAAAAACCAACAAACAAAATCAACACATTCATGGTATGAGGGTTGAAAAACACGGCGTGGACTTTTTCAATTGGAACTGACTGATGTTAGCCCTTCTGTCGGGACTTGGTATGTAAAACAGACAACAGATTAGGAGAAGGCCATAACGGCAGTGACCAGTGACAGCGATTGTAACCGCAGAAAATGTTACCCGGTGCTTACTGGGTGCCAAACACTATTTTAAGTCCTTTACATATATTAACTCACATAATCCTCACAACAGTCCTAGAAGGTGGCTACAATCACTACCTTCATTCTGCAAATCAGGAGTTTGAGATGCAGAGAGATTCATAAACTTGCCAAAGGTCACATACTGGACGGTCATGGGCCTGGGATTGGAATTCAGGCAGTACAGCTCCACAGTCTCAACCACGAGAAGTAAGAATTTCTTGCTTCTTGCCTACTTATTAGGACTAAGGTCTTACTAAGTACTTTCACATTTATTTACTTCTCATGGCTCTTAACTATTCGAAGAACTGGCAGCGGGGGGAAGAGATAGCAGAACCACCTGATCATAATTATCTGGTGTCAGAAGGAGAAAAACAGCATTAGGGGTTGATTACTGTTGATGCATTTATTACCCTTTGTACAGACTTTGAGGTGAGCTATGGCATTTCTCTCACAAGCATGGAATCAGGTGTAGGTAAAAGACCATTACTTTTTCAGTAGTTTAAATCATAATCGCTGTAGAAGTTAGACATATACTATATATAGTATATTTTTTAAGCTATAATATTTAGATGATGCTGGAATATCTATGTTGTAATTCTGATATCCTTAAGAAGATCTGTTATGCCTTCTCTTGCATGGAATCAGAGAATGACTTCAACATCCCTGCATTATTTTCATATGACAAAGAAAAATCATTACCCCAGTATAAATCCCCATTGCCATGGTAAACCCATTAGGAAGTGGGCAAGAAGAGCAGACGTGCACGCCTCCACCAGACAAGGACCCATGGATAATCTTACACAAACACCCTTCAACTTCTTCAGGGCCTGAAATATACAAATAGAGATACTAAAATAATCCTATAAAGACAGGAAGAGATTATGACATTAAATACTTTTTCTTCAATATTCAGACCATGTCTGGATTATCATGAATTTTCTAGGTAATGAGTTTTATTTAACAAACATTTCAGTGCTCTAAGTGTTTTGGAGATAGCTTATTTAGTCCCCATAGCAACCTTATAATATAGGTGATATTATTATCCCCATTATTTTTAGATGTCCTCATCTAAAAAGGCACAAGCTAAAGTTGTTTGCCCAAGATCATGAAATTGGTAAGTTATGCAGCTAGGTTTGAACTCAGGCAGGGTGTTCTAGAGTCTGTACTCAATAATCCCCAAACTGAGATTGAACACTCTCAGCATTAGCTTTTTAAAAATAATTTGTGGCCCCATAAAGAGGCCAGGGTGAAAATCTTCATCCCCAAGAACATTCATTCCCTCATTCAAAAACGTACATTAGTAATTGCAAGCATACTTGTTAAAGCATACTAGTTAAAGCAAGCATACTTGAGACTCATCCTAGCATCAGTTTCTTGAGCTGGTGTAGTTAGCCTTAAACACTTGCATAAGACTTTGCACACCAAAAATGAAATATTTTCTCTTATGACCATTATTTACAAGGATGACCTATATCTCTGTCAGAGAAAAGCAGAGCCTTTATTCTTAGTGCTGTCCCCTAATTCCACCTCACTCTAAGAAAGAATGCGGGGCATCTTCTGGGAATAGTCAGTCCTGTATGAAATAAACTTCATTCTCTTCTTGAGACCATCACACAAAGTGTCGAAAGCTCAGTGATTCCCAATAGTTGCAGTATTGGAGGAATACAATTGCTGGTCCACAGTGAGAAATTTACACTTCATACCTTTGAGTCAAGTCCGAGGCCCGCGCGGACCAATATGACAGACAGCGCTATGCTTCTCAAAGCAGAAGACCATTTGTGCTTGATCTGTATGTTATCACTGATGACAGGGATATTTCTGAGAAGAAAGCCAGCAAGCAGCATGCCTAGAATGGAGAAGTCAACAACGCTTTAGTTACTATACATATACAGAAAATATTGTTGGCACTTTATTTATTTTTTAGTTCATGTCTCTTTAATATTCTTTTTTTAGAGTTTTTATTTA
This sequence comes from Ursus americanus, assembly GCF_024610735.1. Lineage (NCBI taxonomy): Eukaryota > Metazoa > Chordata > Mammalia > Carnivora > Ursidae > Ursus > Ursus americanus. Next base: position 1,976,896 of record NC_142134.1, on the reverse strand, counting down.
AATTTCAGTTAGTTAACCTACAGGTGTACGGTATAGTGATTCAACACTTCCATACATCACCTGGTGTCCATTACAAGTGCCCTCCTAATCCCCATCACCCATTTCACCCATCCACCACCCACCTCCCGTCCAGTACCCATCAGTTTGTTCTCTACAGTTAAGAGTTTGTTTTCCTCCATAAGAGACTCTTAATCATAGGAAACAAACCGAAGGTTGCTGAAGGGGAGAGGGGTGCAGGGGTGGGGTAACTGGGTGATGGACACTGCGGAAGGTATGTGATGTAATGAGCACTGGGTGTTATATAAGACTGATGAATCACAGACCTGTACCTCTGAAACCAATAATACATTATAAGTTAATTAATTGAATTTAAATAAAAAAGTCTGTTTTCTGATTTGCCTTCCCCCCATGTTCATCTGTTATGTTTCTTAAATTCCACATAGGAGTGAAATCATATGGTATTTGTCTTTCTCTGACTTACTTCACTTTGCATAATACTCTGTAGCTCTATCCATGTCTTTGTAAATGGCAAGATTTCATTCTTTTTATGGCTGAATAATATTTCATTATTCACACACACACACACACACACACACACATCACATCTTCCTCATCCATTCTTCAGTTTATGGACATTTGGGCTGTTTCCATAATTTGCCTATTGTTGATAGTACTGCTATAATAAACATTGGGATGTATGTATCTCTTCGAATTAGTATTTTTGTATTCTTTGGGTAAATACCTAGTAGTGTAATTTCTGAGTTGTAGGGTAGTTCTATTTTTAGCTTTTTGAGGAACCTCCATACTGTTTTCCAGAGTGGCTGTACCAGTTTGCATTCCCACCAACAGTGTAAGAGAGTTTCCTTTTCTCTACATCCTCGGCAACACTTGTTTCTTGTGTTGTTTATTTTAGCCATTCTGACAGGTATTTTTTGGCACGCTAGGTGTGAAAGAGACTACTCTATAATCCCAGGAACCACATCCTTTATGCTTAGTCCCTAGATGAAATAAGGTTAAACTTTTGATAAAAAAATTAAAGTAATATATTAGAGGAGCTTAAAAAAAGGCTTTAATATGCAGATAAAAATGATTAGAATCAGGGGCACTGGGGTGGCTCAGTCAGTTGAACATCTGGCTCTTGGTTTCAGCTCAGGTCATGATCCCAAGGGTTGTGGGATAGAGCCCCGTGTCAGGCTCCACGTTCAGTGGGAGTCAGCTTGAAGATTCTCTCCCTCTGCCCCTACACCCCCACTCTTTCTCTATGATGAATAAATAAATCTTTAAAAAATGATTAGAATCATTAATAATTCCTAAATAACAGGATGCAGTATTTGGATAGAAATGTGGCCAAATGCTAACCATAAAATGTTTTAATACAATGCCCAACTCAGTCACTCTTTTGTGTGCAAATAGCAAACAGCTCCTGAAATTATTTGTTATGTCAGATTACCTGAATTATCAAAAAATACCTGTATGGGTTCTATTTTATCTTCAAGCCAGATAACTTTATACAAAATACATAACTTGCTTTAGAAAGGCTTATAGGTGAGTTATGATGAAATAGACTTTGCTCTGTCACATCAGCTGCTGACTCTCCTTTTATTCAGCCATTCAACATTAACCAAATGCTTTCAGTATTTTATTTTTATTTTCTAAATTTTTAAAAAGATTTTGTTTATTTATTTGAGAGAGAGAGAGCGAGAGAGCATGAGCAAGATGGACGGGCAGAGGGAGAGGGAGAAGCAGGATCCCTGCTTTGTGGGGCTGAATACCAGGACCCGGGATCATGACCTGAGCTGAAGGCAGACGCTTAACCGACCGAGGCACCCAGGTGCCCTGCCTTCGGTATTTTAGACACTATAGTAGGTATTAGAAATATAACAGTGAATAAAAACTTGGTACTTCACATCGACAAGCTTTCGGCCTCTAGGGGAGCAAGTTAAACTGACAACCTTAATGTTATGGAAGCATAAGGAAGTATTGTATGAGCTCAGACTGGAGGAGTGAGTCAGGGACTCAAAGAAGGGAAGAAGGGGCTGGGGAGTTGAGAAGTTTCTGGATGGGTTAATAGCTTCTTCCAAGGTGTGAAGATGAAGTGTGACACAATCTGGGACGTGTAGGTAGTTGACAAGGACTGAGGGAGTTGAGGAGTTTGTGAGAGAATCGTGCCCTCGCTGATACCACATGCCCCCACAACAGGAAATACTTCTCCGTCAGACACTGTGAGGCTTCCAGCCTCTGTCCTTCCCCAGCAGTATCCTCTTTTCAGCATGTCCTTACAAGCGCTACAAATGAAATGATTAAACAACTTTGCTAATGTTGCAATGTTCTGTATGTAAGCTATGGGAATAGTGGCTAATTACAAGCATAGCTTTTGTGACTTGCTCCAGATACCATTAGGCCAGGAAGCATCACTGCCAGGCATCTCTCATCACTGCCATTTAATCTAGAAGGTCTTTTAAATTCTGAATTCTGCAGTTAGGGCCTTTCCAGAATTTTCTGAAAGTATGAACTAGCCTACAACAGTTCTTTTTAAAAGAATAATAAGGATAGCCCACGCTCATGGTAAATTAAAACACTGCGGACAAGTATAAAGTGACAAGTACATACCTACCCCAACTGCAAACTTCAACCTTCATGCACCAAAGGTTTTCACTCTTAAGGGTTTTCTGTGCCTTTCCAGAAAGTTAATATACCGATTAAAGCATGCTTCTGTACGTGTGTGTGCCTCATTTTTTAATAGTTGCAATAGAATCAGGGTACCTGGGTGGCTTAGTCAGTTGAGCATCTGACTCTTAGTTTTGGCTCGGGTTGTGATTCCAGGGTCGTGGGATCGTGCCCTGAGCCAGGCGTCATGCTCAGGAGGGAGTGTGTTGAGATTCTCTCCCTCTCCCTCTGCCCCTGGCACCACCACCCCCCTTTCTTTCACATAAATGAGTTTCTTAAAAAATAATTGCAATAGTATCTCACTGTTTGGAAGTACTGTAATTTTGGACCAATTAATGGACTTTAAGGAACTTCTCAGATTTTTCATTACAAATAGTGCTGAAATGAGCACAGTTCAAAAGAAATAATAATCTAACAAGAACTCAAAAATATGTTAAGAGTTTCTTTTGGAGTTTTGTTGGGGGTCATGAGGAAGCATGTTTTTATTCTCCAAATGAATGTGAAAACAACTTCCCTGGGACACTGTTTCCTCTGCCGACGGTCTCGTTGACACGGCCACCTGATATTGTTTGGCAGATGACCCCTCACTCCTTTGTCAATGATATGAGTGACTCACAGTATATTGAGCCCTGTTTTGTAGCATTTGCTGATTTCTGTCTTATAGTTATTTCTACCATGGTTGATGTTAAACTACCAGTGTGATGTCAACGAATGTGCAATTGGGAAGAGCTAGCCAGTGGCACACCATTATATATTAATTCCATAATTTCAAGAGCATTGATAAGGGGAAAATGCAGTAAAATAATTAGGAAGTGATCAATTTTGAGTATCTATTGGTCTTGTTTTTAATTCAAATTATTTAATTGTAAATTTAAATTAAAATTGTAAATTTAATTGAAGTTTTAAAAATTGCTGTGTTTAACTCAAAATTTAACAATTGGCTTTTGGCGCCAGCACAGCAAATACAGAAATATTTTATATGTATTTCCAAAAGCTTTCCAAACTACAATTTTTAAAATACGATTTACTCTTGAAGAAAACAGAAAGTGTTTAGCACTTACCTAGAAGACGAGGCAGTGGAGGCAATGTAGGTAACTTAATAAGCCCCAAAAGTTTACCTCCAATGATGGCACAATAGAATAGGATTATAATTCCAAATAGGTTTCCTCCAGGAAGACATTCAATGCCAGTAATCGACCAAACTACAGCCCAGAGAAGAACCACCATGGTAACTGAAATAAACCAAGAAAACAAATTTCTACCAATAACTTCTCATATGCAGAGTTTAATACAATGTAAAATTTTTTTAAATGTTGAATATACATATAAACATTTATAACCATGTGTAAATTTTAAAAAAACATCATTAATATGAACAACTGGGTAATTTCCAACCATCTTAAAAAATAGGCTATTACCATTGACAGCCTGTCAATAGGCTATTACTATGCCTTTGGATTCACCTTTGGCCCCTCCTAATCCCATCCCCAATCTCCTTTCACACTGCCAGAAGGAACTACTATCTTGATTTTTTTTTTTTACCATTCCCCTATTTTTCTTTATAATTTTACCATAAATGTTCACTAGTTAATAAAAACAGTAACACTGGCAATCTTTACGCTCTTCATAGGAACAGGAGAATACTTGAACAATTACATTCCAGTATTTTTAGTTCCGTCTCGAATTAAACACTGCTGTTTCTTTTCTATAGTCAATGTTTGTTTAGAATTACCCACATACTCAACTATTTTCTATTTTGATCATTATTTCTTATGGCAACTCAACCCTTTTATCTGGGACAATTATTTTGTTGCCTGAAAAATTTCCTTTATTAGAGGCATTTCTATTAGAATGTGAAATATATTTCCTTGTTTGAAAAGCCTGGGTTGTACTAAATTGTACACTGAAAAGACTCCTAGGAAAACGGTTGGGCAGACCACTCAAAACTCAGAACTTGTGACCAAAGTACTGACAAAAACAGTAAGAATCCTAATAAAAGTACCAGCATAGTTAAATCTCCACTGACATTTGCATCTCACAGTCTCTTTTTTTGTGGACTAAATCCTCGGAACCACACTGAACTACTTCAAGAAGAATAGAATCCTGAAAGCATTTGCTTTCAATAGAAAGCAGTTCCATCTACACCTGAGCCAGATTATAGTTTTCTCATCAATCAAATATTTGTTGTTGTTTTAACTGAGGGAAAAGTGTTGGCAGCTACTTTATCTCTACTGTCGGCTTCTTCTACATCCACGTGCGGTTTCATTAGATAGTTTAATGGTGTAGAAAGTTGGAAAGTCTTTGAAGCCCCTAAGCCAGCGACTAACTGCCTGGAGGAGTTCAGCTTCTTAAAAATCCTCATTTTAGTAAGGTTTTATCTTCAACTCTAAGAAACCATATACCTGATCTTTCTTTGTCTCTTTTCATTTTTCAATGCATTTTGCACTCACTTGCTATTGCTTGATGATGCAAAATACACACGTGGCAGGAAAAATTATGTACAAATGCAAATTTTCCTATTCCACTGACACAATTCCTTATTTACCATCATATATAAACTAATATATTTATTAGTTTATATATTTCTCACACGATATTTCTCATGAAGATCTGTGGGTAGTAAATTCTTAGTTTTATTTATCTGGAATTACCTTTATTCTCATTCTTAAAAGATAGTTTTCCAGAGTATACACTTCTATGCTGAGAGTTACCTTCTCCCAGCTGCTCGAAAATACTATTCCTTGGCTTTCTGGCTGTCATTATTGTTTTTAAGTCTCTTTTAGGGAAAACTTCTTCTTTGGCTGTTTTTAAGATCTCTACTTTTTCTTTGGTTTTCTGCAATTTCAGTGTGATATTTTCAATACTTATGCTTAATTTCAGTATGGCTTCCTTTTAGTTTGCTTAGGATTTAAATTTTCCATCAATTCTGGAACATCCTGCCTTTATTTCTTCAAATATTTCCTCTTCGCCCTTCTTCCTGTTCTCTTTTGCTGGAACTGTGATTAAATAAACAGTCACAGTCCTGTCTCCATTTGCCTAACCCCAGTTTTCATATTGTCCATATTTTTTCCATGTGTACTGCCTTGTAGTCTCTTCAGATCTATTTGCTAGATTATTAATCTTCCAATCTTCTTTTCACTTAATCTGCTGCCTAATCTACTGAGTTTTAAATTTCAATTACTGTATTATGTCTTTCTTTTCTAGAAGTTCAATTTGGTACTTATTAAAACCTATTCATATTATAAAGAGTTACTTGTTTTATATTTCCTACTTCCTCTTTAACTTCAGAGATATTGAATATATCTTCTATTTTATTTTCTGATAATGAAAGTTTTGTTCATATTTATAAACAGTTACTTGTTTATTTCCTACCTCTTTAACTTCATAGATATTGAGAATACTTTATTTTATTTTCTGATAATGCAAATTTTTGAAATCTGTTTCCTTGTGTGTGTTGTGATTTTTGTGTTTGTTTGTTTGGTTTTGTTTTTTTGGCAACAGTGAACTCTTCCCTGAAACTTTATCTTTGGGAATTGTTGGAGGTGAATGTGAGTTTTCTCAGATAGGATCGGAATTTGCTCCTGCCACGTGCTTAGAATCTTAACAGTCCGGGACACATTTTTAGAGGAGACCCTTTCTTCCTCCAGGAACACTACAGAACAGACAGATCCGGTTTTGTTGCAGGCTCCCTCTGCAGGGCAGGTTGACCTCAAATTCACCATCACATTGGGCTCGAGCTTCCCCATGTAGGTGAGGGAGGATGATGTCCCCTATGAAACTTCTCCCAAGCTGAGCAGACTCAAGCACAGCCTCCTATACCCTCACGGTTCTCAAAATGAATCTCAAGTTCATGGGTGTTTTGCAGAAGCCTCCAGAGTGAAAGCCAGCTTGAGTGCTTATTTATCTCTCTTAGTCATACTGTTTTTGGTATCTGTCAAGTTCCTGTCTTCTTGACAGATAGCAGGTACATTTAAAAAGACTTAAAATATTGTTTTCAGATGTTTTCATTGACATAAATGATAGGATTGTTCATTGAGTCTCATCTACCATACTGCTGGAGATCAAATCCAATGTCCCATATTTTAACCCTCACAGAATTATTACAGATTTTGTAGGCTATGATGTTATTACAATGAAATAACTAAAGAGCCTTCTGTATTTTCCAGTTGGGTATAGGAACAGAAATTTCTATGTGGTATGGGAGGTGCAATAGGAAAGCAGGAATTGCCAGCTACTAAATTTTACCTTACCATAGCATAAAACCAGTTTTGTACTAAATTCAGAAGGTAGAATTAGTTATTCCACTTCAAGACCACTTTTCTTTTAAACCTCTAATGTTTCTTTCCTTTCTCATATTCAAAATGCAGTTCTAAATACATAGTAAATGTACATTTATAAGGTTTCTCTAAATCACATTTAATTCAGTTAGTAATTTACTTCTCATTTATGATTTTGAAAAATCATATTTTCAGATGTAAGATCAACTTCTTAAGAAAAATACTTTAGTACACTGATGGGACACAGGAAGGAGTACAGGGAAAAAAGAGCAGTCTTGTAAGTCTCAGAAACAGAGGCACACAAAAACAAGTGGAGATGTGTTTATATATCATGACTTCCCATTTCTCAGGCAGCTTTATAGACAATGATCATAGAATTAAAAAAAAATGAGTCTTCAAATCACGTCATTCATTTATACCCTTTCCTTAACGCAATCCCTATCTGTTTTTACTATAAACATTTTCACTAGATATGTGTCATGATTTGAATGGTGAAAGTTTAAAAAAAAAACAATAAAAAGGACAGAATAGGTATTAAATTATCTGTTGCCTTATCAACTGGTATATATTTTGGAACTTACCTAATTTCATTAAAAACATATGTGGAGCCTAGAACATAACATATTACACTTGGCTTCCATTGTCCCAGCTGAGAATGGCGAAAATGTCTTTCAGAGCTCATAAACGAAGTATAACAATAAAGAAGTGAGTCTGATTTTTTAGCAAACACAGCTTTTAGATCAAATGTGTTATATTCTTCAACGGATTTATTTGGGAAGCTATATATATGCTCCAGTGGTACCATTCCTCAACATAATTTTTGAAATTGTCTTTAAATTTGCCTTTATAGACAAATTTCAAACGCCTTCTCCTTTTCCCTGCTAAACTACATATCCTCCAATGTACAAAATTAATACACTCACACACACACACACACACACACATTTCCTTTTTGAACAAACAACAGCATTACTGAAACTGAACACCCATCTGTTCACCAAACTGATATTATAATTATGTTTGGCTGCCTCCAAAAACCAAATCCATTCCACAAAGACAATATTTGAATTAGTGTTGAGGTAACCTCCCAAAGAAAAATCCCCCAAATATTTTAGGTAATTGTAGTTGTACTGGGATAAGTTGAATTGGAAACCAGGAGCCTTACTTATAAAATGATGGATTCATTTAAAAGTATGAATTGAGCTGTGTTTGTTCAAACATTTAGTTGCATTATTTATTAATAATTAAAACCAATATTCGTGCAGTGCTTTTCTATCTACAAGTGATTTCTAGTCATTTTTCTCATTGGATTCCTAATGTAATCCTGTGACATTACTGAGATACAAAAAAGGAAAATGTCCTTGATCTCTGCTCTTTTCCTCTTCCTGCTAGCTGGAAAAGAAACTTCCCAACACCGTGGGAAGCCTTGTGTTGAAGATGGTGGAACCTGTCAGATTGGGCCCCTCCATGACTTGAAGAGCAGAATTCACTACCAAGTGAATTGTTGACCCAGTAGTTTTTATGTGTAAGGGAAGTAAACTTCTTTCTGTCCTTTAAACCATATTATTTTGGAATCTCTCATTATAACAATTTTATCTTTTACCCTCTCTTTCTGAATTAATTTTTACCATTTACATACCATTTGTTATTCCTCTATCCAGTAAACCATGTGGAGGACAAGAAAATGTTCGTCTTAGTCTTTGCAAATTATTTGATTCAGCTGGTATTTTTTGTAGCTTTCTTTCACTGCTATTCAGGAGGTTACTTCCTTCTGTTGGTTCTTTGGCATCTGTTGCTTTGGAGCTCATGACTGTTTCCTCCTGTATTTAAAGCAATTTAAGAATCCTTAAAACTGTGTATTTGCTGTACATTTTTATAGTTACTGAGCCATCACATCACAGATCAAATTTCCAAAATTCTAGAATCAAGGCTAACATTTTATAGTGGAAATGCACAGCTATATTAATAGCTAATGAGTAAATGCTTGGAAACAAGAACCATGTTAGGAGTATTTACCACTGAGTCCCTATTGGTAACATTGTAAATGCTTGAGTCACATAGTACTCCATTTTGTTTTGTAGTACTGGGTTTAAAATTAGCCTATTTAAGATATTATTCAAGGCAATAGTTGGTAAATATATCAAAGTGGTCCAGAAAAAGAGAACTATCTGTGGTGAAAACAAATTCAAATTCATTCATCTACTTGAACTTAAGCAATAAAGAGAGAGGGGAGAAACCAGAACCATTCCAGGGTTAGGCTGGGAACACAAAGCATTTCGCAGGCTCTCTATTTGTCCAGCCTCATATGAGTCACTAGCCACTACTGACTGCCAGGAAAACTGGTAGTCACAACTACTCTACGATTTGGGGGATTAAGAATGGGGAGAATTGTTAACTGAGAGATGGAGAATGAAGAGAACACAATGGTATCATACATCGGAAATATGGTGTCCCTTCCTTAAGGAAATGGTTAGAATGTTCTACATTTGATCATAGCTTTACCTGTGTATCTTGATATGTAGAAGCTGTGTGATCCATTCCTGCAGATGGTTCCAAATCTTCACGTTCAATTACTTTATCTTCATCCCCCATGATTTATAATTAGAAATAAGATGACACAGGGAAGAGGAATGGGATCTGTTTTGAAGGAGAAATAGTATAGTTATAGAACAAGTTGGAGATTTACATGAATGAATTAAGCAGCAATTTGAGCAATTTAAATGAATGAATTGCACTTATATTTTCCCTTAGAACTCTGAATGTCTAAAACACTTTAAATTGGGCTATTCTTAACTTTCTTTTTTTCACTTCCTTTTTTAAAAATTTTTATTTATTTATCTGTCAGAGAGAGAGAGAGAGAAAGCACAAGCAGGGGGAGCAGCAGGCAGAGGGCGAAGCAGGCTCTCTGCTGGATATGGGACTCGCCCAGGACCCTGGGTTCATGACCTGAGCCGAAGGCAGACGTTCAACTGACTGGGCCACCCAGGAGTCCCTATTCTTAATTTTCAATTGCTAACCTTTTCTTTGATTACAATATATTATATTAATTCTTATTTACCTTTATCTGTCTTGAAAAAGGACTTGTTAATATTTTTTTATGATTTGTTTCCCACCCTGGCTTCTGAGTCATTCTTCAAATATTCCAAGCAATATTTCTATTAAATTGTTCTCTCTAATGGGCCAACTTGGTGAAACAGGAAAGCTCCAGGCAAATTTTCAATGTTGAAATGAGTCACCGAAAAGAAATTAATGGATTCCATCATTTTCAGAGACACTGGAATCACTAATTCCTGCCTGGTTCATATTTCTAAATTAAAGTGAAAATAATACAACATTGAATAGCCACAATGTCTCAGACACCTCCTTTCTTGAGAGTCATTGTGGGTAATTTGAAGATTATTAAAACATATTTTTTGTTCTCTATAGGCTCACAATATTCCAGGAAAAATAAACTTACATAAAGCAGCAAAAAAACCTGTAGGACAGACCTATAGGCTGACTCCATAAATAACTACTTCTATCTCTTTGCCCTTGGCTTCCCACGCTAGAGGCTAAAAAGCCAAAAACTCCATTTCTTATTCATTTTGGCAGCTCTAGGTGGCCATGTGTCACAGTTCTGTGCAATGAGATATAAGTGAGAGTCCCTGGGGAGGGCTTTCATTCCCAGACAATAAGGCAAGGCTTTTTGAGGATCATACTGTTTACTCTTTGTCCTCTAACATTGCTCTTTCTCCTCCCTAGAATGTAGATATACCATCTGGAAGGTCAGTGGCCATTTCTCAACCATGAGAATAAAAAGCCCTACACTAAGGGGGATAAGTAAGATAGGAGGAGCTGGTTCCTTGATCATATCCTTGATTGCTCCATCAATCTTGGATGCCAAGCTTTGAAGTAATAGTTGAAACGACTGTTAGTCAAGAGTTCTTTTTACTAGTAATCAAACTTACTCCTAATGCAACAAGTATGATGATATTTTAATGGAGGTATGAACTATAAACCCTGGTAGGAGCAAAGAGAAAATTATGTGGGAGAAGGGATAATCTAATTCAACACATTTGCATACCTAATATGTGCCACACACTATACTAGGCCATAAACACAAGGATTAATTAGACAGGACCCTAGCCTCAAGGAATCATTTTCTGTTTAACAAAGTGCCAAGATGTTTGCATTTAATATTCCAAGGAAAATTATATCCTTTCCATTATTACCACCATCATTATCACCACCACCGCTATTTTTCTTCCTTATAAAATTCAATGTTGGCCACAGTGGCATCTCAAAACACCTTCAGTTTGGTTTTCATTATGTATTATATATAACAAATTCATGTACATATAATGATATATGTGTGTATATATGTAGATATGATTTTTAAAATTTATAAACTCATTCCAAAATTTAGACTCATGATGAGAAAGAATGGCATTTTGACAGGAAAAATGTTGGGTTCAGAGAGCTCTTCTCTTAAATGTATGGAGGTATGGATGCCAGTGGGATAATAAGGGGAAATTTTGCTAGAGCATGGGGTGGGAGGCTGAGAGCAATGGGAAATGAGGCTGGAGGATTAGGATGTCATATCCCAAACCATGGCACTTGGCCTTCACCCTGTGTAGAGAATGACCCTCTCATATAGTAAGTGATGATGTCTGCTGGGTCTGGAGTTGAACAAAGTTGCGTCTGTAGTCTAGTTCCACACATACAAAAGTTCTTAGCCTCCTTGTAACTAATTCCTTACCTATAAAATGGAGATAAGAGTAGTTCCAACCATGCACATAGTAAACATTCAGTAGTGCTGGTTGAGTCACTCAAATCCTTCTCCCTAATATAAATCTCTAAGGTTCTTTTTCCTTTCCTTATTAAGCAGGACAAGATCCCGCCCCCCTCCCCATCCTGAAGAATTTACAACTTAATCCCATTGATTTTCTTTGATGATGCCTTTTACCTCTTTCTTTCAAGGCTGACCTCTTGATAAGGTGGATGTAACACTCATCATTGTCATTTCACCTGTCTCATTACCAGAATTATATAGAAATTCTTGGGCAGTGTCACTAGGATCACCTCCTTTATCCAATTTTCAAAATGAGCCAATTCTGCCATTTATGAAGAAATTTTTAAATAGCCAACAAGTACAAATGATTATTTCTAATAAACTATTGGCTTAAATGAAGCCTTGAGAATTTATTTTATTAGTTATTCTAGTCTCTTTTAATGTAAACAATCAAAATTTGGTATGTTGCCCAGTATATGCTATTTGTGAAAATTTATATAGATTTTTGCATTCCAAAAAAATTCCCTGTTCTCCAATAATCTCCACCATGGATGCCAAAGTACTTATTTGAGATCAGAGAGTTACTGCAGAGAGAAAAGGTAAAATATTTAGTAAACTCAGGAAAACAATTTACAACTGGACAGTTCCGACTGTTCATTCTCTGCTATATTTCCATTCTTAAAAGAACACTTATATCACCTGTCTCACTTTAGAAACCCACTTAAGTTTAGGAAAATGAAAAAAATGTAACCTTTATTTTAAAGGTTTAAACCACATTCATGACACTTACTGTTCATAGTCACTGAGTCTTGAAATGACAATAGTGTATCCCCTACCAAGAAGACAGTTTTGGCAAAGAAATCAGAAAATATGCAAAAATGACCTTTTAAGGAGTCTAAGATATGTCATGAAATCCATTAAAAAGCAGAAAGTTTATACTCCTTACTTATAGAGAAGCTCTCAAGTACTCACTCAGAGCCCACTAACTCTTACTTTGAAAACAATTCAAATGACTGCTCATCTGGTTTCCAAACCCTCAGAAGATAAGATGTTGTAAGTTAAAAATGTAGGAAGAGATTGTGATAGAGGGAAATTGAGAGCAGCATGAGTGATAGCTGAGAGGAAGGAGATGGAAAGATAGAAATTTAAGGCTATAAAATGTGGGGATAAATATCTTTCCCATATTTGCAGTTTTGGCCCACCAAGCATCTTTCTCTGACTTTTTTGGTACCAGCATACTAATTTTCTTTTGTCTAATCCACATCTCCTCTGTTCTCCATCCATGTAGTTCATGTGAGATTCATGTCCTCCTCACCTTCCCAATCCCCATGCTCTACCAATGCTCTGGAGATGAGGACAGGCCTGGCCAATGAGGGAACTTCTTTCCCAGTCACATTGATTGTTTCAGGCATGAGCATGTGATCCATACCTGACCAATGAGAGTCAGCTTTAAGGTATTCGCTGCAACCATTGAGAAAGAGCTTTCTTTCTTTTGGGATTGCTAAGCTCAGATTCACCATTAACAATCCTTGTGACCTACAGAAAAGCCTTCCAAAGGATGAAGTGACCACAGAGCAAAGCAGATGTTTAATATGGAAGACGAGAAAGGGACAGCCTCAAATTAATAACCACATTGTTGATATACCTGGAAGCAGCTCCTTTGCAGTTATAGGTAAGCCAAATAAATTCCTTACCAGTCTGAGTTGGATTTCTGTCACTTGCCACCAAATGAATCCTCAGTAAGAACCTTCATTCATGAATTGCCCTGAAGGATCCCTGTATGATAACAGATGTTTAGGGAGGTGATTTTACATCTTTAAGAAAATGAAAAGAAAAAAAAAAGATATGCTAATATTTTCTGTTTTAAGAGTCATTAAAGTATATAGAAAGGCTTAGAAATGTAAACAGAATGTTTTTAAAAAATGTGGTATTCAATAAAATAGGTGTTAGTTATCCAGAAGGTTAATTTAAATGAAATGCTTCATTTTCAACAATGCTATTTAAATGAGACAATTGTTTTTTCATTGTGTTTATGAAAGTCTTTTCAAATCTTTCACCGCAGTGAAGCTTCAAGAAAGCTGTTAAACTGAGATGCTTGGGTGTCTTGAATGGAAAAATTAAAAAGTGGGGAAATATGGAGAAACTGGATGGTTTTTAAGATTAGTATTTAGTATTTAAGAATTAGTAACTAAGAATCACAGTTTCACGGAATAATAAATGTTGGAAAAGCCTTTAGAAATTACATGGTTCAGGGGTGCCTGGGTGGCACAGCGGTTAAGCGTCTGCCTTCGGCTCAGGGCGTGATCCCGGCGTTATGGGATCGAGCCCCACATCAGGCTCTTCTGCTATGAGCCTGCTTCTTCCTCTCCCACTCCCCCTGCTTGTGTTCCCTCTCTCGCTGGCTGTCTCTATCTCTGTCGAATAAATAAAATCTTTAAAACAAAAAAAAAGAAATTACGTGGTTCAATCTCTTTAATATTCACATGAGAAAACTAAAGTGTAGAGAAGCTAAAAAACTATTTTCAATTAACACAGCCAGTATCAGCCAAGTCTCATAGTAAAACTGTAAAAATTTGTGAAATGAGAGAATTCTTTAATCTATATCTTTGATTTCATGTCGTTTCTACCAAATCACTGCATTATATTTTTATATTTTTTGCTGTAATATTTTGTTTAAAATCCCACTCATATGTAACCATAATTAATTCTAAGTTTGAAAACACATTCCATAAGAAGTTTGAAAAAACATCCTATAAGAAAATATTTTTATTTTCTAGCTTGTATTATCTTCAGCTTTACTCTCTCCCATTGTTATGACTGTTACAGTTTATTATAAACAAAAAAAAATTTACTAATCCATTTAGGTTATGCAACATTGGTGACAAAATAAATGAAACAAGAACTTTTAATCTGTTCTAATGACAAATATTATTTACATATTCTGAATTATTAATTAATTGGCTAAGTGACAACTTGCCATTTAAATATGCCTTAAGATTCTAAAGATTAGGGGCGCCTGGGTGGCACAGCGGTTAAGCGTCTGCCTTCGGCTCAGGGCGTGATCCCGGCGTTCTGGGATCGAGCCCCACATCAGGCTCCTCCGCTATGAGCCTGCTTCTTCCTCTCCCACTCCCCCTGCTTGTGTTCCCTCTCTCGCTGGCTGTCTCTCTCTGTCAAATAAATAAATAAAATCTTAAAAAAAAAAAAAGATTCTAAAGATTAAGGAGCTCTCTCTTTATAAAAATTCAGTTAAACTAAAATGCTTTGAGATTTTTGTATATAAAAAATGATACTGAGAAGTAGGAAGGCAAAGCACATTTTAGATAAATACTAAAATGCCTAGAAACAGAAGGAAGTTTTTTTCTGCTTCTCAATCAAGATGTTGCATTATTCAGACCAATACACAACAGTAAAACATATTAGAAAAAATTTATCTCACGTTAAATAGAGGAATTTTATAGATTTCGTAATATAATAAATCATGTTAATTTAATCAAAGTTCTGTGACTCAAATATAGATTTCAGTAGAAGAATGTGGTTTGACCTAAGCCAAAGGATGTGGCTGTTATGGCTGTTGTGATTGCCCACTTGCTAGAAGGTGAGTAGCTCAAGGGTTTTCTAAAAACATATGCAAAGGTTGTTGGCCATTCGTGCCTCTCTTTAACATTCCCAGGATACAGAATTTCCTACAGAACTGATCTACATGCTTAGAAACCATATTGGCTTAATTTGAGCTTCATGTTGCAATACTAGGGACATATGCCACCAAAATCATAGAGCTGTGGACTTGAAAAGAACAGTCTCCTAAATCCTTCCTTTAAACTTGAGAGAAAATTGTAGATCAAGAATATGAGTGATTATGTATATGCATGTGTATGTAAATAAATAGAAAAAGTCTGTTAATAGTAGCTGTCTTTGGGGAAGGAAATGGCATTAGAGTGGCTGGAATTTCATTTTTATTCTCTATACTTTTGCATTGTTAGGATTTTTACAATAAGAAGATTTTCTCATGCAAAATACATTTTGTATAAGAATACATTTTAAAATACATTTTTAAAAAGTTATATAATTTTTAAAGCTTTAGAGAAAAAATTATACAGCTTTCCTCAGTAATAATATTTTTCAGAGATAAAATCTGGTAATTTTATTTTAGGTAACTTAATCCCACTGCTACAATTTAAGGTATTTTTTTGGTTTTTTGTTTTTGTGTTTTTCAAAGAAGGTGGGGAAGTGCCTAACATCTTCTACAGCAGATTTCAAATATTTTTTAAGCCCAACGAAATCGTTCATCAAATAAAACCCTATCCTGAAATCCAACGCATGGGACCAATAAAGACGGAGCTGCAGGAGCCCTGTCTACTGACCCTATTCCTCCTGGCAAGTAAAGCACATTTTGAAAACCACATATATTAATATGCTTTCATATACAGAAATATGTGTTAAATCAGCCTTCTCCTTTTCAGATTATTTTATTAATCTGAATGCTTAAGAGTTATTTCTGTAATATTCCAGAGGAAATAAAAGAACACTCAATTTGTGAATGTCCATAGGCTCTTGGTCAAGTAAAATATGCTTACTGCTATCAGCTAAACTACTGTTAAAGCATCATTACACAGGTAAAGTCTGGTAATTCTTGTTATTTTCTGTCTGAGCTGGGGACAGACCAACACGTAATGGGATAATCTCAATGAGAACTTACACACATGGCTGGAGTACTGTATGTGCTATATTCATACATTTGAAAGAACATCTCCACGACTGTTTATTAAGTACTCTGCAATGGTGACAATAAAAACTCCGACCTTTGGTGTTCATCCACTCATGTGTTGAAGGTTCTCAGTCTGAAATAATATGTCTATGTAGAACATATAGAAACCTTCCAGTTTCTGGATTCTGTTAATCAACTCTGATCTAATGTTCATTCCCCAACAGGATACCTACCCAGCAGTGAGAAATTCAGGTCAAGTGAAGGGTGGAACTTAAATTTTCCTCGTATTAATTACTAAAATGACTAAGAATGCTTTCCCTGAACAAAATGACCTTATCTGAAAGAGTTACATGTGCCGACCACACGAGACCAAGTAATCAAAAGAAAACAACTGCTACTCAATTTGGTTAACTGATACAGTGATTTGGTTGAATCATCGTGAAGTAAAACACTATGTAATGAGATATGAATACAAGGAAATTACTCCTAGGTAAGAAAGGACCCAATACTTGCTTCTCTCCTTTCTAATTTCTCTCCCTACCAAGGACAATGCATTTAACTGAAAGTTTGAAATATTACCTCTAGGCCTATTGAAATCAGAATTTCCAGAGATTTTAATCTCCGCAAGTGTGGCAACACAACCTATTACATACTAAGAGCCATTACTCAGGTATGCCAGTGTGTACCTTCCCCACCCCTAGGGATAAGTCATGCTTGGGCTAAAGCAATCTCTGTAACACCATTCCTTTATGCCAGCTGTTGGTTTAGGACTGAACATGATTCACTTCTTGCCAATGAAATCTGTGGGCAAGACTGTTGGGCACCACTAGATATGATTTTCCTTCCTCCAAAAAAAAGAGGCAAGAAACTTCTCCTTTTTAAAACACTTAATTTTAATTAATTAATTAATTTATTTCTTTATCCCTCTTCTCTGTCTTTAAATGGTGTATATGTGTGTGTGGGAGGCTGAGGATGGGGACTGTGTTTCTTGGAACTTGAGCAGCCATGAAGAAAAAGTCAAGATTAATTAGCTCATGGAAAGCAACCTAAACCTTGATATCATCGGGCTACTGAACAAACCCTGGATACACTTACCTCCAGACATCTTGTGTGAGAATAGCAAACTTGTATTTTCGAAGACAATTTTGGCAGAATATCATGTCACATGCCGCCAAGAGTATCCCAAACAATACAACAGGTGATTTTGATGCAGTCAGCTCAGAGAAGCTCTGATGAGCAGTAGTGGGGAACCTTTGGCTTATAGTGCTTCCCTAGCTTCTTGACATGGTGCAAAATCTTCCTGGAGGATGAACAATTAGAACACTGCCTCTGTATTGATATTTCTCAAAGATATCTGGAAAATAATATTTTAGTAGCTAAAAACTCAATGCCAAGGTTTTTAGTGCCATTCTTTTAGTCAATAGAGATTATATAGATTGTAAGTTTATATATTTTTCCTTCCCTAGCCTTGAAGTTCAGTTGTAATATTTGAATACTGAATAAAAACAAAGTTGGGCTTATAAACATTTGACTGTTTTCTGTTTGTTCATGAAGCAAGTAAAACCACAACAAAACAGTACTACTATCACTGCCTGGGGTTTCATTTTTTGCTTTCTCTACTTGGTAAAATTCTACTACTAAGATCTAACTCAAATGTCACTTTCTCAATTAGTATTTCCTAACTTTATGTAGACTAACTCTGTCCCTCTTTTTTCTCTCTCAGGACTCATTTATTCTTGCATTCATTCAACAAACATCTATTAAGCTCTTGCCAGATTTTAGCCCTTGTTCTGGGGATTCAAGAATGAACAGTCTGAGGGAGGAAAGGTACAGCATAGGGAATACAGTCAATGGCATTGCAATGATGTTGTATGATGACAGATGGTAGTGACAGATGATATTTGTGGGTGAGCATAGCATAACATATAGACTTGTTGAATCACTCTGTGGCACACCTGAAACTAATGTAGCATTGTGTGTCAACTATTCTTCGATTAAAAAAAAAACAGCCCTTGGGGCGCCTGGGTGGCACAGCGGTTAAGCATCTGCCTTCGGCTCAGGGCGTGATCCCGGCGTTATGGGATCAAGTCCCACATCAGGCTCTTCCGCTATGAGCCTGCTTCTTCCTCTCCCACTCCCCCTGCTTGTGTTCCCTCTCTCACTGGCTGTCTCTATCTCTGTCAAATAAATAAATAAAATCTTTAAAAAAAAAAACAGCCCTAAAAAAAGTGAACAGTCTGACATGGTTCCCACACTCAAAGGTTGCAACCTAGTCAGAGAACGATATAGATCGCTCTTTAAACAACCATAATAAAGTATGATAAGTTTTGATACTAGGCGCATCCCTTCACAGTTATTGAAGTTTATTAGACTTTTATGGATTTTCTGTGGTGTGTAAAGCACAAGAGATATGACGATTACTGAGATGTAGTCTCTGTTCTTTAGGGAGGGAAGGAGACTGGTATGTTTCATCAAACCAGTTTCCTGCACTGCCTGGGCACACTGTAGACATTTCCCAGCCTCCCTTACATGTCAATGTGGCAAGTCACTGAGGTGCGGCCAAGGGGATGTGAGCATAAGTAATGCATGCTACTTCCATTCCTTACCTATAAGAAACCTCCGTGCAATGCACCACATAATCTCTCTTTTCCTGTCCAATGCCTGGAAACTAAGAACTTTTAAGGTCTTAGTGCATGACAAAGCCATAACATAAAAAGAATTTGGGTTCCTCAATCACTGAGTAGAATGCCATCAGCTGAACACCTGCTTGGACTTTACATAAGTAGAAATAAGCTTCTACTATGTTAGTTACTGAGATTTTGGAGTTTATTATAAAAGTTAGTATTACCTTAAAGTAATTTCATTATGATGTGAGAAGTGCAGACACAGGGTTGAAAAGGGAGAGAAGGTATTGCCCAGTGTGGCTGGGGGTCAAGTGATACTTGAATCAAGTTTTGAAAGATGACTTAGCCTTGTAAAACAATGACCATTACATGCAGAGGAACCACATGATTAAAGGATGAGGAGAGAAAAGGAAAGGGCATGTAGGGAATCCTATGCACATTTATGTTAATTAGAGTATAATAAGTATAATGGTGCAAAATGTGGAGAGGTCAGAGGAAAATGGAGATGAAAACCCTGAATGTAAATCCTTGTGTCACTGCCTCCTAGTTGCGCCATTTTGGGCAAGTTACTTAGCCTGTCCGGACATGTTTTTTCCAACTGTAAAGTGGTGATACTGCCTATGCTACAGAAAATCTTAATATAGTATTAAGTACATCATAGAGTCCCAATAAATTACCGCCCCCCATGATTTATCTTCCTAAGATTTTCCTTGAGAAAAAAGCATACAGATACTGTACTGAAAAGCACAGGTAAGGGACACTGCCATATTCAAGACTTTTAGTCCTTCATATAAACTGCAGAAAAATAAATTAGATTTCTAAAAAAGGTAAAGAGCTTTTATTATATGGACAAGAGATACTCGATGACTTTAGAAGGCTCTTAAAAACTGTTTAAAACTTATCATAATTGTACTCTTCTTAACATGTATGACATGTGACTACAAAATGCTGAGAACACTCCCTCGTTACACAAGCGCATGGAGAGGTAGCTCCATTTTCCCCCATACAGTGTTCCTAGGCTTTGTGTGGAAAAAAGATATAAATCCTTTTCTCCCAGAGGAGAGATCTGTTCTGTCATTGGTGTTTTTGTGCTGACCAAGAGTCACTGGCCTACCAGTCATCAACGGGGCTAGTAAAGAGTCAGTCATGAACCAGATATTCCACAATCCTTTGTTACAGAACATATTCTGTAAATGTTTTAAATGAAGACATATTTGATGTTACATTTGTGGAGCAAGAGAATTTGGAAATAATGTAGTCAATGGGTAACAAACTCAAATACCTTCAGGGGCCAAACTCAAATGTGGGGGGTCTGTGGAGCTGCAGAGGGTGGAACCCAAGTGAAGGCATTCACATCACTGCAAGCTCCCGAATCTAATCTCATGGTTTCATTTCCCATCTACAGAAATGGAAGAGATTCAGCTTAGGTGACGGAGGCCACATAGCAAACATCTTAGTCAATATAGAACACTGAAATCACCTCAGGTATTTTAAACAGGAAGAGGTTTTACACAGGGAATTGAGGGAGTTGTTGAAAGGGCTAGAAGTGCAGGTTCTAGACTGGGCCTCCAGGAGCGACATCTAGAACGCTAGCAAATGATCCACTGAAGAGTGTACTATTTTTGCTACAATCAGAAGGCCCTGCAAGGACGATGGAGTTCAAGGACATCACTGTAGCTGTGACCCCGAGAAGCTGGGATCTGAAAGCCGCCTGCACAAGGAACACAACATACTCACCACTTCCCTCCATTGCTTCTTGACAGCCACAGAGCTGGAGATACAACACGTCAGTGCTGAGTCTGGCTGTCACCACTGCTGTTAAATCCCTCCCACACCCACGGTTCTGAAGACGAGGACTGACACCTCCGGCCTTCTCTGTCAGCAGCAAACAGCCAAAAATAGCAGGGAGAGGGCCTGTGTCTCACCTCTGTGTTTGAAATCTCAGACAAGTTCATCTACTTGCCAGACCCTGATTTTACATTTAGAACTCTAGCTGGAATGGAGTCTAGGAAGCGTTTTTAGCTTTCCAGTTTGTTCTGTCCATGAAGGCATACTAGAAGCAGGTAGGAATGGATGTGAATGCCAACCTTCTATATCCAGCACAGCAAATTTTGGAGTAGGCTCCAAGACAGACCTACATCACTGACTTTTACCCACTTCTGTGGAAAACCTTAAAAAAAATAATAAAAAATAAAGCAAAAATCTTGTCAATAGGGTTATATTCCTAAAGAACTTAATATTCTAGAAAATATATTATGTGAATCAACCACTTAGCTCACATCAATAGTATGGCACAAATCACACTACCTCATTACTTAAGTATATTCTTATTCACTGGATTTTGAGGTACTGAATGGCATAAACTGTATTTAATTCATATTTATATTTCTTGTCCCCATGCCTGCTTGGCCCAGAGAAGGCACACAGGTATTTGCTAAAGTGAAATGTTTCAGGGGCGCCTGGGTGGTCGGCTAAGCGCCCATGATCTCTGGGTCCTGGATCAAGCCCCGTATGGGGCTCCCTGCTCAGCAGAGAGTCTGCTTCTCCCTCTCCTTCTGCCTGCTGCTGTGCCTGCTTGTGCTCTGTCAAATAAATAAATAAAATCTTAAAAAAAAAAAATAAAGTGACATGTTTCATTGTTAGCTTAGAGAGAAACAGACCAGAATTTTATCACAGCAGTTTGTAGCAGCAATAATGTTAGGTGGAGGCCCCCTTATAGAGTGGAGGAGTGCGGTGTCAGTCTTTCAACAAGAACAGAGGTTGACCTAAGTAGGTACCTGCCGTCTCTCTGCCCACTGGTGTCCGTTTCTCGACAGGAGGCTAAAGGGGATGGTGGCTTTCTGATATTAATCTTGTAGGGCAACAGATCACCAGAGTCTAGGATGAGAGAACAAGCCGACAGCTGGTAAGTAAGAAAAGCCGCAGACAGCGTGCACTTGGAGCAGGCAGTCAGGAAGGTCTGGCGCTCTCAGCACCTTCGCGGTGCTCACGTCGCCCACAGAAGCAACACCCTCTGGCTGACTGAGAACCGAAACACACACAGGAACAACACGCTCTGGGCCCTTAGTGTTCTCTGAGGGCTACTCACGTCGCGGTCTCCGGCGCAGGAAGCGTGGGAAACAGAGCGAAATGTCCGCGGGAGCCTGGTGCAGCCAAGCGCGGAGCCTCCGGGCAGCGCATCTCCGCAGGCGGAGCCGGAGGCTGCGAAATATGCAGATGCGGAGGCGCGGGGCGCGTCGCGGTCGCCGAGGCTCCGCCTGCCCCGCACGCGGGAGGTCTCGCCCCCCGAGGTCCGGCCGGGCCGCGCGGAGTGATTTTCCGAGCAAGCTTCGCGGCAGCCCCCGCGCCCTCCGCCGGGTCGGGCTCTGGCGGCGCGTGGCCTTCTTGGGCGGGGCGGGGCGCGGCCGCCCACGGGCCCGCTTCCCGAGACCTGGGCGCTGCCCCCCGGGGTTTCAGTGCTGTGTTGTGGCCGGGCTGCTGGCCCCTGGTGCCGGAACCGGCCCCCGGACACTCGCGGGAAAGGTCTCCCAGCGAGCGCGGAGCCCACAAGGCCCTGGTGCGGTGGCGCGCGCTGGCTCTCCTGGAGCACCCCGGGCGGGCTTAACGCTCCCTGCGCCAGCTTCTACATTTTGGGTTTTAACTCCACCTTCGTTTTAGCTGTGTCGTGTCAGATGCGGTGGGAAGACGGGACTCTGTCCGGGTGAACAGTTAGGTGGGATGGAAGGCTTGTCCTTCCCCTGCTTCTTTATTGCGTCTTTTAAAAAAAAAAATTTTTTTTATTGTTAGTCACCATACGGTACATCCCTGGTTTCGGATGTAAAGTTCAAATAAATCATAAAATGGGCAGAAGATACGAACACTTTTCCAATGATGACATACAAATGGCTAACAGACACATGAAAAAATGTTCAAAATCTTTATTGCGTCTTTCACACGAGCCCTTCTTACCGCATCATTTTAGATTGTAACCTTCCCATCAGCAGTTTCTTTTTTTCCTTTAAAACTCCCTGCTTTTCCTGTGTCTTCCTTTCCTGTGTCTTTCCGCCCTCCAAGTGACTGTGTGTATGTGCGCGTGCCCTTTTCGGGGTAATTTTCATTACCTTAGGGAATAAAAATGGTCTTACCTGTTTTTCACGCCTTGGGCCAGTTTTAATCACCGCTTTTCAAGCAAGAGGGACAACATCAAGGAAGTGTCTCCAGCAGATAGAAACCACTCACTCTTGTCTCTCGGGTCCTCCTTTGTGAGTAGTATGGATGAACCTACATCCATCCAAAAATCTTCAGGGCATCTAAAGTGATCAGTGTGTTTTCCCTAAATTGCTCTTCCTCTCCTAAAGCCTGCAGAAATTTCCAGTGGTATCCAGCTTCCTCTTACCCCAGGAATGAAATATATTTTTCCTTTTCTTTCAGTCGTATGACCTTCATTGACACATCACACGATTTGATTAAAATGACTTGGGAGAACATTGGACTTTTTGGTTAGGTTTTACCTCTACTTTTATTGTTTATAATGTTTTATCGTTCATAGTTAGCTGAGAGAACTGACTCTGAGGAAGCCTTTGTTAATGTTAGATTTCATTTTGCAGAATTCATTCTGTGTTTATTTAGAATTCCTTTCTCACAGCTATACATACACACGTATACTCGCTCACGGCATAAAGTACTTCATAACATACTTATAAGCTTCAGTGTTCCATCATTTCACTTCATGAGAAGTTACAGCATTTTGTTTTTTTTTTATTTTTTATTTTTTAATGACTTTTTCTTATATTATGTTAGTCACCATACAGTACATCCCTGGTTTCTGATGCAAGGTTCGATGATTCATTAGTTGTGTATAACACCCAGTGCACCATGCAATACGTGCCCTCCTTACCACCCATCACCGGCCTATCCCATTCCCCCACCCCCTCCCTTCTGAGGCCCTCAGTTTTTTTCTCATAGTCCATAGTCTTACATGTTTCATTCCCCCTTCTGATTACCCCCTCTTTCTTTATCCCTTTCTTCCCCTACCAATCATCCTAGTTCTTATGTTCCATAGATGAGAGAAATCATATGATAGTTGTCTTTCTCTGTTTAACTTATTTCACTTAGCATTATCTCCTCCAGTGCCATCCATGTTGCAGCAAATGTTGAGAACTTGTTCTTTCTGATAGCTGAGTAATATTCCATTGTATATATGGACCACAACTTCTTAATCCAGTCATCTGTTGAAGGGCATCTCGGCTCCTTCCACGATTTAGCTATTGTGGACATTGCTGCTATGAACATTGGGGTGCATATGGCCCTTCTCTTCACTACGTCTGTATCTTTGGGGTAAATACCCAGTAGTGCAATGGCTGGATCATAGGGTAGCTCAATTTTTAACTTTTCAAGGGACCTCCACACTGTTTTCCAGAGTGGCTGTACCAACTTGCATTCCCACCAACAATGTAGGAGGGATCCCCTTTCTCCACATCCTCTCCAACAATTGTTGTCTCTTGCCTTGTCTATTTTTGCCATTCTAACTGGCATTAGGTGGTATCTCAGTGTGGTTTTGATTTGAATTTCCTTGATGGCTAATGATTTTGAACATTTTTTCATGTGTCTGTTAGCCATTTGTATGTCTTCATTGGAAAAGTGTCTGTTCATATCTTCTGCCCATTTTTTGATTTGTTTATTTGTTTCTCGTGTATTGAGTTTGAGAAGTTCTTTGTAGATCTTGGATACCAGTCCTTTATCTGTAGTGTCATTTGCAAATATATTCTCCCATTCCGTGGGCTGCCTCTTAGTTTTTCTGACTGTTTCCTTGGCTGTGCAGAAACTTTTAATCTTGATGAAGTCCCATAAATTCATTTTATCTTTTGTTTCTCTTGCCTTTGGGGATGTGTCATGAAAAAGGTTGCTTTGGCCGATGTTGTAGAGGTTGCTGCCTATGTTCTCCTCTAGGATTTTGATGGATTCCTGTCTCACATCGAGGTCTTTCATCCATTTGGAGTTTATTTTTGTGTATGGTGTGAGATAGTGGTCAAGTTTCATTCTTTTGCATGTAGCTGTCCAATTTTCCCAGCACCATTTATTGAAGAGACTGTCTTTTTCCCACCGGATGTTTTTTCCTGCTTTATCAAATATTAGTTGCCCAAAGAGCCGAGGGTCCATTTCTGGGCTCTCTATTCTGTTCCATTGGTCTATGTGTCTGTTTTTGTGCCAGTACCATGCTGTCTTTGTGATCACAGCTTTGTAGTACAGCTCGAAATCCGGCATTGTGATGCCCCCAGCTTTGTTTTTCCTTTTCAACAGTTCCTTGGAGATTCGGGGCCTTTTCTGTTTCCATACAAATTTAAGGACTATTTGTTCCAGTTCTTTGAAAAATGTCCTCGGTATTTTGATCGGGATAGCATTGAAAGTGTAGATTGCTCTGGGTAGCATGGACATTTTAACTATGTTAATTCTTCCGATCCATGAGCATGGAATATCTTTCCATCTTTTTATGTCTTCCTCAATGTCTTTCAAGAGTGATTTATAGTTTCTAGAATATAGGTCCTTTACGTCTCTGGTTAAGTTAATTCCAAGGTAACGTATGGTTTTTGGTGCTATTGTAAATGGGATGGATTCCCTAATTTCTCTTTCTTTGGTCTCGTTATTCGTGTATAGAAATGCAACTGATTTCTGAGCATTGATTTTGTATCCCGCCACGTTACTGAATTGCTCTATAACTTCTAATAGTTTGGGAGTGGCTTCTTTTGGGTTTTCCATATAGAGTACCATGTCATCTGCGAAGAGAGACATTTTGACTTCTTTTTTGCCTATTTGAATACCTTTGATCCCTTTTTGTCGTCTGATTGCTGTTGCAAGGACTTCTAGTACTATGTTGAATAATAGTGGCGAGAGTGGGCATCCTTGTCGAGTTCCTGATCTTAAGGGAAAGGCTTCCAGCTTTTCCCCATTGAGAATAATATTTGCAGTAGGCTTTTCATAGATGGCTTTTATGAGATTGAGAAATGTACCTTCTATTCCTACACTCTGAAGGGTTTTAATCAGGAAAGGATGCTGTATTTTGTCAAATGCTTTTTCGGCATCGATTGAGAGGATCATATGGTTCCTGAGTCTTTTCTTGTTGATATGATGTATCACGCTGATTGATTTGCGAATATTGAACCACGCTTGCATCCCAGGTATGAATCCCACTTGATTGTGATGGATAATCCTTTTAATGTACTGTTGGATTCTATTAGCAAGTATCTTGTTGAGGATTTTGGCGTCCATATTCATTAGGGAGATCTGTCTGTAATTCTCCTTTTTGAGGGGGTCTTTGCCTGGTTTGGGGATCAAGGTAATATTGGCCTCATAGAATGAGTTTGGTAGCTTTCCTTCTGTTTCTATTTTTTCAAATAGCTTTAGGAGAATAGGTATTATTTCTTCTTTGAATGTTTGGTAGAATTCCCCAGGAAAACCGTCCGGGCCTGGCGTTTTGTTTTTTGGAAGGTTGTTTATCACTGACTCAATTTCTTCATAATTAATTGGCCTGTTTAAGAAATCAATTTCTTCCGGTTTCAATCTTGGTAGTTTATAGGTTTCCAGGAAGGATTCCATCTCTTCCAGATTGCTTAGTTTATTGGCATATAGCTGTTGATAAAAATTTCTAATAATCCTTCCAATTTCAATGGTGCTCGTCGTGACCTCTCCTTTTTCATTCATAATTTTGATAATCTGGGTCCTTTCTCTTTTCTTTTGGATAAGTCTTGCCAGTGGTCTGTCAATTTTATTGATTCTCTCAAAGAACCAGCTTCTAGTCCTGTTGATCTGCTCTACTGTACTTCTGGTTTCTGCTTGATTGATTTCAGCTCTAATTTTGGTCAACTGCTTCCTCGTGCGTGGATTAGGCCTGTTCCTCTGTTGCTGTTCCAGCTTCTTGAGGTGAGAATATAAAAACTGCATTTTAGATTTTTCTATTCTTTTGAGTGAGGCTTGGATGGCTATGTATTTCCCCCTTAGGACTGCCTTTGCAGTATCCCATAGGTTTTGGACTGTTGTATTTTCATTCTCATTGGTCTCCATAAATTGTTTAATTTGATTTTTGATTTCCTGGTTTATCGAGTCATTCCTGAGCAGGATGGTTCTTAGTCTCCAAGTGTTTGAGTTTCTTCCAAATTTTTCCTTGTGGTTGAGTTCCAATTTCAGAGCGTTGTGGTCTGAGAATATGCAGGGGATCATTTCAATCTTTTGGTATCGGTTGAGACCTGTTTTGTGTCCCAGAACATGGTCTATTCTTGAGAATGTTCCATGGGCATTAGAATAGAATGAGTATTCTTTGGTTCTGGGGTGTAGTGTTCTATATATATCTATGAGGTCCAACTCGTCGAGTATGGCATTCAAAGCCTTTGATTCTTTGCTTAGTTTTTGCCAGGGTGTTCTGTCTATTTCTGATAGTGGAGTGTTGAGGTCCCCTACTATTAATGTATTTTTATTTATATGTCTCTTTATTCTGGTTAAGAGTTGGCTTGTGTATCTTGCTGCTCCCCTGTTGGGGGCATATATATTTATAATTGTCATATCCACTTGTTGAATACTTCCCTTAAGAATAATATAGTGCCCTTCTGCATCTCTAACTATAGTCTGTAGTTTAAAATCCAATTTATCTGATATGAGAATTGCTACCCCAGCTTTCTTTTGAGGTCCATTTGCGTGAAAGATGGTACTCCATCCCCTTACTCTCAGTCTGAATGCATCTTTGGGTTCGAAATGAGTCTCTCGTAGACAGCAAATGGATGGGTCATTTCTTTTTATCCAATCTGCAACCCTGTGGTGTTTTATGGGAGCATTTAAGCCATTAACATTAAGACTGAGTACTGAGAGATATGATTTTAATGATGCCATGTTGCCAGTAAAGTCTTTGTTTGTATTGGCTGTGACTTTCTGTTCTGTATCACTCTTGGGGCCTTTTTACTTTTATAGAACCCCCCGTAATATCTCCTGTAGGGCTGGTTTCGTGGTTACGAAATTGGTTAGTGACTGGCGATTCTGAAATGTCTTTATTTCTCCATCAATTCTGAATGACAGCCTTGCTGGATAAAGGATCCTTGGCTGCATGTTTTTCTCTGAAAGAGCTTTAAATATGCTCCCCCAACCCTTTCTCTCATTCCAGGTCTGTGTAGACAGGTCTGACGTAATTCTGATGCCTTTGCCTTGGTACGTGAGAAATTTCTTTGCCCTGGCCGCTTTCAATACTGTATCCTTGGATCTAATATTTGCGAATTGCACTAGGACGTGACGTGGCGTAGGTTTGTCGTGGTTGAGCTTGGGAGGGGTCCTCTCTGCCTCCTGGACACGAATGTTTGTTTCCCTTGCTAGATTAGGGAAGTTTTCAGCTACAATTTGTTCAAATATCTCTTCTAGACCTCTGTTTTTCTCCACCCCCTCGGGGATGCTGATGATTCTGACATTGGATCGTTTCATTGAGTCAGTAATCTCCCGTAACCTACATTCGTGGGCTTGGATTTTTTTAAGAGCAGCTTCTATTTTGGTTTTTTCCTCTATTAACCCATCCTCCAATTCACTAACCCGTTCCTCTGCTTCGGTGACCCTGGCCATCAGAGCCTCTAGTTTTGCCTGCATTTGGCTCATAGAATTTTTAATTTCTGTCAGGTTCGCTCTCATTTCTGTCCTTAGGGATTCTATATTCTCAGTAACCTTTTCGTTAATAGTTTTTTCAATTCTACTCATCATTTTGACCATCGTTACTCTGAATTCCATTTCTGATACTTTGGTTACATCCATATCCATTATTTCTGTGGCAGAGGCCACAGACTCACTGTCTTTTCTTTGCTGGGGGGGGGGGGCTTCTCCTTCTTGTCCTTCTGATGAGAGGTTGCGGGGTTGTCCAGAGCCCAAATTATTGACTGGGTCCCAGGCCGGGCCCCTTGTTTTATAGGAATCTTAGAGATGTGGGCTTCTTCTTTAAAGATTTTATTTATTTATTTATGTGGCAGCCAACCAGTGAGAGAGGGAACAGAAGCAGGGGAGTGGGAGAGGAAGAAGCAGGCTCCCAGCGGAGGAGCCCGAGGAGGGACTCCTTTCCAGAACGCCGGGATCACGCCCTAAGCCGAAGACAGGCGCTCAATGACTGAGCCACCCAGGCGCCCGGGTTGTGGGCTTCTTGATTTTTCAGCCTGCCTTCTGTGTTCTGGGGGAGGGGCCTGCCGTGCCGATACTCAGGCAACCCTGTTTGGGTAGAGTCTCCGTGTTCCCTGCGAGGGGGAATGGGGATGGACACTCCCTGAGCCGTTATTTCCAGGCTTTTGTTCTCTGGCGGCTTTCCCTGGCAGTCTGCTGTGCCTCTTCTGAGAGTCAGAGCAGCAGCGGCCGAATTTCAGCCTCTGTCACGGAACAGAAGGATTGCGGCCCGTTCTCCACTGATGTTCTGGCCACTTTAACTCTGTTTCTGTTGGTGTTGCTCAACCCTGCAGCGTCCCGGGATGTGCGCCCCACACCCGGCGTCCCAGCCCTCACTTCCAGGGCCGGCGCGTCTCTGTCCTTTGTGTTTCTAACGCCGCCAGCCGCCAGCCGCCAGCCGCCCCGCGCGCACTCCGGAAGCTCCCGGTCTCAGTCTGGATCCAGTGGACGCACCGGGATTCCGGTGTTCCGCGAGATGCCTGGTGGCGCGCGCACCCGGCTCACGGTCTCAGTCTGCTGTTTTGTGGGTGCCGTCCGCGAGCCCCGCCCGCTCCCCCGTGCAAGTGGCTACCGCTTCCCGGCGCCCGAACGCGGTGGCTCCCTCCCCCTTCCGTTTATCTTCTGATATCTGTGCGCGGTTTCATGGCTCCCCGCTTCGTACCTCAATACTCAGCGCTGGAGATGTTCATTTATAGAGATCCAGATGCGTCTTCCTGCGTCTCAGGCTGGTTCCGTGGTTGTTTAGGCTGGTCTGGTACCTATCCTGCTCGACTTGGGGGACCGGCTGAAAACGGTGTCTCCTACTCCTCCGCCATCTTAACTCCTCCTCCAAGTTAAAGCATTTTGATTATGATACACCAAAAAAACCCCAAGTCATTTGGCCCAACACCCTAATTTCATAAACCAGAAAAGTACAATCCAAGGTAAATTGGGTGACTTGGTCTAGGTCACAAACCAAGCTATTTGTGATGCAGTTGTGGAATACCTGGCCCACAACCCCAAAGCAAATCTTATAATCAATGGACTCTTTGGGAATGCTGGTCAGTATAGCCTTTGCTGTCAATTTTAACTCTTTAACTCTTTTTCATCAACCACGTAAAATGGTTCCTCACACATAAAATGTTATCCTTTCATTG
Source organism: Ursus americanus (assembly GCF_024610735.1). Lineage (NCBI taxonomy): Eukaryota > Metazoa > Chordata > Mammalia > Carnivora > Ursidae > Ursus > Ursus americanus. The sequence goes on along the minus strand of NC_142134.1, from coordinate 1,946,561 downwards.
TCCATTTCAAAATTTTCCTTGTTAATATGAATTTATATTATTAAGGTTCTAAAAGGAAAGACTAAGTGCTCATTTATTATCTATATGTGCATCATACCGTTTGGTCTTTTGAGGTAGCAACAAATAAAAAACAAACATAAAACCCTAAGACTAGAAGAACAAGAAAAAACTTCTTCCTAATAATCTCTTACACAATTATCATCCACGAATTTGCTTAAGCTTTTTCTTTCTTTTTCTTTTTTTTTTCTTGTTTTTTAATAATTTTTTATTATGTCAGTCACCATACAGTACATCCTTAGTTTTTGATGTAGTGTTCCAGGATTCATTATTTGTGTATAACACCCACTGCTCCGTGTCTTTTTTTTTCTTTCATATATTTTTATATTGATGCTAAGTACTGAAAGAAGCAACCATATTACAAACAGAAAGGCTTCCAGAGTGGTTTTTAAAAATATCTCCCTAAAATTAGGTGCAAAAGTGTACAGCAGTTAACCCAAGTATAAAGTAATCCTTGAAATTAAAAGAGGCTAGACTCTGGTATCTTGACCACATAAATCTTTAATGAGGTATAATTACATTAACAGTTGAGGTAATAACTTGCATAGGTATTTAAATGAATGGTTTTAAACTTTAGCCATTTAATACTCAAGCTGTATTTTTGGCATGAATGATTTGTCTGCTCACAGATAAGTTCTCATTGCACTTCATGATCAGCTGCCCCAATGACTTGCTCTCTTCTGGTGTTTACTTCAGACTGGCATTACCTCCTTTTTATTTTGATGTCTTAATTGGCTCAGATCATGAATTTGTGCAATCTTTTACTGAAGTTCAGGTGGCATCATTTTATACATTTATCTTTTACAGGCATTTTCCATACAAATACTTATTAGATGAAAAATTAGATACTTTCTTAACTAATAGTCATACCCAAAAAATTTCTTTCAGGCCATTTGTATACTGAAGTTATCTTTGCCCCTTGAAGGGAGTTAAACTACTACATTCATTGTGAAAGATCAAGGTATCACCTAAATACTCATCAAGCATACTAATTGATATTCCTGAGGCTTTGCTTGTTCAGGGCTCAGAATAGACATCACTTTGGTTAATGGAACTTCCATTTTTCCAAAAATGTATTAAGTTTTAATAATTGTTCTTTATTCGGCATAGTCCATCTTTATACAAATGACAACGACAGCTTTATAAATAGTGTATTTAAATTACTTCAGTACTGTGCACATCTTTTTTTTAAAAAAAGATTTTATTTATTTATTGACAGAGAGAGAGAGAGCATAAGCAGCGGGAGCAGCAGAGGGAGAGGGAGAAGCAGACTCCCGCTGAGCAGGGAGCCTGATGCAGGGCTCCATCCCAGGACCCCGGGATCATGACCAGAGTTGAAGGCAGATGCTTAACTGACTGCCCGCTTAAGCTTTTTCTTGGGGAGGAAAAAAAAGCCAAAACCCTTTGTAATCATTTTTTTAATTGAATTATAATTAACATACAATGCTGTATTGAGTTCAGGGGTACAACATATTGATTCTATAATTCTATACATTATTCAATGCTCACCATGATAAGTGTGGTCACCATGCAGTGTTATTACAATACAATACTATTAACTATATTCCCTATGCTGTACTTTTCATCCCTATGACTTATTTATTTTACAACTGGAAGTTTGTATTCCTTAATTTTCTTTATCTATTTCTACCCATCCCTTGAAATTTTTATTTTCTTAAATTTTGTTTCCTATTATATGATTCACTTATATTTATCCAGAGACTGATTCTAAATTTCATGTCCTCTTACTATTAACCTGGAATTTGGTGAAAAAACCTACACTTAACCTAAAAAAAAAATCACTCAAATTGACAATACTGCTAGTTCGTTACAAGTTTCTTAGGCCCATGCCAAATATCATTGCTTATTTTAAGAAAGATTTTTTTACTTAAACTAAGAAAACAGTACTTAATTTTGAGTGATAACACCATTAAATATGAACACTTGATGATTATTATTCTTTTATATAACAGATCAATAGTATAGTTCTGAATCTAAACTCCTTCTAATGTAAGTTACTGAAGCTAATTTCCTTTCTATCTCTTGTGTTCATTTATAATGGTGTAAAATTTTAAAATTAGTATCCACGTACAGACCAATGCAGAATTGTACACAATAGTTGAATAATTTGAAATAGAAGTAAAATACAAAGTAATACCTTTTTCTTAAAAGCCTTCCATTTTTCATATTCACATTTTAATTTTATATGCTTGCAAATTGTGGTTTATTTTAAAACTATTCATTTACAGTGAGTTCATTATCTTTTATGTCATCTCCCACAATGATTTCAGAAGAGGTTAGAGATTGATATATTTAAAGAATCTGACTCTTGTGAACAATGACATCATTAAAAAGGGCTTGTTTTCATTAATATGTCATTAATAAGAAAGACATGCTGGGTGAATTTTCTTCATAACCAGGTTCACTGTAGACAGGAAGGGTCTGCCTTCCCAGTAAGGAGATTGAAATCACAAGGTCCAGCCTCCATCAATGATGACAGGATTACCTGTTATGTAGGCAGACTGCAGTGATAAACACAAGGAGACAGAACAATTAACCAGGTTTAACACAGGTTGTGTTTCTTCAATTTTCCCATGACTGATATAGCTAAACAATGTATTCATGGTAATAGGAACACTCACCTAACAAACATTTTAGGAAAATCTGAATTAAATTTTGGATGATTTGAAACTGCTGCATAGTCTTGTGACCTGGAGTTAACTGGCTTCCGGCTAGTGTTTTAGTACATGTCACATTCTAAGCAGGTATTTGGTCTCAGAATCAGAAAATTAAGTTTAGTGATATGTAGCCAGTCCCTAAATTAGTATAAAGCATAGGCTAAAATAGTACACTTTCATTTTGAAATTCAGAACTATTCTAAAGTAGCTGAGTTTTATGCCATTAATAAATTTTTGAACATCATCAAGTGTCAGTCATAAAGTAATCATGTCAATTACCAAACAGAATTTTTTATATAAGATATTGTATATTTAGTTGATCGAAATACATAGGTATTTTCAGGAGCTGAAGCACACTAAATGTGTTTTTAAAATTTATATGAATAATAATTACTACATCTACTAAACTATGAAAAAATATTCTGCACTAGTTTCAGATATCCAAATCTGTCAAAACTAAGGGAATTTTAAAAAATTACCTTTTTCCATAGAATTTTTCATTTTTCAAAGAAATAAAGCTGAAATAATCCTTGTGGTCAGGGTTTAAAAATCTTTTAACTTAAGCATGAATATTAAATTTGTGTTCTTCTAAATTTATTTGAAGCCTGAGACAATGGAGAGGCGGAAGGAAAGACATCATAGTATGAGAACAGAAATTTTTAAACTTCAATCTATGAAAACTGATCAAACATTGTAGATAAACTAGGGGGTTATCAGTCACTTTACCAAGAAATGACTGCAACTCCTCAAAGTTTTGTTTTTTTTTTTGAAAAGCAAGCCTTCAGTTATACATATGGACTCTTCTGGGTTCCTCTAAAAGTCCAAAGGTCTTTTTATTGCTCATTTCAAGGCAGAACATTTCCAAATATTTGGCAACCTAAGCTCTGGCTAAACAAGGGCAATTTAGCTTATCAGCAGTACCCCCAAATCAGATGAGCTCTTTTGTAGATAAAGATTCAGAGAGACCACCACCAAGGCCAATGAATTTGTTCCGTTAGTAATTTGTGTAGCAATTCCCGCAGCTACTAAAAACTGTTGTCAACAGTCCTGAGAAGTGGTAATTTCTGTCACTAAAACATTTCAACCACTGTATTTGTCACATTCACCAACCGCCTGCTGTGTACCAAGTTACTGTAAAGAAGAGCTAACCCATCAGTAACACACCTCCTCACTCCTGCCTGTGTCCCTTTCTTCTCTCGTCTCGTACGCTGCCGTTCCCTGGCCATGTAGTATGCAAACCCATAAAACGGGGACGTTCCTGTGCTCTATACCTCAGAAACGTAGTTTCTGCTTTCATAGTTGTATGCCATTTAAGAATATATACAATGGCCATTAAGGAAGAAACTGGTTACTGAACAGATGCAAAGTGGAAAGAAGTAGAAGTAGGAATTCCCATATGTGACGACAAACAAGAATTCATAGAAAAAAAGAGCCACCAGGATTCCCCTAAACCAGTTACCAGTAAAACTAAAAACACCAGATGCCAATTCCGTGTCTTCTAGAGATGATTATGTCTGTTTAACTCTCTGCACATTTCACCTGAAGCTCTCATAAGTTTGGAGGTTTATTACTTGACTTACATTTAATCAGGCTTTCCCCAATTATAATATTTGAAAGTAATTGTCTCTCAGAAAATAGAGCAATTTAATTTTTTCAATCCTCCATGTCATTTACTACAAGATTTCGTGACGTGTGGCGTTGAATGAGGAAGAGTTGGCGGCTCAGATCACGTGGTCTTTCTTTGAGCAAATTAAACCACAACTTATCCCTATCTTCTAAGGGCAACCTCCAGGCATGTGTATGCTGCAACTCTGTAACATGACATTATTTCGATAAGCAAATCCTGGCCAAATGAGGATAATGAACTCCCTGGGAAGAATAGTGCTTACTTCATCAGAAGCCAAATACACACACAGCAGGGCTATTTCTTCTGCAGTAGCAAATCTTCCAGTCTTCTGTCTCTTCAGGAAATAGGCCCGTGCCTGAGACCAGAAACCATCCCAGATATCAGTCATGTGAGGTGAAGTGTGAACTCCTCCTCAGGAGGTCAAAGGCAAGAGGAGTCTATAGAGGTACCAGGGGCATGCTGCCTTGATAATCATGTATGATACATGAGAATATCATTAATATCGGTAATTGTGGACCAAGCAGGACTATGGTGATTTCTAAGCTACTCAAACTATGTGTTATGCTAAAACCTACAGACACTGGATCAGACCAGTTAAAGAGGAGGGCTTTTTTAAAAAAAATTCGAAACTGTGGTAAAATACACATACGACGTTATTTACCATCGTAACCGTAAGTGTACAGCCCAGCAGTGTTAAGTACATTCACACTGCTGTGCAACAGATCTGTAGAACTCTTTTCATCTTGCAAAACTGAAACTCTACACCCATTAACCAATAATTCCCTGTTCTCTCCTCCCCCAACTCCTGGCAGCCACCCTTCTGTCTCTATGAATTTGTCTACTCTAGGTAAGGAAGAGGACACATTTCAACTAGAAGATTTAAACACATTTAGAATAGTAGATGTACCTCTTCGGGATTTGGTCTGGCTTGTATTCTTTCTTGCAGAGATGGGGTATCAACCGTTCCTAAATCAAAGGGGGACATTCAGCTTGGTTAATTACTCAAACTGAAAAAGACACTGACAAACTTTAAACTTCTTTTCCATATGAGACAGCAATCAGTGAAATCCTTCTCTGATTTTGAATGATAATTTCACCTCCATTTTCTATGATTCTTAAAAACACAGATCATAATTCTTTGTGACATGAGGCAAGGACTCTGGGTGAATCGCCCAGCATTCCCACGATATATTTTAGTCACAGTACATTGACATGACACTTTGTTGATTTTAAGCACTTTTACATGTATTTTCTTAGTTACTCCCCAGAACAACCCTGAGAGGCCCAGACATCCATATAAGTACTTCACCAGTACAAGAACCCAGGGTGCCTTAATGATCTCAAAACCATTCTTTGCTGGGTTCACTCTCGGGATCCTCAGGGACAGTGCCATGCCTGTCATGGTCCCCAGTAATTTAGATGGTTCTACATTTTCCTCATTATCTTGCCTATTTATATTGGTTTCGAATTCCTATATTTAGCCACAGTTTCATGTTTTTCATAAAAAATATAATTTGAAATTATTTCACTTTAAAAAAAGTAAGAATGACACTAAAATTTTTAAAATCCGGCTTGGTTCAAGCTCCCACAGAGCAAGTGGCCCTGATTTTTTATTAATTTATGTAATCTGTAAATTCTCTTTAGAAGGCCTTTTTTGTGGGGGGCTGACAGTCCCCTGGGCAACCATATGATACTTAAGGTCATAACAAATTATTTTACAGTCATATCCTCTGGTCCTGAGAGTGCCATCAGGTTGTTTACCAGGAAACCATTTCTTAATTATAGCATCATTTGTCATTTCTCTGGAGAAGGTGGGAAACTTCAGTCAGAAGTTCCAGCTCCTTTCTTTAGGTTACCTGTCTCCTCTCACATTTCACGGTCAGCGGGCAGCCCTTTTGACACTCAGGGTAGAAAACGGCCGTAACTAGATCACCTGGTTCATTAGGAACATTTTCTACCTTCCACATTACTGCAGGCAATAGTGTTGATAAACTTTCTGGAACCACATAACAAAGATTCCCTTGTACCCAGCTTCCAATAATATTTTCCTCATTTCTCTCATCCACAGCCTCCTAGCAGTCCAAGATCCTACAAGAGTATGCTTAAGACACCTTAAGCTTTCACTTACCAATATCCTCATATCCAGTTAAATTACAACTTTGATATCTTCCTACCACTTAGACAAGTGAGCGTCATCTCTTTCATATGGCTGGTATTAATGGCTATTAAATGAAACTACAGAGCAAGCCTACGCTTCCTACTTAATTCCATTGTCTGGACTCTACTGTGACCACGGCACAGACTGACATGGTATGCCCCAGTCTACACAACCTGGTGTTGAAAAGTTGTGACCATACTGCCATCAGCGCCATCCCAGACACACTCATTCCTTGTCAGGTTTTGTTTTGTGACTGGCTCTTGAGTCACAGCTAGTTCCTCGTTCCAGACAGTTTGAGAATATATTTTCCAATCTTCTGAGAAGTCCAGCTGCTAAAAACAACCACATTTTCCAAATCATTTTGCCACTTGTTCCACTGGGCAAACGGCACCAAAAATAGCTAGAGTCAAGTGTCACCAGTGGGTATGTTAAAACCCAGTGAAACTGTCTCGCCTATATCCTCCTTTTTCTTAGTGTTACCTATGTTTCCTTTCTAGTCCAAGAAAAATGAGAACACCTCAATCGTGGAAATTCTGCCGCTTGAAAGGTGTTTTGTATTCCTCTTTTAAACTAGTAAGTCAGTGGTTTTTAACCTGAGAGGAGACCATGGTGGAATATATAAAAATCTTATGTGGAACTTTCCAAACGACATACGATATCCCCCAACTCTTTCCCCAAATTCTGGCATGCACTTTAGGTTTCAAAAACTTCCACAGGTAACTGTGAAACGCTTCCTCTCCCCAACCCCACAATACCAGTTGTGAACCTCTGAGAGCCACCTTGATTCTCGAAATGTGATATTTAATTCCTTTTCAGAGAAGAGGTTAATCATTCTTTTTAGGCTCCCTGTATTCATTTTGGGTCAGTGGAACCAGTGGAAGGGCATTTCTACTTCCTAGACATACCCACAGTTATTAAGAAAATGAGAAGTCATTCCTATGAAATAAGTTATAGAATGCTTTTGTTTGGACAGATCAAATGTTCTGTCTAGTAAGTTCTGCTTTTCTTCTTTCCTTTCTAGGAGAGGTCAGCATACATTTTGGTAAAATGTCAGATAGGGAATATTTTTCGCTTTGAGAACCGTTTGGTCTGTTACAACTGCTCACCTCTGCTTTGTAGCAGGAGTGCGGGTACAGCCAATATGTGTATGCGAACCAGGTGTGGATATGTCCAACCAGGACTGGGTGTACTAAGCGGGTGGTGGGCCAGGTGTCTCCCACAGGCCAGCGTGTGCTGATCCTCACTGACAGCGTCAAGGAAGGTGTCAACCCTTCCTTTTTATTTACGGCTCACCCCAGGGGATTGATAAGACTCAGTAGCTCCCTGTGTTCTGGGAGGCTGCTCTTACTTTCTTCCTGTGGTCCTGTGAGCATGGTCCGCTTCTCATCTTTCCCCTAACAAGGTCATCTCTGGTCTGCTTCCCAAACGCCAAGCTGCGGCCCGTTATATGTCTTGGCCACGAGATTTGGAATTGTTCCACACACATGAATACTTAAACCCTCTGCACCCATGGTTCATTCCTAATGACTAAGAATCTCGTTCCCAACCTACCGTTGGACTGTTAAATATATTTTTAAAGATTTTAGTTTATCTATTTGAGAGAGAGAGAGCGAGCGAGCATGACAGGGGGGAGGGGCAGAGGGAGAAGCAGACTCCCCGCTGATCAGGGGGCCAGATGCCAGGGTTGATCCTGGGGCTCTGGGATCATGACTTGAGCCGAAGGCAGAGGCTTAACCAACTGAACTACCCAGTTGCCCCTGTTGGACTGTTATCTTAAAAAGCCCAGACCAATATAACGTGGCAAACAGGCTTCCGTGGATAGGTTTCACAGTGGCAGCCAGGATGTCAGAAAAGACAGGTGCACAGCCCTGTAGTGCCCACCTCACCTGGACACACGCAGTTGCACCTGATCCCCTGCTGGATGAAATCTGCAGCCACGGACTTTGTGAGGCCAATCACTGCCGCCTTGGTTGCACTGTACACACATCTGTTCAGAACTCCTGGGGGTGAAAGGAAGGCTCAACATCAAAGGAACAAACAACAGCCTCCTTGAGAAAGGGAACAGAAGTAACCGTCCCCAGTAACCATCGTCACTCTTCCTCCCATCCCACCCTTTGGAAAATGTGGTATCGGGTTTTCTCCCTTAAGAGGGCCGGTTTCTGAATGTGGGAAAATAATATTCCTGGCACAACTCAGTCGAGACTGAGGTGTTGAGAACCCGCACTTAAGCGACCACAGTGGTTTTAGGTTTTCATGGGTGGGCAGAACCCTTGGGCAGATTCCAAAAGAGGACCAGGAAAGAACAACAGGACAAAAACCAGACCAAAAAATCAAGAGGCCTGCGCCCTTCTTTGCCTTCCTGTCTCGGGCAGGCTCACGTGTGCTCTTGCGGAGGGAAGGGACCCCACCTCAGCGTGGCTCTTTCATTTGAAACTCGCAAATGCACCCGCCAGACTGTGACGTCATCTCCATTTGGCTCTGCAGTCCTGGCTCTCGGACTTGACTTGTTTGGGGCCCAGATCAACTGACTCTGTGAAGCACTCCCCCCGATCGTGCCAGCGCTTTGCACAAACCCGTGTGGTGATACTATCACACTGCAGAAGACATGCGTTTGCATGACTCCCCCCTTTCGGACTATGAGGGGCACGTATTCAGTACATCTTTTTTGGTTAATTAAATGGATAAATATTTCCTTCTTCTGGCTTGATTTTTCATTTCCATATCCATGAGAAGGAATACAAGGAAGGGCAAATGAAAATGTTTATTTTTTACGACTGGTTGACAATGAAGGCAAAAAGGACAGTAGGAACTTAATATCAATTTTTTAAAAAGTGGTTTTGAAATTATGTGTGAGCTTTATAATCTCTGCTATGCTTGTTGCGAAAACCCACAGTTCGTGAAGGTATGGGAGTCTATGTGATTCCCAGGGGAAGACAGACCTACCTTTGACGCTGGAAGCCACAGATGACATGTTGATAATGTTGCCAGATTTCTGTGCAAGCATCTGCCAACACAAACAAACACAACAACAACCACAACATGCCACTCTGCAAGACAAAAATACGACCTCTTTAAAAGATTTGCATTTACTTATGGTTTGCAGAAGCATCTTATTAGCTATTAACATGAACTGTGAGGCAGTCTTAACAGCCTCACGCAGTCATTATTGGGAATGCATGGCATGCTTATGCACTCACTGGCAGGAACACTTCCCAGGGGGATTACCACCTTCCTTTGGCACAAGAGCATCACCAAGACCAAGAAGGAACTCTGAGCTAAATGGAAAGGTAATGAACATTAATTGTTACTTTGTATTCCTGATGTTGGAAAACTCTTACTTTATTTGACGCATATTTGTTGAAGACCTACTATGATCAGATACATGCTAGGTCCAGACACTCCCTGCCTATAGAGAGCTGCCAGTGGATTGGAGGGGCTGACATAACCAGCACCCAGCCACAGACAGCAGAGACCTCCACAGAGGGGGATGGGGCGGTGGGAAGGGACCAATCCAGGTTTCAGGACACTCAGAAGAGGGTTCCTAAGGAGGAAAGAGATGGGCTGATTTTTGAAAACTAGAGTATTAGTCAGAAAAATAAAAGAAAGGTGTTTTAAGGAGCAAGAACCACATGTATAAAGGCTGTATCATGGAACAGGTAGGAAGGGATGGCTCTGGTTGGAAGGCCAGGTGTGGGAGGAATGCAGCTGCAGAGGCCAACGGGGCTAAGTTTAGGAACCTGGGCATCACCCTGCAGGCAGTGTGGTGGTGACAATGCGGGGTCGAATGAAGAGCAGCGGCACGACTAGATTTGGGGACTACGAAGATTACTGTGGCACCATGTCGGGGAGACCCACTGGAAGCTGATGGAGTGACTTCAGAAAAGACTGATGAAAGCAGAGATGCAGAGATGTCTGTGGGCAACAGGGGTGGAGACAGTTGAGGTAGTAAGTGCAGGACGTGGTAATGGGTACATGTAGTGAGGCCTGCCTCCCCCACGGAAGATGTGTTTCCTAACAGCACCTCCCTCAGAATCCCCCCAAAGTGTGAAGGTCTGAAGAGGAGGGTCTGTGGCTGTTTTGTCCTCCTAGACACGGTACATAGTAGGTGGTCCATACACTGTGATGAATCAAAATCTCTTGAGGTGCTAGTTTTTTAATTAATTAATTAATTTAGAGAGAGCGTGAGTGGGCAGAGGCAGAGGGAGAGAATCTCAAGCAGACTCCCTGCTGAGCACAGAGCCCTACATAGAACTCGATCCCACAACCCTGAGATCATGACCCGAGCTGAAATCAAGAGTCAGATGTTTAACTGACTGCACCACCCAGGCACCCTGAGACGCTGGTTTAAAGTGCAGACTGCTGGGCCCTGCCCCAGACCCAAAGGAATAATACAATGAATGAAAAAGCTGCTATGAATTAAGAATGTTTTCAGATGAACTTACACTTAAGCATAACACGTATGTGTGTTTTCCAGGGCATGTAGGTCCAGGGGCATGGGGACCCGTGAATGCTCAGGGGAAAGAAGCAACAGCTGGACAGCATTCCTGCCCGATGGGCACTACCTTCTCATTGAAATCAGAGGCTTGGGGGATGACCATAAAGAAGGAAGGGACAGTGCACACGGAGAGTGGTAAAGAGTTAAAACAACTGCTGAGAGGAAGTGGAAGACCACCATCAGAGAACAGAGGAAGGAAAAGCAGGACGTGCTGTGCCATGAAAGTCAAGTAAAAAGTTTCCAGAAAGGAAGTGTCTCAACAGTCAGTGTAGAGAGAGAAGTCACTTCTGCTGGGGTGAGTTGCTCCAGCAGCTTTCAGACAGAGAGGTGCAGGAATGGTAGTGAGTGACTTCCAGGGATGAGGCCGCCAAGATGATAGGTCTCCCTATAGAATTCCCCTCCTTTCTGTTTTGATACTTAGTTACTATCTGCACCCAAGAGCAGAGAGTCTAAAACAACCTAAGGCATTGTGTTGGATGGATTAAAGGGTGCAAGGGGAGGCTGAGGCGACCCAACCAAGTCAAGGACAGCAGCAGGGGTGAAAATATTGAACCCAACTTGTTTGTCTATGCGATAAAGAGGACGGTAATGAAATGGGTCCTCGTGAAAAAGACCAGGAAACTTAGTCAAGGCTTGAAAACAAAGCCTTAACATTTTTCCTTCCTATCTAACTTTGCAAATAACCCATTTTTACTTATTTTTTCCATTTTTATTGAGCTATCATTGTCACATGTAACCCATTTTTAATACCTATAGAATACATTTACCCCAACTGAATGTATAAAGATGAACTAGGAAGTAAGCGCAGTCTCTGATCTTCTGAAACGCAGCAATTCCGCAGACAAAACTTTAGAATATAGTCACCTCGGAGATGCTAGTGCTGCCCCCTAACACTCGTGCCGTGCATTCAACCAGGTCTGTCTGCTGGTTCTAGAGCCCCGTCCTCGCCTCCCTCCACGCGGTCTCCTCAACGCCAGCTCAGTGCCTGCTGGTAGAGTGTGCAGGCTCTGCCTGGCTCGCCATGCAACAGGCCTCTCTGGCAAATACGACTTCGCGAGTATAAAGTGAAGTGCCTCGTACATAGTGTTCCTCTGTAGGGTCCCAGAAACTCAGGCAGAGGCTGGAAAGAGCTCTGAAAATTCCCTCGGGCTGTATATCTAGTTAGTCCTACCCTGACCCAGCTCTTCTGTCCCCACTGAGCTCAGCTCCTAAATTGGCAGACCTCGGTTTCTTGGGTCTTTGGTGATTCCATGTTTGACCTCTATCTGGACTGACAACCTAGACTGATTTATTCATTCAACAAATACTTGCCAAAGCACCTGTATGTGCTAGAGAATCTTCGAAGGTACAGCAAAGGGGGGAAACCTCCACATAGCCGAGACTTCCCTGACTTTGGATTTTGCACTGACCTCTTCTTACAGTATCTTCAGCTTGTTCTTTGCCTCTTGACTCATATTCCAGTTTTGGAATGGTTTTCAGTATGTCTACCCATGAACAAAAATTTCCATAAGTGTTTCTGTGTTCTGACCACCTGACTTTTCAGATCTGCCTGGACTCCAAATCCTGGCTTCCCCTGGAAAGTTCTAAACTGGAAATGTGCATCATAATTAATGAACCCAGAGGATCCCAGACAATTAGGGCTGGAAGGGATTGTGTAATTTCTCACCTTTGTTTTAAATAGAGTAGAGTGCAAGTGCCATCTTCCACGGTACACGGTGAAGGAGGGCCAGAGTTCAGGCTGTGATGCCACAGTCCGAAATCTGGGGTCAGGCTGGTTACTGTCACTTTCATAAGCGGCATCAACTCCTTCTGACTGCCCATCCCAGTCATTAATATCGCTCGGGATTTTTTACAAATGGGTGTTACTGGCTCATGTGGATTGTTGTTAAGATGCTTTAAATCATAGGTAAACTCTCTAATTTGCAAATTAGTGTTCAATATTTCAAAAGTTAATACTTACTGACAAGTTTAAATTTCAGCTGCACTGGACCATACCCCACCCCTGCTGCCTTCACTCATATCTGTAAAGCATTCCAGACATGAAGTAGGCTGGTTATGCATGTGTGATAGCTTACCCGCTGTGACCTAAGCTTTCCCCTTTTACCATAGCCTCTGCTTCTCTCCCATACCCTAGGATCAGTCTTCAAAAAATAATCCAAGTTCCAAATAACATAGATTCTCATGAACTCCAAATAAGCAGAAAAAAATGCAATTTATATTAAAAAAATTTGCTAGTTCAACATGGAATTTGCAAGTTCTCCCATGGACCCACTGAGAGATCCTTTGTAGGTGCTAAATAAGCAGATTAAAACAAATTCCTTTGTTTCTAAGTTAGTTTTTCCTAATTTTCCTTTTAATGTTCATCTGGATCCTTCCTGACATTAGATTGAATGTTCAGAGCAAAGCATCAGCCCTGCCTTGCCATTAAAAAGCTCTTCTCTGTGCTGGGTTGGCAGCATTCGGATTGTCTGTCATCTAATCCAGCTGGGATGGAAGAGAAGAATGGCTCCTCCGGATTTCACTAGGGTTCAGCTGTCAACCTTGGCCTGAGCTGGTTCTGTACTCAGTCAACTCCTTTCATTGTCTGAGCTTGTGCTGTCTGCTTACTATTGGCTTGTAAGTTCATTTGAACTCAATGTTTTTCATGTTTACACTCCCCTCCCCCCAGAACACCTAGTGTGCACTTTATATCAAAAGGCATTTAAAGCTTGTTTGTAAAATAAAATGAAAAACATTGATGAGGTGTGTGAAAGCTGTGGAATTCAAGGCTAGCAGACTCAGGAGGAATGCTCTCTCTTTAGCATACACTGTCTCTCACCTCCCTGGTACCTCTGTGGCTCAGCTGAACACAGGGAGGATACTCAGGGAACAGAAAAGTAATGGGGGTACGTCCATCTTGACAGCATGTGCCTAGACACTGAAATTCAAGAAGGGGCCCAACTTCCAGGGTTCAGATCCTGCTCTAACCACCTGCTAGTTATGTGGCCTTGGGCAAGTTATTTCACCTCCCAGTTTTACCCTCTGTATGGTGGATGTGATAAACATCACATTCTTCTGGCCCTGCATGCCTCCTTGCTGTCCTTTTCTCTGGGACCCTCATCCTTAGATACCGGAATGGCAAGCTCCCTGCTTTCACTTGGAGCTCTATGAAAATTCCAGCTTCTCAGTGAGGCCCTCCTGGACTTTACTGATATCCCAGTTTCTTTGTCTTCATAGTACTTCTAATCACTCCCCAAGTTATATGTCTCATTACCCATTATCTTGTCTCACTCCTCAAAAATGGGATCTCTCTTATAGAAGGGACTTTGTTTAGTGTTCTGTGTCTTCTGCACCTAGAATGGAGACCTGCAAATAGAAAGTGCTTCATATTTCTTGACTATTTCTTAACTGGAAGGTTAAATGAGTTAATTTATATTAAATGCCTTGATATAAATGTTCAGCACAGGTTAGTCATTATGTTAGCTACCGTCACTCTTTGGCACACGTGAGGACCCTTTTTGGATGCCCGGTGTGGAGCCCTACTTATCCAGTGGAGGTGGTCCTTACTTTAGGAAGAAATGCCTTGATCATCAAGTACATGCTGCGGACGTTGAGATTCATGGAGAAGTCCCAGTCTTTCTCCTCGCAGTCCAGGATGGTTCCGTGATGGACAAAACTGGAAGAGCGAATGATCAGTGGGGAAAAATGATCATTCAAGATCTGTATTCCATTTCCTTACCATTTTTTATTGTCATACATTGACTTAGACCACTGACCCTTTCCTTACAAAGATCTTAACAATTTGTAATACTAGTACATGAGGTTAAAATGTAAGCTAAATAAATTTATTTGAAAACAACATCCCTCTTTTAAAAAAGAAAGGTAAAGGTTTGGGGCGACAGCCACGGCGCAGGACACAGCACAAACACGTGAGGCTCGACGCCCGCCCTCACACCCATTGCAGGAGCAACAGTGCCCTCTAGTGGCACAGAGTTAGTGTTTCCAAAGGGAAATAAGGTCAAAGGGCAAGGAAACCAGTCTCCACATCTCAGGGGAGCAAAGAGGTGTCGCTGTCATGCAGGTCTATGCATGTGAGTACTGTGAGTATTACTATGTGAGCAAAGGAAGCACAACAAAAGAAAACTCTTCAAGCAACCTTCACTCCTTGTTAAGTCACACTCGTAAGTAAGCTGCTCGTCCTTCATGTGGCAGGAAGGACCACATGCTCTACGCTGATGTTCAAAAACTGATCTTCCTAACTGATTTTTTTTTTTTTTGGTCATGGCTCTCAGTATATTCTCATATAAGGGAGGAGCAGTTTATAAAATAGCTTGTCATAAATCGTTGCTTTAATTTAATTTCCACACAACGTAACATACGACAAACTACAGACAGACTTTGTGTGTCTGCTGGGACATGAGTAGGAAGAAGAACAAACAGGTACTAGAAGGCTCTGGAATTTCTCTATCAGTGCAGCAGTACAAGTATAATGCTACATAGGAAAGTGGAGTGTCACGCACTTCCTGTGTAAACGCCCGTTTGCTCACCTCCCCTGCTACACCTGCGCAGGGAAAGCGCCAGCCCTGCCTGTCCTCTGCGTGGCTGCTCCACTTCCAGCCTCTCCTCATGCACACGTGGTTCGGCTGTTCCGTACCCACCCTCACAAGGTCAGTTAAGCCATTCTCTTGGCGCTCTGTGCAGAAGTGCAACACGGAAACTCCTTTTGCTGGGTGGGGCTCACGGTCCCAGTAAGAAACCCTGAGCTTGGGAGGGGTAGAGGACAGGGTAGAATGTTGTGCCAAAGAACTGGGAACACCTGCATTTCAACAGGCCGAGTACTTGGTTTCTGGTAAATAGACTTTGTTTGAAAGACATCTACTGGAAAATGGTTTTTCATTTTATTTTATAAGTCTTAGTGGGGCATCCATACCAGTCCGTTGGTGTGAGCCGTTACCAGCCTTAAGAAGATAAACCGGTTTGGATTAATACCAGCTCTCTTGAGGAGACCACAATTCCCCTTAGGACTCAAGCCCATGTCTACTTCTGTGGCTTTCTCACTTGCTGAATCTTGGAATAAAAATTCTGTCTAAACTCTAGCTGTATTTCCTGAGAAATATATTTTGGTTCATGATGAGTAATTTGTCATATTATCAAAAGTTATTAAATAAAAGTCATAGAAAACTTTCTGTAAGGACAGTGAAATTAAAAAGTATGAATTACCCAGCAACATTGAAGAGAACATCAAGTCTCTCAATTTCACTGGCAAACTGGTCAATTTGTTTCTTCTTTGTGACATCAAGGGTCCGAATTTGAATACCTGAGAAATAAAACAAAGGACACGATTTACCCTACTCATAAAAAATGTTTAGCCTTGAAGATTTAGCTGTTCTGAAGTGTGAAGATTGTAATATTTGTCCACTTAGGCTTCATAGGATGGTTGGCCATTAGTAGGGTCTTAGGAATCTCAAGAATCTCATTAGTAAAAATCTTAAAGTCCTCCCCATCTCGAGCTCTGTCTCAGCTGCCTCTCAGTAAGCCGGCAGTAATACCTGCAAGTGGGTCCATTCCAGCCCTTCCTCTCCCCAGAGGTTGAATCACTGTGAATTCTGTCTGAGGGGGAAGGGCAGGGGCAGTGGGATAAGAGATTGTTTCTATTTGTGCCCTTTACTTTTATGCCAATTCTTTTATTTACTTGTTGGTCACGGGTACCATCCCTTATTTCTGGACTAAATTGCAAAAAGAAACGAGAGGCCGGAAGAAGAGATGAAAACACTAACCATGAGAGATCTAGCGTGGGGTCTGAGAAAGACACGCTGTACTAGCTACTGAAATAAAACCCAAAAAACAAAAAAAAACCAAAAAACCCTAAACCAACAAATACGCTTTAATGAAAGAAACACTCATTTTTATGATTTTTAAAAACATATGGTTTATTTTATTCTTCCCTTTTGAATACAGAAAAGAAAGATTATAAATGAAGAAAGGGAAGACTAAAATTGAGTTTCAAAAGAATTTCCTTTGCTTTGTGCTTTTCTAGGAGAGCAGCTTCCCTTCGACTTGTTGAAATGATAACTCAACACGGTCTAATTCTGCCGTAAACTAGCTCAGTGAACTGAGTTGTGTTTGATCATGAAACAGTTCTTTTTTGCCAAAACAGTTAACTTTCAAATGAGTTCTATGTCCTGATTTCTTTCTGAGTAATGCCAATGGAAGCCCTCTGATGTTGGAATTAGGTTCAGTGTGGTGCAGTGAGGGGCAGTATGCACCCAAACAAGTTAATCTCTTACAGTTTCTGATCATGACATGTGATTTTAAGGCTGAGCTGTCTCCAATATGGTAGCCACTAGCCACATGTGGCTACTGAGCATTTGAAATGCAGCTAGTCTGAGCTGAAATGTGCTGTAAGTATAAAATACACATGCGTTTCAAAGATTTGGCATAAAAAATGTAAAATATTCCATTAGTAATTTTTTATACTGTGTATGTTAAAATTATAATATTTTAGATATACTGAATTAAGTAAATATATTATCAAAATTAATGTCACCTGTGTCCTTTTACTTTTTAAAGGCAGCCACTAAAAAAGTGACAATTACACATGTGACTCACATCACGTTTCTACTGGACAGTGTTTCCCTCACAGAGAGGCACTCAAGGGGAAAGTCATCTTTAAAAGGTAACCGTAAGAGGGGTACTTGACTGGCTCAGCTGGAGAGCTTGCAACTCTTGACCTTGGGATCCTGAGTTCAAGGTCCATGTTGGGCTAGAGCTTACTTAAAAACAAAAAGTTAACAACTGTTAAATTTCCACATGTAATTTTGTAACTGAGTATTGAATCCTTGAACATGTTGCATAAATAAAATATTTTAGGTATCCATCTTAAAATGTTGTTTATACATTTAAATATATGGATTTTTGTCTGTAGGTTTGCACAATATAGATTTCCTATCAGAGAATCCGGCTCTAAAGAGAAGGCCAGTGGAACTGAGCAGCTAAGGAATTTTCTTTCAGCACCTGAATCTCAAGTTCACACTGCCGACCTGCTTACCAGGGTACTCTTCCAGTTCCTGAAGTTTGGACTCATTGATATCTGTGGCGATGACTTTGGCACCTTCTCTTGCAAAAGCCTGGGAGACACAATGTATAAGTAAATCCTTTGTTTATTTGATTTGATTCCATTCTCATGAGTGGAAAGTCAGTTAGCCTTTCCCCCTTTATCTTATTTTCATTGTCTTCCCTAGAAAACAGGTGGAATTTCAAGCTTTCTACTCTCACTTCACCTTTCCCGTGGTTATTATTTTTATCATTAATTAAAACAACATGACATACATTGTGCTTGTCATTTGACTTTGTCCCCTTAAGCATTATCAGATAAAATCGTGTTTTTAAAACCTAGGACTCTGTTACTGGCACCTCTCAAAATACTATTCTGTGATGTGATAGCCTGTGTTTCATTTCTGAGCAAGTTCTTATTATTTTCCATTTCTTATTATATTCCAAATAATAAGAGGAAATGGGTTATTCCAACACTTTTTCCCCTAAGTATATTACTGTTTTCATAAATGTCAAACCATATCCTACTACTATGCTTTAAGTGCATTAATTAGCTCAGGTGGGGGTTATAATGTGCAAGAAGTCGATATAAATTAGAAGGTAAAGGTAACCTGATAGTCTTGTAACTCTAGAGTCCTATACCTGAACTGATGTAATTCCAGAAAACTATGCATTCCTGTAGGGCCCCTGCAGTAAATATAGTGCAGAGAAACTGAGGCAGAGAAGTCAGTCTCTCAGAGTCAGAGGTTATCAGTAATGTCATATAATAAACATGTGAGGTGTTCATTCCTTCATCTGCCCAGGGTGAGGGATAGCGACTTTTCTTTTTGTAACTTAAGACAACAGAAGCACAAAATTAAAAAAAGGAAAAAAAAAAGTAGAACAGAAAAACCGGGGATGTACTGTATGGTGACTAACATAATATAATAAAAAATCATTATTAATAAAAAAAAAAAAAAAAAAAAAAAAAAAAAAAGTAGAACAGAATTAAATAACCATGGGATCTGTCCACATAATTCAATACCTCAAAAGTTAGTAAGCAAACAACAACAGATAATAACTTACCAAGGCAGCTGCCCGGCCAATCCCCTGAGCAGCAGCTGTCAGGACGATGACCTTCCCATCAAGTCGACCCATAATGGAACCTGCAGTTCAAGCTAGACACGTGTGTTTAATGGCTTAGCACATGGTCCTGGGCAGTGGCATCTAGAACGAATGGTTCAATGTACTCTTTAAGAACTTAATGACAGCATTTCTGTACAAATAGTCCCATCATCTGAATTCTCCAAGAATGCTGACTCTAGATACCTAGCTTAGTATATCAAAAACATTTAGCATAACCCACTGAAGTGGTAACAGATATTGGACTTTAATCCATCATTTGGTTTCTTGAATACATAGAAAAGACAGCCTCTGATACTGATAAAGCAGGGTCTGGAGTCCTTCCCCTCACTACCACCACCATTGTCCCCACCATCCCTATACAAACTGCTGTGGCATTGTAAGTGTCTTTACTAGTGGGGGCTGCTTCTTGATTTCTCTGCTGTAAACTTTTGTTGGGGTTTGCACTATCAATTGTCTATGGCTTTTCCTTGTCACTGTTAAGATCTCATGGTTGGCCTCAGAAAGTCATTGAACAAAACAGCTGGAAAATCAAATCATGTCCAGTACTCCCATTTTATAGATGAGAACCCTTATTTGACTTGCTCAAGGTCACAGACCCAGTTAATGACAGAGCCAGAACTAAGCGCAGGCCTCCTGACCCTTTTGCTATGTGAGATTTCACCCCACAACGCTGCTGACCCTCTCCTGAAGTTGAAGCATGCAGTATTTCAACAGATATCAGCAGTAACTTTCAGAATGGAGGACTGAGGAATTCTAGGGAAAATAAGATATGCATAAGATATTTGGTTCTTGGGACGCCTGGATGGCTCAGTGGGTTAGGGTTAAGTGTCTGCCTTTGACTCAGGTCATGATCCCAGGGTCCGGATCAAGCCCCACGTAGGGGCTCCCTGCTCAGGGGGAGCCTGCTTCTCCCTCTCTCTCTGCCTGCTGCTCTCCCTGCTTGTGCTCTCTTGTGCTCTCTCTCTGTCAAATAAATAAATAAAATCTTAAGAAAAGAAAAAAGATATTTGGTTCTTGGACGGTAGATTGCAGGATGAGAGGAATGGCTAATGATGGGGTTGGGAGTACTTGAGAGTCAAATGATGATCCACTGCGGCCGTCTTCAAGGAACTGAGTACGTTTTCTCACCCCTTAATGGGTTCCTTTGATCTCACAACAAGTCACACAATGGCTGCTTTGTCCCAAGGCATCACATCCCCATTCCGGGCAAAACAAACAAAACAAAAGGTGTTTGGGGGGTGGTGGTGGGAAATAAAAGCATAAGCCTTCCAGAGTGTCCTCACTTTCTATTCGAGAAGGACGCCCTCCTCGGAAATTCCAGCCTTCATTTCGCAGGCCAGCTCTAGCCACAGAAGCTAGCAATTGGAGAGTTTTGTTTTCCAGCCTCTATAAAGAGAAAAGCTGGGAGCCCACTTAAATGGTAGCTGTACAGATACCTTACGCAACCACCCTGCTCAGTTACCTGCCTGATAAGGTACCGGTGGCTAGCTGCTCTTGCCTGGAGAACTCACATGACCTAGTCCTTTCTGTTTGAGCCTATCTCTGTTCTTCCCGGCCGACCTTGGCTCTTTGCCGTCACCAAGCCTCCGCGCTTTATCTAAGCTCGGAATGCTGAGGGCCAGCTTACTCCCGTGGGCAGCAGTGGGCACTGTGGACAGCGTGTGACACAAGCAGGCACGTGTTGTAGAAGGACCGCTGCGGAGCCGACCCGAGGGGCGGGCGGCTTCCTTGGGAGAGCGTGTGGGGCCTGAAGAGCCTGCGGTGAAACAGAGGAGGGGATGGGAGACGGGGCCGGACGACAGCAGCGTTTCAGACGGGGGACTGGGCCTGGTCAGGGTGCGCCACCTCCGGAGGGTTATGCGGGCTGCGCCGGGCTTGGAGCCTCCTCCGGATCGCAGGTCCGAGAGAAGACCGCGGGGGTCTCCGCACGCCCGCTGGCGCCCCCTAGGGTCCGCACGTGGCCGCGCGGGCAGTGCGCGGAGGCCAGGGCGGGAGCGCGCGGACCCCCGTCTGCTGGACCCTCCCGCCGCTGCACGCCCGCCCAGCCCGCGGCCCTAGCTCCCGGCCCCGCGGTGGGTGGGCCTCCCTGGGGGTCCGACGGCCGCTCATTTTCTCCCACACCCGCATCTCCCCTAGTAACGCGCACGCTTCCCTCCGCTCGCAGTTCTGCTTCCCAGAGGGCTGGACGAAACCGGCTCCAGGGAACCCGCTTCCAGCTTCGCTCAAGCTCTCGGACGAAGTCTGCATTCGTTACGCGCCCAGGCGGCCGAGCTTTTACGTGCTTGACCTACTCGATGCCGGGGACTTTCACGGCTTTGTTTTCCCTTTATTCTCACACGAGTGATACATTTTCACTTTAAACACGTAAAGAGCTGAGAGATATACTCATACATGCTTTAGAAAGGAAGCGACTCCAGTATGCCCCCCTCCCCCAGTCCTGGGCATGGTGTATGAGAAAGCTCTTGTTTTGCACCTGTCGCTGCCGGCTTTAGGCTCATGGCACTGAAGGCGGTACCAGTCTCCCCAGGAACCTCTGGCACCCCGACAGGCGTTAGCTGAACCACTGCTGAAGCGCAGAGCTGCCGCTTCGCTCACTCTGGAATCTCTCCCTCGCGGGCCTTGTCTTTCTGGAACCAAATTTTGGGGCCAAAGCCTACTGTTCCCATAAACTACACTATCAGACTAAAATGAATTTATTTGGGCAAATGAGTTGCAAAAGTGACCTGAAATGGTAAAATGAGGTAACTCTCAATAAAACCACATTGAGAAACTTACATATACCAGAGTATCAAACTTGTGAAAAACACACCCTTATCCTGATCTAACTGCTAAGATTAATCTTGAAATAGGTAACTTGCAAAACAAAACAAAATCGAAACCTCCCCCTTCCCAGTCTGAAGTGTCATTTAAAAAATATTAGGAAATCTTACTTTAGAGCAGCAAGGGCAAGTCCTCCTTCGGATTCCTGGGCGAGCAACAAACTTGAGACCTTTGTACCGAAGCAAGTCAGGCGCTTAATAGTGCATGTCGGGATTTGTAGTTTCCTTCAGTTTCAAGACGAGGAGGCGCACATTTATGTACTATACTTTTGCGTGCTGCCATCTAGTGGACCTCAGGTAGAACGGCTAACTCCAAGGAGAAGGTGAAAAATGGAAAAGCACCTTACAGCTTACTTAGCATATGGAAGTCATTCCCTTCACTTTAATCCAAGTCTTTGTTATTTGTTCGTGCCTGCTCTGTGCTGTTCTAGGATATTAAAAATTTAATGAGTCAGAAATATCATATGGAAGAGAGCAGGGCAATAAAATAGAAGGACCCTAGGTCATTTAAGATAGTCATTAAGATAGGGCCTTCCAGGCCCTTCACTAAGATTGTTTTGAGGGACAGAAATAAGAATTCTCTTGTGTTTAAGGTATAGTTATGGTTGCTTTGTCACACTCTGTCTCTCCTAACACTTGTCCATATTTAGTGGCAGAGTGCAGGCACCCTGAGTACACTGGGTCCAGGTAGCACTCTGAGCTTCACAGCGCAGACGCTTGAAAGGGACCATGTTGGGTAAGAGCAACAAATGAAGTCTGGCTGAAGAGAGCAGAGACAGTGAGATCGAAAAGGACGAGGTCATGTGTGCTAGGCTTAGTAAGTCACACCGCAGCAGGTGCATACTTGAGCAGAGTGCTTGTGTAGCTTGTTTTGTGCATGTACTATCTACATTGGTTCACTCAACATCCACCCACCTCACTTTCCCCTGCCTTTTATTTTATAAAGGCCAGAAAACAAAACTCTCACATTCCTAGCCTCCTTTGCTGCTAGAGCTGGCCAATGAAATTCAAGTTGAGGAGGATTTCATTTTGGATAGAAAGGCAAGGCCACTCTGAAAGGCTTTCCCTTCTTTTTGCCTGGAATGTGCATCTGTTTTGGGACATGGCAACCATTGTGTGACTTGGTATGAAGTCAGAGGCACCCATCAAGGACAGAGCAGGGTAAGGAAAGGAACCTGATTCCTTGAAGGCAGCCTCTATGCCACAGCCTTAGACTAACTCCTCTGAGATTTTTTTTTTTTTGTAAAGATTTTATTTATTTGAGAGAGAGCACGAGCAGGGGGAGGGGGTACAGAGGGGCACATAAAATCTCTGGTAAAACTGTCCCTCATTGCCCTCAGTAGCTTCTAACGGAGTCTAATGATCTCTAATCACACCCAGCTGTGCTCCTTGCTTTAGTAACAATGCTTTTAACTTTTGAGGATTTTAGAATAAACTTTTTGTGGATATGAGAATTCTCTAATCAAGGCCAAGTCTAACACTTCTTTCTTCAGGCAAGTTTCTTCAGCTTCCCTTTGTCTCGATTTCCAACAACAATGCTGACTCTGTGACAGACTAAGTAATGCGGTGTTGCAAAAATTTGGTTACCCATCTATATTTTCCATGGACTAAATTTCTTCAAGGCTAGGGACCATATCTTTTTTACTCTTATATTGCAGTCAGCACATATTGCGAGATGTTTGTTTTCCAACTAAACACGGATTTCACAAAGGCAGTAATTTTTGGTGCCTAGATCAGTGATTGGCACACAGTAAACAGACATTAAAT
Source organism: Ursus americanus (assembly GCF_024610735.1). Taxonomy (NCBI): domain Eukaryota; kingdom Metazoa; phylum Chordata; class Mammalia; order Carnivora; family Ursidae; genus Ursus; species Ursus americanus. The sequence continues at coordinate 1,922,803 of NC_142134.1, read as the reverse complement.
ATTTGCTGAGTATGAATGGTAGGCTCTCAATAGGTTTCCTGGATGTAATCTTGCCAGGCTCTCCAGAAAATGTTTCCTATGAACAATAATCTATTTGTCTTCTTTGGTCTTTACTTTTCAGATCATTTTAGAATTGTCTGACCATATTACTGCTTTTTAACATTTTTGCATGTTTCATTGTTGACTTTCATCATGGTCCCTTCACAGCCATTTATCACAATACTGAAATCCAGATCATACGAGTTAAGCAACATTCTGAGGGAGATGTCCACAACACGGAAGACTAGAAAGCCCTACCTTTCTTCCTCCCACAGAGACACCAGTTTAAAACAATATACAGACCCAAATAGCTTTATGAGAGCTTTAGTCGATTAAGAAGTCAGAGTACCCTAGGTAAGGGGAGAGCTGAGGACAGCTGCATTGTAATGGGCAAGAAGAGTCATTTCCCTTTACCTGGGGCTCCACCCACCCCACCCCTTGCCCAAGCCATCACAGCTCAGCCTCTGGTTCCTGGTTTCCTCAGGGGATTAGGGGGAAAGAGAAGAGTGGAAAACTAACCCAAAGTTCTGGCTTTTTCTATGGCAGCCCAAAGCACTGATTTCTGCCTTGCCTGACTTGGGAGTGCTGATAGAAATGGCAATAGTTGGCCGAGATGGAGGCTGGAGTGGTTCAGCACAGTTGGGAGAGAGGAGAAGAGTGGAGTATGTGCTTGGTATTCCAACTTTTTGGAGGGCTGTCCAAGACTGATACTTGTCTTGCCTACCTGGGGTGCTAATGGGGAGCTGATATACTTTGGATGCCTGGGGGCCAATGAGAACAAAGGAGAGCAGTGTGGCTTCTTAAGGCAAGAATATGCTATACTGCAGAAAGACACCAGAGGGAGCAAGAGGTCCAGCTCCTAGAAAAGAATCTGGTAAATTCTCTAATTGGCAAATTAGACCTATAGCCCAGAGGTCACCTCCCCCTAAAAAGGTTTCAGAGAGCCCCAGAATCTCTAACCAGGCTGACAGGTGGAAGTCTTCCTCCGTATGAAGCAGTCCGTAGACTAGAAGAGGTGGCAGCTTTTTCAAATGCATAAACCTCAGCAAAAAATCAGAAGACACACACACACACACACACACACACGAAACATGACCCAAAGATCCCTTTAAGAATATGATAAAAGTATGGATCCAAGTATCCTAGAAAAATGACAAAGTTATCAAATTAACATAAAATTTCAGAAGTTTTACAGACTGCACGAAGCCCATCCATAGATGCCTTGCGTATCTGTGGGGACTCTGGGTTTAGAAGACTTTTCTACTTTGAGAGAAACTCTGGTGCTATTTCCTCATGTTTGAAATAAAGGGGTAGAATAAATGATTCATGGGGTCCTTCCAGCTGGGAGTAAAATGCAGTAGAGTACAAGTCTGATACCAAACCAACCATTTAGAGTGCTGTCTAGGGGGCTGGTGGGCAACAGAGAAGCGAGAGAGAAAGTCTGATACCAAACCAACCATTTAGAGCGCTGTCTAGGGGGCTGGTGGGTAACAGAGAAGCGAGAGAGAATTTTTGTATTTATTATAGCAAAAGAAAGATGAGCCTAGAAAACAAAGAGGTCATAGCACTTTGCTAAACTTAGCAACTTAAATCCAGAAAGCGTGTATATATTCTCACAGCAAAATTCTGAAAGTCAACAAACAAGTAGAGCCAAATATACACTGAGCACCCCACCAAGAAACCATTAATTACTATTACATAGAGTTGTGCTTCAGAACCACTAATTAAACATTTATTGAATGTTCAAGGTACTTAAAAAGGAGTTTATAATTTTGTTAATTAAATGACGCTTTAATGTATGCATTATGTCTTGGAATTAGCTAAGTCATATGTGGATAACATTACATTAATAAAATGAATACATTTTATGTATACACGGAGAGACTGGAAAATGCCTTCAACAACTTTATTCTTTACAAAATATATAAATAAATAAAACAATTCAACTTCGAAAGTATTACCACATTCAAGAAGATATTGCTATCACCATTCTAAATTGCTGGAGTGCATTGATCTGTTCCTTCATCTTCCAATTCTAGTGGCAAAATGAAAACTGAACTGAAATTAAGTTGGACTGTGACAACATTGCCAGGGACAGGCACATAAAGTAATAAACACAGTCATGTCCAAACAGGGAATGCTGGGCCCCCGGAAAAGAGACAGGACAGGAGTCTACTGTGTCCTGCACTCGGGCACGTCTTTCCCAGAGGAGGCGTGCCAAGGAGCGGGCTGGGGATCCACACTCTCCGCTCCAGCAGTTTGCTCTTCTGAGAAGAAACAAAAAGCAAAACAACCCAAAGTAATCTTATTTTAAAAAAAACAACACAAAATTTGAATACAACCGGAAATGGAAACGATGTTAAGACAGCAGACATATGAAGAACGAAAAATGACAATACTATGGTCATTAACCTCCTCATGTTTAGTCATTAAAAAGGTGTATTTCAGTTTATCAGAGGTGGAGAAGTTTATTCCCCATTTCCTCATAGCATCAACTGTTAGAGAAGCCATTTTGTATATAAAACCAAGAAGGTTTTATAATAGTCACTTGAAATTCATCAGTTTGGGATTCAAAGTGGATCAAACATTGATTGAGTCTAATTTTCCTTTGCCCTAATTCTAGGGAAAAAATGCTGTGCTAAACAAATAGCATATATTTTGGAGAATATTTAGTCATTCTTAGAACACTCTGGGGCTTTAAAAAGCACTTCACTGCATTTATGTTTATAAACAATATTCATTTTCAAATGATTATATACATTAAAGTAAATCTCACAAACCCAGTCTTTGCAATTATCTCAAGTTGTTGAGAAAATTTAAGTTAATCTTTTATAATTCAAATTAAAAACTAACATTAAAATTCTTTTAGAATGGTATTTTACTAATTCTGGCTGGGAGTATGTCCTTTAATTCTGAATTGGTCAGTTTTTTTTTTTATTTATAAAGATTTTATTTATTTGACAGAGAGCACACAAGCAGGGGGAGCAGCAGGGCAGAGGGGAAGGGAGAAGCAGACTCCCCGCTCAGCGGGGAGCACGATGCGGCCTCGATCCCAGGATCCTCGGATCATGACCTGAGCTGAAGGCAGATGTCAACTGACTGAGACACCCAGCCACCTCTGAATCGGTCAGTTTTTAATTCATATATTCTTCCAGCATACTCTTTTATTTATTTCACTTAAAGATAGTACCAGAGTGATCCATAGATTGATAAAAAGACTTAGGCATTTCTATTTGTGGTTGAATTAATTCATATCATGCATGTGCCTCTGGCACTATCAGATAAAATCAAAAGGTGATTAAAAGTTTCTCAGTTTTTCTTGGCACCTGGGTGGCTTAGTTGGTTAAGTGTCTGCCTTCAGCTCAGGTCATGATTCTGGGGTCCTGGAACTGAGTCCCACATGGGGCTCCCTGCTCAGCAGGGAGTCTGCTTCTCCCTCTCCCTCTGCCCCTAACCCCGCTCGGGCTCTCTCTCTCTCTAATAAATAAATACAATCTTCAAAAAAGTTTCTCAGTTTTTCAAAAGACACCTCTAAAATAGTGTGTATGTATGTACATCAAAAGTTCCATGTAAGTGCTAGATAATGGAAGTTCTTTAAATGTTTGTTAAATACTATTCCATAAAGTGAACAGTTCGGAAATTTTTTCAAATTGTTTGGTGCCTTCCTATATCCCCAGCACTTCCAGACTGCTGGCTTGATCTAATTTTGATGTATAGCTGATGAGGATGGACTGATTTCTTCTAACGTCACACAGTGGAGCTCTCACAAACCCTGGCTACCTTCGCTTGGGGCCACAAACGATCTGGCAGCTGCCTCTCTCAGTGTACAGTTTTGTGGCTTTAGATGTTTACGACTGTGCAAGGGCCTTTCTGACAGGCCGATGCGCTGTCCCACGGACACGAGATCAGTGCTGTGTGGTGAGAAGAACGGCAAGAAAGGCAGTATTACAGAGCCTCTCCGCCAACACTCCACACCCCTGTGTCCAGCACCGGGCAGCGCTGGGGGACCTCTGACACTGCCTCCCTCCGACCAGTCAGGCACCGCGCACTACTGACTTGACTCCCAGATCTCCTCTGTCTGTCCCCTTCTCTCCACCTCTCCTGTACCTGCTCGCATCCTCGCTACTATCACCTCTCGCTTGGACAACTGTCATCAACTCTTGCTCCTATTATTTGTTGGTTACCGTATAGCGAAGGTGGTGTGTTCAAAACTTAGAACTCATCACGATCCCCTCCATCATGTTTAAAATCTTTCAAAAGCTTCCTCTACATGCTTTCAGGATAAAGTAAAAATTCCTTTATACTATCTACAAATTCCCACACACCTGGCTCTTCTTCTCTTTGGCTTCATTGCCTCCATCCCCAGCAGCTTGTGTTCACTGTGCTCTGGCCAGCTTTCTTTCAACCCTTCCCCTGGTTACAGTCCCTCCACCTTGGGGCTGTCACTATTCTGTCTGCCTGAAACACTCCTCCCTCCCCTCTTTGTTAAGCTAACTCACGTTAACCTCTTAGATCTCAGCTTCCTTCTTAAGACTTCCTTAACATTCCTGAGACAAAAACCTATTATAAGCCTCACAGTCTTTTACACTCTAGAATTTTACCTGTTTCTATTTTTTGACTACTTGATTACCGTGTGTATCTCCTAGTAGACTGTAAGCTCCCATAGGGTAGGGACCATGTCTGGTTTTGCTTATCAATGTACCATCACGGTCTCATCTCTGACACATAGTTGGAAACCAAATTTTTTTTTGCTGATTGCATGAATTAATAAGTAAATGAAACAAGTCTATGATCTGGCCTGTGTAAAATGAATATAATGCTATTGGAAATACCGGCCCATTGCATTGATAAGAAAGGGTTCTTTAGTAAAAGTTTTGTTTATAGGGTAGTGTTTTCATGTTTCAAGTTGCTTATTTATCTTGGGAAAAGTCGAAGGTTTAAGAGGCAGAATAAAGACTAAACTTGGGGTAAAAAATGATGCACTTTAGAGCTGTGCTTTGGAGAAACTTTCTCACAACAGAAGTCTGTGCACCGTAGCTTGCTCAATTATACCTTGTCTAAGCTTGCCCTTTGGGGCCACAAATTAAAGATAAGTTCTGACAGTTATCCCCCGATTTCCAAAGAACCAGTAGACTCACGTACCTGGGCAAAGGCCTAAACCCGAGTTATCAAAATAGCAAACTGGATGAGGTAGAGACTTTGATCGGCTGTCAAAAAACCAAGACTTCGGTGATTCCCTTGGCACAGGATCTTGTAAATTCTGTTCCTTGCATTGAGATGGCGAATGTGGCCTCTTTTTGGAAGCTGTTCTAGTCACTTTAGGAGACTGTGGAGAATTCTCAGAACTAACTTCTCTGTGAGTCTCTTTTTTAAGGATTCTCTCCTTCCATGTTTTGACCTCATTGGAAAGATGATGATTATTGCTTGAATATAGGAGAAAAAAAAAAAAGACTAAGTCAGCACAATTCCTGAATTTATTCACACAGTACATTCGTTCTCTATGCACTGGCCACACTGTATGCCTTTCAGTTCCACCAACGGGTTATTCTTCCTGACCGAAAGCCTGTGTACGTGTTGCCTTCTGTCTAGAAGGCTTACCTGTCTCTCCTTTCATCTGGCCTACTTCTTACCCTTTTCCACAGCTACTCTTCTATCAGTTTCTTCACCATCACCCCTTGCCAGACCTAGATAAGGTCCTATATGTGTTTTTTTGTTGTTGCTGTTTAATAGCACTCATTGCAAAAAATTAGTTGTTTGTATAATTATTTGTTTAATGCCTATTTTTCTTCTATCGTAACATTAGTAAAGTGCTTGGCACAAGATTCTAATCTTTGATAGAAGCCAAATATTGGATTTGTTAGAACTGTTTATAAAGTAAAAGCAAAGAGGCTACAATAATGGACTTAAGGCATTCTCCTTTGACTTGGGCATGCAGATTCGTGGTCTATTTACGCTGCCTCTCAACAGTCTTTGTTTACTTCCTGTTTCTTGGCTAGGTTAAAAATAGGTCAATTGATAGTTAGCAAACATCTGGAATGGGGGTACTACAGTCTTATTCCTTTTAAAAAACATTTATTACATATATTCTAAAAATTACTTTCCCCGTATGCATGAAGGGTTGCCAACTGCAAAAAACACGTATGGGGGTGTATAGACCAAGCTCCCCACATGTAATAGCCAGAAGCATAATTTTGATATCACGTAAGCAGATCTTACCTTAATAGTTCATTCTTTTGCTTTATTAGCTGTTCATTTTGCTGCTTTAACTTAGAGATTTCTTTTTCTAGCCGTATATATTCACTTTTCAAAATAAGAGCTTTTGTGCTTTGTACGATGCCACTACCACCTCCGCAAGTTAAGGGTTTATTTGAAGGCTGAGAGTCCGTACATTCTGATACAACTGTGAGTGAGGCAAATACACAAATAGGTGATCGTTTTAATTATCTCCAAAGTTCAAAACAAACATTACGAAGAGCCACGAGTCACTGCAAAAACCAGAACATCTCAATCACCATGTCCCTAGACGCCATCCTTCCTTCCTCCTTCTGCCTCCCTTCCCAAGACTATTTGATCAACGCTTCTCATTGTCTCTAGAGTCCTCCCGCTTCTCTCCAGCCACCACTTGCACTAGCACGACACTGCTCGCTGGAATCTTCCACTAGGACGGCAGCAGCAGCAATCCCCCCGGTTAGAGCTGTTCTTCACTGCTCTCTCCTCTGCATCAGTGGACACACCGGAGGGCTTCTTACAGCACAGAAGGTGTGTGTGCGGTCCACCACCGGGCATTCGGTGCACTGTAAGTTCTCAACACATCCTTGTTAACCAAACAGAACTCAGAATGATACTAAAGCATCTATTATTAAGTGTTCTATACTACGTGTGTGAAAATACGGTAAGGAGCTGTTTTGTAAAATTGCATAGGAACGTGAGGCGCATATAAAGTGGAACACTCCATTGTGTAACTGATGATCACAAAAGGTACGGTGTGTGCGGGGGATACGCAGTGTCCATTTTCTTTTGAATTACTCCGAGTTCGGATACAGTGTGTACCTGAAAGTCACAAATCAAGAGTAATTATCCTGACCGTTCTGGAACAACAAAGCATGCTCGTTTCTAGTTTTATCCCTTGAAGTTTTCCAGGTAGGGGTGCACTTCTGCAATAGACCCTAGAGAAGTTCAGGCCAAACGTGTACCAGACAACATCTTTAACACTATCTCTTTTTTTTTTTTTTAATGAGTGGACAGTAATACACACAAGTATTATCTTTTGTTGGCTTGACACTTAGAATTTTCAGTGTGCTTTCACACACAACTTTCAGTTTGATCCTTACAATATGTGTATATATATAGGCTGGGAGGTCAGGTATTTTCCCCATGATTTCATGAAGTGAGGGGGACCTGCCCCTGACTTAGTTCACTCCTTACAATATGTGTATATATATAGGCTGGGAGGTCAGGTATTTTCCCCATGATTTCATGAAGTGAGGGGGACCTGCCCCTGACTTAGTTCACTGCTTGTTTACTACACAGAGCTGTCCCAAGTACTGCTCAGCATCCTCTCTTTTCAAATGAAACACAAGAGACAGTAATACGGAAAAAGGTACAGGTTGAGGAATGCACATGAGGAAATTTGATCATTAGATTTGAAAATTGTATCTAAGATAAATTTGAAAGACTTTGCAAGTAAGCATCAACTCTATTTTCAGTACTAAGAACATGTAGGATATTATTTCCTTATTTCTATGGTGTGCTGATTGTATTTTTACTGTGCATGTGGTTAAAATCTATTACAACGTGTTTGTATTTTTATCAGGAAGGGTACTTCTACCTTGAAGTTACGTCACTCTTTTATACTACTGAAGATATCTTCACTCTTGTGGAAAGATCTGATAATGCAAAGGTAAAATTCTTATCTTTTAAGACTCTATAACGGATAAATAGTTGAGATTACAAGAAACTAAGGAGATGGCACTGGATAAATATGATCCCAATAAATTCATTTCAAAAATAGTTTTTTCTAAATTAGTGGTTAACAGGTTTATTCTTGACTGTCACATATATAATGGTCTTCCAAGTGTCTAAGTGTATTGAGAAATAAAATGGAAAGGATCTGGAAATATAAGCATTTTCTACTTACTTGAGGTATCTTGGGCTTGTTGATTTCTTCTAAGATTTTCTCTCAATACCCTTATAACTTCTTTCTGATATTCTACAGTGGCTTTTGTAGAAGTGATTCTAATAAGAACAACAACAGAAACATGGAAAAGCTTTGCAACTAATTTTTAATGGAAGAATAAATAGAACTGTTATCAAGAATTTTCTAATGAGATATATCACATTGACATAAAACCCGTAAGTGGCAGTAGATAACCCTCTTGGATTAAAGTATTTTATAGCTATAACACCATCAAATTGGAAGTATTCTGTTTGGTTGCAGGAGTAATTTTTAAAATTCTTTTTAAATTTCTGGAAGCCCAATAGCTATTAATTGGATATAATTAGCAGAGCATAAAAGTAAAAAGAACTACCTATTTCTACATTGTCAGGGAACAAACCCTGGCTGCAGTTCTAGTTTAATGTTACAAAGGTCAAATTCTGCTCACTGTTCCATAGTAGAAAGTGATATTTTAGGAATTGTTGGCGTAAGTGTTAATCAGCCATGATAAATCATGAAACTTTCTGCCTTTAGTGACTCTGAGAGTATCTGCTGATTCTATTTTATACTTAAAATTACCTTTCTAAAAAAAAAAAAGATTTATTTATTTGAAAGAGAGACACACACACACACACACACACACACACACACACACACACACACACACACACACACACACACACACAGTGCAGGGGGAGAGCCAGAGAGAAACTCAAACAGACTCCGTGCTGAGCCCAACGTGGAACTTGATCTCGGAACCCTGAGGTCACGACCTGAGTCAAAACCAAGAGTTAGACGCTTAACTGACTGCATCACCCAGATCCCCCTAAAATTGCTTTTTTTGTAATGAAGAACTTGATAGGTATAAGTTTCACAAAAACGAATAGTCTTATCAATGGAAGGCTGGTTAGAATGCATGAAACTTCCCACTGCTACTTTTTGGGCAAATTAGGTATCACTGTTATATATTTATAGGAAGAACAAAAAGCATTAGGAGTCAGAAGGAATCTTAAGAAATCATCTAATACAAAACTATCCTTACTGTTTATGAATACAAAGACCAGAGAGATTAAACAGCCTAAATGTGAGGTGATTTAATAATAAGTGGCAATATTATATTTCTAATTCAGTGTCTCTGACTCTGTAAAATGTTCTTTCATTACACTATATCATAAAGAACTTTAGACATGCCATTATATACAGTAGTATATGTAAATAAATAAAAAGAGGTTATGCTTTTGGGTACAAAATACCATAATTTAAAAGGAAATACAATTTTATACAAAAACACAAGAACAAATTAAATGAAGAGGCCCAACAGAAATCTTAGGTGAACTGCTAAACACACACAGATACACATATATACACAGGTTCTTACCATTCATTTTCAAGCATAAAAAGGGCCTTTTTAAGCTGTTTATGTAAGACAGCAAGATGCATCAAAAGACACGGTGCGTTAGTAATTGACCAGAACTATGCTTATTTTTAAAAACTTTGCAGATGTAATGAGAATTTAACAAGTTTAAAATCTGTGGATGTTTGTATTTACTTTTAAAAGCAGTAAAAGTATTTCCATATATTTTAATAAGTTAACCAATGCAAAAAATTTAGAAGGGAAATTTAAGCTATTAAAGTCATGTTCAGTTAAGGCAAAGACATACTCTTTTTCAAACTCTTTGGCATTTTTCATCTTCTCTAGGTCTATTTTCACTAGCTTCATTTTGAGGTCTTCAATTTCTTCTTTATAGGGCTTAGCTCCTAAAGCAACTTTGTCCTAAATTTTTTAGAGAAAAGAAAAATAAAATAATTTCAGAGCAGTTTAAAAGAGCTGTTAACTACCTTGATTTGGTAGGAACATTTTAAAACAGCAAACTCCAAATATATGGAAAGCAGAAAAGGCACAAAATTTAACCCTAAAATGAACAAGTAGATATCTGATGTGAAGTATACAGGAAACTACTGGAAGATAATATGTAATTAGGAACACATGACCTTCATTTGTTAAAACAAAATTTTTTTCCAATTAAAAATTATATACTTAACCAAAATGAAACAGAAAGGTTGAAAACAATGGGTAGACAAACGTAAATCAGGAAAAACCAAAAAGATGTCAGAATGGGAATATAAATATCAAACTAGAACTCAATTCAAGGTACAGAGTATTATAAAGTGTTGTTGGGATATTTGTACTCAAAGATGGTTCAGTCCAGTGCTGTAAATGTATCTACTTTCTACTCAGAGAAAAAAAAAAATCATATGTAAATACATACTTACATATATTTAAACTTTTTTATAAATAGACTTCTATTTTTTATTTTTATTTTATTTTTTTTTTAAAGATTTTATTTATTTATTTGACAGAGAGAGAGAGACAGCCAGCGAGAGAGGGAACACAGGCAGGGGAAGTAGGAGAGGAAGAAGCAGGCTCCCAGCGGAGGAGCCTGATGTGGGGCTCGATCCCAGGACTCTGGGATTACGCCCCAAGCTGAAGGCAGACACTTAACGACTGAGCCACCCAGGCACCCCAAGACTTCTATTTTTTAGAGCAACTTTAGGTTCATAGAAAAGTTGAGCAAAGTACAGATTTCCGATATACCCTTGTTGTGCTCCATCTCCCTCCCCACCCTGCCCATTTCCCCTATTATTAACATCATATTTTGGTGTGCTATATTTGTTACAAATGATGGGCCAATATCGATACATTTCAGGCTGCATTAGGGCCTATTGTTTGCATTGTACATTCTACGGGTTTTGACAAATGTACAATGACATGTTCATCATTATTATATCATACAGAATAGACTCGCTGTCTTAAAAATCCCATGTTCCACCTATTTATCCTTCCCTCCCTCACACCTTCTGGACCATTGGCAATCATTGATCTTTTTACTGCCTCCCTGGTTTTGCCTTTTCCAGAATGTCATACAGTTGGAATCACTCTTCAGATTGGCTTTTTTTAATTAACAGTGTGCATTTAAGGTTCATCCATGTCTTTACGGCTCGATAGCTTATTTCTTATTATTGCTGAATAAATCACTCGTTTCTTTTTATCGCTCTACCACAGCTATACATTGGAGAATTAGATATTGAACAAAAAATAAAACCCATCTAAATAGAGACCTAGAGAGCTCTCTTTATTCCTCCAGGCTTTCCCAACCCAACTCCCATGGAAACATTTATGCACATACCGCGGCTAGCGAAGACTAAAAAGATGCAAAACCTCCAAAAAATGATAGATGCTCAGCTTAAAGAAATGGATGGCTGGGTAAGTAAGGTAAGCCCATTCCTGGAGGAGCCCACTGCTTGCTTAGTCACAGCACCAGTTCAATGCCCTACCTTCTGAGTCAGATGCTGATATCACGGACTCCCTGCGCATGTGACTGTCTGGAGTGTGGGCAGTTTTGTAAGAAACTGCCAAACTCTCTTTCAAACTGGCTGCCCCATTTGCAGTCCGACCGGCAATGAACTCCTATTGCTCCACCTCCTCACCAGCATTTAGTGTGGTGATTGGGATTTTGGCCATCACGGCATTTTGAGTTACCGTAAGTGTGTAGTGGTATTTTGTAATTCTCCAATGACATATGATGCTGAGAATCTTTTCATATGCTTATTTGTCACATGTATATATTCTTAGGTGGGGTGTCGGCTCAGACCTGTTGCCTATTTTTTAATTGGCTTTTTTTTTTTTTATCACTGAGTTTTAAGAGTTCTTCGTATATTTGGGACAATATTCCTTTATCAGATATGTGTTTTGCAAAGATTTTTCTTCTAGTCTGTGCCTTGTCTTTTTATTTTCTTAACTGTCTTTCACAGAGCATTATACCCTTTTGCCAAAATCCTCTGATGACTTCCCATCTCACTCAAAATAAGCCGAAGTTCTTATAACAGACTGTGAGACCCTTTATGATTTGACTGTCTGCTACTTCTCACCTTATTTCCCACCTCTACCTCCTTGCTCACTCTGCTCAGGAGACACTGGCTTTCTTGTTTCTTAAACATACCTACACTTTTTGTGATTTCCTTTGCCTGGAAGATCCTTCCCTTACCACACAGCTCACCCATCCCCTCAAGTCATCTTAGTGGTGTGACTCTCCTCAGCTCTTTATAAGATCATATCTGCTTCCCTCACGCTCCCACTTTCACCCAGTACCCACACACCATTTTGTCTAGCTTCATTTTTTTCCCATCATACTTTTTACCATCTGACACACATATATACTTGCTTATTTTCTCTCTTCCTGAACCAGAATGTAAGCTCCTTGAAGGAAAGGAACACTTTTTATTCCTTTCCACTGCTGTACACATGACATCTACAACAATGACCAACATATACCGCATACTCAACAAATCTATCTTGATTGAATAAAAATGTGATTTGACATATTAAATAATTACTCTCAAAAATTCTAAAGCTTTACAATTGATTTTCTTGGTTTTTAGCTTTACATTTAACAAAATTGAGACTGTTTTTTATTACCTCTCTGTTTCATGTCTTAATGAACGGACCAGAACTTTTAGAACAATGTTAAAATGATGAAAGGAGCAGACATTCTTGACTTGTTCTTAATTTTAACTGAAATGAAGAGATAGCAAACTTAAGGGCCTATCAGGGTCAGACTCAAGCAAAAGAAGTGTGAGAAGGGCTAGAGTTCAAACAAAGAGCTGTGGTAAGGATGTGATGAATGAAGGTATGATTTGTGTAATGGCATTCAAGGTCAAAGACAAATTACTATTCTCCCTAAAGTGAATAGGTCAGATTCAGAGGCTACCAGGTGGGGCTCAATAATGGGATAAAAAAAAAAAAAAAAAAAAAGAATTTAAAAATGTACTTATCTAATAAAGAGTAAATATTTAGATGAGCTTTTTCCCTGAAAAATGAAAATATACATTTTAAACTATAAGGAATATTTATATACCTTTTAAAAAGTAATTTTTCTAGGAATATAGAAAATAATCATTATTTTACATGAAAATACACTCTTGCATTTCATTTCTAAATTTCCACTTGCTTTTTTAAGCTTGAGTACTGAACTTCAGACGTTACATAAGTAACAGGAAGTTCAAGATCGGAGTTCCAAATTACCCACCAAATTCAACAGTAAAAGAAAAAAAATCCTTTTATTATAAAATGAGTTCGTTAAGTTACCTGAAGTACTTGGATCATTTCTTTTGCTTTTTCAAGGCATTTATTTGATTCATTAACTTGAGCTTTTGCTATTACGTTATTAGTCATCTCAAGTTCTTTCTGCATCTTTATAATCTTGCTTTCCTTGTGTGTAGCACTTTCTTTGGCTTCACGCAGTGAAGTTTCCAGCTTCTGAATTTTCTGTTTGAAAAAGCACACATATATGAGGTGTGCCATGCAGGCAGAATCACAGTATATAAGACAAAGATGATCATACATAGGTATTAATGTTTCAGACTGCTTTAACAAAGGATAGAAGAGACACCAAATGTCACTCAATTTACCCATGTATTATTTTCTTTATTTAGAAGCTGATGATTTTTGTATTAAAAAAGACCCAAATTTTATGTTATAAGGTTTAGTGTTATTTTATTAACTAGTTAGTATGGTGCCTGTTTAAATTAATTAATTGTTTAAATTAACAGTTTAAATTAACACCACTTAAAAGAAATACACTTGTTAACTAACTCTTTAAGTAATGCATATAACTACTCTTTATTTTTATTACCTAGTTTTTAAATTAAAACATATAGGTATGTAAGAAAATTCGAAGGCATATAATGAAGGGTAAGTTTCCCTGTCTCAGAACCCCAGCTGACCGTGCAGCAACCACTACTAAACTCTTTCAAGTATATCCTTCCAGAAATTTTCTATGCCTATCTGAGCATTTGTGAATATAGAGTTATAAAAACAGTCAGTCATACATACTACAGTCAGTCAGTAGAACATACTGAATATACAGTTTTGTTTTTTTTTTAACTTGGCAATATATTTTCCAGATTTTTCCATTACCAACACATAGAGATCTCTCCACCTTTTTGTTTTCATGGATATGTATGTCCTGTTTCTTAGAGGTACTATAAATTAGTTAACCTATCAACTGCTAATGAACATCTATTTCCAGTCTTTTGCAAGTAAAAAAATACCTGAATTTAAATACCTGAATTTGTCTGTATTTATAAGATTATTCACCTACACACACATATACAGGTTTTCCTAGAAAATGTCTGTTTCTTCTTGGCCCATCCAGAATTTATTTTTGTTTAAGTGAGTGAGGTAGAAACCCAGATTTATTTTTTCCCAGGTGGCTAGCTGGTTGTCTGGAATCAAACATTAAGTAAATCATCTTTTCCCCACCGAGTAGGCTGTTACCATTATCAAACACTGAATATTTTCCTCCTTGAATGTACTGCTGAACTCTCTACTCTGGTCTACTGCTCTATTTGTCTCTTTCTGTATCATTACCAAACTGTTCTATGCTACTCTAATTTGTCATAATTACTAAAGCAATGGCATATAATAATTATCTGATAGGGTATTTTCTGGGATTACTGAAGACGGAATTTCCTCCTGCTTCTTTATTGCTTTGGTTGATGGGTTCAATATTTCTGCTATTTTTGTCTCCACCAGCTATTGAGGTCTGTAGGGATTAGCAAATCAATAAACTGTACTAGTGACCTTCTAGTTTCCACTGGTAATTGATTATTAAACTGGTGGTTGATATTTTAAGTATTTATTTTGGTAAAAATGATAAATTATGATTTACTCTTAGGTTCTTTACTAAGTTATTTTGTGAGCTAACAAAATAAAATAGCATGTTTGCTTCACAGATTCCCAAATAAGGCTAGTTATTAAATTAACTGAATCATTCAAATAATGTATTGATTCTTGGCTACAGGTTTATCTGCATAAAGACATCTGTTATATTTTTAGCCTCTTCCATTTTAATTTTGATATAACATTAACCAATATTAAAGACTTTGATGATAACTAGAGAAAAGATGAATTGCCCTTTCCCTCTAAGCTAGTTCTATAAATAGACAGATTATAGTTCAATAAAAAGTTACATGATTGAAGAAATTTATAATGTACAGTAATGGCACTTTAAGCAGCATATGTATCTCTTAACCAAATTAAGCTATGAGTTACTTCTGTTTTAGAATTTAAAGGGAAGATCTCATATAATAGATACAGTTCTGTACTTGAGTGATAGCCGCAATAGAACTAAATTTAAAAAAGAAGCCCATCACACAAACATGGTCCATGTTCCCTAATACATTTAATACTATAATTTTACTCTGAAATGTTATATAAAATGCATTTTTAACTGATCAATTTGCAAATTGAAAAACATCTTATAAGAAATCACATACCTCTGTCGTTAGTTGTGTGGCTCTTGATGTAACATGGAGATTCTTATTGTCTTCTGTAGCAGAATGAACAACGATATCAGGCGTCAGGGAGATCTTCAAAGTTTGGTAGTTTTTAAATAGTTGTTCATTTTTCTCTCTCACTGATTTCAGGTCACGTTCCCATTTTCTGGCTATGGTAGCATTTCTTTCTTCAAATTCTGTAGATTCATTCATTATAGCCTATTGAATAGTAAAACACCATTCTAGCTCTCTTTGCTCCAACTGCACGTACAACAGGCAACTTTGACTACTGTATATTTTACCAAGTATATGAGACAGGGATTACTTCAGAGAGCAGAATGAATATTCTGATCAGTGGAATGTAAAACAAATTAACAAGCTGGCCTTAAGCAATGTGGGTTCTTGTGAATCTGTATACTAGAGCCAGTCACTTTGGGAACAACGCTATATACATCTCTGAACGTCAGAGTTGAAGATCAGTGCATAAGACAGTAATACCACCAAGATGAAAAGTACATCTCAGAGAAGTTGCTGGACAGGCTTGTCTACGGCACGGCCACAGCTGCTGCCTGTAGCCCTGAAACAGGCTCATGTCTCACTCTGTCTGAGGCTACTTGGGGGAAAGGCTCAGTTCCTACAGAAGCAGGGAGAAGTGAGAAAGGAAAGAGGATTCAAGATTCCCTAAGAGGAAATTGATTATTACACCCCAAGATTTTATCTTCTTTATACATGTAAGTGGATATTTTTAATTATCTTAAGGAAGCATACATAACATGTTAGAGGAAGAACATGTTTTACCCAGTTTTTTCAAACAAAAAAATAAAGTATATACAAATAAATTAAAGAAGCATACCTAAGATTAAGTTGCTCTAAGTCTTTTTTAAGAAAAAGGTAGAAAAATTAGAGCAAACAACAAAAAGAATGAGGTAGCACACACACACAAAATCACTACTTACAATTATTTTCTTATTATAGAAGTTATTCACTTGACAAATCTTATCATTTTCTTTTTGGATGCCATTTTTAAGCTTTTCTATATCAAAATGAGTATTCAACCATTCTTCCAAAAACTGGGTTATTTCTTTCCTATTACTTAGCACTTGCTGAAATTCAGTCTTTATGCAGTGGGAGTCATTTTCTGAAAGATCTTTGAGAATTTCCTGTTTGAAAAATAAGTATTGAATTGCCTGAACATTAAGAGAGTTATCTTTTTTATCTAAATATCACATAAATATCATGAAAAGTAGAAAATACCTTACTGAACTCTCATTCTTAATATTTTGAGTATTTTGAAATAAACATAATTCTAATTATTTTAGTTGTATTAGAAATATAATTCTAATTTAAAACTCTGTTCTAGTGATTTGCATAATACAAGTCTGGCAGTATAAGCTATGTAAGGAATGTCTACAAATTCTGCCTGTTAGAATTAAGAACCATCAAAACTAAAACTATCTGTGACCACTAATCACAACATAGGCAGTGCTTCTGCACATAGCTTTTCTGTGCACCCAGGCCTTTCATGCATGTCGGGAACTGGATGCCAGCCTCACACTGCTGGGTGAGAGCAAGACACTCCACGAGGAGTTGTAATAAAATCGTTCCTGACTCCCAGCCACAGATCTAGGACATTTTAGAAAGCATTCGGAAACTCATCCTGGGCTTCTATGGATTCCCACTTGTTGGTACTAAATCTATTTTTCTGTATCTGTGGAGTCCTGAAAGGCAGCTGGCTAGTCCATTATGTGGCACTCTTCACATCTGGCCAGCTGTCAACCTGCAGCCTATTTTTAATTTCCGGAAAATGAAAATGGTTCTAAGCACATGAGAAGGTACCTTATCTATATGATAAAAAGGCCTAAAATCTAATTAAACCACTTAAAATAAATTATACCTCAATATGTAGATCCATATTCTGGCTCAATTTGAGGTCCGTTAATTCTCTGGATGGCACATCATAATCTTGTTGAAGGTGCTGTATTTTAATTAGCAGTTCATTTTGCTTTTCCACTTCATCAATAAAAGCCACTTCAAATTTATTGATGCATTCATGTTGTTCTTCCTTTGTCTTTGTCACATGGCTTAACACATACTTGTAGAAAAGCATTAAACAAATTGGGAAGTGAACCTTTATCACATTCACAGGAAGTTTTAAACCCTCAAGACAAAGAGGTGGGATGGCATCTCTTGTTTATCTTTATCCCCTGGTAAGTGAGGAAGAAGGAAAGAGCCTCTCTCTAGCCCCAACTTTCTCCTCTCAGTATCTTGGGAGAATAATTTCCAGACTTCAAGTTCCTTATTTTGGATTCCCTACTGGATACACCTTATGGATGTCCTACAGTTACTCAGATTCACTGTTAAAATGTAACATAATCTCTTTCCCTATGAAGTCATCTTTCTCTTCTGCTCACTTTTTGGTTAACTGTATCACCAATCATGCAGGTATCCCAGCTAGACGCCTGAGATTCATTTTCCACATTCTCTCCTGCCTACCTTGGTTGGCTAACCAATGCAGGCATACCAGCCTCAAGATGTACTTCTCACATGTGGTTAGATGTTTGGCATCAAGGTGACAATAATCTGAATGCCATATGTTCCATGGACCTCTTGGATAAATTCTGGATATCTGATTGCCAGGATTTGGGGAAGAATATCAGGGCCTGAGAGGCAATCTACCTAGGAAAGACAGACACCAATGCCCTACTTCCTCAATCTTCCACCACTCCTTAACCTCTTACAATCTGGCTCTTCCCTAACCACTCAATTGAAACCGCTCTGACAAAGGTCAACAATTACCTCTATTTTCAACAAATTGAGGGTATCTCTTCAGTTCAGATTCTGGCTGTCTGAAGTATCTGCCACTCGTGACCACTTCATCTTTGACATGCTGTCCTCCACTGACTTGAGCAATAGCATTTTTGCTTGATTTTCTCCTCTTTGCCATTTCAAACCTCAAACCCGTTTGTTGCTCTCTTTTCTGCTACTGCCTCTTGAAAATTTATTTTTTCCAGAGTTCTCTTCTTATCCTAAGGCTCTTATTTTTCTATTATGCTTTCTGGGTGACCTTACTCACACATGTATTATCTAGCATCTATATGCTGATGAATTCCAAACCTTTATCTTTAGTCCTGACTTGTCTCCTGACAAATCTTAGACTCATAACTACGTGCCTACTTGTTTCTCTTCTTGAATGCTCCATCATGGGTATTTCTACCTCAAAACATCTCAAACTAAACACCTGAATACTTCTCCTGCCTCACCTGCTTTGCTCCTCTTTTTTTCTTTGTCAGTTAATGATACCACTATCCATAAACCTGGCTACGCTCAAATCCTGGCACTCAATCTAAGCATCTCCTGCCTTACCTCCACTATCAATCACATGAACCTACTATTTTAAGCTGCTGAATATTTAATTTCTTTTATCCTCCCCGTGCCTACGAACCCTTTTCTAGTGGTATGGTCACCTACAATATCTCATCTGGACCACTATAACTGCCTCTTGTCTCTTGTCTCTGCCACAAACTCATTGCTTTTCTATGGTGAAGTAGCTAAAATGGTCATCTGATCATGCTACTGCTCCCAGTTAGAAATCCCCTCCCGGTGGCTCCCCATCATCTGCAAAATGAACTCTACGCATTACTGCTCAAGTCCAGCTTCTACTGCAACTCTACCTGGTGTGTCGTACAACCTGCGCGTGCCTCTATCGCCACACTTCCTAGCTGCTGCTATGTTTGCCTCATGCGCTAGACTAGGAGATAGCTGAGATGTTATTCCTGTGTGTCTCTAGCACCACGATGGTATGTAGGCTCACAAGGAGAGCTCAAGTTTTGTTGAATGAACAGGTCCTAGAGGCATGGTGGAGCTTGCACGTACTATTCTGAGATGCACATAATCTTTAATTCAGTGGTAAATATACTAAAGAGCAAATATGCCAACTCCCAAAGTAGGACTTAAATACACTGATGTTAAAACTAAAATTTATAGCAATATTTACAAAGATATTACTAAAAAAGGTGGTACCTGAAATTTCCTCACGACTCTGTGAAATTCCATTGAACATCTTTGGTTTGTAGCGAGAAGTTTTTGAATTTGTTTGATTTGTGGATATGGAAGTGAAAGGTTTGCTTTTACTCTATCTGAAAGCTCTTTTTGGGTTTCAACTTCTTTCTCCATGTCAAGAGATAGTTTATTTAAGCCCTCGTAATGATTATACATCTCTGAATATCTCTTCAGAAGCTCCTAAGGAAAATTAGAAACCATTCAGTTTAACAATTCATCCTAATTTAACAACAACTAGTTCTTGTCCTAGAATTGGTTTTTTTTTTTGAATTTTTAAATTTAAGTAAATTTATTTTTTTAATGAAATTCAATTAATTAACATATAATGTATTATTTGTTTCAGGGGTACAGGTCTGTGATTCATCAGTCTTATATAACACCCAGCGCTCATTATATCACATACCTTCCCCAATGTCCATCACCTAGTTACCCCATCCCTCCACCCCTCTCCCCTCCAGCAACCCTGTTTGTTTCCCATGATTAAGACTCTCTTATGGTTTGTCTGCTTCTCTGGTTTCATCTGGTTTCATTTTTTCCTCTCTTCCCCTATGATCCTTGCCCTAGAATTGTAACAAAACTTACGCTTTAACATTTTCTGTATTACAGAAACAAATTAAGACCTTTGTGTGAAAAAAGAAAAAAAAGGAAATTCTTATTGTTGATTTTGGATTATAGAAATAATATTTAATTACTCTGAAAATTAAAAAAATTTAAATATAACAAAGAAAACCAGAAACAACCATTGTTATCATTTTGATACATTTTCTTTTAGTTTTTTGAGCATTCATGATTTAAATGGCCGTCTACAAAGAGCGAAGATAAATTTGAGTGAATTCAATCTAGTATGTACTATATAGTTCAAGACTGAATGCTGGCTCATGCTTGCCTTTGGTCTTAGTATGAATCACATTATGATATGGAACAGCACTGTGTAGTCATTCATTTGTACTTTTAATACATATTCTGATAAGAATGTGCTAAGTGACATAAAAACACACAGAAAAAGTCTTTAGGGATCTTGCTTTTGGAAAGGAGTGGCAGTTAATCCTGTTGACATTCTCCCTCAGCTTATATCCAGAACCCAAATATTTCCCACTGCTCCCACTGATACGTCTTTAGGCTGAGCCACCGTCATCTTGGCCTCCTTCCACTCCGTCCATTTTCAACACAACAATCAGAGTCGTCCCTCTAAAATTTAAGTCGGATCGTGCCCCTCTCATGATCAAAACCCTCCAACAGATCTTGATCTCACACAGAGTAAAACCCAAAGACCTCTCAAGGCCCCACAGCTGCATCTTCCCCAGGAGCTCTCTGACCTCATTTCTTATCTGCTCTCGCCCTTCTTGATGCTCCTGGACTCACCAGGCAGGCTTCGGCCTCAGGAATTTTGTACTTGCCAATTTTTCTTCTCATTCTGTTCTTCCCCCAGACAGCTATATGGCTTAATCCTTTACCTCTTTCAGGTATTTACTCGAATACCACCTTTCCAGTGGGGACTTAAAATCACAACCCCCCACTGTTTTGTGAGTTTATGTATGTACATACGCACACACATGCACACCTATACTAGATTATAAAATTTCAAAAACACTGAGCACTACCTACTCATTCCACAGACGTTCCTTGGATTCCGTTTAGGCCTTTGGAGGAGTACCCACATTCATTTGTAATCTTAACAGGACACTTACTTTGATCCGAGAGCACTTTTCTCTCAGGCTTTCTGGGAGGTGGTGTTTTTCGTTACATTGTGACTGTTTCCCATATTTTACTACCTCTTCATGGTTCTGCTGGTCCTGTGTTGGTACAAAGAAATAAACAAAGCTTTAACTATAACTACATTCATATATAACGTCTACATGCTTTTCCAATTACATTTTTTCACATTATTTCAATAGTGGAATTATAAACTTGTAAGTCAAAAACGGAGTTAAAAGTGGCCAGAAAATGAATAACGGTACCACTAAGTATTGTAGTGAGATGCCTCAACTCATTGAGTAAAAACGTGGAAGAACCACATATTTTTTTGAGATGGGATTTATTCCTGTAACCATCAGAGTTGAAAACTAGATATTAGATTTATATCTGATTCTTAGGATTCCAAGTCTCTGAATTAGAATTAGTCTCTGAATTGCTGCCAAATAATACACTAGCAAAACCACCTAAACTGTATCTATTCATACCCTTCCCAGCACCTTGGAACACAAAATGCAGATCTTGTTACATTTTGTACTTCTGATTAGAAGTATAAAACAAAACCTTTTCTCCCATTTATTCACTACACTACTTAGAAGAATGACTGTTTAATAAATATTTGTTGAATGAGTTAAATTTCTTCATAAATTTAATTAGGGTACACATAAGGATGGTTCCCAAGTGTCCATGTCTCTACTGATATGGCAAATGATACGGTCTTCTACTCTTGTTGAATTATGAGAATAAAAAAAGATGTTTATAGATTTTTTACAATTTCTTATTTGTCTAAATTTTATGTTTTTTTCTAGAGGGTTCAACTGAGTTTTTTAAGATGTGATTCTGAATGTGCAAAGACAGTTACACTGGCTGAACCTCCTTCTGCTGCATGTCTGGCCGCTTCCCTCCCACTTCACTGACAAGAGCGCATGCCTAAAACTCCATCGTGTGGAGGCAGAGAAATGGGCACTTACTCTTTTACAAATCTAGTCCTTCAAATCTTTTTCTATTGAGGATAACGTCATTTCCTGGTTTAAAAAACCCTTTTAAAAATTACATCAAAGAAATAGTCTGCTGTATGTAACAAACATTTTCTTAAAAATAAATAATTAAAATGATATTTTCTGAAAAATACTTTGGCTTCTTTGAAAACTGTATCATTTTCTATTTGTGTGAAAAATTATAGTAATAGCTTTCCCATTACCCTTTACCGTTTGTAGAAATTTCCAAAAAGAAAAGAAAAAAGAAAAGAAAAACCCACAAGCCCTCTCTCCAAAAAAACCCAAAAACAAACAAACAAAAAAACCAAACCAAAAAAACCCAAAAACCCCACAACAGCAACAAAACCAAATTATTTCCCTTTCCGAAAAACCTTAATTCTTATAAACAGTTACTAGATAAGGGAAGATTCTGAACTCACTCTAGCTATCATTTCTCTTAAGGTTTCTCTGAATTGGTCTCTTTCCATTTTGAGAGACTCTTTTATCTTCCTTAGCTCATCTCTTTCCTTAGCTAAAATTCTTATTTCTTCAAGGCTTTTATGAAGTGTCTTAGTCAAGTGTAAGTTATCCATTTCCACACTTTGCATACATAAATTTTGGGCCTTAAACTGCTGCTTCAATTGTTCCATTTTGTTTATATTTTTATGAGTTTTATTGGCATCTTCTTTCATTTTAAGAAGTTGAAGCTCTTTTTTCTGAAGTTCTTGTATCTTGAGATAATTATAAAACAAGTTAGAATACAAATAATTCCTTCAAGGAAGGAAAATAGTATCTACTGGTTATATATGCACATCTATAACTCTATCTATATATCTATATATCTATATCCTTTCTCATTCCACAAATGATTTTAGACAGTTATTCCCCAAAGAACAAAACAACACATACCTTTTTCTGTAACTCATCTTTAGATTTATTTAAATCCTTTTGAATAGTTGAAATCTGAGTTGTCTTTTCTGAAACTCTCTCTCTGAATTTATCAATAGTTTCTTGGTGTTCTTTCAAATGCATATGAGCAATTTTTAGTTCTTGCTGTGTCTCCAAATCCTTTATTAGAAGAAATTGAGAAATATCACGATATACAGGCACATTTCTTTTCCTTAATGTTGAACTAAACAAAATCTTAAAAAATGCATGCTTATAGTTAAAAACAATCAACACACCACCCCCAGATTAGAACCGTACAGAAGGATATAAACTAAAGTCCTTGTCCCTAGCTGCCCCCATCCTCACTGGGCTCCCTGGTGAACTCTGCCACTGCTTTCCTCCCTCTCATACCACTTGGACACATCATTCTAAATCAATAACACATAAAAAGGGCCCATTCTCATACTTAGCAATCCATTTTACAAATGGACCCCACTTAGTGTCTTATTGGTGGACACTTGAATTACTTCTAGCTTTTTATCGCCACTAACAATGTTGCAGTGAATGCTGTTGTATTTCTGCCCAAATGTGTGAATATATTGGTAGGATAAATTTCTACGGCTGGAATCACAGTAGCAGATATATATGCTGACAAATCTTTAATAAGGCAGTGTCGAATTGTCTCCCTAAAAGGTTATAGCATTCACATTTTCACCAACAGTGTTGTAAGAAGGAAGCTTCTGGTATGTAAAACACATTTACTGGGTAGGTGGAAAGAGCACAACTCACTCTAGCTATGGTTTCCTGGAGGTTTGCCTGGAGCTGGTCTCTCTCCAATTTCAGATTATCTCTTTCTTTCATTACAGATTTCATTTCTTCAAGGTTTTCATGAAGCTTCTGAGCCAAATTTAAGTTCTCCATTTCTATTTTATCCAGAGTTAAACTTTGGGCCTTGAATTGTTTCTTCAATCGCTCTATTTCAGACATTTTTTTCTGCGACTCACTGACATCTTCCTTTAACTTAAAAAGTTGATGTTCATTTGCTTTAAGTTGTTGAATCTTAAGATAATCATAAATTATCTATTAGGACACAGACAGTTTTTAAGGGAAAGGTAAAGAATAGTTTCTAAATCAATTAAGACAATAGTCTTCCTATGTTGCTCATTAATATTCTGTATAATTTCACACAAAATTTATTTTCTCTTGAGGTTTAATATATATAAGTACATTAATCTTAAGTGTATAGCTTAATTATTCTTGACATATGTATACATCTACATAATTATAACCCAGACTAAAATTTAAAACATGTCTAGCACCCCGTAAGTTTCCTGTGTGCCCCCCTCCTAGAGCTAACCGCTATGCTGAACTTTCTTCATCCTAGATGAGTCTGGTCTGCTTTTGAACTTGTAAATCACAATGTATTTATCCATTCTCCTATTGATAGACATTTCACTTATTTTCCGTTGTTTTGCTGTTATGATTATAGAACTGTTACGAGCGTTCTTGTACATAACACTATGTGGCAGTAGGCATTTCCCCTCTTAGGTACATACTCAAGGAGCAGAATGCTGAGCCACAGGCAGGTGTATGTTCAGCATTAGTAAAAACTGCCAAGACGTTTTCCGATGTGGCTAAAGCATTTTACATCCCAAAGGAGCTTAGGCACAAATAAATCAAATATCCAAACAAGCACATTCTCCATACCTTTTCTTGTAATTTAGCATTTGAATTTTCTAAATCCATTTGCATATTTGATATTTCATCTGTCTTCTCAGAAACAACGTCTTTGAGTTTATCAATAGTTTCCTGGTGCTCTTTCACATGCATGTAAGCAATTCTTAGTTCCTCTTGTTTTTTCAGCTCCTTTATCATGAGAGAAATTTTAAGAACGGTGACACAGCTTAATATTAACTAGCATTTTTTTTCTGAAAATGATACATTTCCTTAGTATAAATAATAAAACTATTACTTCTTATTCTACATCTTTGTTGTTAGGAAGTTATAAGCTTTCCCTGCCTCCCTTTCTCTGTCCTCACCTCCCTACAACCTACTGCTACTTCTGAGAGGCAGACACGTGATCCATATACTATTCTACAGCTCCCTTTTCCCTCTAAGTGACTTGGGCTTCCAAATCAGGACTTTCAAATCTATTTTCCTTCCTTCCTTCCATGTGTTGCATAGTATTCTGATATATCGCTCATATTTACCCAGTTTCTTTCTGATGGACATTTAGATTGTTTCCCACTTTTTAGTACAAATTGCTACAATGAGCAACCTTGTAGTGTATGTGTGTTTCTGTACGTATATAAATAAATACACATGTAGGATGAAGTCTACAAAGAAAATACCGGTTACAGAATTGGACATTTTTAGAACAATACCAAATTACCTGCCTGAAAGTTTGTATTAGTTCACTCACACCAACACTGCCACTTATGTCAAAGAACGGTTCACGGCTGTCAGGAAAACACCACGTTTACTCACTAGTATAGGAAGAGTGACTTACTTTAGCTTCTGTTTCTCTGAGGCTTTCCCTGAGCTGGTCTCGCTCCATCCTAAGGGTTCCCTCCGTGCTTCTGAGACCATCTCTTTCCTCAGTAACACATTTTATTTCTTCAAGGTTTTCATGAAGTTTCTGACTCAACCTTAACTTCTCGGTTTCTACAGTTTCCAGGGTTGAATTCTGGGCCTCTAATTGCTTCTTCAATTGTTCTGTTTGATACATATTTTCTCTGAGATCATTTTTTACCTTCAGAAGTTGATGTTCTTTCTCCTGAAGTTCTTGGCTCTTGAGATAATCACACAATAAATTAAGATATAGATAGAGATTAAAAGAAATGCTAAATAATAATTTCAAAATTAAGTATGCAAATCTTTGCCTTCAATTTTAGGCTAATTCATATCTTGTTTCATTACACAAAAGACCTAATTCAAACTCTCAAATAAAAAAAAAAATACCTGTGCTTTTAAGGCAGCATTTGAGTTTTCTAAATCCATTTGCATATTTGATATTTCATCTGTCTTCTCAGAAACAAGGCCCTTGAGTTTATCAATAGTTTCCTGGTACTCTTTCACATGTATGTAAGCAATTCTTAGTTCCTCTTGTTTTTCCAGCTCCTATATCATTAGACAAAGGAAAATGATATATTCAGAGTAACAAAATTTAAACAGTGGGTAGAAAGGTAGAGAGAGAGTAAAAGGTAAATATGCCTTCCACTCCTCCTTAGGACTCATCCTCTAAGTTTGTCTTAAACGTGCTATATATATCATGCTAGATATATTACTCCACAGTTTACCCCTTTTCCTAATAAGATACTTCCAAATTGGCACTATCTCCTTCTTTACTGGTAGCCTCGTATTCTATGGTCTGAATGTGAGGCACTTAACTAACCAATATCCTGTTAATGGACATTTTCCCTATTTTTTTTGCTTGCTTTGTTTTGTTATTGCAACTTTTTGCAATGAATATCCTTCTACAGATATCTCTGCACAATTGTGTTAATGTGTATGGATAAATAGCTATGACTGGACTTTTGGGGTCAATGAATAAACTTACTGAAATATTTGAAAGATAGTACCAAATATCTCCCCTCCAGCCTTCCCCAAGGTTGGACCAATTTTACACTCCCACCAACCCTATCGCCGATGGTTCTTTTAGGACACAATGTCATATTCACTGGATGGGGGAAAGACGGTAACTCACTCTAAACACAGTTTCTCTCAGGTTTTCCTCGAGCTGGTCTCTCTCTACTTTGAGGGTCTCCTCTATACTCCTAAGATCATCTCTTCCTTTTGTAACAGACTTCATTTCTTCAAGGTTTTCGTGAAGTCTCTGAGTTAACCTTACATTCTCCATTTCTATATTTTCCAGAGTTGACTTTTGGGCCTCAAACTGGTTCTTGAAGTATTCCATGTCACATATTTCTTCCTGAGTCTCATTGACAGCTTCCATCTTAAGAAGCTGATGCTCTTTTTCCTGAAGTTCTTGAATCTGAGAAAAAATAAAACAAGTTAGGACACAGGAAGACATTTGTAGGAAAAAGAGGACTTGTTTCTAAATGAAGTCAGTCATCTTTACATTTTATCCAATGTATATACTATTTTCTTCCACAGGGAAATGAGCAACACAATCATCAGGTGTCTTTTTCCAACTGAATGAAATAAGACCTACCTTTTCTTGTGATTCAGCATCTGAATTTTCTACATCTCTCTCAATATTTGCTTCTTGGTCTGTCTCCTTTGGAATATTCCTTGTACTAATGGTTTGTTGGTGCTCCTTCAAAAGAACATAAGCAGTTTTTAGCTCCTATTTGATTTCCAGTCCCTTTCTGATTGGATAAAAATTAATAAAAGAACAGTGTATATCACTGTTAACTACCTTAACATTATTTTTGTACCTAAAAAAAATTAGAAGAAGGAAACTTACTTCAGTTACAGCTTCTTTAATGTTTTCTTTGAGTTGGTGTCTCTCCATTTGAAGAAACTCCTGCATCCTTTTCAGTTCATCTCTTTCCTTAATTATAATTTTTATTTTATCTTGACTTTCCTGAAGTTTCTCGGTCAACTTGAGCCTCTCACTTTCTATACTTTGTAATGATGAATCTTTGACTTTGAGTTGCTCTTTTAATTGCTCCAGTTCACTCATTTTTTCCTGAGTCTCAATGATTTCTTTGGTGCTAATAAACTGTTCTTGTTTCTCATGAAGCTCTCGGATCTTAAAATAATGACAAGTCAATAGCCAAAATATACATACACATAAAATGTGTTTGTTTATATATGTCTGTGTGTGTATATGTACATAGATCTGTGTTTTTGTTTTTGTAGAGATTTTATTTATTTGACAGAGAGAAAGAAAGAGCAAGAGGATGGGGGGTGGGGAAGGGGTAGAGGGAGAGGGAGAAGCAGGCTTCCCACTGGGCAGGGGGCTCAATCCAGGACCTGAGCTGAAGGCAGATGTTTAAGGGACTGAGCCACCTAGGAGTCCCAGATCTGTTTTTGTTTTTAAAGGAAAAACACCCAGGATGTTCTGCATAACAATCTAGTATGCAAAATTAGTTTCTGTAGTTCAGTTAGTTAACTCCCTCAGGATTTCTCCTACATGTCCTTCACCCCCAATTTACCTTTTTCTGTAATTCATCATTGGTTGTTCCTAATTCCTTTCGAAGCCTGGAGAGTTCCATTTCCCTCTCTGAAAGATTCACTCTCAGCTTATCAATAGTTTCCTCCTGTTCTTTCAGGTGACAACGAGCAACTTTCAGTTCCTCTTCGGTTTCCAGGTGCTTTATTATTAGAGGAAATTGTTGAGAAATTTACAGAAACATTATAACCACTATACTGTAACTCCTTTTCCCAAAGGTTTAATTTTTATAAAAATATCTGCTTATAAAATAAAATTAACAAACAAAGCACATGGGGAAAGGATGAAACCCACCTTAGCTGTCATTTCTCTCATGTTTTCTTTGAGTTGGTGAGTTTCAGACGGAAGAGCTTCTCGCAACCTCTCAGCCATCTGGAGTCTCTCCCCGCCCACCCGTGGCAGTGCCGCCTCTCTGGCTTGGAGCTGCTCCTGCAGTTGCGCCTGCTCACTCAGGGTTTCCTCAGCCTCATCGCCCTTTTCTTTCACATTGAAGGACTGATCCTGTGTGTCTTGAGGCTCCTGGATCTTAAGAGAATCCTAAAACAATAGAGTGAACAGCCAAAGATCTTTTATTTTACTCTTGGTGAAAAGAAATCAGGATATTTTCTAAAATGATTAAGTCAGGATTCAGTGGCTCATTACAGAACATTCTTTCCACTCTCCCACTCGCCATTACTCAGGTATTGAACACTTATTTCCTGAGGGCTCATTGTGCTGTCACTATCCTATTAGAGGCTGGACATGAAATGAACCTTGCACTTTAGAGGGAAAGACAGACATTATGCTAAATCTTACTGGGTTCCTGCAGGGTATGTGGCAAACCTAACTTACCCTGAGTGGTTAGGAAGGGCTTCCTGGGGGATGGAAAGCTTCGGGTGAGATCTGAAGGGTGAGAGCACAAGATAGGCAAGGGCATATGGAAATGCTGCAGGCAGGGAGACCAGAACATCTGGAAGCCCTGAGATGAGGAAGCACAAGGCTGCAGCATCATGAGCAGGGGTAAGAGTGAGTAGAAATAAGGCTAGAGACCAGCAATGAATGGGACCCAGGGCCTCACAGGCCCTGTGAGGGATTCCAGTCTTTAGTTCAAGAGTAGCAATAGACTGTTAAAGGGTTTTAAGAAGAAAAGATTGCTTGGGTTCAGAATGGTGAATGAATTACAAAAGTATAGAAATGAATACAGAGAGACCAGTAAGGAGGCTACCGCAGAAAGCCAGGGACAGAAAAAATGCAGGCTTGGATTAGGATGTTGGCAATGTGGAGAGAAAAGATGGGAGATTTTTCACTCTCACACACACACACACACACACACACACACACACACACACACACACCTTAAAATCAACAAGATTTGGTGCTTGGATTAGAGTGAGTGGGAGGAAAGGATACTGGGAAGGGTGATTCTCAGATTTCGGTCTCAGGTATTGAAGAAGTGCCTTATGAGATGCTGTAAGAATAGGTTTGAAGAAGGAAAGAAAATAGTTTTTCTGGCTTTATCCTTTCCTATAATTTAGCACTGCTTTTCTAAATCATTTTAAATATTTAAGAAAACCGCTGTCTTCTCTGAAACATTTTCTCTCAATTTCAATAGTCTTTTAGTATTTATATTTTTAGTTCTGTTTCCAATCACTTCATAATTAAGAGATATTTTTAAAAAACATGGTAGTAACATAACACAAGTGCTTCCTTTCCCAAAGACTTGATTCTTTTTTTTTTATTAAATGATTTTTATTATATTATATTATGTTATATTATGTTAGTCACCATATAGTACATTCCCGGTTTCCAATGTAAGGCTCGATGATTCATTAGTTGTGTATAACACCCAGTGCACCATGCAATACGTGCCCTCCTTACTACCCATCACCAGTCTATCCCATTCCCCCACCCCCCTCCCCTCTGAGGCCCTCAGTTTGTTTCTCATAGTCCATAGTCTCTCATGTTTCATTCCCCCTTCTGATTACCCCCCCTTTCTTTATCCCTTTCTTCCCCTACCGATCATCCTAGTTCTTATGTTCCATAGATGAGAGAAATCATGTGATAATTGTCTTTCTCTGCTTGACTTATTTCACTTAGCATTATCTCCTCCAGTGCCGTCCATGTTGTAGAACTCGTTCTTTCTGATAGCTGAGTAATATTCCATTGTATATATGGACAACTTCTTAATTCAGTCATCTGTTGAAGGGCATCTCGGCTCCTTCCACGATTTGGCTATTGTGGACACTGCTGCTATGAACATTGGGGTGCATATGGCCCTTCTCTTTACTACGTCTGTATCTTTGGGGTAAACACCCAGTAGTGCAATGGCTGGATCATAGGGTAGCTCAATTTTTAACTTTTTAAGGGACCTCCACACTGTTTTCCAGAGTGGCTGTACCAACTTGCATTCCCACCAACAATGTAGGAGGGATCCCCTTTCTCCACATCCTCTCCAACAATTGTTTCTTGCCTTGTCAATTTTTGCCATTCTAACTGGTGTAAGGTGGTATCTCAGTGTGGTTTTGATTTGAATTTCCTTGATGGCTAATGATTTTGAACATTTTTTCATGTGTCTGTTAGCCATTTGTATGTCATCATTGGAAAAGTGTCTGTTCATATCTTCTGCCCATTTTTTGATTTGTTTATTTGTTTCTCGTGTATTGAGTTTGAGAAGTTCTTTGTAGATCTTGGATACCAGTCCTTTATCTGTAGTGTCATTTGCAAATATATTCTCCCATTCTGTGGGCTGCCTCTTAGTTTTTCTGACTGTTTCCTTGGCTGTGCAGAAACTTTTAATCTTGATGAAGTCCCATAAATTCATTTTATCTTTTGTTTCTCTTGCCTTTGGGGATGTATCATGAAAAAGGTTGCTTTGGCCGATGTCGTAGAGGTTGTTGCCTATGTTCTCCTCTAGAATTTTGATGGATTCCTGTCTCACATCGAGGTCTTTCATCCATTTGGAGTTTATTTTTGTGTATGGTGTGAGATAGTGGTCAAGTTTCATTCTTTTGCATGTAGCTGTCCAATTTTCCCAGCACCATTTATTGAAGAGACTGCAAAGACTTGATTCTTATAAAACACTTATTAAATGGAAGGAAAGGATGAAACATACATTAGCCAATGCTTCTCTAATGTCTTCTTGCAGTTGGTCTTGTCTAACCTGAACTGCTTCTTTTATCGTTTGAAGGTTGTCTCTTTCCTCAGTTAGATATTTTGTTTCTTCATGACTTTCTGGAAGTTTTTCAGTCAACTCGATCCTTTCTATGCATGCCGGTGTCAATGACACAATGAAACCATCCTTGGTTTTGGATTGTTTTTCCAATAGCTCCACTTCATCCACTGTTCCCCGAGTATCACTGACTTCTTTCACGTTAGGCAGTAGCTCCTGTTCCTCACGAAGCACTGGGATCTTGTGAGATGCATGAAACACCAAAGTCACTATCTGGAGATCATTATTTTATATATATATATATAGTGCATGTGTGTGTGCAAAAAGGTGATTTTATTAAAGCATGGGGACAGGACCCATGGGGAGAAAGAGCTGCTGCCATGTTATCATAATTTTTTAAAGGGAAAAGATGACGATACTGTCCACAGAAATAAAAGTGATCTTGAACCCATGGAATCCTACTATGGATCATGAACTCTGATTTACTCATTATCTCTTAATTCCTACTAAAGCTGTTCATGACTTCTCTGCTGGTCACATTCTGCCATCATTTTCTTTTGCTCCAGCTTACATCCAAAGCGAACCAATTCTTATACTTGAATAACACACTGTTAATTCAGTTGGTTGTACACGTCTTCATTTCTATACTACTTCCCAAATGCCACAGGAGAAAAATCATCATTGAGCAGATTATATCTCAATAAATGAATGGTCCCTAATTCTCGGATGAGCTCCAATGCTATGTCTCAATTTTTTTATGTTTACCGATTGATTCCCCTTTCCTATGGTCATTTGTGGTTCCATATAACTTCGCATATCCTATTTCTGCATTTGTCCTACTGGAATTGAGGGATTATTTTATATGCCCTTACTCAGGGGAAGAGAACAATGTCTTATTCATATCTATAGTTTCAATGGCTTACACACAGTGGCCTTTAACACAGGTTGGTTCAGTTATCCCAATGTTTCATTTTCTCTAATAGCACTTGCCATTATCTCAAATTATCTTGTTCGTTTGCTTATTTTCCAGTTACCTCTTTCCACTAGAGTAAGTTCTATGATCATAGAAATTTTGTTCACATTGTTCCCATTTTATTTCTATAACCCAGAACTCTGCCTGCCACATTATACTCTCAACAAATAGTATCCAAAAAATGAATGAACTATTAACACAGTCACTGCTTACTGCTCATCTTTCCTTTAAGAAAAAAGAAAAGAAGATGGGGCAAAGGAGAGAAGGAAGAAGAGACAAACCTTTTCTTGTAATTCAGTATTGGATTTATCTAAGTCCTTCTGAATACTTATTATTTGAACTGTCTTCTCAGAAATGTTTTTTCTTAGTTCGTCAATAGTTTCTTGTTGTTCTTTAAGATGCACGTGTGCAATTTTTAGTTCTTCTTTTGTTTCTAGACCCTTTATAAGCAAGTGGAATTTAAAGAATATTATAAACACATCATCCTAACATTGCCTCCCCCTTTTCCAATTAGCTCCGTTTTAAAGAAACATTTAATAGATGAAAGAAAAGGGAAATAACTTACTGTAACTTCGATTTCTCTTACGTATCCTTTAAGTTTCTCTCTCTCTATTTCAAATGATTCCTGTAATTCCTTTAAATCATTTCTTTCTTTGGTTATGGATTTCATTTCCTCATAATTTTCACGGAGCTTCTGAGCCAACTCTAGCTTCTCCATTTCTATACGTTCCAACGTTAATTCTTGGTTCCTTAATTCATTCTTTAAATTCTCCATTTCATTTATCTTTTTCTGCATCTCACTCATTTCTTCTTGTACACGAAGAAGCTGTAGCTGTTTTTCTTGTAGTTGCTGGCTCTTAAGAAATAAAATTTGTAATTACCATTTTGCCTATAGACTCTTAAAATTCTCATGTAAAATGCACTTTGCTGAACTGAGATAATCATCACAGTCCTGCCTACACCCCCAGTATAAACAGACAAGCAGCTTTAAAAGTAAAGTATTCTTCTAGGCATAGTGACTGTGCTGGGTTGAATAGTATCCTACCCCAAATTCAAGTCGATTCAGAACTTCAGAATATGACCTCACTTGGAAGTACGGTTTTTGCAGGTTAATTAAGGATTGAGAAGAAATCCTACTGGATTAGGGTGGGCCCTAAATGCAATGAGAGTGTCCTTATAAGAGACGAAAAAGGACACACAGAGACACAGAGAAAGTCCTGTGAAGATGGAGGCAGAGGTAAGAGTGATATAGCTATAAGCCCAGGACACCAAGGACACCGGGGAGCCGAGGATAGTTAGACGCAAGAAAAGATTCTTCCCTAGAGCCTTCAGAGGGAGCACGGTATTGCCAGTAACTTGATTTTGGACCTCTGAGATCCAGAAATCTGACAATAAATTTCTGTTGTTCTTTAGCCACCAAGTTTATGGTAATTTGATACAGAAGGTCTAGGAAACTAATACGGTGTCAGTAGGTTAATCAAGGAGCCAACGTGAAAATGAGAAAAACTTGAAAAGAGACTAATTAAATATAAAGGTATAGTTGCCAAGTAACTATAATTCTTCATCTCTTAAAAACTTTTTGGATAATCTATTTTTACTTCTAATAAGGTCCTTACGGGGTCACCCAAACACTGAGGCATTAACTTTTTTTTTAAATTAAACTTATTTAAATTCAATTTAATTAACATATAGTGTATTATTAGTTTCAGAGGTAGAATTTAGTGATTTGTCAGTTGCATATAACACCCAGTGCTAATTACTTCAAGTGTCCTCCTTAATGCTCATCCCCCAGTTACCCCATCCCCCATCCCCCTCCCCTCCAGTAACCTTGTTTCCTAACAGTTAAGACTTTCTTATCGTTTGCCTCCTTCTGTTTTCATCGTATTTTATTTTTCCTTTCCTTTCCCTATGTTCATCTGTTTTGTTTCTTAAATTCCACATATGAGTGAAATCATATGGTATTTGTCTTTCTCTGACTGACTTATTTCACTTAGCTTATTACACTCTAGCTCCAACCACATTGTTGCAAATGGCAAGATTTTATTCTTTTTGATGGATGAGTCATATTCCACTGTGTGTGTATGCACATGTATATATATATACCACATCTTCTTTATCCATTCATCTGTCGATGGAAATCTGGGCTCTTTCCATATTCTGGCTAATCGTGAACATTGCTGCTATAAACACTGGAGTGAATGTGCCCCTTCAAATCACTGTTTGTATTATTTGGATAAACACCCAGTAGTGCTATTGCTGGGTTGCAGGGTCATAGGGTAGCTCTATTTTTAACTTTTTGAGGAACCTCCATACTGTTTTCCAGAGTGGCTACAACCAATTTGCATTCCCACCAACAGTGTAAGAGGGTTCCCCTTTCTCTGCATCCTTGCCAACATGTGTTGTTTCCTGAGTTGTTAATTTTAGTGGAACATTACCTTTTTTTTAAGTTAATAAGTATATATAAGTCTATTTCTTAATTTTTTAAATTCTATTAATTAACATATAATGTATTATTAGTGTCACAGGTAGGTCAGTGATTCATCAGTCTTATATAATACTCAGTGTTCATTACTGAAACATTAACTTTTACATAAGCCTATTAATTTCACTTCTTTAGAATGAGTATGAAACAGACATCAGGTTTTAGTAAATTTTACTGGGTTATAGTGAAAGGGAGGAGAATTAAGAGAATACATATTAGGAGAAAAACACTCCACAGGAGCGCAATTGAAATCACAATATATTATTTATAATGCACGTGGCACTGTTCTTAGAGTAAATAGAAAGATCTTAGCGGTACAGTTTAGAATTACTTGGGCAGTACAATTATTACAAGAGTCTTAGCTCTCATACAAATATTACAACAGCACCTTACTTCCATAAAAGCAATGAGTCAGGAAAACTGTAAACATCTAAGAGATGGTAATAGTCATAAATCCTACATTTTAAAGAATCACTACTATATCTTTATAAAGGCAGGATCTTTGTGTTATTGACTAATGGATCTCAACCACCCAGAACAGCATCTGGGCTATGGTAGTTCCCAATAAGTTTCTGATGAATGAATACATTATATGATTAATTTAGATGAATCAAGGCCTTCTCTTTCATCTAAAGACTAGGATTTAATCCTCACAAAGAGTGTTGGTTAAGATATAGGTATGAGTTGGAACTGTCCACAATATTAGCATTAAGATCTGTTCATTTGGGAGATACATGCTATTTCTAGAATTTAGTTCTACAGCAATCAAATGTATTAAAAAAAAAGTTTAGTCAGGAAATATATTATGGCTAAGAAGGTAACTTTAAAAATTCACCTTTTCCTTTAGCTTTTCTTCAACTTTTGCTAATTTCTCACAGGTTCTAGAAAGCTCTTCCTCTTTCTTTATGGTGTGGTTCTTTTCTTGTACAACGATCTCTTGTTGCTTTTTAAGTTCATCTCCAAGAATTCTTAATTCTTCTTGGTTTTCAACAGTCTAGAATTAAAAAAAAAAGTTGAGATTAAAATAAGTATTACCTTACATTTATAAAATCGGGTAAAAATCAGCATTTACCTCAGCTTAAAAATGAAGAAATCATGGCAAATTCTATTGGAAAAGACTACCTTAAAAAGAAAGTCTTTAATCATATAGATGCCGAGCATCTGCTTTTTATGCTGTTTCTTTGTTGCTCCACTTATATTCCTGTCATGAGAATTAGAACTGGATTGAGTATTCTGTCTTGAGAGGTTTGCTCATTTTCTACCCTTAAGCCAAAGGAGACTGTTTCTAAATTTTCATGCACCGATGACAAGACTACAGTTTTGGGCTTTTCATATACTAGAATGGTTATGATTCTAGGGCACCAGTTAATAGCAAGCTCAAAAGGGCAGCCATTCTTTGCTAGCATGACTTGGGCTAATCCTGGTTATAAGCTTAAACAGTGATATTCTCAAGTATTATGACCACAAAAACATTGCAAACATGAGACCAAGAACAGACTATGACTTTTGCCTGTATTCTTATTTAATAAACTTAGCTCTTTTGACCAAACAGACAATCCCAAGAAATATGGAAAATTACACAAAACGTCAGGTTCTCCTGTAATCCACAGCAAACTTCTAAAAATGTGAATTTCAATCGGTACATGTATTGTCCCTAAATACAGAAACAAGAACTAGATTTGACAATATGGCAAACATTAACAATGAATAATTAAAAATGAAGTTTAAAAATTACAACAGAATAAATAAAAGAGAAACATTTAGGAGCAAATTTAACAAAATATGGACAAGACATGTACACTAAAATCTACAACACATCACTGACAGAGCAGATAATTTATAGAAAGATATGCAATGGCCAATAAGCTTATGAAAAGTTGATCTCAATATCCTTAATCATTAGGGAAAGGCAAATGAAAACAATGAGGTACATACCCAATAGAATGTCTAAAATTGAAAACACTAATAATATGAAGCATTGGTGAGGATGTGGAGCCATCAGAATTCTCTTAATTTGCTGACGGCAATGTAAAATGGTACAACTACTTGGAAACCGGTCTAGTAATTTGCTATGACCCTGCTATTCCATTTAGATACCTTAGACAAATTTTTAAAAACACGTTCATAAAAAGTTTTGTGTAAGAATGTTTACAGCTGCTTCACTCAAAATAGCCAAACAGTGGAGAGAACTCAAATTTCCATCAAGAGGAGAAAGGCTAAACAACTTGTGGCCTATTCATACATGGAACACTACCCGGCAATAAAAAGGAGTGTAAAAAAGTAAGGTGCAAGAGAGTACATGCTCTATGATTCTATTTGTGTGGAGTTCTAGAAGACAAAGTGAACTATGGTTAAAAACCAACAGAACAGTGACTATATGCGTTAGAGAGTGACACTGGAATTGACTGCGTTGAGGAGCAAGAGAATCCTGTAGGGTGAGGCAAATGTTCTATACCTTGACTGGGGTGGAGGGTACACAAGTACAGACATTTGTCAAAAGTCATCAGACCGTACACTTGCATCAGATATATTTCTCACATGTAAATTATGCCTCAGTAAAGTAAAAATCCAGAACATGCAAGACAAAACATATTGCTAAGTATATAGTGCTAAATCCTACCATTTCAATATTTTCCCTTAGGTCAGTCTGTAACTGCTCCTTTTCTGCTGTAATACTCTCTAACATTTGTTGCAGTTCATTTTTCTCCTGTAGTAAAGAAGATATCTTTCTCTGTTGCTCAGTTAGCTCATTATCTTCAACATTCGCAATCAGTGCTTGAGTATTTTTGGCTTTCAAATTCTGTTTTTTATCTGTGTCAACCATCTAAAATATAAATAGATTAAAGAATAATTTCTCAGTAACAATTTTAACAATAATAAAAATTGCCAAAATTTATATTACTTATTATTTACCAGGCACTCTTTTCATATATTGACACATTTAATCTTCACTCTAACCTCATGAGGTAGGTACTAGTATTATAGCCATTTGACAGATGAGGGAATTGAATCTGAGAGAGGATGATAGGTCACTTGCCCAAGGTCACTCAGGTTTTGAAGCCAAGAGGTCTGGCTCCAGAGTTTGTGCCCTTAAGCATACTGTTGTTCATGACTAAGAACTACGTGGACAGCTGTAGATAATTAACAATTACCTTCATGTATGATGATGGGTCAACCTAATTTTATAAAAGAGTAAGCCACCTTGAACTCCACCACTTTCTTTCCATCAAAAGCTGGAAATAATTCTCTGTCCCCCACTCACTCCCAACAAATCATTATTTTCAGTAGCTGTCAAATTCCCAAAAGGTTGGAGTTTTATCATGAGAGGACAAAATAACTTTGATAAATAAAAATAGATTTCATATTATAGTAGTATAATCTACCTTTTAAAAATATATGCTTTTTATATACTGCTTAAGAAAATCATGTTATATATATTCATTTATCCATAAACAAGTCTTAAGCAAAGATAACCTAACACGTTGTACTCCTCGATAAAGTGAGACAAAGACTGACATTACAATCATTGGTATGAAATTAGGGTATCACTACATAACCTTACACATCCAGGAAATAAATACAGTTCCATATTGGCTACATACGTTTAAAAAAGTTTTAATAATAAGGGTTATCTGGGTGGCTCAGTCAGTTGCGCATCCAACTCTGGATTTCGGCTTGGGTTATGATCTCAGGGTTGTGAGATCTAGCCCTGTGTCAGACACCGCATTCAGCGGGGTGTCTGCTTAAGATTCTCTTTTCTTCTCCCTCTGCCCCTCCCCCTGTTCTCGCTCTCTCTCAAATAAATAACAGCTTTAAAAAAGTTTTTTTAATAATAATCTACAATTACACTGGGAAAAAATTGAAAAATAAAGAGAAAAAAAAACCATCCAATGTCACCAGCTTCACACAACCTACTAATAGAATTCTAGAATATTTCCTTTCAGAGTATGTCCTTGAAAAAAAAATTTTTGAACACGGTAATTTTGATTAATATATATAGAATTCAATTTTGCTTTTTTCCATTTAGATCACATGCATTTTCCCACGCTGGTACATAATCTTCAAATTATAATTTTTAGTAGCTGCTTAATTCTCTAGAGTGGGTTTGGACAAACCATGCTTTATTTATTCTCTTACTGTTGGCAGTATGCATGAGTTTCTGACAATGGCAAACACAGAGCTAACTACATGAGAACTTAAGGTAAGGAACACATAGTCATTGGGACTAGTTTGTCAGATACTGTACTTCAGACTCTTGCATCTGCGCTCCTAAATATAGAAATGTACACAAAGACAAAGCAGGCTGAGACAAAGTATGTGAGAATACCCAAGGGACATTTCAGAACTGAACTCAGCCTAGAAAGTATATCAACTACCATGAGCAATAGCTAACATATCTTATTATTAAATAAAGAAAAAGAATTACGTCCTTTACATGAGATAAGTTTACTAATCATTGTTTAAAATTTCTGTTGAGACACACTAGAGAAACTGTATTTTGAAAGAGAGAAACATCAAGCAGGATTCAAAGTGGGCTCTCTACGGGGATTCATGCAAGACCTACTAATGCAGCCCCCTGGGGCCCAGGTGAACAGAGGAGTCCTTGTGGGATTCCATAATGAACATAGTAATAGAAGCCCAAGATGATCCCACCCTTCCTTTTTTTTTTTTTTATTAATAATGATTTTTTATTATATGTTAGTCACCATACAGTACATCCCCGGTTTCCGATGTAAGGCTCGATGATTCATTAGTTGTGTATAACACCCAGTGCACCATGCAATATGTGCCCTCCTTACTACCCATCACCAGTCTATCCCATTCCCCCACCCCCCTCCCCTCTGTAGCCCTCAGTTTGTTTCTCATAGTCCATAGTCTCTCATGTTTCATTCCCCCTTCTGATTACCCCCCCTTTCTTTATCCCTTTCTTCCCCTACTGATCATTCTAGTTCTTATGTTCCATAGATGAGAGAAATCATATGAGAGTTGTCTTTCTCTGCTTGACTTATTTCACTAAGCATTATCTCCTCCAGTGCCGTCCATGTTGTAGCAAATGTTGAGAACTCATTCTTTCTGATTGCTGAGTAATATTCCATTGTATATATGGACCACAACTTCTTAATCCAGTCATCTGTTGAAGGGCATCTCGGCTCCTTCCACGATTTAGCTATTGTGGACATTGCTGCTATGAACATTGGGGTGCATATGGCCCTTCTCTTCACTACGTCTGTATCTTTGGGGTAAACACCCAGTAGTGCAATGGCTGGATCATAGGGTAGCTCAATTTTTAACTTTTTAAGGGACCTCCACACGGTTTTCCAGAGTGGCTGTACCAACTTGCATTCCCACCAACAATGTAGGAGGGATCCCCTTTCTCCACATCCTCCCCAACAATTGTTGTTTCTTGCCTTGTCTATTTTTGCCATTCTAACTGGCGTAAGGTGGTATCTCAGTGTGGTTTTGATTTGAATTTCCTTGATGGCTAATGATTTTGAACATTTTTTCATGTGTCTGTTAGCCATTTGTATGTCTTCATTGGAAAAGTGTCTGTTCATATCTTCTGCCCATTTTTTGATTTGTTTATTTGTTTCTCGTGTATTGAGTTTGAGAAGTTCTTTGTAGATCTTGGATACCAGTCCTTTATCTGTAGTGTCATTTGCAAATATATTCTCCCATTCTGTGGGCTGCCTCTTAGTTTTTCTGACTGTTTCCTTGGATGTGCAGAAACTTTTAATCTTGATGAAGTCCCATAAATTCATTTTATCTTTTGTTTCTCTTGCCTTTGGGGATGTGTCATGAAAAAGGTTGCTTTGGCCGATGTCGTAGAGGTTGCTGCCTATGTTCTCCTCTAGAATTTTGATGGATTCCTGTCTCACATCGAGGTCTTTCATCCATTTGGAGTTTATTTTTGTGTATGGTGTGAGATAGTGGTCAAGTTTCATTCTTTTGCATGTAGCTGTCCAATTTTCCCAGCACCATTTATTGAAGAGACTGTCTTTTATACACCGGATGTTTTTTCCTGCTTTATCAAATATTAGTTGCCCAAAGAGCTGAGGGTCCATTTCTGGGCTCTCTATTCTGTTCCATTGGTCTATGTGTCTGTTTTTGTGCCAGTACCATGCTGTCTTTGTGATCACAGCTTTGTAGTACAGCTCGAAATCCGGCATTGTGATGCCCCCAGCTTTGTTTTTCCTTTTCAACATTTCCTTGGAGGTTCGGGGTCTTTTCTGGTTCCATACAAATTTAAGGACTATTTGTTCCAGTTCTTTGAAAAACGTTCTCGGTATTTTGATCGGGATAGCATTGAAAGTGTAGATTGCTCTGGGTAGCATGGACATTTTAACTATGTTAATTCTTCCGATCCATGAGCATGGAATATCTTTCCATCTTTTTATGTCTTCCTCAATGTCTTTTAAGAGTGATTTATAGTTTCTAGAATAAAGGTCCTTTACGTCTCTGGTTAAGTTAATTCCAAGGTAACGTATGGTTTTTGGCGCTATTGTAAATGGGATGGATTCCCTGATTTCTCTTTCTTCGTTCTCGTTATTCGTGTACAGAAATGCAACTGATTTCTGAGCATTGATTTTGTATCCCGCCACGTTACTGAATTGCTCTATAACTTCTAATAGTTTGGGAGTGGCTTCTTTTGGGTTTTCCATATAGAGTATCATGTCGTCTGCGAAGAGAGACATTTTGACTTCTTCTTTGCCGATTTGAATACCTTTGATCCCTTTTTGTTGTCTGATTGCTGTTGCAAGGACTTCTAGTACTATGTTGAATAATAGTGGCGAGAGTCCAAGATGATCCCACCCTTCCACCCCAGATTTGAGACACCTCGAGAAAGAGAAAAGCCCCAGTCGGACCTTTTTTATCAACATAGATGATTCTAGCATAAACTTAATACCATACACCAGCTGGTCCCAGTGAATAGAACTCTCTTTTTCTTTCACTCCTCTGTTATTACCCCTTCTCACGGGGCCCTATAATTGCATTTTTGCATTTGTTTAAAAGCAGGTATTAAGTGTTGTATCTTATTTTCAAAAATCTTTTCAAAAAAACTTCCCCTAATAAAAGTGAAAGTTATAAATTTCAAATGAGATTTTGGCTCATTTAATTGATCCAAACTACAGATAAGCTGAGAGCACAAAATATAAAACAAGTAAAAATGCTTTTCTAGGAGAGAAGTACTGAAGCATAGGGAGTGAGAGGGAAAGCTTTTCCAGGGCCAAGAATACTGTACCCCAGGGCAAATGGGGGAAAATCTCACTATGTAGAGCAATAGCATATAAATCTATATAGAGATTTATTTATATAAGTTGGAGCTTACTGAATTATTCTGCAGTATTTGTTTTTATTTAATGATATGTCCATCCTGGTGATTTTTCTGTTTGCATATAATATGCAGTTTTAAAAAATTTTATGACTATATAAAACCCAATTGCATTAGCTATTTACATACATATATATTATATATACATATACTATTCCAAGCTATGAATGCATGAAAGATTATTTCATCAGTCTCCCACTGATGGATGTTTTAAATTCCTAGTAGCAAATTTTTGGATTAAATAGTATTAAGTGCATAAAAGTGAAAGACAATATAAAAATCCTATTATCAAAGGCATTTTTGAAAAGTAGAAATGTATATAATAAACGAA
Source organism: Ursus americanus (assembly GCF_024610735.1). Classification (NCBI taxonomy): domain Eukaryota; kingdom Metazoa; phylum Chordata; class Mammalia; order Carnivora; family Ursidae; genus Ursus; species Ursus americanus. The sequence continues at coordinate 1,880,251 of NC_142134.1, read as the reverse complement.
TCCATTGTATAAAATTATAGGCAATCACCTGTTACAGACTGAATTGTGTCCTCCCAACATTCATGTTGAAGCCCTAACCCCCATGTGACTATATATGATAAAGCCTTTAAGGAGGGTAATTAAGGTTAAATGAGGTCATAAAACTGGGGCCCTAATTCCATAGTATTGGTGTTCATTCATTCATTCATTCATTAGGCTCCATGCTCAGGGCAGAGCCAGACGTGGGGCTCAAACTCACAACCCTGAGATCAAGACTTGACCTGAAATCAAGAATTGGTTGCCCAACCGACTGAGCCACCCAGGTGCCCCAAGGTTGGTGTCCTTTTAAGTAGAGGAAGAAACACCAGTGCTCTTTCTAAGCTTGAGCATAAGGAGACAGGGCCTGGGAGGACACAGAAGGAAGGTGACATCTGCATGCAGTGAAGAGAACACTTAACAGAAACTAAATTTTCTAGCACCTTAATCTTGGATTTCTAGTGTCCATAACCAGGAGAAAGTAAATTTCTGTTGTTTTAGCCACCAGTCTGTGATATTTTGTGATGGCAGTCCTAGTGGAGCAACACATCTCTCTTAAAAGAAAAGAAAAGAAAAGAAAAGAAAAGAAAAGAAAAGAAAAGAAAAGAAAAGAAAAGAAATTATCATTAGCATCTCCTAGCCTTTCTTGTACACAATTAAATAACCAGTTTAGACCTTATTCTCCTAAGGTCTCAGGACAAAATGAACCATACTACTTAGAATAAATTAAGGAGATTTAAGCACCTAATAGTAAAATTATAGCACAAGCCCTAGACACTGGCATAAATAAAATATACACATTGATTTTATAGGGATATCTAAGCAAGTTTAATGTATAAAATCTGACATAAAACAAATATTTTAAACATAGTTAATAATAAGCAACATTTCTTATATTCTTAGAATTCAGAGGGGTTTTTAAAGACGTTTAAAATACATCAGGCCTCAAAATAGCAGCTTAAAGTTTGAACTAATTTTTGCCTTTTTTTCCTAAACTGATTGTAAGCAGTCATATCTGAAGTTATTTCAGAGACATCAGGGTTATGCTTGTAAATTATGGTTAGTTATTAGCACTGTGACTAATAAACAAGATTGAGATTGTCATTGTGTACTTAAGTGTTTGAGGTAAGAGAGAAAGCTCATCTACACAAAAATAGAAACTTTGAATGGAAACACCATTTACCTTTTCCTGGAATTCATCCTTAGTTTCTCCTAGATTTTCCTCTGTGTGCAAATTCTTGGAAGTTTCCTCAGAAATTTTCATCTGTAGTGTGTTAATTGTTTCTTGGTGTTGTTTCAAAGACTCAAGAGCATTTCTTAATTGTTCTTGGGTGTCTATATTCTTTGTCAGAGAAACAAAACAATTTCCATTAGAACAATGTGAAACAGTGAAAGTCATTTTGTAGTGTCTACTGGATCATGAATCGTAAGTGATGGCTTCTCCTGACTGTTTGTACGGAGGCTCTGAGTTTTCAGAGTTTACTCAGTCAAAGCCTTACCATGTTTACAGTATCCTGAATGTCACTTTTGAGTTGGTCCCTCTCAATCTGCAGGCTCTTCTGGAGTTGTTTAAGGTCCTCCTTTTCTTGGATTAAGGTTCTTACTTCTACTAAAGTTTGTTGAAGTTGCTCAGCGATCAGTGTTTTTTCCTTTTCCACAGTTTGCAGCCTCAAATCTCTACTTTCTAATTGTTCCTTCAGGTCTTCCAATTCATTTAACCTTTTTTGACTCTCTGTTGTGTTCTGCTGAAGTTCTTCAGATTTGGGAGAAAGCTTTAAAGTAAGAAAAAGAAAATGTGAAAAGCAGAGCATTCTGTGGGATATATACGGAAGCCAAAGCCCAGAAGACTAAAGATTGCTTCCCTAGAGGGTATCTCGTACCAACCTCTGTGTTGAAAGCATCCAAACTTAAACCAAGTTTTTGAGCTTGTTTAGAGAGATTTCCTATTTCCTGATTCATTCTTTCATTCTCCTCAAGGACCATCTTATACTTTTGCTCAAATTCAATATGATGATTTTTAAAATCTTGGAATTCTTGATCGGTACTTTTGTAATTCAACTGGGTAGCTGCTAGGTCATTTTTAGTTTTCTCAATTTCTTCAAGTAAATCTTGAATTCTACTTTCCTTTTGAACTACTTCAGAAAACAATTTGTCTCTTTCCGATGTTATTAAAGAGAGCTCTTCAGATTTATCATGCATCTATGGAAAAGAAATAAAATTTAGCTATGTTAGCAATGTATGATCTACTGAAGTTTTCAGGAAAAAAAAGATTCTTCAGGGTGGGGGGTGGGGGAGGGGGAAGTCACTGAAATTAAGCAAAGATCTGACAGAGGAAAGGCAACATTTTTATTGTCGCCATCCCTTTAACAATGTATTATCCTCTTTAACTTTACCTTCAGTTTTGTTTTCTAATCTCTTTGGGTTCTAGTAGGGATTGCATGGAGAAGGACACTCAGTAGAAACACTTTATTTCAGTATGTGCCTTTATTTCCTTATCTATCATTCTAAAGTATTTTCTAACCTCTTGGTGTGTCATTTTTTGGTTTTTATTAGAATTTGACACATTTTTTCCTAAAGCCTTTGAATGCAGCTCAGATTTCTATAAATGTAATCCCTGAATAATTTAAATAATTAAACTTTATTTGAATTGTTCTTTAAATAAACCATATCCAGCTTATAAACAGTAAAATCATTGTGAAAAGTAAGGTAGAAATGGTGGGAAGAAGAGTGGTGAACTGAAAGTAGAGACTAAGGACACGGGTAATACAGCAGGGTTGTTTCAATCACGGACTTAGGCACGTCTGTGTAGCTCAACTACTGGTTTCATAACAGCTACTGGTTTCATAACTATTTGTTGAGCTAAAAACAGCACCTACTTTAAAGAGTTTTTAGGATGACTAAATAATATTGTTAGAATTCTTTAGCATGATGTCTGCCATTTGGTCTTCAAACACTTGTCAATTTTATTTCTTTTAGAAAGGTAGAGAGAAAGGAAAGGCTGGCTGATGGTTTACAGGATTGTTCACTAGCCTGCAAGATTTACACTGACCCCTAAACTTTATCAAGCCCCTCCCTTATATCTCATTACTCTTTTTTATTCAACATAGTGATGGAACTAGTACCAAAAAAAGATTTAAAAAAGGATGGGCTGTAGAACTCTGCTTAAAGATTTTATTTTAAAGTAATCTCTCCACCCAATGTGGGGCTTGAACTTACAACCTTGAGATCAAGAGTCCACACTCTCTACTGACTGAGCAGACAGATGCCCCCATAGAACTCTGTTTAAAAAAAAATTTTTTTTTTAATTTATTTAGAGAAAGAGAGAGAGAGCATGGGCGGCGGAGGGAGGAGCAGAGGGTGAGGGACAAGCAGGCTCGGCCCGAGCACGGAGCCACTGTGGGGCTGGATCTCACAACCTGAGCCGAAACCAAGAGTCAGACAGATGCTCAACCAACGGAGCCACCCAGGCGCCCCCAGAACTCTGTTTAAGGGAAACACTTGGACTGTAGAAATGGTTGTTACATGGGTCAGGTTACTAAATATACTATTAAATAGTCTTTGAGAGTGTGTTTTCTAGTAATACAAGAAAATTAGAGGAGGAACTACATTCATTTCTATTCCTACCAAGTTGAGTCAAATGTTTACAGTCTCTTTACTGCTACTTTAAGATAAATGATGGCAAATATTTAAAGCGCTATTACAAGGTTTTTAGATCAAAAGAAGAGTTATTTGCTTAAAAACGTGTTTACCTCTTTCCTCAGCATTTCTACTTCTGAGGGTAAAGATTTCAATGCTGAGAGCAAATTAACTTCTTTACGCAAAGCTTCGTTTTCTTCAACTTCTTTATTCAGTTCCTTCTGGAGGTCTGTAATCTTTCTTTCCAGTTCCAAATTACAGAGCAAATCTAGGACATTTTGGGCAAATTAAAACAGCCTGCAGTTATTGGGACAATCTAAATTATAAGCAAAGTTAGATGATTTAATCAGACTACATAAAATTTATTAAAGAAAGAGTCATGTTGGTTAACAGGTAATCTAATTGTTAATAGCTCTTCAACCACTTTTTGAAAATCAGATCCAATTTATTTGAAAAATAATTCCTAAACCCTTATGAATTGGAATTCCATGGAAGCAGTTATAAATACTGATCTCAAATAATACTGAAACTCATTATTTGGCTATTAAAACAATCAGATCAGAGAATAATAGATTTCTAATCATTGGAATGTAGTCACAAAATCCTTTAGGTAGGTTTCCAGACAAAGTCAGACCTGTAAAGAATCAAGTCTGAAATTATGAAATACCTTTTGGAACTCTGCCATCTATAAGGGACGTGAGTTTTGTTATTTCATCAAAAGAAGACTGTAATTCTTTCTCCAGATCAACTTGCATTTTCTTTTTTGCCTCCAGCTGGCTTTGATATAACTGAACATCATTCTCCATTTGCTTGTATGTACTTGTCAGCTCTTTCTGTTGAAACATTGCAAATTCACAGAAATGTACTGATTGTAACAACTGTTTTATTATAAATATTACAGGAAACACTTACCATTTTCTCTTTCAGCTCCAGATTCTCACTGTTAAGAAAGGCTGATTCTTTCTTGGCATCAAGGGCTACAGTTTCAGCATCAAGCAGAGTCTGTTTCATTTGTTTTAGGTCTTCGGTGCTTTCCTATACACACAACAAATAGAATTTAGTGAAATCTAACTTTCTGAGAGTTGGAAAAGACTTTAGAGAACATGTACATATAATGCTAAATTTCAAATAAAAAATGGTGAAAATATGCTAATTATCAAATGTATATTTATGAAAGATGAAGAGAAATAATATTTTCCATAATAAAAACATTTAAAAAACTCTGGCTATATTTTTCCAACTTATAGAATCATTGTATAGACTGTAGAAATGTGTTATTGTTTAAAAAAGGTTAACACAATTGTTGTTCAGCTAGCTCGTTAAAATTTCCTATGTATATTTAAGTGATTCTAAAAACATGGCAGGTGAGTACTTCATAGTTAAAATTAAGGATATGAAATCGCAAATTGAAAAGAAAAAGAGAAAAAACCCAATAGAAAAACAGAGAAAAAATGAACAGGCAATTCACAGAAGGGAAAAATGCAAATGATTGATAAATACATGAAAAGATCCCCAGTCTCATTTTTAGAGAGAAGTGGCATTTTAACATGACTTTAGCTTACATAAATTCAACCACATATATCCTTGGCAGAATATTAATGTACAAGAATGAATAAATTGGATGAATAAAGAGAAAGTAGTAATAAATTTTAAAAAGTGGGAAATTCTGCTTGTCACTATATCAGCAGACACTCATGGATTATATGAAAGTGCCTTTCTTCCAGGGCTTTAGAACAGTAAGATTACTTTTACAAAGGATCATTTGTCATTAATAACAGGTAACAGAAGAGTCCTAATAGAGGGTAACAAAAAGTACTCTGAAAAACTCAAATGAAAACAAAAGAACAACAGAAACCAAAAATTCAGCTAGAAGCTGCTACCTTTTTAAAAAGAGTGTTAAAAACTAGAATCAAACTGATACTTTCTTGAAGTAATCAAGAGGACTAAAGGCAAATAGAATAGAAAGCAAGCAACAAAAATTAACAATTTTACCATGAGAGTCAATGCTATTTAGTGTCATATCTTTTTTTTTTTTTAAGATTTTATTTATTTATTTGTGTGTGAGAGAGAGAGAGCGTGCATGCACGTGCACGAGAGTGGCATGAAGGGCAGAGAGAGGGAAAAGGAGACTCCCCGCTGAGCAGGGAACCTGATGGGGGCTAGATCCTGGGACTCCGGGATCATGACCTGAGCTGAAGGCAGACTCTTAACCGACTGAGCCACCCAGGAGTCCCTCAATGCCATATCTTTTACCAACTAAAATCATCTAGAGCTAGTTTCTGAAAAATACCAAACGGTTAAAATAGTTATTTAAATTATAATGAGAATGCATTAATATTAATGAAATTTAGAAAATCCCGCTCAATCGCGTGTGATACGTATAGTTCTAGTTGCTTATCAATACCAATGATAAGTGTTCACCTGCAGATGTTGACTACATACTTCGGCACGCATTTACATAAAATATTGAAAAAAATAAAAAATTTTGAATTGTCGATTTTTAATGTAAACTCATCTTTAACTTACTTATATTCACTCAAAGAATGATATCCTCAACTCTCTGCAAATGATTTTTTATCCATAAAATGGCAATGATACTAACAATCCCTCTTTCATAGAGTCATTGACAAGATTAAATAAAATACTGTATGTAAAACAATTACAACAAAGCCTGGCACACAGTAGGCTCAATACAAGCATTTGCTATAATAATGATGATGGTGTACTATAAATGCCTACGTGACTCGACAACAAAATAAACCTGATTTTTACCGACGAGTATGACAAGTCCGTTTTCACAGCTTCTGACTTCTGAGAGTCTATGTATTTCTGTAGCTTCTTAATCTGGTCTTCCTTTTCTCTAAGCAGCTCTACTTTTGAGCTTAGTTCATTCTATAAGAAGTGTGAAACAAAAAAAGTGAAATGTATTTTATGGATTTAAATTTTAGGGGATTAAAAAGAACCTACATTTAATAGTTTAAACTGTTAGTAAAATTTAAAAAGTTGATATTTAAAAAACAAAATGTTCCTTGAATTTTCTGAAATCATGTTCAATTACATGATGTACATTTTATAGTTCTAGTTCCTTATAACAGAAATACCAACATAAATGCTCACCTCGAGATCTTGATTATACACCTCTGCATGCTTAACTAAATTCTTTAAGTTGGAAATTTCATGAATTAGTTGCATCTGTAAGAGCATGTGAACAGGCAACAGAGCAAACCAATAGTTAATAAAGAAAAAAAAAAAAAAGAAGACAAAGAAAACCCCCCAAAAGATAGCAGTTTTTCACTCCTTCAGAATCACCAAAACAGTAAGAAGGGACCGAGAGATCAATTGTTCAAGCTACTATTACAGAACACCTCATTATTTGAAGATACAAAACAAACAAACAAAAACCCAATAAGCCAAACAAATAATACCCAAACACCACAAAACAAGCAAACAAGAAAAAAACCTCAGCATGACCCAAGTAACGGTTATGTCATCTGTTAATAATGCTATAATAATGTCAAAAGCAAATTAGTATGCGTCCCTTGGAGGAGAGAAACTGGTAATTCAAACTTTAAAAAACACACTTTTAATAGATTTTTGTTTTGGGGAGGTTAAGTGCAGAAATGTATTTATTCTACAAGATTTTTTGTTTTCTTCCCATAAATTAGCCATTTAGCTTTAGACTGACATACTTTTTAAGGATTCGTGCTTTAGAATTTAGGTCTGGATGAGAGTAGTTTCATGTGGTGTCTTTAAAATAATATCGCTGTTCACTAAAGCTACAGAGATATGTATAGGATTATCAATTATTACCTTGTTGATTCATTCTACAGAAAATATTGGAAAGATGATGTTATTGCTTTATATTTCTGTTAAAGTTTCTTTTCCATCAAATATCTGGAGCATTAAATATTTAAGTACTACATACTTTTGTGTCAAAACACGTAAATGACAACTTACCATAGATAAACATATTTTCTCTTAGAATTATAAAATCTTCATGATTTGATGAGTCCTTAAAAAGTAAAGGCAAGGTGGGGGGGTGGGATCACTGGGTGATGGACATTAAGGAGGGCACTTGATGTAATGGGTCCTGGGTGTTATATGCAACTGATGAATAACTAAACTCTACCTCTGAAACTAAAGATATACTACATGTTAATTAACTGAATTTAAATAATAAAAAAAGAATTTACAAACTCTACACCCAAACTGAATCCTACCTCTGAAACTAATGATACACTATATGTTAATTAATTGAATTTAAATAAAATAAGATTAAAAAAGGAAAAAAAGGCAAATTCTAGTAGAAATGTAATGGATTTACGAAAATAGCATCCTGTTTAAGTAGTATTTTCTGAATGTTAAATTCAGTCCTAACTAGTTTAGATTGAGACTAATGCTGACATTCTTATTTTAGGTCAGCATCATCCAGAAATATTACGTGAGCCAAGCTAGTAATTAAAAATTTCCTACTGGCTGCGTTAAAAAAACAGAACTAATTTTAAAAATATATTTGAACCTAATATATCCAAAATATTATCACTTGTTCGTGTAATCAATATAAAAAATTAAGTAGTTTACATTCCTTTTTTTTCTGTACTTAAGTCAGCTCAGACTGGCCACACTTCAAGTACTCAGTCATCATATGTGGTCAGTAGTCATCAACTGTTCAGAGAAATTTTAGATATTTGTGTTGGCTATAATTTAAATTGGCTCCATCTTCTTATCTTTCTTGTTTCTAAATTTTGTGCAACAAAATCACATTTGCCAATAAGGAAGAACTAAAAAATTAATCTTTATTTTGGAAAATAAACGTTTAGAAAGAAAACTTATCTCATTTCTCATTTGAAATAGCACTTTAAGTATTAGTTCTCATTAATGGAGAAAAATGAACTTTTGTAAAACTTGAACTGTAATTTCCCAATGAGGTATTATTTAAGATGCTGAGCATAAAGAGAAAGTATATGATACAATCAAAAGTTAATTGGCTGCTACATAAAAAAAAACTGTAATTCTCAGCAGGTGAGATAAAAACCTCCAGTTGTTGGGGCGCCTGGGTGGCACAGCGGTTAAGCGTCTGCCTTCGGCTCAGGGCGTGATCCCGGCGTTCTGGGATCGAGCCCTACGTCAGGCTCCTCCGCTATGAGCCTGCTTCTTCCTCTCCCACTCTCCCTGCCTGTGTTCCCTCTCTCGCTGGCTGTCTCTATCTCTGTCAAATAAATAAATAAAATCTTTAAAAAAAAAAAAAAAAAAACCTCCAGTTGTTAAAATTGTGGAGGGTTGGAATTTCCTTTGTCCCCTGAGCTTGATGATACTTGGCTTTGTTTCTAAAAATTACTATTTAAACATCCTGTATTTCTGTATTCCCATTTGAAAATGATACACAGCTCTGGTGATTTATAAGACCATTAGGCAAACCAGGGCAATAACCACATGTCCTATGGCCATAATTTGACTTTTTACTCCTTTTTGGCTAAGCTTTTCCCCCAAATGGGGGTTCGGGAACATATTTCACTGCATACACAGACTTATTTTTTTAGTTTAAAATAGAATGGAACTGCCTTTGAACAGAATAAGTTTTTATTACTTAATATTTTAGTTACCTTATAGAACCTAGAATTTTAGTTGTGTCCAAGTAAAGATGAAAAGAATAAGATTATTTCCCCCCTTGACTGTGGTTAAAAGGAAAAAAAAAAATCAGGATGTGAGAGTCAAGTCATATACTCTGTGAGCTTCAGTTTTTATTATTAATTGAATATATAAATCATGTAAAAAACTTTGAGAAATTATTGCTATACTTATGCCCAAAGTTAATTTTATGTCATATTATTTATAACAAGTAAGATACAATCAGATGAAATTTGGAGTTAGAAGGGGCCTTGGCAAGCAGCTAGTTCAACCTCCAGGGTGGAGAGAAACAGGAAGTAAGTCCTGAGAGATTCCGGGACGCCTTCAAGGCCTTGCATCCTAATCGGAAGCAAATTCAGCTCCAGAGACCATGCTCTTAACCATGATGCTAGACCACCCCCTTCCTTATGAAACTCAGTTTTTATTGATTGAAGTTTACGGGTCAATATATGACATTCTGTATTTTGTTAACACGCAAATTTTAAAACAAGTTAAATGAAACCCTACAGATTTTGCATCTTAGGATATATAGCCATGAAATGTAGGATTAACTTTAATTTGTAGGTAGAATGGAAATAATACTTTTGGTACTGAATTCTTTTTTCCTTATTTAAAAAAAAAAGTGTGAGAAATGAAACAATACTGAGGAAAAATCATTGTCCCTTTGGGCTGCCCTCACAGAAATCCCATAAGTAGCTGCAATTAACTCATATTTTAACTACACCAGAACACTGGCTCTTATTTTGGGGGGTAAGGGGAGGCATAGATCACTTCATAGTCTGATAATGGCTATGGATCCTTGTTCCAGAATGATGAATATGCGTTCAAAAATTCTACAAAATAATTTTATAATGTCCGTGACCTTTAGGTTAAGGACGGTCTGCTTTACGAAATCTCTTGAATTTCTTGAACAATTTCTAAGTGTCTGAAGTCTGAGTGTTTCTGGATTAGGTTCTCTTAACATGTAGCTTAATATTATATATTCAGAAAATTTAAGTGCTCTGTTTCATTTCTAAAAACTTCATTACTAGTATTTAGTATTAGTTACACTAATTTTCACAATAACTCTCTGATATGGAAAAAGACATGAGCAAAATCAACTTCCCCAGCTATTCTAATAATGTTCTAAATATTTAGGATTATGCTTTTTAAAGAAAACGAAATCCATTAACACACAGTATCTATGCATAAAACATTCAGTCAGGTAGTAAAATTCATATTGGTCTCAGTCGGAAATGGTTATTCTCTAGACAGCACTTCTGGTGTGCCCAACAAATTAACATTTGAGCAAAATAATTCATATGTGAAACAAATGATTTAAGTATTTTAAAAATAATATAAATGAGTTATTTCTTAAATTCTCTAAATTGTATGTGCACATAGAAAATGGTTGGCTTCTCCATACATCAACTTTAGAAGTAAATATCTCTAAGAGAACGATACTTCTTGTAAAAGTGTGGTTTTAGCTTCGTGTTTCCATCTCTTACCTCCTGATCTTTCTCTGCTTTTCTTTCTAGAGCCTCAAATTCATCCAAATCATTCTTTTCTTTTAATTTCAATTCCATTTCTTCATTTTCTCGTCTTAGTTGTTCATAGTCCAATACTAGATTATCATAGTTGGCACGAAGTGAATTCAGCTCACTTTCTAAATTTTCCTATTGGAAACAAAACCAGAGTTTCAAGTCAGAGAGAATTCAAGTCCTACATTGTTTCCTTAACTAAAATTTGGATTAGTCAAATAGTTTAACTTGAAATCATGTAGTTAACTTAGGTCATTCTCTTCTTCAGTGTCTTTGTAATGGTTTAGCTTGATCTAGGGTAAAATAAAGGGTGTGCATTTTGGTAAACTAGAAGAGAAGACTATTTTGAAAGGAGTATGAAAAAAAAAAAGACATATAAACAAGTGCTCTGCCTGTATCTAACTGGAAAAGTTATCAGGAGCAGGAGGCTGGGGAGGTAGGGTGTATCCTGGGAAGTCTACTTGACCACAGATCCTCACACTCCTTAGTAATAAAGACGATAATCTAATTCTCCACCTGTCTGATGCCTGTTTAACTTCTCAGATAGGTCTGAATTTTGGAAGGGAAACAGAGATATTATTTATTGACCTGTAAGACTCTAATGGCTGCTATGTTTTACCATACTCAAAGAGGTCTGTTTCTGTTTTGTATACTATTATGAGAAAGAGATAAACTGTAAGTTAAAAAAAAGAAACAAAAATTAACACCAGGGATTTTCCAAAAACAACACATTTCTAGAGGATGTTTTAGGGACATAAAAGCACTTTAACTATAATACTCGCCTACTTTTAACTAATATTAAGTTAAGTAATGATAATAATAATTCCCAAGAATCATTGCAATTTTATAAATTCTAAAACTAAAATGAAATTTTCTTAACAAATACATTTATATTTATAAAACTATATGATACTTCTTTGGACATTAGTAGCCTAGAAAGGAAATACGGACTCTACTGAAGTATTCATTATAATATTTCCTAAGGGTTTGATAAAACCACACATAATACATTTATTTTTCAGTGGGATTTGGCAATATTACCCCCTCCCTGCTGTGTCATTCTTCTATTATATGTGTGAGAATTTTGACACCTTAAAAATCAACCCTTTTAAACCCTCAGGGGATTGTCTAAGGAAAAACAGAAACTTAAAAAAAAAAAAAAAAAAGATGCTAAGATCTACTGGGAAAGAACTAGACGAAAAGGTTTACCTATTACCATTCACCTGCATTATGCAATTTTTAGCTTCCGTCTACATGCCAGTTATCAGCTAGGAGTGTAATGAGTAATTAGAACCAAAACTGTTACTGAAACTAAGTCAGAGCTAGTAATGTGCTGCTACAATAATGTAAACACCAACAAAAAGCGAATTTTAAAAAAAGTAAGAGGAGGGGCGCCTGGGTGGCTCAGTCATTAAGCGTCTGCCTTCGGCTCAGGTCATGATCCCAGGGTCCTGGGATCAAACCCCACATTGGGCTCCCTGCTCAGTGGGAAGCCTGCTTCTCCATCTCCCACTCCCCCTGCTTGTGTTCCCTCACCTGCTGTCTCTCTCTCTCTGTCAAACAAATAAATAAAATCTTTAAAAAAAATAAAAAGAGTAAGAGGATAATGTTCTATAAAATATGTTTAAGTTACCTGACTTAGTAGCTTTGTTGCTGGATTCCACTCTGTCTCATTTAATGTATCAAAAGTATTACTGAAAGTATCAGACTCTGAGCAGAAAGCTAGGAGAAAAAGAAATTTATCCATAAATGTGTTTAATAAAGTTTCTTAAAAGGCCAAAGACTAAAAAAAAAAATCTGATCAGAGGTAATTAAGCTCCAATTAGCTAACATGTGCTCACAATACGAATATCAAGAATATATTAACAACAGATATGATCATTTATATTATTATATGAATTAAGATCCCTGGTTAGAATTAGTAATAAAATATTTTATCCTTAATACAATATAGGCAAAAGGGAAAAATTCTGAATTTGAGATTTGATCACTGTAAGTAGATTTTAAAATGCCCTTTAAAAATACTGCTAATGTTGGAAACACTACTTTGAAACATGCTTGTGTAATGCCACCCTTTCAAGATCAAACAAAGTTTAAAGCAGATGTTATATGGATACTAACTGGATAATGATTAGAATAAAACCAACAATAAAAAAGTCTCATGTTTCAACTAAAGTGTATTGTTCTTAAGAGATGTGAAAATAATAGAGAAAGTTCACTTTCTTAAAATCACTAATCTTTATCATTATCTCCATTGTAATCACATCTAAAATACATACATTTTATTAAATGTGTTTATCACATTAACTGAGTTATAAATAAAGTAGTTCTTTACGGGATGCTTTTGTAATTAGAAGCAGCTGAAAAAGCACTCACATTCATCAATTTCTCCCGCTACGGTTATTGCCGCCTTCCGTGTTTTTGTTACATTTGTTGACATATTAAATTCATTTATATAATTTGAGTCCTTCATTTTGTTAATTTTGCCAAGGCACCAAGTGACTCTTCGTTTTCTTTTAGCCTACAGAGGAAGAAATCAAAATTATCTCACAAGATCTGGGCTCAAACATCATAAAACAAGGGGATTAGTTTACAGTTTTTGGAAAACATGGCCTTGGTGGAATTCTTTTTAAGCCTACTTTAATATCCTATCAGTCTAAGGACATCCTGAGAAGACAAACTTTTAAAATCAGTGTTTAACCCCATAAAAAATCTGATGAAACTATTACTTAAAACTCATGTTTTATTTGAAAGTTTCCCTACAAACTTTTCTGGGACTTAATTGAAGGGAATCGGCTGACTCACAACCTCCCACGTAATCCAGCGTTCTCTAGCAGCGGAGCCCTCGCCGCCACACCACAGCTACCAAAAGCACTCTGGGGCGTCCAGCTCTAACTGGGAAAGGACAGACAGAGGGTCTGTTTGAACTTCCTTCAGAGAGTAAATCTCCACACAGCCTTCACAATGCAGTTCTCTCCCAATTCGGTAAAGCTAATGCCTCCCCCAGTGCTCCTAACCTCACTGTTTCTTTCTCCCTGAGTTATGTACTCATCTGTTACCTTTACCAGCAACCTCCTAACAGCTTGATTAATGAATGCTCCAGACTCTTCGCTTGCTTTTGATTTTTTAAAAACAAACTCTTCACTCTTCTCTCTAGCTGCTTCTTTTCGTTTCTCTTTTGTGCTCTTCCTCATCATCCGTCTACACCTTCCTCATCCTTTCAGGAACACCTCTGTCTCCTGTGTTTATCCCACCCAGCTAGCTGTCCTCACCACTCACTCTGGTTTGCTGGTTTCTTCTCCTCTGCTTGTGTTTTTCCGTATTTCACAGCTACCCTTCTTCTCCTGTCCCTCTATGAGGTACAAGTACTATCTCATCTTCCTTGATCCTTCCAACTATCCTATTACTACATCCTTTTTCTAGGTGAGCTGATCTACAAATGATCCTTTTTTCTATCTGAGGTCAGTCCTCTCCACTGTGTTCATGATCTCATTCATCCCTTGGGGTCATCTCAACCCTTTGTAAGATGGCTTTCACTCTTAGCTCAAATTGCTTTGTAAATGAGCTTCTTGTTTCCAAATCCAAAAAATTTTTGTTTAAATTTATCTTAATTAACTTCTCAGCAGAATGTGACACTGCTGATCACTACCTCTCTGAAATATTCTCTTCCCTTAGTGACCACAATTCACCTGGTTTCCTTCTTAACTCTAGAACTAATCCTGGCTCCCTTCGGGATTCTTCTACCTTTATCTAAAAAGTTGTTCTAGGGGTCTGGTCTTTGGTCTTTTCATTCCCAACATGCTCTCAGAACAAACCCATCCATTCCCACGACTTGACTTTGGATCTGCAGCAGCTAATGCCCAAAGTGATATTTCTACCTCCCACCTTTCACCTGATTTTCATATACTTGCATATTCAATTACTGAAACCTTAAACTGGAGTTGTCCCAAATAAAACCCTGAGAGCCGCACTGCTCTTCATTCGGTATTTCTTAACAATGAATACTGCTACCAGCTACCCAGCAATGTTTGCAAGTCATTCTGGATACCTCTCTCCCTCTCCCTGTCCCACACATCTAAATAATCACAAAGTCCTGTTGAGTCTACCTCCCACGTAGCTCTCCAATTTACCCATTTTTCCATTTCCAGAGTCAGAGTCCTGTAGAGCCCCAAACAACCTGATGCACACAAGCAGCCACACCTTTCTGAAATACAGTTGTGATCATGTTACCTACCAGACTTTTCCTTGCCCTTAGGATAATGCAATGTCCGAATCCTTCCTTGTGATTTAAACTGACACTGACACCAAAACATTTTAAGTCCAACGGATACGTTATGTTGTTTTCATTACTCCAAGCTTTTGTACATGTGCATCTCTTCCTGAAATCTTCTTCCCTATACCTTCCATTGGGCTGTTTCCTATTCACCACTCAGTCAACAAAAAGCACTTGGGATGTCTTCCTTATACATAGTATGGTGACTTGAACATGTCTATTAATAATTATCTTAACAGCATGTATTTGCTGTGGATTTGCCCTGTGTAAAATGTAGTGTTGAACACATTCCATGTATTATTTCACCTAATTCTCACAACAACCCTATGAGGTGCAAATCAAGCTATCTCACAGATAAGGAAACTGCAGCAAAGTGGATTTAAGAAATTGCCCAAGGTAAAGAGTTAGGAATCAAAACCAGGCAGTCAAGCTCCAGAGGCCATCCTTTTAATCATGATACCATCATAGCCAAAAAATACCTACTGGATAAAAAGAAAATCCTCAGCTCTGGTAAAAACAATAGTACATACTGGGAGCCAGGACTTTGATCACTGTGTTGGTCTACAGTCCAGATCAATCTTCCTGAGATCAAGATTTGTTTCTTTAAATAGAAAATATTACCTAAACACTTATGGTTCCCAGTCACCTGATCAACTTTATTAGAATTTCTTAAGAAGCATATGGTACATAGATTCCTTGTCAGTATTTCAGACTTCTTGAATTAGGACCTCTACACATGGGATCAGTATTTGTAATGAACCTCTTAGGTTTTGCTGATGTATAGGCAAACACACATAATGTTCTGGGTTTTCTGAATATACTGTATGAAAGGATAAGAAATGCATAACTGTACAATAAACACAAAGGAATACCAATCCCAGTCTCTGTATACCAAGTCTGAGTTGTCATGGTTTAAAGTTTACCTGTAATTCCTGTTGTGATGTGAGAGAAGAAGAGGTCACCAGCATCCGTGTTAAGTTCTGAATTTTCTCAATCTGTACTTTTTGAAGCAAATCTTTTTCTTCCAATAGTTGGGCCAACTGGTCTTTTTCCATTGCCTGGGCCCGAGTCTCTAAAGAAACCTATAGAATATAATATTAAGTTATGTTAATAATAAATGTAGCTAGATTTTAAAACCTTGAAAGTAGCTTAAAAGAACAGAATATTAAATTTGTATGGGGAGGCTCTTGGGTGGCTTAATCAGTTAAGCGTTTGACTCTTGATTTCAGTTCAGGTCATGATCTCAGGGTTTTGAGATCAAGCCCCACATTGGGCTTTATTGAAATGAAATATACCCTACCTACAAAATACTAATACTATGGCAGTTACCATAATCAGTAATTTCTCAAACCTATAATAAAGTAAAATACACATTTCTTCCTGTGTATTGTAGGTGCAATATAGAAGATTATAGAAGGCTGTTATCACAATTCTATTAATTGCCTAATAATATATAAATAATAGGCAGAGAAGTCATAAAAACAGAGACTTGAATACCTACAGTAAAAGACCGATGTTCTCCTAAGACTTTCATTTGATATTTTAGCTCATTTTATTTTATTTTTTAAAATTTTAGATCATTTTTAAAAAGATAACTAAAATACTAGATTTTTACAAAATATGAAACTGTAATGGTTAAAACAAACAAATTACATGACAAGTGATTATGCTACCTTATTAGACTTTATCTTAGGGTCAGAAGAAGAATTCAAGATAATGAGAAAATACAAAAATAAAGTTTTAAGTAACTATACATGGTCTTTCTTTTTAACCTAATTCCCAATGTATTTGTGACAATTTAGAAAGAATGTCTCTACTTGGCTCATTTGAAAATCTCAAATTTTGCCTGTTGGAGATGAAAAACAAAATCTAAAATAATTTCAAGAAACCAAAGTTTTCAGTTTATAGTAAATTAAACTAAAATTTTTATGAGTTGATTTCTCCTTACTTGAAAGCTGTTTTATTTTATTTTATTTTTTTTAATATTTTATTTATTTATTTGACACAGAGAGAGACAGCCAGCAAGAGAGGGAACACAAGCAAGGGGAGTGGGAGAGGAAGAAGAAGGCTCCCAGCGGAGGAGCCTGATGTGGGGCTCGATCCCATAATGCTGGGATCATGCCCGGAGCCGAAGGCAGACGCTTAACGACTGAGCCACCCAGGCGCCCCTTGAAAGCTGTTTTAAATTTAGGTTATAGACCTCAGATATACTGATGAATTAAGAATCTCTGGGCAGGGGCGCCTGGGCAGCGTCTGCCTTCGTTTTAGGGCGTGATCCCGGCGTTATGGGATCGAGCCCCACATCAGGCTCCTCTGATGTGAGCCTGCTTCTTCCTCTCCCACTCCCCATGCTTGTGTTCCCTCTCTCGCTGGCTGTCTCTATCTCATAAATAAATTTTAAAAAATCTTTAAAAAAAAAAAAGAATCTCTGGGCATTTGGGCAGATCTTAGTTCTCAATCTGTCCCTATTCTTTACTGAAATACATGGCTCATACATACCTCCTCTAACTGTTTCTTAAGATCCATTATTTCTTTTCTATATCTTTTCAGGAGAGCTTCATCACTTGATACCTCATTAACATAAGGAGTATTCTTCATATATTTGGCGGTGCTGGCAAACTGGGGAAAAATACAAGAGTGTTAAGTGTTCAATGTAAAAAATTAATTTAATTAATAATATTTAGGTTTCTTACAATTAAGTTTCATAAAGAAAGATCAATACTCTTCCCTGGTGGCTTAATACTTTTGAACACGGACAGTATTCTACGTCCTTGTAACTTACCCCAGCTGCTAGTCTGCAGTAGAGTGAAGGAAGTATCTTGAAGCTGGATGGATGCCAACAGAGAACCTACAAACACTGGCCTACTGGAATCCCAGTCACCCCTCAAAGTCCAGTGCAACTGCCCCCCTCTACTCTGAAGCTTTGCTTCCACTTGAAAGTATCTCTCCTTTCTCTGAACTCTATTTATCAATAGTTACTGAATCCAAGGCAATCTCATTGGAAGACGGGTCTTATCTTCCCTCTAAGACTATGAATTGTGAGGTCAGGGACTGTATTTTTTGTCTTTGTTTCTCTGACACTACGTTGATCTAGTGCTCAATAACTATTTACAACAATATTTCTTACAGTGTGAGTAGCAGCAGGAACTGTAAGTGGGTCCATGAAGGTCACCATTAAAGAACACCAAATCCTTGATTGAGACAGCTGTTCTATTGGCATTTCTCATTTTTTTCTTTCTTTTTTTTTTTTTTAAACAGAAAATGTAAGCCTTAGGCGCAGAGCAAAAGCAAGCAACAATCAGCTAACAGGAGTTCAAGAGTTATTTTGTTATAAACACACACACCTATTTGTTGAAAAGTCATATTAGTTTTTCATTCATGGGAATGAGACAAAGTTTCCCTCTACAATAAGTAGAAAAAGTGAGTTTTTTTTTTAAAGAAAAATAGTATAATAGTGTTGGATGTGGCAAAAATTTGGAGGTAGGATATGAATGATTGAAATTTGGGAAAATAAAGGAATACTATTTAGTAGGCAATATATCAGTTTTATTGCGGCAGGTATGTTATGTCATTAAAAAGAAGATACCTAATTTTAGTGAGTAATTTTTTTCTTATAGATGATTTTCCCCCATATTAAAATCAAAATCAAACTCACCTGTAGAGTAGTAAGGGTTTCATCAAAGGACACTGGAGTAATTGTGCAGATAATACGTGTCTTTGCATTTCCTCCCAAGGAATTCTGGAGAATTCGTGTTAATTTACTATCTCGATAATTTATGAAACCACTTAGTGAGAAAGAGGTTTGGGAAAAAAATAGTAAGAATTTTTATACAACAGAAGTGGTTGGTTTTTAATGCAGAACCTTAAATTAGCTACACTTTAAAAATTCTTTACAGTTACATGAGGCAGATCAAAACTACTAACTAAATCATATTTAAGATAAAAAGTAAATTTAGTAGGTCACAGTCATATGTCTAAGAAGCTAGGCTTGCTCACAGAATCACAAAAGCTACTTAATACAGGGAAGTATTATAATTTTAACCTCATGCATCAATGTACGCATTAATAGGTAAATGTACAATGGAATAAACTTACCCAACTTGTCCATCACTAAGTTTCTTGATCACTTGTCCCAAAATAAATAAACTTCTATTTATATTACAGCCTTCCTTGAGTCGCACACCTGCATTTATTAGGCAAATATGAAAACTGAAGTTGACCTCTGTACTAGATGCTGAACTTATTTATCGGTAAGTTATAAGAGAAATTAGACTTTCTGGTAAGGGTTAGATGATAAAGTCTGTGCCTTGGATTGGATCTGAGCTCCCTTTTAATACCACCAGTAAAAGGAGCTCTCTCCTTATTCCTCGGACCTATTAAGTAAACCAGAAATGTTATCATCTAAGAGAAAGAGCAAAAAGAACAGATGGCTAAGGGGAAAAAAATGAGAGGGAAGAAAAGTTCATTTCCTAAAAGAGCCTGTCTAACTCCTCAGTTCAAATCTGTTTTTTTCCAAACTTCCAAATATAGGCAACTATAGACTTAACAACCAAATTAATTCTTATAGATTCACAACAAACAAAGTTCTAATTTTTCAACTAATATCCTCACATGGCTCATATATTTAAAAAAAAGAGAGAGAGAGAGAAGAAAAGAAAAAAGAAAAGAAAAAAACAAAAACAAAACAGGAGCATGTATTTCTCGTTCACAGGTTGCAGGTTTGGTGGATATAGGCCTAGCTCAGAGGAGCGGTCTCTGTGTCAGGCTGTAGGAAATGAACATAGAAAGGTTTGACATCTTCATGATTTTGAAACTTCCTGTCTAAGTATGCTTTTCCATTTGTTCAAGTATTTGATTATGTCTTTTAGGTCTGTTTTAAAGTTTTCTTTATTTTGGTCTTGGGTAATTTTTGTTGAGTTTCTACCTAGGTATTAGATCTTTTAAGTCATTACTGTAAATGGAGTCTTTTTGTATACTAAATATTCTAACTGGTTGTTGTATTATGAGTTATTAATGTCTGTATATTAATTTTGTACCCCACTGCCTTTCCGAATTTCCTTACTAATTATGAAAATCCGGATGGTTTTCATGGCACTCTCACAAGCTTTACAGCTATGCAATCCTATCATCTGCATAGTTTTAGCTTTGTAACTGATGTTACAGTAGCCCAAAATAGATAATTTGGCAGATACAGAAGCTGTTTTTATTTTTTTTAAATGTTTTTTTATTATATTATGTTAGTCACCATACAGTACATCCCTGGTTTTTGATGTAAAGTTCGATGATTCATTAGTTGTGTATAACACCCAGTGCACCATGCAATACGTGCCCTCCTTACTACCCATCACCAGCGTATCCCATTCCCCCCATCCCCCTCCCCTCTGAAGCCCTCAGTTTGTTTCTCAGAGTCCATAGTCTCTCATGCTTCATTCCCCCTTCTGATTATCCCCCTTTCTTTATCCCTTTCTTCTCCTACCGATCTTCCTAGTTCTTATGTTCCATAGATGAGAAAAACCAGAAGCTGTTTTTAAATGAACTTTGAAAAAAAATTTTTTTTAATTTTTTGAGAGAGAGAGAGAGAACATGAAGGGGGGGAGGAGGGGGGAGGTGGTGGGGTGGTGAGAAAATCTCAAGCAGGCTCCACGCCCAGCGCAAGCCTAACACAGGGCTCAATCTCACAACCATGAGATCATGACCTAAACCGAAATCAAGAGTCGGACACTTAACCGGCTGAGTCACCCAGGTGCCCCCAGAAGCTGCTTTTTATGTTAAAGACTTTCATCACAGAATTATTAGTTTCTAAATGCAAGGTAGCACTTTTTTTTCTTCTGTAAGAGAACAAGATGACATTGAGACCAATACATTTCTGAGTTTCCTTTACCTTCAGCGCCTGTTTGAGCAGCTCTTTCACTGCCTGCAAGATCAACCAGATTCTGTAAGGCAGATGAAAACAAACCTTCAGGAAGGGTAACTTGAACTAATAAAATTCCAACTACTGAAAGAATGATTTTAACACACAGTCTGTTTGCATACCCCATCTGGATGCTTGTCTTTCTTTCCGCTGCTTAGGCTTTCCCCTTTCTGAGTCAGATTGATCTGTATACCTTGTTCCTTTTTTACAATATATCCTCCATAATGCTGTCAGAATATGTTCTCCATTTCTTACACAAAGTTCAAAACCTTACAGGTGAATAGGATTCTTTACAATTTGGCACTTGTGCTGCTCCAGCTTTATTTATTTATTTATTTATTTAATATTTTATTTATTTATGTGACAGAGTGACAGAGAGACAGCCAGTGAGAGAGGGAACACAGCAGGGGGAGTGGGAGAGGAAGAAGCAGGCTCCCAGCGGAGGAGCCTGATGTGGGACTCGATCCCGGAACGCCGGGACCACGCCCTGAGCCGCAGGCAGACGCTTTAACGACTGCGCTACCCAGGCGCCCCACCAGCTTTAAATCTACCCAGTACTCACTCTGAATTCTAGCTGCCCTACTTGCTATGCCCTAAATGCCTCATGTATTTCTATGCTTCTAAGAGCTCTCTTTTGCTATTCCCTTTGTTTAATAAGTTCTACTGTTCTAGTCTGCCTCTATTTCTTATTCAGGACCAAAGACGATTGTTACCTCCTTAGTAAAACTCTGCCACCTTTATTCTTCCTCTCCCACACCTTGAATGAACTGCTCTTTCTATCAATCGTGTACCCAGGGGTCTTTAAAGATACAACTTATTCTTTGGCAGTTACTGTGTTGAGCTAGTCATTTGTGTCTATGACTATAGTGTAGTATCTTTAAAAGCATGGGCCTCTTCATTTCACAAATATTGTTGACAAAAAGTGACTGCTAGTCATGTTCCAGGCAGTGTATTAGGTGCTAGGGATATGGCAGTGAACCAGACAAATAAGTTCTCTGCTCTCATGGAGCTTTTGTTCTACATGGGGCAGGATGGGGAGAGGAGGAAGTTGGTGAGAAGTGAGAAAAAGACAGGTAAGAAACACATCATGGTAGGTGTAATACAGATAATTTAAATAGAGCATTGGAAGAGGAAAGAGGAAGGTACAGAGCAGGTCCTTTGGACCAGGAGGTAGGGAAGCCCTCCTATTAAGCTAGGATCTGGAATGACACAGAAGAGGGGGCCAGCCATGCAAAGATCAAGGGACCATACTTTAGATAGAAAGAATAGCCAGTACACCCAGTCACAAAGCAGAAATGAGCTTGGTGCATTCAAAAAATAGAAAAGGCAGCATGGCAGAGTTGGTGAAGTAGAGATGGGACAATATAAATTGAGAAAAATAGGTAGGGGTCAGACTGTGCAGGGCATTGTAAGGAAGAGTAAGAACTCTGGATTTTCTAAATGTGACAGGAAAGGGTTTAAGCAAGAGAGCGACAGACATATCTTGATTTAACTTTTTGAAGGACTGCCTGTGGCCGCTGGACTGGAGAGGGGCAAGAGTGGCGGCAGGGAGTCCAGTTAGGAGGCTCCTGCAGGAATCTGAGTGAGAGGTGATGGAGGCCTGGGTTAGGGAGGTAGCCGTGGAGACAGCAAGTGGTGGAGGGATGTCTTCTTTACTCCTTTAATCTCAGAGTGGAACTATGCTCAGAACATGATGAAGGCTCAGCAAATATTCTTAATGCATTAAAACAAAGTCAGAGATTTAAATTTTCTCTCTCTGTGGACACTTTCAGGAATGGGCAGTAATTATGTACTCCTGCTTTAATTATGTCCTATCTAGACACTATTTTCTCTAAAATACTCAGAGTCTAATCTTTCTTGTATATTATCTATATTACAGAAGACCTAGATATATAATAAAGGGGCAAAATGGTGAGAAAGGCAGCATGAATTAAGGAAGAAAGACGGGAACAAGTATCGGTGTTCAAAGATACCAAGAGGCCCAATGTATCTATAAGAGAGGAGCTCACGTAGAGTAGAAGGAAGTCAAGTTAGGTTGGTTAAGAGTGGTGAAACAACATAAACAGTACTTAGTAACATTAGAAAAATTAGAAATCTGCAAACAGACTGTAGAAAGGAAGACCAGAGTCTTGGGGCCAGGTCTAGGAGAAAGATACAGCAATTCAAGAGATGAGAACCTAAATGAGTGTGACACCCATGGGAATGCTGAATAAGAAATGCCAATGACTGGACAAAAGGGGAAGGCAGAAAAAGATTAGTCAGAGTTGACTTGGGTCTGACCTAGTGACCAGGATAACACTGGTACTACTGGAAAAGAGGAATATTCACCAGATAGGAAGAAATTAATTTTGTTTTAGACACACTGAAGTTTGAAATAACAGTGGAACACACAGTTATAATCATCTTTACAAAGACACAAATTAGAACTCAGAGACTCTAGATAAAATAAATATTTGACTGTCTTCCACACAGAAATGTTAACAGAATGTCTGAGGGCAAACAGAAGTAAGAAGGCCACAGCACAACGCTCCTATGTTTTTGATGGGAGGGTAGGAAAAAGAAGCCACAAAAGGAATAGAGAAGGAGTAGAGCTGAAAAGAAGCTGGATATTATGAACCGGAAAGATCAAAAGATACTAAATAAGTAAATAAATAAATGCCACCTCCAAAGAGCCAGAAAGTGATTTTTGGGGAAGACTTCTTTCCAAGAAGATACTTAGAGTAAGTGGGAAGGTGAAGGGTTGGACCAGATGGTATCTATAGTCCCTAAATGATAGAGCATCACAGAATATGGAAAAAGTCACCAAATGGATCACTGAATATGTCAAGAGTATTAAAATAAATTATTTTAAGAGAAATGTTAAAACTGTAGTGAAGTTTCACAGACTGGGTTTAGAAAACAAAACAGAAGTCAGGTTTTGTGTTTTTGTTGTTGATAAATCAAAGCAAGACCAGTATACTAAAATCAATTTTATGCTGGTACAGTAAAATACATGAGGCGAACTAGAATTAGATATTTAATCAAGATTCTGATTTTTCAAATCTGAAAGTGAAAAAACATATTATAGATTTATTATTTTTTCCCTGAAGTTCTCAAATCAAATAGAATAATATTGAGTCATATCCTACATGAAGCTAAAAATTTTAGACCATGAAGACAGAGAATATTGGCAAGGAAGAGGAAGGAAGCACAGAAAAAGAGAGAAATGATATAATGCAGCAAGAAGGAAATGGGACGTTTACTTACGTGGAAAAAAGGAATGTTTGCATAATGTATATATTCACTATTCAACAAAGACGTGTTGAATATAAACTATGTATAATGTGTTGAGGCTATAAAGATAAGATATCACTCTTCCCTTCAAGGGATTTATAATCTAAAACACTATGTTTATAATATAAAACATTTTCTTATTATATTTAAGAATATACTTAATGTGATTTACTGTTTAATAGTCCCAGCTGGGTTTTTGTTGATCTCATGAGTCTCAATTCTATTGGCTGAGACAAAATAACAACAACAACAACAAAACCAAACGGCCCCCACCCCCATTCCAAGAACACGCTAACTCTTAAATGCATATCGAAAATCTCCCCCAAGAACTCTGGTTAGGAAAAGTCTTTCCATCTAAATTTTAGGAGACAGCAGCCATAACATAGAGGAAGAAAGACTCTCTGAATTCTTCCTACATTGTAGTTAGCAACCTCATGTTTACAGACGAGACTAGTTAAACTACCAATTCATACATGTTTTTGCCTGTTCGGTTAATAGTTCTTAAGAAACCAAACATCTAGCAGCCAAATTAAATGATGCTTTAGCCCACATGGTACAGTATCATGGTCCATCAATACTCACCAAGTGGGACACTTTGACGGATCCTTCACAATTGGAAGGGTCCCCTTTCTCTCTACTTTCCAAAATCTAGATAGAAAAGAAAACTTGTAAAAAATTAGTGCATTTTTAATTGGAAAGGCCAAACAGAGAGTTACCTACCATTCTAAAAATGGTATGAGAGCGACTGCTTCTTTGATTCATTTTTGTAATTCCATAATGTCTGTTCTCTGTAAAAGGTAAGTCATATTTCAGCTGCGTACATTAAAATCCAAAGAAAAACATTAATTTTTAAGAGTGAAAAGTGTGATTTGAAGCCTAAATACATTTAACTGAATAGCTTTTACAAGTGTTTTGGAGAAATACAGTATAAAGTCTTACTTTCTCCTTTTGTGATCCACTTCAAAGCCATTTCTGATGTATAAACAACTTCTTCTGTGAGATCAGCCACATACACATTCCTCTGAAACAAGTTTTATTATGAGAAGAGTAGAGAAGACGTCACTAAAAAGTGTGCATCTCAAAAAGGTGTTAACTATTATAGAATTCATTTGTGGAAGTTACAAGTGGAAAATGTATGAAAATAAGTAAAAGTAAACCTATGATATGTACATTTTATTTCCTATACCAAAGCATAGAAAATTCTGATAATTCTGTCTTGTTCTTTTTTAAGGCACTTATACCAAAATATTACAGTCGTCAATGTTCAAAAACTATACATATTGCTCATATGCTGTCTTTATAAACACTTAAGAAAAAATAAACCATACAAACAGGAGATAGCTTAAAAAATACCAAAATTAAAGGTAAATGTTCAAGAACAATAATCCCAATAAGCAAGTCTATTTTTAGCTACTTCAGCTCTGTTACTCACATTGAAGTCTTCCCGAATTATTAAAGGCTTCATTTTTTGAGTGTCACAGAGTAAGTCTGTAATGGTTTCATTGTATATCTCCATGTAAGATACACGTAAGAGAAATTCTCTGTCAGGAAACTAGAAGGGAAAAAACATGTGTAAAAACATCTGAGATCATCCATTTATGAAAACCTAGTATTGAATACTTATGTGCTAATATTAAACATTAAAATATTCTGAGAAATTATCTTTGTAAAGCAAACGAGACAAAACCTCACATGGTTTTATGTTGACGACAAACAAAAAAATATAAAAATATGTTTCAGGAATAATGAAAAGTGTATTATCAAATAATTAAACTCAAATAAAACCCTACCAAAAGATGTTCGAATAAGGACATGATATCATTAAAACTATGGACTCTGGGAAACAAACTGAGGGCTTCAGAGGGGAGGGGGTGGGAGAATGGGATAGACCGGTGATGGGTAGTAAGGAGGGCACGTATTGCATGGTGCGCACTGGGTGTTATACACAACTAATGAATCATCGAACTTTAAAAAAAAAATAAATAAAATAAATAAATTTAAAAATTTAAAACAGAAAAAAAATAAAAATAAAAATCATTTAAATAGTAATGAAAAAATAACCCTTAAACCAACTCTTAGTTAGGTTGGTTATTCTGGCCTTTTCTCTACTTGTACTTTTCTCTGCCCCTTGCTAATCGCTGGTAGCTAAACAAAGGCAAGGAGGAGCTGACCATTCTGGTAAGATTTTCCTGTTCCTCGACATCCACTTTTTGGTGTGATTAGTACTGTTCTAGGATTCAAGGGAAAGAATGAAAGAACTTTAAGCTCTACAAAGTAAGTTTGTGGGAAAAAAGTGAATCTATGGTATGCCTTTTCTACCCATGGCTAATGAACAGATAACCATAAACCTACTTCCTTTCATCATTACAAGCGACTATTACTACCTTTACCTGTATGTACCAGAAATTTAGCTAAGGTATTTACCTTTTTAATTTTTTGGAAAATGTCATGAATTGCCCTGGGTATTACTCCCAAATAATCCTCTGAACCCATCATGGTATATGTTTTTCCTGAAGCGGTCTGTCCATAGGCAAATATGGTACCTGTAAAAACAAAACACATGCAAAGATTAAAAATGAATCAATAGGGTATAAAACTATCAATACTTGAATAGAG
This sequence comes from Ursus americanus, assembly GCF_024610735.1. Lineage (NCBI taxonomy): Eukaryota > Metazoa > Chordata > Mammalia > Carnivora > Ursidae > Ursus > Ursus americanus. Next base: position 1,853,379 of record NC_142134.1, on the reverse strand, counting down.
AACCAATACTAAGATATTTCTACATGAATACAAACCATTGTAGCCTTGTATGGCAGAATCTATGATTGGTACAGCTATTTCTTCATACACATTTTTAGTAGTTTCATTACTGTGAAAGACACGATCTAAAAAAAAAAACACAACACACACACACACATACACATAGAGGTTAAATCAACAAATCAACTTTGTTTTCTTTCTTAGTAGTTGTCCAAAAAAATAAAATTGTCAGGATATGGTAAGATAAAATATTTAGGACACAATATTCTCTTCAACTTATTGGTCCTTCGAAAATATACTTCTCTATGAGGTGAGATGTGTTGGTCCTCACAAAGAAAAAATACAAGTCAGACTTCTCAGCTATCCTATGTGCTTTTAAGAGGCAGTAGGGCATAGTGGCTTAATTCAGGGGTATAGAATCAGACTGCAAACCTGGTTCCACCGCTTATAAGCTGTGTGACTTTGGGCAAGGTGGTTGATGTCTCTGTGACTCATTTACCTAACCTGTAAAATGGATACGTATTCTCTTCCTCATAGAATTATTATGAACATATCATTAATACTTAGGAAATGTGAACTATTACTATGCTTTGAGAAATTTTAAAGTTTATAACATATTTGACAAGAAGGCCTGGCTCAATCTAAACTAAGAAATGCACACATATGGAAGAAAAGACTCGAACAAAGCTGAAAGGTTACAGGGAATGACTAGTTGGCTGGCTGCTAAAGGAGGCTGGGTTTACAGTAGCATTTGTGCTGATGAGTTCACTAGTCTAGGATGTGGTTCTCTGCTTTTGTTAGCATAATTAGCACATTAAAAATGGACAACTCTTTCAATGGTGGCCTCATATTAAAATCTCACAAGAAATGGATTTGTAAATCAGAAAGGAAATGTATCCACCTGCAACGAGTAATTCAGTGGTCAGACTGCTTGCATTCTGACCACACATCTGCCCTGTTGGCAGAACTAAATGGAAAACCAAAGTGCCATCTGAAGGCTGCTTAGGGATTATGATTGCAGAGCAAGGAGAGATGGTACGATGATTAAAATCTTAATGACATTTGCTTTAGATGGGTGGATAAGTCCAAATCCTCTGTGGGTGTGCATGGCTACTGAGAACCTATGTAGATCATGTGTCTGAATGCTTGTGTATCCCTCACTCTAGGCTTTAAAATCTCTGGGATATATTGTTTTACCTTTCTAAAAATTATGCTAATGCTCTAAAACAGTCCTTTACCAGAAATTGTTTTCTCTTCTATAGATCTTTGCTCCAAAACCTTTTATGATGGCTTTCTAGTTTAATGCTAGTTCAACAACCTAACCATTCTTACTCCTGAAGTTGTTGGGAGGACCTCACTGATGTTCTGAGGTGCTAAGTGGCAGCATGCTACTGTGGCTGGATTTGGAGTCTGACTCTTCCATTTGCTGGCTGTGTGACTCCAGGCCCGTTTCAGTTCCTCACTAGAAGATACCTACCATATAAGCTTGTTAGGGGGATCAATGAACTGATCTGTATGACATGCTTAGAACTGTGTCTGGCACATTGTCAGCAGTATGTCCATATTAAATCAATACACAAATCAGTCTAGTCAACCTTCAGGGTCTCCATGTTCCTCTGTGCTAGTGAGCTCTCACTCATCCTGCAGGTCCCAGTGTCAGTAAAACCCTTTTAGACACCTAGACTAGTTAGATCCGCTATAAACTCTCACAAAGTTTATGTCAACACAAGTGTAATTACTCGTTTAAAGCCTCTCTCAACATATAAGTTCCACAAAACCTGGGGTTGGTATCTGCTGTATTCCAGCAGACACAGAAGGAACATCTTTAGTATTTATTCTTTAAAGAATTTTCTTAAAAATAATTGTGAAGGAGGGGAGTTAAGATGGCGGAGGAGTAGGGGACCCCTTTTTCAGCTGGTCCCCTGAGTCGAGCTGGATAGGTAACAGACCAGCCTGAACATCCACAGAATCAGCCTGAGACGCAGGAAGACACATCTGGATCTCTACGAATGAACATCTTCAGCGCAGAGTATTGAGGTACGAAGCGGGGAGCCGTGAAACCGCGCACAGATATTGGAAGATAAACGGAAAGGGGAGGGAGCCGCCGCATTTGGGCTCCAGGAAGCGGTAGCCACCTGCATGGGGTAGCAGACGGACTTGCTGCACCCCACTGAGACCGTGAGCCGGGGAACACGGGCCACCAGACTGAAACGGAACTCCGGTGCGCTCACTGGAACCAGACGGAGACCGGGAGCTCTGGGAGTACAGGAAGGCTGGTGACTGGCGGTGTTAGAAACACAAAGGACAGAGACGCACCGGCCCTGGAAGTGAGGGCTGGGACGCCGGGTGTGGGGCGCACATCCTGGGAAGCTGCAGGGTTGAGCAGCACCAACAGAATCAGAGTTAAAGTGGCCAGAACATCAGTGGAGAATGATCCGCGATCCCTCTGTTCTGAGACAGAGGCTGAGATTCCGCCACTGCTGCTCTGTCTCTCAGAAGAGGCACAGCAAACCCGCCAGGGAGGGCCGCCAGAGAACAAAAGCCTGGAAATACCGGCTCACAGGGTGCCCATCCCCATCCCCCCTCGCAGGGGACACTGAGACTCTATCCAAACAGGGTTGCCTGAGTTATCTGCGCGGCAGGACCCTCCACCAGAAGGCAGGCTGAAAAATCAAGAAGCCCACATCTCTAAGGTCCCTATAAAACAAGGGTGCACAGCCTGGGTCCCGGTCAATAATTTGGGCTCTGGACAACCCCACAAACTCTCCTTATCAGAATGACGAGAAGGGGAAACCACCCCCAGCAATGAAAAGATGATGAGTCTGTGGCCTCTGCCACAGAACTAATGGATATGGATATAACCAAATTATCAGAAATGGAATTCAGAGTAACAATGGTCAAGAGATGTGCAGACTTGAAAAAAGTATTAACGAAAATGTTAATGAGAATATAGAATCTCTAAGGGCGGAAATGAGAGCAAATCTGGAAGAAATTAAAAATTCTATGAGCCAAATGCAGTCAAAACTAGAGGCTCTGACGGCCAGGGTGACTGAGGCAGAAGAGCGTATCAGCGAATTGGAGGATGGGTTAGTAGAAGAAGAAGCTAAAATAGAATCTGGACTTAGAAAAATCCACGCGCAAGAATGTAGGTTACGGGAGATTACTGACTCAATGAAACGTTCCAATGTCAGAATCATCCGCATCCCCAAGGGGGTGGAGAAAAACAGAGGTCTAGAAGAGATATTTGGACAAATTGTAGCTGAAAACTTCCCTAATCTAGCGAGGGAAACAAACATTCGTGTCCAGGAGGCAGAGAGGACCCCTCCCAAGCTCAACCACAACAAACCTACGCCACGTCACGTCATAGTGCATTTTGCAAATATTAGATCCAAGGACACAGTACTGAAAGCGGCCAGGGCAAAGAAATTTCTCACGTACCGAGGCAAAGGTATCAGAATTACGTCAGACCTGTCTACACAGACCTGGAATGAGAGAACGGGTTGGGGGGGCATTTTTAAAGCTCTTTCAGAGAAAAACATGCAGCCAAGGATCCTTTATCCAGCAAGGCTGTCATTCAGAATTGATGGAGAAATAAAGATCTTCCAGAATCGCCAGTCACTAACCATTTTCATAACCACAAAACCAGCCCTACAGGAGATATTAAGGGGGGTTCTAGAAAAGTAAAAAGGCCCCAACAGTGATACAGAACAGAAAGTCACAAGCTATAGAAACAAGACTTTACTGGAAACATGGCATCATTAAAATCATGTCCCTCAATAATCAGTCTCCATGTGAATGGCCTAAATGCTCCCATAAAACGCCACAGGGTTGCAGATTGGATAATAAGACATGACCCATCCATTTGCTGTCTACAAGAGACTCATTTTGAACCTAAAGATACATTCAGACTGAAAGTAAAGGGATGGAATATCATCTTTCACGCCAATGAACCTCAAAAGAAAGCTGGGGTAGCAATTCTCATATCAGACAGATTGGATTTTAAACTAAAGACTATAGTTAGAGACACAGAAGGGCACTATATTATTCTTAAAGGATGTATCCAACAAGTGGATATGACAATTATAAATATATATGCCCCCAACAGGGGAGCAGCAAGATACACAAGCCGACTCTAAACCAGAATAAAGACATATAGATAAAAATACGTTAATAGTAGGGGACCTCAACACTCCACTATCAGAAATAGACAGAACACCCATGCAAAAAATCCACAAAGAAACAAGGGCTTTGAATGCCATACTCGACGAGCTGGACCTCATAGGTATATATAGAACACTACACCCCAAAACCAAAGAATACTCATTCTATTCTAATGCCCATGGAACATTCTCAAGAATAGACCATGTTCTGGGACACAAAACAGGTCTCAACCGATACCAAAAGACTGAAATTATTCCCAGCATATTCTCAGACCACAATGCTCTGAAATTGGAACTCAACCACAAGGAAAAAATTGGAAGAAACTCAAACACTTGGAGACTAAGAACCATCCTGCTCAGGAATGACTCGATAAACCAGGAAATCAAAAACCAGTTTAAACAATTTATGGAGACCAACGAGAATGAAAACACAACGGTCCAAAACCTATGGGATACTGCAAAGGCAGTCCTAAGGGGGAAATACATAGCCATCCAAGCCTCACTCAAAAGAATAGAAAAATCTAAAATGCAGTTTTTATAGTCTCACCTCAAGAAGCTGGAACAGCAACAGAGGGACAGGCCTAATCTACGCACAAGGAAGCAGTTGACCAAGATTAGAGCAGAAATCAATGAATGAGAAACCAGGAGTACAGTAGAGCAGATCAACAGAACTAGAAGCTGGTTCTTTGAGAGAATCAATAAAATTGACAGACCAGTGGCAAGACTTATCCAAAAGAATAAAGGACCCAAATTAATAAAATTATGAATGAAAAAGGAGAAGTCACAACCAACACCAATGAAATTGGAAGGATTATTAGACACTTTTATCAACAGCTTTATGCCAATAAATTAAGCAATCTGGAAGAGATGGAGGCCTTCCTGGAAACCTATAAACTACCAAGACTGAAACAGGAAGAAAGTGATTTTTTAAACAGGCCAATTAATTATGAAGAGATTGAGTCAGTGATAAACAACCTTCCAAAAAACAAAACGCCAGGCCCGGACGGTTTTCCTGGGGAATTCTACCAAACATTCAAAGAAGAAATAATGCCTATTCTCCTAAAGCTATTTCAAAAAATAGAAACAGAAGGAAAGCTACCAAACTCATTCTATGAGGCCAATATTACCTTGATCCCCAAACCAGGCAAAGACCCCATCAAAAAGGAGAATTACAGACCAATTTCCCTAACGAATATAGACACCAAAATCCTCAACAAGATCCTGGCTAATAGAATCCAACAGTACATTAAAAGGATTATCCATCATGACCAAGTGGGATTCATCCCTGGGATGCAAGCGTGGTTCAACATTCGCAAATCGATCAGTGTCTTCGATTTTATACAGAAAGAAAAATTCAAAAATCATATGATTCTCTCAATAGATGCAGAAAAAGCATTTGACAAAATACAGCATCCTTTCCTGATTAAAACCCTTCAGAGTGTAGGGATAGAGGGTACATTCCTCAATCTCATAAAAACCATCTAAGAAAAGCCTACAGCAAATATCATTCTCAATGGGAATAAGCTGGAAGCCTTTCCCTTAAGATCAGGAACACGACAAGGATGCCCACTCTCGCCACTATTATTCAACATAGTACTAGAAGTCCTTGCAACAGCAATCAGACAACAAAAAGGGATCAAACGTATCCAAATTGGCAAATAAGAAGTCAAACTATCTCTCTTCGCAGATTACATGATATTCTGTAGGGAAAACCAAAAGAATCCACTCCCAAACTATTAGAAGTTATAGAGCAATTCAGTAATGTGGCGGGATACAAAATCAATGCTCAGAAATCAGTTGCATTTCTATACACGAATAATGAGACTGAAGAAAGGGAAATTAGGGAATCCATCCCATTGACAATAGCACCAAAAACCATACGTTACCTTGGAATTAACTTAACCAGACACGTAAAGGATCTATATTCTAGAAACTATAAATCACTCTTGAAAGACATTGAAGAAGACACAAAAAGATGGAAAAATATTCCATGCTCATGGATCGGAAGAATTAACACAGTTAAAATGTCCATGCTACCCAGAACAATCTACACTTTCAATGCTATCCCGATCAAAATACGGAGGACATTTTTCAAAGACTTGGAGCAAATATCCTTAAATTTGTATGGAACCAGAAAAGGCCCCGAATCGCCAAGGAACTGTTGAAAAGGAAAAGCAAAGCTGGGGGCATCACAATGCCGGATTTCGAGCTGTACTACAAAGCTGTGATCACAAAGACAGCATGGTACTGGCACAAAAACAGACACATAGACCAATGGAACAGAATAGAGAATCCAGAAATGGACCCTCGGCTCTTTGGGCAACTAATCTTTGATAAAGCAGGAAAAAACATCCCGTGGAAAAAAGACAGTCTCTTCAATAAATGGTGCTGGGAAAATTGGACAGCTACATGCAAAAGAATGAAACTTGACCACTCTCTCACACCATACACAGAGATAAACTCCAAATGGACGAAAGACCTCGATGTGAGGCAGGAATCCATCAAAATCCTAGAGGAGAACATAGGCAGCAACCTCTACGACATCGGCCAAAGCAACTTTTTTCATGACACATCTCCAAAGGCAAGAGAAACAAAAGATAAAAAGAACTTGTGGGACTTCATCAAGATAAAAGCCTTCTGCACAGCCAAGGAAACAGCCAAAAAAACTAAGAGGCAGCCCACGGAATGGGAGAATATATTTGCAAATGATGCTACAGATAAAAGACTGGTATCCAAGATCTACAAAGAACTTCTCAAACTTAATACGTGCGAAACAAAGAAACAAATAAAAAAAATGGGCAGAAGATATGAACAGACACTTTTCCAATGATGACATACAAAAGGCTAACAGACACATGAAAAAATGTTCAAAATCACCAGCCACCAGGGAAATTCAAATCAAAACCACACTAAGATACCACCTTACGCCAGTTAGAATGGCAAAAATTGACAAGGCAAGAAACAACAATTGTTGGAGAGGATGTGGAGAAACGGGATCCCTCCTACATTGTTGGTGGGAATGCAAGTTGGTACAGACACTTTGGAAAACAGTGTGGAGGTCCCTTAAAAAGTTAAAAATTGAGCTACCCTATACCCAGCCATTGCACTACTGGGTATTTACCCCAAAGATACAGACGTAGTAAAGAGAAGGGCCATATGCACCCCAATGTTCATAGCAGCATTGTCCACAATAGCTAAATCGTGGAAAGAGCCGAGATGCCCTTCAACTGATGACTGGATTAAGAAGTTGTGGTCCATATATACAATGGAATATTACCCAGCTATCAGAAAGAACGAGTTCTCAACATTTGCTGCAACATGGACGGCACTGGAGGAGATAATGCTAAGTGAAATAAGTCAAGCAGAGAAAGACAATTATCATATGATTTCTCTCATCTATGGAACATAAGAACTAGGAAGATCGGTAGGGGAAGAAAGGGATAAAGAAAGGGGGGGTAATCAGAAGGGGGAATGAAGCATGAGAGATTATAGACTCTGAGAAACAAACTGAGAGCTTCAGAGGGGAGGGGGGTGGGGGAATGGGATAGACTGGTGATGGGTAGTAAGGAGGGCACGTATTGCATGGTGCACTGGATGTTATACACAACTAATGAATCATCGAACTTTACATCAGAAACCAGGGATGTACTGTATGGTGACTAACCTAATATAATAAAAAAAAAAAATAATAATAATAATAATTGTGGAAAATATATACTAAACTGAAAGATCTTAAAGATGACTTGACATTAAGCAACATATTTTAGGCTTATGGGGTTTTAGGGCACAAATAAACTAATGAATAAGAGGAAGAAGTGTTAATTTACCATAAGGCACTATGACAATAACTTCATTTTATTTATTATTTATTTTTTTTAAAAATATTTTATTATTTATTTGAGAGAGGGAGAAGCCAACTCCCTGCTGAGCAGGGATCGCAATGTGGGGTTTGATCCTGGAATTCCGGGATCATGACCTGAGCTGAAGGCAGACAGTTAACTGACTGAGACACCCATGCGCCCTTTTAACTTCATTTTAAACTTCAATTTATTATCTTACTTATCATACATGATGGATGGACAATTTTTTAAAGTTTCCACTGAAGCAGTTTATAGAAGGCTTAGTCTGATCTTTAATGACAAATTCAGTATTATCGATAAGCCTTTTATACTCCTAATAGGACAAGAATAACAGATTAACTTTTGATGCTGTTATAAACCTACCAAAATGGAAGGATTTAATGCCATCAACTTGATAAATGGCATTATTGTCAGTTTTCCAGTAAACTTGGGTATCTCCTCCAAAAGCTTCCTCTCTGAAAGAATAAAAACACTGCATTTTAGTATAACTGGTCATAGAAGTCATGTTACATGAGAGATAAAAGATTCCATCTTCTGAAGAATATTTTAAAAGACGGTATTAACTTATACTATATATAAGAGGAATATGGAAAATTTGCCTTTAAGGGGTCAACACTTAAAGTCGGGGTCAGTGACCTCCTGCCTTCTCATGGGATTTTCCCTGTGAAGTTCTTCATTTCCACCCTCCTACCCAGTACTGGTTGCTGAAAAGATACATTCAAAATGCAACTCTGATTACGTCCCTCTTGCTCGAAACTTTAAAAAACATCTGAAATGGTTCTTAATATGGCACACTAGACCTGGATTATGTTTATTCTTCTTTTCAACGTTATCTTTCTCTAAATTCTGATATATACCTAACTCCATACAGCTACCTGAAGGTCCCTTTCAAAACAAGAAATGCAGCTCCTCTGTGTCTGCAAAACCCAGACTTACCTTTCCATTAAGTAATTTAACTATTCTTCCATTCATGAAAACTGTCAGGAGTTTCCTGATACCAGCCCTGTCCCTGGTGTCGTCTTAGAGGGGTTAAAGACTCCTCTAGCAAACACTCTCCACCTATCATAACACTTGTTACCATGTATTTTAATGGTTTCTTTATGTAACTGTGTTCTAATGCATTACATAATGAGCCCTCTAAAAAAGGAAATTCCTCATTTTGATATTGTCATTTATTAAACACCTGGTAATATTTAATAAATATTTCTCAAACACAAAATACATTAGTATTCTGGAGTGAGGGCCAGAAACTAGAGAAACAAAGACTTTCATTTCTTCCCCTTCCACCTTTTCTCTATAGCATTTATTACTCTCCTAACATTATGTCAACTTAATATTCTATAGTTTTTACTTTATTTCCTGTCTGCCCTCCTAGAATGTGGATCCACAGGGGCAACGATGGTGTAGTGTCTGTTTAGTAGTGTATACTGTACTAAAAAAAAAAAAAAATCAGGATTGATAAATATCAACCATTCAACGTTCTGAATGTTGAATTCAGTCATTGAAGTCTTGATTGCCTAGAAATACAATGCAGTAAGACAGACTAGTCCTTGCTCTCAAGGACTATACAGTGAAGAGGGAGAGACAGTTAAGTCTAAAATGACCGACTGTGATGAATGCCCGTAAGAAATACCCAATAGGACTTCCTTTAAGGAGCGGGGTGGGATGGGGTGGGGAGGATCAGATGGAGAAAGGCAGCGCAGCACCGGCGTCAAGGTCTTTAACGTTGGCCAGAGTGAGTTATACGTTTAGGAGACTCCTGCAGCTGAAAAGTGTCTTCTAGATCCTCCGACCCTACTCTGTCACTTACAGATAGGGACTCAAAGCCGGTAAGGGACCGAGATACCACGCAGAGGAACCGGAAGGAGCGGCGAGGGCTCTTCGGCTCAGGCCCGCACCGGAGGCCCCAGCGGGGTCCTGGTCTCGGTCTGGCCTACCTACCTGTTGTTGAGCGGTCGGACCCTCACGCAGACCGCGACAGCCCCTTCCTCCGCCATCCTGCCGGGCTAGACCTCAGAGAACCGGCGCAGACGCCCTACCTCCTCCGCTTCAGAGAGCACGGACCGCCCCGCCTTTAAGTTTAAAATTTCCCAAACGCCGCGTCTGATTGAGCCGCGGCCTCGTGACGTCACGGATTGTTCCACTGCGCCCAGCGCGGGGGGCGCGAGGCCGGCGGCGCGTCCACGGATGAAGGGTGGGGGGGGTTAAAGGGTGTGGAGGACCGCCGGGCAGAGAGGCGGAGAGAGCGGTGACGGGAAGCGGGCGGAGCGCGGCAGTTCTGGCTGGAGCCGAAACAGCTGTTAGCCGCAAACAGCCGCTGAACTGCAGGCGGGCGTTTACAGCCTCCGGCCGCCACCTCACCCTAAAAGAGTGTGCAATCTGTAGGAAAAATAAGGCAGAGAAATTTTTTTTCACCAGCAAGAGTTAAGACCTTTAAAGAATCCACTAACTTTTTTTTTTTAATTAAAAACACCTCTAACGACAAGAACTGAAAGTCACTGCACTGCCCAGAAACGTAAGAATCTTGTGCTCCTTAGAAACTGCGTTTTATGTTCTTTTTCTTTCAACTCCTGTTTCCATTGGCTGTGAGCTCCTAGGAGGTTGTTTTAGAAAAAGAGTTATTGAAGTCGGGAAACACTCTGAGTAATGAGGTGAACTTTTATTAGCAAAAGTGGGAAAATAATTCTTTCCTAGAAATAGTGCTGTTTTGTTTTGTTTTTAAATATGTATCATGGTAAAGCGTTAACATTTTCTTTAGGAGGGATTTCATTCCCTTTCTTAGTTGGTTTAAGGAGCTTCAGGAATGATTCCCTTTCCCTCACCAAAAATATGACCTGCAGTTACTAACAATTTTATATCATTTAGAAGAATAGAAAAGTCTGGTGATTTAATAAAACTATTTTGGAAGATAATTTAGCAATATCAATAAAAAAACTGAAGGCACTTGTGCCTTTTATGCAGGTAATTCTGCTTTTAAGAATTTATTTATACATGTATTTGAAGGACTGTGCAAGGATATATGTATATGGGTTGCAGCATTGTTTACAATAGCAAATGGCTGAAAACATATTAAATGCTGATAAATAATAGATATGATACTAGTTAAATAGATGGCATTTGATCAATACAATGAAATGCTATGTAGCCAGTACAAAGAATGGTACAGTTCTTAATGTGAACTTCGGAAAGCCATTCGGGGTGTTTCATTAACTGAAAGAAAACGAATGTGTGGAACTGTGTGCACAGTATGATCCTACTTGATATTTCAAAGGATATTTATATGTCTGGATATGCATACATAATTTCTGGAAAGACATACAGAATATACCTGATTTCCTTGGAAAGGGATGACTGAATTGGATTAATAGATCTACCTTCCATTGTATAATATATTTTATAGTTATTAATATTTTAACCATGCAAATATTAAGTAGTTTTGTTCAACTTGAAGAAACTAGTTAATAGAAAAAAACAGTAAATAAAAATGAGTCTGATCATTCAAGATTTGTTTGTTTAACCAGCTGTGAGCTAGTCTAGACTGTTCTTTTTTTTTTTTTTGTGGCTGCCCTGTGATGATACTTGCCTATACCTAGTAAGATAAGACAGAGTTAAGAAAAGTATATTTTAACTGATTTTTTAAAAAATGGTGGTGATTTTTAAAATATGGTGCACATATTTAGCTGAAGGGAAGGAGCCTGTAAAGAGGAAGAAGGGACATGCAATTAATGAGAGAAGATCTCTGACAACATGAAGGGGATTGGTTCAAGAGTACAGAGGATTTGCCTTGAATAGTTGTGCTTGTGATTGTTGCCATGCTAGTCTTTGTTGTCATCATCGGATTAGCTAACATTTATTGAGATTTACTATGTGCCAGGTGCTCTGTTGTGTGCTCTACATGCATTTTTTCATTTAATTTTCCAAATACATTCATCAGGAAATACTCATTGAACACCCACCGTGTACCAAATGTAGCTATTATTCTCTTAGGGAAGATGGATAATGCCCTATATATACAGGGTAATGAGTCTTGAGAAGAAAAGTTAACAGCAGATCAGGGGAGAGAGAATGAGAAGGTGGGGGTGAATTGGGGGTGCTAGTTTCTCATGAAACACATTTGTGGGAAGAAGCAGACAATAACATGTAAGTAAAATAACTTTTGTTAAGAGGAGGCACCACTTTAGATGGGATGCTGAGAAAGGCCTGGGGAGGGGACTTCTGAGGTGAGACCTATGTGATAAGGATTAGCCATAGTTGGGAGGGTAGGGTATCTCTTTTACCTGTCCCAGACAGAGTGTCCAAGTCAGAGAACCCAAGGCTTGTATGAGTTTGTCTTGTACATGTCTGAGGCATGGAAATAAGGCCCCTGCGGCTGAAACATTTTGGGCAATGGAGAGAGGTAGGTGAGGGCCAGGTCCTGTGGGGCCTTGGGGACTGTGACAAAATGTTTGACTGTTATTCCAATGGTGAGGGAAAGTTGATGGAAGGTTTCAAGCAAGGGGGTAGAAAGGGATTCACTAATTTATTGAAAGAAGATTTTCTTTTCTATTTCATTATGAAAATAGAAGCAGCTAGAAGAAACTTCACACTGATTCCTGCCAACCTGGTTACCCACCTACTTGTCTGTGCCCATTTACCTCATCTTCCTAATTGTAACTAGGTGAACAACTGTCTGTCTTCCACTCTGAAAATTTTCTCCATGTTTGCATTGGATCCTGCTCCTTCCTGCTTAATGTCTCTCTGTCTGATGTCATCATTTCCCTTCTCTAATAGACTTGTCTTTAGCAAGCATATGCCTTAATTTCTTCCATCTTGGATATCTACTAGATATTGCAAACTTAAAATGTCTAATACCAAATTCGTGATTCTCCCCTCAAAACCTACTGGATCTGCAGTTTCCCACATCTCAGTTGATGGCACATCCACCCTTGTAGTTACCCAGACCACAAACTACTTCATTTCTCTCAAAGTCAATAGAAAAAAGTTTCTCAAAGTTAATAGAAAAAAAAAAGTAAATAAAAATGAGTCTGATCATTCAAGATTTGTTTGTTTAACCAGCTGTGAGCTAGTATAGATGATGATGATTCTTCTTCTTCTTCTTCTTCTTCTTCTTCTTCTTCTTCTCCTTCTTCTTCTTCTTCTTCTTTTGCGTGGCTACCCTGTGATGATACTCGGCTATACCTAGTGAGATAAGACAGAGTTAAGAAAAGTATATTTTAACTGATTTAAAAAAAAAATCAGTTCATTGTACCTGAAAATTCTGTTGGTGCTACCTTGAGAATATTCTAGAATATGACCATTTATCACAACTTCTGCTACCTATGTGGTCCAAAATACCCTTATTTCTCACCAAACTTATCTCCATGTTTCTGCCTTTGCCCATCCCCACTACCAGTCTATTTGGAACACAACAATTTGAGTGAGCCTTTACAAGTTTAAGTTAGGTCATATTAATTCTCCCTTAAGACCCCCAGTGCCACCCCAACCCTGATTTTTCTCAGAATAAGACCCGTAGTCTCAGCTGTTTCCCTGACATGATATTGTCCCTTGTTATCTCTCTGGACTTACCTTCTACCACTCTCTTGTTTTGCTGTCTCCACTATAGTCACAATGGTCTCTTGACAGTTTCTTAAATACTGGACGGGCGCCCTCTGAAGGTCCGTGCGCTGGCTGTTCTCTGCCTGGTAGGCCCTTAACCAGATATCTATGTTTTTCCTTCCTCCGTTTAAATCTGGTATCTGCTCAGATGTTACCTTCTCAAGGTCTCTATAAAATAACAACTCTCTTGTCTGTGACTTCTCTTTCTTTACTCTTCTTTTAAAAGATGACAGAACTTTCAGAAATGATATGTATGTATCAATTTATGTACATATTATTTGTCTCCTTCCACTAGGGTCTCAGCTCTAGTGGGAGCAACTAAGTTAGCAACCCTTTTTTGTTTATACTTTACTCCCTGCACCTAGAAGGAGACTTGGAGTCTAGTAAATATTCAATTACAAAACTGCTTATTCAGTCACTTCATAAGTACTTATTAGCATAATTTCTGGAAAGCTGCACAGATGACAACTAATCTTTGGAGGGGAGGAGTGTGTTAGAAAATAGACCTTTCATTGTATACTGTTTCATAATCATCAATATCTTAATTAATAAATATTAATTATTTCCACTTTAAGAAATTAGTTAGTAGATATAAACTATATGTAAAATAGTCTGCTCATCCAGGATTGGTTTTGGTTAACTAGTATAGACTACTTTAAATTGTGAAGATGCTAGGCTGTATCTACTAAGATAAAACACAGTGAAGGAAGCTATGTTTCATTTGAGTGGTCAGGGCAGGCAAAGAGATTTGTAAAAAGATAAACAGGCATGTTAAAAATTTTAAGGGTTTATTTGAGCAAAAATTGATTCAAATTGGGCAGCATCCAGTCTAACAGGTAGAAAGGAGCCCTGAGGAGCTGTACAAAATGACACTTTAATAGGCAAAAGGGAACTGGAATAAGGAAGTCATACTAGGCAAGAAAAGCAGATTAGTTGTTGAAAAGTTACTTTCCTTTAAGGAATGTTAGGGGTTTACCGGGAAGATTACCTAACTAGTACAGATAAGGTGATTCCTGATTGATTGGTTTCAGATTCCATATCTGGGAGAGCTGCAACAATAATTAAGTCTCAGTTTGGTGATATGAGGCTTGGCATAAATGACTTTATTTTGGGCCTGTTTTTTGTTTGTTTGTTTTTAACAGATTGAACAGCTTGTCTGCAGTTACAGAATTTCTGGAGAGAGTGGCTTAAGATTTGGATGCATATCCTTTCTCTAAAAGGTACTTAAAACATTTATTGATTAATTTTTTTTCTTACCTGAAAGATTAATACATGCGTGTGATGAAAACATTTAAGTAGTACATGAAGAATCACAGTGAAAAATAAACCTTCTTGACACATCTGATCCCCAGGGTGCCATTGTCATCCCAAAGGCAATTTTGCCATTTCCTAGAGTGTTATCCTCAAATTAATCTATGGTTGTGCACATATATTTCTTTTCCTATATTGTGTATCTTTTTACAAAAATACCTGCTGTACATGCTGTGGTGCATTTTGCTTAAAATGTGACCTTTACATAAATATTTTCATTCAGTTTTAGAAGGTAAAGTGAATTTTTGAGGCATGTTAATTGCACATACTCCCATGTTGATGTTTAAATTACTGTTTTTCCCTCCAAACTGTGTTTATTTCTGCTGAAGCTGCAGAGGGCACTGTACACCTTCCAAAACCACGGCATAACCTTGAAGAGTGTTTTGCAGTTCTTGAATGTGGCACACATTTTAGGATGCAGAGGAGCTCCTGGTATTAGAAATATGCATCAATTCAAATTATTCTCCTGTCTGCACTTATTTTATGCATTTCATATAAAATTGATTACAATATATATTTATATCATACCATTACCATCATACTTTTTCTTTAGTAGATACAATGTTTAATTTTCAAAGCACAAGTCTTACCTTTAATTTTGCTATAACTATTTGTTTTATTTCTTTATTTTTTAATTTTTAAAAAATTTTTTAATTTATTTGTCAGAGAGAGAGGGAGGGAGTGAGCGTGTACACAAGCAGGGGGAGCAGCAGGCAGAGGGAGAAGCTGGCTCCCATCTGAGCAGGGAGCCCAAGGTGGGACTTGATCCCAGGACCCTGCGATCATGACCTGAGCCGAAGGCGGATGCTTAACTGACTGAGCCACCCAGGCATCCCTGCTATAACTATTTGTAATGATCACATAGTATCCTTTTCCTTTTAATCATGGTTACAGAGGATTTGTATGGGATCATGGAAGCAGCACTTACCTAGGTCAGTCCAACCCCACCATTTGTAAGTTATGCCGTAATACCGGAGAATCATTTATCTATGTGATTTACCATTTCCTCGTCCACAAAATGAGGAGATTGGCTGAGAGAATTTCTAGGATTCCTGTCAGCTTCAGTAAGTCTGTGATGTCTTCATAATAAGAGGCACTTGTTAAAATGGAGTTTGGATGTGTGTCAAATAGAATAAGAATGAGTGAGGGGCGGGCAAAGCCATGCAGCTTGCAGGGGATATTCCAGGTAGTCACAGCGCTGCAGAGACGGCTATGGTAGTCCACCAAAATCCACTCCCTGCTTTCTGGCCAGAAAGCAAGCCTCGCGCTTAAATCTGCTACTTCCAGGCCTAGATAATGAAAACTTTGTGGGCGCAGTTTTCCTCTCTTGTCCTTGGTGAGCATTCCTCCTCTTTCCCTCAGTGATGGTTCCAGACCTCCCTCACTCTCCTCATGCCTGAGTCCCATCCTCATCCTTCCTGAGAAACCAGGCCACCAGGCAGGATGTCTCACCTCCCACCTCTCCTACCCTTACAGACTGTGCTCCAATTGACCCATATCCCACCAGTTCTATTATCACACACTTCCGGAGAATGAGGCGTTTGTTACCTCTGAGGGTCTGAGGCGCATTCTTCTGTTTACACCCTGAGTCTGTCCTCTTCAGTCTCCTCTTCAGTCTCCTCCAGGACGTTGCTTCAGGAATTATTCTCTATTTCAGAAGAAAGGCTATAAAGTAACAAAAAGAAGAGTCACTCTAAAAGAAATTATCTAAAGTTGTTGAGTGAATAATCCTTACCACCCTTCAAATTTCATCTTCCTTAAGGTGACGAATGTTGTTTCTGACCTTTTCTTTAGTATATGTAGAAAACATGTTTGGGAAGTAGCCAAGTTTTTATCTTCATAATGGAATCATTCTGTACTTACTGATATGCAATTTGCTTTTTATGCTAACAAATCAATATGTAGATCTGCCTTTTTTTTTAAACTGGCTGCCTAATATTCAATTGTATGTATTCAATTATGGTTAATTCAGCCATTCCTTTATCTGGACTTTTAGATTGTTGCCACCGTTTTATATAGCTTATAATACAAAAACCCATCTGTGTACACTTCCACACATTCTTGCCTCTATTTTCATAGTGTAGATAGATTGCTGGCAGTTAAAATGTTGACCCAAATGATATGCTTGTTTTGAATTATAACAAGTACTACTAAATTACTTTCTAAATAATTTGTACCAGTCATACTACAACCAAGAGTATGTGAGTGTCTGCTTCTCCATCCTTCACCATTACTTGATATTACCAATATTTCTATTTTAAAAATTTTATAGGGAAGAAGATATTTTATTATTATTAATTTATTATTAATTTAATCTGCAGTTCCCTGACTGCAAATAAAATTGAGCATCTTTTCATTATTATTTCATAATATTTTAAAATATATTATTTAATATTTAAAAATATATTATTTAATAATAAAAAATACATCTTATTTTTTAAATTGTCCATTTGGATGAAAAAGTCCTTTCTCCTTTGCTCATTTTTTTGGATTTTTTATCTGTTCAAATATTTTGCTCACTTGCTGCCTGTGCTCTGCTGTTGTGTTCTGGCTGCTTTATCCTTCAGGCCATTTGTCTGCAGAACCTCTCGTTGTGTGTCAGTGTTGATCCCTGGCCTGAATGTGGCATGTTTTACCTAGGGGTGCTCTGGTCTGCTTGTGAAATGAGACCTGTGGCTGCTACCACCATGTGAACTGAGGCTTTGCAAAACTTCAGGTTGGGGAGATGCCAAGGCAGGGGTTTGGGCCAGTCTTCTGGGGGAGGGCCTGCTGCACTGGGACTGAGGCAAGCTTGACTGGGAAAGGCATTTCCACTGGAGCATAGGGGGTTTGGGCTTGGTGTGAGCAAGTTAGGTAGGGAGTGTTGGCACTGTGCTTGTTCCCACAGGTGGCCCTGTGCTTATGCCAAGGGGTGGGGGAGGGAAATGTTGCCAGCCAGTTTCTTGTTCCTGGAGGGGTCTCTCCATGAATGCTGTCTCTCAGGGGCGCACTCCAAGTGAATAACCTCCCCACTATGTGCCCCAGATGCTCTTCAGATCTCTGTTTCCAAGCTATGTGTGTGTCTGTGAGCTGTTTGCCCTGCCTTCTCTCCAGGCGCAGCCCCAGTGTCCTCTAAGTTCTCCCAGACCCAGCATACTGACCTTTAAAATTCCTGGCTTTAAGCCTGGCTGGTTGCAAGAACTCATGAACTTTGGGCCCTCTTGCCTTCCAAGCCAATTGCTGCGGGGGATTCATTTTCCCCTTCTGCTCCCCTGCATGCTGGTCTGTCTCTCACCCATCTCCGCCACCGCGGCTTCATCCCCACTGCTTCAGCCTGGATATGTTTCTTTCCCAAGTCACATCTCCGCACTTCCTATCTTCTTCGATGTGGCCTCCTCTCTACCTTTAGTTGTGGAGTTTGTTCTGCCAGTCTTCAGATCGATTTCTAGAGTATTTAGGATGATTTGATAGTTACCTAGTTGTATTCATTGGATGAGGTGAGCCAAGGGTCCTTACTCTGCTGCCACCTTCCCCTCCCCATTACATTGTTTTCTTTAAACAAAATCCTCAAAATTCAGAACATGTTCCATACTTAACAGCATGTCTCAATTCTGATGGTCAATTTTGATTAGAAATATTGATCTTGTTTAGAAGTTATATAGTTTACCATTGAAAAAATAGTCACATATCCTAGTTGTCCCAAATGTACTTTAAAGTTTTTGAATAACTGAATCAATTATCAGTTTTTAAATTAGAATTAAAATTAAACATTTAGCTCCTCAGGTACACTAGCCACATTTCAAGTCTTCAGTAGCCACATGGGACTAATGGAGAGTGTATTGGAAAGTGTAGCTCTGGGGCTCCTGGGTGGCTCTGTCAGTTAAGTGTCTGCCTTCAGCTCAGGTCATGATTCTAGGGTCCTGGGATGGAGCCCCACATCTGGCTCTGCTCCCTCAGATTCTAATACACATCCCTTTCCTGGTTTCCTTTTACTCTCTGACCACCACTCTTTGATCTCCTCGGTCAGCTCCTCATCTTTGACTTACTCTTAGGTATTAAGATTCCTAGTGGTTTCATTCAGTCCTCTGCTCTTTATATTCTCTGCCCCCGTCACTGTTTTAGCTACCATTTGTAGATTTTTTTTAAAAGATTTTATTTATTTATTTGACAGAGACAGCGAGAGAGGGAACACAAGCAAGGGGAGTGTGAGAGGGAGAAGCAGGCTTTGTGCTGAGCAGGGAGCCTGATGTGGGGCTCGATTCCAGGACCCTGGGATCATGACCTGAGCTGAAGGCAGAGGCTTAATGGCTGAGCCACCCAGGCGCCCCATGTAGACTAACTCTTATATATCTCTAATCCAAAATTCCCCCTTATCTTAGAAATGAACATCTAACTCTTTATTGGATATCCCATGAACATCCGACGGGCATCTCAAAATTTCCCAAACTAGCCTCCTATGTTTTATGGTCAGCTCTGTCTCTTTTGTTACAATTTTCAGTTGGTTCAACAACAACCCAGTTATCTGAGAGAAAAATTGGAAGTTACTTTTCACTGCTGCTCTTGCTCACAGCCCACATCCAACCACCCAGGACCCTTGCCTTCTTGTGTATCACTAATACCACTGATGTATTCCAGCTTCACCTTCCTTTTATGACTAACTGCAATTCTTTTCCAGAATTAGTTCAAGTGTCATTTTCCAAGAAGCCTCTAGTTGTTGATCCTCTGTGTTCCTCTCACACCATGTGTAGTACTTATATCTCAGAGCTTCCATATGGCTTCCCAACTATACTATAAGCTCTTTGACAGTAAGGCTGTATCTCAATTTTCTTATATCCCAGTTTGCTAAATGGTTGAAAGCTTGATGTTTATCCTTTTTTTGTTGTTGTTGTTGTTTTTTTGTTTTGTTTTGTTTTTTTAAAGATTTTATTTATTTATTCGACAGAGATAGAGACAGCCAGAGAGAGAGGGAACACAAGCAGGGGGAGTGGGAGAGGAAGAAGCAGGCTCATAGTGGAGGAGCCTGACGTGGGGCTCGATCCCGTAACGCTGGGATCACGCCCTGAGCCGAAGGCAGACGCTTAACCGCTGTGCCACCCAGGCGCCCCTGATGTTTATCCTTTTGAAACATCAGTTGGTGATAGTTATTGTGCCCTCAACATCTCGATGATATTTTAAGAAATGAAATATAAATACTTTAATACCTGTGAAAAATGACTGTTTCCAAGAAGTTATTTCCATACTGAGAGAAGTAGCTAAAAATACACATGAAGTATCTGTCTTGAAAAGTTTAATTGATATACTGTAACTAGAATGGACCCTAATAACATAATTTTTTCAGGCCTAGAGCTGTCTCTGAAATGTAATCTCTGTGATATCTGTATACCAGTAATATTGAGAACCACATCATTTCCTTCCAGGATCCATAAAAGGCATTGCATATGTAATTAGCAGAACAAATTACCATGTAGGGCATATACTTTTACATTTGCATGGTGGGTAAGAATGGTTGTTTTGATTATGATTTCCATGTATTTGGTTTTTTGCTTCTTTTGTTTTACAATCTTTAATGTATATATCAGTACCAGAGGATACGCTGACCTTTTAAAATTAAAATATTTATTTAATTTGGTGAAGTGTAAGATCCGCTCACCAGTAAAACACCCTGGTTTAACCTTAGTGTTATGTATGCTTCTCTTAAGTGTTTTAAGCATTACTGCTTTAGTTTTTGGAGTTATTTCCAAATACTTTTGCAAATATATACACGGGAACAGCATGAATTTTCTTGATACACAGAATAATCATGGCATGGGTTTATTTGAAAACCTAATAGTAGCACTTGCCACTGTAAAACATTGAGCTTTTTGCTGGAGTGGACTCTTGTTTTTCAGTTTTTTCTTTTTCTTTTCTTTTTTTTTTAAGATTTATTTATTTATTTATTTGACAGAGAGAGAGAGAGCCAGTGAGAGAGGGAACACAAGCAGGGGGAGTGGGAGAGGAAGAAGCAGGCTCCCAGCGGAGGAGCCTGATGTGGGGCTCGATCCCGGAATGCCAGGATCATGCCCTGGCCCTGAGCAGAAGGCAGACGCTTAATGACTGCACCACCCAGGTGCCCTTCAGTTTTTTCTTAATAGGTTTGTAATTTGATCTCTTTCTGAGATAACTTGTCATCTTATGAGAAACCATTGGAGAGTTAGCTGAAAGTAGAAGCAAATCCCAGGGAACCCCTAAAAAAATAGCTAATCCCCTTATCTTACTGCCAACTTTGGCAGTGATAACAACCTAATCCTGTAGAAATTTGTGCATCTATTAACTGGAAACATGCTCAGTACCCACATTACAAGTTAAGAGATTTGAAAGTGGCTGTCTCTGAGGAGTGGGAGTGGGTAGTAGATAAGGGGTAGAAGGCATAAGGGAACTGCTGTTTTTGTTTTAAGCTTTTTGGCACTACTTGATTTGTAAAATATGTGCACATGCTATTTTAGTGAAAATAAAACAACTTATAAAAAGAAAACTTACAAAAAGAAGTTATCAACCCTAAACCTGGCCATTAGTTCTTGTGTTATTTCTTATGGGCTAGATGCACACCAACCGAAAGGAAGCTGAATTGGTCCTCCTTGAGTGGGGCTTCTTCCAAAGACCCTCCTGGAATGAGGGGCCCCAGAGAAGAGTGAAACACAGGGGATCAGTGGCCAACGTAGGAATCAGTTGTGACGAAATAACATGGGGGAATCATTACTTATATCAAATGAACTATACATAAGTGATTCCTCAAGCACTCCCAAAGAGAAAAGGTTACTTTCCAATGAAGTCCTCTCTACACTGCTTCCAAAAACTAGTGTGGTGGACTGATGTTTCCTGTCTAAAAGAGAATGAAACCAGAAAATTAGTAGTTCTGGCATCCTTGGGTATATGGATATGGATCCTTCACTAAATCTGGTCTTGATTCTGTGAGAAGCATGAAAGCAGAATTCGCCTGCATCTCTAAATGCGCTTGATCTCCTTTGCTTAGTAATTGAATAAATAGTAAAATAAAATGAAAATATTTCTAGCTTGTCCAAATTGTAATTCTTACCAGTCTTTGTTCTTTTGATCAGATTATGTAATTTGACCTAGCACGATTGATACTGGGGAGAAAGTTAGCTAGAATGACTTCATGGTTAGTGGGGAGAGCTAGAGAAAGATAGAGACAAGAATGACATTTCCCCTCCTCTGCCTGCTACCTGAGTATAGCTTACTATGAACACATTGCTTTTGGAGACATTGAGCTCTGGGTTCTCATCAATGAAATCCATCTGGGTTGCCAGACAACCCAGAGGAGGTCTCCAGGTGAAGTCAAAGGGAAAGGGAAAATAGAATTGTGGCTGGTTTCCCTGGATTATGTCGGGAGCAAGCTGTTAAAATAGAAGACTACTCATGTAGCTAATGACCCCCTGTTAGAGAAGGTGCCTCTAGATAGATCATTTCAGCTTTTCCAGATGGATGACTATAGTTGGCATTCTTCCTGTCTGTCCTGAAATTAGATCGTCTGCAACTGTTATTTTCATTTCAGTTCATATCACTTCAATTCACTAATAAATGAACATTGAGAAAGATCATGAACTAATGATTAGTTTACTTAATTGTACCTGTTATTCAGTCTTATTTCTTTAATTGTTCTCTAAGTAACAAGAGTCTTGTTAATTATGTTGATGAAATCAAGATACAATGTGTCAACCACATACTACTGATTGATCAACGATTAGTAATTAAGTATCTCTTTGTACCAGGAACTAGAAATTTAGGATGCATATTTTAACAAAACAGATAAAAATATTTTGCTCTAATTTTGCATTTTTCGTTTTACTCACATTTAGTAATGCCTTAGACCAAAAGATTTGAAATTCCAACTACATTTCCATTCTCTGTAGACCTGTTTTTCTTCTCCATACAGACATATAGACAGACACACTACTCACTCACCTATTTAAAATTTGGAGTATTTAATGGTAAATGTTGAAATACAAATGTACTTTTAATTAGATTTCCTTTCACTCCTACTTTCTTTCCTGCTGCAGACCATCAAGTGTTCTTTCTGAATCTTTGTTACGTTTGGTTATCATTTTTATTTTAGCTATGCTGTTGTGTTTTAGGAGTTGTTTTTAACCACTAGATGACAAGAGTTAAGTGATGATTTACATGTTTTTGATTTAATGTCTCTCAAGCACAATGTTTTTGCTTTGGAAGCATTATGTACATCGTTTTATTTCTTTAAGTATCAATTAAATTAATGAAGTTGGATTTTGTCTTATATAGTAATGAAAATAGTTCCCTTATTCTATAAGAAATATTTAATAAATATAAAATGGAAAGAATAGGGTTTATAAATTCCCTCTTTTGAGTATTTCATGACCTCACTCTACTCTCTACATCCAAGCTATTAATGCTGGATACAATATAAGAGGAGCAAATTAAAGTTAGAATTTCTGGATATCAGAAATAGTACAGCAGTATAAAGGGGTGAAAAGTTGAAGCCAAGGATCTGCTCGGTGTTTGGCTCCCAGAAGGTAAAGGGGTAAGGGCAAAAAAACAAAACAAAAAAACAACCAAGCCAGGTTTGGTTTGAATCCAGGGGTTACAATAGGAATTCCCTGTTCAGCTGGGGAGACTGGAGGCTTACTACCAGTGACTGGGGGTACCAGACCTGGGGCTGTGGCTTATGCAAAGCTTGAGTCTATGGAGGTTTCTGTATATAGTGTTTGGATCAGTCTTGAGCCTACCTTCCCTAGAAATGAAAATTCATTTTCAGTATGCTCAGTTTTACTGGGAGGGAGGAACTTGGAGCTGCTGATAGGAGATTTGGTTCTGGACTGTCAAAATATTGGGCGAAAGAGAGGTGAGCAGAGGAAAGAGAGAGTCATCAAGAACTTTCAAGTAGAGAAAAACCCAAAATCTCCAAATTCCAAAATGTGGAAACACATCCAACAAAAGCTGTAGGTGGAAGATGACTTCCTCCTAGACAGGTCAAAATCAAAGACAGAATTAGTGAATTGCAAGATAATACTCAGGAATTTGTTCAGAATGCAGCCTGGATAGATAAAATGATTTTGAGTAATTAAAAGAAATGAAGGATAGCTAGAGAGGCTCCAACATTTGCACTAAAATCTAACAGTAATTCCCGAAGAAGTGAATAGAGGAAATAAGCAATATTCAATATTCAAATGACAGACGAATTTTTCAAAATCTGAGGAATTTTCAAAATTCCCGAGATTGAAAGTGTATTGCAAAGAGCAAGTGAAATAATTAAAAGTAACTTCACACCTAGTCACAGATTTGTGAAATTGGGAAGCATCAAGAATAAAAAGAACAATTTTAAAAGCTTCCAGAAAGGAAAAAAACAAAACAAACAAAACCAAAACTTACCTAAGAGGATTGACATTAGACAGCAAATTTCCCACCAGTGGAAGGATATAACAGAAGGTAATATACTAATTATCCTCAAAATGCTGGAGTGAAATAACTGTCATCTAGAATTTTATGTCTAGTGAACCTATTATAAGAGTGAGGGTAGAATTATATTGACATTTGCAAACATAGAAATATTAAGAGGACTTAGATGTTAATTGAGAAAACTACCAAAGCATGTGTTGCGGCAGGGCAGGGTTGGGGGTGGGTGGTGGGGAGAAGTGGAATGGAAGAAACTGACAAATTCAGGAAGTGGAAAGCATTCTGATAAATTTAACCAACTACTAATAAGAACTTGGTTTTTAGGGTATTTTTTTTAGAAAAGACAAAATCCTAGTATATAATAAGGGATATGAAAGAGGAGTAGTGTTCAAAGGATAGTTGAAACATGTTGAGGTTCTTGTTTTGGGAGGAAACTGAAGATCCTCAAAACCATATATTTAGATTAAAAAATTAGAGTTAAAAGTGTGTAAGTCAGGCCTGGATGGTTTTCCTGGGGAATTCTACCAAACATTCAAAGAAGAAATAATACCTATTCTCCTAAAGCTATTTCAAAAAATAGAAACAGAAGGAAAGTTACCAAACTCATTCTATGAGGCCAATATTACCTTGATCCCCAAACCAGGCAAAGACCCCATCAAAAAGGAGAATTACAGACCGATTTCCCTAATGAATATGGACACCAAAATCCTTAACAAGATCCTGGCTAATAGAATCCAACAGTACATTAAAAGGATTATCCATCATGACCAAGTGGGATTCATCCCTGGGATGCAAGCGTGGTTCAACATTCGCAAATTGATCAATGTCTTAGATTTTATCCAGAAAGAAAAATTCAAAAATCATATGATTCTCTCAATAGATGCAGAAAAAGCATTTGACAAAATACAGCATCCTTTCCTGATTAAAACCCTTCAGAGTGTAGGGATAGAGGATACATTCCTCAATCTCATAAAATCCATCTATGAAAAGCCTACAGCAAATATTATTCTCAATGGGGAAAAGCTGGAAGCCTTTTCTTTAAGATCAGGAACACGACAAGGATGCCCACTCTCGCCACTATTATTCAACATAGTACTAGAAGTCCTTGCAACAGCAATCAGACAACAAAAATGGAAAAAAGATATCCAAATCGGCAAAGAGGAAGTCAAAATGTCTCTCTTCGCAGATGACATGATACTCTGTAGGGAAAACCCAAAATAATCCACTCCCAAACTATTAGAAGTTATAGAGCAATTCAGTAATGTGGCGGGATACTAAATCAATGCTCAGAAATCAGTAGCATTTCTATACACGAATAATGAGACTGAAGAAAGAGAAATTAGGGAATCCATCCCATTGACAATAGCACCAAAAACCATACGTTACCTTGGAATTAACTTAACCAGACACGTAAAGGATCTATATTCTAGAAACTATAAATCACTCTTGAAAGACATTGAAGAAGACACAAAAAGATGGAAAGATATTCCATGCTCATGGATCGGAAGAATTAACATAGTTAAAATGTACATGCTACCCAGAGCAATCTACACTTTCAGTGCTATCCTGATCAAAATACCGATGACATTTTTCAAAGAACTGGAACAAATAGTCCTTAAATTTGTATGGAACCAGAAAAGGCCCCGAATCTCCAAGGAACTGTTGAAAAGGAAAAACAAAGCTGGGGGCATCACAATGCCGGATTTCGAGCTGTGCTACAAAGCTGTGATCACAAAGATAGCATGGTACTGGCACAAAAACAGACACATAGACCAATGGAACAGAATAGAGAATCCAGAAATGGACCCTCGGCTCTTTGGGCAACTAATCTTTGATAAAGCAGGAAAAAACATCCCGTGGAAAAAAGACAGTCTCTTCAATAAATGGTGCTGGGAAAATTGGACAGCTACATGCAAAAGAATGAAACTTGACCACTCTCTCACACCATACACAAAGGTAAACTCCAAATGGATGAAAGACCTTGATGTGAGACAGGAATCCATCGAAATCCTAGAGGAGAACATAGGCAGCAACCTCTACGACATTGGCCAAAGCAACCTTTTTCATGACACATCTCCAAAGGCAAGAGAAACAAAAGATAAAAAGAACTTGTGGGACTTCATCAAGATAAAAGCCTTCTGCACAGCCAAGGAAACAGTCAAAAAAACTAAGAGGCAGCCCACGGAATGGGAGAATATATTTGCAAATGATGCTACAGATAGAAGACTGGTATCCAAGATCTACAAAGAACTTCTCAAACTCGATACGCAAGAAACAAAGAAACAAATCAAAAAATGGGCAGAAGATATGAACAGACACTTTTCCAATGATGACATACAAAAGGCTAACAGACACATGAAAAAATGTTCAAATCACCAGCCATCAGGGAAATTCAAATCAAAACCACACTAAGATACCACCTTACGCCAGTTAGAATGGCAAAAATTGACAAGGCAGGAAACAATTGCTGGAGAGGATGTGGAGAAAGGGGATCCCTCCTACATTGTTGGTGGGAATGCAAGTTGGTACAGCCACTCTGGAAAACAGTGTGGAGGTCCCTTAAAAAGTTAAAAATTGAGCTACTCTATGATCCAGCCATTGCACTACTGGGTGTTTACCCCAAAGATACAGACGTAGTGAAGATAAGGGCCATATGCACCCCAATGTTCATAGCAGCAATGTTCACAATAGCTAAATCGTGGAAGGAACCGAGATGCCCTTCAACAGATGACTGGATTAAAAAGTTGTGGTCCATATATACACTGGAATATTACTCAGCTATCAGAAAGAACGAGTTCTCAACATTTGCTGCAACATGGACGGCACTGGAGGAGATAATGCTAAGTGAAATAAGTCAAGCAGAGAAAGGCAATTATCATATGATTTCTCTCATCTATGGAACATAAGCACTAGGAAGATCGGTAGGCGAAGAAAGGGATAAAGAAAGGGGGGGTAATCAGAAGGGGGAATGAAGCATGAGAGACTATGGACTCTGAGAAACAAACTGAGGGCTTCAGAGGGGAGGGGCGTGGGTAATGGGATAGACTGGTGATGGGTAGTAAGGAGGGCACGTATTGCATGGTGCACTGGGTGTTATACACAACTAAGGAATCATCGAACTTTACATCAGAAACAAGGGATGTACTGTATGGTGACTAACATAATATAATAAAAAAACATTTTAAAAAAACACAGTAATATTTCCCTCACTCTACAATTTTGTTATTTAGCATAGCGTTTTATATTTTTAAATAAAAGTAAATATTAACCTGTATTTTATAAAAAGCACTAGATGAGTGAGACTAAAATACCAACCATCAGCTCAAGACAAGATGCTTCATTCAAGACAAACCTTAAAAACTTTAAATGGCAGTACTGTGATCCAAAAAGCTAAACTGTATCCGCATGTACTACAGACACATAAGTATTTGAGTATAGACATCATATGAATACAGTAACTGACGTGTATTTTATTTTTTTGATGTTTATCACCACAATTTAATCCAACAGAGATGTATTGAGCACCCATTATGGACCAGCCAGTGTGACAGATGCCGGGGTAGAGAGATGAATGAACTAATTAAATGGTGGTTTGAATCTAGCATCAGTTTTCTCCCCACAATTTTTACACTCTCCTCTTCCCATTCATCTCATCTCACTTAAACTGAATTTTGAACAAATAAAAATTAACCTGATAAAAAATATTTGGAGATATTCATATCATTTTAGATTTGATCAGAATATTTCCCAATTTCAATGAAATAGACAAAGTAACTCAATAATAAAATTCAAACTAGACTATTACATAGTTTTACTTCCATTTTGCATTTTACAGGAATAGTCACTCTTTTCAAGATTCCTCTTTTAATCTCTTTCTCTCTCTCTCTCTCTCTCTCTCTCTCTCTCTTTCTCTCTCTCTCACACACACACCCCTACAACCTTAATCCACATTTAATCTTTTAGACGTTAATCACTCTGAGCTAATTAGCTAGCTTCCTGAATGATCACAAGTTCAACATTTTCATTGGTCATGTATATTATTTAAAACCGAAAATCATAATAATGTGCTGCCTCTCTATAACAGTATATGGAGTAAAGATTATTAAAATAGCTCTAGAGTGAGTCAGGCAAAATAGAAAACCCATATTGGATGTGAACTCATTTCTGCTGACTCACTGTGAGAAACAATATAGTTGAAAGGTAGAGGAATTTAACTTGAGCAACCTTGAAGCCCCACTTAGGTAACAAAGGGGGCACAGGTGGTGCACCCTCTGCCTCTATTCAATGAAGATCATGATTTTGGAAATGAACGCTGAAGAGCAACTACATAGAAGCTGCACAAGAGTAGGGTTCGTTCTTTCATAAGCCCTACTGTGCCAGGCTAGTGGAGAGCATTTAGATGAGGGAGAAAGAGAATAATGATATCATTACAGATCCTCACGTAGAAGAAAGGGGTGACACTTCCCTGGGAGAGGTTACAAACCCAGCACAAAGGCATGAGATTGTAGTCTCAATTAATCAGGGTATCTGCGAAAAGTCACATCCTTCTTTAGAAAAAAATTCTCTGCTTCAGAAATAATAATAATTCTTCTTCCTCTTCCTCTTCTTCTTCTTCTTCTTCTTCTTCTTCTTCTCCTTCTCCTTCTCCTTCTCCTTCCTCCCCTTCTTCTTCTTCTTCTTCTTCTTCTTCTTCTTCTTCTTCTTCTTCTTCTTCTTCTTCTTCCTCTTCTTTCTTCTCTCTCCCTCTTTCTCTCCCGCCCTCTCTCCCCCTCTGGCATTCTTGCCTCTCTGATACTATCCTCATGCACAAAATAGAAAAACTATTAATATTCTATTTTGGACTCATTTGTAATGTAGATATGATAGAAATTTATATAGGGAATGGCCTCTTCATTTTAAAATAATAACAGAGGAAGGAAATATTGGAAATGGTCCAACATAGTGAAACTGCAGATATAAAATGTATTGAGAGAGAAAAGGAGAGAAAAATATGATGATCTCAAGTTTTCAACACAAACATCACAAAAGTGACATAAAGCCTTAAAATAGCTCTGGAAAGGTTTAAGCCCAGGATGTGCAAAAATTGTGGGAAACACGAAAAGAACTGAAATGTTTTCAGCTAATTCCAGAGAAGCAATAATCAAGGAATGTCTATTTCCCTGCTGGAGGTAGATAATGGAATGTTAATGGATAATAAAGTAAAGGCAGAAAGATCCATTAAACAATTTCATTTTCATCTTCTCCAATGAGTACAATCTTTATCAATATGTTGCCTCTTAAGCTTGCCCGAGCTGTTAAGATACCAACTGCAAATGCTAAACAACTTCTGGAGAGCCAATGAGGCAGGGCTAAGTAACCCCTTCCCATGGGGAACAAATATCAGACATTTCATTTCACCCATAAATGTTTTAGAATATATGTCTACAAGAAAAGGATCCTTTTTAAAAAAAATACCATTATCACTCTTCTTAAAATTAACAACTTTTTCATATTAACAAATACATAGTCAATGTTCAAGCATCTCTAATGGTTTCATTAATGTTTTAGAGTTGGTTTGTCTCAAACAAGAGCCAAAGAAGGGCCATATGTTGCATTTCTTTAGCATGTTTCATAAATCTCTTTAATTCACACATTCCCCCTCCCTCTTTTCCTCACAAATTAAAAAAAAAAAAAACACAGGACTGTTGATCCTATAGTTTTCCACATTCTAGATTTTGCTGACTGTATACCCGTAGTGTCAACATATTATTCCATCTTCTATGGATAGTTAGATTTAGAGGTCTGATCAGACTCAGTTGGACATTTTGTCAAAAATAAGCCATATTGATGTGGTGCACCTCTACTAGGAAGTATGTAATATTTGGTTTTCCCTCTTTTTCCTGGTTTGATTTTTCCATTAAAATGTTTGTAGCAGCTATTGTTGGCCTTTGCCTAGATCTATTTTTTTTCTTATTTTTTAAAAAGATTTTATTTATTTATTTGACAGAGAGACAGCCAGCGAGAGAGGGAACACAAGCAGGGGGAGTGGGAGAGGAGGAAGCAGGCTCCCAGAGGAAGAGCCTGGTGTGGGGCTCGATCCCAGATCACCGGGATCATGCCCTGAGCTGAAGGCAGACACTTAACGACTACGCTACCCAGGCGCCCCTGCCTAGATCTATTTTTTATTAGAAATTAGAAAATAATAATGGTCTCATTGTTTGATTTCTTCTTTATTAGCTGGAATACATCAGTAAAGATCCCCTCATGACCTATATGGCTACCCTGACGTTCTTCATACAGGAAAAACATGTTTGATACATTCCTTTCCTTACCAGGATGTGGAAGAATGAGTTGGTTCTGTAACATTCTTCAAAGTTGAACAATGAGGCTTTTTTCTTAAGTTTTTATTTAAATTCCAGTTAGTTAACATACAGTGTAATATTAGTTTCAGGTGTACAATAGAGTAATTCAACACTTCCGTACAAGACCCGGTGCTCACCACAAGTGTATTTTTAATCTCCATCACCTATTTAACCCATCCCCACTATCCACCCCACCCCCAGTAATCATCACTTTGTTTTCTATAGTTAAGAGTCTGATTCTTGGTTAGCCCCTCACTCTTTTCCTTCCCTTTGCTCGTTTGTTTTGTTTCTTAAATTCCATATATGAGTGAAATCATATGGTACTTGAGATTCTTTCTCTGACTTATTTTTCTTGGCATAATACTCTCTAGCTCCATCTACATCGTTGCAAATGGCAAGATTTCAATCTTTCTTATGGCTGAATAATATTCCATTGTGTGCGTGCGTGCATGTGTGTATCACATCTTCTTATCCATTTGAGTATCATTATGAAGTCATGAAGTTTAACATATTTGATGTCCTTTTAATCCAATACAGTCATTGATCCTTATATGAGGAAATCTCTTTAATTTGGTTCGTATGCCATTTTTGTCATAACTCATAATATGTGGTAGCTTCCTCATTTTCTGGTACAACAAGGTTTTTCTGACTCCTCTTGTAAATTCTCCTCCCTGGACCTGGAAAAACCTATTTCTGCAAAAACTGTGGTTTCTTTTTATGGAGAAAAAAAATTTAAAGACCACAGCTTGGGTAATATTAAGTATTGTCTCAAGACTTTTTTAGCAGACAGGGCAAGGAAACAATTCGTTTTAAGAGAAAATATATCATCATGAATTCATGTTAATATTTCCAATCCAAATTTAGGTTGATTTTTTTAGTTAATTTTTTGTTTGTACTGTCATATGTCTGTGCTCTTATGCTAAAAATATTGGTTCTTAACAGCATTAACATAATTACTTATTAATTAGTTTTGAACAGTATCATCACTAATACTGATAACTGAAAAAAACAATTTAATATTTCTTTGTAGATCTTTTTTTCCTTAGGGCATATTCACTAGAGTTGTACAGTCAAAATTACTGTATTTTAAGGTTCCTTGAAGAATCTACTCTCTCTTGGTAGGTCATTAACCTGCCAACTCAGTTCTTTGAAAAATGTCCTCGGTATTTTGACAAATAGTCCTTAAATTTCTATGGAACCAGAGAAGGCCCCAAATCTCCAAGGAACTGTTGAAAAGGAAAAACAAAGCTGGGGGCATCACAATGCCAGATTTCGAGCTGTACTACAAAGCTGTGATCACAAAGATAGCATGATACTGGCACAAAAACAGACACATAGACCAATGGAACAGAATAGAGAGCCCAGAAATGGACCCTCGGCTCTTTGGGCAACTAATCTTTGATAAAGCAGGAAAAAACATCCCGTGGAAAAAAGACAGTCTCTTCAATAAATGGTGCTGGGAAAATTGGACAGCTACATGCAAAAGAATGAAACTTGACCACTCTCTCACACCATACACAAAGGTAAACTCCAAATGGATGAAAGACCTCGATGTGAGACAGGAATCCATCGAAATCCTAGAGGAGAACATAGGCAACAACCTCTACGACATCAGTCACAGCAACCTTTTTCATGACACATCTCCAAAGGCAAGAGAAACAAAAGATAAAATGAACTTGTGGGACTTCATCAAGATAAAAGCTTTCTGCACAGCCAGGGAAACAGTCCAAAAAACTAAGAGGCAGCCCACGGAATGGGAGAATATATTTGCAAATGACACTACAGATAAAGGACTGGTATCCAAGATCTACAAAGAACTTCTCAAACTCAATACGTGAGAAACAAACAAATCAAAAAATGGGCAGAGGATATGAACAGACACTTTTCCAATGAAGACATACAAATGGCTAACAGACACATGAAGAAATGTTCAAAATCATTAGCCATCAAGGAAATTCAAATCAAAACCACACTGAGATACAACCTTACGCCAGTTACAATGGCAAAAATTGACAAGGAAGAAACAACAATTGCTGGAGAGGATGTGGAGAAAGGGGATCCCTCCTACATTGTTGGTGGGAATGCAAGTTGGTACAGCCACTCTGGAAAACAGTGTGGAGGTCCCTTAAAAAGTTAAAAATTGAGCTACCCTATGATCCAGCCATTGCACTACTGGGTGTTTACCCCAAAGATACAGACGTAGTGAAGAGAAGTGCCATATACACCCCAATGTTCATAGCAGCAATGTCCACAATAGCTAAATCGTGGAAGGAGCCGAGATGCCCTTCAACAGATGACTGGATTAAGAAGTTGTGGTCCATATATACAATGGAATATTACTCAGCTATCAGAAAGAACGAATTCTCAACATTTGCTGCAACATGGACGGCACTGGAGGAGATAATGCTAAGTGAAATAAGTCAAGCAGAGAAAGACAACTATCATATGATCTCTTATCTATGGAACATAAGCACTAGGAAGATCGGTAGGGGAAGAAAGGGATAAAGAAAGGGGGGGTAATCAGAAGGGGGAATGAAACATGAGAGACTATGGACTATGAGAAACAAACTGAGGGCCTCAGAGGGGAGGGGGTGGGGGAATGGGATAGACTGGTGATGGGTAGTAAGGAGGGCACGTATTGCATGGTGCACTGGGTTTTATACACAACTAATGAATCATCAAGCTTTACATCGGAAACCTGGGATGTACTGTATGGTGACTAACATAATATAATAAAAAATCATTACAAAAAAAAAAGAAACCTACCAACTCAACTTGTTTCATTTTGCTCCCAAAGTTTAGGAACTCCTTTTAATTTTGGATTAATTTATTATATAGTTATGTAAAATGTTGTCATGGTTCCAAAGTTAAATCTAAAAATTTAAAAAGATATATTCTGAGAACTCTAGCTTCTATTTCTACCCCTCCACTCTGTCTGTTCCTTCCACAATCCTTGTGGTTCTCAAAATAGTGCCCTCTAGGGACACTTGGCAATGCCTGGTTGTTGCAACTAGGTAGGTACATCTGTAGGTAGAGGCCAGAGATGCTGTTAACCATCCTACAATGCATGAGATAATCCTACAACAAAGAATTATTCAGTCCAAACTTTTTTTTTATAAAGATTTTATTTATTTATTCGACAGAGATAGAGACAGCCAGTGAGAGAGGGAACACAAGCAGGGGGAGTGGGAGAGGAAGAAGCAGGCTCCTAGCGGAGGAGCCTGATGTGGTGCTCGATCCCATAACGCCAGGATCACGCCCTGAGCTGAAGGCAGACGCTCAACCGCTGTGACACCCAGGCGCCCCTCAGTCCAAACTTTTAATATTTTTGCTGTTGAGAAACCCTGCTCTATAAATAACACTTGTTCCTTTTAGTTTTGGGTTACTCTTTCATTTTTCTAATACAAGCCAAAGAAAAAATTACTTCCTTAGATAAACAGTACACATAATACATAGTTTTCTCCTTGATTTTTTTTTTAATGTAATGATCTACACCGGAGCTTATTTCAAAGCAGTATACAGATATATTCTTCATTCTTTTTTTTACAAGGACATAGTACTTCATTATGTGGATTCATAATAGTTTATTCAACTACTTCTTATTCATGGATATTAGACTTCAATCTTTTCCTGTTGAAAACAGTTCTGCAATGAATAGTGTTGTGTGTATGTCCTCTTGTACTTTTGCAATGTCCACATATTTGGATGAACTTCTAGAAGTGGGGTTGTTAGGTCAAAGAGAAAATGCAAATATAACTTTGATAGATATTGCCAATTCCCCTCCGTACAGGTTGTACCTTGCTTCATTCCCATCAGCCAATGAAATATATTTTCAGATTCTTTATTCTTGTTTTTCTGAAGATTGAGAAATTGTATGTTGGTATAATTTTAGTTTGCATTTCTCATTATATGAGTTGAATATCTTTTCATTTCATCTAAGACCATGAGCATTTATTATTGCTCTTAGTTAACTTCTGCCAATTTTTCTTAGTGTTACTGGTCTTATTCTACTGTATTTTTAGAAGCTCTTTTTGCATTAATGACAGTAGCCCTTTGTCTCTAATATAATTCACACTTTTTCTAGTTTATTGTTTTTTATTTTAATGTTCTTATAGCTTTTTTCCATGTGAAATTTCTTTTATTTTAGTAGAGTCAAATCTATGTCATTTCCCCATGTCTTCTAGATTTTTGAATTTTTAAAAAGAAAGTTTTTCCATTTACAAATTATAAAGAAATTCCCCCATTTTTTTCTCGTTGCATGACCTCTCCAATACATTTGGAATTTATCCTGGCATATGGTTCAAGGAAGGATAAAATTTTTTCATTTTCCACGTAGCTATTCAGTTATGCCAATATCGTTTACTAAAGTATCCATCTTTTCAGCACTTCCTTGATATGCTATCTTTATCATATAACAATTTCTGTATATAGTTTGGGATTATTTCTGGGCTTTTTATTCTATTAGTCTATCTAATTACATTATTTTGTCTATTACATTAGTCTAATTCATGCACCAATAATGTCTGCTAAAACTAGCATCCTAACCATTTCTCTTCTTTTTTAGGGCTTCCCTAGCTATTCTTGTTTGGTGTTCTTTCAAGTAAAAATTGAATAAACTAGTATATTTCCAATTTTCTTTTGGATAAGAATCCATTTATAAATTAACTTAGGAAGAGTTGTCATCTTTATGTTATCCAGTCTTTCTCGTTAATAACATGGTGTGTCTTTCCATTTGTTCCAATCCAATTTTGTGCATTTTGGAGATGTCTCATAGTTTTCCTCAGTTAGGCTTGAATATTTCTTAAGTTCATGCCTAGATACTTTATCTCAGTTCATCTCATTTTCTAGCATAAACAGATCCTCTGTTCTGATTGTATTCTAATAGATTATTACATATAAATATGAATGCTATTGATTTTGTCTATTGATTCTTTAACATACTGCTTTCCTAAATATTGGATGTATTTGAGTCAGTTTAGCATTTCCTTCAAATAGCTGGAAGAGGTCCAAAGAAATACTGCTTTATTATGTTTGGGAATTTCTATTTTTAGCTTAGGTTGATGTGGCCAAGGGAAACAGATTGCCCTGAATCATAAGAGTAAAACAAGTACCACTGAGAAAAAATGGAAGCCCCATCAGAAAAAGAAATAGTAAAAGTACACGTAGGGCAGGCAATTTTCTGAAGTGATGGAAATGCTTTGTATCTTGATAGATTTTTGTGTATGCAAGCAACATGAATTTGTCAAGCTTCACGGGATTTCACACCTAAAATTCCTGCATGCCACTATATAGAAATTTTATTTCAATAACCTGTAAATAAAAAGAGTAGCTAGGTTTTTTTTATTTCTTACCTTTTTAGTCTAAATAAATATCCATTGAAAAACATCAAAACCACAGCTATAGATGATTAAAATTTTCCACTCTTCCCCAAGCCTACTCTTCAGAGGAAATTCACTGTTAATACTTTGATGTCAATACCCCAGACTGCCTATAACATATAAATTCTCTCTGCCTTCCCCTTCCCTTCCTTCCTCTCTCCCTCCATTTCCTCCCTCCCTTCTCTCTCAGGCCCCCTGTCTCCTCCCCCTCCTTCTTCCTCTTCTTCTTCTTCCTTCCGTCTCTCCCTCCCTTTTCTTGTTAAAGCCAAGAACCCACACAATTCAAATTCAAGGAAGAGACTCCTAAAGGAACAAATTTTAGCAAACAAAACCTAATATCAAGTTCTTTCATTTCTCAAATATAGTGAACAGGACATACGATTCATAGCAGTATTTCTTAAAATTCCCCCCTTTTTGGAAAGATTTATTTATTTATTTATTTGAGAGGGGGAGGGGAAGAGAGAGTGGGGGGAGGAGAAGAGGGAGAGAATCTTTAAGCAGACTCCCCACTGAGCATGAAGCAGGACACTGGGCTCAATCTCAGGATCCATGGGGTCATGACCTGAGACAAAACCAAGAGTCTGGGGGCGCCCGGGTGGCTCAGTCATTAAGCATCTGCCTTTGGCTCAGGGCGTGATCCCGGGGTCCTGGGATCGAGCCCCGCGTCGGGCTCCCTGCTCCGCTGGGAGCCTGCTTCTTCCTCTTCTGCTCCCCCTGCTTGTGTTCCCTCTCTCACTGGCTGTCTCTCTCTCTCTCTGTCAAATAAATAAATAAATCTTAAAACAAAACAAAACAAGAGTCTGCCACCAAACCAACTGAGCCACCCAGACACCCCAAAATTCCCCTTCTTCCACCAATTTCCAGTACAAATGAAGGGACTTCATCCTACTTCTGGGAATAATGCTCTGAAATATCTCTTCTCTCATTCCCAGATTATACTCTTTTTCTGTTTTACTTCATTCCTTTTTCCCCTTCTAAATCACTAACACAGGAAGTACTGACAGCTTAGACTGCTACTGGAACATTAGGGAGAAGAAAAAAATGTGAGAAAGCAGAAGCCACCAAAGGGTGGGAAGAAAGCTGAGAACAATATTTGTCATAATAAAATTACATGCATATATATACACAGACACAAATTATAATCTTATTTTACAAACATCCTGCAATATGATTTTCAATTTACTCAACTATAAATTCAAAGTACTTAACTGTATCATAAACAGATACTTTAATTATTTCAAGTCACTAGACAGGTCAAAAGACTGAGATGTGAATTGGATAAAATAGCTAGGTATGGTTATTGTTATTGAGAATAGTAACTAGGTTGCTGATTAATGAGTATCAACCTGGGGAGTGTTCTCTAGTGACTTGCTATAGAATTCTATCCTTGCCTCTGCACTGTTCAACATTTTTATTGATAATTTAGATAATGACATAAAAATTATGCTTCTGAAAATTGTTTGCCACAAGTATAAGAGGAATTGCTAATGCAAAGAGTGACATAATCAGGATTCGAACTGTTCTTCGTAAGTTTAATTAAACTAAAAACCAACAAGAAATAATGTAAAATATGAAGTTTGAAACATAGAACAAAACTTCAACAACTTAAGTGTAAGATGAGAAAGACTAACAGTAATTCCAATAAAATACACAAAAAACTATATGCCCAAAAGTACAACGTTAAGTAATAATAACTCATGAAATCACAAATAGCTAATAGATCTCTTAGTTTCCATTAATAGGAAATTAACACCCAAATCAAAGAAGGTCATAGTACTCAATACCCACTGTAACCTGACAATGGTCAGCAACATTAACTGATTTAATTCTGGGCACCATACCTTAAGAAGGACATTGACAACAGTGTACTGAAAGGACAACAAATACAATGAGGTATACAAAGTCTACTTTACATGGGGGTGTGAGTTCATGTGAATTAAATAACTAAAAGTGATTTACCTACAGAGGCCATAATTAAACATCTGAAGGGTTGGCATGTGAAAGAGAGGACAAACACCATACGTATCATCCAAAAGGAAGAGTAGGATCAATGTATTGAAACTAGTGAAAAGCTGTGCTTATTAGAAATAGTCATACACAAATTTTAACTGTACCAGCCTGTATATAAAGAGAGAATAAAGAAAAATGTATATTAATTTTAAGGATAGCACATCTTTTATTAAATGTGTCTTTTTTGCTTTGCTACCTGAAAAGCAAAAGAAACCTTTTCTATCTTAATACGTTATCACCATGTTTTAAATGTTTTTTTTTTTAATGATTTTTTTATTATATTATGTTAGTCACCATACAGTACATCCCTGGTTTCCGATGTAAGGCTCGATGATTCATTAGTTGTGTATAACACCCAGTGCACCATGCAATACGTGCCCTCCTTACTACCCATCACCGGTCTATCCCATTCCCCCACCCCCCTCCCCTCTAAAGTCCTCAGTTTGTTTCTCAGAGTCCATAGTCTCATGTTTCATTCCCCCTTCTGATTACCCCCCCTTTCTTTATCCCTTTCTTCCCCTACCGATCATCCTAGTTCTTATGTTCCATAGATGAGAGAAATCATATGATAGTTGTCTTTCTCTGCTTGACTTATTTCACTTAGCATTATCTCCTCCAGTGCCATCCATGTTGTAGCAAATGTTGAGAACTCGTTCTTTCTGATAGCTGAGTAATATTCCATTGTATATATGGACCACAACTTCTTAATCCAGTCATCTGTTGAAGGGCATCTCGGCTCCTTCCACGATTTAGCTATTGTGGACATTGCTGCTATGAACATTGGGGTGCATATGGCCCTTCTCTTCACTACGTCTGTATCTTTGGGGTAAATACCCAGTAGTGCAATGGCTGGATCATAGGGTAGCTCAATTTTTAACTTTTTAAGGGACCTCCACACTGTTTTCCAGAGTGGCTGTACCAACTTGCATTCCCACCAACAATGTAGGAGGGATCCCCTTTCTCCACATCCTCTCCAGCAATTGTTTCCTGCCTTGTCTATTTTTGCCATTCTAACTGGCGTAAGGTGGTATCTCAGTGTGGTTTTGATTTGAATTTCCTTGATGGCTAATGATTTTGAACATTTCTTCATGTGTCTGTTAGCCATTTGTATGTCTTCATTGGAAAAGTGTCTGTTCATATCTTCTGCCCATTTTTTGATTTGTTTCTTTGTTTCTCGTGTATTGAGTTTGAGAAATTCTTTGTAGATCTTGGATACCAGTCCTTTATCTGTAGTGTCATTTGCAAATATATTCTCCCATTCCGTGGGCTGCCTCTTAGTTTTTCTGACTGTTTCCTTGGCTGTGCAGAAACTTTTAATCTTGATGAAGTCCCATAAATTCATTTTATCTTTTGTTTCTCTTGCCTTTGGGGATGTGTCATGAAAAAGGTTGCTTTGGCCGATGTCGTAGAGGTTGTTGCCTATGTTCTCCTCTAGAATTTTGATGGATTCCTGTCTCACATCGAGGTCTTTCATCCATTTGGAGTTTATTTTTGTGTATGGTGTGAGATAGTGGTCAAGTTTCATTCTTTTGCATGTAGCTGTCCAATTTTCCCAGCACCATTTATTGAACAGACTGTCTTTTCTCCACTGGATGTTTTTTCCTGCTTTATCAAAGATTAGTTGCCCAAAGAGCCGAGGGTCCATTTCTGGGCTCTCTATTCTGTTCCATTGGTCTATGTGTCTGTTTTTGTGCCAGTACCATGCTGTCTTTGTGATCACAGCTTTGTAGTACAGCTCGAAATCTGGCATTGTGATGCCCCCAGCTTTGTTTTTCCTTTTCAACAGTTCCTTGGAGATTCGGGGCCTTTTCTGTTTCCATACAAATTTAAGGACTGTTTGTTCCAGTTCTTTGAAAAATGTCCTCGGTATTTTGATCAGGATAGCATTGAAAGTGTAGATTGCTCTGGGTAGCATGGACATTTTAACTATGTTAATTCTTCCAATCCATGAGCATGGAATATCTTTCCATCTTTTTATGTCTTTCTCAATGTCTTTCAAGAGTGATTTATAGTTTCTAGAATATAGGTCCTTTACGTCTCTGGTTAAGTTAATTCCAAGGTAACGTATGGTTTTTGGTGCTATTGTCAATGGGATGGATTCCCTAATTTCTCTTTCTTCGGTCTCGTTATTCGTGTACAGAAATGCAACTGATTTCTGAGCATTGATTTTGTATCCCGCCACGTTACTGAATTGCTCTATAACTTCTAATAGTTTGGGAGTGGCTTCTTTTGGGTTTTCCATATAGAGTATCATGTCATCTGCAAAGAGAGACATTTTGACTTCTTCTTTGCCGATTTGAATACCTTTGATCCCTTTTTGTCGTCTGATTGCTGTTGCAAGGACTTCTAGTACTATGTTGAATAATAGTGGCGAGAGTGGGCATCCTTGTCGAGTTCCTGATCTTAAGGGAAAGGCTTCCAGCTTTTCCCCATTGAGAATAATATTTGCAGTAGGCTTTTCATAGATGGCTTTTATGAGATTGAGAAATGTACCTTCTATTCCTACACTCTGAAGGGTTTTAATCAGGAAAGGATGCTGTATTTTGTCAAACGCTTTTTCGGCATTGATTGAGAGGATCATATGGTTCCTGAGTCTTTTCTTGTTGATATGATGTATCACGCTGATTGATTTGCGAATATTGAA
The DNA here is from genome assembly GCF_024610735.1 of Ursus americanus. NCBI lineage: Eukaryota > Metazoa > Chordata > Mammalia > Carnivora > Ursidae > Ursus > Ursus americanus. The sequence continues at coordinate 1,812,678 of NC_142134.1, read as the reverse complement.
CCACGCTTGCATCCCAGGTATGAATCCCACTTGATCGTGATGGATAATCCTTTTAATGTACTGTTGGATTCTATTAGCAAGTATCTTGTTGAGGATTTTGGCGTCCATATTCATTAGGGAAATCGGTCTGTAATTCTCCTTTTTGAGGGGATCTTTGCCTGGTTTGGGGATCAAGGTAATATTGGCCTCATAGAATGAGTTTGGTAGCTTTCCTTCTGTTTCTATTTTTTGAAATAGCTTTAGGAGAATAGGTATTATTTCTTCTTTGAATGTTTGGTAGAATTCCCCAGGAAAACCGTCCGGGCCTGGAGTTTTGTTATTTGGAAGGTTGTTTATCACTGACTCAATCTCTTCATAATTAATTGGCCTGTTTAAGGAATCAATTTCTTCCGGTTTCAATCTTGGTAGTTTATAGGTTTCCAGGAAGGATTCCATCTCTTCCAGATTGTTCAGTTTATTGGCATATAGCTGTTGATAAAAATTTCTAATAATCCTTCCAATTTCAATGGTGCTCGTCGTGACCTCTCCTTTTTCATTCATAATTTTAATAATCTGGGTCCTTTCTCTTTTCTTTTGGATAAGTCTTGCCAGTGGTCTGTCAATTTTATTGATTCTCTCTAAGAACCAGCTTCTTGTCCTGTTGATCTGCTCTACTGTACTTCTGGTTTCTGCTTGATTGATTTCAGCTCTAATTTTGGTCAACTGCTTCCTCGTGCGTGGATTAGGCCTGTCCTTCTGTTGCTGTTCCAGCTTCTTGAGGTGAGAATATAAAAACTGCATTTTAGATTTTTCTATTCTTTTGAGTGAGGCTTGGATGGCTCTGTATTTCCCCCTTAGGACTGCCTTTGCAGTATCCCATAGGTTTTGGACTGTTGTATTTTCATTCTCATTGGTCTCCATAAATTGTTTAATTTGATTTTTGATTTCCTGGTTTATCGAGTCATTCCTGAGCAGGATGGTTCTTAGTCTCCAAGTGTTCGAGTTTCTTCCAAATTTTTCCTTGTGGTTGAGTTCCAATTTCAGAGCATTGTGGTCTGAGAATATGCAGGGGATCATTTCAATCTTTTGGTATCGGTTGAGACCTGTTTTGTGTCCCAGAACATGGTCTATTCTTGAGAATGTTCCATGGGCATTAGAATAGAATGAGTATTCTTTTGTTCTGAGGTGTAGTGTTCTATATATATCTATGAGGTCCAACTTGTCGAGTATGGCATTCAAAGCCTTTGATTCTTTGCTCAGTTTTTGCCAGGGTGTTCTGTCTATTTCTGATAGTGGAGTGTTGAGGTCCCCTACTATTAATGTATTTTTATTTATATGTCTCTTTGTTCTGGTTAAGAGTTGGCTTGTGTATCTTGCTGCTCCCCTGTTGGGGGCATATATATTTATAGTTGTCATATCCACTTGTTGAATACTTCCCTTAAGAATAATATAGTGCCCTTCTGCATCTCTAACTATAGTCTGTAGTTTAAAATCCAATTTATTTGATATGAGAATTGCTACCCCAGCTTTCTTTTGAGGTCCATTTGCATGAAAGATGGTACTCCATCCCCTTACTCTCAGTCTGAATGCATCTTTGGGTTCGAAATGAGTCTCTTGTAGACAGCAAATGGATGGGTCATTTCTTTTTATCCAATCTGCAACCCTGTGGCGTGTTATGGGATGGTTCAAACCATTCACATTAAGACTGATTACTGAGAGATATGATTTTAATAATGCCATGTTGCCAGTAAAGTCTTTGTTTGTATTGGCTGTGACTTTCTGTTCTGTATCACTCTTGGGGCCTTTTTACTTTTATAGAACCCCCCGTAATATCTCCTGTAGGGCTGGTTTCATGGTTACAAAATTGGTTAGTGACTGGCGATTCTGAAATGTCTTTATTTCTCCATCAATTCTGAATGACAGCCTTGCTGGATAAAGGATCCTTGGCTGCATGTTTTTCTCTGAAAGAGCTTTAAATATGCTCCCCCAACCCTTTCTCTCATTCCAGGTCTGTGTAGACAGGTCTGACGTAATTCTGATGCCTTTGCCTTGGTACGTGAGAAATTTCTTTGCCCTGGCCGCTTTCAATACTGTATCCTTGCATCTAATATTTGTGAAATGCACTATGACGTGACGTGGCGTAGGTTTGTCGTGGTTGAGCTTGGGAGGGGTCCTCTCTGCCTCTTGGACACGAATGTTTGTTTCCCTCGCTAGATTAGGGAAGTTTTCAGCTACAATTTGTCCAAATATGTCTTCTAGACCTCTGTTTTTCTCCATCTCCTCGGGGATCCCGATGATTCTAATATTGGATAGTTTCATTGAGTCAGTAATCTCCCGTAACCTACATTTGTGGGCGTGGATTTTTTTAAGACCATCTTCTATTTTCATTTTTTCCTCTATTAACCCATCCTCCAATTCACTAACCCGTTCCTCTGCTTCTGCGACCCTGGCCGTCGGAGCCTCTAGTTTTGCCTGCATTTGGCTCATAGAATTTTTAATTTCTGTCAGATTCATTCTCATTTCTGTCCTTAGGGATTCTATATTCTCAGTAACCTTTTCGTTAATAGTTTTTTCAATTCTACTCATCATTTTGACCATCGTTACTCTGAATTCCATTTCTGATACTTTGGTTACATCCATATCCATTATTTCTGTGGCAGAGGCCACAGACTCACTGTCTTTTCTTTGCTGGGGGGGGGCTTCTCCTTCTTGTCATTCTGATGAGGAGAGGTTGCGGGATTGTCCAGAGCCCAAATTATTGACTGGGTCCCAGGCTGTGCCCCTTGTTTTACAGGGATCTTAGGGATGTGGGCTTCTTCTTTAAAGATTTTATTTATTTATTTATGTGGCAGCCAACCTGCGAGAGAGGGAACAGAAGCAGGGGAGTGGGAGAGGAAGAAGCAGGCTCCCAGCGGAGGAGCCCGATGAGGGACTCCTTTCCGGAACGCTGGGATCACGCCCTAAGCCGAAAACAGGCCCTCAATGACTGCGCCAGCCAGGTGCCTCGGGTTGTGGGCTTCTTGATTTTTCAGCCTGCCTTCTGTGTTCTGGGGGAGGGGCCTGCCGCGCCGATACTCAGGCAACCCTGTTTGGGTAGAGTCTCCGTGTCCCCTGCGAGGGGGAATGGGGATGGGCACTCTCTGAGCCAGTATTTCCAGGCTTTTGTTCTCTGGCGGCTTTCCCTGGCAGTCTGCTGTGCCTCTTCTGAGAGTCAGAGCAGCAGCGGCCAAATCTCAGCCTCTGTCACAGAACAGAGGGATTGCGGCCCATTCTCTACTAATGTTCTGGCCACTTTAACTCTGCTACTGTTGGTGCTGCTCAACCCTGTAGCGTCCCGGGATGTGCGCCCCACACCCGGCATCCCAGCCCTCACTTCCAGGGCCGGCGCGTCTCAGTCCTTTGTGTTTCTAATGCCGCCAGCCGCCAGCCGCCCCGTGCGTGCTCCCGGAAGCTCCTGGTCTCAGTCTGGATCCGGTGAGCGCACTGAGATTCCGGTGTTCCGCGAGATGCCTGGTGGCGCGCGCACCCGGCTCACGGTCTCAGTCCGCTGTTTTGCGGGTGCCGACCACGAGCCCGCCTGCTCCCCCGTGCAAGTGGCTGTCGCTTCCCGCCGCCCAAATGCGGCAGCTCCCTCCCCCTTCCGTTTATCTTCCGATATCTGTGCGCGGTTTCATGGCTCCCCGCTTCATACCTCAATACTCAGCGCTGGAGATGTTCATTTGTAGAGATCTAGATGCGTCTTCCTGCGTCTCAGGCTGGTTCCATGGTTGTTTAGGCTGGTCTGGTACCTATCCAGCTCGACTCAGGGGACCAGCTGAAAACGGTGTCTCCTACTCCTCCGCCATCTTAACTCCTCTCTAAATGTTTTTTATTATATTATGTTAGTCACCATACAGTACATCCCTGGTTTTTGATGTAAAGTTCGATGATTCTTTAGTTGCATATACTACCCAGTGCACCATGCAATACATGCCCTCCTTACTACCCATAACCAGTCTATCCCATTCCCTCAACCCCTCCGCTCTGAAGCCCTCAGTTTGTTTCTCAGAGTCCATAGTCTCTCATGCTTCATTCCCCCTTCTGATTACCCGCCCTTTCTTTATCCCTTTCTTCCCCTACCGATCCTCCTTGTTCTTATGTTCCATAGATGAGAAAAATCATATGATAATTGTCTTTCTCTGCTTGACTTATTTCACTTAGCATTATCTCCTCCAGTGTCATCCATGTTGCAGCAAATGTTGAGAACTTGTTCTTTCTGATAGATGAGTAATATTCCATTGTATATATGGACACAACTTCTTATTCCAGTCATCTTTTGAAGGGCATCTCGGTTCCTTCCATGATTTAGCTATTGTGAACAATGCTGCTATGAACATTGGGGTGTATATGGCCCTTCTCTTCACTATGTCTGTCTCTTTGGGGTAAATACCCAGTAGTGCAATGGCTGGATCATAGGGTAGCTCACTTTTTAACTTTTTAAGGGACCTCCACACTGTTTTCCAGAGTGGCTGTACCAACTTGCATTCCCACCAACAATGTAGGAGGGATCCCCTTTCTCCACATCCTCTCCAGCAATTGTTGTCTCTTGCCTTGTCAATTTTTGCCATTCTAACTGGTGTAAGGTGGTATCTTAGTGTGGTTTTGATTTGAATTTCCCTGATGGCTGGTGATTTTGAACATTTTTTCATGTGTCTGTTAGCCATTTGTATGTCATCATTGGAAAAGTGTCTGTTCATGTCTTCTGCCCATTTTTTGATTTCTTTGTTTCTCGCGTATTGAGTTTGAGAAGTTCTTTGTAGATCTTGGATACCAGTCTTTTATCTGTAGCATCATTTGCAAATATATTCTCCCATTCTGTGGGCTGCCTCTTAGTTTTTTTGACTGTTTCTTTGGCTGTGCAGAGGGCTTTAATCTTGATGAAGTCCCACAAGTTCATTTTATCTTTTGTTTCTCTTGCCTTTGGAGATGTGTCATGAAAAAGGTTGCTTTGGCCGATGTCGTAGAGGTTGCTGCCTATGTTCTCCTCTAGGATTTCAATGGATTCCTGTCTCACATCAAGGTCTTTCATCCATTTGGAGTTTACCTTTGTGTATGGTGTGAGAGAGTGGTCAAGTTTCATTCTTTTGCATGTAGCTGTCCAATTTTCCCAGCACCATTTATTGAAGAGACTGTCTTTTTCCCACCGGATGTTTTTTCCTGCTTTATCAAAGATTAGTTGCCCAAAGAGCCGAGGGTCCATTTCTGGGCTCTCTATTCTGTTCCATTGGTCTATGTGTCTGTTTTTGTGCCAGTACCATGCTGTCTTTGTGATCACAGCTTTGTAGTACAGCTCGAAATCTGGCATTGTGATGCCCCCAGCTTTGTTTTTCCTTTTCAACAGTTCCTTGGCAATTCGGGGCCTTTTTTGGTTCCATACAAATTTAAGGACTATTTGCTCCAGTTCTTTGAAAAATGTCATCGGTATTTTGATCGGGATACCATTGAGAGTGTAGATTGCTCTGTGTAGCATGGACATTTTAACTATGTTAATTCTTCCGATCCATGAGCATGGAATATTTTTCCATCTTTTTGTGTCTTCTTCAATGTCTTTCAAGAGTGATTTATAGGGGGAGGAGTTAAGATGGCGGAGGAGTTGGAGACACCTTTTTTAGCTGGTCCCCCGAGTCGAGCTGGATAGGTACCAGACCAGCCTAAACAACCATGGAACCAGCCTGAGATGCAGGAAGATGCATCTGGATCTCTACAAATGAACATCTCCAGCGCAGAATATTGAGGTACGAAGCGGGGAGCCATGAAACAGTGCACAGATATCGGAAGATAAATGGAAGTGGGAGGGAGCCGACGCCTTCGGGCGCCGGGAAGCGGTAGCCACTTGCTCGGGAGAGCGGGCGGGGCTCGCGGGCGGCACCCGCAAAACAGCAGACTGAAACCCTGATCCGGATGCGCGCGCCACCAGGCATCTCGCGGAACACCGGAATCCCGGTGCGCTCACTGGATCCAGACTGAGACCAGGAGCTTCTGGAACATGCGTGGGGCTGCTGGCGGCTGGCGGCGTTAGAAACACAATGGACAGAGACGCGCCGGCCCTGGAAGTGAGGGCTGGGATACCAGGTGTGGGGCGCACATCCCTGGACGCTGCAGGGTTGAGCAGCACCAACAGTAACGGAGTTAAAGTGGCCAGAACATTAGTAGAGAACGGGCCGCAATCCCTCTGTTCTGTGACAGAGGCTGAAATTCGGCCGCTGCTGCTCTGACTTTCAGAAGAGGCACAACAAAGCACCAGGGAGGGCTGCCAGAGAACAAAAGTCTGGAAATACTGGCTCAGAGAGTGCCCATCCCCATCCTCCCTCGCAGGGGACACGGAGATACTACCCAAACAGGGTTGCCTGAGTATCGGTGCGGCAGGCCCCTCCCCCAGAACACAGAAGGCAGGCTGAAAAATCAAGAAGCCCACAACCCGGGCACCTGGGTGGCTTAGTCATTGAGCGGCTGTCTTCGGCTTAGGGCGTGATCCCGGCGTTCCGGAAAGGAGTCCCTCATCGGGCTCCTCCACTGGGAGCCTGCTTCTTCCTCTCCCACTCCCCTGCTTCTGTTCCCTCTCTCGCAGGTTGGCTGCCACATAAATAAATAAATAAAATCTTTAAAGAAGAAGCCCACATCCCTAAGATCCCTATAAAACAAGGGGCACAGTCTAGGACCCAGTCAATAATTTGGGCTCTGGACAATCCCGCAACCTCTCCTCATCAGAATGACAAGAAGAAGAAGCCCCCCCCCCCCAGCAAAGAAAAGACAGTGAGTCTGTGGCCTCTGCCACAGAAATAATGGTTATGGATGTAACCAAAGTATCAGAAATGGAATTCAGAGTAACGATGGTCAAAATGATGAGTAGAATTGAAAAAACTATTAACGAAAAGGTTACTGAGAATATAGAATCCCTAAGGACAGAAATGAGAGTGAATCTGACAGAAATTAAAAATTCTATGAGCCAAATGCAGGCAAAACTAGAGGCTCTGATGGCCAGGGTCACCGAAGCAGAGGAACGGGTTAGTGAATTGGAGGATGGGTTAATAGAGGAAAAAACGAAAATAGAAGATGGTCTTAAAAAATCCAAGCCCACAAATGTAGGTTACGGGAGATTACTGACTGAATGAACGATCCAATGTTAGAATCATTGGCATCCCCGAGGGGATGGAGAAAAACAGAGGTCTAGAAGAGATATTTGAACAAATTGTAGCTGAAAACTTCCCTAATCTAGCGAGGGAAATAAACATTCGTGTCCAGGAGACAGAGAGGACCCCTCCCAAGCTCAACCACGAGAAACCTACGCCACGTCACGTCATAGTGCATTTCGCAAATATTAGATGCAAGGATACAGTATTGAAAGCGGCCAGGGCAAAGAAATTTCTCACGTACCAAGGCAAAGGCATCAGAATTACGTCAGACCTGTCTACACAGACCTGGAATGAGAGAAAGGGTTGGGGGAGCATATTTAAAGCTCTTTCAGAGAAAAACATGCAGCCAAGGATCCTTTATCCAGCAAGGCTGTCATTCAGAATTGATGGAGAAATAAAGACATTTCAGAATCGCCAGTCACTAACCAATTTTGTAACCACGAAACCAGCCCTACAAGAGATATTACGGGGGGTTCTATAAAAGTAAAAAGGCCCCAAGAGTGATACAGAACAGAAAGTCACAGCCAATACAAACAAAGACTAAAATGATATCTCTCAGTACTCAGTCTTAATGTTAATGGCTTAAATGCTCCCATAACACGCCACAGGGTTGCAGATTGGATAAAAAGAAATGACCCATCCATTTGCTGTCTACAAGAGACTCAATTCGAATCCAAAGATGCATTCAGACTGAGAGTAAGGGGATGGAGTACCATCTTTCACGCAAATGGACCTCAAAAGAAAGCTGGGGTAGCAATTCTCATATCAGATAAATTGGATTTTAAACTACAGACTATAGTTAGAGATGCAGAAGGGCACTATATTATTCTTAAAGGAAGTATTCAACAAGCGGATATGACAATTATAAATATATATGCCCCCAACAGGGGAGCAGCAAGATACACAAGCCAGAATAAAGAGACGTATAGACAAAAATACATTAATAGTAGGGGACCTCAACACTCCACTATCAGAAATAGACAGAACACCCTGGCAAAAACTAAGCAAAGAATCAAAGGCTTTGAATGCCATACTCGACAAGTTGGACCTCATAGATATATATAGAACACTACACCCCAGAACCAAAGAATACTCATTCTATTCTAATGCCCATGGAACATTCTCAAGAATAGATCATGTTCTGGGACACAAAACAGGTCTCAACCGATACCAAAAGATTGAAATGATCCCCTGCATATTCTCAGACCACAACGCTCTGAAATTGGAACTCAACCACAAGGAAAAATTTGGAAGAAACTCAAACACTTGGAGACTAAGAACCATCCTGCTCGGGAATGACTCGATAAACCAGGAAATCAAAAATCAAATTAAACAATTTATGGAGACCAATGAGAATGAAAATACAACAGTCCAAAACCTATGGAATACTGCAAAGGCAGTCCTAAGGGGGAAATACAGAGCCATCCAAGCCTCACTCAAAAGAATAGAAAAATCTAAAATGCAGTTTTTATATTCTCACCTCAAGAAGCTGGAACAGCAACAGAGGGACAGGCCTAATCCACGCACGAGGAAGCAGTTGACCAAAATAAAAGCAGAAATCAATCAGTCAGAAACCAGAAGTACAGTAGAGCAGATCAACAGGACTAGAAGCTGGTTCTTTGAGAGAATCAATAAAATTGACAGACCACTGGCAAGACTTATCCAAAAGAAAAGAGAAAGGACCCAGATTATTAAAATTATGAATGAAAAAGGAGAGGTCACGACGAGCACCATTGAAATTGGAAGGATTATTAGAAATTTTTATCAACAGCTATATGCCAATAAACTGAACAATCTGGAAGAGATGGAATCCTTCCTGGAAACCTATAACTACCAAGATTGAAACAGGAAGAAACTGATTTCTTAAACAGGCCAATTAATTATGAAGAGATTGAGTCAGTGATAAAGAACCTTCCAAATAACAAAACGCCAGGCCCGGGCGGTTTTCCTGGGGAATTCTACCAAACATTCAAAGAAGAAATAATGCCTATTCTCCTAAAGCTATTTCAAAAAATAGAAACAGAAGGAAAGCTACCAAACTCATTCTATGAGGCCAATATTACCTTGATCCCCAAACCAGGCAAAGACCTCCTCAAAAAGGAGCATTACAGACAGATCTCCCTAATGAATATGGACGCCAAAATCCTCAACAAGATACTTGCTAATAGAATCCAACAGTACATTAAAAGGAATATCCATCACGGTCAAGTGGGATTCATACCTGGGATGCAAGCGTGGTTCAATATTCGCAAATCAATCAGCGTGATACATATCAACAAGAAAAGACTCACGAACCATATGAGCCTCTCAATAGATGCTGAAAAAGCATTTGACAAAATACAGCATCCTTTCCTGATTAAAACCCCTCAGAGTGTAGGAATAGAAGTTACATTTCTCAATCTCATAAAAGCCATCTATGAAAAGCCTACTGCAAATATTATTCTCAATGGGGAAAAGCTGGAAGCCTTTCCCTTAAGATCAGGAACTCGACAAGGATGCCCACTCTCGCCACTATTATTCAACATAGTACTAGAAGTCCTTGCAACAGCAATCAGATGACAAAAAGGGATCAAAGGTATTCAGATCGGCAAAGAAGAAGTCAAAATGTCTCTCTTCGCAGATGACATGATACTCTATATGGAAAACCCAAAAGAAGCCACTCCCAAACTATTAGAAGTTATAGAGCAATTCAGTAACGTGGCGGAATACAAAATCAATGCTCAGAAATCAGTTGCATTTCTATACACGAATAACGAGACCGAAGAAAGAGAAATTAGGGAATCCATCCCATTGACAATAGCACCAAAAACCATACGTTACCTTGGAATTAACTTAACCAGAGACGTAAAGGACCTATATTCTAGAAACTATAAATCACTCTTGAAAGACATTGAGGAAGACATAAAAAGATGGAAAGATATTCCATGCTCATGGATTGGAAGAATTAACATAGTTAAAATGTCCATGCTACCCAGAGCAATCTACACTTTCAATGCTATCCTGATCAAAATACCGAGGACATTTTTCAAAGAACTGGAACAAATAGTCCTTAAATTTGTATGGAAACAGAAGAGGCCCCGAATTGCCAAGGAACTGTTGAAAAGGAAAAACAAAGCTGGGGGCATCACAATGCTGATTTCGAGCTGTACTACAAAGCTGTGATCACAAAGACAGCATGGTACTGGCACAAAAACAGACACATAGACCAATGGAACAGAATAGAGAGCCCAGAAATGGACCCTCAGCTCTTTGGGCAACTAATCTTTGATAAAGCAGGAAAAAACATCCGGTGTATAAAAGACAGTCTCTTCAATAAATGGTGCTGGGAAAATTGGACAGCTACATGCAAAAGAATGAAACTTGACCACTCTCTCACACCATACACAAAAATAAACTCCAAATGGATGAAAGACCTCGATGTGAGACAGGGATCCATCAAAATTCTAGAGGAGAACATAAGCAGCAACCTCTACGACATCGGCCAAAGCAACCTTTTTCATGACACATCCCCAAAGGCAAGAGAAACAAAAGATAAAATGAATTTATGGGACTTCATCAAGATTAAAAGTTTCTGCACAGCCAAGGAAACAGTCAGAAAAACTAAGAGGCAGCCCACGGAATGGGAGAATATATTTGCAAATGACACTACAGATAAAGGACTGGTATCCAAGATCTACAAAGAATTTCTCAAACTCAATACACGAGAAACAAAGAAACAAATCAAAAAATGGGCAGAAGATATGAACAGACACTTTTCCAATGAAGACATACAAATGGCTAACAGACACATGAAAAAATGTTCAAAATCATTAGCCATCAAGGAAATTCAAATCAAAACCACACTGAGATACCACCTTACGCCAGTTAGAATGGCAAAAATAGACAAGGCAAGAGACAACAATTGTTGGAGAGGATGTGGAGAAAGGGGATCCCTCCTACATTGTTGGTGGGAATGCAAGTTGGTACAGCCACTCTGGAAAACAGTGTGGAGGTCCCTTAAAAATTAAAAATTGAGCTACCCTATGATCCAGCCATTGCACTACTGGGTGTTTACCCCAAAGATACAGACGTAGTGAAGAGAAGGGCCATATGCACCCCAATGTTCATAGCAGCAATGTCCACAATAGCTAAATCGTGGAAGGAGCCGAGATGCCCTTCAACAGATGACTGGATTAAGAAGTTGTGGTCCATATATACAATGGAATATTACTCAGCTATCAGAAAGAACGAGTTCTCAACATTTGCTACAACATGGATGGCACTGGAGGAGATAATGCTAAGTGAAATAAGTCAAGCAGAGAAAGACAACTATCATATGATTTCTCTCATCTATGGAACATAAGAACTAGGATGATCGGTAGGGGAAGAAAGGGATAAAGAAAGGGGGGGTAATCAGAAGGGGGAATGAAACATGAGAGACTATGGACTATGAGAAACAAACTGAGGGCTTCAGAGGGGAGGGGCGTGGGTAATGGGATAGACTGGTGATGGGTAGTAAGGAGGGCACGTATTGCATGGTGCACTGGGTGTTATACAGAACTAATGAGTCATCGAGCCTTACATCGGAAACCGGGGATGTACTGTATGGTGACTAACATAATATAATAAAAAATCATTAACAACAAAAATATATATATATATATAAAAGAAAAATGTCATTGGTATGTTGATCATAATGGGCAGAAGATATGAATAGACACTTTTCCAATGAAGACATACAAATGGCTAACAGACACATGAAAAAATTTTCAAAATCATTAGCCATCAGGGAAATTCAAATCAAAACCACACTGTGATACCACCTTACGCCAGTTAGAATGGCAAAAATTGACAAGGCAAGAAACAAGAATTGTTGGAGAAGATGTGGAGAAAGGGTATCCCTCCTGCATTGTTGGTGGGAATGCAAGTTGGTACAGCCACTCTGGAAAACAGTGTGGAGGTCCCTTAAAAAGTTAAAAATTGAGCTACCCTATGATCCAGCCATTGCACTACTGGGTATTTACCCCAAGGATACAGACGTAGTGAAGAGAAGGGCCATATGCACCCCAATGTTCATAACAACATTGTCCACAATAGCTAAATCGTGGAGGGAGCCGAGATGCCCTTCAACAGATGACTGGATTAAGAAGATGTGGTCCATATATACAATGGAATATTAGTCAGCTATCAAAAAGAACGATTTCTCAACATTTGCTGCAACATGGACGGCACTGGAGGAGATAATGCTAAGTGAAATAAGTCAAGCAGAGAAAGACAATTATATGGTTTCACTCATCTATGGAAGATAAGAACTAGGAAGATCGGTAGGAGAAGCAAGGGATAAAGAAAGGGGGGTAATCAGAAGGGGGAATGAAGCATGAAAGGCTATGGACTCTGAGAAACAAACTGAGGGCTTCAGAGGGGAGGGAGGTGGGGGAATGGGATAGGCTGGTGATGGGTAGTAAGGAGGGCACATATTGCATGGTGCACTGGGTGTTATACGCAACTAATGAATCATGGAACTTTACATCAAATAACCAGGGATGTACTGTATGATGACTAACATAATATAATAAAAAAATATTATTATAATTAAAAAAACAAAAAGAAAAGAGTGATTTATAGTTTCTAGAATATAGATCCTTTACGTGTCTGGTTAAATTAATTCCAAGGTAACGTATGGATTTTGGTGCTATTGTCAATGGGATGGATTCCCTAATTTCTCTTTCTTCAGTCTCATTATTAGTGTATAGAAATGCAACTGATTTCTGAGCATTGATTTTGTATCCTGCCACGTTACTGAATTGCTCTATAACTTCTAATAGTTTGGGAGTGGATTCTTTTGTGTTTTCCATATAGGGTATCATGTCATCTGCGAAGAGAGACAGTTTGACTTCTTCTTTGCAGTTTTGGATACCTTTTCCCCTTTTTGTTGTCTGATTGCTGTTGCAAGGACTTCTAGTACTATGTTGAATAATAGTGGCGAGAGTGGGCATCCTTGTCGTGTTCCTGATCTTAAGGGAAAGGCTTCCAGCTTTTCCCCATTGAGAAAGATTTGCTATAGACTTTTCATAGATAGTTTTTATCAGATTGAGGAATGTGCCCTCTATCCCTACAATCTGAAGGGTTTTAATCGGGAAAGGATGCTGTATTTTGTCAAATGCTTTTTCTGCATCTATTAAGAGAATCATATGATTGTTGGCTTTTTCCTTCTGGATAAAATCTAGGACACTGATCAGTTTGGGAATGTTGAACCACGCTTGCATCCCAGGGATGAATCCCACTTGGTCATGATGGATAATCCTTTTAATGTACTGTTTGATTCCATTAGCCCGGATCTTGTTAAGGATTTTGGCGTCCATGTTCATTTGGGAAATTGGTCTGTAATTCTCCTTTTTGATGGGGTCTTTGCCTGGTTTGGGGATCAAGGTAATATTGGCCTCATAGAATGAGTTTGGTAGCTTTCCTTCTGTTTCTATTTTTTGAAATAGCTTTAGGAGAATAGGTATTATTTCTTCTTTGAATGTTTGGTAGAATTCCCCAGGAAAACCGTCCGGGCCTGGCGTTTTGTTTTTTGGAAGGTTGTTTATCACTGACTCAATCTCTTCATAATTAATTGGCCTGTTTAAAAAATCACTTTCTTCCTGTTTCAGTCTTGGTAGTTTATAGGTTTCCAGGAAGGCCTCCATCTCTTCCAGATTGCTTAATTTATTGGCATAAAGCTGTTGATAAAAGTGTCTAATAATCCTTCCAATTTCTTTGGTGTTGGTTGTGACCTCTCCTTTTTCATTCATAATTTTATTAATTTGGGTCCTTTATTCTTTTGGATAAGTCTTGCCACTGGTCTGTCAATTTTATTGATTCTCTCAAAGAACCAGCTTCTAGTTCTGTTGATCTCCTCTACTGTACTCCTGGTTTCTCATTCATTGATTTCTGCTCTAATCTTGGTCAACTCCTTCCTTGTGCCTAGATTAGGCCTGTCCCTCTGTTGCTGTTCCAGCTTCTTGAGGTGAGACTATAAAAACTGCATTTTAGATTTTTCTATTCTTTTGAGTGAGGCTTGGATGGCTATGTATTTCCCCCTTAGGACTGCCTTTGCAGTATCCCATAGGTTTTGGACCGTTGTGTTTTCATTCTCGTTCGTCTCCATAAATTGTTTAAATTGATTTTGATTTCCTGGCTTATCGAGTCATTTCTGAGCAGGATGGTTCTTAGTCTCCAAGTCTACCAAGTGTTTGAGTTTCTTCCAAATTTTTTCTTGTGGTTGAGTTCCAATTTCAGAGTGTTGTGGTCTGAGAATATGCAGGGGAAAATTTCAGTCTTTTGGTATCAGTTGAGACCTGTTTTGTGTCCCAGAACATGGTCTGTTCTTGCGAATGTTCCATGGGCATTAGAATAGAATGAGTATTCTTTGGTTCTGGGGTGTAGTGTTCTATATATACCTATGAGGTCCAGCTCATCGAGTATGGCATTCAAAGCTCTTGTTTCTTTGCTGATTTCTTGCTTCGGTGATCTGTCTATTTCTGATAGTGGAGTGTTGAGGTCCCCTACTATTAATGTATTTTATCTATATGTCTCTTTATTCTGGTTAAGAGTTGGCTTGTGTATCTTGCTGCTCCCCTGTTGGGGGCATATATATTTATAATTGTCATATCCACTTGTTGGATACATCCTTTAAGAATAATATAGTGCCCTTCTGTGTCTCTAACTATAGTCTTTAGTTTAAAATCCAATCTGTCTGATATGAGAATTGCTACCCCAGCTTTCTTTTGAGGTCCATTGGTGTGAAAGATGGTATTCCATCCCTTTACTCTCAGTCTGAATGTATCTTTAGGTTCAAAATGAGTCTCTTGTAGACAGCAAATGGATGGGTCATGTCTTATTATCCAATCTGCCACCCTATGGCGTTTTATGGGAGCATTCAGGCCATTCACATGGAGACTGAATATTGAGAGATATGATTTTAATGATGCCATGTTGCCAGTACAGTCTTTGTTTCTATAGCTTGTGACTTTCTGTTCTGTATCACTGTTGGGGCCTTTTTACTTTTCTAGAACCCCCCTTAATATCTCCTGTAGGGCTGGTTTCGTGGTTACGAAATTGGTCAATTACTGGCGATTCTGGAAGGTCTTTATCTTTCCATCAAATCTGAATGACAGCCTTGCTGGATAAAGGATCCTTGGCTGCATGTTTTTCTCTGAAAGAGCTTTAAAAATGCCCCCCCAACACATTCTCTCATTCCAGGTCTGTGTAGACAGGTCTGACGTAATTCTGATACCTTTGCCTCGGTACGTGAGAAATTTCTTTGCCCTGGCCGCTTTCAATACTGTATCCTTGGATCTAATATTTGCGAAATGCACTATGATGTGACGTGGTGTAGGTTTGTCGTGGTTGAGCTTGTGAGGGGTCCTCTCTGCCTCTTGGACACGAATGTTTGTTTCCCTTGTTAGATTAGGGAAGTTTTCAGCTACAATTTGTTCAAATATCTCTTCTAGACCTCTGTTTTTCTCCACCCCCTCAGGGATGCGGATGATTCTGACATTGGAACGTTTCATTGAGTCAGTAATCTCCCGTTACCTACATTCCTGAGCGTGGATTGTTTTGAGTCCAGATTCTATTCTAGCTTTCTCTTCTACTAACCCATCCTCCAATTCACTGATACGTTCTTCTGCCTTGGTGACCCTGGCCGTCAGAGCCTCTAGTTTTGACTGCATTTGGCTCATAGAATTTTTAATTTCTGCCAGATTTGCTCTCATTTCCGCTCTTAGAGATTCTATATTCTCATTAACATTTTCATTAATACTTTTTTCAAGTCCACACATCATCTTGACCATTGTTACTCTGAACTCCATTTCAGATAATTTGGTTATATCCATATCTATATCCATTAGTTCTGCGGCAGAGGCCACAGACTCATTGTCTTTTTTTTTTTTTGCCTGGGGGGGGGATTTCTCTTTCTCATCATTCTGATAAGGAGAGGTTGCGGGGTTGTCCAGAGCCTAAATTATTGACCAGGACCCAGGCTGTGCACCCTTGTTTTATAGGGATCTTAGGGATGTGGGCTTCTTGATTTTTCAGCCTGCCTTCTAGGGGAGGGGCCTGCTGCGCCGATACTCAGGCAACCCTGTTTGGGTAGCGTCTCCATGTCCCCTGCGAGGGTGGATGGGGATGGGCACACTCTGAGCTGGTATTTCCAGGCGTTTGTTCTCTGGCGGCCTTCCCTGGTGGTTTGCTCTGCCTCTTCTGAGAGTCAGAGCAGCAGTGGCTGAATCTTAGCCTGTGTCTCAGAACAGAGTGATCGCAGATCATTCTCCACTGATGTTCTGGCCACTTTAACTCTGATTCTGTTGGTGCTGCTCAACCCTGCAGCTTCCCGGGATGTGTGCCCCACACCCAGCGTCACAGCCCTCACATCCAGGGCCGGCGTTTCTCTGTCCTTTGTGTTTCTAACACTGCCAGCTGCCAGCCACCCCCACATGCTCCCGGAGCTCCCGGTCTCAGTCTGGTTCCAGTGAGCACCCCGGAGTTCCGGTTTTCAGTCTGGTCACGACATTTTGCTGGCTTTAAAATTGGTAGCAGTCATGGGACTCCATCAGTGAAAGCAACCAAGGGCACATGTGGGTGCATTTCTTTAGCCAACATCAACTGAGACCCCACTGTGGGCCACACTCCATATTAGTTGCTGGGAACAAGTTGGCTCTATCCTTGAGGTTCCCATTGCAGACGACACATGACAAGCCACCCATAGAATGTCTCTGTCTTATTCATCCCTGCATCCCTCATGCCTCACACAGTGCCCAGCACATAGTAGGAGCTCAATAAATAGCAATTTCCTTGGAGAGTGGGACAGTGTGGCGGTCAAGTCTCTGGCATTTGGAATCTGGGAACTTGGGTTTGAATTACAGCCTGTCCAGCTATGTGCTGTGCAGCTCTGGGCAGGTCACTTCATCTCTCTGAGACCCAGTTTCCTTGTGGATAGGATGGGAACTTAGATCACAGGGCCTGTGGGGGGTTAAGGAGCTGATTTGTGAAAAGAGCCTGGCCTGTGCTCAGCACTCAGATTACACCTACTGGAGTTAATGTGGTCACCGTAATGTCAGCGAGTTCTGGCAAACAATCCAGTCTCCATTCACTTTCTGGAAAGTGAGAAGGGCTGACAGACCGCCTCTGTGTCATCCACACTAGGAACCACAAAATCAAAACTGGTGATTGACCTTCCTTCCCTTCATCTCTCCTTCTTCCCTGCCTCTCCCCTGCCGTGCTCTCCCATTTCAACTCTTCTCTGTGCTTGGTGCCCCCTCCTCCCGGAGAGAGCTACATTCAGGTAGGAATCCAGCGAGGAGGTTTCCAGGAGCAGTCTGGCTCACTGGCTGCTTTGTAGACTGAGGTGGGAGACTGGGGTTGTGAAATCAGAGAGAAGTAAATATGTGTGATGTTTGTCTTGTTTTCTTCATATATCAATGACAAAATAGTAGGAGATATTACGTGGATGGGTTTCAGGTGTGCTGTGCTATTTAAGATGATCTTTCCCTGAGACCTGCTCTTTCCTGCTCTGCGTCTGCCAAGCAGCAAACCTGGCTCATGTTTGAATCTTGTGTGTTGGGAACTGAGCAGGGGGAGTTACCGGGTCTGGTGTGGTATGACCCCTGCCAGAGGCGGTCTGGTGGGATACAGTCTGTCCTGCACACTTGAGCTGGAGACAGAGTGCTTCCCTGCGAGCCAGGTGCAGGAGGTCCCGGGGACCCTCTCCCTCTGCACCTTCGGGTCTCGGACCAGCCCCTGCAGGGGCCGCCCTCAGGTCTGCCCTGGGGGAAAGGGCACTGCCAGGGAGGGCGGCACAGAGAATGCTCCCTGTGGGGCTCCTGCACTGCTCCCAGGTCCTGCTGCAGAAGTGAGGTGGGTGGCACGCCCTGGAGCACATCTCTCTCCTCCTCTCCTCGCCCACATCCCCGGTCCTGGCATCAGAATAAAACCTGCACTTGGCTCCGTGGGAGAGAGGCCCGGGTGCAGTGGCCCAGAGACCCTCCCCGGCTGGCGGGAATTCTAGAGGCCTGTGTGAAGGCTGCTGGGTTGGCTGCACACAATGGCTCTCATGGTCCCACTGACCTCCTGGGACCGGCTAGGCCCAGGACAGAGGCTCTGAGCACCAGAGCCAGAGTCCCTGCTCCTGTCGAACCCGCTGCTCCAGCCACTCAGCGATGAGCCTGCTTCCCACCTCGTGGTCACGGCCCACCCTGGGTCCTCCGCTCAGGCCTGCCTGGGGCCTCCCCAGTCCTTCCAGGTCTCGGCTCTTGGGGCAAACGCTGGCAGGCATGGGTGTTGGTGGGGCTGCACTTGCTGTAGAGCCCCTGTCACCCCCCTGACAGAGGAGAGGAATTTGGACAAGTTAGTTTCCTTTCTTGCCTCTGTGGAGACGTGTGGAGGGCCTGGGTCACCTCGTGGCAGCGTTTCTCAGGCTCTGGAGATGACTCGTGTACATGAGAACCAAACAAAGCACTCAGATGGGAAGGAAATTCCATGCAGTGTGAATTCAGAATATGTTAAGCAGTTAGGATTAAAATTGCATACATTTCACTTTCCACTTTTGTAAAAAAATAAAACAAATACAACTTGTATTATAGTTGAAAAAGTAGTCTCTTCTGTCCCCTCTTCTTGCGGGAATCTATAAAGGCATAAGAGTAATGACGCTAACATGAGGTGTACTGATTGGCTTTTACCTGAAAGCCACAGGCAGGGTTTGATGATGAGTGAGGAAGAAGAAGGAATGTGAGCAAGGAAAAGAGGGCAGTTTCAGGTCTCTGTCCATTGTGCAGGTGCCGGTGTCAGGATGGGTCATACTGCAGGTGGGGTGGGGGCAGGGTCCCCACTCTCAGCCTCTGTCATCAGACTTCCTCTCCTCACAGGCCCAGAGGGCAGGACTTGGCCTTTCTCACCTGGAGTTAAGTACATTAACTTCCCCAGTGGGAGCTTTGCATAGAGAGGAGCTTCCCTGCCTTCCCCTGGGACCATGGTGAAGCTTCCTTGCCCACAGCATAGTTTCTGGACTGGATAGTTGGGTTGGACTCTGTGTTTTAGCAGCTCACTTAGCAGGGCCCAATTCCTTCCTCTTGTCCCTGGACGTGAGTTCCAGAACCCAGGACTCCAGATCCCTGATCTTGGACACCAGCTCCCCCAACTGACCCTGTGTCTTGATCTCATTCTTCTGAGTGACCACAGAGCAGAAGGGACACGACAAACCTTTCCCATGGGGCTCCTTCGGCCATGAATTGATGCACTAGTGGCCGCGGATATAAGCACAGTTTAGGTACATAGGTTTTTCTAGATAACCTAGGCAGATGAGACATTTGCTTTGTTCTTTAAAATGTTCAGCCAGACCCACTCTCGGGAATAATAAGTATACTGGAGTTACCTAATGACCCAAATGACCATGAGGGCTTGAGGTTTTATCCTCTTTGCTTGCATAGACCTGTCATGTACCTAGTATTTCTCATCCCTCTACAAGGATATGGCCTACAGCATAATACAAATATGAATATGAATATAAATATAAATAAATGACTCTTGGCCCAGAACTTCTGATATCTGAGATGCTATTTAGGATAAATGGTGCAATTGGTCATTCAGCTTTGACCTGAGCTGGTGAAATGAACCAGATCTGGGGTGTCCGATATCGTAGCCACCAACTACCCGTGGCCTTCGAGCACCTGGAATTCAGCTCACCTGAATTGAGATGTGCTCTGAGTGTAAAATGCACCCTGGATGCTGAAACCAGAATAAGAAAGAGAACTTAAATTATTTTATTGAGATTTTTAAAACACTGTCTCATTGACGTAAATGCATGTTGGTGTGCTACCATTTTTCCAATTACAATTCTTTTGACTTTTCTCCTTTTACTGTGTGTAATGTGGCTACTAGAAAAGTTATGATTGACGCAGGTGGGTCACATTAGACGTCTGCCAGACGCTGCCAGACTCGGCTCAGAGAGCCTCCAGCTTGGGAAGCTGGTCCCACCTGGCCGCCACTCAGACCCGGAGCAGCAGCTGAGGGGTGGAAACAGTAAATGGGGAGCTCAGTTCAGCATCTCGTGGGACAGTCCAAGCTATGATCTGGTTAAGGAAAAGGAAGACTTGGTCATCTCTCCAGCGTGGGTATTGAAAATCTAGTCCTGCCCGCAGCTCCGGGAGCAGAGAGCCCGAGTGCCCCCAGTGTCTCTAGGTGCACACGCTGTGCTTAGAATTGAGTTGGGCTCAGAAACACTTGCTGTATTAGTAAAATACTTCATTCCCCAGACTTTGCTCTCTCATATTTGCCTTTCGTAGAACCCTGAGAAGTTAAAAACAAAATTGCACAAGATTGGGTGTGTCCTCTGTGAGATTCTTCTCGGGTTTCCCACTCCCTCCAAAGGTGACTCGGTTCTGGAACAAGAATGATCTACAAGGGGCACTTTCTGTGAAAGTGTTCTCTTCCCACCTACCATACCAGCATTCACCTCTTGAATCTGATTCATTTTAATTTAATTCTAGGAGAAAAGCGATTTGCTGCTGACAGAAAGCTTGTGCCACAAATGATTTTATTCGGCATTGACCAAAATTTCAAAGGGAGCTACACATTCAGAAAATTTGAATTTGAGTATTTACAAATCTCAAGAATTGCCTGTGGCCAATAAGTATAATTTTTTTCTTGTCTTCTGGACAAAATCAGTCATGTATTTAACTTCATCAACATTACTCCATATATATTACTCCATATATATACTTGTAAAAATTCATGCTTCATCATTAATCCACACCATGGAAGGTAAAATTCCAATTTCAACTCGACTCATATTTTCTTAAGATTAAAGCCTTCAGCTTTACTAATTAATAGTCACCCGTCACTAATATCGGTACAAATTCTCTTTCACTTTAGCTCAGCTATTTAGAACACGCAGGTCCAGACTGATGGACACACAACCTATTTGCTAAGGAATCATGGGGAACCAAGCAACGGGGTGGCATTTGGCTCTGCTTCGTTCCCATCCTCTGAGATGGATTCTTCACGTTGATTTTATTGCCACTCAGTGACTAAAAAAAGAAATCTCTTATTGCTACCATGTTTTATTGCACAGTGAAATATAAAAATACAGGTGTATCAAAACCATGAAGCCAAATATATGTGAGATTCATAATATGGGAAGGTCATAACAGTTCATAAATTATACATATTTTAAATATCCTTTTTGGCGAACCCTCAGAGAAATTTGAGGGGTTTTTGTTGTTGTGCCTCACTTATTTTGTGTTTTTCTCTTCAAATAGAGAAAGCCCTGGTGGATTTTCAGACTTGAGTGACACCTGAACTTTTGGTGAGTCCAGTGGTCGCAAACACAGCCGGCCGCTAGGTGGTGCTGCGTCTGAAACTATGCCAGCTCTTCCCTTTTCCCTCTTCCCTGTCCCCACCCAGGCTTACCCCCTCCTCCATTCTACTATCTGAAATGCCCAGCAGAGGGCAAGGACCCATCTGATTCCACAACTGCTCAGTTTAGTAAACATTTCTGTCTCTTGATAATGAGGGGTATCTTCACCACCCGCTCCTCACAAGACTACTAAAAATTAGAGTAGTTTAAACTCATAGGTAAATGTTCAGCCTGCCTTCTTTCTGGAAATCTTTATCCTTTTTATAGGGAGGAGAGCGGCAGAGGAAGAGGGAGAGAGAGAATCTTTTTTTATTTTGTTTTATTTTAAAGATTTTATTTATTTGACTCAGAAAGAGACAGCCAGAGAGAGAGAGGGAACACAAGCAGGGGGAGTGGGAGAGGAAGAAGCAGGCTCCCAGCGGAGGAGCCTGATAGGGGCTCGATCCTAGACCTCTGGGATCACACCCTGAGCCGAAGGCAGACACTTAATGACTGCACCACCCTGAGATCATGACTCGAGTCAAAATCGAGAGTCAGACATTGAAGTGACTAAGCTATCCAGGCACCCCATTAAACCTTAATGACATGGCAAAACTCGACTAAATCCAGTCTCCCCTCAATTATTCCTACCTGTAGGAACTTTTCCTTTTGTCCCAACACAAATCATTTCTTTATGTTGCTCTCCCAGAACAACTTATAAATGCTGCTGCTTCTTCTTTCTCCCTTCTCTCTTTTTAAAAAGATTTTATTTATTTATTTTAGAGTGAGAGCACTCACAAGCAGGGATAGGAGCAGAGAGAGAGAGAGAGAGAGGAACATACTCCTTCCTGAGTGTGGAACTGATACAGGGCTGGATTCCAGGACCCTGAGATAATGACCTGAGCTGAAACCAAGAATCTAATGCCCATCTGACTGAAACACCCAGGTACCCAACTTATAAACATTTCTAATAGAATCGGTTACTATTTTCTTTTTGGATGGGTGTCGTCTTAATTCTTTTTGAATGAGACAAATTTAATAGCTGGGTCTGTGGTCTTGATTTTGGATATCAACTACAAGGAATATCCAGCAAAAAGTACACAACAAATAGTTATTACTGGATTGATGTAGAATTTAATTTTATAACTTGAAATCAATCTGATTTCCCTTATATTATCTCTTGATTTTCATGCTCCCTACACTTTTTTGCTTATCTAGGAGTAATGTAAAACAATATAACATAACTGAAGGGAGAAAACCTGATTGGACATTATGCAAAGAATAAACCAAAGGCCATTTACCTAAGTTGTGGTACGATGTCAAGAAGGGAAATATGGGGGCACCTGGGTGACACAGCGGTTAAGCGTCAGCCTTCGGCTCAGGGCATGATCCCGGCACTATGGGATCGAGCCCCACATCAGGCTCCTCCGCTATGAGCCTGCTTCTTCCTCTCCCACTCCCCCTGCTTGTGTTCCCTCTCTCCCTGGCTGTCTCTATCTCTGTCAAATAAATAAATAAAATCTTTTTTTAAAAAAAAGAAGGGAAATATGAAGATGTTATGAAAATTATTTGTAATTTCCCATCTCAGAAGTAAAGTCTACAATTCTCATTATTCTTGGACATTTTCAAATGTATCCAAATTTGTGGTGAACAAAAGAAAGCAAATATGAAACTCATGAGTTGCAATATTTAGAAATGGTGGTTGGATTTGACTGTGAGGCACACAGCCTTCTAACAGGCTATACATGCTGTGGGGTCACACTTTGGTCAGCCACCCGCAGATTCAAAACTCATACACTTTATTAGCATTAACAAGGGGTGAAAAATTGTGTGAAATGGCTGATCAGTAATAATTGTTCTGTGAATATGAATTTTAGTTTGGATAAAAGACACGATATGATTTACTGCAACTTTAGATGTCTCGTTTCTATTATGCTCTCTTGCAAAATTTTAAAAAAGGAAAGGCTGTTGTCCAATTTCGGGTGGTCTGGGGCCCATTCCAGTTTGTCTAACAATGCTTGAAAATACGTATTTGCAATCATGGAGAAAAACAGTTGGGGAGAAATGACTGGGTCCAGAGAGTGAGCTTGGAGAGAACACTTCCCAAAACACTTTCGCTACTTTGAAAAAATTGAAATATAAGAATAAGTGTATTCCTTTTTACATCAGTGGGATATGTGACTAATTCCATAGAGATAGATATTGACCGTTTAATATTGGGTTAAAAGAGATCAGGAGGAATCCCCATTTTTCATTTTTTTTTTAATGATTTATTTGTATGTTTTAGAGAGAGAGAGACAGCGTGAGTTGGAGGAGCAGAGGGAGGGGGAGAATCTCAAGCAGACTCCATGTTGAATGCAGAGCCCAATGCGGGGCTCCCCTAGGAACCCCCATTTTTCTTAAAGGGTGTTAGCAGACATGGTTTAAGACAGGGCTTCTCAACCTTGGCTCTGTTGACATTTGGGGCAAGGGAACTCTTGTGGGAGCTGCAGGGAGCCTGGTAGTGTGTGGAGCAGCATCCCCGGCCTCTACCCACCAAATGCCAGTAGCACCCGCCCCACAGTTGGGAACCTTCAATGTACCCAGACATTGCCAAGTGTTCCCTGGGGGCCAAAGCACTCCCTGTTTGGGGACCACTGGAAGCCAATATAATGTGTCCAGAGAACTGGGAAGATACACCCTCTGGGTATAATATTCTATTATGTACCCCTTAATGGAGTAAAAATAATCTCAGACCGAAGAGACATTGATGGGATGTAAATACAGGGAGAGCAAGAATGCCAATGGAAGCCTCATCACTGTGTAAACACCTGGAGGCCAGGATTCAAGGCGAGTAGAGAGGAGCCCTACATTAATTTATTTTCATTCATTAAAATGATTGATAATCATTCATTCCATTCATGGGTTTCTCACATTCTACAGAGGGTGGCTAAGGAGAGAGCAAGATGGAGAGTATAGACAAGGTTGATTAAACTGTTACTGAGCTACTACCACCCATGCCTGGCAACATGTATGTAATTTTGTCCCACATTGACTCTGAGTTTGAGAATCCCAGGCACAGATGTGAGTCTCAGTACTCAGTCTGAAGAAGTGGATTATTTCAGGATGTTCATAAATCAAAGTGCAGTATAGCCTGAGACAGCCTGAACAGCATTGGCCAATAGGATTCCGTGATGTAAACGATCTCTGTCTGCCCTGTCCAATATGGTAGCACCAGCTCGGAGTGGCTCTTGAGCCCTTGAAATGTAGCCACCTTTCTTGTGTCACATGTGGAAATGTGAACATTTGGGGGATAGTGAATTAAAAATACATTGTTTAGGGTGCCTGGGTGGCTCAGTTGGTTAAAAGACCATCTCTTGATCTCAGCTCAGGTCTTGATGGTTGTGTGTTCAATCTCTGCCTTGCACTCCACACTGGGCAGGAGCCTCCTTAAAAAACAAAACCAAACCCAAAACATCATTTACATTTACTTCACCATTTTCATTGCTCTTGTTTCCAGTGTGCTTATTAGAAAACATGAAACCATGTCTGTGTCTTGCATTAGGTTTTTATCAGAGAGCCCTGATCTAGAAGGTGGAGAATTCTGCACTGTCAGGACACCTTAAACTCAACCCTGCTCTGGGTTAGTGTCTGGGCCAGGCAGGACCTCCAGGCAGAACTGGGGATCCACCTAAGTTCGGATCCTTCTCCCATCTCAGCTCAAAGCCCAGTGAGGATTCTAGACTTGGTTTCCAATCGGCATTTCAGATCTCTCTTGGTTTGGACCATGTGCCCTTGATTTTGTGTGTTCATTCGTTAGCACTAGAAAGGACATTTAGTTAGGACCCATTAGCACTAGAAAGGACATTTAGTTAGGACCCATTAGGTAGTTCCACTTTAAGGATGAAAGGATTTCAGGAAACAATAGCATTTAAATCACAGATGATCCTGCCATTCAGCTGTCCAGGTGATCTCCCTCTGGGAAGCCACCATGAAGTAGTTTGAAGAGGCGAGCCAATGTCCTGTCTGCCTAGCATTTCTGGAGAAGTGCTTTGTGGAAAATGTATAAATAAATAAATAAATAAATAAATAAATAAATAAATAAATATTTATGTATAAATAAATAAATAAATAAATAAATAAATAAATAAATAAATAAATAAATAAATTTCTGGTTCCTGGCACAGGACTCCTAAAATCCTTGCAGTTTCCTGAGGGATAGGAGAGCCTTCTGTTAGTCATAAAATCTCCAACAGACCTCTTCAGAGTTTAGGCTAAAGAGCTGACATAGGGCGGGGCCCAGAAATGGCATTGCAGTGGGGCTGGTCACCAGAAGGACCAAACTGGGAGTCAAGGATTGGAAATTTCAGCCCCAGCCACTGGCCATCTGTGAGGGGAGGGGGCTGAAGATTGGGTTATAAAAAGTCTTGAACAAGAGGTTGGTGAACACATTAATATTCTGGAAAAGTGATTTTTCCCCCAGAGAGGGCGTGGAAGCTCTCCACCACTCCCCACCCCCTTTAGACCTTCCTTGCTATACGCATCTCTTCCATTGGGCGTTTCCTGAGTTGTATTCTTTATAATAAACTGGTCGATGTAAGTAAAGTGCTTTCCTGATTTCTGAGTTGATATTTTTCCCCCTTCATTCACATAACTTTTATTACAGTGTATTTATAATTGTTTTTTCCTTTTATTAAATTTAAGTTCAATTAGGCAGCATATAGTACATCGTTAGTTTCAGATGTAGTATTCAATAATATATCATTTGTGTATACCCCCCAGTGCTCATCGCATCACGTGCCCCCCTAATGCCCATCACCCAATTACCTCATCCCCCCACCCACCTCACCTCCAGCAACCCTGTTTGTTTCATATACTTAAATGTCTCTCATGGTTTTTCTCCCTCTCTGATGACCTCCAGTTCAGTTTTCCCTCTCTTCCCCTATGATCCTCTGCACTGTTTCTTAGAGTCTACCTATGAGTGAAACCATATACTTGTCTTTCTCTGACTGCTGTGTTTCACTCAGTATAATACACTCCAGTTCCGTCCAGGTCGATGTAAGTGGTAAGAATTCATCCTATCGAATGGCTGAGTCATATTCCTTTTTATACATGGAGCCCATCTTCTTTATCCATCCACTTGTGGATGTGAGTCATTCTAGTGAAATTATCAAGCCTAAGGAGGGGGTCTGAGGGAATACCTGACCTTGTGGTTGGGCAGAAGTGTGGGTAGCTTGAACACCCCATTTGTGACTGGCTCTGCAGTGGGGACAGACTTGTGGGACTGAGCCCTGAAATCCGTGGAGTATGAATTGAATTGTTGGAGAACTTGGCGAGTTGGTTGTGGTTGGTGTCAGGAAATAGAGCACATGGGTGTACTTGAGACATGAACACATCTCCTCCCTCCACTGCACCAATTGACTGCATAAAGCCCCCCCATAGGGGTCCTCTGTGCTCTGTGGTCTCTTGGAAGAATGGAGTCAGGTTCAGGGGGCAGTAGGGGAAGTTGGTTTCCAAGATCAAAGATCTGGAGCCTAGCTGAGAGCTATTCCCTAGGTGAAGCCATGGATGCCGAAATGACCCCACTGCCCCCTTTGTCACTAAGGACTCAGAGATTGTGATATCACAGTTGGTTCCCCACGAAAGGTGGGAATTATCTGACTTTGGGCATTTTATGGGCCTGTGCCCCTCAGTCCCAAGTGCAGAGCAGAGTGACCTGGTAGGTCTCTGATAAAGACTGACAGTTGAGTCCTGCTCTGGACACAAGTGAGCCACCCGACAGAGTCCATTATCAGGACAGATCGGTTTCTTGTGAGACATCTATTCTTTGGAAGAGCGATCGCCTCATACACTCTTCCTTTCCTGTTGCTTCCCCACCTCCTTTGGGCTCTTGATTGGTGCCCTTGTGGAAGGTCTCCCTGCCATGCCAAACCTCAGGTGGAATCTATTCCCTATGGAAAGCACCTGCCTCATCTCTTGATTTCCCTCACAAGACATGTAACACAGTCTCGTCCTTTTTCTCGGCTTTGTGGGGGAAAAATGATACTACTAATGTGTGTCTTAACCTTTTGATATGGAAAAGGGTGTGACTACCCCAGAGTGCAAAAAAAAGCAAAGGCTTCAAAAATCATACTGCCCCCTATGTCTGGTCTTGCTTATTTCTCTCCTTACAACATTTGTACTGATTCACTGCTTAATGATCGTGAGACAAGGTCTCTCTTATAGGCATCATTAATTGAGTCCTGAGTTCGATGTTCAGGACAGATTTCTGTGGGAAGGTTTATTGACTGTGGAAAGAGCAGAGATAAGCCACTGAAATGCAAAAGGAATATGTGGGCCTCTTCTATGTCCAGGCTCTGCATTCTGACCAGTGGCTGAATTTGTTTTTTCTCTCCAATGGGTATGACCTCAGATGTAGATACACCCAATGACAGCCTCATGATTTCTGCTACCCTGAGGAGTGTCCAAAGTGGGCATTTGGCTCAGATAGAATCCAAAAGAGGTGCTGAGAGGTTCAGCTATACAACTGGCATCATGGACTCCCCTTGGTTGCCCTCTGGCCACCCTACTGGGAAGTAGCTCTGGGGAACATGCAAAGAATAGATTTGGACATTTGCAAAGAATCTGTTCACTAACACAGGAAGTTCCAACTGCCTGCCAAACTTGGATTCTGGATTGTGGATCTGAGAAATAGAAAGCCCTCATTTATTTATTGGCACTGGGCCTAGGGCTGCTCTTTTCATGGACTCCAAGTTCTACCTAGTGGGGATCATCCTGGGTGTGGATATTTGAAACCTTTCATTTTCTAATGTCAGCATTGTGTCCTGGATGAATTCCTAACCTTGTGACCAGGTTTACCAAAGTAATACTTTACCAAAGTAAAGGGGTTGTTTTATGCCATTATTTTCTGGGGCTTGATCTCACGAATCTGAGATCATGACCTGAGCCAAAATTCAGAGTCCAAGGATTCACCAGGTTCCCCGACTACATACACTTTTTTTTACCATGTATTGTAGTTGCTTGGTTAAGTCCATGGCACTTGGATTTGTTCTAAAAGGTTTCCTTCTTTATGTATATTTGGAGCTGGTTCCTTCCGTTTCCATTGCTACTTTTCATGAACAGATCAAAATCCTGTGTCTATTGAGTGCCCATCCATGAGCCAGAACACACACTGAACGCTGCATTTTGGGGAGTATTTAAAATACTTCATTTAGAAAAGTACTAGTTGTATGTATTGCCCTCAACCCGTTCACTATTACAGAAATGCAGTGGTGAAAATACAGTGATATTTCCCTCCTCATTATTCAGTGAAGAGTCTGCTTTACATACACATACTGACCAAGAAATTCACAAAGATTGAGAGGTAACTAAGTACGTCCTCTCAGCTATACACAGAGAAAAATCAGAGAGTATGCATAGACAGTGAGAGAATGACATAATTTCATTAGTATATGCTTAGAGAAATATGATTTGAAGAATGGAATTTCTGTGAACACTGCTCTTCATTTCATCTGGGACCCATTTTAAACTTTGTTGTAGAAATGTCTGGTGACTCCGGAGGATAGAATGGGTGGGGATGGTGTTTTAAATCAAGAGTGGGACCTCTATTTATTCTCAATCTGTTTTTCTTTTCCCTCTTCACCCTGAAGTTTGGCTAGTGACTCTATTTGGGGGGGTGGCAGGTCATCCCCCTTCATGTCATTTATTTTCAAAAAAAAAGAGGGAGAATGTTTGAGACTGGGGTTCAACTTTTGAAACAAAGCATTTACTCTCCCATGCCCCCCTTGTCTGTGAAGACAGGCCCTGTTGACACCAGAAGTTGGCCGCTGTGCAGCTGCATTGACTCTGAAAGGTCTATGATGACACCATCGCCATGGTGACTTGAGCCACACCTCTGCTGTCCTTTCCAGCTGGGACTCTTTGAGCTGACCCATTCCTGCGGATTGGTGTTTGCTCTGCTGCTCCAACTCAGAATGGGAAATTGCTGTGGTTACTGCTGTGGTTCCTGCTGTGATGGTATGTTCATAATGATCTTCTGAATGCTGTTTGCTATGACTCAGTTCACTCTTTCTCAAACCATTTTTCTCATCATTGAAAATTTCCTCTCTCCCAATTTCATCTACATATGTTTTATAGTTTTGTTTTATCCTTTGATTTCTACTGTTGGTGGTTCTACTGAGCTAGCAGCCTTGGTTTTTGTCCTCCATGGAGAACAACTGACTACTTCCTATGATATCCTGCACCCCTCACTTGTCACCCCTAGGTTCTCAAGGGGGAAAAATACGGCAGTGTCTATGTTCAAGTTTTTTTTTTTTTTTTAGATTTTATTTATTTATTCGACAGAGATAGAGACAGCCAGAGAGAGAGGGAACACAAGCAGGGGGAGTGGGAGAGGAAGAAGCAGGCTCATAGCAGAAGAGCCTGATGTGGGGCTCGATCCTATAACGCCGGGATCATGCCCTGAGCCGAAGGCAGACACTTAACTGCTGTGCCACCCAGGCGCCCCTCGTTTAAGTTTTTTTAAGCATCCTAAATTCTATATTCACATTATGCATTTTTGAAATTTAGAGTGAACCCAGAAAGGTTTATATGGAGGACATTTATCATTGTTTTCTCAGTGTCTTACAATGTCTGCCCTGTACCTTTCATCCCCAAAGGGGTATGGATTTCAGGATTTGGGGGACATGTGGGTTCATTCCTATCAATAGTTGTCCCAAAGAGATCCTCAGAATATGAGAGTCTACGTTTCAATTTATGACCCCCAAACACACATTTCCATTTCTAAGAACTTTGGGTGTTATCCAAAATGACATTTTCTAGAGATTTCAATGGTATGCTACCACCCATCCCATTCAGCACCCCAGACGTAAGTATGGTGACAATAGCATGACCTTTTTTTCTCGGTGATGCAATGAATAGCCGGCCTTTAATGTATGGTGAAAGATGGGTAACTGGTTAATGGATCGAGTTAATGAGTGATCAATAACCAAGTACACAGATTATTAGTGATGCACAAAGAAAAATAGGTGATGTAGACACAAGAACAGAGACACACACATTATATATATAAGTATATATGTATATAGAGATGATTGCATACATTTGCACATAGGATTGTAGCTTGAAAACAGAACGTGTCTACATTAAAGTGGTTTTGATGTAATGTGTTTCTTCATTCTCCTGAACTTTCATCCAGATCTCTTCCCAAAAGCTAAGCTATGTTTTTTTTTTTTTTTCTATGAGTTGACAAGGGTCTCAGGAACTCCTAGTTTGTTTGGAGGCACTTCTATTTGTGTGAGGAATAAATAATGCAAGATGGCATTGTTTCACATGTTTGAAAACACAAGACTTTGTAACAGTGACCCTCCCTTCCTTTACACTGGGATTCATCTCATTTGATCTGCTGACTTTAAGACAGGCAACTGGAACATTCTAGAGAACAGTCATGGATATTTGTGGACAAGGGCCCCAGAGAGTGGATTCAGGGAGACAGCAATAGGTTTGCTCATTTGCTTTTTGTTGTTGTTGCTCTTGTTGTTGTTGTTGTTGTTGTTGTTGTTTGCCTCTGATTCTGTCCAAAGGAAATCGTGTTGGGGTAAAATGCTTGTATTTAGGCAAAGCAGCTGTGTGTCACAGAGCAATGGTCTGGGAACTCAGACTCCCAGATTTGAATCCAGCTCTGGAACTTGTGAAATTGTGAGATCTCAAACAAGATCTAGACCCTCTAATTCACCTTTCTGGCCACGTGACAGGTGTTCATTCATTCAATGCTCATCACACACTTATGCGATGATTTGTTTCCTCTCCCTATTCCTCAGGTGGAGGAACGGAGGCACAGAGATGAATGTGACCAGGTTCATGAACTCCTCTAAGTAAAGGAGCCAGGAGGTGAACCCAGGCCTGCAGTCCAGTGCTTGTGCTCTAAGTACTGAGCCGAACTGCACTTATGACTCAGCCATGGGATCAGTAGTTACTGTGCAAAGAAGCTTTGGCATCTGCGTGGATGTCAGGAATTCCCTGAACCAAGGGGAATCCCAAACACTGTTTGTCATTATGAGGTCAGCTCGGTGGTCACATAGCCCAGGGAAGCTCTTGAGCCATAGAAGTCCAGATCTTGCCATAGTCATTCATCTGAAAAGGACGTAGAAAGCCTGGTTCATTTGAAGCCATGATTGTGTTCAGTTCAAAGATTCTGAGGGTTTGGAGGCACCGTTTAGGACAAGCCAGTCAAACTCTGAACGCTGGGCTACTCCTCAGCACCTCACCTCAATCTGGTCAGAATGGAGGAGACCCTTTCATGGTATTTGATGGCATTGTCAGTATGAGTAAGCCCTAGTCATGCCGAAATCCTGTGAGCTTAGGGACACTCCTGGGACAAGGAAAAATAAGACTCAAAGAACCAGTTCATGATTAACCTTCTGTCCAGAGCTGGTCAGTGCCTGGCCATTTAATGTCATGGCATGGTCACTCTTCAGGGCATGGCACAAATAGAATAAGAATAGGGAGCATGCTGGGCGGTGCCTGGCTGGCTCCGCCAGTGGAGCATTTGACTCTTGATCTCAGGGTCATGAGTTCAGTCCCCATGTTGGGCATGGAGCCTATTTTAAAAACAGAAAAGAATCGGGGACATAGTGTTGTAGATTTGATAACATTCTCCCCATGAGCCCTAAAAAAATGCTTGAATGCCATGAACTTCACACTTTAGGGACAGTGACCTACAAGAACTCAAACACTTGTAACAGCCTGCTGTCCATCATCCTTGTTTGGACGCACTTGTCCAGCTGGGCCAGGGAGTGTCCATGCTCCAGTGGGGGCCTTTGCTCCTTCCGGAGCTCTCCCATTGTTGGCTAGTAAGTGCAAGCATGGAGAGAGGCCATGCTTCATGACTATATACACATAGCCTTGCAAAGCAAGACTAGAAGTCAAACAGCATCAAATGAATAATGGTGGTTGGTTTTCAATGATAGAACTTCATTATTGACAAATCGTCAACAATTGATGAGCTTCCTCACAAAGGATGTGAGATGAAATGCAACAGAAAGTCGTGCTTAGATCTGAATCTAAGTCTCTCAATAAAAGGTTGCTTATTATCACGTGCAAAATAGTATACAGCAGATGATAGATTTAAATGCAAAAGCAGGTCTGGGTGATCCTTACAGAGAGTCGTGATGGGGGACCTTCTCCAGGGTGTGGGTATGGAAGGGTCCCTCTCTATGTGTCCTTTGTATATTCCCTGATTTTTTTTTTAAAAAAGATTTTATTTGAGAGAGAATGAGAGAGCAGAAGCGGTGAGCAAGGGGGAATGTGGTGGGGGGAGGGAGAAGGGGGACAAGCAGGCACCAAGCTGAGTGCAGAAACAGAGGCCTGGCTCGATCCCAGGACCCTGAGATCATGACCTGAGCCAGGTCAGACACGTGACCCACTAAGCCACACAGGCGCCCCTGAGGGGTCCCTCTCAAAGGAGGTGGGGCTTGGTCCCCTGCCACTGCAGGGTCTAGAGAAGGATGGGGAGTCTATAAAGACTGGATCTGGGGGAGGAAGGAAGGAACAGGGAAGGTGCCCATTCAGAGCCAGTGCAGTCCCGGTTCACTCTTAGCCAGGCCTTAGCCCAGGCAGTTTGGAGACTTACTTAGATCAATACCAGTGAGATACTAGAGGTCATAGGCTTAATTTATTAAACCAGCAAAGCACTAGCCCAGGTGGCCATTTTCCCAGTTAATTCACAGGAACTGCTCAGCCAGGGTTGGTCAGTTGAAGGGAAGCTAATTCTTGGTAGAGCTGTCATGTGACAATTAGTTTGGAAATTCCTGGGTTCTGAATCAGCTTGGGAGCCCCGCAGACCACTGGTCTCTGAGGGTGCTCAACTGGTCCCGGGGAAGGCTCCACATCAGACAGCTAGTAGGGTGAATGCTGTGGGAGGTTGGCCACAGTTGGGCTTCCCCTGGCCCTTCAGAGGGGCTTGTCAAGGGGCATCTGCACTGTGTTCTGGGTCAGGGGTTGAAACCTAGATGTGCGAAGGTGAGCTAGGATTTGGACTTTGCTGTTGGCTCAGGCACCTCCCGCAGGGCATCCACTGTCTCCCACAGACAACTTGGGGCTGGAGGATATGAGAAAGAGATGAGGGAGCCCTGGTTCAGGGCTGCAGGGCTTGATCTCAGGTGTCTGGGCAGGTGTCAGGTGTTCCGGGACCTCTCTCCCCAAGGAACCAACTCCATTCCTGTCCCGGCTCCCCCACTCAACATTAAGTAGTCTCTATAGCTTGGCTTTGGTAAATAGTGCTGCCGAACATAGGCAGATATTTCTCTGAAATCTAGACTTGAATTCAGATGGATTTCTTATCCAAGAGTGGGATTGCTGGGTGTAATGGTAGTTCTTTTGTGAATTTTTTT
The DNA here is from genome assembly GCF_024610735.1 of Ursus americanus. Lineage (NCBI taxonomy): Eukaryota > Metazoa > Chordata > Mammalia > Carnivora > Ursidae > Ursus > Ursus americanus. Next base: position 1,778,809 of record NC_142134.1, on the reverse strand, counting down.
GATGAAGTCCCATATTGTGTTTTCATAGTGACTACATCAGTTTACATTCTCTGTGGGGTATTTGAAGGCTATATGAACCCTAAGACCTTCCTAAAGCCCTCTCTGACTCAGGTGGCTTTGCTAGGCAAATGATGAACCATGGGATCAAAAGTTTGAACTCTGATGAATTTATCATCCCTTTTTCTATGGTCTTCTGATAACAAGATGTCAACAGCTCTTTCTGTTGTCATGCATTTCTCACGGTCTCTGAGAAAACAAAAAACAAAAGTGAAAAAAACATCCATATTTTCTCTAGGTCTCCGGAAGCTGGCCAGGAGAATAAAGCCGAAGGTTCACCCCACTTCTGACCCTGTTGAAGGTACCGTGGAAATTCATTCATTAAGTTGATTCAAGAATAATTATTCTAGGGGCACCTGGGTGGTGTCCAACTCTTGATTTTGGCCCAGGTCATGATGTCAGGGTCATGAGACTGAGCCCCGTGTTGGGCTCCATGCTGGGTATGGAGCCTGCTTCAGATTCTCTCTCCCTTTCCCTATGCCCCTCCCCTGCTCACACTCTCTCTTTGTCTCTAAAAGAAAAAAGAAGATGAAGAATCATTACACTAGTTTTCAGTGTCCCATATTTAAGACAAAAATGCCAAGCCATATTATTTTTGTTTCACATGTGAAAATTTTAATTTAGCTGGCCACTCATTAGTTTATAACCACAGGAGTCAAATGGCATTTGCAACTCAAGTCTGTTCACATTTCACGGTAGGTATAGTGAAGCTAACGAATGGACATTAGTCTGTTGTTAAATATTAGGAAAAATAGATCTTTTATTATTTTTAATGAATAGACGTTATTACTTCGAATAGGTTTAGATTAAGATAATAATTGAGCAGATAATATAAAAAGTTTCCCTATCACCCTTATCCCTTGGCGCACAATTTCCACAATCCTTAAAAGCTTCATCAGTGTGGAACACATGTCACGAATCACAAACCAGTGTAACGATATTAATACTCATTGAAGGCCAGCATCGCTAGGAAGGTCTGCTCTGTGTTGTGCAGGAGTATGGGTTTTGACAAATGCGTAAAGTCGTGTATCCACCATGTACAGAGTAACTTCATTGCCTTGAAAATCCTGTGTTTAACCTATTCATGCCTTTGCACTTTCTCTAGAAATCTTAACAACCATTGACCTTTTGTCATCTCTATAGCTTTCCTTTCTCCAGAATGTCATCTAGTTGGAACCGTAAAGCATGTTGCTTTTCCAGACTGACTTCTTTCACTTTTATCTATACAGTTCACATTCATCGATGTCTTTTTGTGACTTGATAGCTCAATTATTTTTTTAATCTCTTTTTTATTATTGTTTGAGAGAGAGAGTGGAAGTGTGTGGGGAGGGGCAGAGCAAGACGGAGAGAGAATCTTCAGGAGCCTCCACGCTCAGCAGGGAACCCATCTGACGTGGGGCTGGATATCATGCCCCTGAGATCATGACCTGAGCCAAAATCAAGAGTTGGATGCTTAACTGAGTGAGCCAGCTATGTGCTCCAGTAGCTCAGCTCTGTTTATTACAAAATCGTATTGCATCGTAAGGGTGTATTGCTGGTTGTTTCTCCCTTCACCTGGTGTAGGACAGCTTAGTCGCCTCTAGATTTGGTGTTCATAAATCAAGCCGATAGAAGCACTCCTGGGCCAGTTTTCATGTGGACACATTTTTTCAACTCAACCGGGTAAATACCTAGGAGTGAGATGGCTGGATGACACAGCAAGACTGTTTTTTGCTCTGTAAGATTTGATAGGATTCACCAGTCAAACCATCTGGGGCCGGCTCTTCCTTTCTGGGAAATGTATTAACTATCGGTTAAGTGTCTTTGATACCTGCCTGTTCAGATCATCTATTTCCTTTCAGTGGGTTTTGGTAGTTTTGTGACTTTGAAGGAATTGGCCTCTTTCCTTTCAGGAATCCTAGAATTTTTCCATGTATTCCTTTAGAATCCTTTCAATGTGACATCTCCTCTTTCATCTGATGTTAGTGTGTGTCTTCCCTCTTTCTTCATGGTTAGTCAGGCTAGAGCTTTATCCATTTTACTGATATTTACAAAGAACCAGCTTTTGTCTTGGTTTGGTTGATTTTGTCTGAGAGTTTTTTGTGTTCCATTTCATTGGTATCTGCAATTATATATATTTTTTCTCTTACTTGCTTTATATGACATGACTCTTTTTTGCCTTGTTTTCTAAGGAGGAAGCCTATTCACTTTGAATCTTTCTTACTTTCCAACACAATGACATTCAGTAGTATAAATTCTCCCAAGCACTGCCTTTGCATACATTTTTGTCAACATATGTTTTCATTTCATTTAGTTCAAAATCTTTTCAAGCTTCTCTTGAAACTTCCTCTTTGACCATTTTTTAAATCTCCAGCTATTTGGGGATTTCCCAAGATTTCTTGCTGTGGTTGAGCTCTAGTTTAATTTCATAGAGGTCTGAGAGCAGCTGTTGTATTGCTTCTACTCTTTGAGATGTGTTGGGGTGTGTTTTATGGCCCAGCATGTGGTCTCTTGCTGAATGTTCCAGGTGAGCTGGAGAAACAGTATATTCTGCTAGAGAGTCTGTGCTCCAGGAAACCTGGATTCCCTGTGTTCCCTTTCCTGTCTCCTCAGGGCCAGGGTTTGTCCTGTGTCCTCCCCTCTCCATGGATCCGAGAGTGGTTGACTTTTCAGTGTCTTCAGGCTTTTTCTTGTTTGTAGGGTGGACAGTGATTGCCATGATCCTTGCATGTGGAGCCCTCTACTTTTGTCTTCATGTGCCTTCAATCTCCCTTCTCCTGAAATGTGTCTTGACTTCAAGATATTTGGGCACACGCTGCTTCCATTCATATAACCAGGTCTCCAAAAACAGCCGAGAAGCCTGTGTCTAGATGTCAGCTTACGTAGCAAAACACACGTTTTCTTTGACGTTCCACCTTTTACATTGGCTGTTATCCTAAGTTAGAGGTTTACAAAATATCAGCCATATGCTTTCACTCAATGTGTTACCCTCCCAGAGGTATGGACTAGTGAAAATAGAGAATATATGTGTTTTTACATATATCCATTGAGTATCCAGCGTTTCACACACCATGACAGACCAAGAAACCCATTGACAGAGATGGATAGATACGCATGTACATAGGGAGTTAGTAACATAGAAAAAAGAAAAGGTAACGTTTTAAGATGGAGACATATGAATTTCTGTATGTAGACAATTGCATCCTTGTGCACATAGAGCTCCAATTTTAGAAAAGCATGAGCCTCTATTCATGTGGTTGTGAGGTAATGCACAGGTCAGGTCCCCTGAGTCTGCATCCAGCGCGCTGTGCAAAGGCGAAGCTCTGGTCTTTTGCATGACTGGGCAAGAGGTCTTAGCTTGAGGTGCTCACGTGTAGGAGGAAGAAATCACACAAGATGATAGAGTTTCACACGTTGTAGAACACGAGTATGTTAGGTACATAAGCTCTCTCCCACCAGTCAACTGGTGTTCGTCGTGTTGGACCAGATAGCTGTCAGGTCAGGCAACTAATTCATTCTGGGAGCATCATGCACATTATTTTGGGAAATGGCCACTTAGTGTGTCCTCAGGCAGTCAGCAAAAGCATTTCTGAGACCTTTATGTGACTCCTTAAGCACCGGGTCTGGCTTAACATAAAGGAGTCCTTTTTAGGCAAAGCAGGTGTGTGTCGTGGGGAAAGCACTGGCCTGGGAGCTTGGACAGCAGAGTTTGACTGCAGCTCTGAGTTTTGTGGAGTTATGGCATCTCAGATGAGACATTTCACCTCCAAGGAATCTTCCTGAGCATTTCCATGGCATGCTTTACTTACACTAACCATTCAACCCTCACCACCAATGCAGTGTACTTTGCTTGCTAAGGGCACTCTTCAGATGGAGAAACTGAGGCACAGAGCTGAATGCGCCCAAGCACACAAGCTCTTAAGTGGAAATGCCAAAATGTGCACCCAGATGGCTGGGCCCATGCTGCTACTCTGAGATACTGAACTGCACTTCCACACTGACAAGCATAGCTCTGAGCCATGGGTTCAACAGAAACCATGCAGGATCTTTCCAAGGCCTGTGTATATATCTGAACTGCATGAGTCTACAGAGATCCCAAGTACTGTCTACCATTATGAGGTGGCCTCAGTGGTCACATGGAGGGCAGACTTGGGCATAGCCCTTAGTGTGAAAAGCACACAGAAGGTCCAAACTGTCTGTCCAGCTCACAGATTTTGAGACTGGGAGGCACAACATTGAAAAACCTGGTAAATCTCTCTCAGTGTTGGGTCACTTCTCAGCGGCTGGCCCCAAACGGGAATCAAGAGATAGTTTAATGCTCTTTGATTGCATGATCCCCCTGAACCCCAGAAAGCCTCCAGTGCTGGCAATGACACACCCAAGCAACAAGGACAAATAAGAACTCCAAGTAACATTTGGTTACTAACCCAGGGTCCACTCTTTTTCCTGCACCTCTCTTACAGAGATGGGGTAGAGGACATCAGGAGGAACCCAGGCTTCCCACTGTAAAGGACCATCCCATTAGTGGATGACTACTGCTAGCACGGAGAGCCACCCGACTCAGTGTACACATACATGAGACACACACTGGGCAGAAAAATACCATAAGATTAATGATGTTATTTTTATTTATTTCATATTTTTAAATTTTTGGACTATCTTCTGTTTTTAGGGTGTCTTTATTTTTCATCATTATTTTTGAATGGAAGTAGTTGAGTTGACACACCATATTCCGTTCGTTTCAGGTGTACCTTTGCCTTCAATGGCAAAGCCAGGACTCTGTTTCTCCCTTCTTTGCTGCTTCTGTTCTCTGCATCTCCTTCCATGAAGAAGGGGGCTCACCAATAGCCAACTGCAGGCTTTTCTTTTTTAATGTAAATTCAAATTATGTAACATATACTGTATTAGTAGTTTCAGGGGTAGAACTTAGTGGTTCATCTGTTGCGGTAACAGCCAATTGTCATTCCATCAAGTGCCCTCCTTAAGGCCCATCACCCAATTACCCCATCCCCCCACTTCAGCAGCCTCAGTGTGTTCTCTAGATATATGGGAATATTACTCAACTGTTGAAGGACTCAAATCTTGTCATTGGCAAGTGCATGCTGTTAAACCAACCACATCCCTCACAAACCCCCCCTTCAGCAGCCCTCAGTTTGTAATATAGATACACTGTAAATTACTCAACCATCAGAAGGAATCAAATCTTGCCATTGGCAACTGCATGCTGTTTAACCAACCACAGCCATCTCCACTGTTCTGTCGTTCAAGTCAAGCAGAGCTCTCTGAGTCATTCATGAGATAGAGCACCGTGGCGGGAAGGTACTCTGTGTCCTCTAGTCTGTCTCCCATTCGGATGGCCAGTTGGAGGAGCTTCGTCCTGGCAGAACAAATAGACTTCGCTATGGGCAGAGGGAGGGGTGGGGCTCCCTCACGACACCACAGTGTGCAACCAGGCGACCTATTTGTAGACTAACTGACTCACATCGACCAGGTTGCCTTAAGCTAGAAAGTCAAAGGTCTGTTTCTCCTTTGTTTTCTCATCCTCTTGTTTGCTTTTCCTCACCCACCAAGGAGAATGGCCCAGCAGCAGCTCAGCCCATGCTTCTTAACCAGTCACTCCCATACAGTCTTGTCCCGTGTCCATATCAACAGTGATCACAGAGTAATTCCTGAGTAGGACCAACAATGGACTGACACTTACTCTGTGTCCTTTCAGAGTCTACCAAGGAGGACCTTGGCAAGAAAGCATCATGGCCCAACACATCGAGGGTAAGCTTGGCTGTCTTTGCCTGAGAAAGAAATGTTTCTTACTTGAGTTTCGTCTTTTTGAAGTGAGTTCAGCTATGACAACATGACAGTGTAGTTTTTAGACGTGAGGTACCATTTTCTTGGGGTGTTGGGAGGGGAGGTTGTAAACTGTGTGGTAGGGAACCTTTTACTCAGAAGCAGCTTTTCCTCCCTGAATTAAGAGTTTTGTAATTGTGCTTCAGGGAATTTGAAAGATCCATCCCCCAGGAAAAGCTCATGCCTTTTCCATGGGTGCACACTGTGCTTCCTTTCCGGGCCTTTGTCTTTCCTGCTGTTTCTCATTTGGTTTTCAATAGTCACCAAGAGAACCGGTGATGACACAGTATGCATATGACCTGACCCTCAGGGTGTGTTCTTTTCTGTAAACGCAGGTGGCCCCAGAACCATGTGGAGGTGGTACGTATTCTGGAATCAGTCCCTTGCTGAGGAAAAACTCTAGATGGTAAGGCAGGTTGGGGGGATGTCCTCACTGTCCTCAGTCTGGAGAGCCATCTGATTCCAGGTTCCTGGTAGGACTGAGGCTTGGGAGTGTGGGGAAAAGCAGACTCCAGGTGAGAAACTATGTGCATGTGTCTCCAGTCCTAGGAAACCAATGCATTCCCCCTGGGTGGTGTGGGTGTGTGTGCATGAGGCTTGGGGGTTAGGTGTCTTGTGTAGTGTGATTGTGAGTGTGTGTGTGTGTGAGAGAGAGAGAGAGCAAGAGAAAGAGAGACAAAGACAGAGACAGAGAGAGAGAAGACAGAAACATAGAGAGACAGAGAGAGAGAGAGAGAAAGGTGTTTCTCCAGGAGATATGTCAGACAGATACTGCATGATGTCACCCTTCTCCAAAGCCATGTTATCACACTGCGCACTTTAGAGCCTTACTGCGGTGGGTGGCCCAGCAGGGGCTTTTCAGTCCATGCTTGGAAACCAGCTGGCTCCATACACCCCAGCCTTGTGTCCATATCAAGCAACATTCCATGAATATTCTTGAGCAACAAGAGGAATGTGCTGACGGGTACTCTGTGTCCTAGATGCCTTGGAGGAAGACATGGATCCCATCAAAGGAGACAGCGCCGGAGGCACACCTCTCGCCATGGTGAGCTAGAAGTTCTTTGTCCGAGGAACAGATGTTGCTTTCTTGGTTTCTTTCCAATCAAATTCAGATGAAAATCAGACAATGTATATTTGAGATTATACATATAGATCTCATACAATTTTCCTTTTTGGGAGAGCATGGAGTGGTTGTCTCTGCCAACCGTTAGCTGATCGAGAGGACATTTACCATTGGCAACACCAAACATGGTTCTAAACGCTGTGGTAGGATCCTGTCCCTCAGTAACACTCTCTCCTGCTTGGATGAAGCATTTTGTAGTCACCATCCTGAATGGACTGGACAGACATGTCCCCCAGGAAAAACAACTTCCTAAGGCATCCAGTTCACTTACTTTGGGGTCATTGGACTCAACCACTGTGTTCCATCTGGGTTCCTAAAGTCATTGAGGGAAATAAAGCTCATGCAGACAGACAGACAGTGTGTAGCATGACCTGAGCCTCACGGTGTCCTCTTTTCTGTACCTGCAGGTGACACCTTCAACCACCAGCGAGAGCGGTACGTATTCTGGAATCAGCCTCTTCCTGAGATAAAACTCTAGACGTTAATGCAGGTGGGGCATCCTTGCAATCCTCAGTCTGGCGAGCCGCCCTGATTGGGTTGTGGGGGTGTGGTGGACAGGAGATTTCCCAGGTGAAAAAGTGTGTCCATGTGTCTACAGTCCTAGGAAGCCATTGTATTCCCTGTGTGTGGTGTGGGTGTGTGTGCATGAGGCTTGGGGTTGGGGTGTCATTTGTGGCTCTATGTGGTGTGATTGTGAGTGTGTGATTGTGTGGGAGACAGGGAGACACAGACACAGACAGAGAAATGCACAGAGGGAGAGGGAGAGATGGAAAGAGTGAGAGAGACATTGCATATGTCTCCAGGAGGTGTATCCCACTGCCACTGCACAATTCCCATTGTCCACATTCTCAAAAAAAAAAGAAAGAAAGAAAGACAGAAAGAAAGAAAAGAAAAGAGAAGAAAAGACAAGACGAGATAAAGAAATCTCATCACAGTGCACACATTATAGCCCTATTACCGCGGGAGGCCCAGCGGGGCGTTTAGCTCATGCCTGGGAACCAAATGCCTCCATATGCTCTAACCCCATTCATAGAGAGCAATACACCTCAAGGCATTCTTTTTTTTTTTTTTTAAGATTTTATTTATTTGAGAGAGAGTGAGTGAGAGCACAAACAGGTGAGAGGGGCAGACCCTTGCTGAGCAGGAAGCCCCATCCGGGACTCGATCCCAGGACCCTGCGGTCCTGACTTGAGCTGAAGGCAGATGGTTCACCGACTGAGCCACTCAGGCGCCCCTCCCCGCATCTTTCTTGAGCAGCACCACCAATACGCTGATAGGTACTCTGTGTTCTTCTAGATGTGACTGATGATGGCGCTGTCTGGTCCTGGCTTTATCAGAGGATCACAGAGGAGGAGGGCCTGCCTCTTGCCAAGGTGAGCTCGCCTGTCTATCCCCGAGGAACAAATGTTGCTTTCTGGGTTTCGTTCCAATCAAATTCAGATGAAATTCAGATAGTATACTCTGTGTTGGCGAATTGAACATAATACTAAAACAAAAATCATTTTCCTAATGTCAACTGCTTGTATATGGAAATGAAATTATTTTTATATACCGATTTTATGTAAAAAGCTATATATAGTTTTGAGATTCTACATATGTAATTTCCCTGGTGGGGAGAGCGTTGAGTGGTTGTCTCTGCCAACCGTTAGCTGATTCGAGAGGACGTTTAGCATTGGCGACACCAAATGTGGTTCTAAACGCTGTGGTAGGATCCTGTCCCTCAGTAACACTTTCTCCTGCTTGGATGAAGCATTTTGTAGTCACCATCCTGAATGGACTGGACAGACATGTCCCCCAGGAAAAACAACTTCCTAAGGCATCCAGTTCACTTACTTTGGGGTCATTGGACTCAACCACTGTGTTCCATCTGGGTTCCTAAAGTCATTGAGGGAAATAAAGCTCACACAGACAGACAGTGTGTAGCATGACCTGAGCCTCACGGTGTCCTCTTTTCTGTACCTGCAGGGGACAGGAGCATCCGGTGAATGCGGTACGTATTCTGGAATCAGCCTCTTCCTGAGACAAAACTCTAGATGTTAATGCAGGTGGGGCATCCTTGCAATCCTCAGTCTGGCGAGCCGCCCTGATTGGGTTGTGGGGGTGTGGTGGACAGGAGATTTCCCAGGTGAAAAAGTGTGTCCATGTGTCTACAGTCCTAGGAAGCCATTGTATTCCCTGTGTGTGGTGTGGGTGTGTGTGCATGAGGCTTGGTGTTGGGGTGTCTTTTGTGGCTCTATGGGGTTGATTGTGAGTGTGTGTGTGTGTGTGAGAGAGAGAGAGGGACAAAGACAGATAGAAAGACAGAGAGACATAGACAGAGGGACAAAGACAGAAAAAGAGAGAGATGACCGAGAAAGAGACAGAGAGGGGGAGAGAGAGAGAGAAAGGTGTTTCTCCAGGAGATATGTCAGACAGATACTGCATGATGTCACCCTTCTCCAAAGCCATGTTATCACACTGCGCACTTTAGAGCCTTACTGCAGTGGGTGGCCCAGCAGGGGCACTTCAGTCCATGCTTCAAAACCAGCAGGCTCCATACACCCCAGCCTCGTGTCCATATCCAGCAACATTCCATGAATATTCTTGAGCAACAAGAGGAATGTGCTGACGGGTACTCTGTGTCCTAGATGCCTTGGAGGAAGACATGGATCCCATCAAAGGAGACAGCGCCGGAGGCACACCTCTCGCCATGGTGAGCTAGAAGTTCTTTGTCCGAAAAACAGATGTTGCTTTCTTGGTTTCTTTCCAATCAAATTCGGATGAAAATCAGACAATGTATATTTGGGATTATACATATAGATCTCATATAATGTTTCTTTTTGGGAGAGCATGGAGTGGTTGTCTCTGCCAACCGTTAGCTGATCGAGAGGACATTTACCATTGGCGACACCAAACATGGTTCTAAACGCTGTGGTAGGATCCTGTCCCTCAGTAACACTTTCTCCTGCTTGGATGAAGCATTTTGTAGTCACCGTCCTGAATGGACTGGACAGACATGTCCCCCAGGAAAAACAACTTCCTAAGGCATCCAGTTCACTTACTTTGGGGTCATTGGACTCAACCACTGTGTTCCATCTGGGTTCCTAAAGTCATTGAGGGAAATAAAGCTCATGCAGACAGACAGTGTGTAGCATGACCTGAGCCTCACGGTGTCCTCTTTTCTGTACCTGCAGGTGACACCATCAACCACCACCAGCGAGAGTGGTACGTATTCTGGTATCAGCCTCTTCCTTAGATAAAACTCTAGATGTTAATGCAGGTGGGGCATCTTTGCAATCCTCCGTCTGGCGAGCTGCCCTGATTGGGTTGTGGGTGTGTGGTGGACAGGAGATTTCCCAGGTGAAAAAGTGTGTCCATGTGTCTACAGTCCTAGGAAGCCATTGTATTCCCTGTGTGTGGTGTGGGTGTGTGTGCATGAGGCTTGGGGTTGGGGTGTCATTTGTGGCTCTATGTGGTGTGATTGTGAGTGTGTGATTGTGTGGGAGACAGGGAGACACGGACACAGACAGAGAGATGCACAGAGGGAGAGGGAGAGATGGAAAGAGTGAGAGAGAGATTGCATATGTCTCCAGGAGGTGTATCCCACTGCCACTGCACAATTCCCATTGTCCACATTCTCAAAAAAAAAAAAAAAGAAAGAAAGAAAGAAAGAAAGAAAAGAAAAGAGACGAAAAGACAAGACGAGATAAAGAAATCTCATCACAGGGCACACATTATAGCCCTATTACCACGGGAGGCCCAGCGGGGCGTTCAGCTCGTGCCTGGGAACCAAATGCCTCCATATGCTCTAACCCCATTCATAGAGAGCAATACTCCTCGAGGCATTCTTTTCTTTTTTTTTTAAGATTTTATTTATTTGAGAGAGAGTGAGTGAGAGCACAAACAGGTGAGAGGGGCAGACCCTTGCTGAGCAGGAAGCCCCATCCGGGACTCGATCGCAGGACCCTGCGGTCCTGACTTGAGCTGAAGGCAGATGGTTCACCGACTGAGCCACTCAGGCGCCCCTCCCCACATCTTTCTTGAGCAGCACCACTAATATGCTGACAGGTACTCTGTGTCCTTCTAGATGTGACTGATGATGGCACTGTCTGGTCCTGGCTTTATCAGAGGATCACAGAGGAGGAGGGCCTGCCTCTTGCCAAGGTGAGCTCGCCTGTCTATCCCCGAGGAACAAATGTTGCTTTCTGGGTTTCGTTCCAATCAAATTCAGATGAAATTCAGATAGTATACTCTGTGTTGGCGAGTTGAACATAATACTAAAACAAAAATCATTTTCCTAATGTCAACTGCTTGTATATGGAAATGAAATTATTTTTATATACCGATTTTATGTAAAAAGCTATATATAGTTTTGAGATTCTACATATGTAATTTCCCTGGTGGGGAGAGCGTTGAGTGGTTGTCTCTGCCAACCGTTAGCTGATCGAGAGGACATTTACCATTGGTGACACCAAACGTGGTTCTAAACGCTGTGGTAGGATCCTGTCCCTCAGTAACACTTTCTCCTGCTTGGATGAAGCATTTTGTAGTCACCGTCCTGAATGGACTGGACAGACATGTCCCCCAGGAAAAACAACTTCCTAAGGCATCCAGTTCACTTACTTTGGGGTTGTTGGACTCAACCACTGTGTTCCATCTGGGTTCCTAAAGTCATTGAGGGAAATAAAGCTCACACAGACAGACAGTGTGTAGCATGACCTGAGCCTCACGGTGTCCTCTTTTCTGTACCTGCAGGGGACAGGAGCATCCGGTGAATGCGGTATGTATTCTGGAATCAGCCTCTTCCTGAGACAAAACTCTAGATGTTAATGCAGGTGGGGCATCCTTGCAATCCTCAGTCTGGCGAGCCGCCCTGATTGGGTTGTGGGGGTGTGGTGGACAGGAGATTTCCCAGGTGAAAAAGTGTGTCCATGTGTCTACAGTCCTAGGAAGCCATTGTATTCCCTGTGTGTGGTGTGGGTGTGTGTGCGTGAGGCTTGGTGTTGGGGTGTCTTTTGTGGCTCTATGTGGTGTGATTGTGAGTGTGTGTGTGTGTGAGAGAGAGAGAGAGAGAGGGACAAAGACAGATAGAAAGACGGAGAGACATAGACAGAGGGACAAAGACAGAGAAAGAGAGAGATGACCGAGAAAGAGACAGAGAGGGGGAGAGAGAGAGAGAAAGGTGTTTCTCTAGGAGATATGTCAGACAGATACTGCATGATGTCACCCTTCTCCAAAGCCATGTTATCACACTGCGCACTTTAGAGCCTTACTGCAGTGGGTGGCCCAGCAGGGGCACTTCAGTCCATGCTTGGAAACCAGCTGGCTTCATACACCCCAGCCTCGTGTCCATATCCAGCAACATTCCATGAATATTCTTGAGCAACAAGAGGAATGTGCTGACGGGTACTCTGTGTCCTAGATGCCTTGGAGGAAGACATGGATCCCATCAAAGGAGACAGCGCCGGAGGCACACCTCTCGCCATGGTGAGCTAGAAGTTTTTTGTCTGAGGAACAGATATTGCTTTCTTGGTTTATTTCCAATCAAATTCAGATGAAAATCAGACAATGTATATTTGGGATTATACATATAGATCTCATACAATTTTCCTTTTTGGGAGAGCATGGAGTGGTTGTCTCTGCCAACCGTTAGCTGATCGAGAGGACATTTACCATTGGCGACACCAAACATGGTTCTAAACGCTGTGGTAGGATCCTGTCCCTCAGTAACACTTTCTCCTGCTTGGATGAAGCATTTTGTAGTCACCGTCCTGAATGGACTGGACAGACATGTCCCCCAGGAAAAACAACTTCCTAAGGCATCCAGTTCACTTACTTTGGGGTCATTGGACTCAACCACTGTGTTCCATCTGGGTTCCTAAAGTCATTGAGGGAAATAAAGCTCACACAGACAGACAGTGTGTAGCATATCCTGAGCCTCACGGTGTCCTCTTTTCTGTACCTGCAGGGCACAGGAGCATCTGGTGAATGCGGTATGTATTCTGGAATCAGCCTCTTCCTGAGACAAAACTCTAGATGTTAATGCAGGTGGGGCATCCTTGCAATCCTCCGTCTGGCGAGCCGCCCTGATTGGGTTGTGGGGGTGTGGTGGACAGGAGATTTCCCAGGTGAAAAAGTGTGTCCATGTGTCTACAGTCCTAGGAAGCCATTGTATTCCCTGTGTGTGGTGTGGTGTGTGTGCTTGAGGCTTGGGTTTGGGGTTTCTTTTGTGGCTCTATGTGATATGATTGTGTTTTTGTGTGGGAGACAGGGAGAGTCAGACACAGAAAGAGAGATGCAGAGAGGGAGAGAGAGAGATGGAAAGAGCGAGAGAGAGATTGCATATTGCTCCAGGAGGTGTATCCCACTGCCACTGCACAATGTCCAATGTCCACATTCTCAAAAAAAAAAAAAAAAAACAAAGAAAGAAAGAAAGAAAGAAGGAAAAGAAATTAAAAGAAAAGAAACGAAACGAAAAGACGAAATAAAGAAATCTCGTCACAGCGCACACATTATAGCCCTATGACCACAGGAGGCCAAGCGGTGGCCCTCAGCTCATGCCTGGGAACCAAATGCCTCCATATGCTCTAACCCAATCATAGCGAGCAATACTCCCCGAGGCATTCTGCTGCAGAGGTGAGGTGAGAGGCACATCCTGGAGCACATTTCTCTCTTCTCCTCACCACATCCCTTATACTGGGAGCAGAGCAAGACCTTCACTTGGCTCCATGGGAGAGAGGCTCATATGCAGCTGCCCGGAGACCCTCCCTGGCTGACGGGAATTCTAGAGGCCTGTGTGAAGGCTGCTGGGCTGGCAGCACACACTGGCTCTCACGGTCCCTCTGAGCTGGTCTCCTGGGACTGACTGGGCCCAGGACAGAGGCTCTGGGAAGCGGGGCCAGGATCTTTGCTCCTGTCAGATTCCACTGACAGCGACGGGCCTGGTCCCCACATCGTGGTCATGGCCCACCCTCGGACCTTCCATCCATCTGCTCGGGGCCCTCCCTAGTCCTTCCAGGTCTCAGGGTCTTTGGTGAACACTGCAGGTACTGGTGTTTATGTGGCCACACCAGCTGGAGAATGCCCGTCCCCCCACTGACAGACTAGGGGAATTCGGACAAGTACCATTACCTCTACTATCACATTCCTCTCCTCTCTGGGCTAGGACACTTACGGGCTGTCATCAATAGGAAGTGTGTATCAAGTGCCCAAGATGAGCCCAGGCATGGGGCAGTCTACTTGATTGCCCAGTTGATGGTCACTCTCATGGCCCAGCATCACCCCAGGCCCGTGGCAGCCGCCTCCATGTTAGCTGCATTGGCTCATTGATCAACTGATTGACTAGGGAGCATGTCAGTAAACCCATGATCGTTCCTCCACTGTTCCCATTGCAGAGAACAGTCTGGTTGTTGGAGGTGACAGGAGAAGGGAAATAAGGAATTAATGATTCAGGGAGAGAGGAGGGAGGGTAGCAGGAGGGAGCAGAGGAAGGTAGGAAATCATGAGGACAGAAAGTCATGGGCACCACGGTGGCTGCCTCTTGAAAGAATGGGCTGACAGGCACTGCTTCCTGGTCCCAGTTATGAAATCTGAGGGCTGGGAAGGGCCCAGAGACCCTGGACGCCTTTCTCATCAGTGAGGTAAAGGGATCACGGCCCCATGGGTGGTGAGGTGGGGGGACTGCGGAGCTGAGGGCAGCATTGAGTTTTGGGGTCGGGGACATAATCCCGGGGGCAGTGGCCTGAGTCCTCACTTCACCCTGATTGTCCCCTTTCCTTTCCCAAGACCAGGCCATGACAATGCCCACTGTTGTCCGTAAGGAAGACGACTTTGCAGGATGCGAAGACTCGGACCCATAGATCCACCATCCGCATGTAATTTATTTCCTCTTTCATTTTTATACTCTTTTTTTTTTTTGTAAAGATTTATTTATTTTATTTTGGGAGAGACTGAGATGGCACGAGTGGGGGAGGGGCAGAGGAAGAGAGAGGGAGACCCCAAAGCAGAATCCCCACTGAGGGCAGAGCCTGATATGGGACTTGACTCCAGGACCCAGAGATCACGACCTGAGCCAAAATCAGGAGTCACATGCTTACCCGCCTTTGCCACCCAGGCACCCGTCTCCTCTCTCTTACTGAGAAGGTCCTTTTTGTAGCTTTGGCCAAGTTCCTCTTTCCTGCTTTTTATGATCCTCCTCCTGCAGGACCTGGGCTCCTCCTGGCACTTGATGTTCTTGGATCTTCAAATCTATCATCTCTCTCTTCAGCCCTGTCATTTTTGGGGCCCAAGGCATGAGATGCACAAATGTTCTATTTCTACCAACTGTCACCAGCTCTCTTGGGAATCCTCTAAACCTAACCGCTCTCCTCTTCCAGAAAAAAATGTCTGATGCTCATGTGTACATTCATCACAATCCGAATTCTTGTTCCCCACGACTTCACCAACGATGACTTGGCTTTTCAAGGCCAACTCTAGACAACCTGATTGGAGCAAAATCATTCATTTGAGAAGCATCATCGGAAAGGAGGAAGCCCAATGGGCAGCACATTTTGGATGCTATGTTGAGGCCTCCAAAAGAAATTCTGAATCCAAAGTTGTTTCACTAAGAGACCGAAGGGTATATCCTTTTTGTTCTCTCCTGGACAGAACAGTGGCATACCTGGACAGTCATGGCCTAGGAGTTCACTGAAGGCCCCTCTCCTTTTCCCATGTGCTCGATCAAGACTGAAAAAGGAAATCTAAGTTTCCCTTGTAATTCAGTTCTTATATAATGTGTGAATGATCTCCGACTTTGTCCAGAGAACAAAAAATCCTCTAAAAAGGGTTCTCTTTACTTGCTCTCAACCTTGGCCAAAAAGAAATATAGAGTTTCACAAGAAATTACAACTTTGCCGGAACACAGTTCATTATTTAAGACATAAACTGTTTCAAGTGGGCAAAACATTTTCATCCTTCCATTAAAAGTAGCAAAACTTTCAGAAACCTGTGAGCTCCCTGGGTGCAAATACGCACTAGCGATGATGGCTCTCCAGTCTATTCCCTTGGGAACACACGGGCTCTCCCACTAAATGAGTAGCTGGAAGTTCCTTACCTGTAGGAATTTCACTACCCAGACTAGATTGCACTACCCTACTACGTGCAGACATGGCAGCATATTGCAAAGAGCTCTTGTAATAGTGCCCAAGGTTTTCACCAACAGCTTCAGGCCTCCATTCCTGAAATCTTCCTGGAAGCCTCTTCATGATCTTCAACCTCAGGAAGAGACATCAGAGAAAAACTGCCCTTACACATCCCCTGAAGGGACCCCTTCGGGTACTGTTTAAAAACAAAGCGGTGTAACTCCTGGGGGTTCACCCTTGGCTTCACATGTCTCTACTAAAATAAATAAAATAATTTAAAAAATCAGAATTTCACACAATTAGAGGGCTACTCAAACTGAGGCTTCTCAGAGATCCTCTGGAAATAGCCAGTCTTCAGAAGCAGGCAGCTCCCCAAGATTTTCAGAACAGCCAAATTGTGATGGCTAGTGGGCAGTTTCCACACAAGATATTGGGTCAAGACTCCCATTTGATTCTTTTTCTGTTTTGTATCTGCTCAGTTAAAATAATTCTTCTCATTTTTCATAAACCCTTGTTGCCATTCACCCAGAATGACCCCTTTACTCCCGCTTTCTTATTCTAATCATTCTACTAATTATTACCCTTGATAGGTCAGAACATCCCTGACGTCACTCCTGGGTTTCTGACTGCTGGATGTGCCGTCCGTCCGAAGACCCCCCATGGTATGTCCCTCTGGGAACTTCCGATTTCATCAAATGAAATGAATCACCAAGGTTGGACATTCCAACTCCTGTGTCAGCTCCAAACAGAGGCCACTTGTGATGATTCAGGCACACGACTTGGAGGAATTGCTACGTCTGCCCCAAATGAGAACAGTGTTCCCTTTGGTGGGAAGTGCATAAATAGAAAAAGCCTGTAAGAAATCTATCTCTAATGATGGCAAAAGCGGCTGGTAACTCTTGGCATGTCACTTAATCTCTCTACGTTTCAGTGCCTCCCACTAGAATATGGCTTACAGCCCCTGCTCTGCCCCCACCCACCTCAATAGGGCTGACCTGAGGATTACAGGAGATGGTAACAGGTATTGTCCACGAGCAGTAAAGCATCCACCCCATGTAAAGCTAAGAGTGAGCGTCCATCCTCTCTTGCTGTGGAGCCATCCACGTCCCCTCTCTGGATTCCACCACCACCAAGTGTCTACCTTATTCTTGCAGTCACTCAGTGATTGACCACTTAGGGTGATTATGAAACACCAGTCATTTATTTTATTTTTCTTAAGGCTTTCCTTGTGTTTATTTACTTTTAGCCTCATAACATAATTCTAATAAGTAGGCCACAGTCACATTTCAACATCTCAGAACAGGCAAATGAGACACAGAGGGGTGTACGTAACTTTCTCAGGTGCTCACGGCTCCTGCCTGGAGTCAAGAGTATCACCTGACCCCAAGCAGTGATTCTGAAAACTCTGCCTCTGGCCAAACAACAGGGGGCACCCTACCAATGACCCAGTTGAAGGTACTGTGGGAATGGACTCATTAGGTTCATTCAAGAAGAATGATGCTACTTTATTCAGTGACCCGTATGTAAGAGAAAACCATCAAAATGTGAAGCCACATTCTTCTCTTCTGTATGCAAAGGCAAATGATCAAGTCAGTCAGTATCACTGTAACTCCAGCAGTCAACGTGCATTTCTAACTCAAGAATGGGCTCACCTTTACCAGTAAACAACATCTTTAGCTAACGTACAGACCTTTAGCTGATGTTCGAACCAATATTGGCTGACACAGATCGCTCCCTGAAAGAGTGGTCTCGGATTTTAAAAAGTTAATAGGCATTATTGACAACAGGAGGTTTAGACAAATCTAAGAGTCGAACAGATAACATAGAAAGTTCCCATAACCCACGCCCCCCGACCCCAATTCCTCCACTAATAACATCTTATATGGATGTGGTGCATTTGTTATAATTAGCAAAACAATATCGATACACTTTTATTAACTGGAGGTCTAGAAAGGAATTCAATTTTGAAATATGCCCCAACATGGACGGACCTTGAAAACATATTATGCTCTGTGCGATAAAGCACGGAGAGAAAGACCAATATTGCATGATTCCACTTCAGGGCCCTGAAACCCTGCCACTCCAAGGACTTTGCGGGGAGGCCAAGACAGATGCCTTCCAGGTCTCCAGGGAGTCCAGGGTCTCATCAAGGCATGTGGCCTGTAAACAAGCAGGTGGTGAGCAGAACAGAGAGTGGAGGGCACTCCTCACAGTTTGAGGGGCTGAGGAATTTTTCCTAGGTCGGCTCTGGGATGGCAGGTCCACCAGGAGTTGGCTTGATGGACCCAAACAGGCTCCTGCCTGTTGGTGATGAACAGAAGGGAGGAGAGTGCAGAGCAGAGAGGCCCAGGGGAGGCAAGCTGCTGCGGGTCCGACTGTGGAGCCATGGTCCTCAGGAGGGGCAGTGTGTCCCCCAGGGGACATTTGGGAGGGACTGACTGCAATAGGTGGCTGCAGAAAGGGACCCGGGAGGCCTGGAGGCTGACTGAGCACAGTCCATGGGGACAGTAACCGTTGTCACCACTCTGCCCTTGCTGTCACGGACCCAAGAAGCCCCTCTGCTGATCCAGAGCTTTCTGGGTTCGTGGGGCACACATCTATTGAGTAAACACAAGTTCTTTCTGGACCCCACAACTTTCCGACTTTGAGGCCCACGTCATCTGTCAATGAGCAGGTTGGCTGTCTTCTGTGTTTGTGGATGCCACCGCACCCCACCAGCTCTGGTTTTAATCAGGGCAGGAGCACAGCTGGGTCCCGGGCTGGGTCTGACAGTTGGCATTGCCTCTTCAGACATGCGTGGAGGCGGTCTGGCGCAGCCTGGTTGGGAGGCTTGGTCATTCATAACATCTCATCAACTGCAATCCCTTGAAAACCAAGGAATTTTAGGAGCCATTCAGAGCTGCGGAAGCCCCCCAGAACTGAGAACATGCACCCCACTGCTTCCTTGGCAGGGGGTTATTATTTGCAGGGGAACTCCCAGGATGGGGGCCACACTGGGGTTTCCTGGGGGTGGGCGCAGAGGAGGGGCCGACAGCAGGGGTCAATGCTGAGCTGGCACCAGCTCCCATTCCCAAAGCTGGGATCTGTGGACAGACAGGATGACTGAGGGGAAAGACATGTAACCGTGGGAGAAGGGCGCACTTGAAGGAACATTCTAGGAGGAGGCACTGCCCTGGGCCCTTGGGAGGATAAGGGGGAGTGGCAGGAGGGGTGAGGAGGAAGAGAAAAAGCAGGGAGCACTGGGCCTGCCCCCCAGGAGCACTGCTTGGTTCCTGCCCTGTTCTCTCAGGTCCAACAGCCCTGGGGAAGATGAAACTGTGTCCACATCTTGGTGGTGGGAAGGATGAAGGGGAACGAGGGTCATGGGGGCCCAGCACTCAGAGTCTCCATCCATCACTACGGCTGTGCCCTCCCTCTCATGCTGGCAGAGGAGGAAGAATGTTGGGGAAAGAAAGCAGAGCGGTGGTGGCAGGGTGGTGGGAATGCGGGGTCCGAGGGGGGTGACGTGACAAATGTGTGGTCCTCCTGCCCTGCCCACAAGGTACCAGATCCCCTACCGCCCAGCCGGCACAGGCCCCAGCACGTTCACGAGGGTGGAGGTGGGGACCACGGTGAGGCAGTTCACAGCAGCCAAGCTGGCCCTGGAGTCGGCATACATCTTCAGGCTTTTGGCCAAGATGAAACACCACTATGGGCTGCTGCAGGTGGCCACCATCATCACCACTGAGAAGAGACGTACGACTCCGGGGCCCAAGTCCACTGTTGTGGTGCTGTGGGGAGGAGAGCTGCGCCTATATGGGAGCCATGAACTTGCTGGGTCCATGGCTTCCTGGGTCAGGCCCTGCACTGTCGCATGTCTGCACAGCCCGACATTTACCAGAAAGACAGGAATGTCCCAGGCTTAAAGCTGGAGACACGGCTCAGCGAGATTGTGTAACTGGCCCAGGGTGGCTCTGAGTCATCCTGTTGGAGCGCAGCTCCCTGAAGCCAGGCACTTGATTGCTGATGTTCAAAACCAGGTGCCCAGCTCAGCAGGGGCTCAATAAACAAGTTTTCTACCCAGCAGTCATAGGGAGATCTGTCTCCACGGACACTGCTTCCGTTCCAAGCACTGGTGAGATGTTTATTGTACATTGTCTTGGCTTATCCTCACAAAGGCCTGGGAAACAAAGCACTGTGAGCCCCAGTTCTACAGAAGTGGGGCCCAGACGGATTCGGTCATTTGCCGGGGACACAGCTGTGAGGCCGTGACATGGACACCCTCCACAGACACTCAGTCTCCTCCACCTACAGAAATCTGCTGTGGGTTCCCATCTCAGCGAGCACCTGACATGCCCTCCAGCCTCACTCTGGAATCTGCCTCAGCAGGCTCCCTCCCCAGGGCCGCCCCAACTCCAGGTTGGGAGATCAGGGCCAGACCCAGAGGTCTCAGGGAAGAGGGTGACAGGAAGTTGCTTGCGCACAGAGTAAATGGGTGGGCTCTGGGATTCCCCAAGCATCAGGCTCTGGAGCTGTGTGACCTTAGGCAAGGCTCTTCCCCTCTCTGTTCCCTGCACTCACCTGGTGGCCTCTTGGGAATCCTGAGGGCCAGAGTGGTCCGCAGAACTCCAGGGACAGAGTTGGTGCCATGGCTGCACTCAGAATGTGAGCCAGTGTCCCCGTGGCCTGCGGGATCACTCTAGGAGAAGATCTAGACAGTCTTAGGGAGGCATGAATTGAGCCCAGAGTGATTGGAAAACCATCCCAAGGGCCGATCCGAAACCTACAAAAGGTAGAAGGCAAAGGAGCCTAGCGTGCACTGAGCCCGTGCCACGCTCTGGCCACCTTCCAGGCACTGCGGCTCACTGCTCTCTCAAATTCCCTCACAAGCAGGCTGAGCAGCTGGGGAAGCTGATGCCCCACAAGGTGGAAGGGCCCACTGAGCTCTGGCACCTGCTCGGAGGCTGCCCCGGCTGGAACACCCAGCTGCTCAGGACAGGGCTGCTTGGCCCAGGCACACGGCTGACCCTTGCGATGGCCAACGGGGGGACGCTGGTGTCCCCCATCTGTGGCTTCGGAGCTTCCAGGGCTCCACACCTTCCGGGCAAAGGCCGTAGCCTGCTGTGAGTCCCCCGACCTCAACCGCCAAGCCTCAGTCCTCCAAGGATGCAGACAAATGCACAGCCCCTCCTCTGACAAGGTTACCTCTACTGCTAACTGGAGGAAGGAAGCCTTGAAGTCACTGGAGACGCCAAAGCTTGAGGTGGGTGGAGAGACAGCCATGCATAGATGGCCCCTGGCTTTTGGCACATAGTGCTGTCTGACCTGCAGCTGCCAGCGCAGGGGTAGGTTTGGTGAGACCGGACACAGGAGCCAGGAGAACCCCTCCTGCAGCTTTGGCCCAGGTCCTCAGGCTCCCTCTTGTCCGGGGCATGCTCAGGGCCCTGAGTGCCTCTCCCTAAAGCTCTTGCCATCTTCCTCAGAGTTGATGCAGCCCCGTAGGGAAATTCAGCACTTTCTAAGGCACAGGGAAAGCCAGGTTTGCTAAAGGTGTGACGTGACTTAAATTAAGATGGAAGCATTATCAGGAGTGCCCTCCAGGAGGCACCCTGGTCCACAGCGGGGCTGCTGCTGATGGGGCTGGGGGATGCATGCCCACACCTCAGCCCACATGCCAACCACCTGCACCACCTGCCTTGGGCCCATAGAGCTTAGGGGATGTCTGCCAGGGACTGTAGACCCCTCAAGCAGAGCTTCACCAATTGCCAGTATGCCCAGGAGGGTGGTCCTTGTGGCTGGTGAGGGGATGCAGGGCTCTTGCTTGGAGGGAGGAGGACCCCGACAGCCCAAGTGTGTGCTCCCAGAGGAGTGCCGACCGCAGTCAGGTGGAAGGGCTCCTCCCGCCATTACCTCAGGGTCGGCGATCATCACTGCTTCATTACCCACCACACATTCTCAACAGGATCAATCATCTTCATGATAAACAATCAATTATTCCTTCCTCTGTGGGGTTCCTCTGCTGCAATTGATGGGACGGGGAGATGCATGCTGGGAATGATCCACGCTCGGGAGCCAGGTCCCCGCTCCCTGCGCTCTGCACTCCCAGTCGCCAGCACTGTGGGGACAGAGTGGCAGTGACATGCCCCGGAGGAGCAGAGTGGGACACCGTCTGTGTTTCAGGCTCGGGTTGGCTTCCAGGAAGAAGGAGTCAGCATGACAGATGCACTGAGCCTGAGATCACAGAGAGAGTCCACAGGGGCCTGGATGTGCTCAGCAGAGCCCAGGTGTCAACTTCGAGATGTTGCAGGGACGTGTGGTTGCCACGGAGCACGTGTGGGCTCATCCTCCTGTCTGTCCGACTGTCTCAGGCAGGAGAGAGCAGCGCTTTGGGAGCAAGCCAGGGTCTCCTGTGAGGTCCATGCTGGGGCAGGTCCAGAATCGGCTGTGAGGGAGCCGCAGGTGCCTGCGGAACTGGGAATGAGCTCCCTGTTCTCTGCCCTCATAGGCAGCCCACGTCCTCATGCTTGAGCTCACATGGTGCCTTCCTGGAGAAGCAGCTGGTCACGTGTCCCTGGTCTGTTCTGTTTTGGTTGCAGAGCGTCCAGTGCCCCCCCCCCCGAGAGCTCCTGGTGTCACTGGCAGAAGTGACAGTGCACAGCCTCCGGCTCCAGTGGGTCCCGGGCAGCGACGCCCCCCCCCATCCACTACTTCACTGTGCAGGTGCGAGAGCTGCCCCGGGGAGAGCTGCAGACCTACTCCTCATCCATCTGCCACAAGGCCAAAGCCTGTGCTGTTGAAAGGTACCCAGAGCCAGGCACGCCCTCCCCAGGGAACAGAGCAGGGAATATGTGTGGGCCAGAGACGCACCTGGACAGCTGAGCTCTCTTCTTCTAGTGCACACTACCTGTACCAGGGACCAGGACTCCCACCTCCTGAGCCGCTCTGGCCTCTGCCCTGGGTCTGTCCTCTGGGCATGCCCTGTGCATATCATGTGCATACCCCAGGTCCCAGAGATGGATGAGGCACAGATGATGGGGCCAGGGAGCCTGGACGTATGGGCTCTAGTGCCCTATCCCCTGAGAGGCAGATGTGGAGGAGGGGGAGGTGGGGGGAAGGGGTGTCACAGGCTGAGAGAGTTGCACCTTCTCTTTGTGCTCTCTGTCCTAGTCAGCAAGGCAGACTTGTTCTGTCATCCATTAGTGATGGCTGAGGAGGGAAATTGGAGAGGCATCCCCACTGCACCTTGAGAACCCAGCATTTATCCAGCTGCTGAGGGAACCACCAAGCAAAGGTGGAGGGGAGTGGTGCCAACCACCACAGCTAAGTTCTTGGCACCTACAGCCTCATTGGGGCCCCTCCTCATGTTCCCACCCCCTTCTACAGTGAGGGACCAGAGCACCCCCTCTGCAGTGAGGGACCAGGACACCCTCCCCTCTGCAGTGAAGGACCAGGGCACCCCCTCTCTATGGCGGGAGAGCAGGGCACCCCCTCTACAGTGGGGGCCAAGGTAGCCCCCTCTGCAGTGGGGGATGAGGGCACCCCCCCCCACGCTATAGTTGGAGACCAGGGCATTCTCCTTTATGATGGCTCATAGGAGACCAGGGCTATCGAACCATCTAGGTGAGGATTCTCAGAAGTGACCTCAGGCCTCGTGTCTCCACAGCAGGCCTGGGCTGTGCAGGCTCACGCCACCCTGTAGAAGCCCCTGGGTCTTTCTGGTGGGCAGGCCTGTCTGGGGAGCTGGCCTCGCATCTTTCCTGTCCTCCTCCTCTGGCCCTGACTGTGGTCACATTCCCTGAAGCTCATGTCAGGCTGTGAGGGGGCCACGAAGGAGCGTGTCCCACCTGCTCTGAGGGTTCCAGGACCCTGGCCAGCACCTCTCATTGGGATGATGGAGGAGGCCTATACCCCATTCCCAGGCTGGCCAATGTTCCTCTCACCTTTCAGATAGAACACCATGTACTGATTCCCCCCCTATTCTGAGCACTGTGCTGTGAAATCTCACATTTCTCATTGAACCCACATGATAGCCCAGTGGGGGGAGATCATCGTCCCCATTCTACAGAGGAGAGCTGAGGATCGCAAAGGTCATATTCGCCTGCAGCCCCAGCACCTCCCACGGGTGCACCTCCTGACCCTCCTCCTTTGCAAGGCTGCCCAGCTCAGCTTCTGCATGCTGCTGAACCTCAGCCAAGGGAAATGAGCAGCCGGGGTGGGGGAGCTCCTGCACCGGCCTTGGTCCTCAGGCACTCTCTCCCCCAGCGCAGTTCAAGCTGTGGGGGAGGAGTGGGGGCTGGCATGTGGCTCTGTCTCTGCCTCTGACATGGGGCAACAGCAAAGTTTAGAGAGAAAAGGAGCTCCCTCTCCTGGGTTCAAGGTGTAAGCATGTGACTGGGGTGCCACGTGATGCACACGTGGGTGTTGTTAGCACTGGGCAGGGAGTCACCCCTTTGGGTAGCCATGTGAAAGACAGGAGAAAAAGGAACTCCAATGGCCTTTTCTGTCCCGGAGCTTCCTGAGATCAAACAGACAATGGTGAGCATGGGACGTCACGTTGGAAAGGAGGGGGCCATGTTTCCTGGCAGACAGTTTGATTTGGTGTGGGAGATGCTGTGGTCCGTCCCCTCCAGGGTCTCTTCCACTCGTCAACAGACACACGCCGTGGGCTGAGTTTCTAGGAAAGCAGCGCTTTGCACGTGGCCGTGGTGTGGCCTCCCTCCTGTTCAACAGCCTCAGAGCAACTTTATCCTTCTCTTTCTCGACGTTCTTTTTACATTTTACATTTGCCGATTGCATGAAATCTGCCAATGACCAGAAAACATAAAAGTTTAAACCAAAGTTCAAAGCAAAAAGTTTTGCCATCTACATCAAGTGGCCGTCCCCACATTTAGAGGGTGTGGGTCTGGAGCAGGAGGGAGGTTCTGGGTTGAGGGACATATCGGGGCTGCATCCCGCAGACATGCAGTACCATAGAGGAGGAGAAGGCCCGTGGGCCCAGAGCCACACAGAGATTCTGGGTGTTACTAGGATGGGACAGCATCAGTGTGAGCTCAGCTGATAGCCGTGTATCCACCGATAACAGGGCCTGCCGTTCCTCTGCGTGTCCCCAGGGCGATGCGATGGACCCAACCAGGAGGGCCGGAAGGGGATTCCTGTGTGAAACTAGAGGGATTCAGTTCAAGTCAGGATGCTGGCCCCATCTCCACGGGGTTCTTTCTTTGCTTCTTCCATGCCATTTAAAAAAATAAAGCCACGTGAAAAGTCAGGTTAATTTAAATGGCCAGGGATATTCTGCATGGGTTCAATATTCTTTGATCTTTGTGGTGCTAATCACGAGTTCTGAATAGATGAGGCATAAAGGCAGCGGTAGGTAGCCTCTAAAATGATCAGGACTCAGGCTTTATTTTCATAATCAAACCGGGCAAATGAATGTAGGGAGCTCCTTCTGTGTATGAGACTCTGCCTCCAGCTCCGTGGCAGGGACAGGGACAGGAAGCCGCCTCCCGTGCCACCCCACCTGAGTACTTTGGCTGTGGAGCTGAAAAGCAGGTCAAGCACAAGCTTGGTTTCTAACTGTGCTTGCTTCCTGCGAGCTTGGACAGTGAGCGTCCTGAGCCACCGACCTGTTCCCTCCCCAGACAGCTGGAGTTTAAAAAAAGGTGTTACCTCAAACATTTACCTAAATCCAGCCAGTTTCGAGTGTGGATGGCAGAAAGCTGGTGGGTAGAGGGTGCTGAGTGGGAAAAGGCCAAGGGAGTCTGTGCGTGGCAGGTGCATCTGGGGACAACGAGGTGACTGTGGGCAGGGGTAGAGGAGGACTTTGGGGAGACAAGAAAGAGGAGGTCACATGTAGGAATTGCCTATTCCATGAGGGGGTCATGTCCTGTGACTGTCATGGCAGCCCTGGGAGGGCCGGGTACCAGTACCGCCATTCTCACAGATGAATAAAGGGAGGCTCAGAGAAGTTTGAGGACTTCCCCAGGCTTGGATGCCAGGACAAGACTCTGGATTCTGGTTGGGCCGACCCTGATGTGGGCCTGGTGTGTGAACAGGGAACAGAACTGGGGGAAATGAGAGGGGTTGAGGAAGAGGGTCCAGGATGGTTTGTGCCTTTCTTCACAGGTCACCAGCCCTGAAGTCCTGCTCTGCCTCAGGGGGGAGCACGGCAAGAGCCCGGGGGCAGGTGGAGGCCAGTTCAGGACTGGGAGGTAGACCAGGGGTCTAAAGGACTGGCTATGCAGAGATGAGGAGGAAGGGCTGGGTGAGCTTGCAGGGGCCGGGGACCAGGAGAGGGGACACTGGGACTGTTGTCACCTCCCATGGAGCTCCCTTCACTGCTGCTGGGTCCCTCTTGGTCTGTTTTTAGGGCACCTAGTGGTCTTCCTACCCCGAGGAGAGGGTGCTCCTGCAGCTCAGCCCCTGGGTGTGCCCTGTGGCCCCCGAGACAGCTAACAGTCCTGTAAATGACACGAGCCCGGGAAACAGGCCTAAAGCTGGGAACTCTGCTTCCTGCTCTCCGTGAACCCTCCCCTTGACCTCAGACCCTGGCGGACACACTTCCAGCTGTCTGACGTGTGTGAACTGCACCCCTGCTGTGTGTGCTGGGGTGGGAATGGAGGAGGCGGCCCTGCCTCAGATTCCAAAACAAAGCGTTGGAGAACAGTAGGTGCTAAACATGGAGGGATCAATGACACGTCTGACACATGTCCTCAATGTAACATGCTAAGTGAACATGAGCACTAAATACAAGGACGAGGGTCGTTTCTGGCACGCTGACATGTGCCAGACACCATGTTGATGGTGACGAGCGTCCTCTCATTCACCCCTCCTGAGTCCTACCCCCATTCCTTCCTCCCTCCCTCCCCTTCCTTCCTCTCTTCCTCCCTTCCTCGCCAAGAGCCTCCTAGGTGCGGGGCCTTGTTCTTGGTGCTCAGGGCACAGCAGTAAAGGAGACCACCTTGGTCCTGTCCCTGTGGGGGAAGGCAGACAGTCGTCCAGGAGGGGAACGGTTACTTACAAATCATGGTGGGGTTGGTGAGTGGATGGATGGGCCTAGAGGACAGTGTGCAGGGCACGGGCTCTTCCTGGAGCCACTTGAGCTGCTGCCAGAGGGTCCTGATGATAAGGAGAGCAGCCAGGATGCAGTGAGCCTGCCCTGGGTACTAGAGTCTCTTTCCTGTGCTGCTTCTAAACGGAATCTGCATGACCGCCTCATGATCTCAGTGCTTCTGTCAGCCCAGGTGAGATGCTTATGGCTCACTGACCTGCCCAAGGCTATGTGGGGGTTAGCATGTAGGCTGTTGGGCTTCAGAGTGCACGTTCCTGACAACCGCCCTGGGCCACCATCTAATCTATGAAAGAGAAGCTAATGCAAATATGGGGCCTCAGGTGGTTGAGGCAGGAACCCAAGGAGAAAACCATGTGGTTGTCACCAGAATTAGATAAAATAGTTCCTAGGAAGCCAGAAACAGATAGGAAACAATTTGTTTTATCTTTATAAAGGATAGCTCCCCCAGAAACCAGGAACAAAGAGCATTCTTAAGGATGGAACTTTGGACGCACCCCCAGGACAGCCAAGGCCAAAGCAAGGTCACCTGGCATGCCTTCTCCAGCTGTGGAATGGGGGCACAGAGAGGTCAGTAGACAGACCTGCAGTCGCGGACCAGCCATAGTAGGGTAAGCTGGCACGAGAGCATCCTTTGAGGTGCCGGCTGACAGGGAACCACTGTACTTCCATCTTAGGCAGAAGGGCATATGAAAACAGTTAGAGGAAGATTCTTCTGATCCAGTGTCCAAAGATAGTTATCAGTCTTTGAAAACACAGGAACCTTCCTCTAGGCAAAGGATTACCCAGACCCCATTTGCAAATCAGATGGAAGTGGAGCTGCTGTTATCTGACTTAGGGGGCATGGGAACCCTCTGGTCTCCTAGAGGATCCCTCAGAGCCTCCGGGGGTTCCACGGTGCTCGGTTTGAAACCCACGAGTTTACAGGTTGGCCTGGGAGGGAGGACAGAGGCCCAGTATAGAGGCGGTGAGGGTTCGCCCACTGGTAGCTGAGGAAGCAGGCAGAGTCCAGACCCACTCCTGCTCTCCTGGTCTGGGAGATGGACACAGGGGCAGAGCCTCACCTGAAACAGAGCTGTTGCCAGTGGGGCAGGGGTGGGGGGGGTCTCCTCATCTGCTCCTTCAGAAGTAATGGCAAGGAAAGCCACAGGAGCAGGCCAGCCAGTGACCCAAGGAAGACTGGAACATCCTCTGCTTAGAAGTCTTTCTGGAGTGTGTGTGGTACAGAACTCAGCACAGGAGACCATCAACACGGACCTGCTCAACGGAGGGAAGGAGGGAGGCCTGAGCGGTGGCAACGAGCCACGCACCCAGAGTATTCGTGCCCCTTAAATCCCCATCAGCAGGCAGGCGGGGACATTTTCCCCCACGGACAACTGGCATTACCTCTGTCTCAGGTACGGCGGAGAGGTTGTCCCAACACAAGATCCTCTTCCAGCCCCGGCCAAGCCTCTGGCTAGTCCTCTGGTAGGGGGCAAGGGCCTTAATGGGACTGGGCCTCGATTTTCTCGTCCTTGCAATGGGAATCACAGGAAGTCCAGCAGACAGAACTGCTGTGCAGTGAACCCGGGCACTGCCTGTCCAGGGAGTGGCGCTGTTGCTGACCAGACAAGTGCAGAAACGAGGGGCAGGCAGAGATGGTTTTTGGAGCCAGGTGGGCCTGGCCAGGGCAGACTACCACGAAGGGGCACTTCTGGGCAAGCAAGGAAATGGTTAGACGGGCCCTCTTTTCTGGCTCTGAATCCTGGGAGGGTTGCGGTAATCAGCTCCTCCTGAGAAATTCTCGCATCCCTTAGAGAGTGGTGATTTGCTTTGCAGGAGAAGCTCTAATGACAGGAGGGGCCCCGAGTAGAACCGCCAGCCTGGGACTGCCTGGACGTTCCCCACTCCCCTCCACCCAGAAAGCCCTCTGTTCCTGGGGGTCATTCAAGGAGGGAACACTGGCAGGGACCTCCGAGCGCCCGATGACCTTTGAAGGCCCTTCGCGCCCTCACCTCGGCCCGCACCAAAATGCAACCCCTCCCAAGGGGCCAGTTCTCTAGCCCTGAATGACAGGTGGCGACCCTAGCAGCCCGGGTGGCTGCAGGGCAGCAGGGTGAGTTGGCGCTGGGGCTCGGGGGTCCCAAACCCCTGGCGTTGTGGCACCAGTTCCCTTGGGAGGGGGCCCTCAAGGGCTGACCTAGGGTTAGGGTTAGCCCCCAGGAGGCTGGCAGGCCCGATGCACCAGCTGTGCAGTGAGAGGAGGGGCAGGCCAAGGTGAGGGCGCTGGGGAGCGGGAGCGTGGGCCCAAGCGTTTTGGCACGGGGGCGTTCGAAGGTCTCTGGGAGCTTGGATGTCCCTGCCTGTTCTCCTGCACTGAATGACCGGCGGCGTCCCTAGCAGCCCGGGTGGCGGTGGGGCAGCAGTGTGAGTCTGGTACTGGGGCTCGGGGGTCCCCAACCCCCGTCGTTGCGGTGCCACTGCCTTTGGGAGGGGCCACTCGGGACCGACCTAGGGTTAGGGTTTGCCCCAAGGAGGCCAGCAGGCCCGATCTGCCAGCTGTGCAACAAGTGGAGGGGTGGGCAGAAGTGAGGGCGCTGGTGAGCGGGAGCGTGGGCCCAAGCGTTTTGGCACGGGGTGCCTTCGAAGGTCACAGGTGGCTCGGAGCGCCCTGCCGGTTCTTTCGCCCTGAATTACCGGTGGCGCCCATAGCGGCCCGGGTTGCGGTGGGGTGGCAGAGTGAGTCTGGCGCTGAAGCTCTGGGGTCCACAATCCCCGGCGTTGCGGCGCCAGGCCCCTTGGAAGGGGGCCCTCGGGGGCCGAACTAGGGTTAGGGTTAGCCACCAGGAGGCTGGCAGGCCCTATCTGCCAGCTGTGCAGTGAGCGGAAGGTCAGGCCAAGGTGAGGGCGCTGGCGAGCGGGAGCGTGGGCCCAAGCATTTTGGCATGGGGAGCCTTCAAAATTCGCTGGGGGCTTGTAGGGCCTTGCCCGTTCTCCCACACTGAATGTCCGGCGGTGCCCCAAGCAGCCTGGGTGGCTGCGGGCACCAGGGTGAATCCTGTGCTGGGGCTCGTATGTCCCCAACCCCGGCGTTGCGGCGCCAGGCCCCTTGGGAGAGGCCCCTCGGGGGCCGACCTAGGGTTCGTGTTACCCGCCAGGAAGCCGGCAGGCCCAATCCAAAGGCTGTGCGGAGAATGGAGGGGCGGGCTGAGGTGAGGGCGCTGGCGAGCAGGAGCGTGGGCCCAATCGTTTTGGCGTGGGGGGCCTTGATTGGTTGCCAGGCCTCGGAGGGCCCTTTCCGTTCTCCGCCCTGAATGACCGGAGGCGCCCCAGTGGCCCGGGTGGTGGCGGGACGGCAGGGTGAGTCCGGCGCTGGGGCTCGGGGGTCCCCAATCCCTGGCTTTGCCGCACCATGCCCCTTGAGAGGGGCCCCTCGGGGGCTGACGTAGGGTTAGGGTTAGCACCCAGGAGGCCGGCAGGCCCGATCCACCAGCTGTGCAGTGAGCGGAGGGGCGGGCTGAGGGCAGGGTGCTGAGGAGAGGGAGCGTGGGCCCTAGCGTTTTGGCACAGGGGGCCTTCAATGGTTGCTGGGGGCTCAGACGGCCCTGCCCGTTCTCCCGCCCTGAATGACCGGCGGCGCCCCTACCGTCCCGGGTGGCAGTGGGGCGGCACGGTGAGTCCAGCGCTTGGGCTCGGGGGTCCCCAATCCCCGGTGTTGCGGCGCTAGGCCCCTTGGAAGGGGGCCTTCGGGGTCGACCTAGCATTTGGGTTACCCCCAGGAGGCCGGCAGGCCCGAACCACCGGATGTGCAGCGATCAGAGGGGCCGGCCGAGGTGAGGGCGCTGGAGAGCAGGAGCGTGGGCCCAAGCGTTTTAGCGCGGGTGGGGACTTCGAAGTTTGCCGGGGGCTCGCAGGGTCCTGCCCGTTCTCCCGTCCTGAATGACCGGCGGTGCCAGTACCATACCGGGTGGCCGTGGGGTGGCACGGTGACTCCGGCGCTTGGGCTTAGGGGTCCCCAATCCCCGGCGTTGCTGTGCCACGCCCCTTGGGAGGGGCCCTTTGGGGGCCAAAGTAGGGTTAGGGTTAGCCCCCAGGAGGCCGGGAGGTCCGATCCGCCAGCTGTGTGGCGAGCAGAGTGGCAGTCCAAGGTGAGGGCACTGGCGAGCTTGAGCATGGGCCCAAACGTTTGGGTGCGGAGGGGCTTCAAATGTCTCCAGGGACTCGGAGGGCACTGCCCGTTCTTCTGCCCTAAATGACCGGCGGCGCCCCTAGCGGCCCGGGTGGTGGCGGGGTAGCAGGGTGAGTCCAGCCCTGGGGCTCAGGGGTCCCCAATCCCTGGTGTTGTGGTGGCAGCCCCTTTTGATGTGCCCCTCGGTGGCAGACTTGGGTTAGGTTTAGCCCCAAGGCGGCCAGGAGGCCCAATCCACCGGCTCTGCGGCAAGCAGAGGTGTGGGTTGAGGTGAGGGCGCTGGCGAGCGGGAGCGTGGGCTGAGGCTTTTCGCGCGAAGGCCTCGAAGGTCGCTGTGGACTCAGAGATCCCTGCCCTTTTTCCCGCCCTGAATGACGGGCGGAGCCTTTAGCGGCCCCAGGTGGTGGCAGGGCGGCAGGGTAAGTCCGGAGCTGGGGCTTGGGGGACCCCAATCCCCAGCATTGTGGCGCCAAGTGCCTTGGGAGGGGCCCCTCAGGGGCGGACCTAGGGTTAGGGTTAGCCCCTAGGAGGCCGGCAGGCTCTATCCACCGGCTGTGCGGTGAGCAGCAGGGTGGGCCGAGATGATGGTGCTGGCGAGCGTGAGCGTGGACCGCAGCGTTTTGGGGTGGGTGGCCTTAGAATTTCAATGGGGGCTCGGAGGACTCTGCTCCTTCTCCCGCCTGAATGAATGGCGGCGCCCCTAGCGGCCCAGGTGGTGGTGGGGGGGCAGGGTGAGTCCGGCGCTGGGGCTCGGGGGTCCCCAATTCCCGGCGTTGCAGCGGCAGCCCCTTGGGAAGGGCCCCTCGGGGGCCAAACTTGGGTTACCATTAGCCCCCAGAAGCATGAAAGGCCCGACTCCCCAACTCTGTGTTGAGTGGAGGGGTGGGCCGAGGTGAGAGCGCTGGCGAGCAGGAGCGTGAGTCCAAGCTCTTTGGAGCTGGTGGACTTCGAAGGTCGCAGGGAGCTTGGAGGGCTCTTCCTGTTCTCCTGCCCTGAAAGAACGGTGGCGCCCCTAGTGGCCCTGGTGGTGGCGGAGGGAGGGGGGAATGGATGAGTCCAGCGCTGGGGATCGGGCGTCCCTAATCCCCAGCGTTTTGGCGCCAAGCCCCTTGGAAAGGGCTCCTCGGGGGCCGACCTACGGTTAGGGTTAGACCCCAGGATGCCTGCAGGCCTGATCTGCCAGCTGTGCGGCGATTGGAGGGGTGGGCCGGGGTGAGGACCCCGGCAAGCGGGAGCGTGGGCCCAAGAGCTTTCGCGCTGGTGGCCTTCGAAAGTCGCCGGGGGCTTGGAGGTCCCTGCCCGTTCTCCCACCCTGAATGACCGTCGGCGCCCCTAACGGCCCAGGTGGCGGTGGGGGAGCATGGTGAGTACGATGCTGGGGCTCGTGGGTCCCCAATCCCCAGCATTGAGGTGACAGGCCCCTTGGGAAGGGCCCATTGTGTTAGACCTTGGGTTCGGGTTATCCCTAGGAGGCCGGCAGGCCCGATCATCGGACTGCGCGGTGAGCGGAGGGGCGGGCCGAGGTGAGGGCGCTGCCGAGCGGGGAGCGTGAGCCCAAGTGTTTTGGCGCGGGTGGCTCTCGAAGGTCGCTGGGGGCTCGGAGGGTCCTTTACGTTCTCCCATACTGAAAGACCTGCAGCGCCCCTAGCGGCCTGGGTGGAGGGGGGTGGCAGGGTGAGTCCGGCGCTGGGGCTGCAGGGTACCCAATCCCCATTCTTGCAGCGCCTGGTCCCATGGGAGGGGCCCCTCCAGGAAGGACCTAGGGGTAGGTTTCGCCCCAAGGAGGTCAGGAGGCCCCATCCACTGGGTATGTGGGGAGCGGAGGGGTGGGCCAAGGTGAGGGTGCTGGGAAGCGTTAGCATGAGCACAAGCGTTTTGGAGGGCAGGCCTTCGAAGTTCGCCGGGGGCTTGGAGGGCCCTGCACGTTCTCCTGCCCTGAAAGACCGGCAGCGCCCCTAG
The DNA here is from genome assembly GCF_024610735.1 of Ursus americanus. Classification (NCBI taxonomy): domain Eukaryota; kingdom Metazoa; phylum Chordata; class Mammalia; order Carnivora; family Ursidae; genus Ursus; species Ursus americanus. Next base: position 1,745,537 of record NC_142134.1, on the reverse strand, counting down.
AGGCCTGGGTGGAGGCGGGGTAGCAGGGTGAGTCCGGTGCTAGGGCTTGGGGGACCCCAATCCCCGGCGTTGCTGCGCCAGGCGCCTTGGGATGGGCGCCTCGGGGGCCGACCTAGGGTTAGGGTTAGCCCCCAGGAGGCCGGCTAGCTCGATCCGCTGGGTGTGGGGTGAGCGGAGGAACAGCCCGAGTTGAGGAGGCTGGCGAGCGGGAGCGTGGACCAAAGCGTTTTGGACCGGGTGGCCTTCAAATGTTGCCGGGGGCCTGGAGGGCACTGAACGTTCTCCTGTCCCGAAAGAACTGCGGCGCCCCTAGCAGCCCAGGTGGCAGTGGGTGAGCATGTTGAATCGCCGGGCTCCTTGGGAGGGGCCATTGGGGTCCGACCTAGGGTTAGGGTTACCCCTAGGAGGCCGGCACCCCTAATCATCCGGCTGTGCAGCGAGCGGAGGGGCGGGCCAAGGTGAGGGCAGTGGCAAGCAGGAGCCTGGGCCCAAGTGTTTTGTCTCAGGGGGACTTCAAAGATTGCTGGGGGCTCGGAGGTCCCTGCCCATTCTCCCGCCCTGAATGAACAGCGGCGCCCCTAGCGCCCCGTTTGGCGACGGGGCGGCAGGGTGAGTCCAGCGCTGGGGCTCGGGGGTCCCCAATCCCCGGCGTTGCGGCGCCAGGTCCCTTGGGAGGGGCCCCTCGGTGGCCGACCTTGGGTTAGGTTTAGCCCCAAGGAGGCCGGGAGTCCCAATCCACCGGCTCTGCGGCGAGCGGAGGGGGGGCTGAGGTGAGGGCGATGGCGAGCGGAAGCGTGGGCTGAGGCTTTTTCGCACGAAGGCCTCGAAGGTCGCCGTGGACTCCAAGGGCCCTGCCCTTTCTCCCGCCCTGAATCACCGGCGGTGCCCTTAGCGGCCCCGGGTGGTGGCAGGGCGGCAGGGTAGGTCCGGCACTGGGGCTTGGGGGACCCCAATCCCCAACATCGGCGCCAAGCGCCTTGGGAGGGGCCCCTCGAGGGCGGACCTAGGGTTAGGGTTAGCCCCTAGGAGGCCGGCAGGCTCTATCCACCAGCTGTGCGGTGAGTGGCGGGGCAGACCGAGGTGAGGGCGCTGGCGAGCGGGAGCGTGGACCCCAGCGTTTTGGCGCGGGTGGCCTAAGAAGGTCAATGGGGGCTCGGAGGACTCTGCTCCTTCTCCCGCCTGAATGAACGGCGGCGCCCCTAGAGGCCCAGGTGGCGGTGGGGGGGCAGGTTGAGTCTGGCGCTGGGGCTCGGGGGTCCCCAATCCCCGGCGTTGCGGTGGCAGCCCCTTGGGAGGGGCCCCTCAGGGGCCGACCTCGGGTTACGGTTAGCCCCCAGAAGCATGGCAGGCCCGATTCCCCAGCTCTGCATTGAGTGGAGGGGCAGGCCGAGGTGAGAGCGCTAGTGAGTGGGAGCGTGGGTCCAAGCTCTTTGGTGCTGGTAGACTTCGAAGGTCCCAGGGGGCTCGGAGGGCTCTGCCGGATCTCCTGCCCTGAATGACTGGCGGCGCCCCTAGCGGCCCAGTTGCCAGCGGCGGAGCATGGTGAGTCGGACGCTGGACTCGGGGGTCCCCAATTCCCAGCGTTGAGGCACCAGGCTCCTTGGTAGGGGCCCACTGGCGTCCGACCTAGGGTTATGCTTACCCCCAGGAGGCCGGCACACCCGATCATCCGGCTGTGCGGCGAGTGAAGGCTCGGGCCAACGTGAGGGCACTGGCGAGCGGGAGCGAGGGCCCAAGTGTTTTGGCATGGGGGGACTTTGAAGGTCGCCGGGGTCTCGGAGGGCCCTGCCCCTTCTCCCACCCTGAATGACCGTCGGCACCCTTAGCGGCCCAGGTGCCGGCGGGGGAGCATGGTGAGTCTGATGCTGGGGCTCAAGGGTCCCCAATTCCCAGTGTTGAGGCGCCAGCCCCTTGGGAGGGACCCATTGTGTTAGACCTAGGGTTCGGGTTACCCCCAGGAGGCCGGCAGGCCCGATCATCGGGCTGTGCGGTGAGCGGAGGCACGGGCCAAGGAGCGGGAGCGTGGGCCCAAGTGTTTTGGCGCGGGGGGCTTTCGAATTTCGCCGGCGGCTCGGAGGGTCCTTCACGTTCTCCCTTACTGAAAGACCGGGGGCGCCCCTCGCTGCCTGGGTGGAGGTGGGGTGGCAGGGTGTGTCCGGCGCTGGGGCTGCAGCATCCCCAATCCCCATTGTTGCGGTGCCAGGCCCCTTGGGAGGGGCCCCTCCGGGAAGGACCTAGGGTTAGGTTTCACACCAAGGAGGTCAGGAAGCCCCATCCACCAGGTGAGTGGCGAGCGGAGGGGTGGGCCTAGGTGAGGGCGCTGGGAAGCCGGAGCATGGGCCCAAGCGTTTTGGCGCGGGGGCCTTCGAAGTTCGCCGGGGGCTCGGAGGGCCCTGCCAGTTCTCCCACCCTGAATGACCGGGGGCACCCCTAGCGGCCGGGTGGTGGTGGTGCAGCAGGGTGAGTCTGGCGCTGGGGCTCGGGGGTCCCCAATCCCTGGCGTTGCGGTGGCAGACCCTTGGGAGTGGCCCCTCGGGGACCGACCTAAAGTTAGGGTTAGCCCCCAGGAGGCCGGCAAGCCCAATGTGCCAGCTGTGCGGCGAGCGGAGGGGCGGGCCGAGGTGAGGGCGCTGGCGAGCGGGAGCGTGGGCCCATGAGTTTTGGCGTGGGGGGCCTTCGAAGGTCGCCGGGGCTCAGGAAGCCCTTCCTGTTCTCCCGCCCTGAATGTCCGGCGGCGCCCCTAGCGGCCCAGTTGCCGGCGGGGGAGCATGGTGAGTCAGATGCTGGGGCTAGGGGGTCCCCAAACCCCAGTGCTGTGGCGCCAAGCCCGTTGGGAGGGGCCTCTCGGGGGCCGACCTAGGGATAGGGTTAGCCCCCAGGAGGCCGGCAGGCCCTATCCGCTGGCTGTGCGGTGAGTAGAGGGGCGGGCCGAGGTGAGGGCACTGGCTACCGGGAGAGTGGGCGCAAGCTTTTTGGCGCGGGGGGCCTTCGAAAGTAGCCAGGGGCTCCGAGGGCCCTTCCCGTTCTCCCGCCCTGAATGACCGGTGGTGCCCCTAGCGGCCTGGGTGGCGGCGGGGCAGCAATGTGAGTCCGGCGCTGGGGCTCGGGGATCCCCAATCCCCAGCGTTGCATTGCCAGGCCCGTTGGGAGGGGCCCCTCGGGGGCCGACCTAGGGTTAGGGTTAGCCCCCAGGAGGCCGGCAGGCCCTATCCGCCCTCTGTGCGGAGAGCGGAGGTCGGGCCGATGTGAGGGCGCTGGCGAGCGGGAGCATGGGCCCAAGCGTTTTGGCGCGGGGGCCTTCGAATGTCATTGGGTGCTCGGAGGGCCCTGCCCGTTCTCATGCCCTGAATGACTGGCGGCGCTCCTAACGGCCCAGGTGGCGGCGGGGCGGCAGGGTGAGTCCGGCGCTGGAGCTCAGGGTTCCCCAATCCCCGGCGTTGTGGCGCGAGGCCCCTTGGGAGGGGCCCTTCGGGGGCCGAACTATGGTTAGGGTTAGCCCCCAAGAGGCCGGCAGGCCCGATCCGCCGGCTGTGCGGCAAGCGGAGGTCAGGCCGAGGTGAGGGTGCTGGCGATCGGGAGCGTGGGCCCAAGCATTTTAGCGAGGGGGGCTTCGAGTGTCGCCGTGGTCTCAGAGGGCCATGCCGGTTCGTCCGCCCTGAATGACCAGCAGCGCCCCTAGAGGCCCATGTGGCGTCGGGCGGTAGGGTGAGTCCAGCGCTTGGGCTCGGGGGTCCCCAATGCCCGGCGTTGCGGCCCCAGGCCCCTTGGGAGGGGCCCCTTGGGGGCCGACCTAGGGTTAGGGTTAGCCCCCAGGAGCCAGGCAGGCCCGATCCGCCAGATGTGCGGCCAGTGGGGGGGCGGCCGAGGTGAGGGCGCTGGCGAGCGGGAGAGTGGGCCCAAGCGTTTTGGCGCGGGGGGCCTTCGAATGTCTCCGGGGGCTCGAAGAGCCCTGCCCATTCTCCTGCCCTGAAAGACCAGCGACCCCTCTACCCACCCAGGTGGTGGCGGGGCAGCAGAGTGAGTCCAGCGCTGGGGCTTGGGGGTCCCCAATCCCCGGCGTTGTGGCGCCAGGCCCCTTGGGAGGGACCCATTGGGAGCCAACCTAGGGTTAGTGTTAGCCCCAGGAGGCCGACAGGCCCGATCAGCTGGCTGTGCGGCGAGGGGAGGGGCAGGCCGAGGTGAGGGCGCTAGTGAGCAGGAGCGTGGGCCCAAGCGTTTTGGTGCGGGGGTGTTCGAATGTCAGCCGGGGCTTGGAAGGCCCTGTCCAGTCTCCCGCCCTGAATGACCAATGGTGCCCCTAGCGTCCCGGATAGCAGCGGGGCAGCAGGGTTAGTCTGGCGCTGGGCTGGGGGTACCCAATCCCCTGCGCAGCGGCCCCAGGCCCCTTGGGAGAGGCCCCTCTGCGGCCGACCTAGGTTTAGGGGTACCCCCCAGGAGGCCAGTAGGCCCAATCCGCCAGCGAGCGGCACCCCTAGCGGCCCGGGTTGTGGCAGGGCGGCAGGGTGAGTCCGGCGTTGGGGAGTCGGGGTCCCCAATACCTGGCGTGGCTGCGACAGGCACCTTGGAAGGGGCCCGTCGGGGGCTGAACTAGGGTTAGAATTAGCCCCCAGGTGGCCGGCAGGCCCGATCAGCTGGCTGAGTGGCGAGCAGAGGGGCGGGCCGAGGTGAAGGCGCTGGCCAGCGGGAGCGTGGGCCAATACGTTTTGGCGTGGGGGGCCTTTGAAGGTCGCTGGGGCCTCGTAGAGCCCTGGCCGTTCTCCTGCCCTGAATGACCGGCGGCGCCCCTAGCGGCCCGTGTGGCGGCCGGGCATTAGGGTGAGTCAGCGCTGGGGCCCGGTGTCCCCAATGCCCAGCGTTGCGGCCCCAGGCCCCTTGGGAGTGGCTCCCTGGGGGCAGAACTAGGGTTAGGGTTAGCCCCCAGGAGCCACGCAGGCCCGATCCGCCGGATGTGCGGCGAGGGGAGGGGCGGGCTGAGGTGAGGGCGCTGGTGAGCGGGAACGTGGGCCAAGCGTTTTGGCGCGGAGGGCCTTCAATGGTCACCGGGGGCTGGGAAGGCCCTTCCCTTTCTCCTGCCTGAAAGACTGGCGGTACTGCTACCCGCCTAGGTGGCGGCGGGGCAGCAGGGTGAGTCTGGCGCTGGGGCTCAAGGGTCCCCAATCCCCAGCGTTGTGGCGCCAGGCCCCTTGGGAAGGGCCCCTCGGGGGCCAAACTAGGGTTAGGGTTAGCCCCCAGGAGGCCAGTAGGCCCGATCCGCCAGCTGTGCGTCAAGCAGAGGGGCGGGCCGAGGTGAGGGCGCTGGTGAGTGGGAGCATGGGCCCAAGCGTTTTGGCGTGGGGCACCTTTGAATGTCGCTGGGGGCTGGGAGGGCCCTGCCCGTTCTTCCACCCTGAACGACCGGATTTGCCCCGAGGGGCCCGTGTGGCGGCGGGACACAAGGGTGAGTCCAGCGCTGGGGCTCGGGGGTCCCCAATCACTGGTGTTGCGGCACCAGGCCTCTTGGGAGGGGCCCCTCGGACGCTGACCTAGTGTTAGGGTTAGCCCCCATGAGGCCTGCAGTGGCCGGCTGTGCAGTGAGCGGAGGGGCGGGCCGAGGTGTGGGCGCTGGCGAGTGGGAGAGTGGGCCCAAGTGTTTTGTCTCGGGGGGCCTTTGAAAGCCACCGGGGCTCGGAGGCCCCTGCACGTTCTCCTGTCCTGAATGACCAGCAGAACCCCTATCACCCCGGATGGCGGGGGGCAGAAGGATGAGTCCAGCCTTGAGGCTCGGTGGTCCCCAATCGCGGGTGTTGCAGCACCAGGCCTCTTGGGAGGGGCCCCTCGGACCCAGACCTAGTATTAGGGTTAGCCCCCAGGAGGCCGGCAAGCAAGATCGGCAGAGGGTGCGGCGAGCATAGGGGCAGGCCAAGGTGAGGGCTCTGGCAAGTGGGAGCATGGACCCAAGCGACTTGGAGCGGAGCGCATTTGAAGGTCGCAGGGGGCTTGGAGGGTTTGCACATAAAGAAAATACCCAAACAACACTGCCCAGGAACGGTCTGAGCCCTAACATCATCACTGTGCTTTTGGTAGCATGAGTTAAACCTGAGGAACACAGAACTGCGTTACATTTGGGAAAAAAGGAGTTCCAACGAGAAATATATTCTTGATGTGGAAACCCTATCATAAGTGCTTGTGGCAAGGTAAAGAAAATGCCATACACTTATCTGTAAGAAACAACAGTGCCCAGGAACGGTCTGATCCCTAACATCATCACTGTGCTTTTGGGGCGTGAGTTAAACCCGAGGCAAACAGCACTGAGACACATATGGCAAAAACCGGGTTCCAACGAAACAATTTTTCTTAACGCGCAAACCCTATCACAAGTGGTTGTGGCAAGGTAAAGTAAATGCCATACACTTATCTGTAAGAAACAAACAGTGCCCAGGAACGGTCTGAGCCCTAAAATCATCATTGTGCTTTTGGTAGCATGAGTGAAACCCGAGGAACACAGCATTGAGACACATTTGACAAAAAACCGCTTTCAATGAAAAATATTTTCTGTATGTGCAAACCCTATCAAAAGTGGTTGTAGCAAGGTAAAGAAAATGCCACACACTTATCTGTCAGAAACAACAGTACCCAGGAATGGTCTAAGCCCTAAAATCATCACTGTGCTTTTGGTAGCATGAGTGAAACCCGAGGAACACAGCACTGAAACACAATTGGCAAAAACCAGCTTCCAACGAAAATATTTTTCTTAACGTGCAAACATTATCACAAGTGGTTGTGGCAAGGTAAAGAAAAGGCCATACACTCATCTGTAAGAAACAACAGTGCCCAGAAACAGTCTGAGCCCTTACATCATCACGGCGGTTTTGGTAGCATGAGTTAAACCAGAGGAACACAGCACTGAGACACTTTTGGCAAAAACGGGTTCCAACGAAAAATATTTCTTGATGTATAAACCCTATCCTAAGTGGTTGTGGCAAGGTAAAGAAAATGCCATACACTCATCTGTAAGAAACAACAGTACCCAGGAACGGTCTGCGCCCTAACATCATCAATGGGCTTTTGGCAGCATGAGTTAAACCCGAGGAACACAGCATTGAGACACATTTGACAAAAACGCACTTTCAACAAAAAATATTTTCTTTATGTGCAAACCCTATGAAAGGTGGTTGTAACAAGGTAAAGAAAATGCCACACACTTATCTGTAAGAAACAACAGTACCCAGGAATGGTCTAAGCCCTAACATCATCACTGTGGTTTTGGTAGCATGAGTTAAACCCGAGGAACACAGCACTGAGACACATTGGGCAAAAACCGGCTTCCAAAGAAAATATTTTCTTCACGTGCAAACCCTATCACAAGTGGTTGTGGCAAGGTAAAGAAAATGCCATACACTTATCTGTAGGAAACAACAGTGCCCAGGAATGTTCTAAGCCCTAAATCATCACTGTGCTTTTGGTAGCATGAGTGAAAACAGAGGAACACAGCACTGAGACACATTTGACAAAAATTGGCTTCCAATGCAAAAATTTTTCCTAAGGTGCAAACCCTATCACAAGTGGTTGTGGCAAGGTAAACTAAATGCCACACACTTATCTGTAAGAAACAACAGTGCCCAGAACAGTCTGAGCCCTTACATCATCACGGCGGTTTTGGTAGCATGAGTTAAACCCGAGGAACACAGCACTGAGACACTTTTGGCAAAAAGGGGTTCCAACGAAAAATATTTTCTTGATGTGGAAACCCTATCCTAAGTGGTTGTGGCAAGGTAAAGAAAATGCCATACATTTATGTGTAAGAAACAATAGTGTCCAGGAACGGTATGAGCCCTAACATCATCACTGTGCTTTTGGTAGCATGAGTGAAACCCGAGGAACACAGCACTCAGGCTCATTTGGGAAAAACCCAGTTCCAACGAAAAATATTCTCTTCTTGTGCAAACCCTATCCTAAGTGGTTGTGGCAAGGTAAAGAAAATGCCATACACATATCTGTAAGAAACAAGAGTGCCCAGGAACGGTCTGAGCCCTAACATCATCACTGTGCTTTTGGGGCCTTTTTACTTTTGTAGAACCCCCCGTAATATCTCCTGTAGGGCTGGTTTCATGGTCACGAAATTGGTTAGTGACTGGCGATTCTGAAATGTCTTTATTTCTCTATCAATTCTGAATGACAGCCTTGCTGGATAAAGGATCCTTGGCTGCATGTTTTTCTCTGAAAGAGCTTTAAAAAATGCCCCCCCAACCCTTTCTCTCATTCCAGGTCTGTGAGACAGGTCTGACGTAATTCTGATGCCTTTGCCTTGGTACGTGAGAAATTTCTTTGCCCCTGGCAGCTTTCAATACTGTATCCTTGGATCTATTATTTGCGAATTGCACTATGACGTGACGTGGTGTAGGTCTGTCATGGTTGAGCTTGGGAGGGGTCCTCTCTGCCTCTTGGACACGAATGTTTGTTTCCCTTGCTAGATTAGGGAAGTTTTCAGCTACAATTTGTTCAAATATCTCTTCTAGACCTCTGTTTTTCTCCACCCCCTCGGGGATGCTGATGATTCTAACATTGGATCGCTTCATTGAGTCCGTAATCTCCCGTAGCCAACATTCGTGGGTGTGGATTTTTTTAAAAGCATCTTCTATTTTCATTTTTTCCTCTATTAACCCATCCTCCAATTCACTAACCCTTTCCTCTGCTTTGGTGACCCTGGACGTCAGAGCCTCTAGTTTTGCCTGCATTTGGCTCATAGAATTTTTAATTTCTGTCAAATTCGCTCTCATTTCTGACTTAGGGATTCTATATTCTCAGAAACCTTTTCGTTAATACTTTTTTCAGTTCTGCTCATCATTTTGACCATCGTTTCTCTGAATTCCATTTCTGAAAATTTGGTTACATCCATATCCATTATTTCTTTGGCAGAGGCCACAGACTCACTGTCTTTTCTTTGCTGGGGGGGCTTCTCCTTCTTGTCATTCTGATGAGGAGAGGTTGCGGGGTTGTCCAGAGCCCAAATTATTGACTGGGTCCCAGGCCGTGCCCCTTGTTTTATAGGGATCTTAGAGATGTGGGCTTCTTCTTTAAAAATTTTATTTATTTATTTATTTATCTGAGAGAGGGAGACATACAGTCAGCAAGAATGGGAACAGAGGCAGGGGAGTGGGAGAGGAAGACGCAGGCTCCCAGCGGAGGAGCCCGATGAGGGACTCCTTTTCAGGAATGCTGGGATCACGCCCTAAGCCGGAGACAGGCGCTCAATGACTGCGCCACCCAGGCGCCCCAGGTTGTGGGCTTCTTGATTTTTCAGCCTGCCTTCTGTGTTCTGGGGCAGGGGCCTGCCGCACCGATACTCAGGCAACCCTATTTGGGTAGAATCTCCGTGTCCCCTGCGAGGGGGGATGGGGATGGGCACTCCCTGAGCCGGTATTTCCAGGCTTTTGTTCTCTGGCAGCTTTCCCTGGTGGTTTGCTGTGCCTCTTCTGAGAGTCAGAGCAGCAGAGGCTGCATTGTCACAGAACAGCAGGATTGCGGCCCGTTCTCCACTGATGTTCTGGCCACTTTAACTCTGTTACTGTTGGTGCTGCTCAACCCTGCAGCGTCCCGGGATGTGCGCCCCACACCCGGCGTCCCTGCCCTCACTTCCAGGGCCCGCGCATCTCTGTCCTTTGTGTTTCTAATGCTGCCAGCCACCGGCCGCCCCGCACGCTCCCGGGTCTCCCAGTCTCAGTCTATGCCCGGTGAGCACACCGCGATTCCGGAGTTCCCTGAGAAGCCTGGTGGCGCGCGCACCCGGTTCAGGGTCTCAGTCTGCTGTTTCGCGGGTGCCCACCGTGAGTCCGCCCGCTCCCCCGTGCAGGTGGCCCGCCAACCGCCAGCCGCCCCGCGCACACTCTGGGAGCTCCCAGTCTCAGTCTGGATCCCGTAAGCACACCGGGATTCCGGTGTTCTGCGAGATGCCTGGTGGTGCGCGTTCACGGCTCACTGTCAGTCCGCTCTCTCGCGGGTGCCCACCAAGGGTCCGCCCGCTCCCCCGTGCAGGTGGCTGCCTCTTCCTGGCTTCCAAACGCGGCGGCTCCCTCCCCCTTCCATTTGTCTTCCCATATCTGTCGCGGTTTTACGGCTCCCCTCTTGCTACCTCAATACTCAGCGCTGGAGATGTTCATTTGTAGAGACCCAGATGTATCTTCCTGCGTCTCAGGCTGATTCCGTGGTTATTTAGGCTGGTCTGTTACCTATCCAGCTCCACTCAGGGGACCAGCTGAAAAAGGGGTGACCTACTCCTCCTCCATCTTAACTCCTCTCTCTCCATCACTGTGCTTTTGGTAGCACGTGTGAAACCCAAGAAACACAGAACTCAGGCCCATTTGGGAAAAACCCGGTTCCAACGAAAAATATTCTCTTCTTTTTTTTTTTAAAGATTTTATTTATATATTTGACAGAGATAGAGACAGCCAGCGAGAGAGGGAACACAAGCAGGGGGAGTGGGAGAGGAAGAAGCAGGCTCATAGCGGAGAAGCCTGATGTGGGGCTCGATCCCATAATGCTGGGATCACGCCCTGAGCCGAAGGCAGACGCTTAACTGCTGTGCCACCCAGGCGCCCCCGAAAAATATTCTCTTCTTGTGCAAACCCTATCCTAAGTGGTTGTGGCAAGGTAAAGAAAATGCCATACACATATCTGTAAGAAACAACAGTGCCCAGGAACTGTCTGAGCCCTACATCATCACTGGGCTTTTGGCAGCATGAGTGAAACCCGAGAACACAGCACTGAGACACTTTTGGCAAAAACGGGTTCCAACGAAAAATATTTTCTTGATGTGGAAACCCTATCCTAAGTGGTTGTGGCAGGGTAAAGAAAATGCCATACACTTATCTGTAAGAAACAACAGTGCCCAGGAACGGTCTGAGCCCTAACTTCATCATTGTGCTTTTGGTAGCATGAGTGAAACCCGAAGAACACAGCTTTGAGACACATTTGACAAAAACCCGCTTCCAACGAAAAATATTTTCTTTATGTACAAACCCTATCAAAAGTGGTTGTAGCAAGGTAAAGAAAATGCCACACACTTATCTGTAAGAAACAACAGTACCCAGGAACGGTCTAAGCCATAACATCATCACTGTGGTTTTGGTAGCATGAGTGAAACCCGAGGAACACAGCACTGAGACACATTTGGCAAAAACCGTCTTCCAACGGAAAAATTTTTCTTAAGGTGCAAACCCTATCACATGCGGTTGTGGCAAGGTAAAGAAAATGCCATACACAAATCTGTAAGAAACAACAGTGCCCAGGAACGGTCTCAGCCCTAACATCATCACTGGGCTTTTGGCAGCATGAGTGAAACCCGAGGAACACAGCACTGAGACACTTTTGGCAAAAACAGGTTCCAACGAAAAATATTTTCTTGATGTGGAAACCCTATCCTAAGTGGTTGTGGCAGGGTAAAGAAAATGCCATACACTTATCTGTAAGAAACAACAGTGCCCAGAAACGGTCTGAGCCCTAACTTCATCATTGTGCTTTGGGTAGCACGAGTGAAACCCGAAGAACACAGCACTGACACACATTTGGCAAAAAACCGGCTTCCAATGAAAAAATTTTTCTGAACGTGCAAACATGATCACAAGTGCCTGTGGCAAGGTAAAGTAAATGCCATACACTGATGTGTAACAGACCACAGTGCCCAGGAATAGTCTGAGCCCTTACATCATCCCGGCGGTTTTGCCAGCATGAGTTAAACCTGAACGAACACAGCACTGAGACACTTGGGCAAAAACGGCTTCCGACGAAAAATATGTTCTTGCTGTGGAAAACCTATCCAAAGTGGTGGTAGCAAGGTCAACAAAATGCCACACAATTATGTATAAGAAACAACATTACCCAGGCATGGTCGAAGCCCTAAAAAAACATGGTCACTGTGCTTTTGGTAGCATGAGGGAAACCCGAGGCACACAGCCCTGAGACCCATGTGGCAAAAAGCCGGCTTCAACGGAAACAGTTTTCCTGAGGTGCAGACCCTATCACAAGTGGTTGTGGCAAGGTAAAGAAAATGCCATACACTTCTCTGGAAGAAACCACAGTGCCCAGCAATGTTCTAAGCCCTAACATCATCACTGGGCTTGTGGCAGCATGAGTGAAAACAGAGGAGCACAGCACTGAGACCCATTTGACAAAAACCGGCTTCCAACGAAAAAATCTTTCTTAACGTGCAAAAATGCTCACAAGTGCCTGTGGCAAGGTCAGGTAAATGCCATACAGTGATGTGAGGAGACCACAGGTCCCGGGAACAGTCTGAGCCCTTACATCATCCCGGCGGTTTTGCTAGCCTGAGTTAAACCCAAACGAACACAGCACGGAGACCGTTGGGGCAAAAACGGCTTCTGACGAAAAATATGCTCTTGCTGTGGAAAACCTATCCAAAGTGGTTGTAGCAATGTAAATGTAAACAAAATGCCACACAGTTACGTGTAAGAAACAACGTTGCCCAGGCATGGTCTAAGCCCCTCACCTCGTCACTGTGCTTTTGGTAGCCGGAGGGACACCCCAGGCCCACGGCCCTGAGACCCGTTTGGCAAAAAGCCGGCTTCCAACGGAAACAGTTTTCCTGAGGTGCAGACCCTCTCACAAGTGGTTGTGGCAAGGTAAAGCAAATGCCATCCACTTCTCTGGAAGAAACCACAGTGCCCAGCCATGTTCTAAGCCCTCCCATCCTCCCTGGGCTTCTGGCAGCAGGAGTGAAAAGAGAGGAGCACAGCACTGAGACCCGTTTGACAAAAACCGGCTTCCAACAAAAAAGTCTTTCTTCACGTGCTAACATGCTCCCAAGTGCCTGTGGCAAGGTGAAGTAAATGCCATACACTGACCTGTAAGAGACCACAGGGCCCAGGCACAGCCTGAGCCCTTCCCTCATCCCGGTGGTTTTGCTAGCATGAGTTCAACCCGAACGAACACAGCACGGAGACCCCTGGGGCAAAAATGGCTTCCGACGAAAAATATGTTCTTGCTGTGGAAAACCTATCCAAAGTGGTGGTAGCCATGTAAACAAAATGCCACACACCTATGTGTAAGAAACAACGTTGCCCAGGCATGGTCTAAGCCCCTAACCTCGTCACTGTGCTTTTGGTAGCCGGAGGGGCACCCGAGGCCCACGGCCCTGAGACCCATTTGGCAAAAAGCCGGCTTCCAACGGAAACAGTTTTCCTGAGGTGCAGACCCTATCACAAGTGGTTGTGGCAAGGTAAAGAAAATGCCATCCACTTCTCTGGAAGAAACCACAGTGCCCAGCCATGTGCTAAGCCCTCACATCATCCCTGGGCTTCTGGCAGCAGGAGTGAAAAGAGAGGAGCACAGCACTGGGACCCGTTTGACAAAAACCGGCTTCCAACGAAAAAGTCCTTCTTCACGTGCAAACATGCTCCCAAAGGCCTGTGGCAAGGTGCAGTAAATGCCATACACTGACCTGTAAGAGACCACAGGGCCCAGGCACAGTCTGAGCCCTTCCCTCATCCCAGCGGTTTTGCTAGCATGAGTTCAACCCGAACGAACACAGTACTGAGACATATTTGGCAAAAACGGGTTCCAATGAAAAATATTTCTTGATGTGCAAACTCTATCTTAAGTTGTTGTGGCAAGGTAAAGGATGTGCCATACGCTTATTTGTAAGAAATAACAGTGCCCATGAACGGTCTGAGCCCTACGATCATCACTGTTCTTTTGGTATCATGTGTTAAAACCGAGGCAAACGGCACTGAGAAAATTTGGCAAAAACCGCCTTCCAATGAAATATATTTTCTCTTTTGCAAACTGTATCATAATTGTTTGTGCCAATGTAAAGAAAGTGCCATACGCTCATCTGTAAGAAACAGAAGTTTCCAGGAACGGTCTGAGCCCTCACATCATCATTGTGCTTTTGGTAGCATTAGTTAATCCCAAGCAACACGGTATTGAGACACATTTGACAAAAAACCGCTTCCAACGAAAAATATTTTCTCCATGTTGAAACCCTATCATATGTGGTTGTGGCAATGTAAAGAAAATGCCACACCCTTATGTGTAAGAAACATTACCCAGGAACAGTCTAAGCCCTAACATCATCACTGTGCTTTTGGTAGCTTGAGTGAAACCCGAGGAATACAGCACTTAGACACATTTGGGAAAAACCGGCTTCCAATGAAAACTATTTTCTTAACGTGGAAACCCTATCACAAGGGGTTGTGGAAGGTAAAGTAAAAAAGCGGAGTTCCAACGAGAAATATTTTCTTCACGTGGAAACCCGTTCCTGGGCACTGTTGTTTCTTACAGATAAGTGTATGGCATTTATTTATCTGGCCACAACCACTACGTTAGGGTTTGAAAGGGAAGAAAATATTATTCGTTGGAACGCGATTTTTGCCAAATGTGTCTTAGTGCTGTTTCTCTCCGCTTTAACTCCCGCTACCAAAAGCACAGTGCTGATATTAGGGCTCAGACTGTTCCAGGGCACTGTTGTTTCTTACAGATAAGCGTATGACATTTTCTTTACCTTGCCGAAAGCAGTTATGATAGGGTTTGCACATGAAGAAAATATTTTTCGTTGGACGCGGGTTTTTGTCAAATGTGTCTCAATGCTGTGTTCCTCAGATTCGGGTTAGGGGTTCGGGGTTACGGTTCGGGTTCGGTTTAGGGTTCGGGTTGGGTTTCGGTTTCGGGTTCGGGTTTGAGTTAGGGGTTTGGGTTCTGGTTCGGGTTCAGGTTCGGGTAGGGTTCAGGTTCAGGTTCGGGTTCGGGTAGGGTTCGGGTTCGGATTCGGTTTCGGTTTCGGGTTCGGGTTCGGTATCAGTTTCGCTTTTGGGTTTGGATTCGGGTTAGGGATAGGGTCAGGGTTAGGGTTCGGGTTAGGGTCAGGGTCAGGGTTAGGGTTAGGGTCAGGGTTAGGGTTAGGGTCAGGGTCAGGGTCAGGGTCATGGTTCGGGTTAGGGTCAGGGTTAGGGTCAGGGTCAGCGTCAGGGGTTAGTGTCAGGGTCAGGGTCAGGGTTAGGGTCAGGGTCAGGGTTAGGGTCAGGGTCAGGGTCAGGGTTAGGGTCAGGGTTAGGGTCAGAGTCAGGGTCAGGGTCAGGGTCAGGGTCAGGGTTAGGGGTTAGGGTCAGGGATAGGGTTAGGGTTAGGGGTTAGGGTCAGGGTCACGGTCAGGGTTAGGTTAGGGGTTAGGGGTTAGGGGTTAGGGTTAGGGTTTGGGTTTGGGTTAGGGTTAGGGTTACGGTTAGTGTTAGGGTTCGGGTTAGGGTTAGGGTTAGGGTTAGGGTTCGAGTTCGTTTTAGGTTTAGGGTTAAGGTTAGGGTTAGGGTTAGGGTTAGGGTTCGGGTTCGGGTTCGGGTTAGGGTTAGCGTTCGGATTAGGGTTAGGGTTCAGTTTAGGGTTAGGGTTAGGATTCGGGTTAGTGTTAGAGTTACGGTTCGGGTTAGGGTTACGGTTAGGTTTAGGGATCGGGTTAGTGTTAGGGTTAGGGTTCGGGTTAGGGTTAGGGTTAGGGTTCGGGTGAGGGTTAGGGTAAGGGTTAGGGTTCGGGTTAGGGTTAGCGTTCGGGTTTGGGATAGGTTTCGGTTAAGGTTAGCATTAGGGTTAGGGTGAGGGTTTGGGTTAGGGTTAGGGTTAGGGTCAGGGTTAGCTTTCGGGCTCGGGTTTGGGTTAGGGTTAGGGTTGGAGTTAGGGTGCGGATTAGGGTTAGGGTTAGGGTTCGGGTTAGGGTTAGGGTTAGGTTTCGGGTTAAGGTTAGCGTTAGGGTTCAGGTTAGGGTTTGGGCTCGTGTTAGGGTTCGGGTTAGGGTTAGGGTTAGGGTTAGGGTTAGGGTTCGGGTTAGGTGTAGGGTTAGGGGTAGGGTTCGGTGACGGTTTGGGTTGGGGTTAGGGTTAGGGTTAGGTTTAGGGTTCGGTTTATGGTTAGGGTTAGGGTTAGGTTTCAGGTTCGTGTTAGTGTTCGGGTTAGGGTTAGGGTTCGGGTTAGGGTTAGGGGTCATGTGAGGGTTAGGGTTAGGGTTAGGTTGTGGGTTCGGGTTAGGGTTAGGGTTCGGGTGACGGTTTGGGTTAGGATTAGGGTTAGGGTTAGGGTTCGGGTTAGAGCTCGGGTTAGGGTTCTGGTTAGGGTTAGGTTTAGGGTTAGGGTTACGTTCGGGTTTGGGTTAGGGTTAGGGTTAGGGTTAGGGTTAGGGTTAGGGTTCGTGTGAGGGTTAGGGTTAGGGTTAGGGTTAGGGTTAGGGCTCGGGTTCTGATTAGGGTTAGGGTTCATGTGAGTGTTAGGGTTAGAGTTAGGGTTAAGGTTCGGGTTAGGATTAGGTTTAGGGTTAGAGTTAGGTTTAGGGGTATGGTTAGAGTTTGGGTTAGGGTTAGGTTTCGGGTTAGGGTTAGGGTTCCGGTAAGCGTTAGGGTTAGGGTAAGTGTTAGGGTTAGGTTTCGGGCTCGGGTTCGGGTTAGGGTTAGTGTTCGAGTTACGGTTACGGTTCGGGTTAAGGGTTAGGTTTAGGGTTAGGGTTAAGGTTAGGGTTCGGGTTAGGGTTAGGGTTCGGGTTAGGGTTAGGGTTAAGGTTACGTTTCGGGCTCGGGTTCAGTTTAGGGTTAGGGTTCGAGTTAGGGTTCGGGTTCGGGTTAGGGTTAGGGTTAGCGGTCGGATTAGGGTTAGGGTTAGGGTTAGGGTTAGGGTTCGGTTTCGGGTTTGGGTTAGGGTTAGTGGTCGGATTAGGGTTAGGGTTAGGGTTAGGTTTAGGTTTAGGGTTCGGGTTAGGGTTAGGTTTAGGGTTCGGGTGAGGGTGGTGGTTAGGGCTCAGGTTAGGGTTAGCGTTAGCGTTCGGATTAGGGTTAGGGTTCGTTATAGGTTTCGGATTAGGTTTCGGGTTAGTGTTGGTTATGGTTCGGGTTAGGGTTTGGGTTATGTTTAGGGTTCGGGTTCGGGTTAGGGTTAGGGTTACGGTTCGGGTGAGGGTGAGGGTTAGGGTTCGAGTTAGGGTTAGGGTTAGCGTTCGGATTAGGGTTAGTGTTCATGATAGGTTTCGGGATAGGTTTCGGGTTAGTGTTGGGGTTAT
The DNA here is from genome assembly GCF_024610735.1 of Ursus americanus. Taxonomy (NCBI): domain Eukaryota; kingdom Metazoa; phylum Chordata; class Mammalia; order Carnivora; family Ursidae; genus Ursus; species Ursus americanus. The sequence goes on along the minus strand of NC_142134.1, from coordinate 1,728,514 downwards.
TGATCGGGTTAGGGTTAGGATCAGGTTTAGGGTTCGGGTTAGGGTTAGGGTTACGGTTCGGGTTAGGGTTCGGTTAGGGTTAGGGTTAGGGTTAGGTTTCGTTTGAGGGTTCGGGTTCGGGTTAGGGTTAGGGTTAGGGTTAGGGTCGGGTGAGGTTAGGGTTCCGGTGAGTGTTATGGTTAGGGTTAGGGTTAGGGTTTGGGTTAGGTTTCGCGTTAGGGTTAGGGTTAGGGTTAGGTTTCAGTTTAGGGTTAGGGTTCGGGTTAGGGTTAGGGTTTGGGTTCGGTTTAGGGTTAGGTTTTGGGTTCGGTTTGGGTTAGGGTTAAGATTAGGGTTCGGGTGTGGGTTAGGTTTAGGGTTCGGATTCAGGTTAGGGTTAGGTTAGAGTTAGGGTTCGGGTTCGGTTTAGGTTTAGGGTTAGGGTTCGGGTTAGGGTTCGCTTTAGGGTTTGGGTTCGGTTTTGGGTTCGGGTTCGGGTTAGGGTTATGGTTAGGGTTCGGGTGAGGGTTAGGGTTCGGGTCAGGGTTAGGGTTAGGGTTAGGGTTCGCGTTAGGGTTAGGGTTAGGGTTAGGGTTAGGGTTCGAGTTAGGGTTCGGGTTAGGGTTAGGGTTAGGGTTCAGTTCGGGTAAGGGTTAGGGTTAGCGTTCGATTTGGGTTAGGGTTCATGTTAGGGTTCGGGTTAGGGTTCGGGTTAGTGTTAGTGTTACGGTTCGGTTAGGGTTAGGGTTATGTTCAGGGTTTGGGTTAGGATTAGGGTTTGGTTTCGGGTTAGGGTTCGCTTTAGGGTTAGGGTTCGGTTTTGGGTTCGGGTTCGGGTTAGGGTTATGGTTAGGGTTAGGGTTCGAGTTAGCGTTCGGGTTAGGGTTCGGGTTAGGGTTAGGGTTCGGGTTAGGGTTAGCGTTCAGTTTAGGGTTCGGATTAGGGTTCGGGTTAGTGGTAGGGTTATAGTTCGGGCTAGGGTTAGGGTTAGGGTTAGGGTTCGGGTTAGGGTTAGGGTTAGTGTTAGGGTTCGGGTTAGGGATAGGTTTTGTGTTTGGGTATGGGTTAGGGTTAGGGTTAGGGTCAGCGTTAGGGTTAGGGTTATGGTTCGGTTTCTGGTTCGGGTTAGGGTTAGGGTTAGGTTTCGGGTTAGGTTTAGGGTTCGGGTTAGTGTTAGGTTTAGGGGTAGAGTTAGGGTTTGGGTTCGGATTAGGATTAGGGTTAGGGTTCGGGTTAGAATTAGGTTAAGGGGTTGGGTTAGGGTTTGAGTTAGGGTTAGGGTTAGGGTGTGGTTTAGGGTTAGGGTTCGGGTTAGTGTTAGGATTCGTGTTAGGGTTAAGGTTAGGGTTACGTTTCGGTCTCGGGTTCGGGTTAGGGTTAGGGTTCAAGTTAGGGTTCGGGTTAGGGTTAGGGTGAGGGTTTGGGCTCAGGTTAGGGTTCGTGTTAGGGTTCGGGTTACTGTTAGGGTTCGGGGTGGGGTTAGGGTGAGGGTTAGTGTGAGGGTTTGGGTTAGCGAGAATGTGAGGCTTAGGGTTCGGGTTAGGGTTAGGGTTAGGGTTAGGATTTGGTTTCGGGCTCGGGTTCGGGTTATGGTTAGGGTTCGGGGTAGGGTTAGGGTTAGGTTAGGGTTAGGGTTAGGGTTAGGGTTAGGGTTCGGGTTCAGGTTAGGGTTCGGTTTAGGGTTCGGGTTTGTCTTCGAGTTAGGATTAGGGTTAGGGTGAGGGTTTGGTTTCAGGTTAGGTTTAGGGTTAGGGTTCGGGTTAGGGTTAGGGTTCGGGTTAGGGTTAGGGTTAGGGTTAGGGTTCGGTTTAGGGTTCAGGTTAGGGTTCGGGTTAGGGTTCGGGTTCGGGTTCGAGTTAGTGTTAGTGTTAGGGTGAGGGTTTGGGCTCAGGTTAGGGTTCATGTTAGGGTTCGGGTTACGGTTAGGGTTCGGGGTGGGGTTAGGGTGAGTGTTAAGGTGAGGGTCTGGGTTAGCGACAGTGTTAGGCTTAGGGTTCGGGTTAGGGTTAGCATTCGGATTAGGGTTAGGGTTCAGTTTAGGGTTCGGGTTAAGGTTCGGGTTAGTGTTAGGGTTATGGTTAGGGTTCGCTTTAGGGTTAGGGTTAGGGTTTGGGTTAGGGTGAGGGTAAGTGTTAGGGTTAGGGTTAGTGTTAGGGTTTGGGTTAGGGTCAGGGTTCGAGTTAGGGTTCGGGTTAGGGTTAGGGTTAGGGTTCGGTTTCGGGTAAGGGTTAGGGTTAGCGTTCGATTTGGGTTAGGGTTCATGTTAGGGTTCGGGTTAGGGTTCGGGTTAGTGTTAGTGTTACGGTTCGGTTAGGGTTAGGGTTAGGTTTAGGGTTTGGGTTAGGGTTAGGGTTTGGGTTCGGGTTAGGGTTAGGTTATGGTTAGGGTTAGGGCTCGGGTTAGGGTTAGGTTCGATTAGGGTAAGGGTTATGGTTAGGGTTAGGGTTCGGGTTAGGGTTCTGTTGAGGGTTCGGTTTCGGGTTCGGGTTAGGGTTAGGTTTAGGGTTTGGGTTAGGGTTAGGGTTTGGGTTCGGGTTAGGGTTAGGTTATGGTTAGGGTTAGGGCTCGGTTTAGGGTTAGGTTCAATTAGGGTAAGGGTTACGGTTAGGGTTAGGGTTCGGGTTAGGGTTCTGTTGAGGGTTCGGTTTCGGGTTCGGGTTAGGGTTAGGGTTACGTTCGGGTGAGGGTTAAGGTTAGGGTTAGGGTTCGGGTTATGTTTAGGGTTAGGGTTAGGGTTCGGGTCAGGCTTAGCGTTAGGGTTAGGGTTCGCGTTAGGGTTAGGGTTAGGGTTAGGGTTAGGGTTAGGTTTCGAGTTAGGGTTCGGGTTAGGGTTAGGGTTAGGGTTCGGTTTCGGGTAAGGGTTAGGGTTAGCGTTCGATTTGGGTTAGGGTTCATGTTAGGGTTCGGGTTAGGGTTTGGGTTAGTGTTAGTGTTACGGTTCGGTCAGGGTTAGGGTTATGTTCAGGGTTTGGGTTAGGGTTAGGGTTTGGTTTCGGGTTAGGGTTAGGTTATGGTTAGGGTTAGGGCTCGGGTTAGGGTTAGGTTCGATTAGGATAAGGGTTATGGTTAGGGTTAGGGTTCGGGTTAGGGTTCTGTTGAGGGTTCGGTTTCGGGTTCGGGTTAGGTTTAAGTTTAGGGTTTGGGTTAGGGTTAGGGTTTGGGTTCGGGTTAGGGTTAGGTTATGGTTAGGGTTAGGGCTCGGGTTAGGGTTAGGTTCAATTAGGGTAAGGGTTATGGTTAGGGTTAGGGTTCGGGTTAGGGTTCTGTTGAGGGTTCGGTTTCGGGTTCTGGTTAGGGTTAGGGTTACGTTCGGGTGAGGGTTAAGGTTAGGGTTAGGGTTCGGGTTATGTTTAGGGTTAGGGTTAGGGTTCCAGTCAGGGTTAGGTTTAGGGTTAGGGTTCGCGTTAGGGTTAGGGTTAGGGTTAGGTTTAGGGTAAGTGTTAGGGTTAGGTTTAGGTTTCGGGCTCGGGTTCGGGTTAGGGTTAGGGTTCGAGTTAGGGTTATGGTTCGGGTTAGGGTTAGGGTTAGGGTTAGGCCTAGTGTTAGATTTCTCGTTAGGGTTAGGTTTAGGGTTAGGGTAAGGGTTCGGGTTAGAGTTAGGCTTAGTATTAGGGTTTGGTTTAGGGTTCGGGTTATGTTTAGGGTTCGGGTTAGAGTTCAGGGTAGGGTTTGTGTTAGAGTTAGGGTTCGGTTAGAGTTAGGGTTAGGGTTAGGTTTGGGGTTAGGGGTAGGGTTAGGGTTACAGTTAGAATTAGGGTTAGGTGTAGGGTTAGGGTTAAGTTTCGGATTAAGGTTCGGGTTAGGGTCGGGTTCGGTTTCGGTTTCGGATAAGGTTTAGGGTTAGGGTCAGGTTTAGGGTTCGGGTTAGTGTTCGGGTTAGGGTTAGGTTTAGGGTTAGTTTTCCGGTCAGGGGTAGGTTTAGGGTTAGGGTTAGGGTTAGGGTTAGGGGTTCGTGTTTGGGTTCAGATTCGGGTTAGGGTTAGAGTTAGGGTTAGGGTTCGGGTTAGGGTTCGGGTTCGGGTTAGGGTTAGGGTTAGTTTTCCGGTTAGGGGTAGGTTCAGGGTTTCAGTTAGAGTTAGGGTTAGGTGTAGGTTTAGGGTTAAGTTTTGGGTTATGTTCGGGTTAGGGTTAGGGTTAGGGTTAGGGTTAGTGTTAGGGTTAGGGTTCGGGTTAGGGGTAGGGTTAGGGTTACGGATAGAGTTCGTGTTAGGTTTAGGGTTAGGGTTAGGGTTCGGGTTAGGGGTTGGGTTAGGGTTAGTGTTAGGGTTAGGTTTAGGGTTAGGTTTTGAGTTAGGGGTAGGGTTAGGGTTACGGTTAGGGTTAGGGTTAGGGTTAGGGTTAGTGTTAGGGTTCGGATTAGGTTTCGGGTTAGGGTTAGGGTTAGGGTTAGTTTTCTGGTTAGGGGTAGGGTTAGGGTTACGGATAGGGTTAGGGTTAGGGTTAGGGTTAGTGTTCGGGTTAGGGTTCGGGTTACAGTTAGTGTTAGGGTTAGGGTTAGGTTTAGGTTTCGGGTTAGGTGTAGGGTTAGGTTTACACTTAGAGTTAGGGTTAGGGTTAGGGTTTGGTTTATTGTACGGGTTCGTGTTAGGTTTCGGGTTAGGGTTAGGTTTAGCGTTTGGGTTCAGTTGAGGGTTCGAGATAGGGTTAGGTTTAGGGTTCGGGTCCGGTGAGGGTTAGTGTTCGGGTGAGGGTTAGGGTTAAGGTTAGGATCAGGGTTCAGGTTAGTGTTCGGGTTCGGGTTCGGGTTAGGGTTAGGGTTAGCGTTCGGATTTGGGTTAGGATTCATGATAGGTTTCGGGTTAGGTTTCGGGTTAGTGTTAAGGTTACGGTTCGGGTTAGGGTTAGGGATAGGTTTAGGGTTCGGCTTAGGGTTAGGGTTCGGGTTAGGGTAGGGTTAGGGTTAGGGTACGGCTGAGGGTTCAGGTTCGGGTTAGGTTTAGGGTTAGTGTTAGTGTTCGGGTAAGGTTTACGGTTCAGTTTAGGGTTCGGTTTAGGGTTCAGGTTAGGGTTCGGTTTAGTGTTATTGTTACGGTTCGGGTTAGGGTTAGGGTTAGGTTTAGGGTACGGGTTAGGTTAGGGTTTGGGTTCGGGTTAGGGTTAGGGTTAGGGTGAGGGTTTGGGTTAGGGTTCAGTTTCAGATTCGGGTTAGGGTTAGGGTTAGGGTTTGGTTAGGGTTAGGGTTATGGTTAGGGTTAGGGCTCGGGTTAGGATTATGGTTCGGTTAGGGTTAGGTTTACGGTTAGGGTTAGGGTTCGGGTTAGGGTTCGGTTGAGGGTTCGGTTTCGGGTTCGGGTTAGGGTTAGGGTTACGTTCGGGTGAGGGTTAAGGTCAGGGTTAGGGTTCGGGTTAGGTTTCGGGTTAGGGTTAGGGTTAGGGTTAGGGTTAGGTTTAAGGTTAGGGTTAGTGTTAGGGTTCAGGTTAGGGTTCGGGTTAGGGTTCCGGTTTGGGTTCGGGTTAGGTTTAGGGTTAGGGTTAGGGTTAGGGTTAGGGGTTGGGTTAGGGTTAGTGTTAGGGTTAGGTTTAGGGTTAGGTTTTGAGTTAGGGGTAGGGTTAGGGTTACGGTTAGGGTTAGGGTTAGGGTTAGGGTTAGGGTTAGGGTTAGTGTTAGGGTTCGGATTAGGTTTCGGGTTAGGGTTAGGGTTAGGGTTAGTTTTCTGGTTAGGGGTAGGGTTAGGGTTACGGATAGGGTTAGGGTTAGGGTTAGGGTTAGTGTTCGGGTTAGGGTTCGGGTTACGGTTAGTGTTAGGGTTAGGGTTAGGTTTAGGTTTCGGGTTAGGTGTAGGGTTAGGTTTACACTTAGAGTTAGGGTTAGGGTTAGGGTTTGGTTTATTGTACGGGTTCGTGTTAGGTTTCGGGTTAGGGTTAGGTTTAGCGTTTGGGTTCAGTTGAGGGTTCGAGATAGGGTTAGGTTTAGGGTTCGGGTCCGGTGAGGGTTAGTGTTCGGGTGAGGGTTAGGGTTAAGGTTAGGATCAGGGTTCAGGTTAGTGTTCGGGTTCGGGTTCGGGTTAGGGTTAGGGTTAGCGTTCGGATTTGGGTTAGGATTCATGATAGGTTTCGGGTTAGGTTTCGGGTTAGTGTTAAGGTTACGGTTCGGGTTAGGGTTAGGGATAGGTTTAGGGTTCGGCTTAGGGTTAGGGTTCAGGTTAGGGTAGGGTTAGGGTTAGGGTACGGCTGAGGGTTCAGGTTCGGGTTAGGTTTAGGGTTAGTGTTAGTGTTCGGGTAAGGTTTACGGTTCAGTTTAGGGTTCGGTTTAGGGTTCAGGTTAGGGTTCGGTTTAGTGTTATTGTTACGGTTCGGGTTAGGGTTAGGGTTAGGTTTAGGGTACGGGTTAGGTTAGGGTTTGGGTTCGGGTTAGGGTTAGGGTTAGGGTGAGGGTTTGGGTTAGGGTTCAGTTTCAGATTCGGGTTAGGGTTAGGGTTAGGGTTTGGTTAGGGTTAGGGTTATGGTTAGGGTTAGGGCTCGGGTTAGGATTATGGTTCGGTTAGGGTTAGGTTTACGGTTAGGGTTAGGGTTCGGGTTAGGGTTCGGTTGAGGGTTCGGTTTCGGGTTCGGGTTAGGGTTAGGGTTACGTTCGGGTGAGGGTTAAGGTTAGGGTTAGGGTTCGGGTTAGGTTTCGGGTTAGGGTTAGGGTTAGGGTTAGGGTTAGGTTTAAGGTTAGGGTTAGTGTTAGGGTTCAGGTTAGGGTTCGGGTTAGGGTTCCGGTTTGGGTTCGGGTTAGGTTTAGGGTTAGGGTTAGGGTGAGCGTTTGGGTTAGGGTTCGTGTTAGGCTTAGGGTTCGTGTTAGGGTTAGGGTTAGGGTTAGGTTTCGGGTTAGGGTTCCGGTTTGGGTTCGGGTTAGGTTTAGGGTTAGGGTTAGGGTGAGCGTTTGGGTTAGGGTTCGTGTTAGGCTTAGGGTTCGTGTTAGGGTTAGGGTTAGGGTTAGGGTTAGGTTTCGGGTTCGTGTTCGGGTTCGGGTTAGGGTTCAGGTTAGGGTTCTGGTTCTGGTTAGGGTTAGGGTTAGCATTAGGGTTAGTTTTAGTGTTAGGGTTAGGTTTAGGGTTAGGGTTAGGTTTCGCTTTCTGGTTCGGGTTAGGGTTAGGGTTAGGTTTCGGGTTAGGGTTAGAGTTAGGTTTAGGGGTAGGGTTAGTGTTTGGGTTAGGCTTAGGGTTATGCTTAGGGTTCGGGTTAGAGTTAGGTTTAGGGGTAGGGTTAGGGTTAGGGTTACGTTTAGGGTTAGGGTTCGGGTGAGGGTTCCTTTTCGGGTTAGGGTTAGGGTTAGGGTTAAGTTTAGTGTTAGTGTTAGGGTTAGGGTTAGGGAGAGGGTTGGGCTTAGGGTTATGTTTCGGGTTAGGTTTAGTGTTAGGGTTCGGTTTAGGGTTCAGTTTAGGTTTCAGTTTTGGGTTCAGGTTCGGGTTAGGGTTCGGGTTAGGGTTCGAGTTAGGGTTAGGGTTAGGGTTAGGGTTAGGTTTAAGGTTAGGGTTAGTGTTAGGGTTCAGGTTAGGGTTCGGGTTAGGGTTCCGGTTTGGGTTCGGGTTAGGTTTAGGGTTAGGGTTAGGGTGAGCGTTTGGGTTAGGGTTCGTGTTAGGCTTAGGGTTCGTGTTAGGGTTAGGGTTAGGGTTAGGTTTCGGGTTAGGGTTCCGGTTTGGGTTCGGGTTAGGTTTAGGGTTAGGGTTAGGGTGAGCGTTTGGGTTAGGGTTCGTGTTAGGCTTAGGGTTCGTGTTAGGGTTAGGGTTAGGGTTAGGGTTAGGTTTCGGGTTCGTGTTCGGGTTCGGGTTAGGGTTCAGGTTAGGGTTCTGGTTATGGTTAGGGTTAGGGTTAGCATTAGGGTTAGCTTTAGTGTTAGGGTTAGGGTTAGGGTTAGGGTTAGGTTTCGCTTTCTGGTTCGGGTTAGGGTTAGGGTTAGGTTTCGGGTTAGGGTTAGAGTTAGGTTTAGGGGTAGGGTTAGTGTTTGGGTTAGGCTTAGGGTTATGCTTAGGGTTCGGGTTAGAGTTAGGTTTAGGGGTAGGGTTAGGGTTAGGGTTACGTTTAGGGTTAGGGTTCGGGTGAGGGTTCCTTTTCGGGTTAGGGTTAGGGTTAGGGTTAAGTTTAGTGTTAGTGTTAGGGTTAGGGTTAGGGAGAGGGTTGGGCTTAGGGTTATGTTTCGGGTTAGGTTTAGTGTTAGGGTTCGGTTTAGGGTTCAGTTTAGGTTTCAGTTTTGGGTTCAGGTTCGGGTTAGGGTTCGGGTTAGGGTTCGAGTTCGGGTTCGGGTTCTGGTTAGGGTTCGGATTCGGGCATGTTAGGGTTAGTGTTAGGGTTCGGGTTAGGGGTAGGGTTACGTTTAGGGTTCGAGTTAGGGTTAGGGTTAGGGTTCGAGTTAGGGTTCGGGTTAGGGTTAGGGTTCGGGTTCGGGTGAGGATTAGGGTTAGGTTTAGGGTTAGGGTTCGGGTCAGGGTTAGGGTTAGGGTTAGGGTTAGGGTTCGCGTTAGGTTTAGGGTTAGGGTTAGGGTTAGGGTGAGGGTAGGGTTAAGGTTAGGGTTAGGGTTAGGTTTAGGGTTAGGGTTAGAGTTAGGGTAAGTGTTAGGGTTAGGGTTAGGTTTCGGGCTCGGGTTCGGATTAGGGTTAGGGTTCGAGTTAGGGTTAGGATTAGGGTTAGGGTTCGTGTTTGGGTGAGGGTTAGGGTTACGTTCGGTTGAGGGTTATGGTTAGGTTTCGGGTTCGGGTTCGGGTTAGTGTTACGTTCGGGTGAGGGTTAGGGTTAGGGTTAGGGTTCGGGTTACGCTTCGGGCTCGGGTTCGGTTTAGGGTTAAGGTTCGAGTTAGGGTTAGTGTAAGGGTTCGGGTTAGGGTTAGGGTTAGCATTCGGATTAGGGTTAGCGTTCAGTTTATGGTTCGGGTTAGGGTTCGGGTTAATGTTAGGGTTCCGGTTCGGGTTAAGGTTAGCATTAGGGTTCGGGTTAGGGTTAGTGTTAGGGTTCGGTTTAGGGTTAGGTTTAGTGTTAGTGTATGGGTTAGGGTTAGTGTTAGGGTTAGGGTTCGGGTTAGGCTTCGGGCTCGGGTTCGGTTTAAGGTTAAGGTTCGAGTTAGGGTTAGGGTAAGGGTTCGGGTTAGGGTTAGGGTTAGCGTTCAGATTAGGGTTAGCGTTCAGTTTAGCGTTCGGGTTAGGGTTCGGGTTAGTGTTAGGGTTACCGTTCGGGTTAGGGTTAGAATTAGGTTTCGGGTTAGGGTTAGTGTTAGGGTTCGGTTTAGGGTTAGGTTTAGTGTTAGGGTATGGGTTAGGGTTAGGGTTAGGGTTAGGGTCAGTGTTAGGGTTAGGGTTAGGGTTCGGGTTCTGGTTCGGGTTAGGGTTAGGGTTAGGTTTCGGGTTAGGGTTAGTGTTCGGGTTAGAGTTAGGTTTAGGGGTAGGTTTAGGGTTTGGGTCGGGTTAGGGTTAGGGTTCGGGTTAGAATTAGGTTAAGGGGTAGGGTTAGGGTTTGGGTTAAGGTCAGGGTTAGAGTTCGGGTTAGGGTTAGGGTTCGGGTTAGGGTTAGGGTTCGGGTTAGGGTTAGGGTTAGGGTTACATTTCGGTCTCGGGTTCGGGTTAGGGTTAGGGTTCGAGTTAGGGTTCGGGTTAGGGTTAGGGTTAGGGTTCATGTTCGGTTTCGGTTTAGGGTTAGGGTTAGCGTTCGGATTAGGGTTAGGGTTCAGTTTAGGGTTCGGGTTAAGGTTCGGGTTAGTGTTAGGGTTATGGTTAGGGTTTGCTTTAGGGTTAGGGTTAGGGCTTGGGTTAGGGTGAGCGTAAGTGTTAGGGTTAGGGTTAGGGTTAGTGTTAGGGTTTGGGTTAGGTTTAGGGTTCGAGTTAGGTTTCGGGTTAGGGTTAGGGTTAGGGTTCGGTTTCGGGTAAGGGTTAGGGTTAGCGTTCGATTTGGGTTAGGGTTCATGTTAGGGTTCGGGTTATGGTTCGGGTTAGTGTTAGTGTTACTGTTCGGGTTAGGGTTAGGTTTAGGTTTAGGGTTCGGGTTCGGGTTAGGGTTCGGTTAGGGTTAGGGTTAGGGTTAGGGTGAGGGTTAGGGTTAGGGTTCAGGTTCGGATTCTGGTTAGGTTTAGTGTTAGTGTTCGGTTAGGGTTAGGGTTATGGTTAGAGTTAGGGCTCGGGTTAGGGTTAGGGTTCGGTTAGGGTTAGGGTTCCGGTTCCGGTTAGCGTTCGGTTTAAGGTTCGGTTGAGGGTTTGATATCAGGTTCGGGTTCGTGTTAGGGTTAGGGTTACTTCGGGTGAGGGTTAAGGTTAGGGTTAGGGTTCGGGTTAGGTTTAGGGTTAGGGTTAAGGTTCGGGTCAGGATTAGGGTTAGGGTTAGGGTTAGAGTTTGGGTTAGGGTTAGCGTTACGGTTAGAGTTAGGGTTAGGGTTAGTTTTAGGGTTCGGGTTTGGGTGATGGTTACGGTTCGCGTTAGGGTTGGGGTTAGGGTTATGGTTAGGGTTAGGGTTAGGGTACGTGTTAGGGTTAGGGTTAGGTTTCGGGCTCTGGTTCGGGTTAGGGTTAGTGTTAGGGTTAGTTTTCTGGTTAGGCGTAAGGTTAGGGTTAGGGTTCGGGTTAGAGTTAGGTTAAGGGGTAGGGTAGGGTTTGGGTTAGGCTTAGGGTTAGGCTAGGGTTCGGGTTAGGGTTAGGTTTAGGGGTAGGGTTAGTGTTAGGTTTAGGGTTAGGGTTCGGGTTCAGGTTAGGGTTAGGGTTCGGGTTCGCGTTAGGGTTAGGGTTAGGGTTCGGGTTCGCGTTCGGGTTCGGATAAGTGTTCGCTTTAGGGTTCGGGTTAGGGTTAGAGTTCGGGTTAGGGTTTGGGTTAGGTTTAGGGTGAGGGTTAGGGTTCGGGTTCGGGTTAGGGTTAGGGTTCGGATTAGGGTTAGAGTTCGCGGTCGGTTTAGGGTTAGGATTAACGTCAGGGTTATGGTTAGGGTTAGGGTTTGTCATTAGGGGTTAGGGTTTAGTGTTAATGTTAGGGTTTAGGGTTAGGGTTAGGGTTCGGGGTAGGGTTAGGGTTAGGTTTCAGGTTAGGGGTAGGGTTAGGGTTACAGTTAGAGTTAGGGTTAGGGTTAGGTTTAGGGTTCGGGTTTGGGTTAGGGTTCGGGTGAGGGTTAGGGTTAAGGTTCAGATTAGGGTTCGTGTTAGGGTTCGGGTTCGGGTTCAGATAAGGGTTCGCTTTAGGGTTCGGGTTAGGGTTAGGGTTAGGTTTAGGTTAGGGTTAGTGTTAGTGTTAGGGTTGGGGTTAGAGTTCGGGTTCGGGTTAGGTTTAGGGTTCGGATTAGGGTTAGAGTTTGGGGTCGGTTTAGGGTTAGGGTTAGGGTCAGCGTTAGGGTTAGGATTAGTGTTTGGCATTAGGGGTTAGGGTTTAGTGTTAATGTTAGGGTTTAGGGTTAGGGTTAGGGTTCGGGGTAGGGTTAGGGTTAAGTTTCGGGTTAGGGGTAGGGTTAGGGTTACGGTTAGAGTTACGGTTAGGGTTAGGTTTAGGGTTCGGGTTTGGGTTTGTGTTAGGGTTCGGGTGAGGGTTAGGGTTAAGGTTCGGTTTAGGGTTCGGGTTAGGGTTCGGGTTCGGGTTCAGATAAGGGTTTGCGTTAGGGCGGGTTAGGGTTAGGGTTAGGTTTAGGTTAGGGTTAGGGTTAGGGTTCGGCGTTGGGGTTAGGGTTTAGTGTTAATGTTAGGGTTTAGGGTTAGGTTTATTGTGTGGTTAGCGTTAGAGTAAGGTTTAGAGGTTAGGGTTACGATTAGGATTAGGGGTTAAGGTTTAGGGTTTAAGGTTAGTGGTTAGGGTTTAGAGTTAGTGTTAGACCCCAGTCGGCCTGAAGGACTAATGCGCCGGCTGTGCGGCAAGCGGAGGAGTGGGCGAGGTGAATGCGCTGGCGAGCAGGAGTATGGTATCCAGTGATTTGGCGCAGGGGGCCTTTGAACATCGCTAGAGGCTCAGAGGGCCCTGCCCGTTCTCTTGTCCTGAATGACCAGCAGCGCCCTGAGCGGCCCGGGTGGTGGCGGGAAGGCAGTGTGAGTCTGGCAGTGCGGTTTGGGGGTCCCCAATGCCATGCGTTGTAGCGCAAGGCCCCTTGGGAGGGGCCCCTCTGGGGCTCTCCTAGGGTTACTGTTAGCACCTAGGAGTCCGGCAGGCATGATCAGCCAGCTGTGCGGTACTGGAGGGCCAGGCTGAGGTGAGGGCGCCGGAGAGCTGGAGCGTGGGCCCAAGCATTTTGGCGCGAGGCGCCTTGGAAGGTCGCTGGGGGATTGGAGGGCCTTGCCCGTTCTCCCACCCTGAAGGAACGTCAGCGCCCCTAGCGGCCCATGTGGGGCAGGGCGGCAAGTTGCATCCAGCACTGGGGCTTGGGGGTCCCCAATCCCCAGCGTTGCGGCACCAGGCCCTTTAGGAAGGGACTCTCAGGGGCCGTCCTAGGGTTAGGGTTAGCACCCAGGAGGCCGACAGGCCCGATCTGCCGGCTGTGTGAGGAGCAGAGGTGTGGGCCGAGTTGATGGTGATGGCGAGTGGGAGCGTGTTCCCCAGCGTTTTGGCGCCCTGGGCCTTCGAATTTTGCCATGGCTCATAGCGCCCTGCCCGTTCTCCTAGCCTGAATAAGCAGCAGTGCCCCTAGCGGATCCATTGGCGGTGGGGCGGCAGGGTGAACCTTGTGCTGCAGCTCCGGGATCTCCAATCCCCAGCTTTGCGGGGGCAGGCCCCTTGGGAGGGGCTCTTCGTGGGCCGACCTAGGGTCAGAGTTAGCCCCCAGGAGGCCGGCAGGCCCAATCCTCAGGCTGGGCAGCAAGAGGTGGGCAGGCTGAGGTAAAGGCTTTGGCGAGCAGGAGCATGGGCCCCTGTATTTTTGTGGGGGAGACTTCAAATATCGCCAGTTTCTCCAGGGCCCTGTCCGTTCTCCTGCCCTGAATGACCAGCGGAGCCCCTAGCGGCCCGGGTGGTGGCGTTGCAGCAGGGTGAGTCTGGCTCTGGGGCTTGGGGCCCCGATCCCCGGCGTAGTGGCACCAGGACCCTTGGGAGGGGCCCCACGGGCCCGACCTAGGGTTAGGGTTAGCCCCCAGGAGGCCGGCAGGCCTGATCCACCTGCTGTGCAGCGAGCGGAGGGGCGGGCCGAGGTGAGGTCGCTGGGGAGCGGGAGCGTGGGCACCAGCGTTTTGGCGTGGGGGGGCCTTTGAAGGTCACCGGGGGCTCGGAAGGTCCTGCCCCTTCTTTCACCCTGAATCACCGGCGACGCCCCTAGCGGCCCGGGTGGCGACAGTGCAGCAGGGTGAGTCCGGCTCTGGGGCTCTGAGTCACCAATCCCAAGCGTTGCAGAGCCAGGCCCCTTGGGATGTGCCCCACAGGGCCAACGTAGGGTTTCGGTTAGCCCCCAGGAGCCTGGCAGGCCCTATCCACCGGCTCTGAATCAAGCGGAGGGGTGGGCTGAGGTGAGCGCACTGGCGAGCAGGAGCGAGGGAGCCAACTTTTTTGCGCGGGGGGCCTTCGAAGGCCACTGGGGAAACGGAGGGCCTTGCCAGTCCTCCCACCCTGAATGACCCGCGGCGCCCCTAGCAGCCCGGGTGGCAGCAGGGCGGCAGGTGAATCTGGCGCTGGGGCTCAGGGGTGCCCAATCCACCGCGTTGCGGTGCCAGGCCCCTTGGGATGGGCCCGTTGGGGGCTGACCTACCATTAGGGTTAGCCCCCAGGACGCCAGCTGGCTCAATCCGCCAGCTGTGCGGTGAATGGAGTGGTGGGTCGAGGTGAGGTCTCTGTGGAGCGGGAGCGTGGGCCCAAGAATTTTGGTGCCACGGGCCTTGGAACGTCTCCGGGGACTCGGCGGGCTCTGCCCAATCTCTTCCCTGAGTGACCAGCAGCACCCCCAGCAGCCCAGGTGGTAGCGGGGTGGCAGGGTGAGTCAGGCGCTGTGGCTCAGGTATCCCCAATCCCCTGCGTTGTGGCGCCAGGCCCTTGGGAGGGGCCACTCCGGGGCCAACCTAGGGTTAGGTTTAGCCCCTAGGAGGCCGGCAGGCCCTATTCGCCAGCTGTGTGGAAACTGGATTGGAGGACCGAGGTGAGGGTGCTGGTGAGCGGGAGCGTGGGCCCGGGTGTTTTGGCGTGGGGAGCCTTTGAAGGTCTCCGTGTCTCGGAGGGCCCTGCCCGTTCTCCCGCCCTGAATGAACGGCACCACCCCAAGCCCCCACGTGGCGGCTGGGCGGCAGGGTGAGTCCAGTGCTGAGGCTCAGGGGTCCCCAATCCCTGGCGTTGTGGTGCCAGGCCCCTTGGGAGAGGCTGCTCGGGATCGATCTAGGGTTACGGTTAGCCCCCAGAAGGCCAGTGGACCCGATCAGTGGCTGTGCAACACGTGGAGGGCTGGACTGAGGTGAGGGCGCTGGCGAGGCTGAGCTTGAGCCTAGCATTTTAGCGCAGAGGGCGTATGAACATCAGCGGGTGCTCGGAGGGCCCTAACCGTTCTCTTGCCCTGATTAACTGGTGGGCCCCTAGCAGCTCGGGTGGCTGAAGGGCAGCAGGGTGAGTCCGGCACTTGGGCTCGGTGTCCCCATCCCCAGTGTTGCGACGCCAGCCCCCTTGGGAAGGGCCCCTCGGGGGCCGAATTATGGTTAGGGTTAGCCCCCAGGAGACCCGCAGGCCCAATACACCACCTGTGCATCGAGCAGAGAGTTGGGCTGAGGTAAGGGTGCTTGTGAACATGAGCCTGGGTCCAAGCATTTTGGTTCGGGGCGCCTTCGAATGTCGGCGGATGTTCAGAGGGCCCTGCCCATTCTCCCACCCTGAATGAACGGCGGCGCCCCTAGTGCCCTGGGTGGGGAGGGGTGGCAGGGTGCATCCGGCGTTGGGGCTTGGGGGTCCCCAATCCCCGGCGTTGTGGCGCCAGACCCCTTGGGAGGGGCCCCACGGGGGCCAACCTAGGGTTAGGTTTAGCCCCTAGGAGGCCGGCAGGCCCTATTCGCCAGCTGTGTGGAGAGTGGAGTGGCTGACCGAGGTGAGGGCGCTGGTGAGCAGGAGCGTGGGCCCAGGCGTTTTGGCGTGGGGGGCCTTTGAAAGTTGCCGTGACTCAGAGGGCCCTGCCCCTTCTCCCGCCCTGAATAAGGGCAGCACCCCAAGCCCCCGGGTGGCAGCTGGGCGGCAGGGTGAGTCCAGTGCTGAGGCTCTGGGGTCCCCAATCCCCGGCGTTGAGGTGCCAGGCCCCTTGGGAGGGGCCACTCGGGGGGTGATCTAGGGTTACACTTAGCCCCCAGAAGGCCGGTGGACCCGATCAGCAGCTGTGCAATACACAGAGGGTTGGGCCGAGGTGAGGGCACTGGCGAGCCTGAGCATGAGCCCATGCGTTTTAGCATGGGGGGCCTTCGAAGGTCGGCGGGGGCTCAGAGGGACCTGCCCGTTCTCCTGCTCTGAATGACCGGGGGGCCCCTAGCGTCTCTGGTGGCTGAAGGGCAGCAGGGTGAGTCCAGCACTTGGGCTCGGGGTCCCCATCCCCGGCGTTGCGGCGCCAGGACACTTGGGAAGTGCCCCTCGGGGGCCGACCTACAGTTAGGGTTAGCCGCCAGGAGGCCGGCAGGCCCGATACACCACCTGTGCATCGAGAGGAGAGTTGGGCTGAGGTAAGGGTGCTGGTGAACATGAGCCTGGGCTGAAGCGTTCTGGTTCGGGGAGCCTTCGAAGGTTGGTGGGTGTTCGGAGGGCCCTGCCCGTTCTCCCACCTTGAAGGAACGTCGGCGCCCCTAGCAGCCTGTGTGGGGTGGGGCGGCAGGGTGCATCCGGCACTGGGGCTTGGGGGTCCCCAATCCCCGGTGTTGCGGCGCCAGGCCGGTTAGGAAGGGAGCCTCAGGGGCCATCCTAGGGTTAGGGTTAGCGCCCAGGAGGCCGACAGGCCTGATCTGCTGGCTGTGTGAGGAGTGGAGTTGCAGGCCGAGTTGAGGGCGATGGCGAGTGGGAGCGTGGGCCCCAGCGTTTTGGCACCCTGGGCCTTCGAATGTTGCCATGGCTCATAGCGCCCTGCCCATTCTCCTGCCCTGAATAAGCAGCAGCGCCCCTAGCAGATCCGTTGGTGGTGGGGCGGCAGGGTGAGTCCTGCACTGAAGCTCAGGGATCCCCAATCCCCAGTGTTGCGGCGCCAGGCCCCTTGGAATGGGCTCTTCCTGGGCCGACCTAGGATTAGTGTTAGCCCCCAGGAGGCTGGCAGGCCCAATCCTCTGGCTGGGCGGTGAGAGGTGGGCAGGCCGAGGTAAAGGCCCCGGCAAGCAGGAGCGTGGGCCCCTGCATTTTGGCACGGGAGGTTTCAAATGTCACTGGTTTCTCCAGGGCCCTGACTGTTCTACCACCCTGAATGACCGGCAGCGCCCCTAGCGGCCTGGGTGGCGACAGTGTGGCAGGGTGAGTCCGGCTCTGGGGCTCTGAGTCACCAATCCCAAGTGTTGCAGAGCCAGGCCCCTTGGGATATGCCCCACGGGGCCGACCTAGGGTTTTGGTTAACCCCCAGGAGCCTGGCAGGAAATATCCACTGGCTCTGCAGCAAGCGGAGGGGCAGGCCGAGGTGAGGGCGCTGGCGAGCAGGAGCGTGGGAGCCAACTTTTTTGAGCGGGCGGCCTTCGAATTTCACAGGGGAAACAGAGGGCCCTGCCAATTCTCCCAGTCTGAATGACCCGCGGGGCCCCTAGCGGCCCAGGTGGTGGCGGGGTGGCAGGTGAGTCCGGCGCTGGGGCTCGGGGGTCCCCAATCCACCGCGTTGGGGCACCAGGCCACTTGGGAGGGGCCCCTTGGGGCATGACCTAGGGTTAGGTTTAGCCCCCGGAACGCCAGCAGGCTCAATCCGCCAGCTGTGTGGCGAAAGGAGGGGTGGGTCGAGGTGAGGTCTCTGTGGAGCGGGAGCATGGGCCCAAGCGTTTTGGCGCCGGGGGCCTTCGAATGTCTCGGGGGACTCAGCGGGCCGTGCCCATTCTCCTCCCTGAATGACTGGCGGTGCCACTAGCAGCCCAAGTGGCGGTGGGGCGGCAGGGTGAGTCAGGTGCTGCGGCTCGGGTATCCCCAATCCCCCGCATTCCGGCGCCAGGCCCCTTGGGAGGGGCCCTTCGGGGGCCAACCTAGGGTTAGGGTAACCCCTAGGAGGCCAGCAGGCCCTATTCGCCAGCTGTGTGGAGAGCGGAGTGGCAGACCGAGTTGAGGGCGCTGGTGAGCGGGAGCATGGGCCCGGGCGTTTAGGCGCAGGGGTCCTTTGAAAGTCGCCGTGTCTCGGAGGGCCCCGCCCGTTCTCCCGCCCTGAATGAAGGGCAGGACCCCAAGACCCGGGTAGCAGCTGGGCCGCAGGGTGAGTCCAGTGCTGAGGGTGGGGTCCCCAATCCCCGGCGTTGCGGCACCAGGCCCCTTGGGAGGGGCCCCTCGGGGGTCGATCTAGGGTTACGGTTAGCCCCCAGGAAACCGGTGGACCCGATCAGCGGCTGTGCAGCATGCGGAGGGTTCGGCCGAGGTGAGGGCGCTGGCGAGACTGAGCATGAGCCCAAGCATTTTAGCGCGGGGGGCCTTCGAAGGTCACCATGTCTCGGAGGGCCCTGCCAGTTCTCCCACCCTGAATGACCCGCGGCGCCCCTAGCGGCCCGGGTGGCGACGGGGCAGCTTGTGAGTCCGGCGCTGGGGCTCGGGGGTCCCCAATCTACCGCATTGCGGCGCCAGGCCCCTTGGGAAGAGCCCCTCGGGAGCCGACCTATGGTTAGAGTTAGCCCCCAGGAGGCCGGCAGGCCCGATACACCACCTGTGCGTCGAGCGGAGAGTTGGGCTGAGGTGAGGGTGCTGGTGAATATGAGCCTGGGCCCAAGCGTTTTGGTTCGGGGTGCCTTCGAAAGTTGGCGGGGATTCGGAGGGCCCTGTCCATCCTCCCACCGTGAATGAACGGCGGCGCCCCTAGCGGTCTGGGTGGGGAGGGGCGGCAGGGTGCATCCGGCGCTGGGGCTTGGGGGTCCCCAATCCCCAGCGTTGTGGCACCAGGCCCCTTGGGAGGGGCCCTTCGGGGGCCAATCTAGGGTTAGTTTTAGCCCCTAGGAGGCCAGCAGGCCCTATTTGCCAGCTGTGTGGAGAGCGGAGTGGCAGACCTAGGTGAGGGCGCTGGTGAGTGGGAGGGTAGGCCTGGGCGTTTTGGTGCGGGGGGCCTTCGAAGGTTGCTGTGTCTCAGAGGGCCCTGCCCGTTCTCCTGCCCTGAATGAACGGCAGCACCCCAAGCCCCCGAGTGGCAGCTGGGCGGCAGGTGAGTCAGGTGCTGAGGCTCGGGGTCCCCAATCCCCGGCATTGTGGCGCCAGGCCCCTTGGGAGGGGCCCCTCGGGGGCAGACCTAGGGTTAGGGTTGGCCCCCAGGAGGCCAGCAGGTGGGATCCGCCCACTGTCCGGGGAGCGGAGGGCAGGGCCGAGGTGAGGGCGTTGGGGAGCGGGAGCGTGGGCACCAGCGTTTTGGCATGGGGAGCCTTTGAAGGCCACCGGGGCCTCGGAAGGCCCTGCCCCTTCTCTCGCCCTGAATGACCGGCAGTGCTCCTAGAGGCCCGGGTGGCAGCATTGCAGTAGGGTGAGTGTGGCTCTGGGGCTTGAGGTTCCCAATCCCCAGCGAAGCGGCACCAGGACCCTTGGGAGGGGCCCCTGGGTGGCCAACCTAGGGTTAGGGTTAGCACCCAGGAGGCCGGCAGGTGGGATCCGCCCACTGTGCGTGGAGCAGAGGGGCGGGCCGAGGTGAGGGCGCTGGCGAGCAAGAGCGTGGGCCCAAGCGTTTTGGCACCGGGCGCCTTCGAATGTCTCCGGGGACTCGGTGGGCCCTGCCCATTCTCCTCCCTGAATGACCGACGGCGCCCCTAGCAGCCCAGGTGGCGGCGGGGCGGCATGTAAGTCCGGGCATAGGACTCGGGGGTCCCCAGTCCACTGCGTTGCGGCGCCAGGCCCCTTGGGAGGGGCCCCTCGAAGGCTGACCTAGGGTTAGGTTTAGCCCCTAGGATGCCGGCAGGCCCTATTCGCCAGCTGTGTGGAGCCTGGAGTGGCGGACCGAGGTGAGGGCACTGGTGAGCGGGACTGTGGGCCCGGGTGTTTTGGCGTGGGGGGCCTTTGAAGGTCGCCGTGTCTCGAGGGCCCTGCCCGTTCTCCTGCCCTGAATGAATGGCAGCACCCCAAGCCCCCACGTGGCGGCTGGGTGGCAGGGTGAATCCAGTGCTGAGGCTCGGGGGTCCCCAATCCCCAGCGTTGCGGCGCCAGACCCCTTGGGAGGGGCCCCTCGGGGTCGATCTAGGTTTACGGTTAGCCCCCAGGAGGCCGGAGGACCCGATGAGCAGCTGTGCGGCACGCAGAGGGTTGGGCCGAGGTGAGGGCAATGCAGAGCGGGAGCGTGGTCCCCAGCGTTTTGGCGCCCTGGGCCTTCTCGAATGTTGCCATGGCTCTAAGGGCCCTGCCTGTTCTCCTGCCCTGAATGACCGGGGGCGCCCCTAGCAGCCCAAGTGGTGGCGCGGGGGCAGGGTGAGAACGCAGTCGGGGCTTGGGTTCCAGTCCCCTTGGGAGGGGTCCCTCTGGGGCCCAGCTTGGGTTAGGGTTAGCCCCCAGGAGGGCGGCAGGCCTGATCCGCCAGCTCTGCGGCGATTGAAGTGGCGTGCTGAGGTGAGGGCGCTGGCGGCCGGGAGCGTCGGCTCAAGCGTTTTGGCGCAGATGGCCTTCGTAGTTGCCAGAGGCTCGGAGGGCGCTGCCCATTCTCCCGCCCTGAATGACCGGCGGCGCCCGCAGCGGCCTGGTTGGTGACGGGGCAGCAAGGTGAGTCCGGCACTGGGGGGTTCCCCAATCCCCAGCGTGGTGGCGCTGGGCACTTGGGAGTGGTCCCTCAGGGGCCAACCTAGGGTAGGGTTAGCCCAAAGGAGGCTGGCAGGCCCGATCCGCCAGCTGTGCGGCGAGCGGAGTGGTGGGCCGAGGTGAGGGCACTGGCGATCGGGAGCATGGGCCCAAGCATTTTGGCACGGGGGGGGGGGGCTTCGAAGGTCGCTGGTGTTCAGAGGTCCCCGCCCGTTCTCCCGCCCTGAATGAGGACGGTGCTCCTAGCGGGCCGGGTCGCGGCGAGGCAGCAAGGTGAGTCTTGCGCTGGTGCTCACGGGTCCCCGAGCCCTGGCGTGGCGGTGCCAGGCCCCTTGGGAGGGGCCCCTCGGGGGCCGACATATGGTTTGGGTTAGCTCCCAGGAGGCCGTCAGGCCCGATCAGCCAGATGTGCGGTGAGCGGAGGGGCGGGCCGAGGTGAGGCTGCTGGCGAGCGGGAGCGTGGGCCCAAGCGTTTTGGCACGGGGAGCCTTCGAAGGTCTCTGGGTGCTCTGAGGTCCCTGCCCGTTCTCCCGCCCTGAATGACCGGCGGCGCCCCTATTGGCCAGGGTGGAGGCGGGGCGGCACGTTGAGTCCGGCTCAGGGGCTTGGGGGTCCCCAATCCCCACGTTGCGGCGCCAAGCCTCTTGGGAGGGGCCCTCGTGGGCCAACCTATGGTTAGGGTTAACCCCCAGGAGGCCAGCAGGCCCGATCCGCCAGCTGTGCTGCAAGGGGAAGCGCGGGCCGAGGTGAGGGCGCTGGCGAGAAGGAGCATGGGCCTAAGCGTTTTGGGGTGGGGGGCCTTCGAATGTCGCAGGGGGCTCGGAGGGCCCTGCCCGTTCTCCCGCCCTGAATGACCGGCGGCGCCCCTAGTGGCCCAGGTGGAGGCAGGGCGGCAGGGTGAGTCTGGCGCTGGGGCTTGGGGGTCCAAAATCACGGGCGTTCCAGCGCCAGGCCTGTTGGGAGAGGCCCCTCTGGGGCCGACCTAGGGTTAGTGTTAGCCCCCAGGAGGCCTGCAGGCCCAATCCGCTGGCTGTGCAGTGAGCGAAGGTGAGGTCGCTGGCGAGCGAGAGCGTGGACTCAAGCGTTTTGGCACGGGGGGCCTTCGAAAGTCGCCAGAGGCTCAGAGGGCCCTGCCCGTTCTCCCACCCTGAATGACACGCGGCGCCCCTAGCAGCCCACGTGGCCTGGGGGCGGCAAGTTGAGTCCGGCGCTGAGGCTCAGGGGTACCCAACCCCGGCGTTGCAGTGCCAGGCCTCTTGGGAGCCGACCTAGGGTTAGGGTTAGCCCCCAGGAGGCCGGCAGGCCCCATCCGCCGGCTGTGGGCTGAGCGTAGGGGCGGGCCAAGGTGAGGGCCCTGGCGAGTGGGAGCATGGACCTAAGCCTTTTGGCGCTGTGGGCCTTCGAAAGACGACGGGACTCAGAGGGCCCTGCCCATTCTCCTGCACTGAATGTCTTGCGGCGCCCCTAGCGGCCCATGTGGTGGTGGCGCGGCAGGGTGAGTCGGGCGCTGGGGGTCGGGGGTTCCCAATCCCCTGCATTGCGTGGCCAGGCCCCTTGGGAGGGGCCCATCGGGGGCAGACCTAGGGTTAGGGTTAGCCCCCTGGAGGCCGGGAGGCCCGATCCACCGGCTGTGCATGAGCGGAGGGGCGGGCTGAGGTAAGGGCTCTGGCAAGCGGGAGCGTAGGCCCAAGCGTTTTGGCGCGGTGGGCCTTTGAAGGTCTCTGGGGGCACGGAGGGCCCTACACGTTCTTCCGCCCTGAATGACCGACCGCGCCCATAGCAGCCCGGGTGCCGGCGGGGCGGCAGGTGAGTCCGGTGCTGGGGCTCGGGGGTCCCCAATCCCCACGTTGTGGCGCCAGGCCCCTTGGGAGGGTCTCCTCGGGGGGCCTCCCAAGGTGAGGTTTTCCCCAGGAGGCCGGCAGGCCCGATCCGCCCGCTGTGCAGCGAGCGGAGGGGCAGGCCGAGTTGTGGGTGCTGGCGAGCGGGAGCGTGGGCCCAAGCGTTTTGGCTCGGGGGGCCTTCGATTGTCGCCAGGGGCTCGGAAGGCCCTGCCCATTCTCCCGCC
Source organism: Ursus americanus (assembly GCF_024610735.1). Lineage (NCBI taxonomy): Eukaryota > Metazoa > Chordata > Mammalia > Carnivora > Ursidae > Ursus > Ursus americanus. The sequence continues at coordinate 1,706,732 of NC_142134.1, read as the reverse complement.
CTGAATGACCGGCCGGTGCGCCTAGCGGCCCGGGTTGCGGCAGGGCAGCAGGGTAGAGTCTGGCGCTGGGGCTCGGGGATTCCCAATCCCAGGCGTTGCGACGATAGGCGCCTTGAGATGGGCCCCTCAATGGCCGACCTAAGGTTAGAGTTTGCCCCCAGGAGGACAGCAGTCCCGATCCGCCCACTCTGCAATGAGCGGAGGGGTGGGCCAAGATGAGGGCGCTGGTGAGCAGGAGCGTGGGCCCAAGCGTTTTGGTGTGGGAGGCCTTCGAAGGTCGTCGGGGGCTCGGAAGGCCCTACTCGTTGTCCCACCGTGAATGACTGGCGGCACCCCTAGAGGCCCGGGTGGCAGCGGTCCGGCAGGGTGAGTCCGGCGCTGGGGCTCTGGGGTCCCCAATCACCACGTTGCTGCCCCAGGCCCCTTGGGATGGGCTCCTCAGGGGCCTACCTAGGGTTAGGGTTAGCCCCAGGAGGCCAGCAGTCCCGATCCGCCGGCTGTGCAGCGAGCGGAGGGGCGGGCCGAGGTGAGGGCGCTGAGTAGCGGGAGCGTGGGCACAAGCGTTTTGATGTGGGGTGCCTTCGAAGGTCTCCCGGGGCTCGGAGGTCCCTGCCCTTCCTCCCCCCCTGAATGACCAGCGGCACCCCTAGCGGCCCGGGTGGTGGCTGGGTGGCAGGGTGAGTCCAGTGCTGGGGCTCGAGGGTCCTCAATCCCAGGCGTTGCGGCTATAGGCCCCTTGGGATGGGTCCCTCAGGGTCTGAACTAGGGTTTGAGTTAGCCCCCAGGAGGTCAGCAGGACCGATCCGCCAGCTCTGCAACGAGCGGAGGGGCGGTTCGAGATGAGGGCGCTAGGGCGCGGCACCGTGGGACCAAGCATTTTGGCACGGGGCGCCTTCGAATGTTGCAGTGGGCTCGGAGGGCCCTGCCTGTTCTCCTGCACTGAATGACCGGTGGCGCCCCTAGTGGCCCGGGTGGCGGCGGGACGACAAGGTGAGTTCTGGCTGTTGCTCGGGGGTCCTGAAACCCCGGCGTTGCGGCGCCAGGTCCCTTGGGAGGGGCCCCTTGGGGGCCGACCTAGGGTTAGGGTTAGCCCCCAGGAGGCCGGTAGGCCCGATCCGCCGTCGGTGCGGCGAGCAGAGGGACGGGCCGAGTTGAGGGCACTGGTGAGCGGGAGCGTGGGCCCAAGCGTTTTGGCGCGGGGGGCCTTCGAAGGTCGCTGGGGGGTGGAGGGCCCTGCACGTTCTCCCGCGCTGAGTGACCAGCGGCGCTAGAGGCCCGGGTGGCGGTGGTCCGTCAGGGTGAGTCTGGCGCTGGGGCTGGGGGTCCCCAATCCCCGGTGTAGCAGCACCAGGACCCTTGGGAGGGGTCCGTCGGGGGTCGACCTAGGCTTAGGTTTAGCCTAAAGGAGGCCGGCAGGCCCGATCCGCCGGCTGTGCGGCGAGCGGAGGGACGGGCCGAGGTGAGGGCGCTGGCGAGCGGGAGCTTGAACCCAAGCGTTTTCGCGTGGCGGGCCTTCGAAAGTCGCCGGGGGCTCGGAGGGCCCTGCCCGTTCTTCCGCCCTGAAATAGGACAGCAACCCCAGCGGGTAGGGTCACGGTGAGGCGACAGGGTGAGTCCGGCGCTGGTGCTTGTGGGTCCCCAAGCCCTGGCGTGGCGGTGCCAGGCCCCTTGGGAGGGGACCCTTGGGGGCCGACATATGGTTTGGGTTAGCTCCCAGGAGGCCGTCAGGCCCGATCAGCCAGATGTGCGGGGAGCAGAGGGGTGGGCCGAGGTGAGGGCGCTGGCGAGCGGGAGCGTGGGCCCTAGCGTTTTGGCGCGTGGGGCCTTCGAATGTCGCTGGGGACTCGGAGGGCCCTTCCTGTTCTCCCGCCCTGAATGCCCAGCGGCACCCTAGCGGCCAGGGTGGTGGAGGGGCGGCAGGGTGAGTCCGGAGCTGGGGCTCGGGGTCCCCAATACCCGCCGTGGCACTGCCTGTCCCCTTGGGAGGGGTCCCTCGGGGGCCGACCTAGGGTTATCATGAGCCCAAAGGAGGCTGGCAGGCCCGGTTCGCTGGCTATGCGGCGTGCGGAGGGGCTAGCTGAGGTGAGGGCGCTGGCGAGCGGGAGCATGAGCCCAAGAGTTTTCGTGCAGGGCTTTCAAAGTTCGCTGGGGGCTTGGGGGGCACTGCACGTTCTCCTGCCCTGAATGACCAACGGCGCCCCTAGAGGCCAGGGTGGCGGCGGGGCTGCAGGGTGAGTCCGGCGCTAGGGATCGGGCATCCCCTATCCCTGGCATGGCGACGCCAGGCCCCTTGGGAGGGGTCGTTCGGGGGTCGACATAGGGTTTGGAGTTAGCTCCCAGGAGGCTGACAGGCCTGATCCGCCGGCTGTGTGGCGTGTGGAGGGGCTGGCCAAGGTGAAGGCGCTGGCGAGTGGGAGCATGGGCCCAAGCTTTTTGGGGAGGGGGCCTTCGAAGGTCGCCTGGGGCTCTGAGGGCCCTGCCCGATCTCCCGCCCTGAATGACCGGCGATGCCCCTAGCCCACCGGGTCGTGGCGGGGCGGCAGGGTGAGTCAGGCACTGGTGCTCGCGTATCCCCAATCCCCGGCGTGGTGGCGCCAGGCCCCTTGAGAGGGGCCCCTCGTGAGCCCACCTAGGGTTAGTGTTAGCCCCCGGGAAGCCGGCAGGCCTGATCCACTGGCTGTGCGGCCAGCGGAGGGGCGGGCTGAGGTGAGCGCGCTGGCGCGCGGTAGCATGAACCCATGCGTTTTGGCACGGGGGCCTTCGAAGGTCGCCGGGGGCTTGGAGGGCCCTGCCCGTTCTCTCGCCCTGAAAGACTGGCGGCGCCCCTAGCAGCCCGGGTTGCTGCGGGGCGGCAGGGTGACTCCGGCGTTGGGCTCGGGGGTCCCCAATCCCCGGCGTTGTGGCGCCAGGCCCCTTGGGAGGGGCCCCTCGGGGGCCGACTAGGGTTAGGGTTCGTCCCCAGGAGGCCGGCAAGCCCAGCGCTAAGTGGTTCTGGCAATGTAACAAAAATGCCATACACTTATCTGTAAGAAATAACAGTGTACAGGAACCCTCTTAGCCCTAACATCATCCTTTGTGAATATGGAAGCCAGCCCCAAACTGGTCCTGGAAGTCTGATGAAAGGGCTAAGCACTTTTCTCTGAGTCACCACACTATACAGGGAAAGACCAATGTACATCATCTTTCACGAGTAGGAAGCATTAATGAAAAGGTTCTGGAATTTCGAGGACTCTGACCGATCCTTATTGGTAATAAACCACCCTGTACAGAAAACACCTTCAACTCTCATCAGCCTCCTCAATCCTGATTCCGATTCAACTTTGGGTGTGTAGGACTAGGGAAATGTCCACATCTTATTGCTAAGAAAGAATGATGTCAGGGTAATGCCCTTCAAGTCACATCAGCCTTCCTGAAGACAGAAGCAGGAATCAAGGTGGTTATGTTACCATGAGGTAAGGAAGATGAGCATATAAGTGAGAAACAACAGTGGGCAGGACCTCTCTTCCAAGGAACAGTATCTTTGCTTAATGTTGAATCCCTATGGTAAGTGGTTGTGGGCATTTGTGAGGTCAAAATCTTAAGTGTTTTGTAAAACCTCTTGGTCATTCACATATGAGACTAAGGTAGTTGGGGACTCCTAGGCAGTGATTTGTCCAGTGTCAAAAATATGAAAAGATAAAAGAGACAGATGAGGTCTCCTCAGGCATTGTCCTTTATCCTCATCCTCCGTGAGGATGGCCATCTCTGGACAGCTCAGTGACAGGGTCTCATTCACAGTGGGGGCATCTGTTCCTCACAGACATCAGGCAGGGAAATGGATTTGGTTCTCTGTGCCAGCCCAGCCACAGCTGAGTGTCACAGCACCCTCTTGTGGGCTCATAAGAGTTTCACTGTCACCAGGCAGGTCATTGTATTTGATAAACCACTGTGAGAGTTTGCAATTGCCTTCATCTGCAACCTCCTAGAGGCAAATGCAGATCTCTGGTACCATGTGAAGTCAAGTGAAGGCATCGTGAGAAAGTGTCTTTTTGCTTAAGAAAAACATGGCTGGGGCTCCTGGTTGGCTCAGCCAGTTAAGCATCTGCCTTTGGCTCAGGTTATGATCCCAGGGTTCTGGGATCGAGCCCGGGCTCCCTGCTCAGCAGGAAAGGAGGTAGGGAAATAGCTTAGAACCCACAGAGAATGTGAATAAAGGGGAGTGAAATGGAACTTGGTCTGTGTTTTGCTTTAGGGATTGGAAGTTAGTTTTTTCTCAATTGTGATTGTTCTTGAAACAGAAAAGCTGTATTGGTTTTTTTTTACCTTTAATTCTTTTCTAATAACAATTTTTTATTATGATATGTTAGTCACTATACAGTATTTCCTTAGTTTTTGACGTAGTGTTCCGTGATTCATTATTTGCATATAACACCCAGTGCTCCATGCAATATGTACCTTCCTTAATACCCATCACTGGCCCATCCCAATCCCCCACCCCTCTCCCCTCTGAAGCCCTCAGTTTGTTTCCCAGAGTCCATAGTCTCTCGTGGTTCATTCCCCCTTCTGTTTAGGGTCCATTGTCTAAAGGGACAGACAGTGGAAGTTCACCAAATATAAGATCGAAATTTAATTGTTCATTATAGATGCCACCAAGTAGTTCCCAGACATTTCATTCTACTCTAGTAATTCATTATACCTGTGCAGGTGCACGTGGAAGACAATTGATGCATGCATAGTGGTAATAAAACACGCCCCTCAGTAGTAGAATAATAGAGGATGCATATGTGTAAAATTATTCGACTACAGCTTCCATGCTTTCCCTTTGCTTCCTTATTATCTATGAAATTGGACAATTTTTGTTCTCTAGGCTTAAAACTCATTGTCAGTATCCTGAGTTTTTCAATGCTGATCTTCTCCTGTATAAGTTACCAAAAACCTAAATATGTATGAACTTTAGAAAACGCTATATTGAAAATGACAGCAGGTAAGTTCCATTTTGTAAATATTGTGTCAATGGATCTCTATTTTGACATCAGTGTTCGTTAGAAATGATGACATTTCATGTGAGTATAAATATCAATGTGAAAAAGAAAAGGTAGGAAGAACCTTGAATGTTTAAGTAATTGGTGAAATGACAGGTGTGTGTGTGTGGGGGGGGTGTAATTGATTTTCAGTGAATGGTTCAGCTTCTTGTAGGGCCTCCGAGAGAGCCCAGGTGAACCTTTCAATTAGTTGGTATCTGCTTTCAGAACATGGGAATCTCTTAGTCCAATAGTCAATCAGGCAAGCTTTGAGGTCTTGAAGAGATTCAGTCCTCAGAGATGGTGTTGCAGACCCTTGTGAGCAAACCCTAGGGTATGCTCAGAGCCCTCATTAGCAGGTACCAACGTGTGACGATTTCAGACAGCATTTCCCAAAGAAGTACCTCTTGAGTCTCTGTCCTTGTCAGTTCCCTACACTTCCTTACACTAGTTATGTGATCAGTGTGTTTCAGGATAATCCCCACATGTGATTTTTGCTATTTCCTACTAGTCCTATCTGTTTCTCATCTTCTTTTATGGTAGGGGTTGGGAAGCAACCTGTGTGGTGTAGGGAGGGGTGTGGTAGTTGTCTGCCTTCAGAGGACCGAATGATGCCTAGAAATTGTACTGTAGTTTGAGGTCAATTGTCCATCCTCTGAGTGTCAGGAATTCCATCATTTTACTTTGATGCTAGTCTGTTCTTCAAGCTGTCCTCAGAAATAAGGACGTCATCCATCTAGGGAATACTGGTTTGTGTGTATGTTTTCATTTTAGGAAAGGCCTTGCTGTTCCTGAAAATAATAATGTAGAGCACCCTTTCCTGTTCTTATTGGCCATCAGTCAATCTTTTGTGAAGTATTCGTTTATAAATAGACTTTTTATGGTTGATGAGCAGGAATTCTTTATGGACAAGTCTTTGTCAGTGTGTGTATTGCAAATCTTTACTTCCCAGCCTGCGGTTCACTTTTTCATTTTCTTATGGTCATAAGATAAGGAGAAATGTCACATTTTTATGAAGTCCCACTGAATTCTTTTAAATGGTTAGTGCACCCTATGTCCTACCCCAAGATTGACAGGTTCTACATTTTCTGTCAGAAACTGTCCAATGGGAAGCTACAATCCATCTCAAATTTATAAATTGCATTTTTAATTCTAATAGGGTATTTATAGACTGTTTTGGATTTTCTATGTACACAATCGTATTATCTGTGAATAGTCACAATTATCCCCTCAATTCTTATACTTTTTGTTTCTCTTGCCTTCTAACACTGGTAGATTCTCTGATGCAACGTTGAATAGAGCAGCGTTGTTTGAAGATTTTAATATACCTTTCTCAATATCTGACAGAAAAAGCAGACAAAACATTGGTAACAAATGTGACCTAATTGACATATAGGGAACATTCCATAATAAGTGCAGAATACATTATTTTCAAGTGGTCATAGACTCTTTACCCAAATAGATGATAGGTGGGGCCACGAATCAAGTCTACAAATGTTAAACCCTGAAATTAACTAGATTCTATTCTTAGACCACAGGGCAATTGAGCCACAGTCATAGCGAAAAGAAAACCAGGAAGTCCTTCAATGTTTAAAAATTAAATGGAACTTTGCTACATATCCTAAAGGTCAGAGAGGGAATCTCAATGGAATTTCTGAACCTTTTCTACATGAGGGCTCACACACAATGGCACTTTCTTTGTGAAGAGCATTATAATAACCTAGAAAGGAGTTGAGACTTAAGTCAGAGTTCTGCCTGCCCCAGCCACACCTGGCAGCCTTGGCCTGTGGTCCCCCTCAGCTGTCCTTTCTGGTGGCCCTGAGCTAAGGGGGTCAACATGGCCATATGGAAATGGGAAGCTCCCCTCTCATAGTGATGACGGTGCCCCCTCCCCAGCTGCCCTTTCTGGTGGCTCTGAGCTAAGGGGGTCAACATGGCCGTATGGAAATTAGAAGCTTCCCACTCTTAGTGATGACGTTGCTATCGTATCGTCCTCACCAGTCCAACAACATGATTTCTGAATGAAATATGACACAAGAGCGACTTCTTGGCCTTCCTTCAGGTTTGAAAATCATCTGGTGAGTCATCTATTAGAAATATGGATTCAACATGTGTTCTTTCTTCTGGAAAAGAAATAGACCCAATAGCAATTATGGCTTCCTGAGCACCTGTTCTTGAGAGACATCATACTGGCTCTTTGTAGCATTCTGCCTCTTAAACTTCTCAACTAGGGTGTAGATATTTTTAGGCACATTTTCAGGTGGTTACACAGGGACTCAGATGATATGAGTCACAGAGGATTTTAGTGTCAGAAACCTAAGTGGGATCCCCAAATTGACTCCAAATCCCTTGTTGTTCCATACAGGGTACCATTTCCCTCTTATGTCTGGTCTTCTCTATCTGGAAAGCTATCAAGTATCAGGATTTTCTTGTCATGTGGACAACTGGAATGAATTCAACGGGCCTTTTTCACCTCTGCCCATGGTGATCATTAAGATCATTATCTCAGTGGAGGACCTCTGGGTAAGATACTCAAAGATCCTTAGGAATACAGACAGTATAATATTTTTCTGGTATTAAAGTTACTGAAACCAACTATCTTTTTTAGTCAATTCAGGCTCTGGTATGTTCAGAGGGTGCTGTAAAACAGGTCTGAAATAGTATTTAAAAACACTCAGCTCAGCCTTTTCTACAACGTGAGCCAATGCTTATAAACATGGCTAAAATATTCCCTTACCTACGATGACTTCCCAGCCATCGTAGTGTTTATATGGTATGACTGTGACTTACATTAGTCAACATTTGCAGAGAAAGAACTTAGTGCATCCAGGGGGCACTTCATGTTGAAATTAGTTTGTGACAACGAGCTACTGTGTTTTATTCTGCAGTCCAAGGGAATGGTGCCAGACATCTCTAAGGTGTCTAGCAGTTCTACAATTCTGATTTTAAGTGGTCTGTGTGCTTCAGAGATTTGGGCAGGAGAAGGGCAGGAGTCCAGAGACTGTGAACACTTCTGTTACCTGTGCTGACCATGGAGCAGGTAGCCTTCTGTGGGCATCATTTTGATTTCTCGGTACTCTTGTGAAAGGTGCTTTTGTCTCAAATTCCTCCATTTAGGAGTAATTATAATGATAAAAGGAATTTTTATCTTATATCATCTGTGGGCCCTGATCCTGGGCTCCCAGGGAAGCTATCCTTTAACATTTTACCCGGCTCAAAATGACTGGGCAAAACCTCAAAGCATGGGCCCTGTTTCTGCCCCAAGTACATGTTGTACATCTGCTTGGAGAAGAAAACAATAACCAAAAATGCCAACATAAAGATAAGAAAAAATAAAGAACCTCTTTGGCTCCCATAAGATTAAAGTACATGTATGACATGTACATACTGAAAACATAAGAAAGAGTCTGTCACTTTCTGGAATCTAAGAAGATCCACATTGTGGTGTGTAACTCTGTATGTAAAACAAAACAGAAAAAAATATATAAGCCTGCCCCAAATGTTCCTTCCCCGGAGCACTCCCTTCTTGGTGAAGATTGTGTCTCCCAGGCAGCTGTCCTGACTTGGGTTTGAATAAAGGTCTCTTCCTTTCTCTCTAAAATGTTTTTAAAAGTTCATTCACGCAGTGTCGACAATAACAGTGTTTTCTATTTAGGTGAGAAATAAATGTTCCACTCTAGTTGCATTGGGAATAGACGAATTGAGGGTTTCTTTAGAAGAGTAAGTCTGCTTTCCAGAAAAGGCAAGGTCATTGGTCTATTGAGAATGAAGATAAGTACTGCTAAACAACAAGTATGTGTTGCCCCTTCGCCCAGAAACAGAAGCAGGTGTGCAGGCTTTAGGTCAGAGGTGCCTTCTTCTCCCCAGCTGACAGCATTTCTCTGCTCTGGCTCCAAGACACCCGAGGTTTGAACGTCAACATCGGAGTCAGCGAGGCAGTTTGTCACAGGACGCCAGTGTTCAAAGAAAGCACAGGTATGTTTGGCAAAATGTCCTAACTATGTCAGGGCTGGAGGTAAAACCTCTCATTATCCCAAAACCTCCTGGGCTTTTCTCTTTTCTCTAGTTGAGCCACAAAGTAAAATTGAAGTAGCTGTCAGCATTCTGGGTTTGGTACAAGAATTACTTAGTTTCCCTGCAGGTAGAACTTTGCAGGGGATCACAATTTCTCTGTCCATTTATTGCTTACAAATGTATTTTGACCATCTGTTTCCTAGGAACCCTCTTTTATTAGAAAGGGAAGGTGAGATTCACTCTGTGCCTGTTTGTAACATCTAATTTGTTCCTTCATCTAACAGTGTTTATTCAATTGGGACTAAGATATGGTTGAGTGGCCAGCATCTAGAGTTAGGTGGCTTTTTTCATCTGATACAGACTTGGGTGATGTCATTTGACAAAGGTGATGTTTCATCCTTGATTAGTTTATTCATCAGAAGAGTTAAAATTAGGGTGGAGGGAAAATTCAAAATTATCCAAAGCGGCCTGTTCCTGTTTAAAAGTTCAGCTTGACTTTCTAGTTTTACTAAATGTATTATCTCGATGTTTTGAGGCGCCATATTCTCTCTGTAGTTTCTTTGGTGGTGGAGTCAGAAGGAGAGTCTGGGAATTCTTTTGGATAGTGGCATGCTGTTGGCTTCAAGGGGCTTGGCATCAGGAGCCTTGGGGTGAATTCTGCAACTGCTTGCCTGACCCTGGGTGCATCTCCCAGAGGTTTTGTTTCCTCTTATGAAATTGCCGGCAGATAATGTTCTGCTTAAAGGGGAACCCTCCCATCCTGTTGGTGGGAATGCAAAGTGGTGCAGCCAGTCTGGGAAACAGTGTGGGGGTTCCTCAAAAAGTTAAACATTGAACAACCACATGATCCAGCAATTGCTGTCCTAGGTATTTACCCAAAGGATACTAAAATGCAGATTCGAAGGGGGAACATGCACCATGATGTTTATAGCAGCAATGTCCACAGTAGCCAAACTATGGAGAGAATCCCAAAGTCCATGCACTGATGAATGGATAAAGCAGATGTGGGATACTTATATATAATGGAATATGACCCAGCTTCAAAAAGAATGAAATCTTACCATTTGCAAGGATGTGGATGGACCTAGAGTGTATTAAGCTAAGCAAAATCAGTGAGGAAAGACAAATATCCTATGCTCTCATGCTTGTGGAATTTCAGAAAGAAAACAGATGAACAGAGTGGAGGGGTGATGAGAGGCAAACAAGGAAATAGACTCAACCTTGGAGAACAAACTGAGTGCTGCTGCAGGACAGGGGCTTGGGGGAAGAGTTAAATGGGTGAGGGGTATTAAAGAGGGCACTTGTGATGAGCACCGGGTACTGTATGCAGGTGAGGAATCACTAAATCCTACCCCTGAAACGAATATTCCATGGCATGTGAACTAACTGGAATTTAAGTAAGAGAAGAAAGGAAAAAGTGTTCTGCTTCATGAAGAGTGAGGTAAAATTGTAGTGAATTGGGCTGTACTATAAAACACCCTGTTGTAGGATACACTAGTTTCTTATCACATAAGGAGTCCTCAGAAATCTGCAATGAAAGATTCAGATCTCAGAGCATGTTCATGTTCCACTGATATGTTACAGTTTGCACAGGTAGGACAGAAGGTGGAGAGAAAGGCTACAGAAGGGGAAAGTAGGTGTGAACCTTTCATTAGTTAGCGTTATAGCTTACTCATGAAAGCCTTGCACCAGTGTGATTTTGGAATCAGAGGGGGAATCCGGGAGCTTTGCAGGAGACGGGGGAGTTCCAGGTCTGGGTAAAGCTGACAGGGGTCCCAGAGGAGAGCTGAATGCATTCTGCAGCAGGGTGTGGGCAGGGTGGGCTCCAGAGTTGGCTGTGGGTCTCCTGGGTGAGAGTTGTGACAGGTGAGGGCTGTGTGCAAGATCCTGGCTGAGGACAAGTGAGGCACAGGCGGAGATCTGGCAGAGAACCTTCTTCTGGGCCACCAGCCTCACCCAACACACACAGCCTCATCTTCTGTCCCTGTCACTCCAATTCAGACTTCTCAGAAGGTGAGTGAGAACACATCAAGAGCATTCTGAACAGAAGGGAAAGCATGTGCAAAGGCTCTGGGGCAGGAGAATTCCAGGTATGTCCAGGAGCAGCAAGAAGGCCCTGTGGCCACAGGAGACAGCTTAGGACATGAGCTCAGAGAGGTGAAAGAGGGTGACAGAAAGCTATTCCAGGGCTATAACCCCATGAGACGCTGTTTCACTTGGCCATCCTGGCTACAGTGTTGAGAACAGATGACAGAGAGTTGAAGATGGCAAGGCAGGTCAATGATGAAGCTTTTCCAGGAACTCAGGCACTGTGGACCAGACAGGTGGCCTTGGATGGAGTGGTTAGACCTATTCTGGGTCCATTTTGAAGATGGAGCTCACAGGATTTGCTGATGGGTAGGCTATTAGGAGCAGAAGAATGGAGGAATTGGGGTAACTCCCAGCTGTTGTGGGTTGTCCTGATCGAGGGGAAGGAGAGGGTTTCTCAGGGGGTAGGAGGTAGTCCGTGTTCCACATGCTGAAGAAGGTGCCTTTCCCGGTGGATCTGCTGAGGTTTGTGTCTGGGAGAACCTTTCTCATCTCCTCCCTCAGCAATGCTCAAGTACAAGTATCCCCCACTTTTTAAACGTTCACAGTAAGACACTTGGTTTTCTTGAAAGAACTACATTATTACCCATCTTCAGTAAGAGGAAGAGACCTGAAGAGGATTTCCCTCTTATGAAAAAAGGTGAACAGTGAGAATCGCGTTCAGCATCTGTTTTGGGGAGAAGCACGACAGAGGCGGCGTGCACCCCAACCAGCTCCTTCCGCTGGGAACCGCTCTCCGCATCCAGCCACCAGGATTTTGAATTGTGTCTGTGAGCTTCTGCTGTGCTTTATCTTCATTTATGCTGGGCCTCCGTTAGAAACTTGTGTCCTGAGGCCTAAGAAAAGCCAAAGAGAAGGAATTTTGGAGTCTGAGCACACTGTCTAATTCTTCTGTGTAAATTAATGGCCATTCCTTCTTGACACCATTTCTGCTGTGCAAGGTTTCTCAGAAGCCCTGTACTTTCAAAGAGCAGGGAAACCTATACCCCATGCTGCGGGGTTCGTTTTAGTCTCCATGCTGGACAGAACATTTCATGACTGTCGGATTTTCTCACTCAAACATTGAGACTTGGACCACCTTCACCCGTTTCTACCACCTCATCCCCGAATCTGGCACCTACCAATCTGCTCTCAGTATCTATGCGTTCAGTATTTGTTTATTCCATGTGGAATGTACATGAGAGCATCTGGTATTGGTCTTTCTGTGTCTGAGTTACTTGGCATAAGGCCCCCAAGGTCTGTGTTTCCATGTCTGGTTCTTGTGAATAATGCTGCAGGGAACGTGGGAGTGCATCTGTCTTTTTGAGGCAGTATTTTTGTGTTCTCCAAATCAATACTCAGTAGAGCCATTACTGGGTCATGTGGTAGTTGTATTTATTTTTTCAGGAACCTCCATACCGTTTGTCACAGTGGCTGCACCAATTTCCATTCCCACCAACAGTGCATAGTGTCTCCTCGTCTGCACACCCTTGACCCCACCTGGTGTCTGTCTCTGGGACAATTGCTGTTCCAACTGTTGTGAGGGGATAGCCGATTGTGGGTTTGACTGATGTTTCCCTGACGATGACTAGTGATGTCGAACAACTTTTTCTGTCTGTTGGCACCTGTGTGCCATCTTTGGAAAGTATCTATTCACATATTCCCCCCATTTTTTATACAGGTTTTTTTTGTTTGTTTTGATTTGTATGAGTGTTGTGTGTATTTTGAATATTAGCCTCTTCTCACACATATGATTCGCAGATTTTTTTTTTCTTATTGGGTCAGTGGCCTTTTAAGTTTTTGCTGGTTTCTTTTGCCATGTGGAAGATTTCAGTTTGATGTTGTTCCACTTGTTTATTTTTGCTTTTGTTGCCTTTGCATTTGGTGTCCGATCTGAAGACTCTTTGCCAAAACCAATGTCGAGAGACTTAGTACCTGTGTCTTCTTGGAGGTTTATGGATTCAGGTCTTATGTTCAAATCATTCATCCATTAAAAATTTTGTGTGTGGTGTAAGAAAGTGACCCAGTTATATTCATCTGCATTTGGTATCCAGTTTGCCTGTTACCACTCACTGAAGACACAGTCCTTCCCTCATGGCATATCTTCTGCTGCTGTGTCGTAAGTTAGGATCATCTACGTGTGGGTATGTTTCTGAGCTTTCTGTTCTGTTCCACTGACCTGGTGTCTGTGTTTCTGCCAGTACCATCCTGTTTTGATGACAACAGCTCTGTAATCTAGCTTGAAATCCAGGAGTGTGTTGACTGCACCTTTCTTTCTCCAGGTAGCATTGGGTATTTGGGGTCTTTTGTGATTCCATACAAGTTTGAGGACTGTTTTCTATTTGCTCGAATAATGCCAGTGGAATTCAGATAGGCATTTCATCACATCTGTCGATTGCTTTGGGTACAATGGACATGTTCACATAATTAACTCTTCCAGTTAAGGAGGATGGCGTATGCTTCCATTTGTTTGAGTTGCCTTCCAAATCTTTGACCCATACATTCTGCCCCCCTCGACACTCATGTTTTTCATTTCTTTTCTGCCATGTGTTGAGTGTACTATGTCTTTCTCATTTTTGGTTACTTTTATTCCTAGATTTTTTTTTGTTGCATTTGTAAATGGCAATGCTTTTTTAATTTCTCTTTGCGAAAGTGTGTCATCAGTATACAGAAATGCAAGAAGTTGGGTCATCTGGGTGTCCCCATAGGTGGAGCGTCTGCCTTCAGCTCAGGTCATGATCCCAGAGTTCTGGCATTGAGCCCCGTGTTGGGCTCCCCGCTTAGCGAGGGTCTGCTTCTCCCTCTTTCTGACACTCCCCTTGCTTGTGCTTTTTCTCTTCCTGTCAAATAAATAAATAAAATCTGGAAAAAAAAAAGGCAACAGGTCTCTGTATATTGACTTTATATCCTGCAGCTTTCTTGAATTTGTTTAAACTAACAGTTTTTTTTTGTGGAATTTTTCGGGATTTCATGTCATTTGCAAATAGTGACAGTTTTCCTGTATGGATTTCATATCTTTCTCTTTTTTTAAAGTGATGTTAGTCACCCTTCATTACTTCATTTGTTTTTGATGTAGTGTTCCAGGATTCATTGTTTGCATATAACACCTAGTGCTCATTATGACACATGCCCTCCTTAATACCCATCACCAGTATAACCCATTCACCTACCCCTCCTTTACTGCAACCTTCATTTTGTTTCCCAGTGTCAATAGTCTCTCATGGTTCATCTCCCCCTCTCATTCCCCACCTTCACTTTTCCCTTCCTTCTTCTAATGTCCTTCATGCTTTTCCTTCCATTCCACATAGGAGTGAAACTATATGATAATTGTCTTTCTCTGCTTGACTTAATTTCACTTAGCATAATCCCCTCCTGGTCCATCCACGTTGGTGCAAATGGTGGGTATTCATCCTTTCTGATGACTGAGTAATATTCCATTGTACAGATGAACCACATCTTCTTTGTCCATTCATCTGCTGAAGGACATCTTGGCTCCTTCCACAGTTTGGCTATTAGGGACACTGCTGCTATGAACATTGGGATATAGGTGCCCCTTCTTTTCATTACTCTGTGTCTATGGGGTAAATACCCAGTAGTGCAATTGGTGGGTCGTAGGATAGCTCTGTGTTTAATGTCTTGAGGAACCTCCATATTGTTCAAAATTGGCTATACCAGCTTGAATTCTCATGAGTAGTGTAAGAGGGCTCCCCTTTCTCCACATCCTCTCTTTCTTTTATTTCCTGTCTTGTTAATTTTTTCCCAAGATTTTATTTATTTATTCCACAGAGATAGAGACAGCCAGTGAGAGAGGGAACACAAGCAGGGGGAGTGGGAGAGGAAGAAGCAGGCTCATAGCGGAGGAGCCTGATGTGGGGCTCGATCCCAAAATGCCAGGATCACGCCCTTAGCCGAAGGCAGACGCTTAACCGCTGTGCCACTCTGGTACCCCCTGCCTTGTTAATTTTAACCATTCTAACTGGTGTAAGGTGGTATCTCATTGTCGTTTTGATTTGTATTTGCCTGATGGCAAGTGATGTGGAGCATTTTTTCATGTGTCTGTTGGCCATTTGTATGTCTTCTCTGGAGAAGTATCTCTTTGTGTCTTCTGCCCATTTTTTGGGTGTCGAGTTTCAGGAGGTCTTTATAGATCTTGGATACCAGCCCTTTATCTGTAATATCATTTGCAGATATCTTCTTCGATTCCATAGTTTGCCTTTTGTTTTGTTGATCATTTGCTTTGCCGTGCAGAAGCTTTTTATCTTGATGAAGTGCCAATAATTCATTTTTGCTTTTATTTCCTTTGCGTTTAGAGACGTGGCTTGCAAGAAGTTGTTGTGTCCAAGGTTGAAGAGTTCTTTTGATTTTGATATGAGACAGGAATCCATTATTTTTCTTTCCTGATTGTATTCGAGTCCTCTGCCTTTCTTCGTGAGTCTAGCTAAGTTTGTCAGTTTTGTTTATCTTTCCAAAAAAGGCAGCTCTCATTCTCATGGTTTTTTTTTTTTTTTTTGTCTTTTTAGTCTCTGTTGGATTTATTTATGCGTTCCTTTTTGTTATTTCCTTATTTCTACTAATTTGGGTCTTTGTTTGCTGTTTTTTTTTTTTTCTACTTCTTTACCACAGAAATCAGGTTGTTTATTGGAGAGCATTCTCATGGATTGATGAAGACTTGAATTTCTATGAACGTCCCCAGTAGAGCTACTTTTTGCTGCATCCCATAAGTTTTTGTAGTATGTCTTTTTCATCAGTGACTAGGTACTTCTAATTTTTTTTTTAATTTCTTCTTTGACTGTTGGTTGTTCAGTAGCATGTTGTTAAATCTCCACATATTTTTTTAAGATTATTTTAGTATCTGACAGAGAGTGAGACAGCGAAAGAGGGAATGCAAGCAGGGGGTTAGGAGAGGGAGAAGCGGGCTTCCCACTGAGCAAGGAGCCTGATTCGGGGCTAGATCTCAGGATCCTGGGATCACGACCTGAGCTGAAGGCAGATCCTTAATGACTGAGCCACCCAGGCCCCCCAATCTCCACCTATTTTTGACTCTCCCATTTTTTTCTTGAGACTGATTTCTAATTTCATATCATTGTGGTTGACAAGATTTGAATCAGAAGGTGAAGAGAGCATTCAGATGAAAGGTTTGTTTTCTTTAGGGTTTTCTGAGGACAGACCATGAGTTCCGTGGGGATGGAGGAAGGTTTTGTGAGACGGGGGGTGGGGTTAACCCTTGTTAGAATTACTGACTACTACCATGCAGGCTGTGTGCTACCGTTCACACCGTAGTCCTGATGGACTTGCACTTCATTAGAAATATTTTCTAGGAGGTGTAGGCATAAGCTTCTCTAAAAGAAAGGTGCCATGTGGGTTCATGGCATGACCCCAGGTCAGCAACCAGGATGTATGGTATTGTGGGGGATCAGAAACAGGCTTTCTGTGGGAAGTGACAGAAATGGGGTATGGTGAGCTCCATGACCATAGGTGAGGTCCCAAGTGACCCACTGGGTGTTGGGTTCCGTTGATCTGTTTCATCAGGTGCTGTGGAATTCAGGGACACACTCCTGTCTGTGGATTTGTGTGGAGACAGGTAGACATCAGTGTCTGGCCAGGCACGAGGGTCGCACTGGACCACCACCAGAGGTGCAGCACGCGGGGGAGCCACTGCTTGGTTTCCACGAAAGCTGACCAGGGTCTGTGACCGTGATTCCTAGCATCTGCAAGGGGAGAGGAGGCCGGGGGTGGTGCACACTTCCTAGACTTGTGGTCAGGACCAGTCTGGAGCACACTGAAGTCAGCCACACCAGGCACAGAAGGCACCCAGTTAGTGTAGCTGTGGGCGGTGCTCCCATGGCACTTTCGGGCCGGCTCCATGCTGCCACCTCCTGCTTTTCATCATCATCTTCAAGGTCATGTGCCTCTGCTCTTGCCCATTGGCCTCCGGGGTATTGTCCGTCCTCCATCTGGCCCTCGTCCCTGGTGCCCTGTGCAGTCCGATGCCAGGGTAGCCTTCTCGAGACAAACATCTGGCCCTGATGGAACACTTCCATGGATCTCGTGTGATGCGAGGATGATGTTCTGCCCTGGAAGGGGGCTGCAGGTCCCCAATCAGGAGAGCCATGTCTCCCTTTTCAGCATGGCCTGCCCTCCCCTCAGTCTTCTTCAGGGAAGCTCTCCCCACTTCCTGAGATGACAGCTCTGAACTTAAAAATGAATGTTATTTTACATATCTCTATGCCTTAGTTCATCCATGGCATGTCTTTCAACCCTGTTATGGGTTTTTTTTTTTTTTTTAGCAATTCTGAAGGGCTGTCTGCCCAGGGAGGGGATGATCTGGGTGGGGCAGCTTTCCCTCTCATCTCCCTCAGCCTGGCTCTGAGCCCTGGGGCCAGCTGTCCCAGTGAGGATTGAGGGACCGAGCCAGCCCATCCTGAGCCCAGGCTGTGTCAGCTGTGTATACGGATGCGTGTCGGAGCAGTGGGCAGCTGGCATGGGCCAGGGGCAGGCAGTGTCTCCTCATTCCTTCCCTCCCTTCCTCCCAGAGGTAGCTCAGAGCAGCCTTCAACCCCTGCATCTCCAGATCCCTTGACCTATGCCTCCTGTGTTCAGCTGGTGACCTTGGAGTTTCGCACAGATTCTACCCCCGTACCCTCTCCCGTATCAGTTCCTGGATCAGGGGAGGGGTCGGACCCTTGTCTGATTTTGGTCTTCTTCCTGTCCCGCACCAAGCCCACCCACCTTTGCATCTTCCATGTATGTGCTTGGAAGCAAGCCCATCCACAGGGAACCTATTAGCCAAATGGATCCAGGTAATGAACATTGAAGTAGAGATCCAGGATCCATAATATACCTGCTCTGAAACCTGTCCCAAAGTCTGTGACTCTCTCACACTGAAACAGAAACAATGATAGCTTTCTGGACTGTGAAGTGACATGTGTCTCTACTTCCAATCTCGAATGCATAGGTGCTGAGCCTGGACAGAAAAGGACCATGGCTCCCGTGGGCTGGGATCCACAGTAAGAACTCAGTGAAATCTGAATTCGAGGCATAGAGTGAATAATTATTGTAGAGTGAATCCTCCCAAGTAGGGCTTATGCACATTGCACAGGAAAAGCTTTTTCAAAGAGGTTCCTGAAAGAAAAATCTTTTAAAAAATTTATTTTAATTCCAGTAGAGCTAACATACAGTGTTTCATTCGTTTCAGGTGTACAATAGAGTGATTCAGTAATTCTATATATTACTCAGTGGTCATCAAGAAAAGTGTCCTCTTAATCTGCTTCATCTATTTCACTCATCCCTCTATCCACCTCCTCTCTGGTAACCATCAGTTTGTTCTCTCTTTTTAAGAGTTTGTATTTTGGTTTGTCTCCTTTTTCTCTTTTATTTATTTATTTATTTTTGTTTGTTTCTTAAATTCCCCATAAGAGTGACATCGTATGGGATTTGTCTTTCTCTGACTGACTGATTTCAGTTAGGATAATACTCTCTAGCTCCGGCCATGTGGCTGCAAATGGCAAGGTTTCATTCTTTTTCAAGCCGAGTAATACTCCATTGTGTGTGTGTGTGTGTGTGTGTGTGCGTGCGCGCGTGTGTGTGTGAATACACACATCTATCATCTCATTTGTCAATTTTTCTACAGACACTTGGGTTGCTTCCATATTGTGATATTGTAAATAATGGTGCAAGAAACATAGGGGTGCACGTATCCTTTTAAGTTACTGTTTTCCTAGTCTTTGGGGAAATACCAGTAGAGTGATTGTTGGATCGTAGGGTAGTTCTATATTTAATTTTTTGAGGAAACTTCATACTGTTTTCCACGGTGGCCACCACAGTTTGCATTCCCACCCACAGTTCGCGAGGATTCCCCTTTATCCACATCCTCCCAACACCTGCCCTTTGTTGTGCTTTTGATGTTAGCCATTCTGACAGGTTTGAGGTAATACCTCATTGTCCTTTGGATTTACATTTTCCTGATGATGGGTGATGGTGAACATCTTTTCACGGGACTGTTGGCCATTTGTATTTCTTCTTTGGAGAAATGTCTGTCCATGTCTTCTGCCTATTTTTTAACTGGATTATTTGTTTTTTTGGGGTCAGGTAGTATCAGTTCTATATGTTTTGGACACTATCCCTTTATTGCATATGATCTTTGCAAATATCTTCTCCCTTTGAGTAGGTTGTCTTATTATTTTTATGTTTTCATTGTTCTTCTGCCGTGTGGAAACTTTTTATTTTGCTGTATTCCCAATAGTTTATTTTTGCTTTCATTTCCTTTGCCTCAGGAGACAGTCCAGGAAAACGTTGGTATGGTCCATGTCAAGAAGTTACTGTCTTCCCTCCTGTAGGATTTTTATGGATTCAGGTCTCATATTGAGGTCTTGAAACTGTTTTGTGTTTGTCTGTATTGTGTAAGAAAGCAGTCTAATTTCATTCTTTTGTGCGTAGCTGTCTAGTTTTCCCAACACCATTTGTTGTAGAGACTGTCCTTTTCCCTTTTGATATCATTGCTTGCTTTGTGGAAGATTCATGGACCACATGATTGTGGGTTTCTGTCTGAACTTGTATCCTGTTCCTTTGGTCGCTGTGTCTATTTTTGTGCCGTACTCTCTTGTTAGGATGACTGCAGCTTTGTAGTATAACCTGAAATCTGAAATTGTGAGTCCT
This sequence comes from Ursus americanus, assembly GCF_024610735.1. Classification (NCBI taxonomy): domain Eukaryota; kingdom Metazoa; phylum Chordata; class Mammalia; order Carnivora; family Ursidae; genus Ursus; species Ursus americanus. The sequence continues at coordinate 1,686,996 of NC_142134.1, read as the reverse complement.
CCAGCTTTGTTTTTCTTTTCCACATTGCACTGGCTGCTCAGTATCTTTAGTGGTTCCATACAAATGTTTAGGATTGTTTATTCGAGGTCTTTTATTCTTTAATTTAAATTCAATTAACCAACTTACAGTACACCATTAGTTTCAGATGTAGTCTTCAATAAATTATCAGTCGTGTGTAACACCCAGTGCTCATTGTATCGTGTGGCCTCCTTAATGCCACTCACCCATTTACCCGCCCCCCCAACTTCTCCTCCAGCAATCATCAGTTTGTTGCGATAGTTAAGAGTCTATCATGGGTTTTCTCCCTCTCTGATGACTTCCCATTCTATTTTCCCTCCCTTCCCCTATGGTCTTCTTCCCTTTTTCTGATATTCCACATAGGAGTGAAAGCATATGATCATTGCCTTTCTTTCATTGGCTTATTCCACTCAGCATAATACCCTCCAGCTCCACCCAGGTCGGTGTGATGGTAAGTACTCATCCTTTCTGATGGCTGAGTAATATTCCATTATATATATGATCCACATCTTCTTTATGCATTCATCTGTCCATCGTCATCTGCACTCTTTCCACAGTTTGTCTATTATGGATATTGCTGCTATGAACACTGGGGTGCATGTGTCCCGTCTTCACTACCTCTGTCTCTTTGGGGTAAATCCCCAGTAGTGCAATTGCTGGGACATAGGGTAGCTTTATTTATAACTTCTTGAGGAAACTCTGTACCATTTTCAAGAGTGGCTGTACCGGACTGCATTCGCACAGGGGTGTAAGAGGGTTCCCGTTTCTCCACATCCTTTCCAACATGTGTAGTTTCATGTCTTCTTATTTTTAGATATTCGGCCTCGTATGATATGGCATCTATAGGGGTTTAGATTTGCATTTCCCTGAAGCCAAGTGATATGAAGCATTTATGCATGTATCTTTTGGTCACCAGTACGTCGTCATCAGTGAAATGACTTCCCATTTCAATCCATCTCAAGACCTAAAGCTGGGTAAGGCACTGAAGCTGGATGATGCCATCGGTTGGAAGTGTGGAGAATTTCAAAAGATCTCCGTGGAGAGCAAGTTTAAAGGTCAGTGTGAAGCTACTAATTGGATCCGGGAAGATCTCTGAAAGTGGGTGTTGCCTGGGATGAGCTGAGGGAGGCCCTCCGATTTTCCTGCTATGAATCCTTGCTGCAGCCCCAAACAGACAGTTTCCTGCTGTGGGGCAAGCTGAGTCCTCTAGTCGTGCAGAGGTGAGCCCAATGCCTGGTACCTTGGAGGCAGGCAAACGGGGAGGGGACCCACAGCAGAAGACCCAGGGTTAGGTTAGACCTCAAGAGACAGCTGGTCTGAACTGCCCAGTGCTCAGAGAACTCCCAGGGCGACTGAGATGAGGGCACAAGGGCGGGTGAATGTGAGCCTTGGGGTTTCATCCAGAAGGGCCCACAAATGTCAGAGTTCACCAACAGGGGCTCTCAGGGGATGCCCCAATTCTCTTGCCCTGAATGCTCTGTTGTGCCCCAAAATGGTACAGTTTACTGTGGGCTGCAGGCTGAGTCCTACGGTGGGGTTTGGGTGTCCCCAATCCCCCAGAGTGGGGTGCCAGGACCCTGGGGAGGGGCCCCTCTGTGGCCAACCTAGGGTAAGGGTTAGGGTACAGGAGCCCGGCAGCGCCAATCTGCAGGCTGTGCGGCGAGCTCCATGGAGGGCTGAGATGAGGCCATGGGGGAGGGTGAGCATGGGCCTCAGGGTTGGGGCACAGGGGCTGCCAAAGCTGAGGACAGGCTCCAGGGGCCTCCCCAAGTTCTCAAGCCCTGTATGCTCCATAGAGCCCCAAGGGGCACGGTTTCCTGCGGGGTGGCAGGCTTTATCCTGCAGTGGGGCTCAGGTGTCCCCAGTCCCCAGGGCTGCGGCCCCGGGCCCCGGGGGAGGGCCCTCCCCAGTCGACCTAGGGTCAGGGCTATGCCCCAGGAACCCGGCAGGCCTGATCTGCCGGCTTTGCGACGAGCTCGGTGGCAGGCTGAAGGGAAGGCGTGGGGCGGGATGAGCGTGGGCATCAGGGTTGGTGTGGGCATAGGGGGTCGCTGAGGATCGCTGGGGGCTCAGGGGGGCCCTACCAGTTCTCCTGCACGGGATGCTCTGTGGCGCCCCAAGGGGCATGGTTTCCTGAGGGGTGGCAGGCTGAGTCCCGTGGTGGGGCTCAGGTGTACCCAATCCCCGGGGTTAGGGTACGGATTAGGGTACAGGTTAAGGTTAGGGTATGGGTTACGATTAGGGTACGGGTGAGGGTAGGGGTTAGGATTAGGGTAAGGAGAGGGCACGGGTTAGGGTTGGGTTTAGGGATTACAGGTTAGAGGTTATGGGTTAGGGTACGGATTAGGGTTTAGGGTACGGGTTAGGGTTTAGGGTTTGGTTTTAGGGTTAGGGTTAGGGTTGGAGTACGGGTTAGGTTTAGGGTACAGGTTAGGGTTAGGGTACGGGTTAGGGTACGCATTAAGGTATGGTTTAGGGTACGGGTTAGGGTACAGTTTAGGGTAAGTGTTGGCGTACGGATTAGGGTACGGTTTAGGTTATGGGTTAGGGTTAGGGTACGGGTTAGGGTTAGGGTACAGTTTAGGGTTATGGTACAGGTTAGTTACGGTTTAGGGTTAGGGTACGGGTACGGGTTGGGGAATGGGTTAGGGATAGGGATAGGGTACGGTTTAGGGTTAGGGTATAGGTTAGGGTACGGGTTAGGGTACAGGTTAGGGTTAGGTATGGGTTAGGGTATGGGTTAGAGTACGGGTTAGGGTATGGGTTAAGGTTAAGATAAGGGTACTGGTTAGGGTTAGGGTACGGGTTACAGTTTAGGGTTTAGGGTTATGGTTAGGGTACGGGTTCAGGTTAGGGTACGGGTAGGGTTAGGGTACAGGTTATGGTACGAGTTAGGGTATGGGTTAGGGTCAGGATTTAGGGTTTAGGGTTAAGGTTAGGGTACGGGTTAGGGTACTTGTTAGGGTTATGGTTAGGTTTAGGGTACGGTTTACGTTACGGGTTAGGGTAGAGTTTAGGGTTTGGGTTAGGGTATGGGTTAGGGTACGGGTTAGAGTATGTGTTAGGGTTACGGTTAGGGTTAGGATACAGGTTAGGGTTAGGGTACGGGTTAGAGTTAGGGTTAGAGTACGGGTTAGGGTACGGTTTAGGGTTAGGTTTAGGGTTAGGTTACAGGTTAGGGGTAGGGTTAGCTGAAGGGGTAGGGTTAGGGTTAGGGTTAGGGGTATGGTAGGGGTCGGGGTAGTGTTAGGGTTTGGGGTTGGGCTTAGTGGTTGAGGTTATGATTTAGTGTTTAGGGTTTCGGGATTAGGGTTAGGGGTTAGGGTTTAGGGTTTAGTGTTAATGTTAGGGTTTAGGGTTTAAGGATTAGGGTTTAGGGTTAGGTTTAGGGTAGGGTTAGGGTTAGGGTTAGGGTAAGGGTTAGGGGTTAGGGTTAGGGTTAGGGTTAGGGGTTAAGGTTTAGGGTTTACGGTTAGGGGTTAGGGTTTAGGGTTAGGGTTAGACCCCAGTAGGCCAGCAGGACCGATGCGCCGGCTATGCGGCGAGCGGAGGAGTGGGCCGAGGTGAGGGCGCTGGCAAGCGGGAGTATGGTTCCAGCATTTTGGCGCAGGGGGCCTTTGAACTTCACTAGACGCTCAATGGTCCCTGCCAGTTCTCCCGCCCTGAATGACCGGCAGCGCCCCTAGCGGCCCGGGTGGTGGCGGGGTGGCAGTGTGAGTCTGGCGCTGCGGTTTGGGGGTCGTCAATGCCATGCATTGCAGCACAAGGCCCCTTGGGAGGCACCCCTCTGCGGTCGTCCTAGGGTTAGTGTTAACACCCAGGAGTCTGGCAGGCATGATCCACCAGCTGTGTGGTAGCGTAGGGCCGGGCCGAGGTGAAGGCGCCATCGAGCTGGAGCATGGCCCCAAGCACTTTGGCACAGGGGGCCTTGAAAGCTCGCCGGGGGCTCGGAGTGCCCTGCCCGTTCTCCCGCGCTGAATGACTGGCAGCACCTCTAGCGGCCCCGGTGGCGGCGGGGCGGCAGGGTGAGTCCAGCGCTGGGGCTTGGGGGTCCCCAATCGCCAGCATTGCAGCGCCAGGCCCCATGGGATGTGCCCGTTGGGGGCCAACCTAGGGTTAGGGTTAGCCCCCAGGAGGCTGGCAGGCCTGGTCCCCAGCTATGGAGCAAGCGGAGGGGCGGGCCGAGATGAGTGCGCTGGCGAGCAGGAGCATGGGCCCAAGCGTTTTGTCGAAGGGGGCCTTCGAAGGTCCTCGATGGCTCAGAGGGCCCTGCCTGTTCTCCCGCCCTGAATGGCCAGCGGCCCCCCTAGTGGCCCGGGTGGTGGCGGTGCAGCATGGTGAGTTCGGCGCTGGGGCTCGGGGGTCCCCAATCCCTGGCGTTGCTGCACCAGGCCCCTTGGGAGGTTCCCCTCAGGCCAACCTAGGGTTAGGGTTAGCCCCCAGGAGGCCAGCAGGCTGGATCCGCTGGCTGTGCGGTGAGCAGAGGGGCGGGCTGAGGTTAGGGCGCTGGTGAGCGGGAGCATGGGCCCAAGCGTTTTGGTGCACGGGGCCTTAGAAGTTCACTGGGACTTGGAGGGCCCCGCCCATTCTCCCGCCCTGAATGACCGGCGGTGCCCCTGGTGGCACGGGTGCCAGCGGGGCGGCAGGGTGAGTCCGGCGCTGGGGCTTGGGGGTCATCAATCCCCGGTGTTGCAGCGACAGGCCCCTTGGGAGGGGCCCCTCAGGGTCCAACCTAGGGTTAGGGTTAGCCCCCAGGAGCCCAGCAGGCCCGATCTGCCTGCTGAGCGGCGAGCAGAGGGGCGGGCCGAGTTGAGTGCCCTGGCGAGTGGGAGCATGGGCCCAAGGGTTTCGGAGCAGGGGGCCTTCAAAGGTCACCGGGGGCTCGGAGGTCCCTGCCCGTTCTAACGCCCTGAATGACCGCGGTGCCCATAGCGGCCCAGGTGGCAGTGGGGTGGCTGGGTGAGTCTGGCACTGGGGCTCAGGCATCCCCAATCCCTAGCGTGGCGACGCCAGGCCCCTTGGGAGGGGCCCCTCGGGGGCCGACCTAGGGTTAGGTTTAGCCCCCAAGGGGCCGGCAGGCGCGATCCTCCAGCTGTGCAGCGAGCGGAGGGGCGGGCCGAGGTGAGGACGCTGGCGAGCGGGATCGTGGGACCAAGCGTTTTGGCACAGGGGGCCTTTGAAGGTCGCTGGGGGCTCGGAGGGCCCTGCACATTCTCCCGCCCTGAATGACCGGCGGCGCCCCTAGCGGCCCAGGTGGAGGCGCAGCGGCAGGGTGAGTCCACAGCTGGGGCTCAGGGGTCCCCAATCGCCGGTGTGACTATGCCAGGCACTTGGGAGGGGTCCCTCGGGGGCTGACCTATGGTTAGTGTTAGCTCAAAGGAGGCCAGCAGGCCCTATACGCCGGCTGTGCGGAGAGCAGAAGGGCAGGCCGAGGTGAGGGCGCTGGGCAGCAGGAGGGTTAGCGCAAGCGTTTTGGTGCAGGGGGCTTTCGAATGTCACCAGGCTCGGAGGGCCCTGCCCGTTCTCCCGTCCTGAGTGACCTGTGGCGCCCCTAGAGGCCCAGGTGGTGGCAGGGCAGCAGGGTAAGTCCTGCGCTGGAGCTCGAGGGTCTCTAATCGCTGACGTGGTGGCGCCACTCCCCTCGGGCCCTACCTTGGGTTAGGGTTAGCCCCCAGGAGGCCGGCAGGCCCGATCCGCCTGCTGTGCGGTGTACGGAGGGGCTGGCCGAGGTGAGGACGCTGACGAGTGGGAGCGTGGGCCCAAGAGTTTTCGCGCGGGGCCTTCGAAGTTCGCTGGGGGCTCAGAGGGCACTGCATGTTCTCCCGCCCTGAATGACCGGTGGCACCCCTAGCGGCCAGGGTGGCGGCGGGGCTGCAGGGTGAGTCTGGCGCTAGGGCTTGGGCATCCCCAATCCCTGGCGTGGCGACGCCAGGCCCCTTGGGAGGGGCCCCTGTGGGGCCGACGTAGGGTTTGGAGTTAGCTCCCAGGAGGCTGACAGGCCCGATCCGCCGGCTCTGTGGCGTGTGGAGGGGCTGGCCGAGGTGAGGGCGCTGGTGAGCAGGAGCATGGGCCCAAGCTTTTTGGCGCTGGGGGCCTTCAAAGGTCGCGGAGGGTTCAGAGGCCCTGACCGTTCTCCCGCCCTGATAGCCGGCGACACCCCTAGCGGCCCGCGTCGTGGTGGGGCGGCAGGGTGAGTCCAGCCCTTGGGCTCGGGGGTCCCCAATCCTCGGCATTGGGGCGCCAGGCCCCTTTGGAAGGGCTCTATGGGGCCGACCAAGCGTTACTGTTAGCCCCCAGGAGGCCGGCAGACCCGATCTGCTGGCTGTGTGGCGAGCAGAGGAGTAGGCCGAGGTGACGGCGCTTTCGAGCGGGAGCGAGGGCCCAAGCGTTTTGGAGTGGGGGGCATTCGAAGTCGCCGGGGGCTCAGAGCGCCCTTCCGGTTCTACCACGCTGAATGCCTGACGGCGCTCCTAGCAGCCCGGGTTGCAGAATGGCGGCAGGGTGAGTCTGGTGCTGGGGCTCAGGGGTCCCCAATCCCCAGTGTTGCAGCCCCAGGCGCCTTGGGAAGGGCCTCTCAGGGGCTGACCTAGGGATAGGGTTAGCCCCAAGGAGGCCGGCAGGCCCGATCCACCGGCTGTGCGGCAAGCGGAGGGGTGGGCTGAGGTGAGGTCGCTGGCGAGCGGGAGCGTGGTCCCAGGCGTTTTGGTGCGGGGGGCCTTCGAATGTCACGGGGGGCTTGGAGGGCCCTGCCCTTTCTCCCATCCTGAATGACCGGCGGTGCCCCAAGCTGCCCGGGTGTCAGCTGGGCGGTGGGGTGAGTCTGGTGCTAGGGCTGGGGGTCCCCAATCCGTGGCGATGCTGTGCCAGGCCCCTTGGGAGGGGCCCCTCGGGGGCCGACCTATGGTTAGGGTTGGCCCCAGGAGGCCGGCAGTCCCGATCTTCCAGCTGTGCGGAGAGCGGAGCGGTGGGCCGAAGTGAGGGCGCTGGCCAGCGGGAACGTGGGCCCAAGCGTTTTGGCATGGATTGCCTTCGAATGTCGCCAGGGGCTCGGAGGGCCCTGCCCGTTCTCCCGCCCTAAATGATCGGGGGTGCCCCTAGCGGCCCCTGTTGCGGCGGGCGGCCATGTGAGTCCGGCGCTGGGGCTAGGGGATCCCCAATCCCCAGCGTTTCTGCTCCAGGCCCCTTGGGATGGGCCCCTCAGGGACCGACCTAGCGTTATGGTTAGCCCCAGGAAGCTGGCAGGCCCGATCCGCCAGCTGTGTGGTGAGCAGAGGAGCGGGCCGAGGTGGGGGCGCTGGGGATCAGGAGCATGGGCCCAAGCATTTGGCGTGGGGAGCCTTTGAAAGTCGCTGGGGGCTTGGAGGGCCCTGCCCGATCTCCCACCCTAAATGACCGGGGCGCCCCTAGCGGCCCCTGTTGTGGCGGGCGGCCAGGTGAATCCGGCGCTGGGGCTCGGGGGTCCCCAAACCCTGGCGTTGCGGCGCCAGGACCCTTGGGATGGGCCCCTCCTGGGCCGACCTATGGTTAGGGTTTACCCCCAGGAGGCCAGCAGGCCTGATCCGCTGGCTGTGCGGCCAGCGGAGGGGCGGGCCGAGGTGAGGGCGCTGGCGATCGGGAGCGTGGGCCCAAGCGTTTTGGCGCGGGGGGCCTTGAAAGCTCGCCGGGGGCTCGGAGTGCCCTGCCCGTTCTCCCGCGCTGAATGACTGGCAGCACCTCTAGCGGCCCCGGTGGCGGCGGGGCGGCAGGGTGAGTCCAGCGCTGGGGCTTGGGGGTCCCCAATCGCCAGCATTGCAGCGCCAGGCCCCATGGGATGTGCCCGTTGGGGGCCAACCTAGGGTTAGGGTTAGCCCCCAGGAGGCTGGCAGGCCTGGTCCCCAGCTATGGAGCAAGCGGAGGGGCGGGCCGAGATGAGTGCGCTGGCGAGCAGGAGCATGGGCCCAAGCGTTTTGTCGAAGGGGGCCTTCGAAGGTCCTCGATGGCTCAGAGGGCCCTGCCTGTTCTCCTGCCCTGAATGACCGGCGGTGCCCCTAGCGGCCCGGGTGGTGGCAGGGCATCCGGATGAGTCCGGCGCTGGGACTCGGGGTTCCCCAATCCCCGGTGTTGCGGCTCCAGGCCCCTTGCTAGGGACCCCTCGGGGGCTGTCCTATGGTTAGGGTTAGCCCCCAGGAGGTCGGCAGGCCCGATCCGCCAGCTCTGCGGTGAGTGGAGGGGTTGGCCGAGGTGAGGGCGCTGGCGAGTGGTGACGTGGTCCCAAGCATTGTGTCCCAGGTTGCCTTCGAAGGTCGCCGGGGGCTCGGAGGGCTCTGCCCGTTCTCCCGCTCTGAATGACCGGCGGCGCCCCTAGCGGCCCGGGTGGCAGCGGGGCAGCCGGGTGTGTCCGGCGCTGGAGCTCGGGGTTCCCCAATCCCTGGTGTTGTGGCTCTAGGCCCCTTGCTAGGGGCCCCTAGAGTGCCGACCTATGGTTAGATTTAGCCCCCAGGAGGCCATCAGCCCGATCCGCCAGCTCTGGGGCGAGTGGAGAGGCGGGCGGAAGTGAGGCCGCTGGCGAGCGGGAGCATGGGCCCAGGCGTTTTGGCGCGGGGGTCCTTCGAAAGTCGCCGGGGGCTTAGAGGGCCCTGTACGTTCTTCTGCCCTGAATGACCAGCGGCTCCCCTAGCGGCCCAGGTGGAGGAGGGGCGGTAGGGTGAGTCGGGCGCTGGGGCTTGGAGGTCCCCAATCCTCGGCGTTGGGGCGCCAGGCCCCTTCAGAAGGGCTCTAGGGGGCCGACCAAGCGTTACTGTTAGCCCACAGGAGGCCGGCAGACCCGATCTGCTGGCTGTGTGGTGAGCAGAGGGGCGGGTCGAGGTGAGGGCGCTGGCAAGTGGGAGCGTGGGTTGAAGCGTTTTGGCGTGGGGGGCATTCAAATGTCGCCGTGGGCTCAGAGCACCCTTCCCGTTAAACCACGCTGAATGCCCGACGGCGCACCTAGCGGTCCGGGTTGTAGAGGGGTGGCAGGGTGAGTCCAGTGCTGGGGCTCAGGGGTGCCCAAACCCCGGCATTGAGGCGCCAGGCCCCTTTGGATGGGCCCCTCGGGGCCGACCAAGGGTTATTGTTAGCCCCCAGGAGGCCAGCAGGCCCGATCCGCCGGCTGTGAGGCGAGCGGAGGGGTGGACCTAGGTGAGGGCGCTTGAGAGCAAGAACGTGGACCCAAGCGTTTTGGCGTGGGGGGCCTTCGAAGGTCATCGGGGGTTCTTAGGGCCCTACCCGTTCTCCTGCCCTGAATGACCAGCGGCGCCCCTAGCGGCCCGGGGTGGCGGGGCGGCAGGGTGAGTCTGGCACTGGGGCTCAGGGGTCCCCAATCCACGGCGTTGCGGCGCCAGTCCCCTTGGGAGGGGCCCGTTGGGGGCCAACCTAGGGTTAGGGTTAGCCCCCAGGAGGCCGGCAGCCCTGATCACCCAGCTGTGCGGCAAGCGGAGGGGTGGGCCCAGGTGAGAGTGCTTGAGAGCGAGAGCTTGTGCCCAAGCATTTTGGCGCGGGGGACCTTCGAAGGTCATCGGGGGTTCTTAGGGCCCTACCCGTTCTCCCGCCCTGAATGACTGGAGGTGCCCCTAGAGGCCCAGGGGGCGGGGGGGGGGGGAAGCAGGGTGAGTCTGGCGCTGGGGCTCGGGGGTCCCAATCCCCAGTGTTGGGCAGCCAGGCCCCTTGGGAGGGGCCCATCAGGGGCCTAGCTAGGGTTAGGGTTAGCCCCCAGGAGCCCAGCAGGCCTCATCCGTCAGCTGTGTGGCGAGTGGAGGGGGGGCCGAGTGAGGGCGCTGCCTAGCGGGAGCGTGGGCCCAAGCTTTTTGGTGCGGGGAGCCTTCGAAGTTCGCCGGGGGCTTGGAGGCCGTGCCCGTTCTCCCTCCCTGAATGACCGGCGGCGCCCCTAGCGGCCTGGATGGCGGTGCGGCGGCAGGGTGAGACTGGCACTGGTCCCCATTCCCCCGCGTTGCGGTGACAGGCCACTTGGAGGGGCCCCTTGGGTGCCGAGCTTGGGTTAGGGTTAGCCCCCAGGAGGCCGGCAGGCCCGATCGGCCGGGTGCGCGGCGAGCGAAGTGGCGTGCAGAGGTGAGGGCACTGGCGAGCGGGAGCGTGGGCCTAAGCATTTTGGCGCTGGGGGCATTCGAAAGTCACCGGGGGCCCAGAGCGCCCTACCCGTTCTCCCGCCCTGAATGACCGGCGGCGCCCCTAGGGGCCGGTAGGGGAGGGGCGGTAGAATGAGTCCAGCGCTGGGGCTCAGGGGTCCCCAATACCCGGCATTGTAGCACCAGGCCTTTGGAAGTGGCCCCTCGGGGTCCGACCTAGGGTTAGGGTTAGCCCCCAGGAAGCAGGCCGTCCCGATCCGCTAGCTGTTCGGCGAGCCGAATGGCGACCCGAGAAGAAGGCGCTGGCGAACGGGAGCATGGGCCCAAACGTTTTGGCTTGGGGGCCTTCTAAGGTCAGCAGGGGCTCAGAAGGCCCTGCCCGTTCTCCTGCCCTGAAATACCGGCGACGCCCCTAGCGGCCTGGGTGGTGGTGGGGCGGCAGGGTGAGTCTGGCACTGGGGCTCGGGGTTCCCCAATCCCCAGCGTTGCGATGCCAGGCCCATTGGGAGGGGCCCGGTGGGGGCAGACCTAGGGTAGGGTTACACCCAGAAGGCCAGCAGGAGCGATCCACCGGCTGTGTGGCAAGAGGAGGGGTGGGTCGAAGTGAGTGCGCTGACAAACAGGAGCGTGACCCCAAGTGTTTTGGTGCGGGGGGCCTTCGAATGTCGCCGGGGGCTCGGAAGCCCCTGCCTGTTCTCCCGCACTGAATGACCGGCGGCGCCCCTAGAGGCCCAGGTGGCGGCGGGAAGGCAGGGTGAGTCCGGCGCAGGGGCTCGGGTGTCCTCAATCCCCGGCATTGTGGCGCTAAGCCCCTTGAGAGGGGCCCCTCGGGGGGGACCTGGGTTTAGGGTTAGCCCCAGGAGGCTGGCAGGCCCGATCCGCAGGCTGTGCGGCATACTGTGGGGCGGGCCGAGGTGAGGCCGCTGGTGAGCGGGAGCATGGCTCCAAGCATTTTGCGAAGTGGGCCTTCGAAGGTCATTGAAGTCTCGGAGGGCCCTGCCCGTTCTCCCACCCAGAATAACCAGCGGCGCCCCTAGTGCCCCTGGTTGTGGTGCGGCGGCCGAGTGAGTCTGGCGCTGGGGCTCGGGGGTCCCCAATCCCAGGCCTTGCAGCTCCAGGCTCCTTGGAAGGGGCCCATCGGGGGCCGACCTAGGTTTAGGATTAGCCCCCAGGAAGCTGGCAGGCCCGATCCGCCGGCTGTGTAGCGAGCAGAGGGGCAGGCCGAGGTGAGGGTGCTGTCGGGCGGGAGCGTGGGCCCAAGGGTTTTGGCGCGGGGGCCTTCGAAGGTCACCGGGGGCTCACAGGGCCCTGCAGGTTCTCCCGCCCTAAATGACCAGCGGTGCCCTAGCAGCCCGGGTTGCAGTGGGGCGGCAGGGTCAGTCCGGAGCTGGGGCTCGGGGGTCCCCAATCCCCGTGGTGGTGGCACAAGGCCCCTTGGAAGGGGTCCATCAGGGGACGACCTAGGGTTAGGGTTAGCCCAAAGGAGGCCGGCAGGCCCGATCCACCGGCTGTGCAGCAAGCGGAGGGGTGGGCTGAGGTGAGGTTGCTGGTGAGTGGGAGCGTGGGCCCTAGCGTTTTGGCGCAGCCTTCGAAGGTCGCCCAGGGCTCGGAGGGCCCTGCCCGTTCTCCCGCCCTGAATGACCGGAGGCGCCCCTAGTGGGCCGGGGTGGCGGTGGGGCAGTAGAGTGAGTCCGGTGCAGGGGCTTAGGGATCCCCAATCCCCTATGTGGTGGCGCCAGGCCCCTTGGGAGGGGCCCCTCGTGAGCTGACCAGGGCTTAGGGTTAGCCCAAAGTAGGCCGGCAGGCCCGATCTGCCGGCTGTGCGGCGAGCGGAGGGGCGGGCCGAGGTGAGGACGTTGGGAGCAGGAGTGTGAGCCAAAGCATTTTGGCGCAGCAGGCCTTCGAAAGTCCCCGGGGGCTCGGAGGGCCCTGCCCATTCTCCCGCCCTGAATGAGGTTGGCGCCCCTAGTGGGCCGGGTTGTGGCGGGGCGGCATGGTGAGTCTGGCGCTGGGGCTCGGGCGTCCCCAATCCCTGGCGTGGCGGCGCCAGGCCCCTTGGGTGGGGCCCCTCGGGGGCTGACCTAGGCTTGTGGTTATCCCCCAGGAGGCCCGCAGGCCCAATCCTCCGGCTGTTTGGCCAGTAGTAGGGTGGGCCAGGGGAGGGCGCTGGCGAGCGGGAGCATGGGCCTAGCATTTTGGCATGGCCAGTCTTCGAAAGTCACCAGGGGCTTGGAGGGCCCTGCCCGTTCTCCCGCCCTTAATGAGCGGCGGGGCCCCTAGCTGGCCGGGTCGCAGTGGGGCGGCAGGGTGAGTCCAGCGCTCGGGCTCGAGGGTCCCCAATCCCCAGCGTGGCGGTGCCAGTCCCCTTGGGAGGGGCCCCTCGTGAGCTGACCAAGGGTTAGGGTTAGCCCCCAGGAGCCCGGCAGGCCCGATCCGCCGGCTATGCGGTGAGCGGAGGGGTGGGCCGATGTGAATGCACTGGAAGCGGGAGCGTGGGCCCAAGCGTTTTGGCGCGGGGGGGGGCCTTCGAAGGTCGCTGGGGGCTTGGAGGGCCCTGCCCGATCTCCTGCTTGTATGACCGGGGGCGACCTTAGCGGCCCGTGTGGCGGCGGGGTGGCAGGGTGAGTCCGGCGCTAGGGCTCGGGGGTCCCCAATCCCCACGTTGAGGGGCCAGGCCCCTTTAGAGGGGTACATTGGGGACCGACCTAGGGTTAGGGTTAGCCCCCAGGAGGCCGGCAGGCCCGATCCGCAGGCTGTGCTGTCTGCGGAGGGTCGGGCCAAGGTGAGGGCGCTGGCGAGCGGGAGCGTGGGTCCAAGCGTTTTGACAAGTGGGGCCTTCGAAGGTTGCCGCGGGCTCGAAGGGCCCTGCCCATTCTCCCGCCCTAAATGACCGGCGGTGACCTAGCAGCCCGGGTGACGGCGGGGCGGCAGGGTGAGTCCAGCCCTGGGGCTCGGGGGTCCCCAATCCCCGGCATTGTGGTGCCAGTCCCCTTGGGAGTGGTCTTCGTGGGCCAACCTAGGGTTAGGGTTAACCCCCAGGAGGCCATGAGGCCAGATCCGCCTGGTGTGTGGTGAGCGGAGGGATGGCCCGAGGTGAGGGCGCTGGTGAGCTGGAGCGTGGACCCAAGCGTTTTGGCGTGGGGGGCCTTCGAGAGTTGCTGGGGGTTCGAAGGGACCTCTCCGTTCTTTTGCCCTGATTGACCGGCGGCGCCCCTATTGGCCCAGGGGGCGACGGGGCGGCAGGCTGAGTCTGGCGCTGGGCCTCGGGTCACCAGTCCCCGGCGTTGTGGCACCAGGCCCTTTGGGAGGGGCCCCTCTAGCGCTGACCTAGGGTTGGGTTACCACCAAGGAGGCCGGCAGGCCCGATCCCCCGGCTGTGCGGTGAGTGGAAGGGTGGGCCTAGGTGAGGGCGTTGGCGAGCGGGAGCGTGGGCCCATGAGTTTTGGCACGGGGTGCCTTCGAAGGTCGCCGGGGCTCAGGAAGCCCTGCCTGTTCTCCCACCATGAATGATCGGCGGCGCCCCTAGCCACCCGGGTGGTGGCGGGATGGCAGCAGGAGTCCGGCGCTAGGGCTTGGGGTCCCCAATCCTCGGCGTTGCCATGTCAGGCGCCTTGGGAGGGGCCCCTCGGGGGCCGACCTTCAGTTAGGGTTAGCCCGCAGGTTGCCGGCAGACCCGAAACGCCGGATGTGCAGAGAGTGGAGGGGTGGGCCGGGGTGAGTATGCTGGTGAGCGGGAGTGTGGGTCCAAGCGCTTTCCAGCTGGTGTCCTTCGAAGGTCACCTGAGGCTCGGAGGACCCTGCTCGTTCTCCCTCCTTGAATGACCAGCGGTGCACCTTGCAGCCCAGTTGCAGGCGGGTGAGCATGGTGAGTCAGACGCTGGGGCTCAGGGGTCCCCAATCCCTGGCGTTGCGGCGCCAGGTTCCTTGGGAGGGGCCCCACGGGGGCGGACCTAGGGTTAGGGTTAGCCCCTAGGAGGCTGGCAGGCTCTATCCAGCGGCTGTGTGGTGAGCGGCAGGGTGGGCGGAAGTGAGGGCGCTAGGGAGCGGGAGTGTGGACCCTAGCATTTTGCCTTGGGTGGCCTTAGAAGGTCAATGGGGGCTCGGAAGACTCTGCTCCTTCTCCCGCCTGAAATAATGGCGGCGCCCCTAGTGGCCCAGGTGGCGGTGGGGGGGGTAGGGTGAGTTTGGCGCTGGGGCTCCGGGGTCCCCAATCCCCGGCGTTGCGGCAGCAGCCCCTTGGGAGGGCCCACTCGGGCGCCGACCTCGGGTTACAGTTAGCCCCAAGAAGCATGGCAGGCCCTATTCCCTGGCTCTGCATTGAGTGAAGGGGTGGGCAGAGGTGAGAGCACCAGTGATCGGGAGCATGGGTCCAAGCTCTTTGGCGCTGGTGGACTTCGAAGGTCGCAGGGGGCTCGGAGGGCTCTGCCTATTCTCCCTCCCTGAAAGAACGGCGGCGCCCCTAGCGGCCCCGGTGGCGGTGGGTAGGGGATTGGTGAGTCCGGCGCTGGGCCTCAGGCGTCCCCAATCCCCGGCGTTGCAGCGCCAGGCCCCTCGGAAGGGATCCCTCGGGGGCCGACCTACGGTTAGGGTTAGACCCCAGGATGCCTGCAGGCCCCATCTGCCAGCTGTGCGGCGAGTGGAGGGGTGGGCCGGGGTGAGGGCGCTGGCAAGCGGGAGCATGGGTCCAAGTGCTTTCGCGCTGGTGGCCTTCAAAAGTCGCCAGGGGCTCGGAGGGCCCTGCCCTTTCTCCCACCCTGAATGACCGTCGGTGCCCCTAGCAGCCCAGGTGGCGCCGGGGGAGCATGGTGAGTCCGATGCTGGGGCTCAGGTGTCCCCAATTCCCAGGGTTGAGGCGCCAGCCCCTTGGGAGGGGCCCATTGTGTTAGACCTAGGGTTCGGGTTACCCCCAGGAGGCCAGCAGGCCCGATCATCGGGCCCTGCGGTGAGCGGAGGCGCGGGCCGAGGAGCGGGAGCGTGGGCCCAAGTGTTTTGGCGCGGGGAGCTTTCGAATTTCGCTGGCAGCTCGGAGGGTCCTTCACGTTCTCCCATACTGAAAGACCGGGTGCGCCCCTCCGTGCCTGGGTGGAGGTGGGGTGGCAGGGTGTGTCTGGCGCTGGGGCTGCAGCGTCCCCAATCCCCGTTGTTGTGGTGCCAGGCCCCTTGGGAGGGGCCCCTCAGAGAAGGACCTAGGGTTAGGTTTCGCACCAAGGAGGTCACGGGGCCCCATCCACCGGGTGTGTGGCAAGCGGAGGGGCGGGCCGAGGTGAGGGCGCTGGGAAGCGGGAGCATGGGCCCAAGGTTTTGGCACGGGGGCCTTCGACGTTTGCCGGGGGCTCAGAGGGCCCTGCCAGTTCTCCCACCCAGAATGACTGGGGGTGCCCCTAACAGCCGGGTGGCGGTGGTGCAGCAGGGTGAGTCTGGTGCTGGGGCTCGGGGGTCCCCAATCCCGGGTGTTGTGCCACCAGACCCCTTGTGTGGGGCCCCTCGGGGGCCGACCTAGGTTTAGGGTTACCCCCAGGAGGCCAGCACCCCCAATCATCCGGCTGTGCGGCGAGATAAGGGGAGGGCCGTGGTGAGGGCACTGGCAAACGGGAGCGAGGGCCCAAGTGTTTTGGCATGGGGGGACTTCGAAGGTCTCTGGGGACTTGGAGGTCCCTGCACATTATCCGGTACTGAAATACCGACGGCGCCCCTAGCGACCTGGGTGGAGGCCTGGTGGCAGGGTGAGTCTGGAACTAGTGCTTGGGGGACCCCAACCCCGGCGTTACAGCACCAGGCGCCTTGGGAGGGGCCCCTCGGGGGCTGACCTAGGGTTAGGGTGAGCCCCCAGGAGGCCGGCTAGCCCGATCCGCTGGGTGTGCAGTGAGCAGAGGGACGGCCAGAGTTGAGGGGGCTGGCGTGCGGGAGCGTGGAACCCAGCATTTTGCCCCGGTTTGCCTTCGAATGTTGCTGGGGTTTCGGAGGGCCCTGATCATTCTCCCGCCTGAATAACCAGCGGTGACCTAGCAGCCCAGGTGACGGGGGGGTGGCAGGGTGAGTCCCGCCCTGGGGCTTGGGGTCCCCAGTCCCCGGCGTTGCGGCACCAGGCCCCTTGGGAGGGCCCCCTCGGGGGCAGACCTAGGGTTAGGTTTAGCCCAAAGGAGACCGGGAGGCCAAACCCACCAGCTGTGTGGTGAGCGGAGGGGCGGGCCGAGGTGAGGGCACTGGCGAGCGGGAGCATGGGCCCAAGCGTTTTGGCGCGGGGGGCCTTCGAAGGTCGCTGGGGGCTCGGAGGGCCCTGCACGTTCTCCCGTACTGAAATACCGGCGGTGCCCCTCGCGGCCTGGGTGGAGGCCTGGCGGCAGGGTGAGTCTGGAACTAGGGCTTGGGGGACCCCAACCCAGGCGTTGCGGCGCCAGGTGCCTTTGGAGGGGCCCCTTGGGGCCCATCCTAGCATTAGGGTTAGTACCCAGGAGTCCAGCTAGCCCAATCCGCTGGGTGTGCGGTGAGCAGAGGAACAGCCGGAGTTGAGCGCACTGGCGAGCGGGAGCGTGGAACCCAGTGTTTTGGCCCGGGTGGCCTTCAAAGGTCAACAGGGGTCGGAGGACTCTGCTCCTTCTCTCGTCCTGAATGAATGGTGGCACCCCTAGAGGGGCAGGTGGCGACAGGGGTGCAGGGTAAGTCCAGCTCTGGGGCCCGGGGGTCCCCAATTCCTGGCATTGCAGCGGCAGGTACCTTGGGAGGCGCCCCTCTGGGGCTGACCTCGGGTTACAGTTAGGCCCTAGGAGTCTGGCAGGCCCGATCTGCTGGCTGTGCATTGAGTGGAGGGGCGCGCGGAGGTGAGAGCGCTGTTGAGTAGGAGCGTGGGTCCAAGCTCTTTGGAGCTGGTGGCCTTCGAAGGTCACCAGGGGCTCAGAGGGCCCTGCCCTTCTCCCTCCCTGGATGACCGGCGGCGCCCCTTGAGGCCCGGTTGGCAGTGTGGCGGCAGGGTGAATCCAGCGCTGGGGCTTGGGGGTCCCCCATCCCCAGTGTTGCTGCACCAGGCCCCTTGGGAGGGGCCCCTAGGGGGCCGACCTAGCGTTAGGGTTAGCCCCCTGGAGACCGGCAGGCCCGATCCGCCGGCTGTGTGGTTAGCGGAGGGGCGGGCCGAGGTGAGGGCGCCAGCGAGCGGTAGCGTGGGCCTAAGCGTTTTGGCGCGGGGGCTTAGGAAGGTTGCAGGGGCCTTGGAGGACCCTGCCCGTTTTCCCGCCCTGAATGACGGGCGGCGCCCCTAGTAGCCCTGGTGGCTGCGGTGCAGCAGGGTGAGTCCAGCGCTGGGGCTCGGGGTTCCCCAATCCCCGGAGTTGCGGCGCCAGGCCCCTTGGGAGGCGCCACTAGCGGACCGACCTACGGTTATGGTTAGCCCCCAAGAGACCAGCAGTCCCGACCCGCCAGCTGTGCGGAGAGCGGAGGGGCTGGCTAGGGTGAGGGCCCTGGCAGACGGGAGCGTGGGCTCAAGCGTTTTTGTGCTGGGGCCTTCGAAATTCGCCGGGGCTCGGAGACCCTGACCCTTCTCCCGCCCTGAATGACCGGCGGCACCCGTACCAGCCCGCGTGGCAGTGGGGCAGCAGGGTGAGTCCGGCGCTGGGGCTCGGGGGTCCCCAATCCCCGGCGTTGCGGTGCCAGGCCCCTTGGGAGGGGCCCCTCGGGGGCCGACCGATGGATAGGGTTAACCCCCAGGAGGCCGGCAGGCCCGATCTGCCATCTGTGCAGCGAGCGGAGGGGTGGAACTAGGTGAGGGCATTGGCCAGCAGGAGCGTGGGCCCATGAGTTTTGGTGCGGGGGGCCTTCGAATGTCGCCGGGGCTCAGAAAGCCCTGCCCAGTCTCCCGCCCTGAATGACCGGCGGCGCCCCTAACGGCCTAGTTGCCGGCGGGGTAGCATGGTGAGTCGGAAGCTGGGGCTCGGGGGTTCCCAATCCCTGGCGTTGTGGCGCCAGGTCCCTTGGGAGGGGCCCCTCGGGGGCCGACCTTGGGTGAGGTTTATCCCCAAGGAGGCCGGGAGGCCCAATCCACTGGCTCTGCGGCGAGCAGAGGGTCAGGCTGAGGTGAGGGCGCTGGCGAGCGGGAGCGTTGGCTGAGGCTTTTTCATGCGAAGGCCTCAAAGGTCGCCGTGGACTCGGAGGCCCCTGCCCTTTCTCCCGCCCTGAATGACGGGCGGAGTCCTTAGCAGCCCCGGGTGATGGCAGGGCGGCAGGGTAAGTCCGGCACTGGGGCTTGGGGGACCCCAATCCCCAGCATTGCAGCGCCAAACGCCTTGGGTGGGGCCCCTCGTGGGCAGACCTAGGGTAGGGTTAGCCCCTAGGAGCCCCACATGCTCTATCCGCCGGCTGCGCGGTGAGTGGCAGGGCGGGCCGAGGTGAGGGCGATGGCAAGCGGTAGCATGGACCCCAGCGTTTTGGCGCGAGTGACCTTAGAAGGTCAATGGGGGCTCGGAGGGCTCTGTTCCTACTCCCACCTGAATGAACGGCGGCACCCCTAGCGGCCCAGGTGGCGGTGGGAGGGCAGGGTGAGTCCGGCGCTTGGGCTCAGGGGTCCCCAATCCCCGGCGTTGCGGCGCCCAACCCGTTGGGAGAGCCCTTCGGGGGCCGACCTAGCATTAGGGTTATCCCCTGGAGGCCTGCAGGCCCTTTCCGCTGGATGTGCAGCAAGCGGAGGGGCCAGCCGAGGTGAGGGCACTGGCGAGTGGAAGCGTGGGCCCAAGCGTTTTGGCGCGGGGGTCCTTCGAATGTCTCTAGGGGTTCGGAGCCCCCTGCCCATTCTCCCGCCCTGAATGACCGGCGGCGCCGCCAACGGCCCGGGGTGACGGCGGGGCGGCAGGGTGAGTCTGGCTTTGGGGCTCGGGGGTCCTGAATTCCCAGCATTGCGGCACCTTGCCCCTTGGGAGGGGCCCCTAGGGGGCCGACCTAGGATTAGGCTTAGCCCACAGGAGGACAGCAGTCCCGATCTGCCACCTTACAGCGAGGGGAGGGGCGGGCCGAGGTGAGGGAACTGGTGAGTGGGACCGTGTGCCCAAGCCTTTTACTGCGGGGGGTCTTCGAAGGTCGCCGGGGGCTCGTAGGGTCCTGTCCGTTCTCCCACCTTGAATGACCGGCGGCGCCCTTAGCGGCCGGGATGGAGGCGGGGTGGCATGGTGAGTCCGGCGCTGGGGCTCGGGGGTCCCCAATCCCCATTGTTGTGGCGCCAGGCCCCTTGGGATGGGCCCCTCCAGGAAGGACCTAGGGGTAGGTTTCACCCCAAGGAGGTCAGGAGGCCCCATCCACTGGGTATGTGGCGAGTGGAGGGGCGGGCCAAGGTGAGGGCGCTGGGAAGCGTTAGCATGGTCCCAAGCGTTTTGGCGGGGGGGCCTTCGAAGTTCTCCGGGGGCTCAGAGGGCCCTGCACGTTCTCCTGCCCTGAAAGACCGGGGGAGCACCTAGAGGCCTGGGTGGAGGCGGGGGTAGCAGGGTGAGTCCGGTGCTGGGGCATGGGGGACCCCAATCCCCGGCGTTGCGGCGCCAGGCGCCTTGGGATGGGCCCCTCGGGGGCCGACCTAGGGTTAGTGTTAGCCGCCAGGAGGCCGGCTAGCTCGATCCGCTGGGTGTGGGGTGAGCAGAGGAACGGCCCGAGTTGAGGGTGCTGGCAAGCGGGAGCGTGGACCCAAGTGTTTTGGCGCGGGGGGGCCTTTGAAGGTCGCTGTGGTTTCGAAGGGCCTTCTCCCTTCTTCCGCCCTGATTGACAGGCGGCGCTCCAATTGCCCCGGGGCGCGAAGGGACAGCAGGGTGAGTCTGGCACTGGGGCTCGGGGGTCCCCATTCCCCGGCGTTGCGGGGCCAGGCCCCTTGGGAGGGGCCCCTCAGGGGCGGACCTAGGGTTAGGTTTGGCCCCAAGGAGGCCGGGAGGCACAATCCACCGGCTGTGAGGCCAGCGGTGGGGCGGGCCGAGATGAGGACGCTGGGAAGCGGGAGGGTGGGCCCAAGCCTTTCGGCGCGGGGGGCCTTCGAAGGTCACCAGGGGCTCAGAGGGCCCTGCACATTCTCAAACCCTGAAAGACCAGCGGCGTCCCTAGCGGCCTGGGTGGAGGCGGGGTGGCAGGGTGAGTCCGGTGCTGGGGCTTGGGGAACCCCAATCCCCAGCGTTGCGGCGCCAGGCCCCTTGAGATGGGCCCCTCGGGGGCCGACCTAGGGTTATGGTTAGCCCCCAGGAGGCCGGCTAGCCAGATCCACTGGGTATGCAGTGAGCGGAGGGATGGCCCGAGTTGAGGGCTCTGGCTTTGAAGAGTGGAACCCAGCGTTTTGGACCCGGTGGCCTTCGAAGGTTGCTGGGGGCCTGGAGGGCACTGAAAGTTCTTCCGTCCTGAAAGACCTGCGGTGCCCCTAGCGCCGCAGGTGGCAGCGGGGGAGCATGGTTAGTCCGACGCTGGGGCTCGAGGGTCCCCAATCCCCAGCATTGAATCGCCAGGCTCCTTGGGAGGGGCCCTTTGGGGTCCGACCTAGGGTTAGGGTTACCCCTAGGAGGCCGGCACCCCTAATCATCCGGCTGTGCAGTGAGCGGAGGGGTGAGCCAAGGTGAGGACAGTGGAGAGCGGGAGCCTGGGCCCAAGTGTTTTGTCTCACGGGGACTTCGAAGATTGCTGGGGGCTTAGAGGTCCCTGCCCGTTCTCCTGCCCTGAATGACCAGCGGCGCCCCTAGCGGCCTGTTTGGCGACAGGGCGGCAGCGTGAGTCCTGCACTGGGGCTCAGGGGTCCCCAATCCCCGGCGTTTCGGCGACAGGTCCCTTGGGAGGGGCCCCTCGGTGGCCGACCTTGGGTTAGGTTTAGCCCCAAGGAGGCCGGGAGGTCTAATCCACCGGCTCTGCAGCGAGTGGAGGGGGGACTGAGGTGAAGACGATGGCGAGCGGGAGCGTGGGCTGAGGCTTTTTCGCATGGAGGCCTCGAAGGTCGCCGTGGACTCCGAGGGCCCTGCCCTTTCTCCCACCCTGAATCACCGGCGGTGCCCTTAGCGGCCCCAGGTGGTGGCAGGGCAGCAGGATAAGTCTGGCGCTGGGACTTGGGGGACCCCAATCCCCAACATTGGCGCCAAGCGCCTTGGGAGGGGCCCCTCGGGGGCGGGCATAGGGTTAGGGTTAGCCCCTAGGAGGCCGGCAAGCTCTATCCACCAGGTGTGCAGTGAGCGGTGGGGCAGGCCGAGGTGAGGGCACTGGCGAGCGGGAGCGTGAATCCCAGCGTTTTGGCGCGGGTGGCCTAAGAAGGTCAATGGGGGCTTGGAGGACTCTGCTCCTTCTCCCACCTGAATGAATGGCGGCGCCCCTAGCAGCCCAGGTGGCGGTGGGGGGGCAGGATGAGTCTGGCGCTGGGGCTCGGGGGTCCCCAATCCCCGGCGTTACAGTGGCAGCCCCTTGGGAGGGGCCCCTTGGGGGCCGACCTTGGGGTACGGTTAGCCCCCAGAAGCATGGATGGCCCGATTCCCCGGCTCTGCGGTGAGCGGAAGGATGGCCCGAGGTGAGGGTGCTGTCGAGCGGGAGCATTGACCCAAGCGTTTTCGTGCGGGGGACCTTCGAAGGTCGCTGGGGTTCAAAGGACCCTCTCCGTTTTTCCGCCCTGATGGACAGGCGGCGCCCCAATTGGCCCAGGGGGCGACGGGGAGGCAGTGTGAGTCTAGTGCTGGGGCTGCAGGGTCCCCAATCCCTGTTGTTATGGTGCCAGGTCCCTTGGGAGGGGCCCTGAGGGAAGGTCCTAGGGTTAGGGTTAGCACCCAGGAGGCCGGCAGGCCCGATCCACCGGCTGTGCGGCGAGTGGAGGGGCCAGCCTAGGTGAGGGCGTTGGTGAGCTGGAGCTTGGGCCCATGAGTTTTGGCGCGGGGGGTCTTCAAAGGTCGCCGGGGCTCAGGAAGCCCTGCCCTATCTCCCTCCCTGAATGACCGGCGGCGCCCCTAGCCACCTGGGTGGTGGCGGGGCTGCAGCACGAGTCCGGCGCTAGGGCTTGGGGGTCCCCAATCCTCGGCATGGCAGTGCCAGGCGCCTTGGGAGGGGCCCATTGGGGTCCGACCTAGGGATATGGTTATACCCAGGAGGCCAGCACCTCCGATCATCCGGTTGTGTGGTGAGCGAAGGGGCGGGCCGAGATGAGGACACTGGCGAGCGGAAGTGAGGGCCCAAGTGTTTTGGCGCGGGGGGACTTCGAAGGTCACCGGGGGCTCGGAGGGCCCTGCACGTTCTCCTGTTCTGAAATACCGGCGGCGCCCCTAGCGGCCTGGGTGGAGGCCTGGCGGCAGGGTGAGTCTGGAACTAGGGCTTGGGGGACCCCAATCCCCAGCATCATGACGCCAGGCGGCTTAGGAGGGGCCCCTCAGGCGCAGACCTAGGGTTAGTGTAAGCCCCCAGGAGGCCGGCAGGCCCCATCCGCTGGCTGTGCAGCGAGGGGAGGGGTGGGCGGAGGTGAGGGCATGGGCGAGCGGGAGCATGGGTCCAAGCGTTTTGGCAAGGGGGGCCTTCGAAGGTTGCCCTGGGCTTGGAGGGCCCTGCCCATTATCCCGCCCTAAATGACCGGTGGTGACCTAGCAGCCCGGGTGATGGCGGGGCAGCAGGGTGAGTCCAGCCCTGGGGCTCGGGGGTCCCCAATCCCCAGCGTTGCGGCGCCAGGCCCCTTCGGAGTGGTCTTCGTGGCCCAACCTAGGGTTAGGGTTAGCCCCCAGGAGGCCTTGAGGCTGGATCCGCCCAGTGTGCGGTGAGCGGAGGGATGGCCCGAGGTGAGGGCGCTGGCGAGCTGGAGTGTGGACCCAAGCATTTTGGCGCGGGGGGCCTTCGAAGGTCGCCGGGGTTTCAAAGGGCAGTCTCCATTCTTCTGCCCTGATAGACCGGCGGCACCCCTATTGGCCCAGGGGGCGACGGGGCGGCAGGGTGAGTCTGGAGCTGGGCCTCAGGTCCCCAATCCCCGGCGTTGCAGCACCAGGCCCTTTGGGACGGGCGCCTCTGGCGCCGACCTAGGGTTAGGGTTACCACCTAGGAGGCCGGCAGGCCCGATCCGCCAACTGTGCGGTGAGTGGAAGGGTGGGCCTAGGTAAGGGCGTTGGCGAGCGGGAGCATGGGCCCATGAGTTTTTGCGTGGGGGGCCTTCGAAGGTCGCCTGGGCTCAGGAAGCCCTGCCCGTTCACCCGCCCTGAATGATCGGTGGCGCCCCTAGCCACCCGGGTGGTAGCGGGGCGGCAGCACGAGTCTGGCGCTAGGGCTTGGGGGTCCCCAATCCTCAGCGTTGCAGTGCCAGGTGCCTTGGGAGGGGCCCC
The DNA here is from genome assembly GCF_024610735.1 of Ursus americanus. Classification (NCBI taxonomy): domain Eukaryota; kingdom Metazoa; phylum Chordata; class Mammalia; order Carnivora; family Ursidae; genus Ursus; species Ursus americanus. The sequence goes on along the minus strand of NC_142134.1, from coordinate 1,663,604 downwards.
TCGGGGGCCGACCTACAGTTAGCGTTAGCCCCCAGGATGCCGGCAGGCCTGAAATGCTGGATGTGTGGTGAGTGGAGGGGTGGGCTGAGGTTAGGGCGCTGGCGAGGGGGAGCGTGGGTCCAAGCGCTTTCAAGCTAGTGGCCTTCGAAGGTCGCTGGGGTTCGGATGGCCTTGCCTGTTCTCCCGCCCTGAATGACCAGCGGCGCCCCTAGAGGCCTGGATGGTGGCGGGGCGGCAGGGAGAGTCCGGTGCTGGGGCTCGGGGGTCCCCAATCCCCATTGTTGCGGCGCCAGGCCCCTTGGTAGGGGACTCTCTGGCGCCTACTTAGGGTTAGGGTTAGCACCCAGGAGGCCGCAGGTCCCATCCGCCGGCTGTGCGGCAGGTGGAGGGGCGGGCCTAGGTGAGGGCGAGAGTGGGAGCATGGGCCCATGAGTTTTGGCTGGGGGGCCTTCGAAGGTCGCCAGGGCTCAGAAATCCCTGCCCGTTCTCCCGCCCTGAATGACCAGCGGTGCCCCTAGCCACCTGGGTAGTGGGGTGGTGGCAGCATGAGTCCGGCGCTAGGGCTTGGGGGTCCCCAATCCCAGGCGATGCAGTGTCAGGCCCCTTGGGAGTGGTCTTCGGGGGCCGACCTAGGGTTAGCATTAGCCCCCAGGATGCCGGAAGGCCCGAACCGACAGGTGTGCGGTGAGCGGAGGGACGGCCCGAGTTGAAGGCGCTGGAGCGCGGGAGCGTGGACCCCAGTATTTTGGCACGGGGGCCTTCGAAGATCCTCAGGGGCTAGGAGGGCCCTGCCAGTTCTCCCGCCCTGTATGACCGGTGGGCCCCCAAGAGGCCCAGGTGGCTGGGGGCTGCAGGGTGAGTCCGGCGCTGGGTCTCGGGTCCCCAATCTCCGGCGCTGAGGCGCCAGGCCCCTTGGGTGGGGCCCCTCAGGAGCCCACCTAGAGTTAGTGTTAGCCCCCAGGAGGCCGGCAAGCCCGACCTGCTGGATGTGCGGCGAGCAGAGGGGTAGGCCGAGCTGAGGGCGCTGAGGAGTGGGAGCGTGGGCCCAACCGTTTTGGTGCGGGGGCCTTTGAAGGTCATCAGGGGCTAGGAGGGCGCTGCTCCTTGTCCCGCCTGAATGACCGGCGGTGCCCCTAGCGGCCAGAGTGGCGGGGGGCTGCAGGGTGATTCCACCACTGGGGTTCAGTGGTTCCCAATCCCCGGCGTTGGGTCGCCAAGCCCCTTGGGAGGGGCCCCTCGGGGACCCACCTAGGGTTCAGGTTAGCCCCCAGGAGGCCGGCAGGTCCAATCCGCCTGCTGTGTTTCGAGCGGAGGGGCGGGTTGAGGTGAGGGCGCTGACTAGTGGGAACGTGGGCCCAAGCGCTTTGGGGCGGGGGGGCCATCGAAGGTCGGCGGGGGCTTGGAGGGCCCTGCCCCTTCTCCCACCTGAATGACCGGCGGCGCCCCTAGCGGCCCAGGTGGCGGGGGGCTGCGGGTAAAGTCCGGCACTCCGTCTCGGGTCCCCAATCCCCGGCGTTGGGGTGCCAGACCCCTTGGGTGGGACCCCTCAGGAGCCCACCTAGAGTTAGGCTTACCCCCCAGGAGTCCCGCAAGCCCGATCTGCTGTATGTGCGGCGAGCGGAGTGGCCGGCCGAGCTGAGGGAGCTGAGGAGTGGGAGCGTGGGCCCAAGAGTTTTGGCGCGGGGGGCCTTCGAAAGTCGTCAGGGGCTCAGAGTGCCCTGCACATTCTCCCGCTCTGAATGACCGGCGGCGCCAATAACGGCCTGGGTGGCGGTGGGGCGGAGGGTGAGTCCAGCGCTGGGGCTCGGGGGTCCCAATCCCCAGCGTTGAAGTGCCAGGCCCCTTGGGAGGGGCCCCTTGGGGGCCGAACTAGGGTTAGGATTACCCCCAGAAGGCCGGCAGGCAGTATCCACCGGTGGTGTGGCGAGCAGGGGGGCGGGCCGAGGGGAGGGCGCTGACTAGTGGGAACGTGGGCCCAAGAGCTTTGGGGCAGGGGGCCGTCGAGGGCAGCGGGGGCTCAGAGGTCCCTGCCCCTTCACCCGCCCTGAATGAGCGGCAGTGCCCCTAGTGCCCAGGTGGTGGAGGGGCAGCAGTGTTAGTCTGGCCCTGGGGCTCGGGGGTCCCCAATCCCCAGTGTTGCAGCCCCAGGCCCCTTGTCAGGGGCCTCTCGGGGACTGACCTAGGGTCAGGGTTAGCAAGCAGGATGCCGGCAGGCCCGAAATGCCCACTGTGTAGCGAGTGGAGGGGCGGGCAGAATGAGGGCGCTGGCGAGCGGGAGCCTGGGCCCAAACATTTGGCGGGGGGGCCTTCGAAGTTAGCTGGGAGCTCAGAGGGCCCTGCCCGTTCTCCCGCCCTGTATGACCGGTGGGCCCCCTAGAGGCCCAGGTGGCGGGGGGCTGCAGGGTGAGTCCGGCGCTGGGTCTCGGGTCCCCAATCTCCGGCGCTGAGGCGCCAGGCCCCTTGGGTGGGGCCCCTCAGGAGCCCACCTAGAGTTAGTGTTAGCCCCCAGGAGGCCGGCAAGCCCGACCTGCTGGATGTGCGGCGAGCAGAGGGGTAGGCCGAGCTGAGGACGCTGAGGAGTGGGAGCGTGGGCCCAACCGTTTTGGCGCGGGGGCCTTCAAAGGTCATCAGGGGCTAGGAGGACCCTGTTCCTTGTCCCGGCTGAATGACCGGCGGCGCCCCTAGCGGCCGGAGTGGCAGGGGGCTGCAGGGTGATTCCACCTCTGGGGTTCAGTGGTTCCCAATCCCCGGCGTTGGGTCGCCAAGCCCCTTGGGAGGGGCCCCTCGGGGACCCACCTAGGGTTCAGGTTAGCCCCCAGGAGGCCGGCAGGTCCAATCCGCCTGCTGTGTTTCGAGGGGAGGGGCAGGTTGAGGTGAGGGCGCTGACTAGTGGGAACGTGGGCCCAAGCGCTTTGGGGCGGGGGGGCCATCGAAGGTCGGCGGGGGCTCGGAGGGCCCTGCCCCTTCTCCCACCTGAATGACCGGCGGCGCCCCTAGCAGCCCGGGTGCCAGGGGCCTGCAGGGTGAGTCCGGCTCTGGGGCTACGACGTCCAGGATCCCCGCCGCAAGACCCCTTGGGAGGGGGCCCTCAGGGACAGCCCTAGGGTTAAGGTTACCCCCAGGTGGCTGGCAGGTCCGATCTGCCTGCTGTGTTTTGCGCGGAGGGGCCAGTTGAGGTGAGGGCGCTGACTAGTAGGAACGTGGGCCCAAGCGCTTTGGGGCGGGGGGCCATCCAAGGTCGGCGGGGGCTCAGAGGGCCCTGCCCTTTCTCCAGCCCTGAATGAGCGGCAGCGCCCCTAGTGGCCCAGGTGGTGGAGGGGCAGCAGTGTTAGTCTTGCCCTGGGGATCGGGAGTCCCCAATGCCCGGAGTTGCGGTGCCAGGACCCTTGGGACGGGCCCCTCGGGGGCCCACCTAGGTTAGGATTAGCCCCCAGGACGCCGGCAGGCAGCATCCACCGGCCCACCGGCCGTGTGGCGAGCGGGGGCGGGGGGGGGGGTGAGGGGAGGGCGCTGGAGAGAGGGAGCGTGAGCCTAAGCGTTTTGGCCCAGGGGGCCTTCGAAGGTAATCGGGGGCTCGGAGGACCCTGCCCGTTCTCCCACCCTGAATGACCGGCCGCACCCCTAGTGGCCCAAGTGGCGGTGGGGCAGCAGGTTGAGTCCGGCGGTGGGGCTCGGGGTTCCCCAATCCCCGGCGTTGCGGCGCCAGGCCCCTTGAATAGGCCCCTTGAGGGCCTACCTAGGGTTAGGGTTTGCCCCCAGGAGGCCAGCATGCCTGCTCCTCCAGCAGCGTGGCGAGTGGAGGAGCGGGCCGAGGTGAGGGCGCTGGCGAGCGGGAGCGTGGGCCCAAGCGTTTTGGGGCGAGGGGCCTTCGAAGGTGGAAGGGGGCTCGGAGGGCCCTGCCCATTCTCCCGCCCTGAATGACCGGTGGCGCCTGTAGCGGCCCGGGTGGTGGCGGGGCGGCAGTGTGAGTGCGGCACTGGGGCTCAGGGGTCCCCAATCCCTGGCGTTGCAGCGCCAGGCCCCTTGGGAGGGGACCTTTGGTGGCCGATCTAGGGTTACGGTTAGCGCTCCATTCTAGTCGGCATTCAGACAGTGACCCTAGGTATGATGAGAGGGAGGGGGTAACAGGGCATTTCATCTGATCGCCCCCCCACCCCTCTGGCCTCCTCTAGCTATGGATGCGTCCTCTCTTCCTGGGACGAGATCGGTGGAGCCCGGGAGCAGCAGGGCATGTGAGTGAGCTTTGGCTAATGCAGAGGGCCCTTCCTTCTTCGAGAGGGCAGTGAGGGGACTGTGTTCTGGGGGCTGCTGGACCCTCATCCCACACATCTGCAATTCCTGTGAGAGGGTCAAAAAGGTCTGAGGGCTGCTTCTGCAGAAGAGGAAAGGGGTCCTGAGGAGCCCTGGGTGGGCTGTGGGCACTGTGGGAGAGCAGAGGGGGCTGGAGGGCAGCCTCAGCCCCTAACAGAGTCATTCCCCATCCCCGCCGCCTCCCAGCCCTGTCTCTACCCCAATCCTGGGACCCAGAACAAAGGGCATGGCTTCCACACATCTGGTGGAACGTCGACACTGGGTGCTCAGCAGGTACTCAGGAGACCCAGGGAGAGCTCGGGGACTGGACGTCCCCCACCCAGTGGGAGATTAGCGTCCATGGAAGGACACCCTCTCCTGGCACCTACTGAACGAGGCAGCACATAGGCACGGGAGGGGAAGTGGGAGGTATCGGGAGGGTCCTGGGAAGGCCAGGGATGGGACAGAGTCCCTTTGTTCCCTCCTTGGTTGGACAGTCACAGAGCACTAGTGTGCCCTGAGGGCAAAGACCACGGCAGACACGCCACCCCTCCCTGCCCACATGCAGTGGAAGTCACGCGGCAAGTGGGCAGGGAGACTGAGCAGGGCGTCCAGCTTCCGCTTGGAGGACAGAAATGGTCACACCAGGGGTCAAGGGCTCCCACTCACAGAGGCTTTGGGTCAGCCCAAAGGTGGACATGGAGTAGGAATGGGCTCTGACAGCCGGGAGCCGGGGACCCAGGGGCCCAGGTTCCCACAGGGGTTCCCTGGGGCATCCGTGTGGGAGGTGCCCTGTCCTCTGACTCCTCTGCCCTCCTGTCTGTCCCCAGGGCCATCTCCTCCATCCTGGGCACCTGGCTGGGCCACTACTCTGAAGATTTCTTCCAGCCCCCAGAGTTTCCCTGCCTAAAGACACTACTGGCATACGTAGGGCTCAACGTGCCAGGCTCAGACCTGGATCAACATGCCTGGCTCCTCCTCTCTCGGCTCCGACACCTCGAGCCCGCTGAGCCGGAGGCTGGGGGTGAGGAGGACTGGGGGTGACTGATGGAGGGCTGTGGAGGGGAGAGAGTGGGCCACACAGAGCAAGCCTCCACAGACTGCAGTGTGGCTGGGAGCAAGGAGTGGTCTCAGATCACTGTCCCCATGGGCTACAGTTTGGGGAGACCACCCAGGGACGGGTTCTTAGACTCAAACAATATTGAGTGGTGGGCAAAGTTGCCTTCATTTGGAAGGGACATGGAAAGACAATCATGATGACCATACTTTCTCTTCTTGGAGCGACAGCAGCAGCCCCAGAGCGAGATCCGGAACCGCGCCGAAAGCTAGTCCCAGCTCCCACTGTGGTGCCTGCTGCAGCTTCAGAGCCTGAGCTGGAAAATCCCAACACTGTTGCTGGAGCTCAGCAACTCAAAAGAGCAGGGACGTCACCTGCCATGTCGGGCCCAGTGCAGCTGGTGGTCAGAGCTCTGATCCACCGTGAGGACGTGCAAGAGTCACCTGCACCTTTGGAAAGCCAGGAGCCTCAGCAGGCCCCAGCACCAGCCATGGAGGTCCCTGAAGAACCCGTGATGACACCTCCCATTTCAGAGCCATGGCAGGATATACTCACAGCTCTGACTCCTTGTCGGGAGCTTGAAGACCCCCCTGCACCTTGTGTAGCCCCGGCACCCGAGCACACTGCAGCACTAGCTATGGAGGTCCCCGAAGGGCCCCTGATGCCACCTGCCCTGTCAGCCAACGGAGGTTACACTCACAGCTCTGACGAACGGTCATGAGCTGCAAGAGCCACTGGCATCTATGGCAGCCTGGGCACCCGCGCACACTGCAGCACTAGCTATGGAGGTCCCTGAAGGGCCCCTGATGCCACCTGCCCTGTCAGAGCCAACGGAGATTACACTCACAGCTCTGACGAACGGTCATGAGCTGCAAGAGCCACTGGCATCTATGGCAGCCTGGGCGCCCGCGCACGCTGCAGCACTAGCTATGGAGGTCCCTGAAGGGCCCCTGATGCCCCTTGCCCTGTCAGAGCCAGCGGAGGATATACACAGAGCTTTCACTCCCTGTCAGCAGCTTCAAGAGCCACCTGCACCTTTGGCAGCCCCGGAGTCCAAGCAGGCTACAGCACCAATTATCGGGGTTGCCGGAGGGTGCTGGCAACCATTTCTCTCAGTGGAGCAACTGGCCTCGGCCCCGGAGCAGCAGTTCCTGCTCGCTGAATCCCCAAAGGATGGCTTCCCCTCCCGTCATTCCAGTGTTTCTAATTTTTGCGTTGTTCATGCACCTATTTCATAGCTTAATATATTCTGGTCTATAAATAAAGATAAATTGAGTTTTCATGGAATTTTACTCTGATCCTTTTAAATTGTACATCCAGGTGTCATTCGATACAGAGTGTTTCACAACCTTGTCCTTCTACAATATTTCCCTCCAAGAGACTCCCGTGCCACTCGTCAGATACTGCTCATTCTCTCAGCACAGTCCCTGCAGCCACAGCTCCCCTCTCTGCCTCTGTGAGTTACTTCTTCTGGGTTTTCATGTGTGTGGGATCAGACAGTGTGGCCTTTTTCTATCTAGCTACGTAACCTATGAGTGATTCATTTATTTTTTTCAGGTTTCTTTCTCTTAACAAACAAACAAACACACAAAAACAAAAACAGAAACAAAAAAAACCCCACCATTTTACTACAAAGGAATATTCCTGATACAATACTGCGCAGGTGAAGCCCCAAAATGAAATGTTTTCATGATCTGGGATAGGCTTCCCTTTTGTAAGTGTGACCCAAGAGCCAGAAATATCTGGGTCCATGAGACACCTGCAAAATCTTTCATTTTCCAGGATAGGCCAGGTTTCAATGATTCTAATGTGCATATTATAAAAATATTGAGACTGCATATTAAATCTTCCTCTTTATTACAAACATATCAGGTAATTAAAAGTTTCTCTAAGGTTTTAGCCAGATTACGTTTTGTTAGTAAAATAGTGATGTAAATATGAAGAAAGGAAGACACACTCCTTCTACCTTCTACCATGATAGCCCATAACACATGGCGTCCCTCTTCCAGGCCTTTCCCTCGGAGTGTATGGGTGAGTGTGTGCGGGGGAGGGGGTTTGCCTGTGTGTGGGACAGGGTGGGACAGGGAGGGTTTCACAGCTGGGCTCTTGTTCGGCCTGAGGTCCCCACAGTGGACAGGCACTGCTACTCCTCTCCTGTCCCCTTCTGCATTTTCAGGGGCTACACATCATTTACTCAGCAGCACCACCTGCTGAACAATTGAGACCTCTCCAATTCTTTGAGTCTCATCCTTAAAGTGAAGGGTACAATGTGCCATAAATCTCTTTGGCTTTAGGACTGTTTCCTAAAAGCACAATTTCTGGAACACACTTTAGTCCCATTGTTGCAGTATTGGCTGCAGGGTCCTCTATCTATACTCTCTTTCTTTCCGTGGAGCCTTGCTCGGGAAAGGAGGGTCCCCGGAGACTAGAGAGGAACCCTGAAATCATGAGGAAGACAAGCCAGCAGTGAGGCCATCAGGCTACCTGGGCGGGACCCGTGAAGCAGGGAAGAGCCTGTCCATACCGCCCTCATGGATCCTCCCTCCACAAGCATCCCTGCCCCACCACACACACACACACACACACACACACACACACACACACACACACACACACACACCCCGCCCTGGAACACCCCTCATCCAGACCCCGTCCCGGGACACACCCTAGCCACTCCAGCCCCTCCTGCTCTAGAACTCAGCTTCTAAGTAGAGCAACCAGGTCCTGCTTCCAGGCCAGCGGAGGGGCGTCGGCCGGGCCACAGCTGTCTGCTTGCTCCGGGTCCATCCTTTTTGGGCCCTCTCCTCGCAGGAAGGAACCAACCTCTCATGGCAGCTCAGGTCAGTGAGTCACAGACATGACCTGAATGTGTTCATCCATATGTCCACCAGGTGGCAACAGCAAGAACTGCTTGAACCTCTGTGAACAGGAGGGACCTTTACTGAGGAGGGAAGAGAAGGCTAGCTGAGGACAAAGCCGGAACTGACACCCCACCCCCACCCCCACCATGGGGTGTACGTGACATTCCTCAGGCACTCCTGGCTGCCCTAAAGGACAAAGAAAGAGTTAACCTATAGACACCACAATCCTGCAAGACTTAAGTCTCCCTCAGTTTCCCAATGTCTTAGCAGTTTACAAGAACCAAGCATTTCTATCAATAACTTAGCTTCCTGAAGGGAAAGCAGATACAAGGAAATGTCCTTATAATCTGCAGCCTCCAGGAAGTTCCCAACCGTCTTAATGTTCATGCCTTGCTAGAGGGAAAAACCACCTTCCCTAGACAATGGCAAGGCCTCTGTACCTTGTGAGTCTTCTTTAACATATGCAAGTATTATCTCAACCTCCCTTTTTCCTTACCTTCCCCCAACCCCATAGTCTATCATCAGCCACCCCTCACAAGCCGGGGCAGCAGCTCTTTCTGCCACCCGTCCTGTCATAAACCACCAATTTTGCTACCAAAGACGTCTCAAGAATTCCTTCCTGGTCGTCGGCTGCGGATTCCACCTCACTGAACCTCACCTATATTCCACAACCTCCTCATTTCCAAAGCACACTGGGTGCTCATGGAAGTTGCAGGATGGACAGAGCCTCAACCAGCGGCTTTGACACTGGGCATAGCCCCTCCACACCACTCAGGCTCCTCCGGCAGTGACCCCCCTGCCCCTGCCAGCCCCAATTCTTGATAACCCTCCAGTTCAGTTGTTGTGACAGCAGTGCCTACGCTTCCTGCTGCAGACACAAGTGAGGAGAAGGGAGAGATCCCTCTCCTCGCACGAAGTCACTTGACGGGGAGTCCACTTGATCAGAAGCTCTCCATCTGGGAGCCCTGCAAAGGACAGGAATGCTGTGACCCTCCGCCTTCCCCAAGGAGCTTTGGTGTGGGGAGCATCGCAGAAGTCTACAGAACTTGGCGCACAACAGCATCACACCTCCACGCCTACAGATGCGGGCGGCCGTTTTTATTCTCACCCTCTCAAGAGGCGGGGAAAGGCCTCTGGGAACGCAAGGCACGCAGAGCAACCAGCTGACCCTGAGCCCCACCAGGCCCCCTGGCAAGGGGCAGTGCATCCCCGTCCAGGCAAAAACACCTGAGAATCAGCGCACTGGGCCCCTGCCCCCCAAAAACGAGGTGAAAGAACAAGTGAACAGCAAGTTTACAGACCAAAGAGGACGGCCAAACTCCAGCGTTAGGGGAAAATAGCACCTAGAGCTCGAGGCTTTTTCTCATGATTCATTTCTCTCTCCATTCAAAATTTTCCATTTCGTTTTTTTTTTCTTTTTTCCCTTTCCAACTACATTTTTTTTTTAATTTTAGCAGCTCTTCATTTTTCAATCTTTTCTTAACTTTCATTTTTTACATTGACATTTTATACATATATTCTTCATTTTTGGATTGCTTTCGCTATATTCAATTTGATTTCTGTGTATATATGAGTTTGGCTTTCTTTACAATTTTGGGATTTAGTGACTTCCAACACACAGACCAAAAGACACTCGGGACCATGTGGCTCACCCTGTTTTGTCCACCCTGTGAGATCCTAATCTTTCTCTCCCCCAACCATTCTTCTCTGGGAAAAGTGACTAGAGGGAGGGATTCACAGCAAAAAAAAAAAAAAAAGAGCCAGAGGTAACACTCTGCCACTGATCTAATGCATAGGGTTTTAAGTAAGAAGTCACAGCTGGAACTCAGGATGACAATTACAAAGTTGCTAGCTGGGCTTGAAAAAAGTATAAATGACATGAGAGACTCTCATAGTGCAGAAATGAAATCGAATCAGGCCCAAATTCCAAAGGCTCTAACTGAGATGCAGTCTACATTGGATGTGCATGCTCTAACGGCTAGGGTCAATGAGGAGAAGACAGAGTCAGTGACACCAAAGACAAGCTGATGGAAAGAAGGAAGCTGAGGAAAAGAGAGAAAGCCAATGAATGGACCATGGGTGGAGGAGTCGAAAAATCAGTGATGCCACAAAAGGAAACAATATTGGAATTACTTCTGGCCCCGAGGGAGAAGACACAGAGGGACAGAAGATCTATCTGTGTAGATCGTAGCTGAGAACTTCCCTAATCTGGGAGGGAAACAGGAATTCAAGTCCAAGAGGTAGAGAGGACTCTTCCCCAAATCCATAAGAATAGAGGAACACCCTAACATATACTAGTGACGTTTGCAATTTCAGACAGAAAGAGAAAATCCTGAAAGCAGCTTGAGACAACAGGGTCTTCACCGACAGGGGTAAGCACGTTAGACTAGCCACATACCTATCCACAGAGACCTGGCACACTAGAAAGGGCTGGCGTGATCGACTCAGGGTATAAGTGAGAAAAACACGCAGCCAAGAACGCTTTACCCAGCAAGGAGTCATTCCGAATAGGAGCAGAGATAAAGAGCTTCCAGGACAGAAAGAAACTCAAAGGATTTGGCTGCTAAACCACCCTGAAAGAATAGGAAGGGGGATCCTGTAAGTGAAGACAGACTCCAAGAGTAACACAGACCAGAAAGAAACAGAGACCATCTACAGAATTAGGGACGTGACAGGTAATGCAATGGACTCATCTCCATCTGCTTTTTAGATTTTTTCTTTATCATTGGTCTTAAGCAATTTTATTGGGATGTAGGTTGATAAGGAGGTTTTTTTTCATGATCCTTATGTTTGGGGTTTTTGTTGCCTGGATTCCTGAATTCTTGAAAATATGGGTGTAGAGGGTTCATACAATTCAGATAACAATCAGAATTACTTCTTCAAACAGTTTTTTTTTCTGTACCTCAGCCAATTTCGTATCTACCAGGCCACTTGAAATTGCTACAAAGCTCACACATACTCTAGTGTTTGTGTGCAGGGCGTGGTTTGCACCCTTCCTTTTCTCTGCTTTATTCTGGACAACTGCTATGATCATACATTCAAGTTCTCTCTCTCTCTGTCTCTCGCTCTCTTTTTGCTATTTAGTGTCTAACGGGAAAGAAAGCCCATCTACTACATTTTTCATCTTAGACGTGCCACTGTTCAGCTCCAGAAGTTGGGTTTTCCTTGTTTTCATATTTTCTATATCTCTGTTTCACTTCATCCTTTGTGTACATTCTTACGTATATAAAACGTCTTTCTAACAGTTGTTTGAATGTCCATGTGCAATACTTCCATCGTCTTTTTCATTTCTGGGTAGGTTTCTATTGTTTAATCTTTCTCCTCAGTACGAGGTGAACTCTTCTCCTTCTTTGCATCCTGGTAATCTTTTGTTAGAAGGCAGGTATTGTGAATTTTAATTGTTAGATATTAACTATGGCTTATATTTCTACACATACTCTTGAGGATTGTTCTGATGGTGAGGTAGGTTCCTGGAAGACGATTTTATCCTTCCAGACTAGCTTTCCAAAGGTTTGTTAGGTGGTATCACAGTAGTCTTCAATGTATTTTGCTATTGTTCTGTTGGTATTCTGAGCTCTCTTTGCAATGTCCCACGAATTACGAGGTTTTCCACTCTGCCTGCTGCTGGTAGCACAGACTTTTCCTGATTGTGTGTGAAGGCTAGTGACATTTTCCTCTCTGCTTCCCCTGGGCTATGATTTTCCCCACACCACATAGGTTCCTCACACACGTGCCCTATTGAGGAATTCTATGAAAACTCAAAAGTGATCCTAGATGGCTTTCTGAGGTCCTCTTTCTCTGTGCAGCTCTCCTCAGTATTCTGTACTGTAAACCACAGCTATATTGACTTCTCCAAACTTCCATCTTTCTGTCTCCAACTCATGGAAATGGCTGAGCTTCGCCTGTATTCTTCATCCCTGACCCGTAGACTAGAAATGAAATCTCTTTAGGCAGTAAGTTAAGGAAATACAGAGCCCCCCATGTTTGTCTTCCCTCTTGCACTAGTCACTTCCCTGCATTGCCTGGAAATATATCGACAGTGTTCTTTTGCCAGGGTGCCTGGGTGGCTCAGTTGCTTAAGCCTCCGACTCGTGATCTGGACTCAGGTCACGAACTCAGGGTCTTGGGATCAAGACCAGCATTGGGCATCACACTCAGCACAGAGTCGGCTTGAGATTCTGTCTCCCCTCTCCCTCTATCCTCCCCACCCCCCACACTCTGTCTCTCAAACCAACACAGAAAATCTTTCAAATGAAATAAAATCAGTTACGTAACAGGCAGCCTCTGCAATGAGGGGAAGACCCCAGCAGGGTCCGTGCCTTGCCCAGAATCACAGACTGGTAAGAAGGCAGAGCCAGGCCTGAACCCAGCTCTCCGAGTGTCCTCAACGTTGGGGCTCTGGCTGAACCTAGCTACTCACTGGGAGCTCGGGAAGAGGTTGTGTTTTGGAACTGGCTGTAGACCTGGAGGTGGTATGGGGGTGAGAAGAAACATCGACATCCCAGGCAGGAGGCTTCCCAGCATGTACCTGTCTGAGGAGGAGCCCAGGCCAGGGCAACCCACTGACGGAACCCCTGCCCGCATGACACCCAGAGGAAAGGAGGGATGGCTCGTGACACACAACTGGCAGCGTCTAGGGGTAAGGGTGGGCTCAGCCCCTCTAAGCCAAGGTTCCAATGCCTTCTGCAGGATTGGCCTTGGAAATCAGAAAGCCTAAGACCTGGGAAAGCTATTTCCCATCCACCCCTAGGTGGGACTGTCATCTTCTGGGCCTGCACAATAGGAGTACTGGGGCACACACATGTGCACAGTTACACACACAACACAATAGGGACTGTGGGTGGGATCGGAGGAGCTACAGACTCAGAGAAGGTGAGAAAGGAAGAAAATGTGGTGGCAGTTATTCCCTACGTACGACACCACTCCCCCAATTTCTTAGATGGTATCCCACCTATGCCTGTGGACTTCTGCAAGAAGTACATGCTGGAATAATCCCTATCGCACAGGCAAGACACAGACCATCCCTGAGAGGCACAACGGCTTCTCCAGGATCCAAAACAGGGAAGATGGAGACTTCCGTCAGAGCCCGGGTTGTTTCTAAGCTGGGGCCCTGGCTGCACCCAGACCTTCCGTGGGGCTTGTGGAGAGGGGTGTGTTGGTGTCACTGGGTACGCATGTGGCATGGCATGCAGAAAGGGGATGAGCAGTCGGCAGCCCAGAGCACTGTTTGTGTAGGTGCTAGTCCAGGTGTGGACTCAGGGAGGGGATCCCATGAAGTGAAGTCACTTCCCTGCTAACTGACCCCAACAGAACTTGGAACCCCGGTCACCAGGCAACCACATCGTAGTGCAGTCCCGTATCAGGCTCAATTGGCCAGAGACAGTCGATAGTGAAAGATGTTCTCTTGCTGAGTGCCCATTGTCCGGGGCTCTGGCTTCCAGAAGCCCCGGGGTGAGGGACTTTTCACATGCTGCAGACACTGGCTCAACCCGCGCCCCCGACGCCGCAGGGCCTTTGCCAGGAGGGGCCGGAAGGTAATACCGAGCGACCTAGGCCAGGCCAGGCCACCTCTCCCAGCCATCCCTGGGCAGCCCCATTCCCCCAGTTTCAGGGAAAGAGGGGTATGTGGGGGAGGTCCCGCCCTGGGCTGGAGGAGGTTGCAGGGCAGTGGATACCCTGGGGATGCCTTCATGTTCACACCGATGCCATGGTGGGCAGGGTGGAAAGAGGATTCCTGAGGTGCCTCTCACCAGGGCCAGAGTGAATCCAAGGCCCTCGAGCTGGGTCACTTTTCTCTCCATGGTGGAGCTGCATGCATCCTGGCCTGTGGTGTGTCTGCAAGGGTGTCCCCTGGGTCTGAGGATCAGCAAAAGCAGCCAGACAGACCTCTGAGGCCTCCCACCTGGCTGCCGGGCACTGTCTTTACAGAGCTCCACACGGGAGACAGGGCAGGAGCTGAACGATGGGATCCCCTGCCCCACCTCCTTGAAGGACAGGAAGGAGTCCCCTACTGCCAACAAAGTCCAGCGCTGTCTCAGGTTGAGCGCAGGTGCCACAGGGACCCAGCACCCAGGGCACCGATGTGGCACAAAGGGACCCAGATCCCAGAAACCAGCCTCTGGGCTCCTTGGGGCTCCCTCCTAGACTCCTGCTCCCATGTGAACCTGGATCCCCATCTCCTCCCCAAACCTGCCCTCAGGGCCCTGCCACGGCCTTGGCCCGATGCACAGTCCCTATCCACATATCTGTATGAATATCAGAAAAGCGACCTTAAACCACCTCTCATCCCTTGCTTGAGAACCTGGTGAGCTGGCAGACTTTTCCCCAAAGGGGCATGGGGCTTATGGTACTATGCCTATTGCTCTGCCCTTTGGTTGTGAAGGAACACATCCCTGGGGCCCCTCCAGGGTCTGGAGCAGGCGCCTCCTTGTGCTGCACAACATTCCAGAAGGCCCATCAGTTACCGCAGCCATTGAGCCATTCACAGATGCAGGACGTTCATGTGATTCCCTTCTGTTGCCAACTCACAGCACTGCACGGAACATTATTACAAAGTAATAATAGTAATATGAATAATAAAACCACATATTTTAATTTGAAACAGTACTTTTTCATGAATTAATTTCTATTGAAATTATATGATTTCATAGATACTCAACATTATTATACTAAGATTCAAATACTGGTCTAGCTCTGTATTTTTGTTTGTTTTGGGCATTTCTACCCTGGGAAAATAAGGAAACAGGTTTATAATTGGCTCCAAATTCACAGATTATAAGAAATATAAATTTATCTGTTAAGTTATTTTTTTAGTAAAATATTTTCAAGTGAAAGAATGTTGTCATCTAAAAATGGTAAGATTTATCACTTTTATTACTTACATATTAACCAAATTAAGTCACATCTGCTTTTTAAATAGAAGTAAGTGATCTAAATATTAATATATCCTTGTTTAATCAACGTTTGACATCAGATTAAAAATTATGAATGTGAAAGATGACAATTTTTAAAGATGTCTTCTCAAAATTTTTTAAGAACATGAAATATAAAGAGAATTGAGTGCTGGAAATATTCTTGAACAGAATAGAGAAATACTGAATGAAAAAAAAAGCCCCCTTCATGATAAAAATCCTCAAACTAAGTTTAGTGGAAATATATTTCAACATAATAAAGGCTATACATGAAAACCCCACTGCTAATATCATACTCAATGGTGAAAAATGGTGAGAGCTTTCCCCCTAGCTCAGGAACAAGATGAGAATGTCCACTCTCACCATTTTTATTCATTCTAGTATTGGAAGTCTTAGCCACAACAATCAGACAAGAAATAAAAAACTTTCAGATTGGTAAGGAAGAAGTATAACTTTCACTATTTGTAGATGGCATGATATTATGTACAGAAAACCTAAGAAGCTACCAAAATACTACTAATACTGATAAACAGATTCAGAAAGGTTGCAGGATACAAAAAAAAAAAGTACAGAAATCTGTGGCATTTTTCTATACTGATAATGAAGTAGCAGAAAGAGAAATTAAGACAAAAATCCCATTTACACGTGCACCAAAAATAATAAAATACCTAGGAATAAATGTAAACAAAGTGAAAGACCTGACTGAAAGTCATACAATTTTGATGAAAAAAGTCACAGACAACACAAATGGAAAGATACTCCATTCTCATGGACTGGAAGAATAAATATTGTTAAAATGTCCATACTACCCAAAGCAATCTACATATTTAATGCAATCCCCATCAAAATAGCAACAGTATTTCTCACTAGAACAAATAATCCTAAAATTTGTATGGAACCACAAAAGATCCAGAATAACTAAAGAGATCTTGAAAAAGAATGACAACCTAGAGGCATCACAATCCCAGATTTCAAGATCTACTACAAAGTTGTAGTAATCAAAACAGTATGGTACTGATACAAAAAAAGACATATAGATTAATAGAACAGAATAGACGGCCCAGAAATAAACCCTTGAGGAGCTGAGTTTTCAAAAGGGATGTTCTCCACTTCTCCCAGGACATTCAAATACCCCCTAGACCTCGCTCCTCTAATTAGAGATTTTTCTTTAGGCTCTCAGGACATTGTAATTCTTAGAGAAATTCTTCTCAGGGTCTGGAAGGTAATGTTTTTGCTCATTGTACTTCTTTAATTTAGCTAGATGCCCTTGTATTTGGAAGATATTCTTATAACATCTCCAAGATTATTTTTTAATAGATATTCTTGTCTGTTTCTTTAAATTACTTTTGCTTACATAAGGGATATCAGAGAAGATATAAATATTTTATTCTTCCGGGAGACTCTGTGTGTGTGTGTGTGTGTATTTAGGCCATATATTTAGTTCATTAAGATTTGTACAGATTTCTAGAAGAAAAATAATCACATGATCACATGATTTAGGATTACTTATAATCATAAATAGATTTTTAAATTGGAGAGGAAAATGGATAGCTAGTAAAGCATGAAACCCTGATAGGAAACATACATACTGTGTGCTGGTTAATTGGTTATAGTCACTTCATGTATTATTATGACAGCTTCTGCCTGTGAACTTAGAAGATGCTGAGCTTCTCAATAATCAAAGAAGAGAACAAGTGTTCATTCAAAATGCTGACCCAAGCAGTGCCTGCTTTTCTGTTTTTCTATCTGAAGCCATCATTTAGAATTTGTACTCTTTCAACAGTAGGAAAGTCCATAGACCTCTAAAGCATGAGTAAAATTCAAATAGGGTCAAATTCCTGAGGCAAAGCATTATTTTTCCTCCCAGCCCTGTTACATTTGGCCATACATGCTTATTTCAACCCATGCAGCAGAGAATAAGGGCTGTGATTTTCATTATGATCACTAATTCCTTAAAAGTGCATCTAGGGCCGTTAAGCCTTCCAGAGTCATGAATTCAGCAGAATAACAGAAGGTAGCATGTCAAAAGACCATATGCAGGCCCTAGGCTATATTTGCAGTACTAGTTCTGCATTATGTTTCCAGTTGGTATGCAATCATGCATGAACTCAAGCTTAAAAAAAACAAAAAGCTAGAATTTTTTATGCAGTGCTGTTACCTTTCAATGCACACCCAATTCAGCAAACTTAAATATTATCAAATATCCTTCCATAGTGATTGCAGTCTCCAGGGCTATCTACTGGTAATGCATAGCTTGGTTTTTAGATAATAAATAATAAAACTCTTCTAACAGGTGAATTTGATAATCAGTGTGTATCCAGAAGCATTGAATGTTTCCCATTAAATGACTGTAATCTTTCAGTTTGGTTTGCACCACCATATGCTATTGGCCTTGCATTTTGTATGTTAACTTTGCAGAGCTCATGCTCACTACAAACACACTCGGGACCTCTAAATACTTGTTTCTTGTGCATACCATGAATTTGTATTCACATTTTTGGAGACAGGAGACAATGCTGATGTTTACTTGTATTTCAGAAAAATCAATCAGGTCAGCCTTGAGAGGTCACAATGACCAATACAGCTGATACACTGAAAGTTCACTAAATATTTTCTGAGACTTTGGTATCATTGTTACAAGTATTCAGACAATTTTCTGGATCACATGCCCATGACAGAGGGTTCCCTTACATTCACAATTCTGGAAGAAAACTCTTCATATTGCCATCCCAGAAATCCAGAAATCCTGCCAGGGAGTGAACATTTACTATAAAATAATCTGTGCCACATTGCTCCTCTTTTTATACAGCACCATGACCCACTAAGGAATAAGAAAAATCCCTGAGCTATCTCTGTATGTTTTTAGCATTATGATTTCATACACATTTAACGGAATTAATTTAAAAAAGACAACCCTAGTTCTAAGATTAAAAAATCTTCATAAAATAGTCAAATGGAGCCAATGTGCTAAATATTTTTTTTCTGAGGGACCTTAAATTTCTAAGTCTTATACTTTAAATATGGGCTTAATTTGAGAACAGTCATTTTAAAGTTGGCCTAACTCATTTGTCCAAACTCAATTTAAAAATTCACAATTCCTGAGGAGTTAAGATGGCGGAGGAATAAGGGACCCCTTTTTCAGCCGGTCCCCTGAGTCGAGCTGGATAGGTAACAGACCAGCCTAAATAACCACGGAATCAGCCTGAGACGCAGGAAGATAACCTGGATCTCTACAAATGAACATCTCCAGCACTGAGTATTGAGGTACCAAGAGGGGAGCCGTAAAACCGCGCACAGATATCGGAAGATAAATGGAAGGGGGAGGGAGCCGCCGCGTTTCAGCGCCGGAAAGCAGCAGCCACCTGCACGGGGGAGCGGGCGGACTCAGGGACCTCAACCGCAAGAGGGCAGACTGAGACCGTTGAGCCGTGAACGCGCGCCACCAGGCATCTCCTGGAACACCGGAATCCCGGTGTGCTCACGGGATCCAGACTGAGACCAGGAGCTCCCGGAGCGTGCGCGGGGCGGCTGGCGACTGGCGGGCCACCTGCACGGGGGAGTGGGTGGACTCGTGGTCAGCACCTGTGAAACAGCAGACTGAGACCCTGAACCGGGTGCGCGCGCCACCAGGCTTCTCATGGAATTCCTGAATCCCGGTGTGCTCACGGGATCCAGACTGAGACCGGGAGATCCGGGAGCCTGCGGGACGGCCGGTGGCTGGCGGCATTAGAAACACAAAGGACTGAGACGCGCCGGCCCTGGAAGTGAGGGCAGGGACGCCGGGTGTGGGGCGCACATCCCGGGACGCTGCAGGGTTGAGCAGCACCAACAGTAACAGAGTTAAAGTGGCCAGAACATCAGTGGAGAATGGGCCGCAAGCCCTCTGTTCTGTGACAATGCAGCCTCTGCTGCTCTGACTCTCAGAAGAGGCATAGCCGACCGCCAGGGAAAGCCGCCAGAGAACAAAAGCCTGGAAATACCGGCTCACAGCATGCCCATCCCCATTCCCCCTCGCGGGGGACAAGGAGACTCTACCCAAACAGGGTTGCCTGAGTATCGGTGCGGCAGGCCCCTCCCTCAGAACACAGAAGGCAGGCTGAAAAATCAAGAAGCCCACAACCCGGGGCGCCTGGGTGGCACAGTCATTGAGTGCCTGTCTCCGGCTTAGGGCGTGATCCCAGCATTCCAGAAAGGAGTCCCTCATCGGGCTCCTCCGCTGGGAGCCTGCTTCTTCCTCTCTCACTCCCCTGCTTCTGTTCCCGTTCTTGCTGACTGTCTACCTCCCTCTCTCAGATAAATAAATAAATAAAATCTTTAAAGAAGAAGCCCACATCTCTAAGATCCCTATAAAACAAGGGGCACGGCCTGGGACCCAGTCAATAATTTGGGCTCTGGAAAACCCCGCAACCTCTCCTCATCAGAATGACAAGAAGAAGAAGCCCCCCCACCCCAGCAAAGAAAAGACAGTGAGTCTGTGGCCTCTGCCACAGAAATAATGGATATGGATGTAACCAAATTATCAGAAATGGAATTCAGAGTAACAATGGTCAAAATGATGAGCAGAATTGAAAAAAGTATTAACGAAAAGGTTTCTGAGAATATAGAATCCCTAAAGTCAGAAATGAGAGCGAATTTGACAGAAATTAAAAATTCTATGAGCCAAATGCAGGCAAAACTAGAGGCTCTGATGGCCAGGGTCACCAAAGCAGAGGAACGGGTTAGTGAATTGGAGGATGGGTTAATAGAGGAAAAAATGAAAATAGAAGATGCTTTTAAAAAAATCTAAGCCCACGATTGTTGGCTACGGAAGATTACGGACTCAACGAAACGATCCAATGTTAGAATCATCGGCATCCCCGAGGGGGTGGAGAAAAACAGAGGTCTAGAAGACATATTTGAACAAATCATAGCTGAAAACTTCCCTAATCTAGCAAGGGAAACAAACATTCGTGTCCAAGAGGCATAGAGGACCCCTCCCAAGCTCAACCACGACAAACCTACGCCATGTCACGTCATAGTGCATTTCGCAAATATTAGATCCAAGGATACAGTATTGAAAGCGGCCAGGGCAAAGAAATTCCTCACGTACCAAGGCAAAGGCATCAAAATTACGTCAGACCTGTCTACACAGACCTGGAATGAGAGAAAGGGTTGGGGGAGCATTTTTAAAGCTCTTTCAGAGAAAAACATGCAGCCAAGGATCCTTTATCCAGCAAGGCTGTCATTCAGAATTGATGGAGAAATAAAGACATTTCAGAATCGACAGTCACTAACCAATTTCGTGACCATGAAACCAGCCCTACAGGAGATATTACGGGGGGTTCTATAAAAGTAAAAAGGCCCCAAGAGTAATACAGAACAGAAAGTCACAGCCAATACAAACAAAGACTTTACTGGCAACATGGCATCATTAAAAGCATATCTCTCAGTACTCAGTCTTAATATTAATGGCTTAAATTCTCCGTTACAACACCACAGGGTTGCAGATTGGATAAAAAGAAATGACCCATCCATTTGCTGTCTACAAGAAACTCATTTCGAACCCAAAGATGCATTCAGACTGAGAGTAAGGGGATGGAGTACCATCCTTCATGCAAATGGACCTCAAAAGAAAGCTGGGGTAGCAATTCTCATGTCACATAAATTGGATTTTAAACTACAGACTATAGTTAGAGATGCAGAAGGGCACAATATTATTCTTAAAGGAAGTATTCAACAAGTGGATATGACAATTATAAATATATATGCCCCCAACAGGGGAGCAGCAAGATACACAAGCCAACTCTTAACCAGAATAAAGAGACATATAAATAAAATACATTAATAGTAGGGGACCTCAAAACTCCACTCTCAGAAATAGACAGAACACCCTGGCAAAAACTAAGCAAAGAATCAAAGGCTTTGAATGCCATACTCGACGAGTTGGAACTCATAGATATATAGAACACTACACCCCAGAACCAAAGAATACTCATTCTATTCTAATGCCCATGGAACATTCTCAAGAATAGACCATGTTCTGGGACACAAAACAGGTCTCAACCGATACCAAAAGATTGAAATTATCCCCTGCATATTCTCAGACCACAACGCTTTGAAATTGGAACTCAACCACAAGGAAAAATTTGGAAGAAACTCAAACACTTGGAGACTAAGAACCATCCTGCTCAGGAATGACTCGATAAACCAGGAAATCAAAAATCAAATTAAACAATTTATGGAGACCAATGAGAATGAAAATACAACAGTCCAAAACCTATGGGATACTGCAAAGGCAGTCCTAAGGAGGAAATATATAGCCATCCAAGCCTCACTCAAAAGAATAGAAAAATCTAAAATGCAGTTTTTATATTCTCACCTCAAGAAGCTGGAACAGCAACATAGGGACAGGCCTAATCCACACACGAGGAAGCAGTTGACCAAAATTAAAGCTGAAATCAATCAAGCAGAAACCAGAAGTACAGTAGAGCAGATCAACAGGACTAGAAGCTGGTTCTTTGAGAGAATCAATAAAATTGACAGACCACTGGCAACACTTATCCAAAAGAAAAGAGAAAGGACCCAGATTATTATAATTATGAATGAAAAAGGAGAGGTCACGACGAACACCATTGAAATTGGAAGGATTATTAGAAATTTTTATCAACAGCTCTATGCCAATAAACTAAGCAATCCGGAAGAGATGGAATCCTTCCTGGAAACCTATAAACTACCAAGATTGAAACAGGAAGAAATTGATTTCTTAAACAGGCCAATTAATGATGAAGAAATTGAGTCAGTGATAAACAACCTTCCAAATAACAGAACTCCAGGCCCGGACGGTTTTCCTGGGGAATTCTACCAAACTTTCAAAGAAGAAATAATACCTATTCTCCTAAAGCTATTTCAAAAAATAGAAACAGAAGGAAAGCTACCAAACTCATTCTATGAGGCCAATATTACCTTGATCCCCAAACCAGGCAAAGACCCCCTCAAAAAGGAGAATTACAGACCGATTTCCCTAATGAATATGAACGCCAAAATCCTCAACAAGATACTTGCTAATAGAATCCAACAGTTCATTAAAAGGATTATCCATCACGATCAAGTGGGATTCATACCTGGGATGCAAGCGTGGTTCAATATTTGCAAATCCATCAGCGTGATACATCATATCAACAAGAAAAGACTCAGGAACCATATGATCCTCTCAATTGATGCCGAAAAAGCATTTGACAAAATACAGCATCCTTTCCTGATTAAAACCCTTCAGAGTGTAGGAATAGAAGGTACATTTCTCAATCTCATAAAAGCCATCTATGAAAAGCCTACTGCAAATATT
The DNA here is from genome assembly GCF_024610735.1 of Ursus americanus. Taxonomy (NCBI): domain Eukaryota; kingdom Metazoa; phylum Chordata; class Mammalia; order Carnivora; family Ursidae; genus Ursus; species Ursus americanus. Next base: position 1,641,164 of record NC_142134.1, on the reverse strand, counting down.
ATTCTCAATGGGGAAAAGCTGGAAGCCTTTCCCTTAAGATCAGGAACACGACAAGGATGCCCACTCTCGCCACGATTATTCAACATAGTACTAGAAGTCCTTGCAACAGCAATCAGATGACAAAAAGGGATCAAAGGTATTCAAATCGGCAAAGAAGAAGTCAAAATGTCTCTCTTCGCAGATGACATGATACTCTATATGGAAAACCCAAAAGAAGCCACTCCCAAACTATTAGAAGTTATAGAGCAATTCAGTAACGTGGCGGGATACAAAATCAATGCTCAGAAATCAGTTGCATTTCTGTACACGAATAGCGAGACCGAAGAAAGAGAAATTAGGGAATCCATCCCATTTACAATAGCACCAAAAACCATACGTTACCTTGGAATTAACTTAACCAGAGACGTAAAGGACCTATATTCTAGAAACTATAAATCACTCTTGAAAGACATTGAGGAAGACATAAAAAGATGGAAAGATATTCCATGCTCATGGATCAGAAGAATTAACATAGTTAAAATGTCCATGCTACCCAGAGCAATCTACACTTTCAATGCTATCCCGATCAAAATACCGAGGACATTTTTCAAAGAACTGGAACAAATAGTCCTTAAATTTGTATGGAACCAGAAAAGGCCCCGAATCTCCAAGGAACTGTTGAAAAGGAAAAACAAAGCTGGGGGCATCACAATGCCGGATTTCGAGCTGTACTACAAAGCTGTGATCACAAAGACAGCATGGTACTGGCACAAAAACAGACACATGGACCAATGGAACAGAATAGAGAGCCCAGAAATGGACCCTCGGCTCTTGGGGCAACTAATATTTGATAAAGCAGGAAAAAACATCCGGTGGGAAAAAGACAGTCTCTTCAATAAATGGTGCTGGGAAAACTGGACAGCTACATGCAAAAGAATGAAACTTGACCACTATCTCACACCATACACAAAAATAAACTCCAAATGGATGAAAGACCTCGATGTGAGACAGGAATCCATCAAAATTCTAGAGGAGAACATAGGCAGCAACCTCTACGACATCGGCCAAAGCAACCTTTTTCATGATACATCCCCAAAGGCAAGAGAAACAAAAGATACAAGGAATTTATGGGACTTCATCAAGATTAAAAGTTTCTGCACAGCCAAGAAAACAGTCAGAAAAACTAAGAGGCAGCCCACGGAATGGGAGAAGATATTTGCAAATGACACTACAGATAAAGGACTGGTATCCAAGATCTACAAAGAACTTCTCAAACTCAATACACGAGAAACAAATAAACAAATCAAAAAATGGGCAGAAGATATGAACAGACACTTTTCCAATGAAGACATACAAATGGCTAACAGACACATGAAAAAAATGTTCAAAATCATTAGCCATCAAGGAAATTCAAATCAAAACCGCACTGAGATACCACCTTATGCCAGTTAGAATGGCAAAAATAGACAAGGCAAGAAACAACAAATGTTGGAGAGGATGTGGAGAAAGGGGATCCCTCCTACATTGTTGGTGGGAATGCAAGTTGGTACAGCCACTCTGGAAAACAGTGTGGAGGTCCCTTAAAATGTTAAAAATTGAGCTACCCTATGATCCAGCCATTGCACTACTGGGTGTTTACCCCAAAGATACAGACGTAGTGAAGAGAAGGGCCATATGCACCCCAATGTTCATAGCAGCAGTGTCCACAATAGCTAAATCGTGGAAGGAGCCGAGATGCCCTTCAACAGATGACTGGATTAAGAAGTTGTGGTCCATATATACAATGGAATATTACTCAGCAATCAGAAAGAACGAGTTCTCAACATTTGCTACAACATGGACGGCACTGGAGGAGATAATGCTAAGTGAAGTAAGTCAAGCAGAGAAAGACAACTATCATATGATTTCTCTCATCTATGGAACATAAGATCTAGAATGATCAGTAGGGGAAGAAAGGGATAAAGAAAGGGGGGTAATCAGAAGGGGGAATGAAACATGAGAGACTATGGACTATGAGAAACAAACTGAGGGCTTCAGAGGGGAGGGGGGTGGGGGAATGGGATAGGCCGGTGATGGGTAGTAAGAAGGGCACATATAGCATGGTGCACTGGGTGTTATACACAACTAATGAATCATCGAGCCTTACATCGAAAACTGGGGATGTACTGTATGGTGACTAACATAATATAATAAAAAATCATTATAAAAAAAAAGGGATAAAGAAAGGGGGGGTAATCAGAAGGGGGAATGAAACATGAGAGACTATGGACTATAAGAAACAAACTGAGGGCCACAGAGGGGGGAGTGGGGGAATGGGATAGGCCCGTGATGGGTAGTAAGAAGGGCACGTATTGCATGGTGCACTGGGTGTTATACACAACTAATGAATCATCGAGCCTTACATTGGAAACCGGGGATGTACTGTATGGTGACTAACATAATATAATAAAAAATCATTATAAAAAAGAAAAATAATAATAATAAAAAAATAAAAAAAGGTAGTAAGGAGGGCATGTATTGCATGGTGCACTGGGTGTTATATGCAACTAATGAATCATCGAACTTTACATCAGAAACCAGGGATGTACTGTACGGTGACTAACATAATATAATAAAAAAACATTAAAAAAAATAAAAAAATAAAAATTCACAATTCCTTATCAGTCACCTTTAGGACAATTTCTCATACTCTCCTCTCTCCAAATATATCCATATTTTGACTTAATGCAAAGAAATTTCAACTTACAATTGCTATAACATCTTTAATTTCCAATGTTTTCCTTTTGGATATAATCTATATAAAGGAATGAATTTTTTATCTCTGGCTTAAATCGCAAAAACCCACAAAGCTTTTGACGGAACTTTTTGGCATTCAAGACCATTTCTAGTGCTGTGCAAAGCAGTCAGTGCTTTCTGGGGAGCAACTACTTAAAATTCATATGGACATATTAGATGTAATATGTATATTTGGAATAACCATTGAAATATTTCTCTATTTAATTAGAGTAGTCTATGCTAACTCACAGGGTGGACACTGTCAGCTATTTTCAATCTACCAATTATTTCTTTGGGGGACATGGTAAAATCTCTGCTTCAGTAAATGTTTTCACTTTCTTCATGCACTAGTTTTCCCTTCTTCTTCTTCTAGCTCTGTCTCAGTGGGCAGAGAGAGCAAGAAATGCTAGCTATCATAATGCAAGCACGGCAGAAGGGGACACAAAATTTCCCCTTGCAACAAAGCAAGCTTTGATACTCAATTCCAATATTTGCTGAATGGTTATAAATGCACCCATTATCTTTTTTTCTGGTGTCCTATAGAGTATGTGCCTTCAAACAGTCAGGAAATGAAGGCATTACTGACTTTCTGTTCATGGTGCTAGGAATACAGGATTGCACTCTGTGGACAACCACTTATGTCTGCCCCCCTCAGCTCCTAGGAATCTGCAGATTTACCCCTTTCTTGATGCACTCAGTACTTCTACAAAGTCCTGGACAGGATCTTAGATGAAACTCAGACCAGCACACTATCTCTCTTCCCCTCTCCTCTGCCACATCTTGAGTCAAGATGAAGTGGTGATCACTGGTGAGGACTTCAAAAGCAAATCAAAGAACAAGGGCTATGATCAGAAAGAACGATTACCCAACATTTGCAGCAACATGGACGGAACTGGAGGAGATAATGCTAAGTGCAATAAGTCAAGCAGAGAAAGACAATTATCATATGGTTTCACTCATTTGTAGAACATAAGGAATAGCAGGGAGATTGGTAGGAGAAGGAAGGGAAGAATGAAGGGGGGCTAAACAGAGGGGGAATGAACCACGAGAGACTATGAACTCTGGGAAACAAACTGAGGGCTTTAGAGGGGAGGGGGTGGGGCATTGGGCTATGCCGGTGATGGGTATTAAGGAGGGCACATATTGCATGGAGCACGGGGTGTTATACACAAACAATGAATCATGGAACAGTACATCAAAAACTAAGGATGTACTGTATGGTGATTAACATAATAAATTTAAAAAATATATTAAAAAATTAAAAAAATTAAAAATACCCCCCCCAAAAAAACAAAAGCAAAAATAAACAAACAAAAAGAACGATGGCTATGGGCTCTAGGGACAGATGTCAGCAAGTTACAGCCAAGGATTAAATGTGACCAGTGGACATCCTCCAGAGTAGGTACTGACTATGCACAAATATTCATGACCTCCCAAAATTCATATGTTGAAGTCTTAATCCACAATACGATGATTTTTGGAGATGGGGACTTTGGGCGATAACTAGGTTTGGATGAGGGTCTAGGAGTGGTACCTCCATGATAGGATTGGTATAAGAGATTTTCATCTCTTAAGAGATGAAAAGACCTCAGTTCCTTTCCCTCTCACTCTACCATGTGAAGATTCAGCAAGAAGGCACTGTCTGTAAACCAGGAAGGATGATCTCCCCAGACATCAAATCTGCTCACACCTTGATCTCAGATTTCCCAGCTTCTAGTTTGCTGTATAAGCCACCCAGTCTCCAGTACCTTGTTAAAGCAGCTCAAAGAGAACATCCAGGACTCTGGACTAATCCAAGGAGCCACCTACTTCCTGACATAGACGTAGAGTGGATCCATCCTATGTATCTTTGGCCCTCAAAAAATTCCTCAAAGCACAGTAGTGAGACAAGAGCATTCCAACATCTCTTCTTAAAAAAAAAAATCCTTTCTAATATTCTCTCCAACATTTTTAAAAGAATAGAGGCAGGTAGTCTCCTAAAGTTCATGAAAATTATGACAAGGTCTGCTTCAGTGAACTCATATCCTCTTTTGCAATGTGGGCATGACTGACCATTACTAGCTTGAGGCCTCAGCCAAAACTGAGAAAAGGGATACTCATGTTAACATACACTACAACTAAGGTATCCGCAGAAAACACAGTTGTTACTCTCTAGCATGGCCATGCTCTGCTTATGAGACCACCTTTCAGCAGGTGGCTAGATTTAGAATTGCCAGTTAATAGAGTTTCTTTCAGTCTGAATTGTCTCCCTTCACTTTAAATATTGAACATTTTAAAAATACAACTCCCTATTAGATTTTAAATGATTACTGTGGAATAACTGACGTTTTTGTTGTTTTTGCTTTCTTAGGTAAAATATTTAATAGTTTGCTTTTTTTCCTCACTTCCCTTTTCTGCCCTAGGAGGGTATCTGTGTCCATGAGGCAAACTCTATGTCTGTGGCAGGAAGCTAGTGGGTCCTGGTATACACCCAGCATCTTTGCCGGGGGGTGGGGGGGAGGGTGTTTACTCTTGAGTTACTACATTAGTATCATTTAATCCTTTGCTGTGATGTACAGGCATCTGCCCCAGGAGCTCATGGCCATATGTTCTTTTTTTTCCACATACATTTTAAGTTATTGCCAGTAGCATCTCTTCATCTTGACCCCAGGCCTTTCCTGGTTCAACCATGTGCTCATCAGGTCTGTATCCTTCAGGAGGACATCTGCGATTTTTTGAGACATTTAATATTTACCATCTTAACCATTTTTAAATGTGTGATTCAGTAGTGTTAAGTTTATTCAGTGTTGTGAGGCAGATCGCCAGAACTTTTTCATCTTGTAAAACCAAACCAAACCAAATGAAAAACAAAACCAAAAACAAACCAAACAAAAATGCTCTATACTCCTTAGATAACAACAGTTTCCCCTTTCCTCCCTGACCCCTAGCCTCTGGTAACTACCATTCTACCTTCTGTTTCTAGAACTGGACTACTTCAGATACCCTGGATCAGTGGATCGTCCAGTAACTGTGTCGTTGTGAACAGCCTGTTTCACTCAGCATAATGCCTTCAAGGTGCATCCATGTTGTGCATGTAACAGGCTTTCTTTTTTGAGGCTGAACAATATTCTGGTGTTATATATACACTACATTTTTAAAATCCATTTATCTGCTGATAGACGTTTAGGTTGATTCCACCTCTTGTTTATTGTGACTAGTGCTGCAATGAATGTGGGCATGCAAATCTCTCTTCAAGATCCTGTTTTCACTTTTTATTTCTTGGATGAATACCCAGAAGTGGCATTGCTGGATCATACTGTGTTTCTATTTTTTAATTTTCTTGAGGAACCTACATTGTTTTCATATGCATTATTTTACATTCCCATTAACAGTACACAGAGATTCTAATTTGTCTGCAGCCATGCTGACACTTGTAATTCCCGGGGGTTTTGTTTTTTCCTTTTTTTTTTTTTAATAGTAGCCATTTTATTGGGTGTGAGGTGATATCTCAGTGTGGTTTTGATTTGAATTTCTCTGATGATTAATGATGTTGAGCATTTTTTATATGCTCATTGGTCAAGTGTAAGAATTTTTTCATTGTACGACAGATACCATTGCATTGGCAAAATTCCACACTGTGTGTAATTTCCTCTAAAACCAAACCAAAACAAACTGAAATCTAACTCCAAGTTGTCAGAATTACTGGTTTACATCCCAGTTCTTTATAAATCTCTGGAATTAATTGTGTCCAAGTTTTCTTTTCCTTCAAGTTGACCACTCTCCTCACATTGGTAGCCTCTTTCTTCACTTTGTTAGAGGCTAAGGTTTCAACTGAGATATGAAATTATGTCACAGGCTTTCCCTTGGAGTTGAATTCCTTAATTCACAAATAGAAATACGAGCGGGCACCCAAGAGGTGAGAGGAAAGAATTCTATTTCTAGAGCACTAGAATGTGGAATCTGTTAATATATGAATTGGGACAACAAACATCCTGTCAATCTCAGTTGTTGTAATATTTAAAAAAGGAATAATCAAAGTCCTACAATAACAAATAAGAATAACAAATAGCAAATATATCACAAGTTTCTTTAAATCGCTGGTAAAATATGTGGAGTGCCTTCAAAATCTTGTAAAAATCCCACGGTGTTTTATAATTTACAAAGAACCTTCACATGCAGATTGCTCGTATGATTTTTACAATAATGTTTTCAGGTAGGCAGAATGAGAAATTATATTTACAAAGTACCTATGCATATATCAATAGTGGTAACTGATATCCCCATTTTTCATTTAAAATTATGACTTTTCCTAGATCTCAGAGTTTGTAAGTGAGCCCATATCATCGTATAAGTGTTTTGCTTTCTTGTCTGGTGTGCCTCACCATTTCCTCGGTCTTTCTATACATTTTTTAGTTCTTATCATTTGTTATTCAAGTAGAAAGGTACTGCTGGGGTCACAGGGAATATAAAACTTAGTTTCATCTCACTGAAATATATATTTTTTTAAATCTGCTTTAAAATAATCAGCATTATCTGAATTATTTTTGTCTTTTTTCATTTTCCTGTTACCAATTTTTATTAAGCAATAGGTCTGTGGTAGGCAGAATAATGGCCCCAAGGATGCCCACATTTTAATCCCTGGGATGTATGAATACGATACTCTATATGGCAGAAGGAACTTTCAGAGATAATATAAGTTATGGACCTTGAGATAGGAAGATTATCTTGGATTATTTGGGTGAGCCCAATATAACCACATGGGCTCTTAAATGTATAAGGAGGCAGAAGACAGAGTCAGAGGGAAATGTGGCCATTTGAGAATGGCCAGAAAGATACAACATTGGTGGCTTTTAAGATGGAAAAAGAGGGCCAGGAGCCAAGGAATGTTAGTGGCCTCTAGAAACTGGAAAATGCAAGGAAATACTCAACCCTATAGTCTCCAGAAAGGAATATAGCCAAACTAACATGATGATTTTAACCCAGTGAGATCCTTGCTGACTTCTAACTTATAGAACTCTAAGATAATAAATTTTTGTTGATTTGAGCCACCAAGTTTGTGGTGATTTGTTATGGTAGCAATAGAAAACTGATAGAAGGACCACTCATGTAAATTTAATTATATACAGGAATACGTAATACATACAGGAATAATTATCTATTTCTCTTTTGCAGTCAAATCTTACTTCTAACTTCTCAGCACATCTTTTTGTTTTTTTTAGGGCTACTGTACCAATTCCCATAAACTCATTTTTTCCACCTGTTACTTCTCTCAGGAATCTGGAAAGAATTGTATGTGCTTTGAGACACATACCCTAAATGCACAACCCATAAAGTACTAAATACTTTTTATAAAGCTGTCTAGATGAAATATTTTACAGGTAATATGAGCTATATGAAATGCTCTGGAAAACACTCTAGCGAGTGGGCACCACCAGGTTAGAAGACGCTCTGGTAATCAAAACTGCTAAATGTTTACCCACCAATAAAGGAAAATATCCTCTTGGGGATTCTAGACTTGTTACCACGGATGTTGTTTGCTAACTCTGATTGTTTTCCTACCTGCTTATAGAAACTCCGTGCTGTCACCCATCTGTTCTCTCATCAAAGCAGCTTTGTGGTGGCAGTTATTTTGGACATTTTTTTTATGATTTCAGATGTCTCTGCATTGAACTATACATTCTACTTGAGAACATGATGATCAGAGCTTTAATGCAGGTAGAAACACACAGCTCCTACTTTTCTCCATTTAGTAATAGGAGAGAAAGTTATAATATCTGAATTATTTAAAAATTGTTAGAAACCTTGATTTCCCCTTTGGGATACTCATCACACCAAAGGTTTCTTATTTAAAAATGTTATTCTTCATTATTAATTCCTCAATTTTATAGGTGACCTTTTAATTGCTACTTCCAACTGGCTGACACGATGTCTAGTACACAGTAGTCAGTGAATGTTGCTTGTAAATGTTTTAATGACATGCCTCTTATCACTGTCACTTTAGTTTTAAAACTTAGAAAACATTCTTTTACCCTATATTGCTAACTAGTTAATCCTCGTCCTTGAAGACTATCTCCATTCTTCCACACATCACTGCCAATTGTTCCTCTGGCCTGAGAGAGATTACCATTCTTCCCTTCGTTCTTGGCTCAATCCCAACTTCTCCAAGCTGGATATTACATCCTGCTTCCTTCAGAAACTTGACTCGTTCATTATATTCTTTCTTCCAAATCTTCTATCTTTCCTTCATTGCTAGATTATCCTACTCAATAAAGAAAGAAGACAATTTTTTAATTATAAAAATTTTGTCTTTCAACTTTTTACCTTACCAATTACAAACAAGCTGAAGAATAACCTGTAATGCCTCGCTTCCTCATTTTTCATTTAATCCAACTTCCAGTCACTTACAGGAAGTCCCCTTTCCAAGGTCACTGATATAATGTCCATCTATTCCAAAGAACATGTGGCAGTTTACATGCTACTCATTACATTTGATACTGTTTGTCACTCTTCTGAATACTCTCATCTTGTTTGACCTCTCAGATCCTTCTTTATGTTCCCTTTCCTTTGCCCATACTTGCAAAGTTTGATGTCTGGAATTTCTCCTCTGCTTATTCTATGCAATTCATCTAAATGGTTTCATCTGTTGCCATGGTTTCAACTACTGCTAACATGTTCATTACTCCCAACTGTCTTTCCATAGCCTCAGAGATTGAGCTGCTTTTTAGGGAATTGCCATCCGGTATCCCACAGGCACTTCCATCTCAATAGATACAAACGGGATACCTTGTCCCTAGGTTATGATGCTGGCTCCTTCTTGTATATTTTCTAAATCAATAAATGATACCATCTCCTGTTCTGTTGTTGTAGGCAGAGTTGTGGTTGATTAATCTTTTCTTACTCCTCCATGTAAAAAGCACCATCTCTCATTCACCATCCCCCCTACCTACATCATAAATATCTTTCTAATAAATCATTTTCTTTTCTACCTGTCATTAACCATATGGTGTCCTACCTACTCTGGGGCACTGAGTAGGACAGGACTAGCTGGAGAGCACATACATGTCATTCGGAAGATAATGCGTATGGGGCAAAGCCAAAGCCAGGAACCATGTGCAGCTAGGTCTGGGGAGAGATGCAGCAGCTGCGCATGAGCTAACAGAGAGAGACGGAGCAGGCGGGGTGTGAGGGCAGGGCAAAGCACACTTACTTACAGGTCCAGAAAGCCCACATGCGCTGCTTTCATGAAATGCACAGCATGGCTATCATATATATCGAGGGAGTGTGGACACTTAGATATTTTTCACCCTCCACCTAGCTCCTGGATATCTGATGATGTTTACAACTTTTCTTCCTGCCTTCCTAATTGGTCTTAGCCTTTTGATACTCTCACTGTTCTCTGAATGACATTTCAAATACATTTCACTCAGTGCTGGTTTTACAATCAGACTTTTTTTTTTTTAATAATGATTTTTTATTATATTGTTAGTCACCATACAGTACATCCCCGGTTTTCGATGTAAGGCTCGATGATTCATTAGTTGTGTATAACACCCAGTGCACCATGCAATATGTGCCCTCCTTACTACTCATCACCGGCCTATCCCATTCCCCCCACCCCCCTCTGCTCTGTAGCCCTCAGTTTGTTTCTCATAGTCCATAGTCCCTCATGTTTCATTCCCCCTTCTGATTACCCCCCCTTTCTTTATCCCTTTCTTCCCCTACTGATCATTCTAGATCTTATGTTCCATAGATGAGAGAAATCATATGATAGTTGTCTTTCTCTGCTTGACTTATTTCACTTAGCATTATCTCCTCCAGTGCCGTCCATGTTGTAGCAAATGTTGAGAACTCGTTCTTTCTGATTGCTGAGTAATATTCCATTGTATATATGGACCACAACTTCTTAATCCAGTCATCTGTTGAAGGGCATCTTGGCTCCTTCTACGATTTAGCTATTGTGGACACTGCTGCTATGAACATTGGGGTGCATATGGCCCTTCTCTTCACTACGTCTGTATCTTTGGGGTAAACACCCAGTAGTGCAATGGCTGGATCATAGGGTAGCTCAATTTTTAACTTTCTAAGGGACCTCCACACTGTTTTCCAGAGTGGCTGTACCAACTTGCATTCCCACCAACAATGTAGGAGGGATCCCCTTTCTCCACATCCTCTCCAACATTTGTTGTTTCTTGCCTTGTCTATTTTTGCCATTCTAACTGGCGTAAGGTGGTATCTCAGTGTGGTTTTGATTTGAATTTCCTTGATGGCTAATGATTTTGAACATTTCTTCATGTGTCTGTTAGCCATTTGTATGTCTTCATTGGAAAAGTGTCTGTTCATATCTTCTGCCCATTTTTTGATTTGTTTATTTGTTTCTCGTGTATTGAGTTTGAGAAGTTCTTTGTAGATCTTGGATACCAGTCCTTTATCTGTAGTGTCATTTGCAAATATCTTCTCCCATTCCGTGGGCTGCCTCTTAGTTTTTCTGACTGTTTCCTTGGCTGTGCAGAAACTTTTAATCTTGATGAAGTCCCATAAATTCATTGTATCTTTTGTTTCTCTTGCCTTTGGGGATGTATCATGAAAAAGGTTGCTTTGGCCGATGTCGTAGAGGTTGCTGCCTATGTTCTCCTCTAGAATTTTGATGGATTCCTGTCTCACATCAAGGTCTTTCATCCATTTGGAGTTTATTTTTGTGTATGGTGTGACAGAGTGGTCAAGTTTCATTCTTTTGCATGTAGCTGTCCAGTTTTCCCAGCACCATTTATTGAAGAGACTGTCTTTTTCCCACCGGATGTTTTTTCCTGCTTTATCAAATATTAGTTGCCCAAAGAGCTGAGGGTCCATTTCTGGGCTCTCTATTCTGTTCCATTGGTCTATGTGTCTGTTTTTGTGCCAGTACCATGCTGTCTTTGTGATCACAGCTTTGTAGTACAGCTCGAAATCTGGCATTGTGATGCCCCCAGCTTTGTTTTTCCTTTTCAACAGTTCCTCGGAGATTCGGGGCCTTTTCTGGTTCCATACAAATTTAAGGACTATTTGTTCCAGTTCTTTGAAAAATGTCATCGGTATTTTGATTGGGATAGCATTGAAAGTGTAGATTGCTCTGGGTAGCATGGACATTTTAACTTTTTAAATGCCTTCAAAGGCTCTCTAATTAGGTAGAGGTTAAGTCTTAAATCTTTGCAAGTCTTGCAAGGGAGTCTAAGATTGGCCCTTGACTTCATTTCCAACATGCTTTTCTCAAATCATTTTTGGAACTACCCTGAGCAACATTAAACACCTTTCAGTGCCTCTGCTGTACTGTATTTTCTCTACGTTTTTGTAATTTCCACCCTTTCTCTCTGCAATGCTGTTATCATCCTACGAACCTTGCTGGGATCAACTCTTCTAAAAGAAAGCCATACCCCATTCTCCCCGGGTCCCACCCCAACTGGGTTAGGTTCACTCTTCTGAGTTCTCATTCCTCATTCTATAATCTAATCTATTCTCTAGCCATATTGTACATTATTTGAGGACAAAGATTATATTCTGCTACCTATTTATCATCTATTATTATTTGTATTTCTATTGCCTTGCACAGTGTGTAATGCACAAAAGGCACTCAATATATGTTGGTAAATGGTAATTAAATATCCTTAAAATTTTTCTATTTAGTTAGGTCTTCAGGGAATAGCAAGTTAAGTTTTTGGAAGACAGGGATGGGTCTTCATTGCATTTTTCCTTCTTATAGAACTTAACAGGACTTCATGCGTAAAAATTACTAAATAAATAAAAATATTAAATGTAATGCTAGAATACGACAGCTATTAGAGTATAGGCTTCAGTGGCAGAAATCTGAGTTCAAATCCTTTTCTTCAATCTTTGGAAGATGAATCAGAGCCACAAATCCTCCATAGAATAATCTCTATCTCTTTCTTCCATATAGGCTTCATTTTTCTTCTTTACTTCTACTTAGCTAAATGCTTTTTTCTGTTTCACTGCTTTTTGTTTTTGCTTTTGTTTTCATCACTTGTCTCCCCCTTTCTCTCTCTTCCTCTGAGTACATGTGCAGATTCACATGTGCACCATGTGTGTTTGGGAGTACGTTAAGTGTGGGTGGTTTGCCAACCACAAGACCCTGTGAGTGTAACAGAAAAGCTATAAGCCAAAACTAAGAGTGAATACAAATGCAGACCAACAATGCAAACATAAATAAAACCATGCAAAGCATAAGAGCTGCACAGAGACAACACTAAGATTGTTATAATTTAACTTTTTCTTCTTTTAACCTTTGCACATTCTTATTGTCCTATTTTATTCTTTGCAGTTTCCTCTGCTCCCCCCCTCTGCTTTTTCACCAAGGAGGAGGAAAAAAGGAAAATGTGAAGAGCAACTTTCTTTAAAGAGGAAATACACTAAAGCCTTTTAACCTTAGAGGGAAATTCATTATTTAAATTGGGAACTACATGGACTCCCAATACCCTGTCTGCTCTTCAGCCAGTCACCTTATAGGTGAGACCACTATGATTACCCCTGCTCATTTACAAAGAGCAGCTACCATGGTCCTCATTCTGGGAAAGTCCTGTGAGGAAGCCAACCTCTACAGTAGCCAAGGAAACCTCTACCAGTTGCATATACTGTAGATTTTAATCACCTGGTAGTAAATGTGACCAACTGGCCAGGAAACACCAAGTGCTTGAGAAAAACCAGTGGTATTAAAGAAAGAATCAATATTTTAAAAAATGGCACAGCACATAATCACCTAGGCTATTATTTCCTACCCTGAGTTGAAACTGAATAGTTTGATCTAAAAGCAGATTTCACATTCTAGGGAAAAATAACCACAACAGTTCAGTCAATCCCTTTTCTCTTAGGACTCCTCTGATGATTCTGATTATCAACTTAATTCCAACCAAGCCCCCAGACAAGGTGCCAGCTTCCTGGGGGCACTTAATTGCAGTCATAAGAGTTTATGAGCAAGGGGAATTTTCAGCCTAATGCCAAGTAATTGACAACTAAATTTTTTCCTGGTTTCAACCCAAATATTTATTCTTAACATGGCAAAAGTTTAGGATTTGTAGTATTTCCATAGCTTCCAATTATCTCCATTGCTGCAGGACATGGACCATATATAAGTCTCATGTGGTAATCACTAACATTTATCTTTGTTATTGTCACCTGGTATCTTCCTCAATGTCAAAAGAGTCTTAGAAAATGAAGCTCTGCAGTTTTACTGGCCCAACAACAGAGGTCTTACTGAAGAAACCCTATCTCTGTATGACAGAGAATGGGCAGCAGAAACATCTCTGACAGCTGTTGCATGATGGGGTACGATAAAGGTCATTTCCTGCAAATGTTAGGGGTTTTTAAGAATCCCACAGGCACTGGAGAAATAATTGGACTCAAGCAATCAATCATACTTGAAGCATGTGAAGTATATCTAAGGACCAAAGGTCAGGATTTAATGCCCAAATTCATCCAATTGTCTGGAAATAAAAAAAAAATTTTAACTTCACAGAAGGTTATATGGAGGAATTTAATTGAAGTTAAATATAAATTAATTAAATACAAAGATTTTTTTCTTTCTTTGAAAATCTTTGTTGATAAGGACTAATATGATAAATTAGAACCTAAGTGATCTCCCTGAAACTTTATTATTCAAGTAATTAATAAAAGCATACTGAAGTTTTTAACTGATTTTTCTTAAGAAGTGTTACTTTTGTCATAAACTAAAAGTAATTTAATATATTGGTTTTAATTGACATTAATAATTTTAAGAATGAAATTTAAGAATATAACTATGGTTTAACATCCTAAGATGTTTAGCTGGAAATTTAATTTTAAATCACCTGGTTCTCTTCTAGATTCATATGTTATTAAATGTGGTTTTGCTTAAGCTATGATAGTGTTAGGAAAATAATGAAATTTAAAAACTGTAATCCTGTTCAAGACCTTAAATCTTTTTGTTGAGTGTGACAGACTTCTAATTGTCCCTAAATACCCAATTCCCTCTTCTTTCTTTTAATTGCAACTTTTTATTTTGAAATATGTTGCCTTCCTGAAGTTTCAAAATAGTAATGATCATTCTGGTATATTTTAAAGCAGCTTCACCCAATGATCATATCTTCCATAACCACAGTACATGGTCAAAAGCAGGAATCTCACATTGGTACAATACTCTTTTTTTTTTTTTTTAATTTTTCTTTTCAGAGAGAGTGCACATGCACGAGTTGGGGGAGGGGCAGAGAGAGAGAGGGAGAGAGAGAGAATCTCAAGCAGGCTCCACCCCCAGAGTGGAGCCCAATGCGGGGCTTGATCTTATGACGCTGGGATCACGACCTCAGCCTAAATCAAGAGTGAGACACTTAACCAACTGAGCCACCCGGGTGCCCCAACATTGGCACAATACCCTTAACTTGCAAATATACTTTATATAGATTTTAAATGCACTCTTCTTTTGCTCTCTTTTATGTGTATAGTTCTTTGAAATTTTATACCAAGTGTAAATTTGTTGAAGCATCACCACATGGTACATATTACCATTAGGGTACAGAACGGCTCCATCGGCACAAAGACACTCCCTTATGTTACCCATTAACAGTTCTGTCCTCCTCCCCAACCCTAACCTCCGGCAGCAACTGACTACTTATCACTATGATTTTGCCATTTCAAGAATGTTATAGAAACAGAATCATATCATATCCAATTTTTTCAGATTGGCTTTTGCACTCAGCATAAATCCTTGACATCCTTCTAAATCATTTTTTGTATCATTAGTTTGTTTCTTTGTATTTGTTGTATCACACTTTATTCACCAGTTGAATTTTGGGTGCTTTCCAGCTTTTGGCTACTATAAAGTGACTGTGAACATACTTTAGTTCGCTAGGATAGAAACCCAGGAGGGCTGGGCTGTATTGTGGTTGTTAACTTTAAGAAACAGCTGAGCTGCTTTCCAGAATGGCTATGACATTTTACGTTTTCATCAACAATGTTTGAGAAATCCAGTTGCCCTCTATCCTTGTCAACACTTGATACTGTATTTTTTAATTTTTTTGCCGTTTTAATAGGTATGCAATGGTATCTTACTGTAGCTTTAGTTTGCATTTCCCTAATGACTAATGATGATGAACATCTTTTCTCTCGTGTGTATTTGCCATCTCTATACCCTTTTGGGAGAAATATCTGTTAAAATGATTTGCCTATTTTCTGATTTTTTTTTAAATTGCTGAGATTAGAGAATTCTTTATATATTCTGGATAAAAATTGTTTCTCAGATATGTGATTTGATAATATGTGTCAATGACAAACTTGATACTCTAAATAGACCTTGATCCTCTTAATAGGGATCACACAACAGAGCAAAAGTTTTAAGTTTGATGGTCTATATTATTTTATTTCTTTTATGGATTGTACCTTTGGTGTCATGTCTAAGAGCTCCTTGTCTAACCTAAGCAAAGGAAAAATTTTTCCTGTGTTTTCTTCTAGAAGTTTTATAGCATTTTTTTAAATGTCTCATTTAGATCTATGATCCATTTTGAGTTAATTTTTATATAAGATGTTAAGTTTAGGTTTGGTTCTAGAGAGTTCTGTTTGGATATTGATGGGTGAAGGACAAATTTCAGAAGGAAGAATACTGATGAGTGAAAAATGATGTGTGTACTGAACAAAGTTTCAAGATAGTGACAGAGGAATAAGGAAATTGGACAGTAGTCAAAATCAAACACACTAGAATACAGAAAGAAGAGTGAAGAGAATGACAGAGTTCTGAAAGAAAATGAAAAATTTAAGAGTAGGTTCAAAATATCAAAAAGCTTTCTAGTTCTTAGACTTGCCAACAGTTGGACTAGGCTATCTTGGTTGAGAGTTTATAAAGATGTTCCTATATATATTATTGATAATACTTGAATAATAGCATTCTGGCTATAAAACCTCTTACTTGCTCAAAAGAGTCATCCCGATGGTGAAATTTTAAATCTGTTAAGGAAGTTTATTATAACTTGAAAACAGCATAATAATTTAAGGTGTATTTCTATGCTTCTGAAATTCTTTTGTATGGCTTTTTGTTCAAGTGAGTATAACTCAAAAGCTAAAGACGGACAACATTTTTCTGATATTCCGAAGATACTTAGTAGCATCAGAAAGGCAAAGGATTGCTTACAAAATAACAACAACTCTTAAAATTGGGCTAAAAGGCAATCTTAAACAATGAAATTTAACAGAGAGGCCATGAAGAAGTCACATTTAAGAGGAAGATAAAGCACCACGTAAAACTTGGAATTTGTTAAAATAACAACAAATAGAAAAATGAAGTAAATATTTCATTTCAATTTTAAGATTTCCCAAGACCCATTAGCAACATGGCAAGTGTAAATTGAGAACTGGTTTTTATGGGAAAAATGATAAGAATTTCTACTTTCACTATCTTTTCCCTAAGTAGATTTACAATGATGTGTGTATTTCCATGAAGAGTTGCTTAATCCAATAAGCTTTCCATTGACATCCCATGTCAGATAGGAACACCACTGTATCACTTACTGATTTCACCAGTATTAGCTTTTTCCTAGAAACTAAAACCAGATGTTACTAAAATTTACACACATGTACATGCACACAGAGTCTATTAAAAATCAATTATTCATCTTTCTGCCTATAATTTTCAGAAGGAAGAAAAGAAAGATGTGCTCAAAGACAAACTATTATTTATCAGAAAAAGCATAAAGATAACTCTCAACCTGAATATTTCCAGTAAGTGTCTTGCTGAAAATTACTGAGGTGATTCTACAAAAATATCTTAGTTTTTAGAGCACATAGAAAGCCATTTCCACAAATTTGATTTTTTTTAGTTTTATCAAGATAATTGGCATACAGAACCGTATAAATTACATAATGACTTGACCCACATATATTACAAAATGATTAGCACATAAAGCTTAGTTAACATCAGCTCACATAGATACACAAAGAAAAAGAAAAAATGTTTTTATCCTTGTGATGGGGTCTTTTAGAATCTAGTCTTTTAGCAGCTTTCAAATATACCGTACAGCAGTATTAGCTATAGTCATCATGTTGTATATGTTACATTCCTAATATTTATTTATCTTATAGCTGGAAGTTTGTTTCTTTTCATTAACTTCCTCCAATTCTCCTCATTCCAACCCCCCCCCCATCCCCACCTCTGGTAACAGCAAATCTGATCTTTCTCTGTTTTGTTTTTGTTTTTGTTGTTGTTTTTTTGTTGTTGTTGTTTTAGATTCCACGAGTAAATGACATCATATAGTATTTGTCTTTCTCTGACTTATTTCACTTGGCATAATGCTCTCAATATTCACCTATGTTGCCACAAATGGCAGGATTTTCTTCTTTATGGCTGAATATTCCGTGTGTGTGTGTGTGTGTGTGTGTGTGCATTTTCCAGATTTTGCTCATCCATTCACCTCTGATGGACACTTCCAGTATTTCCATGTCTTGGCTGTTACAAACAATGCTGCAATGAACATGAGGCAGATATCGCTTCTACAGTGATGTCATTTCCTTCAGATGTATACCGACAACTGGGATTTCTGGATCACATGGTAGTTCTAGTTTTGATTTTCTGAGGACATCCATACTGTGTTCCAGTGCCTGCACCAGTTTACATTCCCACCAACAGTGCACAGAGGTTGCCTTCTTTCCACATCTTCACCAGCCTTTGTTACTCGTCTTTCTGATGATGGCCATTCTAACAAGTATGAGGAGAAGATAGTTCACTGTGGGTTTGATTTGCTTTTCCCTCATGAGGAGTGATGTTGAGCACCTTTGCATGTGTCTATGGCCATCTGAATGTCTTCTTTGGAAAAAAAGTCTATGTAGGTCTTTGGCCCTTTTTTAATTGGAGGATTTTTGTTATTATTGAATTGTATGAGTTCTTTATATACTTTGGATATAATTTGTAAATATTTTCCCCCATTCTGCAGACCGCCTTTTCATTTTGTTGATCATTTCTTTTGCTGTATGGAAACTTTTCATTTCTATTTATTTATTTTTTAATATTTATTTTAGAGAAAGAGAGAGCATGACCCTGAGTGTGGGAGGGGGTGGAGGGAGAGAGAGAGTCCTCAAGCAGACTCCCCACTGAGCATGGAGCAGATCTCAAGACCCTGAGATCATGACCCAAGCCGAAACTAAGAGCAGGCTGCTTAACCAACTGAGCCACCCAGGCACCCCAGTGTGGAAGCTTTTTAATTTGATGTAGTCCCACTTCCTTATTTTTTATTTTGTTGCTTATGCTTTTGCTACCATATCCAAAAAAAATCATTGCCAAGATCCATGTCCAGGAGCTTTTTTTCCTGTTTTCTTCTAGCAGTTTTATGGTTTCAGATCTTACATTTAAGTCTTTGATACATTTTTAGTTAGTTTGTGTGAGTGGTGTCCACAACTTTTTAATGTTCGTAATAAATTTGAACATACAACATATCATCCAAATTTATTAGACAGCTTGAAGTATAGTAGTCAAATATCTAGCATAGATTAGTTGAAATGGGTAGCTCTCTTAAGACTTTAAAATTTGTCCTTCTCATAGATCTGAACTCCTAAATGTGTAAAATGAAGCATTAATTAATGTTAGCAACACTTTTCAAAATACTATTTAAGTTCCAGAACAACCACAATGCTCAGAAATGGTCTCTTTCCAGGTTATTTCATGCTCTCTGTAAGATTTCTGGATTGGGTATGAGTTATGTCAAGTATGAGTTAATATTGATATTATTTCTGTCTTTTTCACAAACCAAGAGCACACTTCTAAAGTTGTCAATAGTATGAAAAAAAATAAGCAAATTTTGGAATAGGTGACTTCCTTACATTAACTCAAGTTGACTTTGTTCTTCTGAATGATGATAAATACTATCTTGGAGTAGAATAACATGGAAATTCTGTAAACATGTTTAGTTGAAAGTATCCCAAAGATACACAATAATTCAATGGAAGATATAAAAGTAGATCTCAGAAACAGATTTTAGGTTCACTTCTATTTAATTATCTTAATTTTTCTAGTATAATTAAGATTCTGACTTGACTATGTAAGTGGCTTATGAAAGAGTTATAAAAGTAATATGTAGGGACATTTGAAATATTTTCTTTTTGCTCACTTTGAAAAGATTTCCAGTTTGCTTCTAAATGCATATCAAATTTGAAAGGCCAAGTGATTTAAGGCAGGTATATCATTACTTTCCTCTACGGTTTGTTCAACCAGGTAAAAAGTATGCAAGAATCTGAATGTTCCTTGCAACAGTAGCTTCAATTTTCATCAGCCAAGACCCAATTTGTGTCAGAGGGTAAAACTTGCCTGATTAGATCTGTTCAAAAGCCATTAAACAACTTTCAATGTTCTTGCTCTCTCACATTTAGGACACTAAACTTTTACAGAGACAGGCTGTTTGAAGCCTTCCTAATTATTTCATTATCCAAGAAGGATTACTAATGTTCAGCCTCCATTGGAATTCTCAAAAGTTCTCAGTGCAATTTATATGGCAATCTAAAATGCCTTTCTCTGGCTTTATGGCCTGATTATTATTTAGAGTCTCTCCAGCAGTGAACTTGAAGATCATGCAAATGTGCGCTTTGGGAAAGTCACTGTATAGCTGAATAATTTGTTTTGTAGGAAGCCAGCTCAAGTTTATCATCAACCACGAAAATTCTTTATCAATGCTTTTCTATAAAGTAGGCCTATTATTATACCAGTTCCACTTTAACTCTGACAGAAAGCTGATCGGGAATGCTATTATTAAGTCATAAATGCCTATTTTAAAATATGTTGCCTCATATTATTACACTGTATCGTTTCATTAATTCGTGTAATATTTCCTTTGGTTTTTAGTATCTTCTATGTCATAATCAAAACTAAAATAACTCTAAAAATGTAAAGTCTATAGCATAGATTTAAAGTCAAGAGTCCGTATGCGTCTACAACTTAATATGTATAAATACATACAAATTTAACTAGACAGAAGTGACCATGTTCACTCACTACATGCAATATTTACAATGCTGAATAACAACTGTATTTGCCAAGATATTCACAGTTCATAATATTGTGAGATAAAATGTAACTATAAACATTAATCAATGGCATGTTTATTAAACCTATATTTCTTAGATCATAAGATATACTGATGAACAAATTTCACTGTGTAATAACAAGGAGCCTAGAGCCAAGTGGGAACAAAAATACCTAAGTAATTCTAATTTGTGAGATAAACTATCAGTATAGGGATTTATTCAGGATACCACTGGCACACCTTACACCCATTCAGGAAAGTTGTTAACAAGCGATATTCAAATAGGACCTAATTAGGCATGAGGTCCTAGAATAGAGAGAGTGTGCCAGTCAGGAGAAGACATGTCTACATGGACAGTAGGAATATGTTACAACAGAGGTTTAAAGTCATATTAAATCAGACTTAAAATGGAGTTTGGTCTTCATCTTGATGTTGAGATAGATCACTGAAGGAGAGTGATATAATCACATTTCAGTTTGGAAAGATCATCCTGGCTCAAGTATAACGAATGTTTTAGAGGGAATAATGGAATTAGACCAGTTCAGATAAGAAATGATACTGTCTTACCCTGTGGTAGTGATGGAAAAGAAAGAAAAAAAAACATAAAATAAACTTACTTCTCAACTTATTCTGTTATGACTATTGTTTTGTAATAGACTTTACAGATGTTACTTTTAAAATATTCTGTTAGTCCGAGGAGCCATTTATTTATAGATCTCCTTGTATTATTTGTAACAATATTGTATTTATTTTTTTAAAGGTTTTTTATTTTTATTTATTTGACAGAGAGAGAGACAGCCAGCGAGAGAGGGAACACAAGCAGGGGGAGTAGGAGAGGAAGAAGCAGGCTCCCAGTGGATGAGCCTGATGTGGGGCTTGATCCCAGGACCCCAGGATCATGCCCTGAGCTGAAGGCAGGCGCTCAACGACTGAGCCACCCAGGTGCCCCTGTATTTATCTCTTAAGCACAGATTCTCTACACATCATCTCAAGTTCCCAGATTGTTTTATTAAAACATTTATCTTCAATCATCCAAATGTGACTAAACACTATCTGAAAAGTCCCATAGTATTCCATACCTGTGAACACATTTACATTTTTGTGCTGAAAGACACATGAAAACAAAGGCTTAGATATTTGATCTTACTGATTTGAAGAAATGATAACATGAAAAGAGAGGTAAACGGAGGCTAAGAAAATGTAAAGTGTGTATTGTGGAAACAGACATGTTATCTGAAAAGTGAATTGTCTGAGGGAAATATAGATCTAAGAGGCATGCATGAAAAATGCAAAAGGAGAGAGACGTGATTGCATACAAATCTAAACTATTTTAACTAGTGCCTACTCATAAAAACACCATCATTTGAATCATATTATGGATTTATGATCTTCCGAAACTGAAATGTGATACCGCTCTCCTTCAGTGGTATGTCTCAGCATCACGACGAAGGCCGTATATGTAGATACACACACATACACATTTATATACATACACAGATATATGTAAACTTATGATCTCATCGCTGTAACACTATATGTATATGATGAGACTGTTATTCTAGAAAGCAATAGAACACAGACATTTTAGTCAATTAGAAAAGAGAAAATGAGGTTCAGATACCAATTTCCGGGTTTCAGGCAAGACACATAACCTCTTTGGGCATCAATGTCCTTATCTGTAAAATGACAAAACATACCCTACTATGTATCTCTTGTGTAAATGTATAAAAAGGAGATGGTAGTTTTGAAAGTGGTTTTGGAAAACATGTGCAAGGAGTTCGGTAATGATTCACTGTAGGGAGTGACATTTCTGAAGGAGTCAGAAAGATAGGGGTAACAAAATTCATTCAAACTTAATAGGAAAAGTAGTATTTACTAACTGGCAGGCTTTTAAGGTTATGGAAAGAACCAATTTTACATGAATACTATATCTATTCCTCTGAAAATGCTACAAAAATATAGGAATCCATAATGTTAGATATTTTCAAGTTTTGTAGTCAAAATAACTTCCTTAATATTTCTTACACATTTCTCATATGCTTCACACATGCTCCCTATTTTTCAGACAAGGTCAATGTTTTCACTACAATTCATTTACATTGTTATTAGAACTATTTTCTAGGTCTGTTGATAAAATTTGGCCTCACACATTGATAACACATTTTTCTAATTACACTGTAATTTTCACTAGTAATTCTAGCTTTTTTGAATATACAAATCATTTCAACTTATTATATCATTGCTTTAACACTTCATACACATCTTGAGACATTTAGGCCACAAAAGATTATATTTAATATTAAAAGGATCAAATGTAAATAATTCTCAATTACTTATCCAAAGTGAAAACTTGAATAACGTGTATAGTCTAAATGTGCAAATAATCAGAAGATACAGATTTTTTACCCTCCTGCTACCGAATGTTTCCCTGAGTTGCTGTCAGAGACAATGTTTACAGTGTTGTGCTTTAATTCCTACTCTCTTGTCAAGACACCAATTGAAAGCAGAATGCTAAGAACTCAGTGAGAACTAAGAGTGATAAATGAAGTGCCAGCATAATTTGGAAATTGGAAAATGTGCCCTTGAAAACATATTAGTTCGCTCAGTTTGTAACGTGTAACAGCAGTATTGGTTTTCTCTCTTCACTGCTAGGTCAAGACACTGATGGAAGTAGGAGTCGGCCGAGCCAGAAACAGATCTTCAGCTGGGGTCCAGTAAAGAGTGTGGGAAGGCTTCCCCGAGGCTGGCAAATATCTCGCCCCAGTGGCTAACACCCCTTGCTCTGTCATTCTGCCTGAGATTTCACCCAAAATGACATTCGCTTATGTGGTTAAGCTCAAGTATTTCCAGGAAGCTTAAGCAAGCTACGGTAGCCATTCCAACTTCCAGAAAGTCTCCCTCTTTGCTGTGATTGATCAAAAAAAAAAAAAAGAGGTAATTTTTGGTGGAAAGCAGAAATGAATTTGGAGCCCTGGGATATTTTTCAGAGAAGAGAGGCCTGGTAAATTTTAGTAGCCAACAGGAAACATGAAACATAGAAGTCAGGGGAGAATGAAAAAGGTGATACCAGGACATAAATAAACACAGAAATGGGCAGAGGAATAAAATAAATAATAAATAAATAAATAAATAAATAAATAAATAAATAAATAAATATAACAACAATAAGAACAATTATAATAACAACTCTCATGTCTTAAACTTTGCCCAGAGCAGTCCCAAAATATTCTATGTGGAGAAAGTGTAGGAACATGTCCAATGTGTAACTAAGATCAGTGCTCCCCTTGTGTGATGCCATGATCTTGCCTGGCTCGTGGCCTAAACAACTGGGTGAATCCTGAAATCTGCTCCACTCAGGAGAAAAGCTGGAGTGGCACATCGAATGTGCACATGTTCACAGCCTGGAACCTCAGGGTGGTTCCAGAACACTTTTCTCCTTTGCTTCCACGTTGGTCCAGTTATGTAGTTCTATCAATACGGACAACAGAATGTACTCAGAGAATCAGATGAGAATGGACTCTCCACCAGGAAGGTAAGTCAACGTAACACAAAAACAGATATGGCTGTCAGAGTGGAACACATGTCTTTTCCTAGCTGGGTATTTTGTCTCTCACAACACAACCTTGCAGACTATCAAGGATATAACAATTTTTGAAAGGGTCATGTTAGGAAAAGAAAATTATACACAGATGCAGCATTTTCCAATCTCTGTGCCATAGATAAGGTAGCTCTGAGAGTAACCAGGAAGGGCCTCGAATAGCGTGAGCCACTGGATCACTGTCACACACACTATAAGAAGCATGTCCTTTTACAGTAGGCTGTCTTACAAAAATGTCCATTTTCCGGGAGTGGCATAGTACCAACAAAAGATGTTTTTGTTCTCCATTCCCACACTGTTTAAGAAAAGGCGAGAAAACATGGGTTACTTAAATTATAGCACATCCATAGCACACCACGGAATACAAACAAGGACGAAAACATCCTTGAGGGGGCTTAAATAAAATATGTGTGCCAACAATGCTGCCATGCCTGTACAATAAGCACATAAAAATACCAAAACTAATTTATTAAAACACACAGAACTGTGCACAGTACAGAACTTTTGCCAAATTTCAAGGATAACACACGTGAAGAGTTAACACCTTCCAGAGAGTCTTTCAGTAAATCCTGAAAATTCCTATCCTCAAGTCCCCTGCCTTTGAGAGTGCTTACTTCTAACTTCTGCCTTAGAATCTCCAGCCACCATTAGCACAATCTCCTCCTTACTAGCGAGGCTAGACCTTCCCTGACACAAATCCCTCATCTTTAGGATGTAACACTAGGTCTGCATTATCAGTCTAGAAGGACCCTCTGGTGGCAGTTGTGGTGCAGGCTCCTAGTGGGTCATTTTGTGGTTATCTCTGGTCCTTCGCGTACCTCCAAATAATATTAGCCGTGAGGCGATGGGTTTGACACTGCTAATTTCACAGAAGCATCTAAGGCATGAAAGGCTTCTCTTTGAGTATAAGGGTAAGTTACAGACCTTTATCTTTTATTTATTGGTAACGGTTGAATCAGATGTACATGCATATATATTTACACACACACACACACACACACACACACTCCTCTATGTCCCAAAGATTAACGCTGAGCCTTATCTTATCCTGAAGTCTCCAAACTGCTTACTGAAATCAGGCAGATGAGATGAGAAGAGATGAGAAGGGGAGGGGAGGGGAAAGAGAGGACAGGAGAGAGTGGAAAGGGAGAGAAGAGAAAGAGGAGAGGAAAGGAGAGAAAGAACACCACAAATCTCAGTGGAACAGGCCATGCGTAAGAAGCAAGCTGTGTGGTGAGAATGAAGAAGTGAGCACTAAAATTCCGTCAAGAAACGACTCTTCAGTTCCACTGCCTGCCGCCACATGGGAATGAGGACCAGGTTTCCAGAGCTTCCAGTTCTTACACAGAAGCCAGGAATCCTCATGTACAATTTCTTATATGTTGACTTAAAATAGTTAAGTCTTGTGCAGACCAAACAAAAAATTTCTGTGAGAAGGATTTAGTCAATGAGCAGTGAGCGTGACCCTCAGTCTAAACAAATAAGAAGATAGGGAAACATCTGCCTAACTGCTTGATCACTGGCCGTTATTTCTCAACACCCGAGTTAGTATTTCTGGATTCTAGAGTATTGTTTCTTCCCCTTCTTCAATCAGACACTTTCAAATCATGCTGCCTCCCCTACACACACACCCCAACACACAAAGTGAGACTAAGAAAGGAGTCTACTGCTGAGCCAGGAACATATCTCTAAAAGTTACCCTATCCCAGTTACAAAGAACCCTGGAGGAAACTTCCTCCACCTGACCTGTTCGGACTTTTTATCTTATCCAAGACCCATTTCCCTGCCAGGCTCACTGGGGAAGTAGAAGGAGGATTCCTCTATTAAGTGTGTACTGAAACTATTGTCTCCTCCCTCGATCTACTCTTTCGATATGAGTTCAAGCTCTCATCACTTCTCATCCGGCCCACTTGTCAATTTACATGAAGGTCATCGCCACCCTCTAATCCAAACTTCCCACTGTTGACAATATCCTTGCTTATGCCTTAGACACCATCATAGACACACCAAAGTCACTCTCTGCATTGCCTTGGACTTTCTTATGGTTACCAACTGTGACCACAGGCTCTCATGTACGTTCTGTCCTCCTATTATACTCATCCCCAGACTTAAATCCCCCTTAACACTGATCCTTGAAATTGGTGTTTCAATCAAAATCCATTCAACCACAGTCAGGATTATTTAAATTGAAAATAATGTAATAATGACAATTTAGTGAAACATGTTAGAATCAGAGACTTGATGAAAGACAGAAGGTAAGATTTTTAAAATGAGAGATTACTCAACATTCTTCAAGCCACATTTCTTTATTTTTTATTCTCATTCACATAGGATTGATGTTATACCTAAGATAGTTGTAAAGATTAGAACTTAGAAGGAGGAATATATGTATGTATTCTTTTAGGAGTTATCTTCTGAAACCTTTGACTATCACCAATATTGAAGATAAAGAAATGTTTTGACAGGCTCTTGGATTTCTCATGTTATATTTCTATCAAGAATTATGCTTAACTTGTATGCTCATGCTACAAGTTAACTGCCTTTTCAACATTCTTTACAGCCTTCTGCATGACAAAAGATACCATAAAGGAAATTAAAGACAAGCAAATTAATAAGGAAATGACAAAACAGTAAATAAGGTTAAATGGATAAAGATACAAATAGCAAATTCACAGAAAAACCTATACAATGGGACACAAAATTATGAAAAAATCCTTATGAAAAAATGTGCAGTCCCATTAATAATCAGGATTGTACCATAAAACAGCAATGGGATTTTTTTTTAATCAACTAAATATTTATTGTTGGATAATTTTAAGTGTAAGTGAGAGTATAAAGAAATGGGCATTCCTAAACTGGGGATGAAAATGCAAATTGGTATACAACCTGTTTGGAAGGAAAATTAATTAGGGAAATTAAAGATGCACATACTTTGTGATGCAAGATTGCATTTGCCAGCATGTACACCAGAGAAAAGTGTGTTACATCTTCAAATAGGCAGACACTGAGTGCTCTGCATGGCTGTCTGTAGGAGGATAGTGCATTTAGAAAAAAATGGGGCAGAAACAGATAGGGAGTGATAATTTCAAAAATCCAGATACAAACTATGGGTGATTTGCTGCCATTTATGTCACCAATATTTAGTGGAAGAACAAAGACTTAGGGTCACCTTAGAAACCATGAAATGTATGTAAATATCAATCTTAAAGCTTTGGGAATATTTATCGATCTTTATAATTTATAGGTAATGGGCACTGGATGCTTGATCATCTGATGATGTTAGTTCATCAGATTCTCAAACAGTTCATGACTCAGAAGATGAACAACGTTTTTAGAGTTAATAAAAAAGGATTACTGAATCTATTATATATATTTTGATTTTAGGATTTAAAATGCTTTTTGTACTTCTCACAGTCAACACCGAGGTCTATGATACAAAATACATTGATAATAATATTTACAATATAGGATTGTTATAGGGGTTTCTTGAGGTAATGTATGTAAGTACCCTACGGATATGCGAACCGCAAGGCTGGTCTGTGGGAGGGACTCATTATGTTGGTCAGTCATGCCAGTATTCCACTGACTCAGCATCCCTCTCTAAAATAACGGTATTTATGAATTCAAGACATACCTTTCGTGAATAGCAAGAACTTGCTCTATGACAAAAATAAACATAACACTTTTGTTTCTGTTGAACACCAAGCCAACTCTTTCCTTTCAAACCATGTTTACAAGGGAAATACTCATAAAGCTGAGATGGCTGGTGGTTCTAAGGATCACCTAGAAAATGGATTGTCAGAGATTGATTAGACACTGACTGGAGACACCAAGTAAGACAACAGTAACAAAGTAAGCAAGCTATCTGTGATTCAGAAACTGATAATCAAAAGTGCAGTGATCAGCTACTATTACAGCAACCAAGTGATTTCCTCCAGTTCGGGCTCTATTTCTGATATAGCGTCATATGTTATCAATGAAAAAAATAATAACTAAATCTCCCTTCTCCTAATTTCCAGTTCCCTTCAAGGGAAACAATTTTATCGCCCCATTGCTAAAATGAAGTTGCATTAAATACATCTGCTCTCTAAACTTTCTGATGTGGTACTGTAAAAGTAGTTAGGTTTCCACTGTAAGACTGAATGAAATCAGTGGCC
This sequence comes from Ursus americanus, assembly GCF_024610735.1. Taxonomy (NCBI): domain Eukaryota; kingdom Metazoa; phylum Chordata; class Mammalia; order Carnivora; family Ursidae; genus Ursus; species Ursus americanus. The sequence goes on along the minus strand of NC_142134.1, from coordinate 1,612,662 downwards.
ATAATTAGGACCCAACTTACGTCATAACAGTACCTGAAGGGGGGGGGAGTATTTATCTCAGTGTTCCTGCTTTTCCATTCTTGGAAGCCGGTTTGGATGGACCCCAATGCCCTATAAGTCCTCCTGCGTTTGACTATTATCGGTCTCCTCCCCAGGAATCATTCTGCCCAAACCAAAACTCCACTCAATAGATAAATGCTACCAATCACGGAAAGGGAAAATTGAAAACTTGTAAGTATTCCCCAATATTAATGTGCCTGAACAATCATATTTAATTGGTTCTCAGGTCTATTATTTGTTCTGTCTACCCAAAGAAAGTTCTATTGTAGTTATTTCAATGATGAACTTGCTTCTTCTCAAAAAGTTTTATTATTCTGAGAAATTGCTTGAAAATAGCAGAAGTTGTAGTGGGGCCTGATAATACATTCTAAAGGTTTTTTTAATAGTGTAATTTATGTTAAAACTTGTCCTAATACATTGCAAGATCACTTAGATATTTTATTTTAAATACTGTATGTAGCTTTCTCACAGCTCTAGTGCCATTTCCAGTAAAATGAGATTTTCATGAAAGACATTAAAAATCATGTTGCACTTAAATGGTGATATTGTTTCAATCTTTCATCAGGCGAGGTCATTTTCGTTCAGAAATTTGACATTCATCTAGAACATTCTGTATCTAAGAAAAATGAAATGCCTACAGTTGCTTCAATTTCCAGACTTAACTACTTTTACATAAGAGTCGAGTTCCTCTTCAGCCCACTAAGGTACTCACACATCTTCCTTTATTCTTTAAGGCCAAACTGTCCTGAAACAGCTCCCCTGGAAATCTGACATAGTTACAGAAAAGAGCCATAAAATGTCTTAAGGGATTCAAGCTCGCAATCATTAACATGTAGATATGTATTTCACTTGGGTATAGAAATTAACCTACTATGCTTTATTTATTTTTAAATTTTATACATTGATACCCCTTGTACATTAATACCCTTAATCTGGGATTCAGGGGAGATAATAAACACACATTTCCTCCTGTTCCTTTTCTTCCTCCTCCTCACTCATTAGTTTTCTTCTCTAAGAATACACATTAAGAAGTTAAATGCTAAAAACTGAAATTCAACAGGAGACTTTTGCATGTTTGCAAAGACCTCTGATGTTTCTAGTTAAACACATACCTTATCTCCTTACTCTCACCTAATTTCTTTTTTTTTATTTTATTATATGTTAGTCACCATACAATACATCATTAGTTTTTGATGTAGTGTTCCATGATTCATTGTTTGCGTGTAACGCCCAGTGCTCCATGCAATACGTGGCCTCCTTAATACTATGCTTTTTTTAATACAAAAGGAGGCAGTCTGGAGAGATTTGAAGGAAACACAAAGGCACAATTAAATATTAACAGTTCTTGATAGATACAGAAAGAGAAGCAGGTACAGTTAAACTTTCATCTGATACAGGCTGGGATGAGGATATCTGTGCCTAGAGGCAAAAGTAAGGAAATAGGAAAATGTACCGATTTTGCTGATGATGTATCCTAAATACATGCTTTATTTTGGTTTCCTTCTGAAAAAATTTACTTTTCCTATAATTTACACTTGTATTCCTTGTTTGATTACAAAACAATTTTACATAAGTTATGTCTTTGGACTTTTACAGTATTGTATGTTAGAGCAAGTTTTGGCTATTTAACAATGAGGAAATGGAACTTAAGTGACCTCCCATAGGTATATATGTAATAAGTTGAAGAGCAGGGTCATATACCCTATGTCTTGTGTTTCACTAAGTTTTTTAGGCATCATGTTATTGTCTTAGGGGAAAAAAACCCTGCTTTATGAGCCTATAAAGAACATTTTGACACCCTTTGATTTATAAGATTTGTTAGTTGGGCATGCATCAGATTTTCTTTAGTGCACAACAAAATAAATTTAGAAGAGTAAGAATAATTCAAATTCCTAAAGACAACATTGAGTAAATATTTTTAAAAATCAAAATACTATCAAAGTTAACACACACACGCACCCACACACATACGCACACAGCACAAATTTCAAGATACACAGCACAAGAATTTAAAGTCTATCTCCCTTCTGTCTCTTGCTGCCAGAAGTATCCCAGCCAAACAATTATATCTCCCAAGCGAAGATATTGAAGCATGATTTCTTTTTGCTTCCCTGCCCTTTATTTTTAACACAATGATTCTGTCCTACAAATTAGTTTCAACTTTTATCACTTAGCTCCATGGACAAGTGTGCTTGCACGCACACACACACACCTGGGGACGCACACACTCTTCGTTCCGTATCAGCACAGGATCTTCCTTATTTTAATGGCTATAGAAATGTGTTATAATTTATTTGACCAGTTGGACATTTAAGTTATTTCCAAATAAATCTTGCACAGATGTCATTTAGATAGCATGTATGTCACTGGATAAATTCCTAAAAGGGGAATTATTAAGCAAAATGAATTATACATTTCAATTTTGAGAAATATTGCCAAACTGCCTGTTGTATTGTATTAATCTATATTTCCACCAGCAACGCATGAGAATGCATGCTTTCCTGACACCCCATTGACACATTGTGTAATTTTTTTTTTAACTATAGGAATAGGATAGGTATGTTACATAGCTGAGTTTCAATTTGTATAAGTGAGGATGAGATTTTTCCCCACATGCATGTCATCTTCCCAATCCTTCATTGGACATTGGTCTTTTCCCAACTGATTCACATGGATGCTGGACATGTTAAGAATATGAATTCCTTAACTGTTAAAGGAATTATAATTTTTTCCAGTTTTATCTTTTGTTTGTAGAAGTTTATACACAGTTTTACTTTAATGTAATTAAACACAGCTATTTATATATTTTTGAGGTTTTTGTCATTTTAAAAAAGCTTTCTCCAATCCAACACCATAGCATTTGAATTGAGATTTCCCTTGATAAGTTAACTAGTGGTATGTTTTATATAAAATGTATCATGCAGATGAAGGAATTATCCTATTGGAAAAAAATATCTCCTATTTAAATTTTGGAGTTTGAGATAGTCAACATTTTGCTTTTTGCATGGTTAATATTCAAATGCACAGGCATTGGAAAACAGGCCTAATTGTTTCTAAAGCTATTTCTGGTTCTAAATGATAAAACCACATCTTTGACACAAACAAAGATACTTTGTTCTCATTTCCAGTAGAAACTGACAGCCTCCAAGTCATCTAGTAGTTACCCTAAAGGATCCAACTATAATTAAGATGTAGGAGATGTAGTTTACATCCCTTTGACCAGAATTAGAATTGTATTTGTCAAAATATTTTTCTTATGTTTATTCTAGCTGAAACTAGAAGCTACTTCTCATGAAGTAGATGGTGTAAAAGCATTTGTGGTTTTGTATCTTTACTGAGATTTTACAGTTTTCTGGTGATATTTCTATCTGTGGACTCAAAGCCTCGTAATTAATCATATATGTTGAAAACGTCTTTGTTCTTCAGGACATGAAACTATTTTTTGAGTGACTTAAATGGGAGTATCTACACATAAACCTATATGCTCTTTTTATATTGATATATACATTTAGTCCAAAAAGTATACAAGTATACTGTTGGATAACAGTAATATTTTGAAGGGATATTCTATAGATTCATGGCTTTGTTCTTTTGTGAGAAAAGATTTTCCCTTTTTAAAAAAGAAAACTATACTCACATTTCTCGGTAAGGCAATTCTGTGTAGTTAAATCAGAGAAAGAACGTTTTGTAAGGTTTAGAGAACTCTTTCAGGAGAGACTACAACATAGACTTGCAGTTAGTATACGTGAGTTAGTATAAGTGAAGTAATTATTTAAAGTCCAAGGACTTCATGTGAATCTCCAGAGCAAGTCAAAGCATACCAAGAATTCTCAACATAAAAGAGAGGAGTTGGGTTTGTACATGAATAAGATAATCAGATTTTAAAATTCCAATGTAGTTATCTAAACAGTCCGCCCGTACCAATTGTAAATTGTATTCACTTACTTAAAATGTGTAATTCTACCCAAAAGTTCATTTGTCCCTATAATTTACTTAAATGATGTACTTTTAACCAAGATTTCAATTTCATTGATGTCCCTATAATAACGTGGAAAGTAAAATGGAAAATTCGAACATTTATCCCACATGGAGCAATATGGAAGACTCTAAATAAGAGACTTCAAATAAATACCTTTTTATACAATGAATTCCTTTGAATGAACCAAATTTCCAGTGTTAGTGACATATAAATGGAGATGAAGGAAAATCTTGTCTTTTACTTCTATTTTTATTATTACATACAGAGATAAGATTTTAAACAGAAGGAATAAAATCAAATATTTCAGAAAAATAGAAAGTTTTGAGGAGTAATTGTATATGGCATTGTTTATCCATGAGTATGATTTGGTAGGTCTCTCAACCCAGGTGGGAAAAGCAGGAGAGCAGCCCTGTGGGTGGGAGTGTGGGGTAGAGTGGGTGGGTGATTGGCACCTACAACTCCCAGACATATCCTGTGCAGGATTTAATACTGTAAGTGTGATGGAACTTCACTTTAACATTCCATAGCAGAGTGTAGCTTTGACATAAAGTGACTCTACCTTCGATCCACAGCAAGATGGTTAATTGCAAGTACAGAAGAACCCTATTAGGCAGTACTTCCTTAGACGATGACTACGGAGTAGTTTACCTGCCACCTGCCTCTTGGCCACAACTTTTGTAAGCGAAAGGCCGCCTAACTCCCTAAAGTTGGCTAGTATCCATTGCTTGCTTCTAAGCCAGTGCATTTCTTCTGCTCAATTTCCCAATTAAATCTGATCTTTCTTTGGGATCAAGTAAGTGAGCTGTAAGTAATAAATAAAAATACTAGCTAGAGAACAGGTGGATAGGTAGTGAAGGTAAGAGTTTGCCTGGAAGGAAGAGAAAGAAAATACAAACATATTAAGAGTCTCTAAAAAGTTAATACACATTGAATGTGAATGTAACTACTCATTTTTTTAAAACTGTGACTCTGTCTAAAATAAAAGAGATGCTTTTCTGTGTGACTTTGGGATAATTATCTTTTATTTAAAAAAAAAATCAAAATCTGTCCATGCGTTCCCAAGAACATGTACTTTGGCAATTAAATGCAGCAGTAGGGCTATCAGAATGGGAAGTATTTTAGCAATTATTAGTTCATAAAATAACCTTGATTTCTTTTTGAGTCAAGTTCATATGTTTTAAGTGGGATATGCATGGAGCACTTTACTGTGGTTTACAAAAAAACTATTTCATATGGGAATCTGATCTCCATCAAAGCATTAAATCCTAGTCAATCATTAAAACCACTAGATCTCAATCACGACATCACCTTTTAGGTTTACAGTTCTTCCTCCTATGTTGGAGGTTCTCAGAATAACAAAGTTTTTCAACTAGATCCAGGAGAACTATGGAGGTCCTCATGTCAGACAGGTAGGTAGCAGAATTTCAAAAATCACATTTGGACAGTCAGGTGCCTTTCTCAGTTTGCTACATAAATTTGCCACAGCCTAACAAGTCTACCATTTTATGTTGCAACCATGTAAGTTATATACTATTTTCCAAACTGAACTTTTAAGAGTAAAAGGGACACCGATAATAAGGATACCAGGAAAACAAACATAATCTGGGCCTATTTCAGGCTAACTGGAACTTAATGGCCACCTTACCAGGGAAGTGTTAGGGTCCTTTGTCTGCTTCTATTTCAAGAATGCAAATATTGACTTTGATATTTATATTGATTAAAGCAGGAAAAACATTACATCTCAATTTCTTTTGATGAAATGTGGATACGCCATTTAGAATGATGGCTCACCCTTTCACATCCTATGATCTACCAATCTCGTTACCACTTTTTATTTATTTTTTTTTTTAAATGATTTTTTATTATATTATGTTAGTCACCATACAGTACATCCCCGGTTTCCGATGTAAGGCTCGATGATTCATTAGTTGTGTATAACACCCAGTGCACCATGCAATACGTGCCCTCCTTACTACCCATCACCGGTCTATCCCATTCCCCCACCCCCCTCCCCTCTGAAGTCCTCAGTTTGTTTCTCATAGTCCATAGTCTCTCATGTTTCATACCCCCTTCTGATTACCCCCCCTTTCTTTATCCCTTTCTTCTCCTACCGATCATCCTAGTTCTTATGTTCCATAGATGAGAGAAATCATATGATAGTTGTCTTTCTCTGCTTGACTTATTTCACTTAGCATTATCTCCTCCAGTGCTGTCCATGTTGTAGCAAATGTTGAGAACTCGTTCTTTCTGATAGCTGAGTAATATTCCATTGTATATATGGACCACAACTTCTTAATCCAGTCATCTGTTGAAGGGCATCTCGGCTCCTTCCACAATTTAGCTATTGTGGACATTGCTGCTATGAACATTGGGGTGCATATGGCCCTTCTCTTCACTACGTCTGTATCTTTGGGGTAAATACCCAGTAGTGCAATGGCTGGGTGATAGGGTAGCTCAATTTTTAACTTTTTAAGGGACCTCCACACTGTTTTCCAGAGTGGCTGTACCAACTTGCATTCCCACCAACAATGTAGGAGGGATCCCCTTTCTCCACATCCTCTCCAACAATTGTTGTTTCTTGCCTTGTCTATTTTTGCCATTCTAACTGGCGTAAGGTGGTATCTCAGTGTGGTTTTGATTTGAATTTCCTTGATGGCTAATGATTTTGAACATTTTTTCATGTGTCTGTTAGCCATTTGTATGTCTTCATTGGAAAAGTGTCTGTTCATATCTTCTGCCCATTTTTTGATTTGTTTATTTGTTTCTCGTGTGTTGAGTTTGAGAAGTTCTTTGTAGATCTTGGATACCAGTCCTTTATCTGTAGTGTCATTTGCAAATATATTCTCCCATTCCGTGGGCTGCCTCTTAGTTTTTCTGACTGTTTCCTTGGATGTGCAGAAGCTTTTTATCTTGATGAAGTCCCACAAGTTCATTTTTTCTTTTGTTTCTCTTGCCTTTGGGGATGTGTCATGAAAAAGGTTGCTTTGGCCGATGTCGTAGAGGTTGTTGCCTATGTTCTCCTCTAGAATTTTGATGGATTCCTGTCTCACATCGAGGTCTTTCATCCATTTGGAGTTTATTTTTGTGTATGGTGTGAGATAGTGGTCAAGTTTCATTCTCTTGCATGTAGCTGTCCAATTTTCCCAGCACCATTTATTGAAGAAACTGTCTTTTTCCCACCGGATGTTTTTTCCTGCTTTATCAAATATTAGTTGCCCAAAGAGCCGAGGGTCCATTTCTGGGCTCTCTATTCTGTTCCATTGGTCTATGTGTCTGTTTTTGTGCCAGTACCATGCTGTCTTTGTGATCACAGCTTTGTAGTACAGCTCGAAATCTGGCATTGTGATGCCCCCAGCTTTGTTTTTCCTTTTCAACAGTTCCTTGGAGATTCGGGGCCTTTTCTGTTTCCATACAAATTTAAGGACTGTTTGTTCCAGTTCTTTGAAAAATGTCCTTGGTATTTTGATCGGGATAGCATTGAAAGTGTAGATTGCTCTGGGTAGCATGGACATTTTAACTATGTTAATTCTTCTGATCCATGAGCATGGAATATCTTTCCATCTTTTTATGTCTTCCTCAATGTCTTTTAAGAGTGATTTATAGTTTCTAGAATATAGGTCCTTTACGTCTCTGGTTAAGTTAATTCCAAGGTAACGTATGGTTTTTGGTGCTATTGTAAATGGGATGGATTCCCGAATTTCTCTTTCTTCGGTCTCGTTATTCGTGTATAGAAATGCAACTGATTTCTGAGCATTTATTTTGTATCCTGCCACGTTACTGAATTGCTCTATAACTTCTAATAGTTTGGGAGTGGCTTCTTTTGGGTTTTCCATATAGAGTATCATGTCATCTGCAAAGAGAGACATTTTGACTTCTTCTTTGCCAATTTGAATACCTTTGATCCCTTTTTGTCGTCTGATTGCTGTTGCAAGGACTTCTAGTACTATGTTGAATAATAGTGGCGAGAGTGGGCATCCTTGTCGAGTTCCTGATCTTAAGGGAAAGGCTTCCAGCTTTTCCCCATTGAGAATAATATTTGCAGTAGGCTTTTCATAGATGGCTTTTATGAGATTGAGAAATGTACCTTCTATTCCTACACTCTGAAGGGTTTTAATCAGGAAAGGATGCTGTATTTTGTCAAATGCTTTTTCGGCATCGATTGAGAGGATCATATGGTTCCTGAGTCTTTTCTTGTTGATGTGATGTATCACGCTGATTGATTTGCGAATATTGAACCACGCTTGCATCCCAGGTATGAATCCCACTTGATCGTGGTGGATAATCCTTTTAATGTACTGTTGGATTCTATTAGCAAGTATCTTGTTGAGGATTTTGGCGTCCATATTCATTAGGGAAATCGGTCTGTAATTCTCCTTTTTGATGGGGTCTTTGCCTGGTTTGGGGATCAAGGTAATATTGGCCTCATAAAATGAGTTTGGTAGCTTTCCTTCTGTTTCTATTTTTTGAAATAGCTTTAGGAGAATAGGTATTATTTCTTCTTTGAATGTTTGGTAGAATTCCCCAGGAAAACCGTCTGGGCCTGGAGTTTTGTTATTTGGAAGGTTGTTTATCACTGACTCAATTTCTTCATAATTAATTGGCCTGTTTAAGGAATCAATTTCTTCCGGTTTCAATCTTGGTAGTTTATAGGTTTCCAGGAAGGATTCCATCTCTTCCAGATTGCTTAGTTTATTGGCATATAGCTGTTGATAAAAATTTCTAATAATCCTTCCAATTTCAATGGTGCTCGTCGTGACCTCTCCTTTTTCGTTCATAATTTTAATAATCTGGGTCCTTTCTCTTTTCTTTTGGATAAGTCTTGCCAGGGGTCTGTCAATTTTATTGATTCTCTCCAAGAACCAGCTTCTAGTCCTGTTGATCTGCTCTACTGTACTTCTGGTTTCTGCTTGATTGATTTCAGCTCTAATTTTGGTCAACTGCTTCCTCGTGCGTGGATTAGGCCTGTCCCTCTGTTGCTGTTCCAGCTTCTTGAGGTGAGAATATAAAAACTGCATTTTAGATTTTTCTATTCTTTTGAGTGAGGCTTGGATGGCTATGTATTTCCCCCTTAGGACTGCCTTTGCAGTATCCCATAGGTTTTGGACTGTTGTATTTTCATTCTCATTGGTCTCCATAAATTGTTTAATTTGATTTTTGATTTCCTGGTTTATCGAGTCATTCCTGAGCAGGATGGTTCTTAGTCTCCAAGTGTTTGAGTTTCTTCCAAATTTTTCCTTGTGGTTGAGTTCCAGTTTCAGAGCGTTGTGGTCTGAGAATATGCAGGGGATAATTTCAATCTTTTGGTATCGGTTGAGACCTGTTTTGTGTCCCAGAACATGGTCTATTCTTGAGAATGTTCCATGGGCATTAGAATAGAATGAGTATTCTTTGGTTCTGGGGTGTAGTGTTCTATATATATCTATGAGGTCCAACTCGTCGAGTATGGCATTCAAAGCCTTTGATTCTTTGCTTAGTTTTTGCCAGGGTGTTCTGTCTATTTCTGATAGTGGAGTGTTGAGGTCCCCTACTATTAATGTATTTTTATTTATATGTCTCTTTATTCTGGTTAAGAGTTGGCTTGTGTATCTTACTGCTCCCCTGTTGGGGGCATATATATTTATAATTGTCATATCCACTTGTTGAATACTTCCCTTAAGAATAATATAGTGCCCTTCTGCATCTCTAACTATAGTCTGTAGTTTAAAATCCAATTTATCTGATATGAGAATTGCTACCCCAGCTTTCTTTTGAGGTCCATTTGCATGAAAGATGGTACTCCATCCCCTTACTCTCAGTCTGAATGCATCTTTGGGTTTGAAATGAGTCTCTTGTAGACAGCAAATGGATGGGTCATTTCTTTTTATCCAATCTGCAACCCTGTGGCGTTTTATGGGATGGTTCAAACCATTTACATTAAGACTGATTACTGAGAGATATGATTTTAATGTTGCCATGTTGCCAGTAAAGTCTTTGTTTCTATTGGCTGTGACTTTCTGTTCTGTATCACTCTTGGGGCCTTTTTACTTTTATAGAACCCCCCGTAATATCTCCTGTAGGGCTGGTTTCGTGGTTACGAAATTGGTTAGTGACTGGCGATTCTGAAATGTCTTTATTTCTCCATCAATTCTGAATGACAGCCTTGCTGGATAAAGGATCCTTGGCTGCATGTTTTTCTCTGAAAGAGCTTTAAATATGCTCCCCCAACCCTTTCTCTCATTCCAGGTCTGTGTAGACAGGTCTGACGTAATTCTGATGCTTTTGCCTTGGTACGTGAGAAATTTCTTTGCCCTGGCCGCTTTCAATACTGTATCCTTGCATCTAATATTTGCGAATTGCACTATGACGTGACGTGGCGTAGGTTTGTCATGGTTGAGCTTGGGAGGGGTCCTCTCTGCCTCTTGGACACGAATGTTTGTTTCCCTTGCTAGATTAGGGAAGTTTTCAGCTACAATTTGTTCAAATATCTCTTCTAGACCTCTGTTTTTCTCCACCCCCTCGGGGATGCCGATGATTCTAACATTGGATCGTTTCATTGAGTCAGTAATCTCCCGTAACCTACATTCGTGGGTGTGGATTTTTTTAAGACCATCTTCTATTTTCATTTTTTCCTCTATTAACCCATCCTCCAATTCACTAACCCGTTCCTCTGCTTCTGCGACCCTGGCCGTCAGAGCCTCTAGTTTTGCCTGCATTTGGCTCATAGAATTTTTAATTTCTGTCAGATTCGCTCTCATTTCTGTCCTTAGGGATTCTATATTCTCAGTAACCTTTTCGTTAATAGTTTTTTCAATTCTACTCATCATTTTGACCATCGTTACTCTGAATTCCATTTCTGATAATTTGGTTACATCCATATCCATTATTTCTGTGGCAGAGGCCACAGAATCACTGTCTTTTCTTTGCTGGGGGGGGCTTCTCCTTCTTGTCATTCTGATGAAGAGAGGTTGCGGGGTTTCCAGAGCCCAAATTATTGACTGGGTCCCGGGCCGTGCCCCTTGTTTTATAGGGATCTTAGGGATGTGGGCTTCTTCTTTGAAGATTTTATTTATTTATTTGTGTGGCAGCCAACCAGCGAGAGAGGGAACAGAAGCAGGGGAGTGGGAGAGGAAGAAGCAGGCTCCCAGCGGAGGAGCCCGATGAGGGACTCCTTTCCAGAACGCTGGGATCACGCCCTAAGCCGAAGGCAGGCGCTCAATGACTGCGCCACCCAGGCGCCCGGGTTGTGGGCTTCTTGATTTTTCAGCCTGCCTTCTGTGTTCTGGGGGAGGGGCCTGCCGCGCCGATACTCAGGGAACCCTGTTTGGGTAGAGTCTCCGTGTCCCCTGCGAGGGGGGATGGGGATGGGCACTCTCTGAGCCGGTATTTCCAGGCTTTTGTTCTCTGGCGGCTTTCCCTGGCGGTTTGCTGTGCCTCTTCTGAGAGTCAGAGCAGCAGCGGCCAAATTTCAGCCTCCGTCACAGAACAGAGGGATTGCGGCCCGTTCTCTACTAATGTTCAGGCCACTTTAACTCTGTTTCTGTTGGTGCTGCTCAACCCTGCAGCGTCCCGGGATGTGCGCCCCACACCCGGCGTCCCAGCCCTCACTTCCAGGGCCGGCGCGTCTCTGTCCTTTGTGTTTCTAACGCCGCCAGCCACCAGCCGCCCCGCGCGCGCTCCCGGATCTCCCGGTCTCAGTCTGGATCCAGTGAGCGCACCGGGATTCCGGTGATCCGCGAGATGACTGGTGGCGCGCGCACCCAGCTCACGGTCTCAGTCTGCTGTTTTGCGGGTGCCGTCCACGAGCCCCGCCCGCTCTCCCGTGCAAGTGGCTACCGCTTCCCGGCGCCCGAACGCGGCGGCTCCCTCCCCCTTCCGTTTATCTTCCGATATCTGTGCACAGTTTCATGGCTCCCCGCTTCGTACCTCAATACTCAGCGCTGGAGATGTTCATTTGTAGAGATCCAGATGCGTCTTCCTGCATCTCAGGCTGGTTCCGTGGTTGTTTAGGCTGGTCTGGTACCTATCCAGCTCGACTCGGGGGACCGGCTGAAAACGGTGTCTCCTACTCCTCCGCCATCTTAACTCCTCCTCGTTACCACTTTTTAAAGCTGGTTCGTACAGAGAAAACCCAAAACACCACTTGTTTTAATATTGTAAATAAAAGACTTGAAACAGGGTAACAGGATCTCTGAAAAGCCAGGCCTTAAAAGGCATAAAATTGCAAGTCATTGTAATGTTGATCTTTATCCCCAAGATGATTTTGATGATGATAAGGTTTGTTATCATTCCTTGGATGAGTGCTGTATGCCAGGTGTTTTGCTATGTGCTTTTCATATATTAACTTTCCTCGCCTATCCAACATCACTCTCAATCTGTCCAGATTTGCTTTATTCTAAGAACAAGAAAAATCAGTCATAGATAAGTTTGATTGATTTGTTTAAAGAAGCCCAGCTAGTCACCCAATGGAAGCTTCTGTGTTCAAACTGGGATACAATTCCAATCCCCATGCTCTTCTTGAATAAGCTACAATACCTTTATGTCATCTTTCTTAGGAATTTTAGGATTCCTCCTGACATAGTACTGTGGTCAGCCTTGTTCCCACTGCTGACTTTTACATTAAGGAATTAGTGGAGACATTTGAGGCCATCAGGAAACAGAACATGATGTACATTTGCCAATGTGTAAAGAAGGAAAATGTCCACATTACTAGCAAAATAATAAAAGCCACGTGTACCTAATCCACAGCAAATAATATTGACCAGAGACAATAAACCGTGGGAACTGACATGGGATTGGAAGATAAGAAATTCTTAGTAACTGCTTTGTCAACGCCAAATTCCCCATGAACTCCTCTTTGCAGCCCAGTAATAAGGGGCTCCTCTACCCTGCCACCTACCAGGCAGTCACATGAGGAGAGATGGGAGGTCTACCCAGTACACGTTCCATAGCAGGCACCAGAACACCTACGTGCTGGTAAATATCTGTTAATTGCAAGAAGGACCTAGAATTAACTAAATCAGGGCATTAGTCAAATGGATAGGAGTATTTCCCATCTGCAAGGCCTCTTTTTTCATTAAGTTAGTATTAATATATGACTATTATCATTTCCATCTCTCAAATCAGAAAACCAGGCACAGCAACGTTACTAATTAGATCATACCCTTTCTAAGTGATATACTCAATTAAAAGATCTGGGTATTTTAATTTGAATAAGACTGTAGGCTTAAGTACTATGCCCCACTCTGCTTTTACTGAATTCTACAAATAAAAATTTAATTTGCAATACTGAAGAAAAATCATTAAAGTACAGATATGTTCGATTTTTAAAATGAAGTGCTTCTATTATTTCAATCCACATTATTATAAAGCTATATTTAAAAAAAAATTATCTTCAAAATGTTAACAAGGTTGCCCAAGGTCTACTCCTTAAATGATCTGAGCTAATCATCCTGCTTGGCCACTCCCTGACATCTCGATTTCAAGAAATAAAAGTTCTAGATGAAAACACATATTGAAAACATGTGCTGAAGTGGTGATTTGAAATCAGGCATATTTCACTTCATCAGCTACACGAAGTATCAGGGATTATGTGATGTTTCTACGTACACCTTGTCCTGATAGAAATAAAGTTGTATTTTTACCTATATTGTGATTTTACGAAAGGATCACTGTCTTCCTCTCTACTCTCAGCTTCATTCTAGCAACTAATACTAATTACAGGAAGGTTGAATCGCCATCACGTGTGATTAACTTCAATGGCGTCCCTTTCTCCTCCACTTCAGACATCCTCTCCTTTCATGGAGTTCTTCTCAAGGCCACTTAGGACATCGGTGACACCTACAGAGAATACTAAAACCAAACTCATTATGAAAAGTAGTAGGGAGAGCCACTGTAGACAGGAGGAGGCATCTGGGGAAACCCAACAATAACAACAAAGGTAGAGCTGGAACAAATGAAGATTGCAGCTGTGTCCCTACATCCCTTAGCACTATGGGAAAGATGAAGTAGGAAATGCTTTAAAGAAAAAATTACACTGAATTTTAAAAAAATTGTTTAACACTGTTTAATCCTGTTTAAAGCATACAAGAGAGTATCATTAAAAACTTCTCGAGAAACAGCTGTGTTTTGATGCTTTGCTACTTAGAAATGTAACAATGGAAGATGTAGGGTTGGAAGGGTTTAGATTTCATGTGAGCACTCAGGGTAAAGAGAGCAGAGCACTGGGATAAGGCACAAAGAGAAGATGGAGAGAGAGACAGCAAGAAGATGGCGGACTTGGTATGACATGCCAACCTTAGTGGGCTCAGCTACCACCCTGCAGGGCAGCTTCTGAGTCAGATGACAGGAGAAGAATGAGACACAGCTCAGTCCCTACAGATTCAGTGAGGACTTGGTCTCAGTTCTGAGATTCAGAGGTAAAACCGGTACTGCTGTGCTCTCTGTGGGTGGGTTCTGGCACTTGGCTAACAGCAGAAGAACTACTGCATAGGGGAGAGAGACAAGACTTGCCCCAGGGCTGTATATAGCCAAGGTGTACTTGAAAGTAAATCTGTCTTCATAAACCAGTAAGAAAAAACAAACTTCACTCATAGTGGGCAAGTTAAAACTAGACTTATATCTTTTTATTTTCACATCTTGCTTTATTTTTAAAAGACTATTTGAGAGACAGAGAGAGAGTGAGCAGGAGGGGCAACGGGAGAGGGGGAGAAGCAGACTCCCCACCGAGCATGCAGCCTGATGTGGGGGATCGATCCCAGGACTCAGAGATTGTGCCCGGAGCCAGTCAGATGCTTAACCAACTGCGGGGTGAGGCGCCCCTCACATTTTGCTTTAACGTCATTTTGTCTTGTAATGGAAATATATATATGTTTTATCCATATTTGCCTTTATATTTAATAAACAGCTATTTTTATATAGGTAAAACACTTTGAATTTTAGTAAACTATGACCATATAAAGGACGCTTTCTCAGAGCACTGCTTTTGTCTGTCAAGCAGCTACGTCATTTAGTGGAAACTAAGCCAAACTGTAGCCATAAGCACAAGCATGGTACTCCAATATATATGCTCTTTGAATGCATATTAATCACATATTACACTCTCAAATGGCTACTTGGACCAAGCAAGTAATACATGAGTGAAACGAGCCAAGATAAGAAAAATCATAATTGTTGAAATCTATGGTAAACTGATGTGTACTTGCCATGGCTAAAAGGACTCGACTCCAGAAGATTTCTTCCCTGTAGAAAGTGAACTCCATGTTGGCAAATCCCACAATTTTCAAAAGCCAGGTTACATGAAATTTCCCGATTTTTAAAAGTTATTCAATTAAAAAATACTACAGAGGTAAAAACAAAACAATACAACTCACAACAGTCATTGCAATAGAAATACATCTGCTGAATGAATTTGGCTTACAGGCTGCCAGTTTATGACTTCTGATCAAATTTTTGAAATTATCTTTGGGAGGGTGGGGAGGGGAAGACTCAATTTGAAAGGAGCCACATGTAGTTTTGCAAGAGAATTTGTAGACGTCAAGTATGCACTCAGAACATTGCCCAAGGGAAAACGAAAACTAAAATAAGACACATTAAGGTTAATACTCAAAGGAAGGAAAAGTCACTCCTTTGCTATCATGCAGACGTACATTCACACATGATTGCTGGCTGTAAGACCAAATCAGTCTGTGAGACTAAACCAGAAAAAGTAAAAAGAATATAAACAAAAATAAAATATAAAAATCTTTCAATTTCTCATAGACAAGGACTAGAAATCCAATGTCAATAAAAACAAACAACCCCACCAAACAACTTCCCTAGGTATTACCTGGCAAACATGGGCATTAATCACAGTTTCACACTAAACTGCAGATTTTATAGCAGTATTTGCTGCAATAAAACTTGCTTAGTCTTAGCGCTAGTTGTAATTTATGTTTTGTTTAGATGAATTCATGAGTTCTTTGTACCTAAATTTAATGAATGAAAATAAATAGTTTAGCTTATGTGCTTGCTTTGAAAAATAGATATAAATAAAAAGTAATAGTATATAGGTGATGGACACTGGGGAGGGTATGTGTTGTAATGAGCACTGGGTATTATATAAGACTGATGAGTCACAGACTGTATCCCTGAAACAAATAATACATTACATGTTAATTAATTGAATTTAAATTAAAAATGTTTTAATAAAAAAATAAAATGTAATAGTACATTTAAAACCACATTTTGCATGGTAAGTATGTCCTATCTACTGGTGAGTTGATTACCAGAAAACATAGCAGGTGCCAATGGGGAATGTAAATATAGTTATTGACCTACTGTGTCAGTGACAAGAGATTAGTCTTTTTTTCCAGGAGGTTGTAATTAGCCTTGCAGAAAATATTCATTCCATACCAAATTAGACTACACATTGTATTTCTGTCACTGAATGTTTTCCTTTATGGTTGTCTGAGTAAAACAAATTGGATGTAGGTTGAAGGTATATCATTCAGGCACCTTCTTTCAAAAGTAATTAGGGTCTTACTCACTTGAAACCAGATAACTACATTTAATGTAATCTTAAAAGGGCCCCTAAGGATTGTTTTCCATTGGTAAATGAATGAGAAGTGGAACAAATTGACTTTCATGATCACTAAAGTTTAGAAGAACTAGGAAAAGAAAATAATGCTGAATCGAAAATTTAGTCTCATAAGACTAATAAAGGTAAAATACTTTTTTCCATTTATTCTCATGTAACCCCCAAGGGATTTTTGTCCAGTGAAAGTGGCACATGGAAGGATGTTCCACAAAGACTCAGTGATCAGCTCAGCATGGTTCCACACTAGACCTCCAACCAAATGAAAGCTAGACACTCATCCCCTTGGCTTCAATTCATTTAGGAAAAAAAGTGTATCTTTGGATAGCTCACTGTACTCCATGCTAGCACACCAGGATGATAAGACTTCATTCCTGACTCAAAATATAGGTGGAGACCCATCACTGTCTGACCTAAACCAGGCCACCTGTAATTAGAAAATAAATTCACTACCAGCCCAAGAACTAGGTTAGTAGATACACAAAGATTTTAGGAGTAACATCATAAAATTAGAACAGAGGAGGTCTTGAAGGGAAAAAAAGGGTTTGGTAATTATTAATGGGCAGAAATACTAATAATTATTTTAAAAATTCAGCAATTTTCAGAAGAAATCTTTCCCCTTTTTCAAGTATTTCTAGAAAATGAATCTAGATGCAGTTTTGAATAGGTTTGTATACCAGAAAACATAATTATATTTGATTTTTCTTACTTTTCTATGTCCAGTGTAAGAAAAAAATTGTACTAAATCACTGCAGGTACTGTCTAATTAAGTCATATTCAACAATATATTTTAGTCTTCGAATGTACCCTACTAAAAGAAATACAATTTTTGAATCAAATAAAAGCTATTTTAAATTTCACTCTGCCAATTTCTAAAATGTATTCAGAAATTTATATGAAAATTATTTCAATGGCCACCGTGCTTAAATCTATTTTAAAATATACATTTTCTTATTAAATCTATTTATTTGAATTTTAATTAACATTTGAATATGTTAATTTGTAAAGATACTTAAATATGCCAATGCTCCTATTTCCTTCCTCTGGGTGGGTATTTGAAACACATTTCTGTAAATTTAAAGGACCCTTTAAACTTTGAAAACATAGCTATAATTTTGTACTTTCAAAACTTGGTGTTGCCTATGACCCTTTTTAACTGAATGTCTTCTAAGCAGTAAGCCTGCCACACTTCACCCATGTAATGGACACCCTGTGGATAAAATCATGATGCTTCATCTTCCTGACAGCATTCTCTTCTCTCCTGAGGGAACTTCTAATGGAATGACTCCGGTGTCTTGAATGTTTCTTTCAATTTCCTTCATATGATACACAGCCTATTCTTATTATGCTGTTTTTTTTTTGTTTTGTTTTGTTTTTAAAAATTCTGATCTAGAATTTGGCCTACTGTAGTGTATTGCTTATAGGACTCTCTTTTCAGCAACTTTGAACAGATTATTGAGGTTTAATTGACATACAATTAACCACACATGTTGAAGGATACAATTTGATAAGTTCTGAGTATGTAAATAAACATATATTGGTCAAATTCTAAAAAGATATGTTGAAATATTTGTTTCTTCAGGATGTGACCTTATTTGGAAATAGGGTAACCGCAGATGTAATTAGTTAATATGAGGTTGTATTGGAATTCCAATATGACTAGTGTTTTTTGGTTTTTTTTGTTAGTCACCATACAGTACACCATTAGTTTTTGATGTACTGTTCCATAATTCATTGTGTATAACACCCGGTGCTCCATGCAATACCTGCCCTCCTTAATACCCATCACCGGGCTAACCCATCCCCCACCCCCCTCCCTTCTGAAACCCTCAGATTGTTTCCCAGAATTCATAGTCTCTCATGGTTCGTCTCCCCTCTGATGCCCCCCCCCCCTTCATTTTCCCCTTCCTTTAAGAAGTGGGAACTTTGGAAAAAGACACAGATGCAGGGAAGATGGCCATATGAAGATGGAGGCAGAGACTGCAGGGATGTTGCCCCAAAGCCAGAAACACCCAGGACTATTACAGACTGGAAGAAGCAAGGAAGGATCCTCCCGTAGAGACCTCAGAGGAAGCATGACCCTGGAACACATTGAGTTTGAACTCCTAGTCTCCAGAACTGACGTCATAAAATTCTGTTACTTCAAGCCAACCAGTTTGTGGTAATTTATTATAGTTGCCCTAGGAAACTAATAAAATTTGCAATCAGGAAACTGACAACAAAAATAGCAAACAAATGCATCACCTCAAAGAGTTACATGATCCCCTTGCCATTGACATTTCCCTAACACTCACCCCATCCCCATGAAACCACTGAACATTTTTCTGCCATCCTAGATTGCATTTTCTACAATTTTACATATATTTTACATAAATTTATAAGAATTCTAGAATTATATGAAATATAGACATATGGCATGCACTGGATTCTTTCAGCGTAATTATTCTGAGACTCATTCATGGTGTTGTTCATTCACGTGCACATTCACTTGTTGCTCCTTTGTGTTAACAAACAGTATTCCATTACATGACTTTACCACCATCAGTTCATTCACTCACCTGCTGACATACATTTAGATGGTTTACAAAATCCTGGCTATCCGAAATACACCAGCTATATACATCATCCGAGTGTACAAATATCTGTATGGAGTTACACTTTCACTTCCCTTGGGTAGAGAGACCCCTAACTGTGGAATCACTGGGTCACAAAGCAGGTAAATGTTTACATTGTAAAGCAACTACCAAACTGTCTTCCCAAATGTATGAGAATTCCAGTTCCTCCACACCCTTGTCAACACTCGGTATGTGTATTAATTGTTCTTGGTTATTTTCTGTATATTATGACGTTCTGACCTCTCTTGGGAGCCTTCAGACCCGGGAAGAGACTGCCCTTCCCGGAGCTAGAGGATATCTGAGATAATGACAACCTTCCCACAAGCACGTTTTCACATACACACCAAGCAGTGCACTGTCCGTGCCCCAACTATGTCTTACCCAGCTCTCCCTCCCACGCCCGTACGGTCGTGTCCCCTTGCTGGGGAGCACACGTGCCAGGACCGCAGCGGTGCCGGAAACCGTGGAGAGTACCGAACCCCGTGGACATGACGCCCTTTCCTATGCCTAAGCCCCTCTGACAAAGCTTAATGCCTACAGGAGGCACTGGAAGAGACACAGCAGTACCCAGTAATAAAATAGCATCATTATAGCAATATACGTTCACAAAAGCTCATGAACGAACGTGGTCCCCCTCTCCCCAAATCCCTTATTACAATGCACTCACCCTTGTCTCTGTGACGTGCTACGAAACATCCACAGCAGGACAGGAAGTGGGACGAACGAGACGGGCGCGCCATGTGAAGCAGCTTCGGCAACCGGCTATTTAGGCTCCGACCGGAAGGAGGCGGAGCCACAGCTGCTCCCTGATGCAGGTGCAAGTGCGGAGCTGAAGATGCGGAGTCCGGTGCTTTCTCTGCCCTGAATGGGTTTCAGGCAACTAGAGACCACCTCTGTGGCCCCAGACGCACCAGAGTAATTCGAACCAGCTGAGCCTAAAGTGTTGACTCCTTCTTGCCTTGTCTTTCCTGGGGGAATTCCAAGGCTGCTCTGGCACAACTGCCTTCCTGGTTGGATTTACACTCTATTATTAAAGAAAGTCTTTCGTATTGATTTGTTTTTTCAAAAGCCTTCCCTAATTCATCTGTCTGTTCTGCCTCATCATTCCTTTTTGATAGGCATCGAGCATTCTCGCATCTGCAAGGATGAAAATATGGTAGCTATTTATGAGACCGCCATGAAATTGGAAAGGTTGAAAATCAGTTTTTGATACAGATTTCCATAAATAATTTTATTATTATATTCCTAATCTCTAACTGCTGAATGCTAGATGAATCTCTTACTTTGTTTTCTTGAAACAGAACATAATTTAAACTATTTTCGGGTTTTTTTGGTTTTGGGGTTTTTTTTGTTTTTGTTTTTTGTTTTTTTTGTAGCTGGTCTGTGATGTCTTTTAGCTTGAACGAAGTTTTGTTTAGAGAAAACATTTCTTCCTTTATCTGTATAGTCACACAGATTATAGTTTTAAGGGTGGGGGAGGGGCATAGGAAGAAGGAGACCGAGAATCTCAAGCGGACTCCATGCTGAGCACAGACCTGTCACAGAGCTTGATCTCACAAGCTTCAGGTCATGACCTGAGCCCAGATTAAGAGTAGGACGCTTAACTGACCGAGCCACACAGATGCCCCTCTTAGTAGATCTTATTAGGAGTGTATCAAATCTATTAGTCTATAATTTATAGAGAAATCAACTTTTGGCTGTTTAATACTTTTATTGACTATTTAGTGTTCCATAGATTTTAAATTTTAATTTCTGCTCTTTATGTTTTTCTTCCATTTTCTTAGAATTGATATTATCTAACTCCTTTAGAATAATCATTTTTAGCCTTTCTTTTTTTGTATGTATACATTTAATGTAATACCTTCTGTCTAAACAATTTTGCCTGCCTCTGCAGGCAATACTAGATTTTTAAAAAATTGTAATTCAGTTCAAAATATTGTCTGTGGATTATTTAGTAATATATAGCTTTACTGTATAATGCTTGATCTGTGGATTATTTAGTAATATATAGCTTTATTTTCAAATATAAGGACATATTCTAGTCATCTTTTATGACTGAATTCCAGTTTAACTACATTGTGATCAAAGGACTTTCTGAATTATCTAGTACTTTAACATTTGTTGAGATTTTCTTTTTACTCCAGTCTATATAAAATTTTTTTACAATACTCTTTGATAAATGTTCATGTGAATGTCAAGAGAATCTGTGCTTTCATCTATTTTGTTCTGCAGCACTTCATATATATCAATTAGGTAAATATCTTAATAACTTCTATAGATCTTCTATGTGCTTATTGAATTTTTTTCCTGCTTGGACTTAGTTATGAGAAATGTGTGTTAAAATCTTCTTCATTGTGGATTTTTGCACTCCACCTTTTACTTTTGCCACTTTGTTCTGTATATATTTGGAACTTAAATTGTTGGATGCACACAATTTTAGAATTATTAAATCTTCTTGGTAGATTGACCTTTTTCATTATGAAATGTTTTTCTTCTATTTATTTTTTTGCTCTCTCTTTATTTCTAGTGATACTTCTTGCCTTAAAATATTCCCTATTTGACATTGGCATAACTACATAAGACTTCTTTTGGATACTGCTGAAATAACATGTTTTTCCATTCTTTAGTTTTTTTAGCACTTTTACTCTTTTCTGTATTTATTTCTAGGAGTATTTTCCTTCTTCTTGAAGACTTCCTTTTAGTATCTATCTACTACTAGTGAATTCTCTTCACTATAATTTTGTGGACATGTCTTTATTTCACCTTTACTTTGAAGGATATTCTCAGTGGGCATAGAATTATATATTTTAAATTATTTTGTTTAAAATGATAATTGCCATTTTTTAAAAAAATTTCTATTAAGAATTCCACTGTCAGTCTTATTTTTAGTCTTTTGGGTTGCAGTTAAGAAATACACCCTTCCTATAACACTAACTTGACTACTAAGATAAGGAAAAACTGAAAAGCGGGAAAAGTTCATAGTGAGGAAAAAAAACAACTATAAGGGGAAGAAACACCATAGAAAATAATTTATTAGACAATTAAGTGACACTTACTTTTGACCAAAGTTTGTAGACTGGCTGGAATTTGATTATTAGCGGTCAGATGAAAACAAGTAATGCTCCACTCTTTGTCAGAATACCTTCCAGAATGTCCTTTAGTAGAACCTGGATGTAACATGAAACTAATTGCCACAAATGAGGTTATAGTTTTAGTAAAATCCAGCATGGATGTAAATTTTGACTCGTACTCCAAACCTAAAATGAAAGTAGAACTATGTTAATAACAGTCATATTTGATGAAAATAATTAATTCACTTATTCATTGATCAATATCATATACCAATGAGGTGACAAAAGTTAATTTTCTTTCATTATAATTCACTTGATATATTTTGTTAAAGATATTTATAATATCAGTCAATAAAAATAAATACTGACTTTCAGTGAAGACACGATGCAGACATGGGTATTACATGAGAACATAAACCCTATGAGACTGTGAACTTTGTGTATCTTGTTCTCTGTGGTATCTCTTGCACTGAGATTAAGGTTTATTTCATAGTGCTCAAAAATATGTGTTGAGGGTGCAGGAATGCATTACACAGGTGATGGGGATTAAGACATGCCCTGGGGATAAGCACCAGGTGTTGTATGTAAGTGTTGACTCACTAAATTGTACACCTGAAACTAATATTACATCGTATGTTAACTGGAATTTCAATAAAAATTTAAAAAATATATATGTGTTGAACAAATGGATCAGTTTTTCTCTAAAAGTTGACTTAAAAACATCTTAAGGGTGATGATAATAAGCAGTATAATCTAGTTGGAGAGGCATCTAACAGAAGTCTGTAAACATCAATCTCTTATTCACTCTAAACACATAGTCCAGATAGTATTTACAAATGAGGCAAATCTTGAATGTCCCCTGAGATTGGCTCCATCACTATTTTTAGGGGATACTGAAGTTACCACGTAGTGTGATCTGAGATGTCTTCAGGCCTAGTTTGCTCTAAAAATTATTAACACCTTTCAATGGTATAAACCACCTCTTGAAACTTTGAACTCTTCATCGTTTGCAGCACTTCTGGCGAGGCTACCAAGCTCTGTATATATTCAGTATGTTTTGATGGTAACAATAGTTTGAAAAGAAAAATATGGAAAATAACTACATATATTTGGGTGAGAAAGATAACTCCAAGTTTAGACATATGAGGCAGGCCTACGTTTCTCACCAATAGCATTTCATGATTGTCTACAGTTCCTGCCTGGCTTGAAGATCTTTAATGTAAAATACTTATTTGGTTAGATAGTGGTGAGGCTCTTGCCTCCAGACTTATTTAGCAACTACCATAACTTTTACTCTCTTAGCATATTATTAGATTCTATGAGTGGTATAAAAAGTGCATAACACAGTCTGTTTTTATGACCATCACAATTTTGTTTTCTGCAAGGAAAAAATAGAGATATCTGCACTTGCTTGAACATGTATTAGAAATTCTGAAACCTCATATTAGAAGTCTGAAACTTCATAGTGGGATTATATATTTGAGGTCTAAATCTTGACTTAACTTTCCTAAAGATATCCATGGTTGGCAAAGCTGGGAAGTTGTGTTATGTAAAACCTTCCTGGTCTACTACTTCTGGGTTAAATTGAGAGTGTTATCACCCATCCTTGGAAAGAGAAAAGTTTCCTTCCCCCCCCCCCCCCGGAAAAACCAGATTACTTTAACCTTTACAAATGTAAAATAATGCCACCTAAAGGAGCTCCACTGATACAAAACAGAATTAGCATGCAGAATCTACTTTCATGTGAAAAACAGAGCAAAGAAACTATAGTCTGCGTCCTTCACCACTACTTCCCTGGAATAATGGAAAGATCACAGCCTTTTGAATGAGATAAATCTGGATTTGAGTCATGTTTGTGAATTAGCACAGGTTTCTTAGTTTCTCACCTACAAAATGGCCTTAATAATGTCGCCACAGAGCATTCTTGTGAAGATTAAATAAGAGAATGCATGTGAAAGCTCTCAGCAATTAGATTTTCAGTAAAAATGAAGTCTAGTCTTCTGTTGTTCTTATAGTTGTTTCCACAGAGTTTAACAGAAATTGTCTTTCATTTCATACATTAGCTTTGTCTTTCTATTGGGTTAACATATAATTGAGGAAATGGCCAAGAGTTACGTGGAAAAAAATCACTAATCATCAGGGAAATGCAAAATCAAAACCACAATGAGATATTACTTCACATCTGTTAGAATGGCTGTCATCAAAAAGAAAAGAGGTAACAAGTGTTGGTGAGGATGTGGAGGAAAGGGAAGCCCCCCATACACTGTTGGCAGGAATGTAAATCGGTTCAAACACTATGGGAAACAGTTTAGAGTTTCCTCAAAAAACTAGAAATAGAACTACCATATGATCCAGCAATTCCACTTCTGGCATGCAGCCAAAGGAAATGAAATCTCTATCTTAAAGAGATATTTGCACTCCTGTGTTCATAGCATCCTTATTTACAATAACCAAGATATAGAAACAGCCTAGAGCAATGAGAGATGAATGGATAGAAAAATAGCAAATATACATATATATTTATATATTCCATATATATTCCATATAAATAGATGAATGGATAGAAAAATAGCAAATATACATATATATGGAATATATATATATTACATATATATGGAATATATATGGAATATATATATATACATATATATATGGAATATATATATATACATATATATGGAATATATATATATACATATATATGGAATATATATATATTCCATATAAATTGATCAATGTGGAATATTATGCAAACATAAAAAGGAAAGAAATCTGGCCATGTATGACAACCTATATGGACTTTGAGGACATTATGCTAAGTAAAATAAATCAGACAGGGAAAAACAAATACTCATATGTGTAATCTGAAAAAGCCAAATTCAGAATCAGAGAATAGAATGGTGGTTGCCACAGGATGGGAAATGGGAAGAGTTGGTCAAGGAGTACAGACTTCTAGTTATAAGATTAATAAATTCTGGGCATCTAATGATGATTACAGTTAGCAATACTGTGTCATACACTTCAAAGTTGCTAAGAGAGTAGATCTTAAGTGTTCTCACCACAAAAACAAAATGGTAATTATGTGAGATAATGGAGGTGTTAACTAACTTTATTATAGTTGTCATTTCACAAAATATGTGTTCAAATAATCACCTTGTACATCTTAACCTTATACAATGTTATATGTCAATTATATCTCAATACAGTTGGAAAAAATACAATAATAAGGTCTTAGTCTTCTCTTTAGTACCAGTTTTCAGTCAGTTATAACACTGTGGTCTGGAAATACTACTTACCAGTTTGAGAAATAGACTGGTTCTCTCATTGTTTCATTTATGCCTATCTGCCTATCTCTCTATCATCTATCTATCTAGCCATCCATCCCAGATCTTCTATACCTGATATGGATACAAGTGAAATTCAATATTTCTGTATTTATTGTTAAATTTGGTATTTTATTCCTTAAATACTTGAACAAAATTATAGTAAGTGCTATATAAATAGTAGATGCCATTATTATAGCTCACTCAGTAAATACCGTATTTTACAATAATTCATTCAAAAAATTATAGGAGAAAAGATATAAATTTCTTCTGAAAACATGGTTAAAATCAAAATTCAAGTTCTAAGCTGATAAAATTCTTAGTAGTAACAATAAAGCTGACAATACTTACTCAACCAGAAAAGTAGTTGACTTATCCCAATCTTACTCAAAGATTTCTGTTAGGTGACTTTAAATATCTCTTCTCACAAACAAAAATGTGTACCTCATTTAATTGAGATAAAGATGCTTTCAATTTCCATTTATAAAATAATGGCCCTAAAGACTTTAAAACAAATAGTTAACACCAGTATGATTTATGGTGGGGATTTCAACAAAACTCCATCACAGATAAAGGTCAAAGCGATAAACTTATATTCCTAATGACAGAGAGTTCCAGAAACAGAGGTAAATCGAAGGTCTGTATACATAATCATGGAATGATTATAACATTATAACTCTGGCAGAAACCCTGCATCCTAAATGGCTAAGCAGGGAGCAGAGAATGAAAAGATGTTGATCACAACATAGTTACCAACACTCCCTTCACTGCCCCCCCCCCACCACCAAAAAAAGGAGTAATCCAGATTTATCAGGCAGTCATGGACATTTTTTTAAAAGGAAGTTTTTTTTGTTTTTTGTTTTTAATTTATTTATATTGCATTTTCTTTTAATTTCTGGAAGGATGAATGCACTTACAATAAGTTTTAGCAAACGTATATGATATTTGTAATTCTGTCTTCTTTGTGTAGACCACTCATTATACACATTGGCATTGCCCAGGTGTGTCTTCTTCCCTTGACTACTTGTTTTTCCCATTCTGTGGATTTAACTATCACTTTAGCCATATGTGTGTGTGTGTGTGTGTGTGTGTGTGTGTGTGTGTGTGTATACATACAGATATAGAATATATCAGAATCCAGTGTCTCTGTAAGGTATCATTCACAATGTTGGATATAATCCCATATTATTAGCTATACAAAGAAACCTTAAAATGTAACTAATACTCAGAATAAAAGGCAATCAATGAACAACTCTATAAATATACTAAAAACCACTAAATTATAGACTTTAAATGATAAATTCTATCATATGAGTAATTTCTCAAACTATTTCAGCAATAACAAGCAATCACTGGGGTTTCTGAGATGATCCATATGTAATTAGCAGACAAGATTTTAAAAGCATTTATAATAACTAGGCTCAGTATGTAAATTAAAATACACACATAATGATTAAACACATAAATCTTAGCAGATAAACTGAAATGTTCATTGAAGAACCAAATGGAAATTCTAGAAAAAAGTATAGATACATAGATCTTATGTATATGTATACTCCATGTACTTATATCTACATATATAACTATCTATATATCTACATAACTATCTACATATATAACTATCTATGGTTTTCAACCATAATCATTCTCTACTTGAGACTTCTGTAATAGATACAAGGGTCCAATGGCCATCTTCACTTTGTCTCATATGCACCTTGAAGTCAACACATTTAAAACTGAGCTTAACATCTTGTCTAAAACTCCACCTTCTGTATACCTCCACAGAAACAACAGATTCCACCCATCCCATCCAATATGGAAACTGAGATTTACCTTTGAACTCACATTTTTCTTCTCCACTCACATCTAAACAATCACCCAGTGAACACAGATTTTACTTTCTTAGTTTCCCTTTTCTTTCTTCTGCATCACTACTAGATCTATCATGGGTAATTGGGGGGGAAATCTCCTTTGTTCTCTTCTGCCTCTGGTCTTATTTCTTTAAATCCATTCTCTAAACAAAGCATAGTTACAAACTGAAATATAACTAGGGGCGCCTGGGTGGCGCAGTCGTTAAGCGTCTGCCTTCGGCTCAGGGCGTGATCCCGGAGTTATGGGATCGAGCCCCATGTCAGGCTCCTCTGCTATGAGCCTGCTTCTTCCTCTCCCGCTCCCCCTGCTTGTGTTCCCTCTCTCGCTGGCTGTCACTATCTCTGTCGAATAAATAAATAAAATATTTAAAAAAAAAAAGAAAAGAAATATAACTATACTACGGTTATGATCAGGTATTTTCAATGACTCTACATATCCTTTGAATTAACTCCAATCTTCCTATATTATGTGCAAAAGAGAAGATACTTCCAAGTCCCCTTCTTCAACTGGAAGAAAAAGATGGGAAAGGGAAATTTTAACTTTAAATCAACTAGGAATCTTGACTATTTTATGGGACTGGGCATTTTAATAATTGACTGAAGGAACTGACTGGAAAAATCATGAGGGAAACCCCATCTGAGTTTCAGCTGGAGAAAAGAGAAATGATTAGCCTCATCAAATGAATATAAAGAATAATAAGAGGAGGATCAGGGTCATGTATACTTTCATTCCAAGGAGGATGGATTTGATACATTAGTTATATGTGCAATTTTTTATACTCGATACAAGCTCTGTACTTCATGTTCATTAAAAAAAAGAGAAAGAAAAGCTTTATCCTTAGTTTAGAATGCCCTATCTCCTCCTTCTGCCTTACTTGAATAATTACTCTTCATTCTTTAAAACACAACTGGTGATTTTACTTAGCAATTCCTGATTATTCAAATCTTAGTTTGTATTCTGCATCCTTGTTCTCATCATACCCCTTGATCTACACATGCCATCATCCTTACAGTATTGGATTTTGACCATGTGTTTTGGTTCTGACTATTCCATGAATTCTTTAAAGCCAGAGAATATGGCCCATTCATCTTTGTGTTTTCAAAACTGCAAACTGGACCTGAAATATTAGGTTATCGATAAATAAATGAAATGATGTTGCAGAGAAGGAGAGACAAATGGAACTATCAACAACAATAGAGAAGTAAGTATGATTATTTTTGAGAGGGGATGAAGAACTCCATCTGGGGAAGTTCATACTGGAATGGCAAAAGGTCGTTTTTTAAAATAGAGCTTCCTACAGACCTAATAAGCACTAGTTGAAGTTAAAACAGCACAAAAAGCTAGTTAGCACAATATCATTGGGATGCTTTGAAATTGCACTCTCTTTAGATACAGGAATCTGAACTGGAAATTCTGGGAGTTACAAAAAATAGAAGGTATGGTCCCTTCACTCCTTAACATCTCTGTAACCATGCACCACCTTTGGGGAATAATCATCTTCTGAGAAGATCCATCTGATGACTGAGATACAGAGAATGCAAGTGATTCTCTCAATTGCTTAATAACGAAACTAAGACAAAACAAAAAACCTATCTTCTCTAAGGAAAATAACCCAATGCTTTGTGTGAGAGAAAATAGAACTAAGGAATGATTTAGCTATAGAAAACACAAGTATGATGATTATTTCAGTTCCTCTCAGAAGAAAGGAATGTCTTATGATACCACATACAGAAAACCCAAAAGACTACCAAAAATCTATTGGACTAATAAAGGAATTCAGTAAGATCACAGGATATAAAAATAAATATACAAAAATCCATTACATTTCTATACACAATAAAGCAGCAGAAAGAGAGACTGAGAAAATAATCCCATTTACAATTGCACCAAAAATAATAAAATATCTAGAACTAGGGACCCCTGGGTGGCTCAGTCAGTTAAGCGTCTGTCTTTGGCTCAGGTCATGATCCCAGGGTCCTGGGATGGAGGCCCACATCAGGCTTCTTGCTCAGTGAGGAGCCTGCTTCTCCCTCTACTTCTGCTCCTCCCCCTTGTTTGTGCTCTCTCTCTGGCAAATAAATAAGTAAATCTTTAAAAAATATATCTAGGAATAAACTTAACCAAAGTGATGAAAGTCTATACTCTGAAAACTAGAAAACATTGATAAAAGATATCAAAGACAACACAAACGGAAAGATATTCCATGTTCATGAATTGGAAGGACAAATATTGTTTAAATGTCCATACTACCCAAAGAAATCTACACATTAAATGCAAACCCTATAAAAATACCAACAGCATTTTTACAGAAGTAGAACAAACCAACCTAAAATTTGTATGGAACCACAAAAGACCCTGAATAGCCAAAGCAATCATGAAAAAGAAAAACAAAGAGGAAGTATCACAATCCCAGATTTCAAGTTATACTACAAAATTGTAGTAGTCAAAACAGTATGGTATCAGCATAAAAATAAACACATAGATCAATGGAACAGAATAGAGAGCCCAGAAATAAACCTGTAATTATATGGTCAATTAATCTTTGACAAAGGAGGCAAGAATATGCAAAGGGTAAAAGAAAGTCTCTTCAACAAATGATGTTGGGAAATCTCTATGCAAAAGAATGAAACTGGACCACTTTTTTACTTGGTACACAAAAATAAACTCAAAATGGGTTAAAGACCTAAATGTGAAACCTGAAACATAAAAATTCTAGAAGAAAGCACAAGCAGTGATTTCTCTAACACTGGCCATAGCAACATTTTCTAGATATTTCTCCTAAGGCAAGGGAAATAAAAGCAAAAATAAACTATTGGAACTACATCAAAATGAAACGCAAAGGAAATGACCAACAAAACTAAAAGACAATCTAATGACTGGGAGAAGGTATTTACAAATGACATAATCAACAAAGGGCTAGTATCCAAAATATATAAAGAACTGATACAACTCAACACCAAAAAAACAAATAATCCAATTAAAAATGGGCAGAAGACATGGGAGGTTACTCAAAAAATTAAAAATAGAACTACCATATGATGCAGTAATACAAAACCACCAATTCAGCTAGATATATGTACCCCTATGTTTATTGCAGCATTATTTACAATAGCCAAATATCCTAAAGTGTCCAACACTAGATGAATAGATAAAGAAGTGGGATATATATACAATGGAATATTACTCAGCCATAGAAAAGAATGAAATCTTGCCATTTGCAACATGAATGGATCTAGAGAGTATAATGCTAAGTGCAATAAGTCAGACAGAGAAAGACAAATACCATATGATTTCACCCATATGTGGAATTTAAGAAACAAAACAAAGGAAAAAAGTAACTAACCAAAAACAGACTCTTAACTACAGGGAACAAACTGATGGTTATCAGAAGGGAGTTGGGTGGGGGGATGGGTGAAATAGGTGACAAGGATTAAGAGTACATTTATCACAATGAGCACTGAGTAATGTATGGAATTGTTGAATCACTATATTGTACACCTGAAACTAATATAACACTGTATGTTAACTATATTGAATTAAAATAGAATAAAATAAAAAGTCACTTTCATATTAAAAGAAAGGGGATTTCTTAACATGGGTTTTAACTATTTTTTTTACTTTATTTTTATTTTTTTAAAAGATTTTATTTATTTGAGAGAGAGTGAGAGAGAGAGAAAGAGAGAACATGAGCAGCGGGAGTGGGAGAGGGTGAAGCAGACTCCCTGATGAGCAGAGAGACTGATGCAGGGCTCGATCCTGGGACTCCAGGATCATGACCTGAGCTTAAAGCAGATGCTTAACCAACTGAGCCACCCAGGTGCCCCTTAACTATTTCTTTTGAAAAAACTCTACAAAAAAAAACCTATTACCTTTTCACCTAATATTAAAAAGTGAAAAATTACCATATAAATAAAATTAGGTGCATATGTTTCTATTTTCTTTTGAAAATATATCCCAGGGTAGAAAATGTTGCTTTAATAATGTTATGACTATCTATCATCTATCTATCTATCATCTTTGTGTATGTATGCACACACATTATATATCAAGGATTATCCCTTTTTTAAAAATTTTCTTATGCTACCCTTTAGTTACTTATTTTGAACATTAAGATACTAAATTTTTAAGAACTTCTTTTAATGAAAAGTTTCAAGTTTATTAATTTAGTTTTTCTAATAAAAATGAAGAAAACAAGGCATTTTACAGAACTGACTATAATCACTGTTATATAGCCAATGGAAGGGAAAGGGGATAAAAAAAATATCTTATGGAGTTAACAATGGTTAATTAGTATTTCATGTTAAAGTAAAGGCATTCAATTTAAAATAATATTAAATGGCTCAAGTGGCATAAAAATGCTCCCAAGTTTGAGTAACAAAATCTAACAGATTGATTAGAGTTGGTTTGGGTCTTCAGAGTTCAACTCTAGAGGCCTTGTCTCTGCCACCTTACTTTTACAATGACATTTTCAGTGCACAGTGATTACTCATTGGGTTTTCCTTTCCCTCTGAATGGTTTATGGCAACAGGAGTCATCGGCCATGAAATTGCAGGAGGTCTCCGAATAAATACTATCATTGACTGAAGGGAAACAGCTGCACACATTTGTAAAGATTTCTATAACACTTAATGTAAAACAAGGCATCACACTGGACCTGGCGAGGTGGTTCTCCTCCTTCTTCTTCCCCTCCTCCTCCTTCTTCTAATGGAAATATCCTGATTTAGGCAGGCAAAGGCTGGATATGTTTTCTTAAGTGAAAAGCAATGGAGACATCCTGGAACTGCTGCAAAGATTAAGCCCCATTCATATAAACACCCATTTCCTATTCCTTAAAGTAAAAAAAAAAAAAAAAAAAAGCTATAAATTAACTTACTGAAGAAAACCACAGGCAAGTATATGCATATACATATATGCACATATATCTGCATATTTAATTTACCTATTGGAAATCTTTTCCCCATTTAAATTCAAACAAGTCCCTTAATGAGTCTTCATCTGTCCCTTCATTTGTTCATTTGTCATGAGTCCCCAGAAATGAAAGACTCCATTTTATGAATGAAGATAAAATGTTCCTTGAATAGTGAATCTTTCTTAATAAAAGGAGAATTCAGGTTAAAGCAAGGGGGATAATCAGTACTTGAGGGCCTTGGGTTATTTTTTCTAAAGTTTTAATTCATTTATATCTTCACTAAAAAGAAAAATGTAAATTAATCTCTGGGTTACCATTTAGCACACAAGTGAGTTCTAAGATATTATCTGAGGGAATTAAGACAGCCGAAATTATCCTGATATAAGAGAAAATCAATAGTATTCAGTAATGTGTAATTGCATTTTATTTTAGTGAATGTTAGAATAACGACATATACGTGTTAAACCACAAGCATCTTATGGGCTTTAAAATATGTGGTTAGGGGATTTTCCAGCTGCCACATATCCTGCCAGATGCTTCGGGTTTTTGGTCTATTCCACAGATTTGGAATGAAGAAACTTGCTCTGCAGAAGTGCCAGGGCCTGCATTCAGATGCTTTCCTCCAGCCACGGAGCTGCCTACAGTTCCCGCCCTCAGGATCTCTGCCCATCAACAACTTTGCCTCGAGTTTCAATGTGCTGATCATAATAACAAAGACGAGGAGAGCTACTTTCAGTCACATGAATTTAGAGCTGAAGAGCTCTAATTTTTTTTTTTTTTGGCGTGCTTATTCAGATGAAATTGTATAACACGGTAATGAAACTTACAAGGTTAAAAATTAAAGGCCAAAATAACATTTAAATAGGATGTGAAACACACAGCATAATCATAAAGCGGTAGACTAGTTTCCAAAAGTCACTACAGAACACTAATCTCATAAACTTATAATGAGTACTATGTATATAAAGGTATGTGTGCATAATAAAAGCTTAGATATCTTTGACGTAAACATTTGTAATATAAATAACCTTCTCAGCAAACATGTGCACGGGGATATTTTGAAACTCACAAAACTTGTCAAGGGGAAATTAATTTCCACTTGAAATAAGGTAATGTGAATGTCAAAAATGCCCTTTGGAAGTTTAATCACAAAACAAAAGATCATGCCTAAGGAATAAATTTACATACAAAAAAATGATCTATCACATGGCCTAAATGTTGCTTTATTGCAACCCAGTTAAGTAAGTAATCTAGCTGTGTGATCTTGGGTGAGTCAGTTTCAGTGTGCACATATAAATAACTGACTTGTGAGGGTACAGTGAGGCATGTATTCAACAATCATAAAAATAACAAAGCAAGTCCATGATACCTTATTTTAAAAATTGTAAGATATCTTTATATCCATACATCTATATGTATAGACGGGAGTTATTTACATAACTAATGATGGCTATACTTTCCTATTTCCATATTAAACACAAGTATACATGTACTTATAAAAAATTTAATTTTTAGATTTGATAATAGTTTATAATATTATGAAATATTCTTCATATCAAAGGAAGAAAAGTCCTATAGGATCATCTCTTCCAAGAGTAATAACAAGAGGCAGATTTGTTCAAAATTTTAAAATGACTGTTGAAAAATGTTGAAAAGCTATCAGAGAATTTTTTTTAATGATTTTTTATTATATTATGTTAGTCACCATACAGTATATCCCCGGTTTCCGATGGAAGGCTCAATGATTCATTAGTTGTGTATAACACTCAGTGCACCATGCAATATGTGCCCTCCTTATTACCCATCACCGGTCTATCCCATTCCCCCACGCCCCCTCCCCTCTGAGGCCCTCAGTTTCTTTCTCGTAGTCCATAGTCTCTCATGTTTCATTCCCCCTTCTGGTTACCCCCCCTTTCTTTATCCCTTTCTTCTCCTACCGATCTTCCTAGTTTTTATGTTCCATAGATGAGAGAAATCATATGATAGTCTTTCTCTGCTTGACTTATTTCACTTAGCATTATCTCCTCCAGTGCCGTCCATGTTGTAGCAAATGTTGAGAACTCGTTCTTTCTGATAGCTGAGTAATATTCCATTGTATATATGGACCACAACTTCTTAATCCAGTCGTCTGTTGAAGGGCATCTCGGCTCCTTCCACGATTTAGCTATTGTGGACATTGCTGCTATGAACATTGGGGTGCATATGGCCCTTCTCTTCACCACGTCTGTATCTTTGGGGTAAACACCCAGTAGTGCAATGGCTGGATCATAGGGAAGCTCAATTTTTAACATTTTAAGGGACCTCCACACTGTTTTCCAGAGTGGCTGTACCAACTTGCATTCCCACCAACAGTGTGGGAGGGATCCCCTTTCTCCACATCCTCTCCAACAATTGTTGTTTCTTGCCTTGTCTATTTTTGCCATTCTAACTGGCGTAAGGTGGTATCTCAGTGAAGTTTTGATTTGAATTTCCTTGATGGCTAATGATTTTGAACATTTTTTCATGTGTCTGTTAGCCATTTGTATGTCTTCATTGAAAAAGTGTCTGTTCATATCTTCTGCCCATTTTTTGATTTATTTGTTTCTCGTGTATTGAGTTTGAGAAGTTCTTTGAAGACCTTGGATACCAGTCCTTTATCTGTAGTGTCATTTGCAAATATCTTCTCCCATTCCGTGGGCTGCCTCTTAGTTTTTCTGACTGTTTCCTTGGCTGTGCAGAAACTTTTAATCTTTTTTTTTTTTTTAAGATTTTATTTATTTATTCGACAGAGATAGAGACAGCCAGCGAGAGAGGGAACACAAGCAGGGGGAGTGGGAGAGGAAGAAGCAGGCTCATAGCAGAGGAGCCTGATGTGGGGCTCGATCCCATAACGCCGGGATCACGCCCTGAGCTGAAGGCAGACGCTTAACCGCTTAACCGCTGTGCCACCCAGGCGCCCCAGAAACTTTTAATCTTGATGAAGTCCCATGAATTCATTTTATCTTTTGTTTCTCTTGCCTTTGGAGATGTATCATGAAAAAGGTTGCTTTGGCTGATGTCGTAGAGGTTGCTGCCTATGTTCTCCTCTAGAATTTTGATGGATTCCTGTCTCACATCGAGGTCTTTCATCCATTTGGAGTTTATTTTTGTGTATGGTGTGAGAGAGTGGTCAAGTTTCATTCTTTTGCATGTAGCTGTCCAATTTTCCCAGCACCATTTATTGAAGAGACTGTCTTTTTCCCACCGGATGTTTTTTCCTGCTTTATCAAATATTAGTTGCCCAAAGAGCCGAGGGTCCATTTCTGGGCTCTCTATTCTGTTCCATTGGTCTATGTGTCTGTTTTTGTGCCAGTACCATGCTATCTTTGTGATCACAGCTTTGTAGTACAGCTCGAAATCCGGCATTGTGATGCCCCCAGCTTTGTTTTTCCTTTTCAACTGTTCCTTGGAGATTCGGGGCCTTTTCTGGTTCCATACAAATTTAAGGACTATTTGTTCCAGTTCTTTGAAAAATGTCATCGGTATTTTGATCGGGATAGCATTGAAAGAGTAGATTGCTCTGGGTAGCATGGACATTTTAACTATGTTAATTCTTCCGATCCATGAGCACGGAATATCTTTCCATCTTTTTATGTCTTCCTCAATGTCTTTCAAGAGGGATTTATAGTTTCTAGAATATAGGTCCTTTACGTCTCTGGTTAAGTTAATTCCAAGGTAATGTATGGTTTTTGGTGCTATTGTAAATGGGATGGATTCCCTAATTTCTCTTTCTTCGGTCTCGCTATTCGTGTACAGAAAAGCAACTGATTTCTGAGCATTGATTTTGTATCCCGCCACGTTTCTGAATTACTCTATAACTTCTAATGGTTTGGGAGCGGCTTCTTTGGGGTTTTCCACATAGAGTAACATGTCATCTGTGAAGAGAGACATTTTGACTTCTTCTTTGCCAATTTGAATACCTTTGATCCCTTTTTGTCGTCTGATTGCTGTTGCAAGGACTTCTAGTACTATGTTGAATAATAGTGGCGAGAGTGGGCATCCTTGTCGAGTTCCTGATCTTAAAGGGAAGGCTTTCAGCTTTTCCCCATTGAGAATAATATTTGCAGTAGGCTTTTCATAGATGGCTTTTATGAGATTGAGAAATGTACCCTCTATTCCTACACTCTGAAGGGTTTTAATCAGGAAAGGATGCTGTATTTTGTCAAATGCATTTTCGGCATCGATTGAGAGGATCATATGGTTCCTGAGTCTTTTCTTGTTGATATGATGTATCACGCTGATGGATTTGTGAATATTGAACCACGCTTGCATCCCAGGTATGAATCCCACTTGATCAGGATGGATAATCCTTTTAATGAACTGTTGGATTCTATTAGCAAGTATCTTGTTGAGGATTTTGGCGTCCATATTCATTAGGGAAATCGGTCTGTAATTCTCCTTTTTGAGGGGGTCTTTGCCTGGTTTGGGGATCAAGGTAATATTGGCCTCATAGAATGAGTTTGGTAGCTCTCCTTCTGTTTCTATTTTTTGAAATAGCTTTAGGAGAATAGGTATTATTTCTTCTTTGAAAGTTTGGTAGAATTCCCCAGGAAAACCGTCCGGGCCTGGAGTTCTGTTATTTGGAAGGTTGTTTATCACTGACTCAATTTCTTCATCATTAATTGGCCTGTTTAAGAAATCAATTTCTTCCTGTTTCAATCTTGGTAGTTTATAGGTTTCCAGGAAGGATTCCATCTCTTCCGGATTGCTTAGTTTATTGGCATAGAGCTGTTGATAAAAATTTCTAATAATCCTTCCAATTTCAATGGTGTTCGTCGTGACCTCTCCTTTTTCATTCATAATTTTAATAATCTGGGTCCTTTCTCTTTTCTTTTGGATAAGTGTTGCCAGTGGTCTGTCAATTTTATTGATTCTCTCAAAGAACCAGCTTCTAGTCCTGTTGATCTGCTCTACTGTACTTCTGGTTTCTGCTTGATTGATTTCAGCTCTAATTTTGGTCAACTGCTTCCTCGTGCGTGGATTAGGCCTGTCCCTCTGTTGCTGTTCCAGCTTCTTGAGGTAAGAATATAAAAACTGCATTTTAGATTTTTCTATTCTTTTGAGTGTGGCTTGGATAGCTATGTATTTCCCCATTAGGACTGCCTTTGTAGTATCCCATAGGTTTTGGACTGTTGTATATTCATTCTCATTGGTCTCCATAAATTGTTTGATTTTTGATTTCCTGGTTTATCGAGTCATTCCTGAGCAGGATGGTTCTTAGTCTCCAAGTGTTTGAGTTTCTCCCAAATTTTTCCTTGTGGTTGAGTTCCAATTTCAGAGCGTTGTGGTCTGAGAATATGCACGGGATAATTTCAATCTTTTGGTATCGGTTGAGGCCTGTTTTGTGTCCCAGAACATGGTCTATTCTTGAGAATGTTCCATGGGCATTAGAATAGAATGAATATTCTTTGATTCTGGGGTGTAGTGTTCTCTATATATCTATGGGGTCCAACTCGTCGAGTATGGCATCCAAAGCCTTTGATTCTTTGCTTAGTTTTTGCCAGGGTGTTCTGTCTATTTCTGATAGTGGAGTGTTGAGGTCCCCTACTATTAATGTGTTTTTATTTATATGTCTCTTTATTCTGGTTAAGAGTTGCTTCTGTATCTTGCTGCTCCCCTGTTGGGGGCATATATATTTATAATTGTCATATCCACTTGTTGAATACTTCCTTTAAGAATAATATAGTGCCCTTCTGCGTCTCTAACTATAGTCTGTAGTTTAAAATCCAATTTATCTGATATGAGAATTGCTACCCCAGCTTTCTTTTGAGGTCCATTTGCGTGAAAGATGGTACTCCATCCCCTTACTCTCAGTCTCAATGCATCTTTGGGTTCGAAATGAGTCTCTTGTAGACAGCAAATGGATGGGTCATTTCTTTTTATCCAATCTGCAACCCTGTGGTGTTGTAAGGGAGAATTTAAGCCATTAACATTAAGACTGAGTACTGAGAGATATGATTTTAATGATGCCATGTTGCCAGTAAAGTCTTTGTTTGTATTGGCTGTGACTTTCTGTTCTGTATCACTCTTGGGGCCTTTTTACTTTTATAGCACCCCCCGTAATATCTCCTGTAGGGCTGGTTTCATGGTTACAAAATTGGTTAGTGACTGGCGATTCTGAAATGTCTTTATTTCTCCATCAATTCTGAATGACAGCCTTGCTGGATAAAGGATCCTTGGCTGCATGTTTTTCTCTGAAAGAGTTTAAATATGCTCCCCCAACCCTTTCTCTCATTCCAGGTCTGTGTAGACAGGTCTGACGTAATTCTGATGCCTTTGCCTTGGTACGTGAGAAATTTCTTTGCCCTGGCCGCTTTCAATACTGTATCCTTGGATCTAATATTTGCGAAATGCACTATGATGTGACGTGGCATAGGTTTGTCGTGGTTGAGCTTGGGAGGGGTCCTCTCTGCCTCTTGGACACAAATGTTTGTTTCCCTCGCTAGATTAGGGAAGTTTTCAGCTACAATTTGTTCAAATATCTCTTCTAGACCTCTGTTTTTCTCCACCCCCTCAGGGATGCCGATGATTCTAACATTGGATCGTTTCATTGAGTCAGTAATCTCCCATAACCTACATTCGTGGGCTTAGATTTTTTTAAGAGAAGCTTCTATTTTGTTTTTTTTCCTCTATTAACCCATCCTCCAATTATCTAACCCGTTCCTCTGCTTCTGTGACCCTGGCCGTCAGAGCCTCTAGTTTTGCCTGCATTTGGCTCATGGAATTTTTAATTTCTGCCAGATTTGCTCTCATTTCTGTCCTTAGGGATTCTATATTCTCAGTAACCTTTTTG
Organism: Ursus americanus; assembly: GCF_024610735.1. NCBI lineage: Eukaryota > Metazoa > Chordata > Mammalia > Carnivora > Ursidae > Ursus > Ursus americanus. The sequence goes on along the minus strand of NC_142134.1, from coordinate 1,573,472 downwards.
TTAATAGTTTTTTTCAATTCTACTCATCATTTTGACCATCGTTACTCTGAATTCCATTTCTGATACTTTGGTTACATCCATATCCATTATTTCTGTGGCAGAGGCCACAGACTCACTGTCTTTTCTTTGCTGGGGGGGGGGGCTTCTCCTTCTTGTCATTCTGGTGAGGAGAGGTTGCGGGGTTGTCCAGAGCCCAAATTATTGACTGGGTCCCAGGCCGTGCCCCTTGTTTTATAGGGATCTTAGGGATGTGGGCTTCTTCTTTAAAGATTTTACTTATTTATTTATGTGGCAGCCAACCAGCAAGAGAGGGAACAGAAGCAGGGGAGTGGGAGAGGAAGAAGCAGGCTCCCAGCAGAGGAGCCCGATGAGGGACTCCTTTCCGGAACGCTGGGATCACGCCCTAAGCCAAAGACAGGCGCTGAATGATTGTGCCACCCAGGCGCCCGGGTTGTGGGCTTCTTGATTTTTCAGCCTGCCTTCTGTGGTCTGGGGGAGGGGCCTGCCGCGCTGAGACTCAGGCAACCCTGTTTGGGTAGAGTCTCCGTGTCCTCTGCGAGGGGGGATGGGGATGGGCACTCTCTGAGCCGGTATTTCCAGGCTTTTGTTCTCTGGCGGCTTTCCCTGGCGGTTTGCTATGTCTCCACTGAGAGTCAGAGCAGCCGGCCGAATTTCAGCCTCTGTCACAGAACAGAGGGATTGCGGCCCGTTCTCTACTAATGTTCTGGCCACTTTAACTCTGTTACTGTTGGTGCTGCTCAACCCTGCAGTGTCCTGGGATGTGCGCCCCACACCCGGCGTCCCTGCCCTCACTTCCAGGGCGTCTCTGTCCTTTGTGTTTCTGATGCCGCCAGCCGCCAGCCTGTCCTTTGTGTTTCTGATGCCGCCAGCCGCCAGGGAACCTATTAGCCAAATGGATCCAGGTAATGAACATTGAAGTAGAGATCCAGGATCCATAATAAACCTGCTCTGAAACCTGTCCCAAAGTCTGTGACTCTCTCACACTGAAACAGAAACAATAATAGCTTTCTGGACTGTGAAGTGACATGTGTCTCTACTTCCAATCTTGAATGCATAGGTGCTGAGCCTGGACAGAAAAGGACCATGGCTCCCGTGGGCTGGGATCCACAGTAAGAACTCAGTGAAATCTGAATTCGAGGCATAGAATGAATAATTATTGTAGAGTGAATCCTCCCAAGTAGGGCTTATGCACATTGCAGAGGAAAAGCTTTTTCAAAGAGGTTCCTGAAAGAAAAATCTTTTTAAAAATTTTATTTTAATTCCAGTAGAGCTAACATACAGTGTTACATTCGTTTCAGGTGTACAAGAGAGTGATTCAGTAATTCTATATATTACTCAGTGGTCATCCAGAAAAGTGTCCTCTTAATCCGCTTCATCTATTTCACTCATCCCTCTATCCACCTCCTCCTCTCTGGTAACCATCCGTTTGTTCTCTATTGTTAAGAGTTTGTATTTTGCCAGGCCCATACTCAGGCAACCCTGTTTGGGTAGAGTTTCCGTGTCCCCTGCGAGGGGGGATGGGGGTGGGCACGCTGTGAGCCGGTATTTCCAGGCTTTTGTTCCCTGGTGGCTTTCTCTGGCGGTCTGCTGTGCCTCTTCTGAGAGTCAGAGCAGCAGAGGCTGAATTGTCACAGAACAGAGGGATTGCGGCCCATTCTCCACCGATGTTCTGGCCACTTTAACTCCGTTACTGTTGGTGCTGCTCAACCCTGTAGCGTCCCGGGATGTGCGCCCCACACCCGGCGTCCCTGCCCTCACTTCCAGGGCAGGCGCGTCTCTGTCCTTTGTGTTTCTAATGCCGCCAGCCGCCAGCCGCCCCCGCGCGCTCCCGGATCTCCCGGTCTCAGTCTGGATCCGTGAGCACACCAGGATTCCGGAGTTCCGTGAGAAGCCTGGTGGTGCGCGCACCCCGGTTCAGGGTCTCAGTCTGCTGTTTCGTGGGTGCCGACCGCGAGTCCGCCCGCTCCCCTGTGCAGGTGGCCCGCCAACCGCCAACCGCCGTGCGCGCGCTCCAGAAGCTCCTGGTCTCAGTCTGGATCCCGTGAGCACACCGGGATTCAGGAATTCCGTGAGAAGCCTGGTGGCGCGCGCACCCGGTTCAGGGTCTCAGTCTGCTGTTTCGCGGGTGCCGACCGTGAGTCCGCCCGCTCCCCCGTGCAGGTGGCCTGCCAGCTGCCAGCTGCCCCGCATGCGCTCCGGGAGCTCCCGGTCTCAGTCTGGATCCCGTGAGCACACGGGATTCCCGGGTTCTGCGAGATGCCTGGTGGCGCGCGCTCCCGGCTCACCGGTCTCAGTCCGCTCTCTGCGGGTGCCCTCTGTGAGTCCGCCCGCTCCCCCCCCCCATGCAGGTGGCTGCCACTTCCCGGCACCCGAACGCGGCGGCTCCCTCCCCCTTCCGTATATCTTCCGATATCTGTGCCCGGTTTCACGGCTCCCCGCTTCGTACCTCAATACTCAGCGCTGGAGATGTTCATTTGTAGAGATCCAGATGTATCTTCCTGCATCTCAGGCTGATTCCGTGGTTGTTTAGGCTGGTCTGGTACCTATCCAGCTCGACTCAGGGGACCTGTGAAAAAGGGGTCCCCTACTCCTCCGCCATCTTAACTCCTCTCTTGTACCTGAAATAGTATTTAAAAACACTCAGCTCAGCCTCTTCTACAAAGTGAGCCAATGCTTATAAACATGGCTAAAATATTCCCTTACCGACGATGACTTCCCAGCCATCGTAGTGTTTAACTGGTATGACTGTGACTTACATTAGTCAACATTTGCAGAGAAAGAACTTAGTGCATCCAGGGGGCACTTCATGTTGAAATTAGTTTGTGACAACGAGCTACTGTGTTTTATACTGCAGTCCAAGGGAATGGTGCCAGACATCTCTAAGGTGTCTAGCAGTTCTACAATTCTGATTTTAAGTGGTCTGTGTGCTTCAGAGATTTGGGCAGGAGAAGGGCAGGAGTCCAGAGACTGTGAACACTTCTGTTACCTGTGCTGACCATGGAGCAGGTAGCCTTCTGTGGGCATCATTTTGATTTCTTGGTACTCTTGTGAAAGGTGCTTTTGTCTCAAATTCCTCCATTTAGGAGCAATTATAATGATAAAAGTAATGTTTATCTTATATCATCTGTGGGCCCTGATCCTGGGCTCCCAGGGAAGCTATCCTTTAACATTTTACCCGGCTCAAAATGACTGGGCAAAACCTCAAAGCATGGGCCCTATTTCTGCCCCAAGCACATGTTGTACATCTGTTTCGAGAAGAAAACAATAAGCAAAAATGCCAACATGAAGATAAGAAAAAATAAAGAACCTCTTTGGCTCCCATACGATTAAAGTCATACTGACATGTACATACTGAAAATGCATGAAATCATTGCATGTCCTAAAGCCCAAGCCTTGGAGGGTCTGAGAGCCACTGACCTTGCCCAGAACCAGGCACACCCCAGCAGGGAGGGCTGGTGCAGAAAGGGAAGGGGCAGGACGCTGAGGGTGGTCTGCAGCTAGAGGGGTCCCTGGAAGGGGCCAGGTGTGTGGGGGGAGCCCGGCCCATGACCCCACCCATGCCTGTGCTGGGTGTTGAGTAGAGGAGGCGCCTCTTGGAGCCCCTGCACTTTCAGGGTTCCAGGGGCTTGAGGGCGGGTTGCCCGGCATCCAAGGGGCTAGGGCACCACCCTCCCCGACCAGTCACCGCTTGGGGGTGGAGCTACGTCTCTGTGGGCGGTCCCAGAGTTGCAGCGGGTTGCAGACCTGGGGCAGAAGAAGGGGCACTGGGAGAGAGAGAGTTGCCCTGCGGAGGTCCGGGCTGGTGAGTGAGCAGCATGCCCCGGGGTGGGGGTCGGGGGGTAGGGTGCGCCCCAGGTGGGAGGCAGGGTTCTGGAAGGGCACGTGGAGAGGGTTCATTGTGGGGACTCAGGTGAGTTTTCTTTTTCCCTTTAAAGTCTCTTCCGCCCCATGTCCTCAACTGGCCTTATTCCCCATACCCGTGAACTCCAGGGCGCCCACTCACCTGAGCTTTTGTGGGATGGGTTGCAGAATTTCAGGGTTTCCCCTGTTCCCCGGGAAGAGTGCGGGTAAGGACCTCACAGAATCCCCACCTTCAGTGGGGTGTCCCCCGGTTCTCTGGCACAGTGCAGGTGATGCATCTTGAGCAGTACCCCGAGTTCAGCAGGGTGTGCCCTGGTCCCCCAGGCACAGGTGTGGCAGTAGCAAGCCCCAGAGCCATCCCCCAACTTCAGCATTATGCCCCGTGTGCCCCCGAGTTAGTGGTAATTGGCTGTTAGAATCATGCAGGAAAATCCTCCAGGTGGGGGCCTGGAGGCGGGCGTAAACCAGACCCCACTCTAGTTGCATTGGGAATAGACGAATTGAGGGTTTCTTTAGAAGAGTAAGTCTGCTTTCCAGAAAAGGCAAGGTCATTGGTCTATTGAGAATGAAGATAATTACTGCTAAACAACAAGTATGTGTTGCCCCTTCGCCCAGAAACAGAAGCAGGTGTGCAGGCTTTAGGTCAGAGGTGCCTTCTTCTCCCCAGCTGACAGCATTTCTCTGCTCTGGCTCCAAGACACCCGAGGTTTGAACGTCAACATCGGAGTCAGCGAGGCAGTTTGTCACAGGACGCCAGTGTTCAAAGAAAGCACAGGTATGTTTGGCAAAATGTCCTAACTATGTCAGGGCTGGAGGTAAAACCTCTCATTATCCCAAAACCTCCTGGGCTTTTCTCTTTTCTCTAGTTGAGCCACAAAGTAAAATTGAAGTAGCTGTCAGCATTCTGGGTTTGGTACAAGAATTACTTAGTTTCCCTGCAGGTAGAACTTTGCAGGGAATCACAATTTCTCTGTCCATTTATTGCTTACAAATGTATTTTGACCATCTGTTTCCTAGGAACCCTCTTTTATTAGAAAGGGAAGGTGAGATTCACTCTGTGCCTGTTTGTAACATCTAATTTGTTCCTTCATCTAACAGTGTTTATTCAATTGGGACTAAGATATGGTTGAGTGGCCAGCATCTAGAGTTAGATGGCTTTTTTTCATCTGATACAGACTTGGATGATGTCATTTGACAAAGGTGATGTTTCATCATTGATTAGTTTATTCATCAGAAGAGTTAAAATTAGGGTGGAGGGAAAATTCAAAATTATCCAAATGGGCCTGTTCCTGTTTAAAAGTTGAGCTTGACTTTCTAGTTTTACTGTTATCTCGATATTTTGAGGTGCCATATTCTGTCTGTAGTTTCTTTGGTGGTGGAGTCAGAAGGAGAGTCTGGGAATTCTTTTGGATAGTGGCATGCTGGTGGCTTCAAGGGGCTTGGCGTCAGGAGCCTTGGGGTGAATTCTGCAACTGCTTGCCTGACCCTGGGTGCATCTCGCAGAGGTTTTGTTTCCTCTTATGAAATTGCCAGCAGATAATGTTCTGCTTAAAGGGGAACCCTCCCATCCTGTTGGTGGGAATGCAGAGTGGTGCAGACAGTCTGGGAAACAGTGTGGGGGTTCCTCAAAAAGTTAAACATTGAACAACCACATGATCCAGCAATTGCTCTCCTAGGTGCTTACCCAAAAGATACAAAAATGCACATTCGAAGGGGGTACATGCACCATGATGTTTATAGCAACAATGTCCACAGTAGCCAAACTATGGAGAGAATCCCAAAGTCCATGCACTGATGAATGGATAAAGCAGATGTGGGATACGTATATATATGTATATATGTTTGTGTATATATATATATATATATATATATATATATATATATATATATATATATATATATATATATATATATATATATATATGGGAATATGACCCAGCTTCAAAAAGAATGAAATCTTACCATTTGCAAGGATGTGGATGGATCTAGAGTGTATTAAGCTAAGCAAAATTAGTGAGGAAAGACAAATATCCTATGCTCTCACGCTTGTGGAATTTCAGAAAGAAAACAGATGAACAGAGTTGAGGGGTGATGAGAAAGGCAAACAAGGAAATAGACTCAACCTTGGAGAACAAACTGAGTGTTGCTGCAGGACAGGGGCGTGGGGGGAAGAGTTAAATGGGTGAGGGGTATTAAGGAGGGCGCTTGTGATGAGCACTGGGTACTGTATGCAGGTGAGGAATCACTAAATCCTACCCCTGAAGCGAATATTCCATGGCATGTGAACTAACTGGAATTTAAGTAAAAGAAGAAAGGAAAAAGTGTTCTGCTTCATGAGGAGTGAGGTAAAATTGTAGTGATTTGGGCTGTACTGTTCTATAGATGATAGTTGTAAAACACCCTGTTGTAAGATACACTAGTTTCTTATCACATAAGGAGTCCTCAGAAAGCTGCAATGAAAGATTCAGATCTCAGAGCATGTTCATGTTCCACTGATATGTTACAGTTTGCACAGGTAGGACAGAAGGAGAGAAAGGCAACAGAAGGGGAAAGTAGGTGTGAACCTTTCATTAGTTAGCATTATAGCTTTCTCTTGAAAGCCTTGCGCCAGTGTGATTTTGCAAGAAGAGGGGGAATCCGGGAGCTTTGCAGGAGACGGGGGAGTTCCAGGTCTGGGTAAAGCTGACAGGGGTCCCAGAGGAGAGCTGAATGCATTCTGCAGCAGGGTGTGGGCAAGGTGGGCTCCAGGGGTGGCTGTGGGTCTCCTGTGTGAGAGTTGTGACAGGTGAGGGCTGTGTGCAAGTTCCTGGCTGAGGACAAGTGAGGCACAGGTGGAGAGCTGGCAGAAAACCTTTTTCTGGGCCACCAGCCTCACCCAACACACACAGCCTCACCTTCTGTCCCTGTCACTCCAATTCAGACTTCTCAGAAGGCGAGTGAGAACACATCAAGAGCATTCTAAACAGAAGGGAAAGCATGTGCAAAGGCTCTGGGGCAGGAGAATTCCAGATATGTCCAGGAGCAGCAAGAAGGCCCTGTGGCCACAGGGGACAGCTTAGGACATGACCTCAGGGAGGTGACAGAGGGCGACAGAAAGCCATTCCAGGGCTATAACCCCATGAGACCCTGTTTCACTAGGCCATCGTGGCTACAGCCTTGAGAAGAGATGACAGAGGGTTGAAGATGGCAAGGCAGGTCAATGACGAAGCTTTTCCAGGAACTCAGGCACTGTGGACCAGACAGGTGGCCTTGGATGGAGTGGTTAGACCTATTCTGGGTCCATTTTGAAGATGGAGCTCACAGGATTTGCTGATGAGTTAGATATTAGGAGCAGGAGAACGGAGGAATTGGGGTAACTCCCAGCTGTTGTGGGTTGTCCTGATCGAGGGGAAGGAGAGGGTTTCTGGGGTAAGGAGGTAGTCCGTGTTCCGCATGCTGAGGAAGGTGCCTTTCCCGGTGGATCTGCTGAGGTTTGTGTCTGGGAGAACCTTTCACATCTCCTCCCTCAGCAATGCTCAAGTACAAGTATCCCCCAGCTTTTAAACGTTCACAGTAAGACGCTTGGCTTTCTTGAAAGAACTACGTTATTACCCAGCTTCAGTGAGAGGAAGAGACCTAAAGAGGATTTCCCTCTTATGAAAAAAGGTGAACAGTGAGAATCGCGTTCAGCATCTGTTTTGGGGAGAAGCACAACAGAGGCGGCGTGCACCCCAACCAGCTCCTTCCGCTGGGAACCGCTCTCCGCATCCAGCCACCAGCACTTTGAATTGTGTCTGTGAGCCTCTGCTGTGCTTTATCTTCATTTATGCTGGGCCTCCGTTAGAAACTTGTGTCCTGAGGCCTAAGAAAAGCCAAAGAGAAGGAATCTTGGAGTCTGAGCACACTGTCCAATTTTTCCGTGTAAATGAATGGTCATTCCTTCTTTACACCATTTCTGCTGTGCAAGGTTTCTCAGAAGCCCTGTACTTTCAAAGAGCAGGGAAACCTATACCCCATGCTGCGGGGTTCGTTTTAGTCTCCATGCTGGACAGAACATTTCATGACTGTCGGATTTTCTCACTCAAACATTGAGACTTGGACCACCTTCACCCGTTTCTACCACCCCATCCCCGAATCTGGCACCTACCAATCTGCTCTCAGTAGCTATGCGTTCAGTATTTGTTTATTCCATGTGGAATGTACATGAGAGCATCTGGTATTGGTCTTTCTGTGTCTGAGTTACTTGGCATAAGGCCCCCAAGGTCTGTGTTTCCATGTCTGGTTATTGTGAATAATGCTGCAGTGAACGTGGGAGTGCATCTGTCTTTTTGAGGCAGTATTTTTGTGTTCTCCAAATCAATACTCAGTAGAGCCATTACTGGGTCATGTTTTAGTTGTATTTATTTTTTCAGGAACCTCCATACCGTTTGTCACAGTGGCTGCACCAATTTCCATTCCCACCAACAGCGCACAGTGTCTCCTCGTCTGCACACCCTTGACCCCACCTGGTGTCTGTCTCTGGGACAATTGCTGTTCCAACAGTTGTGAGGGGATAGCCGATTGTGGGTTTGACTGATGTTTCCCTGACGATGACTAGTGATGTCGAACAACTTTTTCTGTCTGTTGGCACCTGTGTGCCATCTTTGGACAGTATCTATTCACATATTCACCCCATTTTTTATACAGTTTTTTTTGTTTTGATTTGTATGAGTGTTGTGTGCATTTTGGATATTAGCCTCTTCTCACACATATGATTCGCAGATATTTTTTTCTTATTGGGTCAGTGGCCTTTTAAGTTTTTGATGGTTTCTTTTGCCGTGTGGAAGATTTCAGTTTGATGTTGTTCCACTTGTTTATTTTTGCTTTTGTTGCCTTTGCATTTGGTGTCCGATCTGAAGACTCTTTGCCAAAACCAATGTCGAGAGACTTAGTACCTGTGTCTTCTTGGAGGTTTATGGATTCGGGTCTTATGTTCAAATCATTCATCCATTAAAAATTTTGTGTGTGGTGTAAGAAAGTGACCCAGTTATATTCTTCTGCATTTAGTGTCCAGTTGGCCTGTTACCGCTCACTGAAGAGACAGTCCTTCCCTCATGGCATATCTTCTGCTGCTGTGTCGTAAGTTAGGGTCATCTACGTGTGGGTAAGTTTCTGAGCTTTCTGTTCTGTTCCACTGACCTGGTGTCTGTGTTTCTGCCAGTACCATCCTGTTTTGATGACAACAGCTTTGTAATCTAGCTTGAAATCCAGGAGTGTGTTGACTGCACCTTTCTTTCTCCAGGTTGCTTTGGGTATTTGGGGTCTTTTGTGATTCCATACAAGTTTGAGGACTGTTTTCTATTTGCTCGAATAATGCCACTGGAATTCAGATGGGGATTTCATCACATCTGTCGATTGCTTTGGGTACGATGGACATGTTCACATAATTAACTCTTCCAGTTAAGGAGCACGGCGTATGCTTCCATTTGTTTGTGTTGCCTTCCAAATCTTTGACCCATACATTCTGCCCCCCTCGACACACATGTTTTTCATTTCTTTTCTGCCATGTGTTGAGTGTACTATGTCTTTCTCATTCTTGGTTACTTTTATTCCTAGATTTTTTTTTGATGCAATTGTAAATGGCATTGCTTTTTTAATTTCTCTTTGCGAAAGTGTGTCATCAGTATACAGAAATGCAAGAAGTTGGGTCATCTGGGTGGCTCCATAGGTGAAGCGTCTGCCTTCAGCTCAGGTCATGATCCCAGAGTTCTGGGATCGAGCCCCGTGTTGGGCTCCCCGCTTAGCGAGGGTCTGCTTCTCCGTCTTTCTGACACTCCCCCGGCTCGTGCTTTTTCTCTTCCTGTCAAATAAATAAATAAAATCTGAAAAAAAATAAAGACAACAGGTCTCTGTATATTGACTTTATATCCTGCAGCTTTCTTGAATTTGTTTATTCTAACAGTTTTTTTTTTGTGTGTGTGTGTGTGTGTGGAATCTTTTGGGATTTCATGTCATTTGCAAATAGTGACAGTTTTCCTGTATGGATTTCATATCTTTCTCTTTTTTTAAAATTATGTTAGTCACCCTACAGTACTTCATTTGTTTTTGATGTAGTGTTCCAGGATTCATTGTTTGCATATAACACCTAGTGCTCATTATGACACGTGCCCTCCTTAATACCCATCACCAGGATAACCCATTCCCCTACCCCTCCCTTTCTGCAACCTTCAGTTTGTTTCCCAGTGTCAATAGTCTCTCATGGTTCATCTCCCCCTCTCATTCCCCACCTTCACTTTTCCCTTCCTTCTCCTAATGTCCTCCATGCTATTCCTTCCATTCCGCATAGGAGTGAAGCCATATGATAATTGTCTTTCTCTGCTTGACTTAATTTCACTTAGCATAATACCCTCCTGGTCCATCCACGTTGGTGCAAATGGTGGGTATTCATCCTTTCTGATGACTGAGTAATATTCCATTGTATAGATGAACCACATCTTCTTTGTCCATTCATCTGCTGAAGGACATCTTGGCTCCTTCCACAGTTTGGCTATTAGGGACATTGCTGCTATGAACATTGGGATACAGGTGCCCCTTCTTTTCATTACTCTGTGTCTGTGGGGTAAATACCCAGTAGTGCAGTTGGTGGGTCGTAGGATAGCTCTGTGTTCAACGTCTTGAGGAATCTCCATATTGTTTTCAAAAGTGGCTGTACCAGCTTGAATTCTCACGAGTAGTGTTAGAGGGCTCCCCTTTCTCCACATCCTCTCTGACTTTTTTTTATTTCCTGTCTTGTTAATTTCTTTTCAAGATTTTATTTATTTATTCCACAGAGATAGAGACAGCCAGCGAGAGAGGGAACACAAGCAGGGGGAGTGGGAGAGGAAGAAGCAGGCTCATAGCGGAGGAGCCTGATGTGGGGCTCCGTCCCATAATGCCGGGATCACGCCCTGAGCCGAAGGCAGATGCTTAACCGCTGTGCCACCCAGGTGCCCCCTGCCTTGTTAATTTTAACCATTCTAACTGGTGTAAGGTGGTATCTCATTGTAGTTTTGATTTGTATTTGCCTGATGGCAAGTGATGTGGAGCATTTTTTCATGTGTCTGTTGGCCATTTGTATGTCTTCTCTGGAGAAGTATCTCTTTGTGTCTTCTGCCCATTTTTTGGGTGTCGAGTTTGAGGAGTTCTTTATAGATCTTGGATACCAGCCCTTTATCTGTAATATCATTTGCAGATATCTTCTTCGATTCCATAGGTTGCCTTTTTGTTTTGTTGATCGTTTGCTTTGCCGTGCAGAAACTTTTTATCTTGATGAAGTGCCAATAGTTCATTTTTGCTTTTATTTCCTTTGCCTTTAGAGACGTGGCTTGCAAGAAGTTGTTGTGTCCAAGGTTGAAGAGTTCTTTTGATTTTGATATGAGACAGGAATCCATTATCTTTCTTTCCTGATTGTATTCGAGTCCTCTGTCTTTCTTGGTGAGTCTAGCTAAGTTTGTCAGTTTTGTTTATCTTTCCAAAAAAGGCAGCTCTCATTTTCATTGTTTTTTTTTTTTTTGTCTTTTTAGTCTCTGTTGGATTTATTTATGCGTTCCTTTTTGTTATTTCCTTATTTCTACTAATTTGGGGCTTTGTTTGCTGTTTTTTTTTTTCTACTTCTTTACCACAGAAATCAGGTTGTTTATTGGAGAGCATTCTCATGGATTGATGAAGACTTGAATTTCTATGAACGTCCCCCCCGTAGAGCTACTTTTGCTGCATCCCATAAGTTTTTGTAGGTTGTCTTTTTCGTCAGTGTCAAGGTACTTCTAAATTTTTTTTGATTTCTTCTTTGACTGTTGGTTGTTCAGTAGCATGTTGTTAAATCTCCACATATCTTTTTAAGATTATTTAAGTATCTGGCAGAGAGTGAGACAGCGAGAGAGGGAACGCAAGCAGGGGGGTGGGAGAGGGAGAAGCGGGCTTCCCACTGAGCAAGGAGCCTGATTCGGGGCTAGATCCCAGGCTCCTGGGATCACGACCTGAGCTGAAGGCAGATCCTTAATGACTGAGCCACCCAGGCCCCCCAATCTCCACCTGTTTTTGACTGTCCCATTTTTTTCTTGAGACTGATTTCTAGTTTCATATCATTGTGGTTGGACAAGATTTGTAGCAGAAGGTGAAGAGAGCATTCAGATGAAAGTTTGTTTCCTGGAGGGTTTTCTGAGGGCAGACCATGAGTTCCGTGGGGACGGAGGAAGGTTTTGTGAGACGGGGGGTGGGGTTAACCCTTGTTAGAATTACTGACTACTACCATGCAGGCTGTGTGCTACCGTTCACACCGTAGTCCTGATGGGCTTGTACTTCATTAGAAATATTTTCTAGGAGGTGTAGGCATAGGCTTCTCTAAAAGAAAGCTGCCATGTGGGTTCATGGCATGACCCCAGGTCAGCAACCAGGATGTATGGTATTGTGGGGGATCAGAACCAGGCTTTCTGTGGGAAGTGACGGAAATAGGGTATGGTGAGCTCCATGACCTCATAGGTGAGGTCCCAAGTGACCCACTGGGTGTTGGGTTCCGTTGATCTGTTTCATCAGGTGCTGTGGAATTCAGGGACACCCTCCTGTCTGTGGATTTGTGTGGAGACAGGTAGAAATCAGTGTCTGACCAGGCACGAGGGTCGCACTGGACCACCACCAGAGGTGCAGCATGCGGGGGAGCCACTGCTTGGTTTCCACGAAAGCTGACCAGGGTCTGTGACCGTGATTCCTAGCAGCTGCAAGGGGAGAGGAGGCCGGGGGTGGTGCACACTTCCTAGACTTGTGGTCAGGACTAGTCTGGAGCCCACTGAAGTCAGCCACACCTGGCACAGAAGGCCCCTAGTCAGTGTAGCTGTGGGCACTGCTCCCATGGCACTTTCGGGCCGGCTCCATGCTGCCACCTCCTGCTTTTCATCATCATCTTCAAGGTCGTGTGCCTCTGCTCTTGCCCCATGGCCTCCGGGGTATTGTCCGTCCTCCATCTGGCCCTCGTCCCTGGTGCCCTGTGCAGTCCGATGCCAGGGTAGCCTTCTCGAGACAAACATCTGGCCCTGATGGAACACTTCCATGGATCTCGTGTGATGCGAGGATGATGTCCTGCCCTGGAAGGGGGCTGCAGGTCCCCAATCAGGAGAGCCATGTCTCCCTTTTCAGCATGGCCTGCCCTCCCCTCAGTCTTCTTCAGGGAAGCTCTCCCCACTTCCTGAGATGACAGCTCTGAACTTAAAAGTGAATGTTATTTTACATATCTCTATGCCTTAGTTCATCCATGGCATGTCTTTCAACGCCGTTAGTGGGTTTTTTTTTTTTTTAGCAGTTCTGAAGGTCTGTCTGCTCAAGGAGGGGATGACCTGGGTGGGGCAGCTTTCCCTCTCATCTCCCTCAGCCTGTCTCTGAGCCCTGGGGCCAGCTGTCCCACTGAGGATTGAGGGACCCGAGCCAGCCCATCCTGAGCCCAGGCTGTGTGTCAGCTGTGTAGACGGATGCGTGTCGGAGCGGTGGGCAGCTGGCATAGGCCAGGGGCAGGCAGTGTCTCCCCATTCCTTCCCTCCCTTCCTCCCAGAGGTAGCTCAGAGCAGCCTTCAACCCCTGCATCTCCAGATCCCTCGACCTATGCCTCCTGTGTTCAGCTGGTGACCTTGGAGTTTCGCATGGATTCTACCTCCCATACCCTCTCCTGTAGCAGTTCCTGGATCAGGGGAGGGGTCGGACCCTTGTCTGATTTTGGTCTTCTTCCTGTCCCGCACCAAGCCCACTCACCTTTGCATCTTCCATGTATGTGCTTGGAAGCAAGCCCATCCACAGGGAACCTATTAGCCAAATGGATCCAGGTAATGAACATTGAAGTAGAGATCCAGGATCCATAATAAACCTGCTCTGAAACCTGTCCCAAAGTCTGTGACTCTCTCACACTGAAACAGAAACAATAATAGCTTTCTGGACTGTGAAGTGACATGTGTCTCTACTTCCAATCTTGAATGCATAGGTGCTGAGCCTGGACAGAAAAGGACCATGGCTCCCGTGGGCTGGGATCCACAGTAAGAACTCAGTGAAATCTGAATTCGAGGCATAGAATGAATAATTATTGTAGAGTGAATCCTCCCAAGTAGGGCTTATGCACATTGCAGAGGAAAAGCTTTTTCAAAGAGGTTCCTGAAAGAAAAATCTTTTTAAAAAATTTATTTTAATTCCAGTAGAGCTAACACACAGTGTTACATTCGTTTCAGGTGTACAAGAGAGTGATTCAGTAATTCTATATATTACTCAGTGGTCATCCAGAAAAGTGTCCTCTTAATCCGCTTCATCTATTTCACTCATCCCTCTATCCACCTCCTCCTCTCTGGTAACCATCCGTTTGTTCTCTCTTGTTAAGAGTTTGTATTTTGGTGTGTCTCCTTTTTCTCTTTTATTTATTTAGTTTTGTTTGTTTTTTAAGTTCCGTATAAGAGTGACATCATATGGGATTTGTCTTTCTCTGACTGACTGATATCAGTTAGGAGAATACTCTCTAGCTCCATCCATGTGGCTGCAAATGGCAAGGTTTCATTCGTTTTCAAGCCTAGTAATACTCCATTGTGTGTGTGTGTGTGTGTGTGTGTGTGTGTGTGTGTGTGTGTGAATACACACATCTATCATCTCATTTGTCAATTTTTCTACAGACACTTGGGTTGCTTCCATATTGTGATATTGTAAATAATGGTGTAAGAAACATAGGGGTGCACGTATCCTTTTAAGTTGCTGTTTTCATAGTCTTTGGGCAAATACCAGTAGTGTGATTGTTGGATCGTAGGGTAGTTCTATATTTAATTTTTTGAGGAACCTTCATACTGTTTTCCACGGTGGCCACCACAGTTTGCATTCCCACCCACAGTTCGAGAGGATTCCCCTTTATTCACATCCTCCCAACGCCTGCTCTTTCTTGTGCTTTTGATGTTAGCCATTCTGACAGGTGTGAGGTAATACCTCATTGTCCTTTGGATTTACATTTTCCTGATGATGGGTGATGGTGAACATCTTTTCACGGGACTGTTGGCCATTTGTATTTCTTCTTTGGAGAAATGTCTGTTCATGTCTTCTGCCTATTTTTTAACTGAATTATTTGTTTTTTGGGGGTGGAGTAGTATCAGTTCTATATGTTTTGGACACTATCCTTTTATTGCATATGATCTTTGCAAACATCTTCTCCCTTTGAGTAGGTTGTCTTATTATTTTTATGTTTTCATTGTTCTTCTGCCGTGTGGAAACTTTTTATTTTGCTCTATTCCCAATAGTTTATTTTTGCTTTCATTTCCTTTGCCTCAGGAGACAGTCTAGAAAAACGTTGGTATGGTCCATGTCAAGAAGTTACTGTCTTCCCTCCTGTAGAATTTTTGTGGATTTAGGTCTCATATTGAGGTCTTGAAACTGTTTTGTGTTTGTGTGTATTGTGTAAGAAAGCAGTCTAATTTCATTCTTTTGTGCGTAGCTGTCTAGTTTTCCCAACACCATTTGTTGTAGAGACTGTCCTTTTCCCTTTTGATATCATTGCTTGCCTTGTGGAAAATTCATGGACCACATAATTGTGGGTTTCTGTCTGAACTTGTATCCTGTTCCTTTGGTCGCTGTGTCTATTTTTGTGCCGTACTGTCTTGTTAGGATGACTGCAGCTTTGTAGTATAACCTGAAATCTGAAATTGTGAGTCCTCCAGCTTTGTTTTTCTTTTCCACATTGCACTGGCTGTTCAGTATCTTTAGTGGTTCCATACAAATGTTTAGGATTGTTTATTCGAGGTCTTTTATTCTTTAATTTAAATTCCATTAGCCAACTTACAGTACATCATTAGTTTCAGATGTAGTCTTCAATAAATTACCAGTCGTGTGGAACACCCAGTGCTCATTGTATGTGTGACCTCCTTAATGCCACTCACCCAGTTTACCCTCCCCCAACTTCTCCTCCAGCAATCATCAGTTTGTTGCGATAGTTAAGAGTCTATCATGGGTTTTCTCCCTCTGATGACTTCCCTTTCTATTTTCCCTCCCTATGGTCTTCTTCCCTGTTTCTGATATTCCACATAGGAGTGAAAGCATATGATCATTGTCTTTCTTTCATTGGCTTATTCCACTCAGCATAATACCCTCCAGCTCCACCCAGGTCGGTGTGATGGTAAGTATTCATCCTTTCTGATGGCTGAGTAATATTCCATTATATATATGATCCACATCTTCTTTATCCATTCATCTGTCCATGGTCATCTGCACTCTTTCCACAGTTTGTCTATTATGGATATTGCTGCTATGAACACTGGGGTGCATGTGTCCCGTCTTCACTACCTCTGTCTCTTTGGGGTAAATCCCCAGTAGTGCAATTGCTGGGACATAGGGTAGCTTTATTTATAACGTCTTGAGGAAACTCCGTACCATTTTCCAGAGTGGCTGTACCGGACTGCATTCGCACAGGGGTGTAAGAGGGTTCCCGTTTCTCCACATCCTCTCCAACATGTATAGTTTCATGTCTTCTTATTTTTAGATATTTGGCCTCGTGTGATATGGCATCTATAGGGGTTTAGATTTGCATTTCCCTGAAGCCAAGTGATATGAAGCATTTATGCATGTATCTTTTGGTCACCAGTACGTCGTCATCAGTGAAATGACTTCCCATTTTAATCCATCTCAAGACCTAAAGCTGGGTAAGGCACTGAAGCTGGATGATGCCATCGGTTGGAAGTGTGGAGAATTTCAAAGATCTCCATGGAGAGCAAGTTTAAAGGTCAGTGTGAAGCTACTAATTGGATCCGGGGAGATCTCTGAAAGTGGGGGTTCCCTGGGATGGGCTGAGGGGGGCCCTCCGATTTTCCTGCTATGAATCCTTTCTGCAGCCCCAAACGGACAGTTTCCTGCAGTGGGGCAGGCTGAGTCCTCTAGTCGTGCAGAGGTGAGCCCAATGCCTGGTACCTTGGAGGCAGGCAAACGGGGAGGGGACCCTCAGCAGAAGACCCAGGGTTAGGTTAGGCCTCAAGAGACAGCAGGTGCGAACTGCCCAGTGCTCAGAGAACTCCCAGGCCGACTGAGATGAGGGCACAAGGGCGGGTGACTGTGAGCCTTGGGGTTTGATCCGGAAGGGCTCACAAAGGTCGGGGTTCACCAGCAGGGGCTCTGAGGGGGTGTCCCAGTTCTCTTGCCCTGAATGCTCTATTGTGCCCCAAAATGGTACAGTTTCCTGTGGGCTGCAGGCTGAGTCCTACGGTGGGGCTTGGGTGTCCCCAATCCCCCAGAGTTGGGCGCCAGGATCGTGCGGAGGGGCCCCTCTGTGGCCAAACTAGGGTAAGGGTTAGGGTCCAGGGGCCCGGCAGGGCCAATCTAGCAAGCTGTGCGGCGAGCTCCGTGGAGGGCTGAGATGAGGCCATGGGGGAGGGTGAGCATGGGCCTCAGGGTTGGGGCATGGGGGTTGCCAAAGGTGGGGACGGGCTCTGGGGGCCTCCCCAAGTTCTCGTGCCCTGTATGCTCTGTAGTGCCCCAAGGGGCACGGTTTCCTGTGGACTGGCAAGCTGAGTCCTGCGGCGGGGCACAGGTATCCCAATTCCCCGGGGCTGTGGTGTAAGGCTCCTGGGGAGGCCGCCAAACCCGCGGCTGACCTAGGGTTAGGGTTAGGCCCCAGGAGCCCCGCAGGCCCGATCTGCTGGCTGTATGGTGAGCTACACAGGCTGAGG
Source organism: Ursus americanus (assembly GCF_024610735.1). Taxonomy (NCBI): domain Eukaryota; kingdom Metazoa; phylum Chordata; class Mammalia; order Carnivora; family Ursidae; genus Ursus; species Ursus americanus. Next base: position 1,555,932 of record NC_142134.1, on the reverse strand, counting down.
TGAGGGTGTGGGGAGGGTGAGCGTGGGCCTCAGGGTTGGGGTTCGGGAGGCCGCCAAAGTTCACTGGGGGCTCAGGGGGGCCCTCCTGGTTCTCCCGCCCTGAATGCTCTATGGCCTCCCAAGGGTCACGGTTTCCTGCAGGGTGGCAGACTGAGTCCTGCGGTGGGGCTCAGGTGTCCCGAATCCCCGCGGCTGCGGCTCCAGGCTCCTGGGGAGGGACCCCTCCACAGATGAACTAGGGTTAGGGTTGGGGCCCAGGAACCCCGCAGGCCAGATCTGCCCGCTATGTGGCGAGCTCTGCCACGGGTTGAGGTGAGGGTACGGGGTGGGGTGAGCATGGGCATCAAGGTTGGGGCTTAGGGATCGCTGAAGTTCTCCGGGGGCTCTGGGCACCCTCCCGGTTCTCCCACCCTGAATGCTCTACAGCCTCCCAAGGGGCACGGTTTCCTGCGGGGTGGCAGGCTTTGTCCTGCAGTGGGGCTCAGGTGTCCCCAGTCCCCAGGGCTGTGGCACCGGGCCCCGGGGGAGGGGCCCTCCCTAGCCGACCTAGGGTCAGGACTAGGCCCCAGGAACCGGGCAGGACTGATCTGCCGGCTCTGCGACGAGCTTGGTGGCAGGCTGAGGGGAAGGCGCGGGGTGGGATGAGCGTGGGCCTCAGAGTTGGGGTGTAGGGGGCCGCTGAGGATCACTGGGGGCTCGGGGGCCCTACTAGTTCTCCTGCACGGGATGCTCTGCGGCGCCCCAAGGGGCATGGTTTCCTGAGGGGTGGCAGGCTGAGTCCCGTGGTGGGGCTCAGGTGTACCCAATCCCCGGGGTTAGGGTACGGATTAGGGTACGGGTTAGGGTTAGTGTACGGGTTACGGTTAGTGTTCGGGTGAGGGTAGGGGTTAGGGTTAGGGTAAGGTGAGGTTACGGGTTAGGGTTGGCTCTAGGGGTTACAGGTTAGGGGTTATGGGTTAGGGTACGGATTAGGGTTTAGGGTACGGGTTAGGGTTTAGGGTTTGGGTTTAGTGTACGGGTTAGGGTATGGGTTAGGGTATGGGTTAGGGTTAGGGTACAGGTTAGGGTACGCGTTAGGGTACAGTTTAGGGACGGGTTAGGGTATGGTTTAGGGTGCAGGTTAGGGTTAGGATATGGGTTAAGGTTAGGGTATGGGTTAGGGTTACGGTACGGGTTAGGTTACGGTTTAGGATTAGGGTTAGGGTACGGGTTAGGGTTAGGGTATGGATTAGGGTATGGGTTAGGGTTAGGGTATGGGTTATCGTTAGGGTTTCGTTTTGTGTTAGGGATAGGGTATGGGTTTGGGTTTGGGTGTGGTTTAGGGTATGGGTTAGGATACGGGTTAGGTTTAGGTTAGGGTTAGGGTTAGGGTACGGTTTAGGGAACAGGTTAGGTTTAGGGTACGGTTTAGGGTTAGGGTATGGGTTAGGGTACAGGTTAAGTTACTAGTTAGGGTTAGGGTTCGGGTTAGGGTATGGGTTAGGGTCCGGGTTAGGGATAGGGTATGGGTTAGGGTAAGGGTTAAGGTACGGGATAGGCTGCGGGTTAGTGTTAAGGCAGGGTACTGGTTAGGGTTAGGGTTTAGGGTTAGGGTTAGTATACGGGTAGTGTTAGGCTACAGGTTAGTGTACTGGTTAGGGTTAGGGTACGGGTTAGGTTCAGGGTTTAGGGTTTAGGGTTAGGGTACGAGTTAGGGTACGGTTTAGGGATAGTGTTAGGGTATGGGTTTGGGTTAGGGTTAGGGTACGGATTAGGGTACGTGTTAGGGTTAGGGTACAGGATAGGGTATGTGTTAGGGTTAGAATACTGGTTAGGGTACAGGTTAGGGTACGGTTTAGGGTTAGGGTAAGGGTTAGGGTACGGGTTAGGGTTAGGGTACAGGTTATGGGTAGGTTTAGGGGAAGGTGTAGGGTTGAGGGTAGGGTTAGGTTTAGGGGTTAGGGTTAGGGTTAAGGTTAGGGTTTAGCATTTAGGTTTAGAGTTAGGGTTAGGGTTAGACCCCAGGAGGCCAGCAGGCCTGATCTGGCTCTGCGGTGAGCGATGGGAAGGGCTGAGGTGAGGGCGCTGGCAATGGGAGCGTGGGTCTCAGCGTTTTGGTGTGGGGGGCCTTCGAAGGTCGTCGGTGGCTCGGAGGGCCCTGCCCGTTCTCCCACCCTGAATGAATGGCGGTACCCCTAGCGGCTCGGGTGCCAGCGGGGCAGCAGGGTGAGTTCGGTGCTGAGGCTCGGGGGTTCCCAATCCCCAGCGTTGAGCGCCAGTCCCCTTGAGAGGGGCCCCTCGGGGGCCGAACTAGGGTTAGGGATTGCCCCCAGGAGGCTGACAGGCCCGATCTGCCAGCTGTGCAGTGAGCGGAGGGGCGGGCCGAGGTGAGGGCGCTGGCAAGTGGGAGCATGGGCCAAAGCATTTTGACTCAGGGGCATTCAGAGTTTGCCAGGGTCTCGGAGGGCCCTGCCTGTTCCTCCGCCCTGAATGACTGGTGGCGCCCCTAGTGGCCCAGGTGGCAGCAGGGCGGCAGGGTGAGTCTGGTGCTGGGGCGCGGGGGTAGCCAATCCCCGGCTTTGTGGCGCAGGCCCTTTGGGAGGGGCCCCTCGGGGGCTGACCTAGGGTTAGGGTTAGCCCCCAGAAGGCCGGCAGGCCCTATCTGCCCACTGTGCGTCGAGCGGAGGGGAGGGCCCTGGTGAGGGCGCTGGTGAGCGGGAGCCTGGGCCCAAGCGTTTTGGCGCGGGGGCCCTTTGAAGGACGCTGGGGGCTTGGATCGCCCTGCATGGTCCTCCACCCTGAATGACCAGTGGCGCCACTGGCGGCCCGGGTGGTTGCGGGGCGGCAGGGTAAGTCCGGCACTGGGGCTCGGGGGTCGCAAATCCCCAGCGTTGTGGCGCCAGGCCCCTTGGAAGGGGCCAATTGGGGGCCGACCTCGGGTTAGGGTTAGCCCCCAGAAGGCCAGCAGGCCTGATCCGCTGCTGTGCGGCGAGCGGATGGGCGGGCCAAGGTGAGGGCGCTGGCGAGCGGGAGCGCGGGCCCCAGCGTTTTGGCACAGGCTGCTATCGAAAGTCGCCAAGGGCTCAGAGGGCCCTGCCCATTCTCCCGCCCTGAACGATCAGCGGCACCCTAGGGGCCCGGGTGTCAGCGGGGCATAAGAGTGAGTCCAGCGTTGCGACTCGGTGGTCCCCAATCCCCGGCGTTGCGGCGCCAGGCCCCTTGGGAGGGGCCCCTCATGGGCCAATCTAGGGTTAGGGCTAGCCCCCAGGAGGCTGGCAGGCCCGATCCTCTGCTGTGCGGGGAGCGGAGGGGCGGGCCGAGGTGAGGGCGCTGGCGAGCAGGAGCGTGGGCCCCAGCGTTTTAGCGCGGCTGCTATCGAAGGTCACCGAGGGCTCGGAGGGCCCTGCCCATTTTCCCACCCTGAATGAACGACGGCAGCCCTAGCAGCCTGGGTGGCGGCGGGGCGGCAGGGTAATTCCGGTGCTGAGGCTTGGGGGTCCCCAATCCCCGGCGTTGCGGCGGCAGGCCCCTTCAGATGGGCCCCTCTGGGGCCAACGTAGGGTTAGAGTTACCCCCAGGAGGCCGGTAGGCCGGATCCACCGACTCTGTGGTGAGCGGAGGGGCGGGCCGAGTTGAGGGCGCTGGTGAGCGCGAGCTTGGGACCCAGCGTTTTGGTGCGGATGACCTTCGAAAGTCGCCAGAGTCTCGAGGGCCCTGCCCGTTTACCAACCCTGAATGACCGGCGATGCCCCAGCGGGCCCGGTGTGGGCTTGGCGGCAGGGTGATTCTGGCGCTGCAGCTCGGGGGTCCCCAATCCCCTGAGTTCGGTGCCAGGCCCCTTGGGAGGGGACCCTCGGGGGCTGACCAAGGGTTAGAGTTAGCTCCCAGGAGGCCGTCAGGCCCAATACTCCGGCTAGGCCGCGAGCGGCGGGGCGGGCCGAGGTTAAGGCGCTGGCGAGCGAAAGCGTGGGCCCTGGCGTTTTGGCACAACGGGCCTTTGAAGATCACCGGGGCCTCGGAGGGCCCTGCCTGTTCTTCCGCCCTGAATGAAAGGCAGCACCCCTAGCGGCCTGAGTGGCGGCAGGGCTGCAGGGTGAGTCCGACGCTGGGGCTCGGTCGTCCCCAATCCCCGGCGTTGTGGCGCCAGGTCCCTTGGGAGGGACGCCTCGGGGGCCGACCTAGGGTTAGGGTTAGCCCCCAGGAGGTCGGCAGGCCTGATCTGCTGGCTGTGCGGCAAGCGGAGGGGCGGGCCAAGGTGAGGGCGCTGGCGAGAGGGAGTGTGGGCCCAAGCGTTTTGGCGTGGGAGGCCTTCAAACATCGCTGGGGGCTCGGAGGGCCCTGCCCCTCCTCCCACCCTGAATGACTGGAGGCGCCCCTAGCGGCCTGAGTGGCGGCGGGGCAGCAGGGTGAATCTGGCGCTGAGGCTCAGGGGTCCCCAATGCCAGGCGTTGCGGCTCCAGGCCCCTTGGGAGGGGCCCTTCCGGGGCCGACGTAAGGTAAAAGTTAGCCCCTGGAGGCTGGCAGGCACGATCTGCCGTCTGTGGCGAGCAGAGGCGTGGTCGAAGATCAGGGAGCTGACGAGCGGGAGAGTGGGCCCCAGCGTTTTGGCGCTGGGGGCCTTCGAAGGTCACCGGGGCAGGGAGGGCCTGCCTGTTCTCCCACCCTGAATGATCAGTGGTGCCCTAGCGGCCCGGTGTTGGCGGGGTGGAAGGGTGAGTCCAGCGTTGCGACTCGGGGGTCCCCAATCCCTGGCGTTCCGTGGCAGTCCCTTTGGGAGGGGCCCCTCGGGGGCCAACCTAGGGTTAGGGTTAGCCCCCAGGAGGCCGGCAGGCTCAATCCACCGGCTCTGCGGCAAATGGAGGGGTGAGCCAAGATGAGGTCGCTGGCAAGTGGGAGCGTGGGCCCCAACATTTTGGCTTGGGGGGCCTTCGAAGGTCACAGGGGGCTCGGAGGGCCCTGCCCGTTCTCCCGCCATGAAGGACCGGTGACGCCCCTAGCGCCCCGGGTGGCGGTGGGGTGGCAGGGTCAGTCCAGCGCTGGGGCTCGGGCGTCCCCAATCCCCAGCGTTGCAGCACCAGGCCCTTTGGGAGGGGCCCCTCGGGGACTGTCCTAAGGTTAGGTTAGCCCCCAGGAGGCCGGCAGACCCGATCCGCCGGCTGTGCGGTGAGCGGAGGGATGGACCGTGGTAGGGCGCAGTCGAACGGTAGCGTGGTATCCAGCATTTTGGCGTGGGGGGCCTTCGTATTTCACCAGGGGCTCGGAGGGCCCTACCGGTTATCCCGCCCTGAATGACCGGCGGCGCCCCTAGCGGCCCGCGTGGCGGCGGGGCGGCAGGGTGAGCCCGGCGCTGTGGCTTGCGGGTCCCCAATCCCTGGCGTTGCGGCACCAGGCCTCTTGGGAGAGGCCACTCTGGGGCCCACCTAGGGTTAGGGTTATCCCCGAGGAGCCTGGCAGGCTGGATCCGCCGGCTGTGCGGCTAGAGGGGGGGGGGGCGGGCCGAGGTGAGGGCTCTGGAGAGCGGGAGCGTGGGCCTCAGCGTTTTGGCGCGGGGGACCTACGAACGTCACCGGGGGCTCGGAGGGCCCTGCCCGTTCCCCCACCCTAAATGACCGGCGGCGCCCCAAGTGGCCTGGGTGGTGGCAGAGCGGCAGGTTGAGTACATTGCTGGGGCTCAGGGGTCCCCATCCCGGGCCTTGCGGGGCCACGCCCCTTGGGAGTGGACCCTCAGGGACTGACCTTGGGTATGTGTTAGCACCCAGGAAGCCAGCAGGCCCGATCTGCCACTGTGCGGTGAGCGGAGGGGTGGGCTGAGGTGAGAGCGCTGGCGAGCGGGAGCGTAGTACCCAGCATTTTGGCACGGGGGGCCTTGGAAGGTCTCCAGGGCCTAGTTGGGCCTTACCCGTTCTCCTGCCCTGAATGACCGGCGGCGCCCCTAGGGGCCCAGGTGGCGGTGGGGCGGCATGGTGAGTCCGGCGCTGTGGCTTCGGAATCCCCAATCCCAGGCGTTGTGGCGCCAGGCCCCTAGGATGGGCCCCTCGGGGGGAAAACCTAGGGTTAGGGTTACCCTCCAGGAGGCGGCAGGCTCAATCCGCCGGCTGTGCGGTGAGTGGAGGGGTGGGCCGAGGTGAGGTCGCTGGAGAGCAGGAGCGTGGGCCCCAGCGTTTTGGCTCCGGGGGCCTTCGAAGGTCACTGGGGGCTCGGAGAGCCCTGCCCATTCTCCTGACCTGAATGACTGACGGCGCCCCTAGCGGCCCGGGTGGCAGCAGGACAGCAGGGTGAGTCCGGCGTTATGGTTCGGGGATCCCCAATCCCCAGCGTTGCGGCGCCAGGCCCCTTGGAGGGAACCCTCTGGGGCCGACCTAGGGTTAGAGTTAGCCCCCAGGAGGCCGGAAGTCCCGATCCGCCGGCTGTGCGGTGAGCGGAGAGGCGGGCCGAGTTGAGGTCGCTGTCAAGCGTGAGCATCGGCCCCAGCGTTTTGGCGCGGATGGCATTTGAAAGACGCCGGAGTCTTGAGGGCCCTGCCGGATCTCCCACCGTGAATGACCGGCGACGCCCCAGCAGGCCCGGTGTCGGCTTGGCGGCAGGGTGAGTCCGGCGCTGCAGCTCAGGGGTCCCCAATCCCCTGCGTTTGGCGCCAAGCCACTTGGGAAGGGCCCCTTGGGGGCCGACCTAGGGTCAGGCTTAGCCCCCAGGAGGCCGGCAGGCCCGATCCCTCTGCTGTTCCACGAGCGGAGGGGCAAGCCGATGTGAGGGCACTGGCGAGGGAAGCGTAGGCCCAAGCGTTTGGCGGGGGCCTTAGAAGGTCGCCGGGCCTCGGAGGGCCCTGCCAGTTCTCCCGCCATGAATGATCAGCAGCGCCCCTAGCGGCCCGGGTGAGGGCGGGGCGGCAGGATGAGTCCGGCGCTGGGGCTCGGGGGTCCCCAGTCCCCAGCGTTGCAGCGCCAGGCCCCTTGGGAGGGGCCCCTCAGGGGCCGACCTAGGGTAAAGGTTAGCCCCTGGAGGCCGGCAGGCACGATCCGCCGTCTGGGGCGAGCGGAGGCGCGGTCGAAGATCAGGGCTCTGGTGAGCGGGAGAGTGGGCCCCAGCTTTTTGGCGCTGGGGGCCTTCGAAGGTTACCGGGGCAGGGAGGGCCCTGCCTGTTCTCCCGCCCTGAATGATCGGCAGTGCCCTAGTGGCCCGGGTGTCGGCGGGGCGCAAGGGTGAGTCCAGCATTGCGACTCGGGGGTCCCCAATCCCCGGCGTTCGGCGGCAGTCTCTTTGGGAGGGGCCCCTCGGGGGCCGACCTAGGGTTAGGGTTAGCCCCCAGGAGGCCGGCAGCCCCGATTTGCCAGCTGTGCAGCGAGCGGAGGGCGGGCCGAAGTGAGGGCGCAGGTTAGCGGGAGCATGGGCCCCATCGTTTTGGCGCGGGGGTCCTCCGAAGGTCGCTGGGGGCTCCTAGGGCCCTGCCCGTTCTCCCGCCCTGAATGACCAGCGGTGCTCCTAGCGGCCCGGGTGGCGGCAGTGCGGCAGGGTGAGTCCGGCGCTGTGGCTCAGAGGTCCACAATCCCCAGCATTCCCGCACCAGACCCCTTGGGAGTGGCCCCTCTTGGGCCGATCTTGGGTTAGGGTTAGCTCCCAGGAGGCCGGCAGGCCTGATACGCCGGCTAGATGGCGAGCGGAGGGATGGGCTGAAGTAAAGGCACTGGTGAGCGGGAGCGTGGGCCCCCGCGATTTGGCGCGGGGGGCCTTCAAAGTTAACTGGGGGCTCAGAGGGCCCTGCCCCTTCTCCCGCCCTGAATGACCGGCGGCACACCTAGCGGCCCGGGTGGTGGCACGGCGGCAGGGTTAGTCCGGTGTGAGGCTCGAGGGTCCCCAATCCCCAGCATTGCAGCGCCAGGCTCCTTGGGATGGGTCCCTCTGGGGCCGGCCTAGGGTTAGGGTTAGCCTTCAGGAGGCCAGCAGGCCCGATCCGCGGCTGTGCGGCTCCCGGAGTATTGGGCCGAGGTGAGGGGGCGCTGGCGAGCCTGAGCAATAGCCCAAGCTTGTTTGTGCGGGTGCCTTCGAAGGTCGGGGGGCGGCTCGGAGGGCCCTGCCCTTTCTCCCGCCCTGAATGACCGGCGGCGCCCCTAGTGGCTTGGGTAGCGGAGGGGCAGCAGGGTGAGTCCCGCGCTGGGGCTCTGGGGTCCCCAATCCCTGGCATTGTGGTGCCAGGCCCCTTGGGAGGGGCCTCTCGGGGGCCAACCTAGGGTCAGGGTTAGCCCCCAGGAGGCTGGCAGGCCCGAACCGCCGGCTGTGCGCCGAGTGGAGCACAGGCCCAGGTGAACGCGCTGGCAAACCGGAGCGTGGGCCCCAGCGTTTTGGTGCCGGGGGCCTTTGAAAGTCGCCGTGGGCATGGTGAGCCTTGCCCGTTCTCCCGCCCTGAATGAACGGCGGTACCCCTAGCGGCTCGTGTGCCAGCAGTGCGGCAGGGTGAGTCCGGTGCTGTGGCTCGGGGGTCCCCAATCCCTGCGTTGTGGCAGCAGGCCCCTTCGGAGGGGCCCCTCTGGGGCCGACCTAGGGTTAGAGTTAGCCCCCAGGAGGCTGGCAGGCCCCATCCGCCAGCTGTGCGGAGAGCGCAGAGCGGAGGGGCGGGCCGAGGTGAGGGTGCTGGCAAGCTCCAGCGTGGGCCCCAGTGTTTTGGCGCAGATGGCCTTCAAAATTCACCGGAGTCTTGAGGGCTCTGCCCGTTCTCCCACCCTGAATGACCAGCGACGCACCAGCGGGCCCGATGTCGGTGGGGAGGCAGGGTGAGTCCGGCACTCACGTAGACGTGAGTTGAAAGATGGCTTTGATACAATTTTTTTTTAAGTTTTTTTTTAATATTATGTTAGTCACCATACAGTACATCCCGGGTTTCCAATGTAAAGTTCGATGATTCATTAGTTGCGTATGACACCCAAGGCACCATGCAATACGTGCCCTCCTTACTACCCATCACCAGTCTATCCCAATCCCCCACCGCAATCCTCTCTGAAGGCCTCAGTTTGTTTCTCAGAGTCCATGGTCTCTCATGCTTCATTCCCCCTTCTGATTACCCCCCTTTCTTTATCCCTTTCTTCCCCTACCGATCTTCCGAGGTCTTATGTTCCATAGATGAGAGAAATCATATGATAATTGTCTTTCTCTGCTTGACTTATTTCACTTAGCGTTATCTCCTCCAGTGCCGTCCATGTTGCAGCAAATGTTGAGAACTCGTTCTTTCTGTTACCTGAGTAATATGCCATTGTATATATGGACCACAACTTCTTACTCCAGTCATCTCTTGAAGGGCATGTCGGTTCCTTCCACGATTTAGCTATTGTGGACATTGCTGCTATGAACATTGGGGTGCATATGGCCCTTCTCTTCACCACGTCTGTATCTTTGAGGTAAATACCCAGTAGTGCAATGGCTGGATCATAGGGTAGCTCACTTTTTAACTTTATAAGGGACCTCCACACTGTTTTCCGGAGTGGCTATACCAACTTGCATTCCCACCAACAGTGTGGGAGGGATCCCCTTTCTCTACATCCTCTCCAACAATTGTTGTTTCTTGCCTTGTCAATTTTTGCCATTCTAACTGGCATAAGGTATTATCTCAGTGTGGTTTTGATTTGAATTTCCCTGATGGCTAATGATTTTGAACATTTTTTCATGTGTCTGTTAGCCATTTGTACATCTTCATTGGAAAAGTGTCTGTTCACATCTTCTTCCCATATTATAATTTGCTTATTTTTTTCTTGTGTATTGAGTTTGAGAAGTTCTTTGTAGATCTTGAATACCAGTCTTTTATCTATAGTGTCATTTGCAAATAAATTCTCCCATTCCGTGGGCTGGTGCTTAGTTTTTTTTACTGTTTCCTTGGCAGTGCAGAAGCTTTTTGTCTTGATGAAGCCCCACAAATTCGTTTTATCTTCTGTCTCTCTTGCCTTTGGATATGTGTCATGAAAAAGTTTACTTTGGCCAATCTCGTATAGGTTGCTGCCTATGTTCTCCTCTAGAATTTTGATGGATTCCTGTCTCACATCGAGGTCTTTCATCCATTTGGAGTTTATTTTTGTGTATGGTGTGAGTGAGTGGTCATGTTTCATTCTTTTGCATGTAGCTGTCCAATTTTCCCAGCACCATTTATTGAAGAGACTGTCTTTTTCCCACCGGATGTTTTTTCCTGCTTTATCAAAGATTAGTTGCCCAAAGAGCTGAAGGTCCATTTCTGGGTTCTCTATTCTGTTCCATTGGTCTATGTGTCTGTTCTTGTACATGCTGTCTTTGTGATCACAGCTTTGTAGTACAGCTCGAAATCCGGCATTATGATGCCCTCAGCTTTGTTTTTCCTTATCAACAGTTCCTTGGAGATTAGGGGTCTTTTCTGGTTCCATACAAATTTAAGGACTATTTGTTCCAGTTCTTTGAAAAATGTCATCGGTATTTTGATCAGGATACCATTGAATGTGTAGATTGCTCTGGATAGCATGGACATTTTAACTATGTTAGTTCTTCTGATCCATGAGCATGGAATATTATTCCATATTTTCTTGTCTTCCTCAATGTCTTTCAAGAGTGACTTGTAGTTTTAGAATACAGATCCTTTAAGTCTCGGTTAACTTAATGCAAATGTAACGTATGGTTTTTGGTGCTCTTGCAAATGGGATGGATTCCCTAATTTCTCTTTCTTCAGTCGCATTATTTGTTTATAGAAATGCAACTGATTTCTGAGCATTGATTTTGTATCCTGCCACATTGTTCTTTCTTAAAGACTGGTTAATGGCCCTTTCTTATGCTTTCATTCCCACTCGGAAACATGCATCCATCATCGTGACAGATGTTAGGATTCAGAGGACCCTTTCCATACCCTCTTCTTACTGAGAGTTACGTCTATGGCAGTTTAATTAATGTTCAACACACATACTGGGAAACACTGGTGCCTTCACTAATCGATGTTGCTGTCTCTCTGCACAAACTTGGTTCGCTGAATTAAATAATGGCACTTTCTTTTCCTTTTCAGAAAACCTTTTCAAACGGCTTTCCTCCTCATGACAGATGTGAGTTGAGAGATGCTTTCTGTGTAGTGTTCTTAAGTAGTTAAACGAAGGGCATTATCTTGATGCTTGCAGACCCCATTTTGCACAATGCTCCCAATCCATGACACCAGATGTGAGGTGCAAGATGCTTTTATATAGAGTGTTCTCTCCTAGCGTAAAGCAGGTGACACCTTACTTATGCATTCATGGACACTTTTGAAAAACTTGCCACCTTCCTAAGAGAAGACTTGACTTGGACAATGGTGTCTATTCGGTGTTCTGACTGAGATTTGTGAAAATTGCCCTTTCCTTAAGGTTCATCACACTTTTTGGAAAACTTGGGTGTGTTCATCGGTCCTGATGTTGGTTTGATGTTGCCTTCTATCAACACTGAGTTGGTTCTCACAACTACTTAGATAGGACCTCTCCTTCTGCTTTCACTTGCACTTCTGCAAGTACTTCTTCTTCATTACAGAAGATGTGAATTGGAAGATCTTTTCCCAAGGGTGTCCTTACCTGAGCATACAGCATGTTCCTTACGTTTTCATACACACTTTTGGAACATACATCCATCCTCATGAACGTAGATATGATTTGGAATGTTGTCTCTAGATGGTGCTCTTTCACATCTATGGCAGTTCCCTTAAGGTTCAACACATGTAATTGGAAACCCTGCTCTCTTCACTGATCAATGTTGCCTACCCAAACTTGGTTCTCTGAACTGACTGATGGCACTTTCTTTTCGTGTTCACACAACCTTTTCTAATGGCTTTCCTCCTTTTCTTTGGAAATTTTGTTTGGAAATTTTAATATGCCTTTCTTAATATTTGATAGAGCAGACAAAACTCGGTCACAAATGTGACCTAATTGACGTCTATGGAACATTCGATAATAAGTGCAGAATACATTATTTTCCAGCGGTCATAGACTATTTACCCAAACAGATGATATGTTGGACCATGAATCATGTCTACATTTTAAAATACTGAAAATAACTAGATTCTATTCTTAGGCCTCCAAGGAATAGAGCCCTAGTCCTCATCAAAAGAAGACCAGGCAGTCCCTCTATGTTTAAAAATTCAATGTAACTTTGCTGCATATCTTAAGGGTCAGAGAGGGGATCGCAGTGGATATTTGCCACCTTTTCTACATCAGGGCTCACACACAATGGCCCTTTGTCTCTGAAGAACACTGACTATCCTAACGTAGACAGGAGTTAAGCCTCCTATCAGAGTTCTGCATGTGCCAGCCACACCTGGCAGCCTTGGCCTGGGCCCACCACCACTTCCCTCCAGCTTTCCTTCTTGGTGGCATTGAGTTAAGGGAGTCAACATAGCCATATGGAGATGGGAGCTCCCCTCTCCTAGTGATGATGGTGCTATTGTCCCCACCAGTCTATCAACATGATTTCTGAGAGAATTAAGACACAATAGCAGCTTCTTGACCTTCCTTAAGGTTTAAAAATCATCTTGTGAGTCATCTTTTCAAAAAACGGTTTCACCATGTGTTCTTTTCTCTGGAAAAGAAATAGACCCAATGGTAATTATGGCTCCTGAGCACCTGCTCTTGGGAGATTGCATAGTGGCTCTGTGTAGCATTCTCCCTCTTAAACTTCTCAACTAGGGTGTATATAGAATGAGTCCCATTTCCTAGATGGATAGACAAGGGCTCAGAGATTATATGAATTACAGAGGATTTTAGTGTCAGAAACCTAAGTGGGATCTCCAAACTGACTCCAAAACCCTTGTTCTTCCATACAGGGTACCATTTCGCTCTTACCTCTGGTCTTGTTGATCTGGAAACCTAGGAAGTATTAGGATTTTCTTGTTGTGTGGCCAAATGGAACGAATTCGGCTGCCTTTTCACCTCTGCCCATCATGACCATGAAGATAATTATCTCAGTGGAGGACCTTGAGTAAGAGACTTAAAGATCCCTTAGAATAGAGATACTATACTATTTTTCTGATATTAAAGTGCCTGAAAGAACTATCCTTTTTTAATTGATGGAAGCTCTTGGTGGAAAGGTCGGAAAGACTATTTGAAAACACTCAGCCTCTTCTACAGAGTGAGACAATGCCTCTAAAGATTGCTAAAATATTCCCTTACCTCTGATTATTTACTTCCCAACTATCGCAGTGTTTCTATGTTAGGATTACGATTTCCATGAGGCAAAAGTTGCGGAGAAAGAACTTAGTGTATCCAGGGGCACTTTCGTATTGTGACAGTGAGCTATTCTGTTGTATTCTGTAGTCCAAGGGAATGGTGCCAGACATCTCTAAGATGTCTAAAATTCTGACTGTAAATGATCTCTATGCTTCAGAGATTTGGGCAGGACAAGGGAGGAGTCCAGAGACCGTGAACGCCTCTGTTACCTGTGTTGACCATGGAGCAGGTAACCTTCTGTAGGGGTCCTTTTGATGTCTCTGAGCTATGGGAAAGGTGCTTTCATCTCAAGCTCCTCCATTTGGTAGTGGTGATAAGGATAAGAGTAATTTTTATCTCATACCATCTGTGGACCCTGATCTTGACCTCCTAGGGAAACCCTCCTTTATCATTTCACCCAGCTCAAAATGACCGGGCAAACCCTCAAAGCATGGGCCCTATTTCTGCCCCCAGCACATATTGTCCATCTGTTTCAAAAAGAAAAAAGAGAACAAAAAAATGCCCTTGCCAACATCAAGGTGAGAACACAAAAGAACCTCTCTGTCCCCCGTAAGATTAAAGTCATACCGACTTGTACATACTGAAAAGATAAGAAAAGTCTGTCACTTTCTGGAATCTTCAGCCTCATCGTGATGGGTAACTGTACCTAACACAAAACAGAACAAATATATAACCCTGCCCTAAATGTTCCTTCCCTGGAGCACTCCCTTCTTTGTGAAGACTGTGTCTCCCAGGCATCTGACCTGACGGGTTTGAATAAAACTCTCTTCATTTCTCTCTAAAATGTTTTAAAATGTTCCTTCCTTTAGTGTTGACAATAACACTATGTTTTCTTTTCAAGTGAAAAATAAATGTTCCTGGTTCACAACCATGACAGCACAGAAGGCCGGCTGTTCCTCCTGGCCCCTACCCTGCAGAACCAAGCATGTGTATATAGATTGCAGCACAAATGGGCTCATCCTAGAAGGATGCTTTGAAGGTCTGAGAAGCACTATCCACTCTATGGGTGAGACAAGAAGGCAAAGCTATTCCCGCTTGGAGCATTCCTTTTGGGGCTTAAAATTGCCTTGGACATGCATGAAAGCACTGCCATTTCCTAAAGCCCGAAGCTGGAACAGTCTGAGAGCAGCTGACCTAGCCAGAATCCAGGCACACACCTGTAGGAAGGGTTGGTGCAGAAGGGAAGGGGTAGGGCTCTGAGGGTGTTCTGCAGCTAGAGGGGTCCGCGGAAGGGGCAGTGTATGTGTGTGTGTGTGTGTGTGTGTGTGTGTGTGTGTGTGTGCGCGCGTGCGCGTGTGCGCGTGCGCTTGGGGCCCTGCCTGTGATCACAGTCATGACTGCGCTGGGCATTGAGCCAAGGAGGCAGGTCTTGGACCCCTTGCACTCTCAGAGATGTGAGTCATGGGGCCGATTGCCCCGCATTCAAGGGGCTGGAAACCAATCACCCCATGGGGGTGGAGCTACGTCTCTGTGGGCAAACCCAGAGCAGACCTAGGATGCAGACTGGGAACCAGGGAAGGGGAGCTCTGAGAGATTCAACGTGTGGAGTTCCTGGCTGAGTGAATGCATGCTGTGTGCCTGTGTGGGGCATGGTCTGGGAGTAGGGGCACCCCGGGTGAGAGGTGGGGTTCTGGAAGGGCATGTGGAGGGAGTTCATTTGGAGACTCAGTTGAGTTTTCTTTTTCCCTTGATAGTCTCTTCTGCCTACTCTCTGTCAACTGGACTTACATAGCAAACCCATGGACTCCAGGGCACCTGCTCAGCAGAGCTTTTGTGGTATTGGTCGCAGACATTCCAGGGTTTCACTTGTTCCCCAGCAAGAGCGAGAGTAAGGACCGCATGGTCCCCAACTTCAGTGCGGTGCCCCTGTCCCCCGACACAGTGCAGATAATGGACCTTGAGCAGTTCCCCAAGTTCAGCAGGGTGTTCCCTGTTCCTTCAGGCACATGTGTGGCACTAGGAAACCCCAGAGCCGTTACCCAACTTCAGCATTGTGCTGCCTGTTCCCTGGGAATGGTGGCAATGGGCTGGAAGATAATTACTACTAAAAGACAAGTCTGTGTTTCCCCTTCTCCCAGAAACTGCAGCAGGCATGCTGGTTTTAGGTCCGAGGAGCCGCCTTCTCCCCACCTAACAACACTTCTCTTCTCTGGCTCCATGAGACCCGAGGTTTTGAACGCCTGCATCTGAGTCAGTGAGGCAGCTTGACACAGGACACCAGCATTCAGAGAAAGCGGCAGGTCCCTTTGGAGAAATGTCATATCCACGTCAGGACTGGAGTTAACACCTCTCATTAACCCACTATCTCCTGGGCTTTTCTCTTTTCTCTAGTTGAGCCATGAAGTAAAACTTAAGTAATAGTTGTCAGCGTTCTGAATTTGGTGAAGGAGGTACTTAGTTTCTGAGCTTAGAGCACTTTGCAGGGGATCCCATTTTCTCTGTTCATTGACTGCTTATGAATGTATTTTGAACAGCTGTTTCCTAGAAACACTCTTTCATTAGAAAGGGAAGGTTAGATTTACTCTTTGTGTATTTTTAAGATATACATCGAACAGTGTTTATTCAGTTGGGCCTACGATATGGGTGAGTGGCCACCATTTAGGGTTAGATGGCTTTTTGTCATCAGATACAGATATGGATGATGCCTTGTCATTTGTCAAAGGTGATGTTTCATTACTGATTAGTCTTTTCATCCCAAGAATTACAATGAGGGTCGAGGGAAAATTCAAAATTATTCAAAGCAGCCTTTTCCTGTTTAAAAGTTAAGCTTGACTATCTAGCTTTACTAGATGTATCAACTCAATATTTTGAGGTGCCATATTCTCTCTGTCATTTCTTTGGTGGTGCAGTCAGAAGGAGAGTCTTTGGGAATTCCTTTGGATAGAGTCATGCTGGTGGCTTCAAGGGGCCTGGTGACGGGAGCCCTGGGCTGAGTTCTGGAACTACTTGCTTGACACTGGGTGAGTCAGGTTATCCCACAGAGTTTCTGTTTCCTCCTTATGAGATTGCTGGAAGGTGAAATAAGTCAAGCAGAGAAAGGCAATTTTGATACGGATTCACTCATTTATGGAACAGGAGAAATAGCAGGGAGCTCAGTAGGAGAAGGAAGGGAAGAATGAAGGGTGGGGTAAACAGAAGGGGGAATGAACCACGACAGACTATGGACTCTGGGAAACAAACTGAGGGCTTCAGAGGGGTTTGGTGGGGGGTTGGGATAGGCCGGTGATGGGTATTAAGGAGGGCACGTATTGCATGGAGCCCTGGGTGTTGTACGCAAACAATGAATCATCAAAAACTAAGGATGTAGTGTATGGTGACTAAAATAACATAATAAAAAAAATTTTAAAAAGAAAATAAATTGATGGAAGGTCATATCTGTGGAAAGTCTTTACACAGAAACTATTCTGCCTATTGAAGAGCAACTAAAAACGAGGTGATTTGGGCTCTATTATTCTGTAAATAATAATTTTAAAACTCCCTGTCCTAGGGATATGGTATTTTATTGCATAAGGAGGCCTGAGAAGGCTGCAATGAAAGATTGCGATCTCAGAACACGTTCATGTTCCATGCATACATCACTTAACAGTTTGCACAGGTAGGAAGGTAAGTGGAGATAAATATGAAAGAAAGGGAAAGAAGGTGTGAACCATTCATTAGGTAGCCTTCTCCCTTTCTCAGGAAAGCCTTGGGCCAGTGTAATTTTGGGAAAGGAGGGGGAATCCTGGAGCTTTGCAGCAGATGGGGGTTCCAGGTCTGGGTAGAGGTGACGGGTCCCAGAGGGGAGCTGAGTGCATTCTGCAGCAGGGTATGGGCAGGGCGCGCTCCTGGGGTGGCTGTGGTCTCCCATGTGAACGTTGTGACAGGTGAGGGCTGTGAGCTGGTTCCTGGCTGAGGACAGTTGAGGCACAGGTGGAGAGCTGGCCGAGTCCCTTCTTCAGGGCCACCAGCCTCAGCCAGCACACACAGAATCATCGTTTGTCCCTGTCACTCCAATTCAGGCAGTCAGAGTTGCCAGGCCGAGATGTTTGCTGGAGCTTCTTTCCTTGCATGTGTGTGAAGTTTCAAACCTGAAGTGATGGACATGATGGGTCCTCAGAAAATCCGTAACTCTTTTATTTCCTGCTCTTATATCGACCAGTGAAGTGAATCGGACCGGCTAGTAGAAGGGGCTATCTGTGCGTTTTTATTTCCCAGTTTAATTAAAGAATGGGAAAACAGTCTTGTGAAATATTAAAAGAATCCTTTGTTGGTGTTCATGTCCCCCCCCCCCGGGGTGGGGGTGCTTACCTGGAGACCCATCCAGGGCTCTGGAAGCTTGACCCGGTGAGTCACTTGCGACTTGAGCTGGGGAATTAATGAAGAAAACAGAATGAATGCTGGAGTTTGCCTGTATCGTTTGGACTCAGACAAGTCCATGTAGCATCGGAACTCTTCACCCATGAGGCGTGTCGGGATCCCTGAGGTTGTGGGCTTTGCTTTATGGGCTGAGGTTTTGTCTTCATCCTTATCTGGACAAGAGCCATGCCATCTGGCAATGGAGATCCAAATCCTTAGGTGACCATATCATCATCATCATTATCATGATTATTAATTATTAATTATTATTTTAAGAAGCAAGAGAGACATTGACTTTGAAATAAAATTATCAAAAGAAAGAACACAAGGTCAAATATATACGTGATGATTGAACTTGTGGTATCTCTCATTGGTGTGGGTCTTGTAGGGCTGCCCGAATGAGAAAGACCAAGGAATTCTATGTGGATAAAAGTGTGCTGTACACAGGGAGTGTTTTATTCCATCATTTGACCTCTCTCTCTGAAGGGAAAATAGAGTGGTGACTGGAGCTTGGTTCTGATTGGAAGGCCTGGGAGGTCAGTGAATCGAAAGAGCAGTGTTCATGCTTACATAGTTCTCAGTGCCCAGTGAGCGAAGTTTGGACGCTTGGACTCGGAAGCATTGGTGTTCAGGGAGGATGTTGTCCGAGTTTGCAGCACATCAAATCACTTGGCTGGTCTGCCTAATTGGGCCAGTTTCTGCCTTTCTAAGGGCAGCTTGAAAGTGGCTTGTAAACCTAGGACATTTGTGGAGTGTTCTGCATGGGACCACTGTGTGGGCCAGTGTAGACACAACACAGGGAATTCCAGAGCTAATGATGAGCACGTTTGTGAGGCTGGAGTTTGCTTCTCTGTGAGAAGGATTGAGCTGGAGTGGAAAGAAGTCTCTGGGTCTTAGGACTCACTGAGCTGATCCAAGCCTGGCAGGGTGCTGAGATCAGATGTCTGTTTCCCAGGATTTTGGCCAGAGGGATATTTGGGCTCTGGGCAGCATCTCTGCTCAGGTTTCTTGGATGAGCACCTCAGGGAAGAGGAGTAAGTGTGTGTGCTCACCTGTCATCGAGGAAGGTTTCTGGTTTCAGGTTTCGTGTACAGGTGAATTCCTCATATGGCTCCCTTACCTGATGGTGTTCAGGGTGGAGGAGGTGGATGGACCCCCTCGTCCTGGGCATCCTGGCTGTGTAAGAGTCCTGGGGCACCTTTTCCCCTGGACTTTGGACCAGGAAATTGGGAGCAGTAGGTGATGAAGCCATCAGTTGATGCCTCAGTTTCTTCCCTGCCAAGATGAACTGGAGATTAAAATAAGTGCTATGGAAATATAAAGGAGGAGACAGGACTGGGGGTGCTGAAGGGAAGGTGGGGGTGGTGTTTGGTATTCACATAGGGGTCAGGTGGTACTTCACTAGGAGGGTGATGCTTGAGTCAAGATCTAGGGAAGGTCAGTGATATCACATGAAGAGCATTCTAAACAGAATGGAAAGCATGTGCAAAGGCCCCAGGGAAGGAGCATACCAGGTGCATCCATGAGCTACAAGATGGCCCTGTGACCACAGGCGACAGCTTAGGACTTGCATCATCAAGGTGACAGAGTGTGACAGAAAGCCATAGCAGGGCTGTGACCCCATGGGACCCTGTTTCACTGGGTCATCCTGGCTGCAGGGTTGAGAACAGATGACAGAGGGTTGAGGTTGGGCAAGGGAGGTCAATGATGACTCTTTTCCAGGAACTCAGGCAAGAGATGGGCTCCAGTGTGGTCCAGACAGGCGGCCTTGAAAGGAGTGGTGAGTCCTACGGTGGGTACGTCTTGAAGATGGAGCTCACAGAATTTGCCGACAGCTTAGATATTGAGGATGGGAGAAAGGAGGAACTGGGGTAACTCCCAGCTGTTGTGGGTTGTCCTGAGCGAGGGGAAGGAGAAGGTATCTGGGGGTAGGAGGTAGTCCGCATTCGGCATGCTGAGGAAGGTGCCTTTCTGGGTGGATCTGCTGAGGTTTGTTTCCAGGAGAAGCTTTCACATCTCCTCCCTCAGCAACGGTGAAGTATAAGTATTCCCCATTTTTTAAAAGTTCATGGGAAGACACTTGGCTTTTTGGAAAGATCTCCGTTATCACCTGGTTTCACTAATGGGAAGAAACCTGAAGAGGATGTTCCTTATGAAAAGAGTTGAACGGTGAGCTTTGCATTCAGCATCTGTTTGGGGAGAAGCATGACAGATGCAGCGTGCACCGTAACCAGCTCCTTCCTGTAAACCGCTCTCTGTGTGCAGCCACCAGCGCTTTGAATTCTGTTTGTGAGCATCTGCTGTGCTTTCTCTCCATTTATTTTCAGCATCCATTAGGAATTGTGTCCTGGGTCCTGAGAAATGCCAACAATAAGTAAATTTAGGAGTCTGAGCATGGTCACTAATTTTTCCATATTAATTAATGGTCATTCCTTCTTTACACCCTTTCTGCTCTGAAAGGTTTCCTAGGAGTACTGTACTTTCAAAGAGCTGGGGAACCTGTACCCCATCCTGCGGGGTTCACTTTAGTCTCCATGCTGCACAGAACATTCCATGGCTGTTGGATTTTAACACACAAACTTGTATCTTTGACCACCTTCACCCTTCCCATCCTCCTTTGAATCAGGCACCCACAAATCTATTCTCCGAATCTATGCGTTCAGTAATTTCTTTCCCCATGTTGTATGTACATGTGAGCATCTGTAATTGCCTTTCTGTGTCTGAGTTCTTCAGGAGGGAGCCCCATCAGTCATCTGATAGAACACTTTCATGGATCCCCTGTGAGGCAAGGATGATGCCCGGCCTTGGAGGGGGGCCACAGGTCCACCCTCAGGATCCATGTCTCCCACTCCAGCCTTTTCAGAATGGACCTCTCACACCAAATCTAGGGTTAGGGGTAAGGCATAGGAGAATGAGAGTTCCAATAGGGTGGATGTGTCCAGAATTTCCACGGTGGGGGCGGGGATTGATGGCATGGGTTGGGGTGAGTGTGAAGCAGTGGGTTTGTGCCCATGAGCCAGTGAATGCAGGGGATCGAGGGAATCAGGTACAGAAGTAATTAGGATTTCTCCCCTTCGACCTCCTTTCTGGAGTCCCAAATAAAACGGTTTCGCTTTGGGTGGCATACTGAGGCCTTAGGTATGACTCAGGCTTCTTCATCTCCGTATCTTTGGAGGCAGACCTCTGGGAGTGGACTACTCAGAATCCAACCTATGATTACTGTCATGGAGGGGAGGATGGAAAGCCCGATTGACCGGCTCTAAACAACTGACCTGGGGGCTGAGGAGAGTGCCAGTGTCACGGATGAGGGCCTAGAGTTCCGCTGAAAGTGGAGATTCGCTGGGCTTAGGTCAGGTGTTCACTTAGGTTTCTTCTCGCAAAACTTTCTGGAGTCCCAAATGGCATATTTTAGTTCTGTGTGGCAGGCTACTGCCTAACATTGCTCAGTGGTACCTGATCCCTGTGCTTTGGAGTCAGGCGTATGGGAATAAACCTAACAGACCCCAAACTAGAATTAAGGCGTGGGTCTAGGGGCATGGCCCTAAAGATCAGCCAGCAGATGTGACCTTCCAGGGGCCAAGAGTAGGGCATGATTTGGGTTGCATCTGAAACACAGCAGTTGCAGGCAGGGGGGCTTTGAATGTGGGGTTCGTTGGGTTTGGAACAGCTGGGAATTCATAACTTCTGCTCTGCATTCCTTCTGCGGGTCCAAATGGCACAGTTTCCATCTGCATGGCATGCTGATTTGCAGGTATGACTCAGATTTCCCCAGTCGCTGTGTGTTTGCCTCCTGGAAAGACCTCTTGGAAGCCAACGGAACATTTGGCTTAGGGCTCAGGAGACTGGGAGGGACCATCTCCTGGTTTTGAGCTCACCATTGTTGTGTCCTGATTTGAGTAGGTGGGTTGTGGAGAAGGGAAGGCTCAGGGTTTTGGTCCAAGGGGACCCTGAATACGGGAGCCAGCTAGAATTGATTCAGTGGGATATGCAGATTTTTCAGCCCCCGAATACCTCTGCATCCCAGATGGTACGTTTTCTTTCTGTGTGGCATGCTGAGGCCTCAGATAGGGCTCAGGTTTCCCAAATCCCTATATCTTTGTGCCATGTCTCTAGGAGTGGACCCCTGAGTACCCAAGCTATGGTGAGTGTCATGCCCTAGGAGGCTGCAAAGCCCAATCGACTGGCTCTGCCACCCTGTTGAGGCTCAGGAGAGTGGGCTGGAGAGACTGTCGGCACAGTGTTTAGGGGTCAGGAATCCACTGGAAGTGATTTTCTCTTTGCTTTGGTCAGGTGTTCCCTGAGGTTTCTCCTTCTCAGAGTGCTTTCTGGAGTCCCAGATGACAACCTTTCCTTCTGTGTGGCAGGCTTTGTGTCCTGACATTGCTCAGCAGTCCCCATTCCCTGGTCCTTGGAGCTAGATGTCTCGGAATGGACCTCACACTACTCAACGTGTAGTAAGGGCACGGGTCTAGGTGTATGGCTGTTCAGATGAGCCATCCGATGTGAGATTCCAGGGGCCTAAGAGGAGGGTGTGCTTTGGGTTGAATGTCAGACACAGGAGTTGCCCACAGGGGCTCTGTGGAAGTGGTGTCTCACTGGGATTGGATCAGGTAGGCATTCTTATTTCTCTTCCTCTGCAGGTCCAAATGGTACGGTTTCCCTCTCTGTGGCATGCTGATTCACCAATGTGGCTCAGGTTTCCCCAGTCCCTGTGTGTTTGGTGCTTGGCTCCTGGAATGGTCTCTGGGAACCCAACGGAGCATTTGGCTTAGGGCTCAGGAGCATGGGAAAGACCATATCTTGGTTTTGAACTCAGCATTGCTGTGTCCTGATTTGAGTAGGTGGGTTGTGGAGAAAGGAAAGCTCAGGGTTTTCATCCAAGGGTCTCCTGAATGCGGGAGCTGGATGGGATTGACTGTGTGCGATATGCAGATTTCTCCTGCTCCTAATAGCCTCTAGAGTCCCAGATGGCACTCTTTCTTTCTGTGTAGCATGCTTTGGCCCCAATCGGGCTCAGGTTTCCCCAATACCTATATCTTTGTGCTGTGTCTCTAGGAGTGAAGCCCTGAGAACCCAACCTAATGTTAATGTCAGGCCCTAGGAGGATGGAAATCTCAATCGGCTGGCTCTGTGACCCTTTCGGGGCTGAGGATAGTGGGTTGGGGAGACTGTCGGCACAGTGTTTAGGGGCCAGGAATCTGCTGGAATTGGTTTCAGAGATAAGTGTTTTTCATTTTCATCAGGCGTCCGTGACCAATTTGATGAATGCTTCCATATTCATGAATGATGATATTATGGGTAAGTGGGTTCCTGTACAATGTTCTTTCTTACCTATAAGTTTATGGCACTTTGGTTAGGTTGCTGCAATCACTTACGATAGGGAGTCCACATTAACCAAAGATATTGTATGTTGTAAGATGGTTCCTGTACACTGTTGTTTCTCAGTTATATGTTTGGAGGACTTACCCAATGGAACCATAACCACCTTGATTCATGCTTCCATCTTCAGAAGGCTGATGTGATTTGGAGGGCATTATCCTCACACCATTGTTTCTTAGCTATAAGTATGGGAAAATTTCCCTAGGCCTACACACACAATGTTGAATAGGCATCAGTATTGATTAGGCTGATGTTAGTTGAAGGTGTTTTCCTGTACACGGTGGTTCATTACCAATAAGGATGGGGAATAGTCCTCAAGATTCAAGAAACTATTCATTAATGCTTCCATATTCATGAAAGATGCTGTTAATTGTTAATGCTATTCTGTAAAGTGGTATTGTCAAGGGATAGGTATGTGGTCCTTTTCTTCTGATTCTACCTCCTCCTTGGTTCATGTTTCCATATTCGTGAATGGTGATGTTCATTGTAAGGGGTTCTATCCTCTACACGGTTTTTTCTTAGATATATGTATGCGGTTTGGTGATTCATACACCCCCTATTTTCTGAAGGATTGTATAATCATGAGGGTGATTTTAGCTGAGGGCAGTCCCTATACACTGTTGTTTCTTACAGATATGTACTTAGACCTTTCCTAAAGCTTCGACAACCACTTTGAGTCATGCTTCCCTATTTCTAATCAGTGATATTATTGGTAGACGTTATCCTGACACTGTTGTTTCCTAGAGAGAAGGGTGTGGTAATTTCCCTAGGACTGCAACACAATTTTGCGAAGGGATCCCTATGCAGGAGGTTGCTTTAATTGGAGGACGGTTCAAAGACACTGCTGTCTATTACGTACAAGAATGGGGCACAAATTTCATGTTTCAAGACCACTATGGTAAAATCTTCCTTACTCTTGAAAGATGATGTTCATTGGTCTTTCCTTGTATAGTGTTGCATCTCAGAGATAAGTTTTTGGCACTCTTGTCAGGCTTCCACAACCATTTTGGTTAATGCTTCCATATTCATGAATTTTGATATTAGGGCTAAGTGGGTTCCCGTACACTGTTGTTTCTTACAGATAAGTTTATGGCCTTTTCATTACATTGCCACAACCATTTACGATAAGGATGCCACATTAACCAAAGATATTGTACGTTGTAAGATGGCTCCTGTACACTGTTGTTTCTCAGCTTTATGTTCGTAGGCCTTACCAGAGGGTACCCTAGCGACCTTGACCGATGCTTCCGTCTTTAGGAAGGCTGATGTGACTTGAAAGGCATTATCCTGACACTGTTGTTTCTTAGCTATAATTATGTGGACCTTTCCCTAGGCGTACACACCCAATCTTGAATAGGGATCAGTGTTGAGGAGGCTGATATTAGTTGAAGGTGTTTTCCTGTATACGGTGGTATATTACCAATAAGGTTGGGGCACGGTCCTCAAGATTTACAAACTTTTCATTAGGGGCGCCTGGGTAGCACAGCGGTTAAGCGTCTGCCTTCGGCTCTGGGCGTGATCCTGGCATTATGGGATCGAGCCCCACATCAGGCTCCTCTGCTATGAGCCTGCTTCTTCCTCTCCCACTCCCCCTACTTGTGTTCCCTCTCTCGCTGGTTGTCTCTATCTCTGTCAAATAAATAAATAAAATCTTTAAAAAATAAAAATAGAAAATAAAAACTTTTCATTAATGTTTCCATATTCGTGAAAGATGATGTTAATTGTTAATGCTATTCTCTAAAGTGGTATTGTCTTGGGATATGTATGTGGTCCTTTCCCTCTAATTCCACCTCCACCTTGGATCATATTTCCATATGCGTGAATGCTGATATCCATTGTAAGGGGTTCTTTCCTGTACACTGTTGTTTCTTAGATATATGTATGCGTGCCTTTGGTGATTCATAACCCCCTATTTTCTTTTTTTTAGTGTTTTTTTTATTATTTTATGTTAGTCACCATACAGTACATCCCTTGTTTTTGATGTAAATTTCAATGATTCATTAGTTGCGTATAACACCCAGTGCACCATACAATACGTACCCTCCTTAATGCCCATCACCAGCCTCTCCCATTCCCTCACCCCTCACCCCTCTGAAACAATCAGTTTCTATCTCAGAGTCCATTATCTGCCATGCTTTATTCCCCCTTCTCATTACCCCCCCTTTTTATCCCTTTCTTCTCTTACCGATCTTCCTAGTTCTTATGTTCCATAATTGAGAGAAAAAATATGATAATTGTCTTTCTCTGCTTGACTTATTTCACTTAGCATTACCTCCTCCAGTACCGTCCATGTTGCAGCAAATGTTGAGAAATCATTGGTCTTTCCTTGTATACTGTTGTGTCTCAGAGATAAGTTTTTGGCACTTTCGTAAGGCTCCACGACCACGTTGGTGAATGCTTCCATACTCATTATTAATGATGTCAGGGCTAAGTGGGTTCCCGTACACTGTTGTTTCTTACAGATAAATTTTTGGCATTGTAGTTATGTTGCCAGAACCACTTACAAAAAATTGTACGTTGTAATATATTTCCTGTACACTGTGGTTTCTCAGGTATATTTCAGTAGGCTTTTCCTAATGGTATTATAACCACCTAGATTCCTGCTTCCATCTTCAGGAAGGCTGATGTAACTTGAAGGGCATTATTCTGACACCGTTGTTTCTTAGCTATAAGTATGTGGACCTTTACCTAGGCCTACAGAGCCAAAATTGAATCGGGATCAGTGTTGAGGAGGCTGATGTGAGTTGAAGGTGTCTTCCTGTACACAGTGGTTCATTAGCAATAAGGATTGGGCAGAGTCCCCGAGATTCCAGAACCTTTTCATTAATTCTTCCTTACTTGTGAAGGATTATGTTCATTGGTCTTTCCTTGTATAGTGTTGTGTCTCAGAGATAAGTGTTTGGCACTTTAGTCAGGCTTCCACGTCCAATTTGGTTACTGCTTCCATATTCACGAAGGATGATGTTAGGGCTAAGCGGGTTCCTGTACACTGTTGTTTCATATAAAAAAGCTTAAGGATTTTCTTTACGATGCCACAACCACTTACGATAGAGATTCCACATTAACCAAAGATACTGTATGTTGTAAGAGGGTTCCTGTACACTGTTTTTTCTCAGCTTTATGTTCGTAGGCCTTTCCTAACGGTACCATAACCACCTTGATTCCTCCTTCCATCTTCAGGAAGTCTGATGTGACTTGAAGGGAATTATCCTGACACCGTTGTTTCTTATCTCTAAGTATGTGGACATTTCCCTAGGCCAACACACCCAGTGTTGAGTTGGGATCACTATTGAGGAGGTTGATATGAGTTGAAGGTGTTTTCCTGTACACGGTGGTTTATTACCTAAAGGATGGGGCAAAGTCTTGGTAATTCCAGAACCTTTTCATTCATGCTTCCATAATCATGAAAGATGGTGTTCATTGGTCTTTCCTTGTATAGTGTTGTCTCTCAGAGATACGTGTTTTGCACTTTCGTAGGCTTCCACGACCATTTTCGTTAATGCTTCCATGTTCACGAATAATGGTGTTAGGGCTAATTTGTTCTTGTACACTGTTGTTTCTTACAGATTAGTTTATGGCATGTTCTTTACGTTGCCACAACCACTTACGATAGGGATTCTACACTGAGCAAAGATACTGTACGTTATTTGTTATTTTTTTACTTTAATTTCTGCCAGATTTGGTCTCATTTCTGCCCTTAGAGATTCTATATTTTCATCAATATTTTCGTTAATACTTTTTCAAGTCTACACACCATCTTCACCTTTGTTACTCTGAATTCCATTTCTGATAATTTGGTTATGTCCATATCCATTAGTTCTGTGGCAGAAGCCACAGACTCATTTTCTTTTCTTTGCTGGGGCGGATTTCTCCTTCTAGACATTCTAATGAGAAGTTGTGGGTTTGTCCAGAGCCCAAATTATTGACTGGGACCCAGGCCATGAGCCCTTGTTTTATGGGGATCTTAGGGATGTGGGCTTCTTGATTTTTCAGCCTGCCTTCTGGGGGAGGGGCCTGCCAAGCCGATATTAAGGTTAACCCTGTTTGGGTATAGTCTCCGTGTCCCCTGCAAGGGGGGATGGGGATGGGCACAGAGTGATTCGGTATTTCCAGGCTTTTGTTGTCTGGCGGCTTTCCCTGGTGTCTTGCTGTGCCTCTTCTGAGAGCCAGAGCAGCAGTGGCCAAATTTCATCCTCTGTCTCAGAGGGATTGCGGACAGTTCTCCACTGATGTTCTGGCCACTTTAACTCTGTTTCTGTTGGTTCTGCTCAACCCTGCACTGTCCGGGATGTGAGCCCCACACCTGGCATCCCAGCTCTCACCTACAGGGCCAGTGTGTCTCTGTCCTTTGTGTTTCTAACACCGCCAGCCACCAGCGGCCCCTGAATGCTCCAGGAGCATTATGTGTCTCTTTCTTACACACTTTTGCACATGCTTCCGTTTTCATGACAGAGGACTGTGAGATGCCAGATGGTTTCTCTACGGTGTTCCTTCATTGATTCAGTATATGGCACTTTCCTTATGTTTTCTAAGGCACCTGTACAAATGGTTTCATCTTCACCACCGAAGACGTGACTTCAAAGATGGCTTTGGTACAATGTTCTTTCCTAAGATTGGTTCACGTCCCTTTCCTTATGCTTTTATTCCCAATCAGACACATGCTTCCAACATCATGACAGTTTATGGGACTTGGAAAACCCTTTCCATACCCTCTTCTTCCTGAGATTACGTCTATGGCTGTTTCCTTAAGGTTCAACACACGTATTGGTAAACCCTGGTGTTTTCACTGATCAACGTTGCCTTGTCTCTACAAAAACATGGTTCGCTGAATTGACTGATGGCACTTTCCTTTCGTTTTCACACAACCTTTTTGAAGGGCTTTCCTCCTCATGACTGATGTGAGTTGAGAGATGCTTTCTGTGTAGTGTTCTTACGTCATTAAATGAAGGGCATTATCTTGATGCTTGCAGACACCGTTTGGCACAATCCTCCCACTTCATGACACCAGATGTGAGGTGCAAGATGCTTTCACATAGAGTGTTCTCTCCTTGAGTAAAGTAGGTGACCCTTTCCCTATGCATTCGTAGACACTTTTTTTTATAATGATTTTTTATTATATTATGTTAGTCACCATACAGTACATCCCCGCTTTTCGATGTAAGGCTCGATGATTCATTAGTTGTGTATAACACCCAGTGCACCATGCAATATGTGCCCTCCTTACTACCCATCACCGGCCTATCCCATTCCCCCACACCCTCCCCTCTGAAGTCCTCAGTTTGTTTCTCATAGTCCATAGTCTCTCATGTTTCATTCCCCCTTCTGATTACCCCCCCTTTCTTTATCCCTTTCTTCCCCTACTGATCATTCTAGTTCTTATGTTCCATAGATGAGAGAAATCATATGATAGTTGTCTTTCTCTGCTTGACTTACTTCACTTAGCATTATCTCCTCCAGTGCCGTCCATGTTGTAGCAAATGTTGAGAACTCGTTCTTTCTGATTGCTGAGTAATATTCCATTGTATATATGGACCACAACTTCTTAATCCAGTCATCTGTTGCAGGGCATCTCGGCTCCTTCCACGATTTAGCTATTGTGGACATTGCTGCTATGAACATTGGGGTGCATATGGCCCTTCTCTTCACTACGTCTGTATCTTTGGGGTAAACACCCAGTAGTGCAATGGCTGGATCATAGGGAAGCTCAATTTTTAACTTTTTAAGGGACCTCCACACTGTTTTCCAGAGTGGCTGTACCAACTTGCATTCCCACCAACAATGTAGGAGGGATCCCCTTTCTCCACATCCTCTCCAACAATTGTTGTTTCTTGCCTTGTCTATTTTTGCCATTCTAACTGGCGTAAGGTGGTATCTCAGTGAAGTTTTGATTTGAATTTCCTTGATGGCTAATGATTTTGAACATTTTTTCATGTGTCTGTTAGCCATTTGTATGTCTTCATTGAAAAAGTGTCTGTTCATATCTTCTGCCCATTTTTTGATTTATTTGTTTCTCGTGTATTGAGTTTGAGAAGTTCTTTGTAGATCTTGGATACCAGTCCTTTATCTGTAGTGTCATTTGCAAATATATTCTCCCATTCCGTGGGCTGCCTCTTAGTTTTTCTGACTGCTTCCTTGGCTGTGCCGAAACTTTTAATCTTGATGAAGTCCCATGAATTCATTTTATCTTTTGTTTCTCTTGCCTTTGGGGATGTATCATGAAAAAGGTTGCTTTGGCCGATGTCGTAGAGGTTGCTGCCTATGTTCTCCTCTAGGATTTTGATGGATTCCTGTCTCACTCGAGGTCTTTCATCCATTTGGAGTTTATTTTTGTGTATGGTGTGAGAGAGTGGTCAAGTTTCATTCTTTTGCATGTAGCTGTCCAATTTTCCCAGCACCATTTATTGAAGAGACTGTCTTTTTCCCACCGGATGTTTTTTCCTGCTTTATCAAATATTAGTTGCCCAAAGAGCTGAGGGTCCATTTCTGGGATCTCTATTCTGTTCCATTGGTCTATGTGTCTGTTTTTGTGCCAGTACCATGCTGTCTTTGTGATCACAGCTTTGTAGTACAGCTCGAAATCCGGCATTGTGATACCCCCAGCTTTGTTTTTCCTTTTCAACAGTTCCTTGGAGATTCGGAGTCTTTTCTGGTTCCATACAAATTTAAGGACTATTTGTTCCAGTTCTTTGAAAAATGTGCTCGGTATTTTGATCGGGATAGCATTGAAAGTGTAGATTGCTCTGGGTAGCATGGACATTTTAACTATGTTAATTCTTCCGATCCATGAGCATGGAATATCTTTCCATCTTTTTATGTCTTCCTCAATGTCTTTTAAGAATGATTTATAGTTTCTAGAATAAAGGTCCTTTATGTCTCTGGTTAAGTTAATTCCAAGGTAACGTATGGTTTTTGGTGCTATTGTAAATGGAATGGATTGCCTAATTTCTCTTTCTTCGTTCTCGTTATTCGTGTACAGAAATGCAACTGATTTCTGAGCATTGATTTTGTATCCCGCCACGTTACTGAATTGCTCTATAACTTCTAATAGTTTGGGAGTGGCTTCTTTTGGGTTTTCCATATAGAGTATCATGTCATCTGCGAAGAGAGACATTTTGACTTCTTCTTTGCCGATTTGAATACCTTTGATCCCTTTTTGTCGTCTGATTGCTGTTGCAAGGACTTCTAGTACTATGTTGAATAATATTGGCTAGAGTGGGCATCCGTGTCGTGTTCCTGATCTTAAGGGAAAGGCTTCTAGCTTTTCCGCATTGAGAATAATATTTGCAGTAGGCTTTTCATAGATGGCTTTTATGAGATTGAGAAATGTACCTTCTATTCCTACACTCTGAAGGGTTTTAATCAGGAAAGGATGCTGTATTTTGTCAAATGCTTTTTCGGCATCGATTGAGAGGATCATATGGTTCCTGAGTCTTTTCTTGTTGATATGATGTATCATGCTGATACACCATATCGATCAATCACGCTGATTGATTTGCGAATATTGAACCACGCTTGCATCCCAGGTATGAATCCCACTTGATCGTGGTGGATAATCCTTTTAATGAACTGTTGGATTCTATTAGCAAGTATCTTGTTGAGGATTTTGGCGTCCATATTCATTAGGGAAATCGGTCTGTAATTCTCCTTTTTGAGGGGGTCTTTGCCTGGTTTGGGGATCAAGGTAATATTGGCCTCATAGAATGAGTTTGGTAGCTTTCCTTCTGTTTCTATTTTTGAAATAGCTTTAGGAGAGTAGGTATTATTTCTTCTTTGAAAGTTTGGTAGAATTCCCCAGGAAAACCGTCCGGGCCTGGAGTTTTGTTATTTGGAAGGTTGTTTATCACTGACTCAATTTCTTCATCATTAATTGGCCTGTTTAAGAAATCAATTTCTTCCTGTTTCAATCTTGGTAGTTTATAGGTTTCCAGGAAGGATTCCATCTCTTCCGGATTGCTTAGTTTATTGGCATATAGCTGTTGATAAAAATTTCTAATAATCCTTCCAATTTCAATGGTGTTCATCGTGACCTCTCCTTTTTCATTCATAATTTTAATAATCTGGGTCCTTTCTCTTTTCTTTTGGATAAGTCTTGCCAGTGGTCTGTCAATTTTATTGATTCTCTCAAAGCTTCTAGTCCTGTTGATCTGCTCTACTGTACTTCTGGTTTCTGCTTGATTGATTTCAGCTCTAATTTTGGTCAACTGCTTCCTCGTGCGTGGATTAGGCCTGTCCCTCTGTTGCTGTTCCAGCTTCGTGAGGTGAGAATATAAAAACTGCATTTTAGATTTTTCTACTCTTTTGAGTGAGGCTTGGATGGCTATGTATTTCCCCCTTAGGACTGCCTTTGTAGTATCCCATAGGTTTTGGACTGTTGTATTTTCATTCTCATTGGTCTCCATAAATTGTTTAATTTGATTTTTGATTTCCTGGTTTATCGAGTCATTCCTGAGCAGGATGGTTCTTAGTCTCCAAGTGTTTGAGTTTCTTCCAAATTTTTCCTTGTGGTTGAGTTCCAATTTCAGAGCGTTGTGGTCTGAGAATATGCACGGGATAATTTCAATCTTTTGGTATCAGCTGAGACCTGTTTTGTGTCCCAGAACATGGTCTATTCTTGAGAATGTTCCATGGGCATTAGAATAGAATGAGTATTCTTTGGTTCTGGGGTGTAGTGTTCTCTATATATCTACGAGGTCCAACTCGTCGAGTATGGCATTCAAAGCCTTTGATTCTTTGCTTAGTTTTTCCCAGGGTGTTCTGTCTATTTCTGAGAGTGGAGTGTTGAGGTCCCCTACTATTAATGTATTTTATTTATATGTCTCTTTATTCTGGTTAAGAGTTGGCTTGTGTATCTTGCTGCTCCCCTGTTGGGGGCATATATATTTATAATTGTCATATCCACTTGTTGAATACTTCCTTTAAGAATAATATAGTGCCCTTCTGCGTCTCTAACTATAGTCTATAGTTTAAAATCCAGTTTATCTGATATGAGAATTGCTACCCCAGCTTTCTTTTGAGGTCCATTTGCGAGAAAGATGGTACTCCATCCCCTTACTCTCAGTCTGAATGCATCTTTGGGTTCGAAATGAGTCTCTTGTAGACAGCAAATGGATGGGTCATTTCTTTTTAGCCAATCTGCAACCCTGTGGCGCTTTAAGGAAGAATTTAAACCATTAATATTAAGACTGAGTACTGAGAGATATGCTTTTAATGCTGCCATGTTGTCAGTAAAGTCTTTGTTTGTATTGGCTGTGACTTTCTGTTCTGTATCACTCTTGGGGCCTTTTTACTTTTATAGAACCCCCCGTAATATCTCCTGTAGGGCTGGTTTCATGGTTACAAAATTGGTTAGTGACTGGTGATTCTGTAATGTCTTTATTTCTCCATCAATTCTGAATGACAGCCTTGCTGGATAAAGGATCCTTGGCTGCATGTTTTTCTCTGAAAGAGCTTTAAAAATGTTCCCCCAACCCTTTCTCTCATTCCAGGTCTGTGTAGACAGGTTTGATGTAATTCTGATGCCTTTGCCTTGGTACGTGAGAAATTTCTTTGCCCTGGCCGCTTTCAATACTGTATCCTTGGATCTAATATTTGCGAAATGCACTATGACGTGACGTGGCGTAGGTTTGTCGTGGTTGAGCTTGGGAGGGGTCCTCTCTGCCTCTTGGACACGAATGTTTGTTTCCCTTGCTAGATTAGGGAAGTTTTCAGCTACAATTTGTTCAAATATCTCTTCTAGACCTCTGTTTTTCTCCACCCCCTCGGGGATGCCGATGATTCTAACATTGGATCGTTTCGTTGAGTCAGTAATCTCCCGTAGCCAACATTCGTGGGCGTGGATTTTTTTAAGACCATCTTCTATTTTCATTTTTTCCTCTATTAACCCATCCTCCAATTCACTAACCCTTTCCTCTGCTTTGGTGACCCTGGCCGTCAGAGCCTCTAGTTTTGCCTGCATTTGGCTCATAGAATTTTTAATTTCTGTCAAATTCGCTCTCATTTATGCCCTTAGGGATTCTATATTCTCAGTAACATTTTCCTTAATACTTTTTTCAAGTCTACTCATCTTGACCATTGTTACTCTGAATTCCATTTCTGATAATTTGGTTACATCCATATCCGTTACTTCTGTGGCAGAGGCCAGAGACTCACTGTCTTTTCTTTGTTGGGGGGGGCTTCTCCTTCTTGTCATTCTGATGAGGAGAGGTTGCGGGGTTTTCCAGAGCCCAAATTATTGACTGGGTCCCAGGCTGTGCCCCTTGTTTTATAGGGATCTTAGAGATGTGGGCTTCTTCTTTAAAGATTTTATTTATTTACTTATCTGAGAGAGGGAGACAGACAGTCAGCAAGAACGGAACAGAAGCAGGGGAGTGAGAGAGGAAGAAGCAGGCTCCCAGCAGAAGAGCCCGATGAGGGACTCCTTTCCGGAACGCTGGGATCACGCCCTAAGCCGGAGACAGGCGCTCAATGACTGCGCCACCCAGGCGCCCCAGGTTGTGGGCTTCTTGATTTTTCAGCCTGCCTTCTGTGTTCTGGGGGAGAGACCTGCCACGCCGATACTCAGGCAACCCTGTTTGGTTAGAGTCTCCGTGTCCCCCGCGAGGGGGGATGGGGATGGGCACTCTCTGAGCTGGTATTTCCAGGCTTTTGTTCTCTGGCGGCTTTCCCTGGCGGTCAGCTATGCCTCTTCTGAGAGTCAGAGCAGCAGAGGCTGCATTGTCACAGAACAGAGGGATTGCGGCCCGTTCTCCACTGATGTTCTGGCCACTTTAACTCTGTTACTGTTGGTGCTGCTCAACCCTGCAGCGTCCCGGGATGTGCGCACCAACCCGGCGTCCCTGACCTCACTTCCAGGGCCGGCGCATCTCTGTCCTTTGTGTTTCTAATACCGCCAGCCCCCGGCCGCCCCTGGCGCTCCCGGGTCTCCTGGTCTCAGTCTATGCCCGGTGAGCACACCAGGATTCCGGAGTTTCGTGAGAAGCCTGGTGGCGCGCGCACCCGGTTCAGGGTCTCAGTCTGCTGTTTCGTGGGTGCCGACCGCGAGTCCGCCTGCTCCCCCGTGCAGGTGGCCTGCCAGCCGCCAGCCGCCCCGCGCGCACTCCGGGAGCTCCCGGTCTCAGTCTGGATCCCGTGAGCACACCAGGATTCCGGTGTTCCGGGAGATGCCTGGTGGAGCGCGTTCACGGTTCACCGGTCTCAGTCCACTCTCTCGCGGGTGCCCTCCATGAGTCTGCCAGCTCCCCCGTGCAGGTGGCTTCCGCTTTTCGGCGCCCAAACGCGGCGGCTCCCTCTCCCTTCCATTTATCTTCCGATATCTGTGCACGGTTTACAGCTCCCCTCTTGGTACCTCAATACTCAGCGCTGGAGATGTTCATTTGTAGAGATCCAGATGTATCTTCCTGCGCCTCAGGCTGATTCTGTGGTTATTTGGGCTGGTCTGTTACCTATCCAGCTCGACTCAGGGGACCGGCTGAAAAAGGGGTCCCCTACTCCTCCGCCATCTTAACCCCTCCTGCCTGGACCACAACTTCTTAATCCAGTCATCTGTTGAAGGGCATCTTGGCTCCTTCCACGATATAGCTATTGTGAACAGCCCTGCTATGAACATTGGGGTGCATATGGCCCTTCTCCTCACTACATCTGTATCTTTGGTTTAAATACCCAGTAGTGCAATGGCTGGACACAGGGTAGCTCTATTTTTAATCTTTTAAGGGACCTCCAATCTTTTTCCAAAGAATACCAACTTGCATTCCCACCAACAATGTAGGAGGGATCCCCTTTCTCCACATCCTCTCTAACAATTGTTTCTTGCCTTGTCAATTTTTGCCATTCTAACTGGCTTAAGTTGGTATTTCCGTGTGATTTTGATATGAATTTCCCTGATGGCTAATGATTTTGAACATTTTTTAAAGTGTCTGTTAGCCATTTCTATGTCTTCACTGGAAAAGTGTCAGTTCATATCTTCTGCCCATTTTATGATGTTTATTTGTTTCTCACGTATTGAGTTTGAGAACTTCTTTGTAGATCTTGGATACCTGTCTTTTCTCTGTAGTATCATTTGCAAATGTATTCTCCCATTCCGTGGGCTGTCTCTTTGTTTTTCTGTTTCCTTGGCTTTGCAACAGTTTTTATATTGATGAAATCCCACAAGTTCATTTTATCTTTTGTCTCTCTTGCCTTTGGAGATGTGTCATAAAAAAGGTTGCTGTGGCTGATGTCATAGAGGTTGCTGCCTATGCTCTTCTCTCGGATTTTGATGGATTTCTGTCTCACATTGAGGTCTTTCATCCATTTAGAGTTTATCTTTGTGTATGGTGTTAGGGAGTGGTCACGTTTCATTCTTTTGCATGTAGCTGTCCAATTTCCCCAGCACCATGTATTGAAGAGACTGTCTTTTTTCCACTGGATGTTGTTTCCTGCTTTGTCAAAAATCAGTTGCCCAGAGTCGAGGGCCCATTTCTGGGTTCTCTATTCTGTTCCATTGGTCTATGTGTCTGCTTTTGTGCCAGTACCATGCTGTCTTTGTGATCACAGCTTTGTAGTACAGCTTGAAATCTGGCATTGTGATGCCCCCAGCTTTGTTTTTCCTTTTCAACAATTCCTTGGCGATTCGGGGCCTTTTCTGGTTCCATACAAATTTAAGGGCTGTTTTTTCGAGTTCTTTGTAAAATCTAATCGGTATTTTGATCGGGATAGCATTGAAAGTGTAGATTGCTCTGGGTAGCATGGACATTTTAACTATGTTAATTCTTCCGATCCATGAGCATGGAGTATTTTTCCATCTCTTTGTGTCTTTCTCTATGTCTTTCAAAAGTGATTTATAGTTTCTAGAATATACGTCCTTTACGTCTCTGGTTAATTCCTAGGTAACATATGGTTTTTGGTGCTATTGTAAATGGGCTGGATTCCCTAATTTCTCTTTCTTCAGTCTCATTATTCGTGTATAGAAATGCAACTGATTTCTGAGCATTGATTTTCTATCCCACCCCATTACTGAATTGCTCTATAACTTCTCATATTTTGCGCATGTATTCTATTGGGTTTTCCATATAGAGTATCATGTCATCTGTCAAGAGAGACATTTTGACTTCTTTGCTGATTTGGATACCTTTTATCCCTTTTTGTTGTCTGCTGTTGCAAGGACTTCTAGTACTATGTTGAATAATAGTGGCGAGAGTGGGCATCCTTGTTGAGTTCCTGATCTTAAGGGAAAGGCTTCCAGCTTTTCCCCATTGAGAATATTTTCTGTAGCCTTTCCATAGATGGCTTTTATGAGATTGAGAAATGAACCCTCTATTCCTACACTCTGAAGGGTTTTAATCAGGAAAGGATGCTGTATTTTGTCAAATGTTTTTTCTGGATCAGTTGAGGGGATCATATGGTTCCTGAGTCTTTTCTTGTTGATATGATGTATCACGCTGATCGATTTGCGAATATTGAACCACGCTTTCATCCCAGGGATGAATCCCACTTGTTCATGATGGATAATCGTTTTAATGTACTGTTGGATTCTATTGGCCAGAATCTGGTTGAGGATTTTGGCATCTATATTCATTAGGGAAATTGGTCTGTAATTCTTCTTTTTGAGGGGGTCTTTGCCTGTTTTGCGGATCAAGGTAATATTGGCCTCATAGAATGAGTTTGGTAGCTTTCCTTCTGTTTCTATTTTTTGAAATAGCTTTAGGAGAATAGGTATTATTTCTTCTTTGAATGATTGGTAGAATTCCCCAGGAAAACCGTCCGGGCCTGGAGTTTTGTTATTTGGAAGGTTGTTTATCACTGGCTCAATCTATTCACTGGCTTGGATGGCTATGTATTTCCCCATTAGGACTGCCTTTGCAGTATCCCATAGGTTTTGGACCATTGTGTTTTCATTCCCGTTGGTCTCCATAAATTGTTTAAATATATTTTTGATTTCCTGGTTCATTGGGTCATTCCTGAGCAGGATGGTTCTTAGTTTCCAAGTGTTTGAGTTTTTTTCCAAAATCTTCCTTGTTTTTGAATTCTAATTTCAGAGTGTTGTGCTCTGAGAATATGCACGGGATAATTTCAATCTTTTGGTATCAGTTGAGACCTGATTTGTGTCCCAGAACATGGTCTAATCTTGAGAATGTTCCATGGGCATTAGAATAGAATGAGTATTCTTTGGTTCTGGGGTACAGTGTTCTATATATATCTATGAGGTCTATCTCATCTAGCATGGCATTCAAAGCTCTTGTTTCTATGTTGGTTTTCTGCTCCGGTGCTCTGTCTGTTGCTGATAGTGGAGTGTTGAGGTTCCTACTATTAATGTATTTTTATCTATATATCTCTTTATTCCGGTTAAGAGTTGGCTTGTGTATCTTGCTGCTCCCCTGTTGGGGGCATATATATTTATAATTGTCATATCCACTTGTTGGATACATCCTTTAAGAATAATATAGTGCCCTTATGTGTCTCTAACCATAGTCTTTAGTTTCAAATCCAATGTGTCTGACATGAGAATTGCTACCCCAGCTTTCTTTTCAGGTCCATTGGCGTGAAAGATGGTATTCCATCCTTTTAGTCTGAATGTATCTTTAGGTTCAAAATGAGTGTTTGTAGACAGCAAATGGATGGGTCATGTCTTTTTATCCAATCAGCAACCCTGTGGTGTTTTATGGGAGCATTTAGGCCATTTACATTGAGACGGATTATTGAGAGATGTGATTTTAATGATGCCATATTGCCAGTAAAGTCTTTGTTTCCATAGATTGTGACTTTATGTTCTGTATCACTCTTGGGGCCTTTTTACTTTTATAGAACCCCCCCCTTAATATCTCCTGTAGGGCTGGTTTTGTGGTTAAAAAAATTGGTCAATGACCACGATTCTGGAAGGTCTTTATTTCTCCATGAATTCTGAATGACAGCCTTGCTGGATAAAGGATCCTTGGCTGCATGTTTTTCTCTGAAAGAGATTTAAAAATGCCCCCCAACCCTTTATCTCATTCCAGGTCTGTGGAGAGAGGTCAGACGTAATTCTGATATCTTTGCCTTGGTACGTGAGAAATTTCTTTGCCCTGGCCGCTTTCAATACTGTATCCTTGCATCTAATATTTGCGAAATGCACTATGACGTGACGTGGCGTGGGTTTGTCGTGGTTGAGCTTGGAAGGGGTCCTCTCTGCCTCTTGGACACGAATGTTTGTTTCCCTTGCTAGATTAGGGAAGTTTTCAGCTACAATTTGTTCAAATATCTCTTCTAGACCTCTGTTTTTCTCTATGTCCTCAGGAATGCCGATGATTCTGACACTGGAACGTTTTATTGAGTCAGTCATTTCCCGTAACCTACATTCCTGTGTGTGGATTTTTTTTGAGTCCAGATTCTCTTTTAGCTTTTTCCTCTACTAACCCATTTTCCAATTCGCTGATACGTCCTTCTGCCTCATTCACCCTGGCCAACAGAGCCTCTAGTTTTGACTGCATTTGGCTCCTAGAATTTTTAATTTCTGCCAGATTCGCTCACATTTCTGCCCTTAGAGATTCTATGTTCTCATTAACAATTTTGTCAATATTTTTTTCAAGTCTACAAATCATCTTGACCATTGTTACTCTGAATTCCATTTCTGATAATTTGGTTATATCCATATCCATAAGTTCTGTGGCAGAGGCCACAAACTCATTGTCTTTTCTTTGCTGGGGGGGGGACTTCTCCTCATCATTCAGATGAGGAGAGGTTGTGGTGTTGTCCAGAGCCCAAATTATTGACCACGACCCAGGCCGTGCGCCCTTGTTTTATAGGGATCTTAGGTATGGGGGCTTCTTGATTTTTCAGCCTGCCTTCTGAGGTAGGGGCCTGCCGTGCCGATACTTGGGCAACCCTGTTTGGGTAGAGTCTCTGTGTACCCTGCGAAGGGGGATGGGGGTGGGCACACTGTGAGCCGGTCTTTCCAGGCTTCTTTTCTCTGGCGGCTTTCCCTGGTGGTTTGCTGTGCTGCTTCTGAGAGTCAGAGCAGCAGTGGCCGAATATCAGCCTCTGTCTCAGAACAGATGGATTGCGGACCATTCTCCACTGATGTTCTGGCCACTTTAACTCTGTTTCTGTTGGTGCTGCTCAACCCTGCACTGTCCAGGATGTGAGCCCCACACCTGGCTTCCCAGCTCTCACCTACAGGGCCAGTGTCTCTCTGTCTGTGTTTCTAACACCGCCAGCCGCCCCTGCATGCTCCAGGAGCTTTATGTGTCTCTTTCTTACACACATTTGCACAAGCTTCCGTTTTCATGACAGAGGACTGTGAGATGCCAGATGGTTTCTCTACGGTGTTCCTTCGTAGATTCAGTACATGGCACTTTCCTTATGTTTTCTTAGGCACTTGTACAAACGGTTTCATCTTCAAGACTGAAGACGTGACTTCAAAGATGGCTTCGGTACAATGTTCTTTCCTAAAGTTGGTTCACCTCCCTTTCCTTATGCTTTTATTCCCAATCAGACACATGCTTCCATCATCATGACAGATTATGGGACTTGGAAAACCCTTTCCATACCCTCTTCTTCCTGAGATTACATCTATGGCTGTTTCCTTAAGTTTCAACACACGTATTGGTAAACCCTGGTGTTTTCACTGATCAACGTTGCCTTGTCTCTACAAAAACATGGTTCGCTGAATTGACTGATGGCACTTTCCTTTCGTTTTCACACAACTTTTGAAGGGCTTTCCTCCTCATGACTGATGTGAGTTGAGAGATGCTTTCCTTGTAGTGTTCTTACATGGTTCAACAAAAGGCATTATCTTGATGCTTGCAGGCACAGTTTTGTACAATGCTCCCAATTCATGACACCAGATGTGAGGTGCAAGACGCTTTTATATAGAGTGTTCTCTCCTTGAGTAAAGTAGGTGTCCC
The DNA here is from genome assembly GCF_024610735.1 of Ursus americanus. NCBI lineage: Eukaryota > Metazoa > Chordata > Mammalia > Carnivora > Ursidae > Ursus > Ursus americanus. The sequence goes on along the minus strand of NC_142134.1, from coordinate 1,516,202 downwards.
TTTCCCTATGCATTTGTAGACACTTTTGAAAATCTTGACATCTTCCTAACAGAAGATGTGACTTGGATGAGGGTGTCCATTCGGTGTTCTGACTGAGATTTGGGTATATTGTTCTTTCCTTAAGGTTCAACGCACGTATTGGACAACGCATATATATTCCTGGGTCACCATGTTACTTCGATGTTGCCTATCAACACTGACCTGGTACTCACAACTACTTAGGACCTCTCCTTATGCTTTCACTCACACTTCTGCATGTACTTCCATCTTCATTACAGAAGATGTGAGTTGGGAGATCTTTTCCAAGGGTGTTCTTACCTGAGCATACAGCATGTTCCTTAGGTTTTCATACAGTTTTGGAACATACATCCATCTTCATGAAGGTAGTTGTGATTTGGAAGGTTGTCTCTAGATGGTGCTCTTTCTTAGTGTTAAGCATATGGCACTTCTCTTACGGTTCAACAGAGATATTTGAAAATCTCTCTTCATACATCAGGATGTTTGAAATCTCTTCCTCTATACAGAACATTGGTGCTCAGAGTCGAGTAAATGGCATTTCTTTACACATTCCCTCACCCTTTAGCCAATGCTTCCAGGGTCATGTGAAAAGATGTTTCAGAGGGTATTCTATGGAGTTCTCTTGTAAAGTTAAGCATACGATAATTCCCTTAAGCTGAGAAACACTCTCTTGTATATGCTTCCAGCTTCATGAAAGAACACGTGCCTTTAAAGATGGATTAGGTACTGTCCTTTTTTGGAGCCATGTCTCTGCCACTTTCCTTATGTTTTCACCACAACGTTGCAAACATTTTCGTCTTCATGATAGAAGCCATGGTTTGTAAGATGCTATCTACCCAGTGCTCTCACCTACTAAGTTTATGGCACTTTCCTTAAGTTTCAACACATAGGGAAGAAAACCCTGGTTGATCCATTTGTCAGGAGGTGGGTTCGATATCGTTTTCTATCTAGACAGATTTGGTTCTCAGAATTAAGTAGACAGCCCTTTCTCTACGTGCTTGCACACACTCTTGCCAAGGCTTCCATCTTCACAACAGAAGTTGTGAGTTGAGACATGATGTCTATACAGTGTTCTTCTATAGAGTGAGGCAACGCGCTTTATGCATCTCTTTTTGTACACACTTTTTCACATGCTTCCTTTTTCATGCCAGAAGACAATGAGATGCAGGGCGCCTGGGTGGAACAGCACTTAAGCATCTGCCTTCAGCCAGGGCGTGATCCCGGCATTGTGGGATCGAGCCCCACATCAGGCTCCTCCGCTGTGAGCCTGCTTCTTCCTCTCCTACTCCCCCTGCTTGTGTTCCCTCTCTCACTGGCTGTTTTGCTGTCAAATTAATAAATGAAATCTTAAAACAAAAGAAAAAGAAGGGTTGCAGATTGGATAAAAAGAAATGACCCATCCATTTGCTGTCTACAAGAGACTCATTTCGAACCCAAAGATGCATTCAGACTGAGAGTAAGGGGATGGAGTACCATCTTTCACGCAAATGGACTTCAAAAGCAAGCTGGGGTAGCAATTCTCATATCAGATAAATTGGATTTTAAACTACAGACTATTGTTAGAGATGCAGAAGGGCACTATATTATTCTTAAAGGAAGTATTCAACAAGTGGATATGACAATTATAAATATATATGCCCCCAACAGGGGAGCAGCAAGATACACAAGCCAACTCTTAACCAGAATAAAGAGACATATAAATAAAAATACATTAATAGTAGGGGACCTCAACACTCCACTCTCAGAAATAGACAGAACACCCTGGCAAAAACTAAGCAAAGAATCAAAGGCTTTGAATGCCATACTTGACAAGTTGGACCTCATAGATATATAAAGAACACTACACCCCAGAACCAAAGAATACTCATTCTATTCTAATGCCCATGGAACATTCTCAAGAATAGACCATGTTCTGGGACACAAAACAGGTCTCAACCGATACCAAAAGATTGAAATTATCCCGTGCATATTCTCAGACCACAACGCTCTGAAATCGAAACTCAACCACAAGGAAAAATTTGGAAGAAACTCAGACACCTGGTGACTAAGAACCATCCTGCTCAGGAATGACTCAATAAACCAGGAAATCAAAAATCAAATTAAACGATTTATGGAGACCAACGGGAATGAAAATACAACAGTCCAAAAACCTATGGGATACTGCAAAGGCAGTCCTAAGGGGGAAATACATAGCCATCCAAGCCTCACTCAAAAGAATAGAAAAATCTAAAATGCAGTTTTTATATTCTCACCTCAAGAAGCTGGAACAGCAACAGAGGGACAGGCCTAATCCATGCACGAGGAAGCAGTTGACCAAAATTAGAGCTGAAATCAATCAAGCAGAAACCAGAAGTACAGTAGAGCAGATCAACAGGACTAGAAGCTGATTCTTAGAGAATCAATAAAATTGACAGACCACTGGCAACGCTCATCCAAAAGAAAAGAGAAAGGACCCGAATATTAATATTATGAATGAAAAAGGAGAGGTCACGATGAACACCATTGAAATTGGAAGGATTATTAGGAATTTTTATCAACAGCTATATGCCAATAAACTAAGCAATCTGGAAGAGATGGAATCCTTCCTGGAAACCTATAAACTACCAAGATTGAAAGAGGAAGTAATTGATTTCTTAAACAGTCCAATTAATGATGAAGAAATTGAGTCAGTGATAAACAACCTTCCAAATAACAAAACTCCAGGCCCGGACGGTTTTCCTGGGGAATTCTACCAAACATTCAAAGAAGAAATAATACCTACTCTCCTAAAGCTATTTCAAAAAATAGAAACAGAAGGAAAGCTACCAAACTCATTCTATGAGACCAATATTACCTTGATCCCCAAACCAGGCAAAGACCCCCTCAAAAAGGAGAATTACAGACCGATTTCCCTAATGAATATGGACGCCAAAATCCTCAACAAGATACTTGCTAATAAAATCCAACAGTACATTAAAAGAATTACCCATCACGATCAAGTGGGATTCATACCTGGGATGCAAGCGTGGTTCAATATTCGCAAATCCATCAGCGTGATATATCATATCAACAAGAAAAGACTCAGGAACCATATGATCCTCTCAATCGATGCCGAAAAAGCATTTGACAAAATACAGCATCCTTTCCTGATTAAAACCCTTCAGAGTGTAGGAATAGAGGGTACATTTCTCAATCTCATAAAAGCCATCTGTGAAAAGCCTACTGCAAATATTATTCTCAATGGGGAAAAGCTGGAAGCCTTTCCCTTAAGATCAGGAACACAACAAGGATGCCCACTCTTGCCACTATTATTCAACATCGTACTGGAAGTCTTTGCAACAGCAATCAGACGACAAAAAGGGATCAAAGGTATTCAAATCGGCAAAGAAGAAGTCAAAATGTCTCTCTTCACAGATGACATGATACTCTATGTGGAAAACCCAAAAGAAGCCACTCCCAAACTATTAGAAGTTATAGAGCAATTCAGTAATGTGGTGGGATACAAAATTAATGCTCAGAAATCAGTTGCATTTCTGTACACGAATAATGAGACCGAAGAAAGAGAAATTAGGGAATCCATCCCATTTACAATAGCACCAAAAACCGTACGTTACCTTAGAATTAACCAGAGACGTAAAGGACCTATATTCTAGAAACTATAAATCACTCTTGAAAGACATTAAGGAAGACATAAAAAGATGGAAAGATATTCCATGCTCAAGGATCAGAAGAATTAACATAGTTAAAATGTCCATGCTACCCAGAGCCATCTACACTTTCAATGCTATCCCGATCAAAATACTGAGGACATTTTTCAAAGAACTGGAACAAATAGTCCTTAAATTTGCATGGAAACAGAAAAAGCCATGAATTTCCAAGGAACTGTTGAAAAGGAAAAATAAAGCTGGGAGCATCACAATGCCAGATTTCGAGCTGTACTACAAAGCTGTGATCACAAAGACAGCATGGTACTGGCACAAAAGCAGACACATAGACCAATGGAACAGAATAGAGAACAGAGAAATGGACCCTCGGCTCTTTGTGCAGCTAATATTTGAGCAAGGAGGAAAAAACATCCGGTGGGGAAAAAAGTCTCTTCAATAAATGGTGCTGGGAAAATTGGACAGCTACATGCAAAAGAATGAAACTTGACCACTCTCTCACACCATACACAAAAATAAACTCCAAATGGATGAAAGACCTCGATGGGAATCCATCAAAATTCTAGAGGAGAACATAGGCAGCAACCTCCACGACATCGGCCAAAACAACCTTTTTCATGATACATCCCCAAAGGCAAGAGAAACAAAAGATACAATGAATTTATGGGACTTCATCAAGATTAAAAGTTTCAGCACAGTCAAGGAAACAGAAAATCAAAGAGGCATCCCACTGAATGGGAGAATATATTTGCAAATGACACTACAGATAAAGGACTGGTATCCAAGATCTACAAAGATCTTCTCAAACTCAATACACGAGAAACAAATAAACAAATCAAAAAATGGGCAGAAGATATGAACAGACACTTTTCCAATGAAGACATACAAATGGCTAACAGACACATGAAAAAATGTTCAAAATCATTAGCCATCAAAGAAATTCAAATCAAAACCACACTGAGATACCACCTTACACCAGTTAGAATGGCAAAAATAGACAAGAAACAACAATTGTTGGAGAGGATGTGGAGAAAGGGGATCCCTCCTACATTGTTGGTGGGAATGCAAGTTGGTACAGCCACTCTGGAAAACAGTGTGGAGGTCCCTTAAAAAGTTAAAAATTGAGCTACCTTATGATCCAGCCATTGCACTACTGGGTGTTTACCCCAAAGATACAGACGTAGTGAAGAGAAGGGCCATATGCACCCCAATGTTCACAGCAGCAATGTCCACAATAGCTAAATCATGGAAGGAGCCGAGATGCCCTTCAACAGATGACTGGATTAAGAAGTTGTGGTCCATACATACAATGGAATATTACTCAGCTATCAGAAAGAACGAGTTCTCAACATTTGCTACAACATGGATGGCACTGGAGGAGCTAATGCTAAGTGAAATAAGTCAAGCAGAGAAAGACAACTATCATATGATTTCTCTCATCTATGGAACAAAAGAACTAGGAAGATCGGTAGGAGAAGAAAGGGATAAAGAAAGGGGGGTAATCAGAAGGGGGAATGAAACATGAGAGACTATGGACTATGAGAAACAAACTGAGGGCCTCAGAAGGGAGGGGGTGGGGGAATGGGATAGACCGGTGATGGGTGGTAAGGAGGGCACGTATTGCATGGTGCACTAGGTGTTATACGCAACTAATGAATCATCGAGCATTACATCGGAAACCGGGGATGCACTGTATGTTGACAAACATAATAAAACATTAAAAAAAGAAAAAAAAAGAAAAACTGTGAGATGCAAGATGCTTTCTCTATGGTGTTCTTTCAGAGACTTCAGTATATGGCACTTTCCTTATGTTTTCTTAGACGCCTGTTGAAATGCTTTCATCTTCATGATAGAATACGTGAGGTGAAAGATGGCTTCGATACAATATTCTGTCTTAAATATTCATTATTGGCCCTTTCCCTATGCTTTTATTCCCACTCTGAAACATTCTTCCATCATCATGACAGACGACGGGAGTTGGAAGACTGTTTCCATGCACTCCTATTACTGAGAGTTACATCTGGGGCTGTTTCCTTAAGTGAACCTTAAGGAAACACATATAGGGAAGCCCTAGTGTCTTCACTGATCAAAGTTGCCGTCTCTCTACACAAACTCTTTAGCTAATTGACTGATTGCACTTTCTTTTTGTTTTCACACAACCTTTTCGAACGGCTTTCATCCTCATGAAAGAAGTGAGTTGAGTGATGCTTTCTGTGTAGTATTATTACAGTTTTAAACGAAGTGCATTATCTTGATGCTCGCAGGCACTGTTTTGCACAATGCTCCCACTTCATGAGAAAAGATGTGAGGTGCAAGATGCTTTTAGATAGAGTATTCTCTCCTAGTGTAAAGTGGGTGACACCTTCCTTATGCATTCGTAGACACTTGAAAAACTTGCGATCATCCTCACAGAAGCTGTGACTTGGAAGATGGTGTCCATTCGGTGTTCTGACTGAGATTTGTATATAGTGCCCTTTTCCTTAAGGTTCAAGGCACGTGCTGGACAATGGGTGTATATTCATGGGTCACCATGTTACTTCGATGTTGCCTTCTATCAACACGGAGTTGTTTCTCACAACTACTTAGATAGGACCTCCCCTTATGCTTTCACTTGCACTTCTGCAAGTACTCCCATCTTCATTACAGAAGATGTGAGTTGAAAGATTTTTTTCCAAGGGTGTTCTTACCTGAGTATACAGAATGTTCCTTAGGTTTCATGCAGATTTTGTAACATACATCCACCCTCATGAACTTGATTTGGAAAGTTGTCTCCAGATGGTGCTCTTTAATAGTGCTAAGCGTATGGCACTTCTTTTACCGTTCAACACAGATATTTGAAAAAGCTTCTCTCTTCATGCATCAGGATGTTTGAAGTTTCATTCTCTATACAGAACCTTGGTGCTCAGAGTGGAGTAAACGTCATTTCTTTACAAGTTCCTTTACCCTTGAGCCAATGCTTTCAGCCTCATGAGAAAAGATCTGAGTTTCAGACAGTGTCCTACGGATTTCCCTCATAAAGTTAAGCGTACGATAATTCCCTTATGCTGAGAAACACTTCTGAGAATGCTTCCAACTTCGTAAAAGAAGACGTGCCTTGAAGGATGGATTCGGTACGGTCGTTTCTTGAAGCTAAGTCTCTGCCACTTTCCTTATGCTTTCAGGGCAATGATGCAAACGTTTCCATCTTCATGACAGAATTTGTTGGTTGAAAGATGCTATCTACCCAGTGCTCTCACCTACTATTAAGTTTATGGCACTTTCGTTAAGGTTCAACACACAGGAAAGAAACCCCGGTTGATCCATTTGTCAGGAGGTTGGTTTGATATTGTTTTCTATCTACACAGATTTGGTTCTTAGAATTAAGTAGACGGCACTTCTTTATGAGCTCGCACACATTCTTACCAAGGCTTCCGTCTTCACTACAGAAGTTGTGAGTTGAGACATGGTGTCAATACAGTGTTCCTGTATAGAGTGAAACAACGCGCTTTATGCATCTGTTTTCACAGACAGGTTTGCACATACTTCCGTTTTTATGACAGAAGACTGTGAGATGCAAGATGCTTTCTCTATGGTGTTCTTTCGTGGACTTCAGTATATGGCACTTTCCCTATGTTTTCTTAGACACCTGTGCCAATAGTTTCATCTTCACGACCGAAGATGTCAGGTGAATGATGGCTTTGATACAATGTTCTTCTTGAAGATTGGTTAGTGGCCCTTATGCTTTCATTCCCACTCTGCAACATGCTTCCATCATCATGACAGAGGATGGGAGTTGGAAGACCCTTACCATGCTCTTCTTACTGAGAGTTACGTCTATGGCAGTTTCCTTAAGGTTCAACACACATATTGGAAAACCCTGGTGTCTTCAATGATCAACGTTACCGTCTCTCTGCACAAACCTGATTCACTGAATGGAGTGATGGCACTTTCTTTTCGTTTTCACACAACATTTTTGATCGGCATCCTCTGTTTTTGGAAATTTTGTTTGGAAATTTTAATATGCCTTTCTCAATATCTGATGGAAAAAGCAGACAAAACATGGGTAACAAATGAGACCTAATTGACGTCTATGTAATATTGCATAATACGTGCAGAATACATTATTTCCAGTGGTCATAGACTATTTACCCAAACAGATGATATGTTGTTCCATGAATCATGTCTACATTTTAACATCCTGAAACTAACTAGATTCTATTCTTAGGCCACCAAGGAATAGAGCCCGAGTCCTCATGAAAAGAAGACCAGGAAATCCCTCCATGTTTAAAAATTCAATGTAACTTTGCTGCATATCCTAAGGGTCAGAGAGGGAATCGCAATGGACATTTTCCACCTTTTCTACATCAGGGCTCACACACAATGGCCCTTTGTCTCTGAGGAGCACTGACTATCCTAACATAGACAGGACTTAAGCCTCCTATCAGGGTTCTGCATGTCCCAGGCACACCTGGCAGCCTTGGCCTGTGCCCACACACACCTCCCTCCAGCTTTCCTTTCTGGTGGCATTGTGTTAAGGTAGTCAACATAGCCATATGGAGATGAGAAGCTCCCCACTCCTAGTGATGATGTTGCTATTGTCCCCACCAAGCTAATAACATGATTTCTGAGAGAATTACAACAAAATAGCAGTTTCTTGACCTTCATGAAAGTGTGAAAATCATCTTGTGAGTCATCTTTTCGAAACACGGTTTCACCATGTGTTCTTTTCTTTGGAAAAGATATAGACCCAATGGTAATTATGGCTCCTGAGCACCTGCTCTTGGGAGAATCCATACTGGCTCTGAGTAGCATTCTCCCTCGTAAACTTCTCAACTGGGGTGTAGATAGAATGAGTCCCATTTTTAGATGGATAGACAAAGGCTCAGAAATGATATGAATTACAGAGGATTTTAGTGTCAGAAACCTAAGTGTGATCTCCAAACTGACTCCAAATCCCTTGTTCTTCCATACAAGGTACCATTTCGCTCTACCCCAGGTCTTCTCAATCTGGAAACCTAGGAAGTATTAGGATTTTCTTGTTGTGTGGCCAAATGGAATGAATTCGGCTGCCTTTTCACCTCTGCCCATCATGATCATGAAGATAATTCTCTCAGTGGAGGATCTTTGAGTCGGAGACTTAAAGATCCCTAGGAATAGAGATACTATACTATTTTTCTGATATTAAAGTGACTGAAAGAACCATGCTTTTTTAATTGATGGAGGCTCTGGTCTGTAGAGTGTCCTGTAAGGTCGGAAATAGTATTTAAAGCAGTTAGCCTCTTCTATAGAGTGAGGCAATGCTTCTAAAGATTTCCTAAATATTCCCTTACCTGTGATTATTTATTCCCAACCATCGTAGTGTTTCTATGTTACAATTATGATTTCATTAAGGCCAACGTTGCGGTGAAAGAACTTAGTGTATCCAGGGGCACTTTCGTGTTGTGACAGTGAGCTATTCTGTTGTATTCTGTAGTCCAAGGGAATGGTGCCAGACATCTCTAAGATGTGTAAAATTCTGACTGTAAATGATCTCTATGTTTCAGAGATTTGGGCAGGACAAGGGGAGGAGTCCAGAGACCATGAACGCCTCTGTTACCTGTGTTGACCATGGAGCAGGTAACCTTCTGTAGGGGTCCTTTGATGTCTCTTTACTATTGGAAAGGTGCTTTCATCTCACGTTCCACCATTTGGTAGTGATGATAAGGATAAGAGTAATTTTTATGTCATACCATCTGTGAGGCCTGATCTTGGCCTCCCAGGAAAGCTCTCCTTTAACATTTTACCCAGCTCAAAATGACTGGGCAAACCCTCAAAGCATGGGCCCTATTTCTGCCCCCAGCACTTATTGTCCATATGCATCAAAAAGAAAAAGAGAACCAAAAAATGCCTTTGCCAACATCAAGGTGAGAACACAAAAGAACCTTTCTTGCTCCCATAAGATTAAAGTCATACTGATTTGTACATACTGAAAACATAAGAAAAAGTCTGTCACTTTCTGGAACCTTCTTCCTCATTGTGATGTATAACTGTACGTAGCACAACTCAGAACAAATATATGACCCTGCCCTAAATGTTCCTTCCCTGGAGCACTCCCTTCTTTGTGAAGATTGTGTCTCCCAGGCAGCTGTCTTTGACTTGGGTTTGAATAAAACTCTTTTCCTTCCTCTCTAAAATGTTTTAAAAGGTTCCTTCATTTAGTGTCGACAATAACACTCTGTTTTCAAGTGAAAAATAAATGTTCCTGGTTCACAACCGCGACAGAACAGAAGGCCGGCTTTTCCTTCCTTCCCTGTAGAACTAAGCATGTGTATATAGATTGCAGCACAAATGGGCTCACCCTAGAAGGATGTTTTGAAGGTCTGAGAAGCACTATCCACTCCATGGGTGAGACAAGAAGGCAAAGCTATTCCCGCTTGGAGCATTCCTTTTGGCGCTTAAAATTGCCTTGGATATGCATAAAAGCATTGCATTTCCTAAAGCCCAAGGCTGGAACAGTCTGAGAGCAGCTGACCTTGCCAGGAACCAGGCACACCCTTGCAGGAAGGGTTGGTGCAGAAGGGAAGGGGCAGGGCTCTGAGGGTGGTCTGCAGCTAGAGGGGTCCGCGAAAGGGGCCGTGTGTGTGTGTGTGATTGCAGCCCTGCCCATGATCCCCGTCATGCCTGCTCAGGGCGTTTAGCCAAGGAGGTGCCTCCTGGACCTCTGCACTCCCAGAGTTGTGAGTCATGGGGCCGGTTGCCTGGCATTCAAGGAGTTGGAAGCATCATGCTCCCCAAGGATTCACCCCATGGGGGTGGAGCTAAATCTCTGTGTGCAGATCCGGAGCAGCCCAAGGACGCAGACCAGGAGCCAAGGAAGTGGAGTTTTGAGAGAGTGGACCTGTGGAGTTCCTGGCTGGGTGAGTGCATGCTGTGTGGCCATAGGTGGGCTTTCTGGGAGTAGGGGTACCCTGGGTAAGAGGCGGGGTTCTGGAAGGGCATGTTGAGAGAGTTCATCATGGAGACTCAGTTTTCTTTCCTTTTTCCCTTGAAAGTCTCTTCTGCCTAGTCTCCGTCAACTGGCCATACACCCCAGACCCAGGAACTCCAGGGCACCCGCTCAGCAAAGCTTTTGTGGGATGGTTCGCAGACATTCCAGGGTTTCCCGTGTTCCCCAGGAAGAGCGAGAGAAAGGACCGCACAGTCCCCAACTTCAGTGCGGTGCCCCTGTCCCCCGACACAGTGCAGGTAATGGACCTTGAGCAGTTCCCCGAGTTCAGCAGGGTATTCCCTGTTCCCTCAGGCACAGGTGTGGCGCTAGGAAGGCCCAGAGCCGTTACCCAACTTCAGCATTGTGCTAGCTGTTTCCTGGGAATGGTGGCAATGGGCTGGGAGATAATTACTACTAAAAGACAAGTCTATGTTTCCCCTTCTCCCAGAAACCACAGCAGGTGTGCAGGCTTTAGGTCCGAGGAGCTGCTTCTCCCCATCTGACAACACTTCTCTGCTCTGGCTCCGCGAGACCCGACGTTCTGAACGTCTGCATCTGAGTCAGTGAGGCAGCTTGACACGGGATCCAGCATTCAGAGAAAGCGGCAGGTCCATTTGGAGAAATGTCATATCCACATCAGGACTGGAAGTAAAACCTCTCATTAACCCACCATCTCCTGGGTTTTTCTCTTTTCTCTAGTTGAGCCATGAAGTAAAACTTAAGTAATAGTTGTCAGCGTTCTGAATTTGGTGAAGGAGGTACTTAGTTTCTGAGCTTGGAGCACTTTGCAGGGGATCCCATTTTCTCTGTTCATTGACTGCTTATGAATGTATTTTGAACAGCTGTTTCCTAGAAACACTCTTTCATTAGAAAGGGAAGGTGAGGTTTACTCTTTGTCTATTTTTAAGATATACGTTTGACAGTGTTTATACAGTTGGGCCTAAGATATGGGTGAGTGGCCACCATTTAGTGTTAGATGGCCTTTTGTCGTCACATATAAATATGGATGATGTCTTTCCAATTCTCAAAGGTGATGTTTCATCACTGATTAGTCTTTTCATCCCAAGAGTTACAATGGGGGTCGAGGGAAAATTCAAAATTATTCAGAGCAGCATTTTCCTGTTTAAAATATATGCTGGTAGTAAGGAGGGCACATATTGCATGGTGCACTGGGTGTAATATGCAACTAATGTATCATCGAAATTTACTGTACTGTATGGAGACTATAACATGTACTAAAAAACAATAAAAAAATAAAGGTAAACCTTGTGTATCTAACTATACCAGATGTATCATCTTGATATTTTGAAGTACCATATTCAATCTGCTGTTTCTTTGGTGGTGGAGTCAGAGGAGAGTCTTTGGGAATTCCTTTCGATAGAGGCATAGTGGTGACTTCCATTGGGTAGGCGACAGGGGCCCTGGGCTCAGTTCTGGAACTGCTTTACTGATGCTGGGTGAGTCAGGTTATGCCAAAGAGTTTCTGTTGCTTCCCTATGAGATTGACAAAAACCGGCTTCCAACGGAAAAATCTTTCGTAACGTGCAAACATGCTCACAAGTGCCTGTGCCAAGGTGAAGTAAATGCCATACACTGATCTGTAAGAGACCACAGTTTGCTAGCAGGAGATAAACCCGAACGAACACAACACGGGACACTTGAGGCAGAAACGGCTTCCGCCGAAAAATAAGTTCTTGATGTGGAAAACCTATCCAAAGTGGTTGTAGCAAAGTAAACAGAATGCCACACACTTACGTGTAAGAAACAACATTCCCCAGGCATGGTCTAAGCCCAGACATCGTCACTGTGCTTTTGGTAGCATGAGGGAAACCCGAGCCCCACATCCCTGACCCATTTGGCAAAACACCGACTTTCAACGGAAACAGTTTTCCTAAGGTGCAGACCCTATCACAAGTGGTTGTGGCAAGGTAAAGCAAATGCCATCCACTTCTCTGGAAGAAACCACAGTGCCCAGCCATGTTGTAAGCCCTAACATTATCACTGGGCTTCTGGCAGCATGAGTGAAAACAGAGGAGCACAGCACGGAGACCATTTGAGAAAAACCGGATTCGAACGGAAAAATCTTTCATAACGTGCAAACATGCTCACAAGTGCCTGTGGCAAGGTGAAGTAAATGCCGTACACTGATCTGTAAGAGACCACAGTGCCTAAGAACAGTCTGAGCCCTTACCTCATCCCGGCGGTTTTGCTAGCATGAGTTCAACCCGAACGAACACAGCCCGGGGACCCCTGGGACAAAAATGGCTTCCGACGAACAATAAGGGCTTGCTTTGGAAAACCTATCCCAAGTGAGGGTAGCCAGGTAAAAAAAATGCCACACACCCAGGTGTAAGAAACAACGATGCCCAGACGTGGTCTAAGCCCCTCACCTCGTCACTGTGCTTTTGGTAGCTAGAAGGACCCCCGAGGCCCACGGCAGTGAGACCCGTTTGGCAAAAAGCCGGCCTCCAACGGAAACAGTTTTCCTGAGGTGCAGACCCTATCACAAGTGGTTGTGGCAAGGTAAAGCAAATGCCATCCACTTCTCTGAAAGAAACCACAGTGCCCAGCCATGTTCTAAACCCTCCCATCCTCACTGGGCTTCTGGTAGCAGGAGTGAAAAGAGAGGAGCACAGCACTGGGACCCGTTTGACAAAAACCGGCTTCCCACGGGAAAGTCTTTCTCCAGGTGCAGACAAGCTCCCAAGTGCCTGTGGCAAGGGGAAGGAAATGCCGTACACTGACCTGTAAGAGACCACAGGGCCCAGGCACAGACTGAGCCCTTCCCTCATCCCGGCGGTTTTGCTAGCAGGAGTTCAACCCCAACGAACACAGCCCGGAGACCCCTGGCGCAAAAACGGCTTCCCACGAGCAATATGCTCTTGCTGTGGAAAACCTACCCAAGTGGGGGTAGCCAGGTAAACAAAATGCCACACACCCAGGTGTAAGAAACAACATTGCCCAGGCATGGTCTAAGCCCCTCATCTCGTCCCTGTGATTTGGGGAGCCGGAGGGACACCCGAGGCCCACGGCCCTGAGACCCCCTTGCGAAAAGCAGGCTTCCCACGGAAACAGTTTTCCTGAGGTGCAGACCCTCTCACAAGTGGTTGTGGCAAGGTAAAGCAAATGCCCTCCACTTCTCTGGAAGAAACCACAGTGCCCAGCCATGTTCTAAGCCCTCCCATCCTCCCTGGGCTTCTGGCAGCAGGAGTGAAAAGAGAGGAGCAGAGCACTGGGACCCGTTTGACAAAAACCGGCTTCCCACGGGAAAGTCTTTCTCCACGTGCAGACATGCTCCCAGGTGCCTGTGGCAAGGGGAAGGAAATGCCATACACTGACCTGGAAGAGACCACAGGGCCCAGGCACAGTCTGAACCCTTCCCTCATCCCGGCGGTTTTGCTAGCAGGAGTTCAACCCCAAGGAACACAGCCCGGAGACCCCTGGGGTAAAACGGCTTCCGACGAACAATAGGTGCTTGCTGTGGAAAACCTATCCCAAGTGGGGGTAGCCAGGTAAACAAAATGCCACACACCCAGGTGTAAGAAACAACATTTCCCAGGCACGGTCTAAGCCACTCACCTCGTCCCTGTGCTTTGGGGAGCCGGAGGGACAGCCGAGGCCCACGGCCCTGAGACCCCTTTGCAAAAAGCCGGCTTCCCACGGAAACAGTTTTCCTGAGGTGCAGACCCTCTCTCAAGTGGTTGTGTCAAGTGTAAAGCAAATGCCCTCCACTTCTCTGGAAGAAACCACAGTGCCCAGCCATGTTCTAAGCCCTCCCATCCTCCCTGGGCTTCTGGCAGCAGGAGTGAAAAGAGAGGAGCAGAGCACTGGGACCCGTTTGACAAAAACCGGCTTCCCACGGGAAAGTCTTTCCCCACGTGCAGACATGCTCCCAGGTGCCTGTGGCAAGGGGAAGGAAATGCCATACACTGACCTGGAAGAGACCACAGGGCCCAGGCACAGTCTGAACCCTTCCCTCATCCCGGCGGTTTTGCTAGCAGGAGTTCAACCCCAACAAACACAGCCTGGAGACCCCTGGGGCAAAAACGGCTTCCGAGGAACAAGAGGTGCTTGCAGTTGAAAAACCTATCCCAAGTGGGGGTAGCCAGGTAAACAAAATGCCACACACCCAGGTGTAAGAAACAACATTGCCCAGGCATAGTCTAAGCCCCTCACCTCGTCCCTGTGATTTGGGGAGCCGAGGGACACCCGAGGCCCACGGCCCTGAGACCCCTTTGCGAAATGCAGGCTTCCCATGGAAACAGTTTTCCTGAGGTGCAGACCCTCTCACAAGTGGTTGTGGCAAGGTAAAGCAAATGCCCTCCACTTCTCTGAAAGAAACCACAGTGCCCAGCCATGTTCTAAGCCCTCCCATCCTCCCTGGGCTGCTGGCAGCAGGAGTGAAAAGAGAGGAGCAGAGCACTGGGACCCGTTTGACAAAAACCGGCTTCCCACGGGAAAGTCTTTCTCCACGTGCAGACATGCTCCCAGGTGCCTGTGGCAAGGGGAAGCAAATGCCATACACTGACCTGGAAGAGACCACAGGGCCCAGGCACAGTCTGAACCCTTCCCTCATCCCGGCGGTTTTGCTAGCAGGAGTTCAACCCCAACGAACACAGCCCGGAGACCCCTGGGGCAAAAACGGCTTCCGACGATCAAGAGGTGCTTGCTGTGGAAAACTTATCCCAAGTGGGGGTAGCCAGGTAAACAAAATGCCACACACCCAGGTGTAAGAAACAACATTGCCCAGGCATGGCCTAAGCCCCTCACCTCGTCCCAGTGCTTTGGGGCGCCAGAGGGACACCCGAGGCCCACGGCCCTGAGACCCCTTTGCAAAAAGCCGGCTTCCCACGGAAACAGTTTTCCTGAGGTGCAGACCCTCTCACAAGTGGTTGTGTCAAGTGCAAAGCAAATGCCCTCCACTTGTCTGGAAGAAACCTCAGTGCCCAGCCATGTTCTAAGCCCTCCCATCCTCCCTGGGCTTCTGGCAGCAAGAGTGAAAAGAGAGCAGCAGAGCACTGGGACCCATTTGACAAAAACCGGCTTCCCACGGGAAAGTCTTTCTCCACGTGCAGACACGCTCCCAGGTGCCTGTGGCAAGGGGAAGGAAATGCCATACACTGACCTGGAAGAGACCACAGGGCCCAGGTACAGTCTGAACCCTTCCCTCATCCTGGCGGTTTTGCTAGCAGGAGTTCAACCCCAACGAACACAGCCCGGAGACCCCTGGGGCAAAAACGGCTTCCGACGAACAATAGGTGCTTGCGGTGGAAAAACTATCCCAAGTGGGGGTAGCCGGGTCAACAAAATGCCACACACCCATTTGTAAGACACAACATTGCCCAGGCATGGTCTAAGCCCCTCACCTCGTCCCTGTGCTTTGGGGAGCCGGAGGGACACCCGAGGCTCACGGCCCTGAGACCCCTTTGCGAAAAGCCGGCTTCCCACGGAAACAGTTTTCCTGAGGTGCAGACCCTCTCACAAGTGGTTGTGGCAAGGTAAAGCAAATGCCCTCCACTTCTCTGGAAGAAACCACAGTGCCCAGCCATGTTCTAAGCCCTCCCATCCTCCCTGGGCTTCTGGCAGCAGGAGTGAAAAGAGAGGAGCAGAGCACTGGGACCCGTTTGACAAAAACCGGCTTCCCACGGGAAAGTCTTTCTCCACGTGCAGACATGCTCCCAGGTGCCTGTGGCAAGGGGAAGGAAATGCCATACACTGACCTGGAAGAGACCACAGGGCCCAGGCACAGTCTGAACCCTTCCTTCATCCCGGCGGTTTTGCTAGCAGGAGTTCAACCCCAAGGAACACAGCCCGGAGACCCCTGGGGCAAAAACGGCTTCCGACGAACAAGAGGTGCTTGCTGTGGAAAACCTATCCCAAGTGGGGGTAGCCAGGTCAACAAAATGCCACACACCCAGGTGGAAGAAACAACATTGCCCAGGCATGGTCTAAGCCCCTCACCTCGTCCCTGTGCTCTAGGGAGCCGGAGGGACCCCAGAGGACCAGGGCCCTGAGGCCCGTTGGGCAGAAAACCGGCTTCCCACAGAAACAGCTTTCCTGAGGTGCAGACCCTATCCCAAGGGGTGGTGGCAAGGGAAAGCAAATGCCATCCCCCTCTCTGGAAGAAACCCCAGTGCCCAGCCATGTTCTAAGCTCTTCCCTCCTCCCTGGTTTCTGGCAACAGGAGTGAAAAGAGAGGAGCACAGCACTGGGACGCTTTGAGAGAAACCGGCTTCCCACGAGGAAGTCCTTCTCCATGTGCAGACATGCTCCCCAGTGCCTGTGGCAAGGTGAAGGAAATGCCATACACTGACCTGGAAGAGACCACAGGGCCCAGGCACAGTCTGAACCCTTCCCTCATCCTGGCGGTTTTGCTGGCAGGAGTTCAACCCCAACGAACACAGCCCGCAGACCCCCTGGGGCCCATACGGCTTCCGACGAACAATATGCTCTTGCTGTGGAAAACCTATCCCAAGTGGGGGTAGCCAGGTAAACAAAATGCCACACACCCAGGTGTAAGACACAACATTGCCCAGGCATGGTCTAAGCACCTCACCTCGTCCCTGTGCTTTGGGGAGCCGGAGGGACACCCGAGGCCCACGGCCCTGAGACCCCTTTGCAAAAAGCCGGCTTCCCACGGAAACAGTTTTCCTGAGGTGCAGACCCTCTCACAAGTGGTTGTGGCAAGGTAAAGCAAATGCCCTCCACTTCTCTGGAAGAAACCACAGTGCCCAGCCATGTTCTAAGCCCTCCTATCCTCCCTGGGCTTCTGGCAGCAGGAGTGAAAAGAGAAGAGCAGAGCACTGGGACCCGTTTGACAAAAACCGGCTTCCCACGGGAAAGTCTTTCTCCACGTGCAGACATGCTCCCAGGTGCCTGTGGCAAGGGGAAGGAAATGCCATACACTGACCTGGAAGAGACCACAGGGCCCAGGCACCGTCTGAGCCCTTCCCTCATCCCGGCGGTTTTGCTAGCAGGAGTTCAACCCCAACGAACACAGCCCGGAGACCCCTGGGGCAAAAACGGCTTCCAACGAACAACAGGTGCTTGCGGTGGAAAACCTATCCCAAATGGGAGTAACCAGGTAAACAAAATGCCACACACCCAGGTGTAGGAAACAACATTGCCCAGGCATGGTCTAAGACCCTCACCTCGTCCCTGTGCTTTGGAGAGCCGGAGGGACAGCCGAGGCCCACGGCCCTGAGACCCCTTTCCAAAAAGCCGGCTTCCCACGGAAACAGTTTTCCTGAGGTGCAGACCCTCTCACAAGTGGTTGTGGCAAGGTAAAGCAAATGCCCTCCACTTCTCTGGAAGAAACCACAGTGCCCAGCCATGTTCTAAGCCCTCCCATCCTCCCTGGGCTTCTGGCAGCAGGAGTGAAAAGAGAGGAGCAGAGCACTGGGACCCGTTTGACAAAAACCGGCTTCCCACGGGAAAGTCTTTCTCCACGTGCAGACATGCTCTCAGGTGCCTGTGGCAAGGTGAAGGAAATGCCATACACTGACCTGGAAGAGACCACAGGGCCCAGGCACAGTCTGAACCCTTCCCTCATCCCGGCGGTTTTGCTAGCAGGAGTTCAACCCCAACGAACACAGCCCGGAGACCCCTGGGGCAAAAACGGCTTCCGACCAACAATAGGTGCTTGCGGTGGAAAAACTATCCCAAGTGGGGGTAGCCGGTCAACAAAATGCCACACACCCAGGTGTAAGACACAACATTGCCCAGGCATGGTCTAAGCCCCTCACCTCGTCCCTGTGCTTTGGGGAGCCGGAGGGACACCCGAGGCCCACGGCCCTGAGACCCCTTTGCAAAAAGCCGGCTTCCCACAGAAACAGTTTTCCTGAGGTGCAGACCCTCTCACAAGTGGTTGTGGCAAGGTAAAGCAAATGCCCTCCACTTCTCTGGAAGAAACCACAGTGCCCAGCCATGTTCTAAGCCCTCCCATCCTCCCTGGGCTTCTGGCAACAGGAGTGAAAAGAGAGGAGCAGAGCACTGGGACCCGTTTGACAAAAACCGGCTTCCCACGGGAAAGTCTTTCTCCACGTGAAGACATGCTCCCAGGTGCCTGTGGCAAGGGGAAGGAAATGCCATACACTGACCTGGAAGAGACCACAGGGCCCAGGAACAGTCTGAACCCTTCCCTCATCCCGGCGGTTTTGCTAGCAGGAGTTCAACCCCAACGAACACAGCCCGGAGACCCCTGGGGCAAAAACGGCTTCCGACGAACAATAGGTGCTTGCGGTGAAAAAACTATCCCAAGTGGGGGTAGCCGGTCAACAAAATGCCACACACCCAGGTGTAAGACACAACATTGCCCAGGCATGGTCTAAGCCCCTCACCTCGTCCCTGTGCTTTGGGGAGCCGGAGGGACACCCGAGGCCCACGGCCCTGAGACCCCTTTGCAAAAAGCCGGCTTCCCACGGAAACAGTTTTCCTGAGGTGCGGACCCTCTAACAAGTGGTTGTGGCAAGGTAAAGCAAATGCCCTCCACTTCTCTGGAAGAAACCACAGTGCCCAGCCATGTTCTAAGCCCTCCTATCCTCCCTGGGCTTCTGGCAGCAGGAGTGAAAAGAGAAGAGCAGACCACTGGGACCCGTTTGACAAAAACCGGCTTCCCACGGGAAAGTCTTTCTCCACGTGCAGACATGCTCCCAGGTGCCTGTGGCAAGG
This sequence comes from Ursus americanus, assembly GCF_024610735.1. Lineage (NCBI taxonomy): Eukaryota > Metazoa > Chordata > Mammalia > Carnivora > Ursidae > Ursus > Ursus americanus. The sequence continues at coordinate 1,496,927 of NC_142134.1, read as the reverse complement.
GGAAGGAAATGCCATACACTGACCTGGAAGAGACCACAGGGCCCAGGCACCGTCTGAGCCCTTCCCTCATCCGGGCGGTTTTGCTAGCAGGAGTTCAACCCCAAGGAACACAGCCCGGAGACCCCTGGGGCAAAAACGGCTTCCAACGAACAACAGGTGCTTGCGATGGAAAACCTATCCCAAATGGGGGTAGCCAGGTAAACAAAATGCCACACACCCAGGTGTAAGAAACAACATTGCCCAGGCATGGTCTAAGCCCCTCACCTCGTCCCTGTGCTTTGGGGAGCCGGAGGGACACCCGAGGCCCACGGCCCTGAGACCCCTTTGCAAAAAGCCGGCTTCCCACGGAAACAGTTTTCCTGAGGTGCAGACCCTCTCACAAGTGGTTGTGGCAAGGTAACGCAAATGTCCTCCACTTCTCTGGAAGAAACCACAGTGCCCATCCATGTTCTAAGCCCTCCCATCCTCCCTGGGCTTCTGGCAGCAGGAGTGAAAAGAGAGGAGCAGAGCACTGGGACCCTTTTGACAAAAACCGGCTTCCCACGGGAAAGTCTTTTTCCTCGTGCAGACATGCTCCCAGGTGCCTGTGGCAAGGGGAAGGAAATGCCATACACTGACCTGGAAGAGACCACAGGGCCCAGGCACAGTCTGAACCCTTCCCTCATCCCGGCGGTTTTGCTAGCAGGAGTTCAACCCCAACGAACACAGCCCGGACACCCCTGGGGCAAAAACGGCTTCCGACGAACAATAGGTGCTTGCAGTTGAAAAACCTATCCCAAGTGCCCGTAGCCAGGTAAACAAAATGCCACACACCCAGGTGTAAGAAACAACATTGCCCAGGCATAGTCTAAGCCCCTCACCTCGTCCCTGTGCTTTGGGGAGCCGGAGGGACACCCGAGTCCCACGGCCCTGAGACCCCTTTGCGAAAACCCGGCTTCCCACGGAAACAGTTTTCCTGAGGTGCAGACCCTCTCACAAGTGGTTGTGGCAAGGTAAAGCAAATGCCCTCCACTTCTCTGGAAGAAACCACAGTGCCCAGCCATGTTCTAAGCCCTCCCATCCTCCCTGGGCTTCTGGCAGCAGGAGTGAAAAGAGAGGAGCAGAGCACTGGGACCCGTTTGACAAAAACCGGCTTCCCACGGGAAAGTCTTTCTCCACGTGCAGACATGCTCCCAGGTGCCTGTGGCAAGGGGAAGGAAATGCCATACACTTACCTGGAAGAGACCACAGGGCCCAGGCACAGTCTGAACCCTTCCCTCATCCCGGCGGTTTTGCTAGCAGGAGTTCAACCCCAACGAACACAGCCCGGAGATCCCTGGGGCAAAAACGGCTTTGGACGAACAAAAGGTGCTTGAGGTGGAAAACCTATCCCAAATGGGGGTAGCCAGGTAAACAAAATGCCACACACCCAGGTGGAAGAAACAACATTGCCCAGGTATGGTCTAAGCCCCTCACCTCGTCCCTGTGCTTTGGGGAGCCGGAGGGACACCCGAGGCCCACGGCCCTGAGACCCCTTTGCAAAAAGCCGGCTTCCCACGGAAACAGTTTTCCTGAGGTGCAGACCCTCTCACAAGTGGTTGTGGCAAGGTAAAGCAAATGCCCTCCACTTCTCTGAAAGAAACCACAGTGCCCAGTCATGTTCTAAGCCCTCCCATCCTCCCTGGGCTTCTGGCAGCAGGAGTGAAAAGAGAGGAGCAGAGCACTGGGACCCGTTTGACAAAAACCGGCTTCCCACGGGAAAGTCTTTCTCCACGTGCAGACATGCTCCCAGGTGCCTGTGGCAAGGGGAAGCAAATGCCATACACTTACCTGGAAGAGACCACAGGGCCCAGGCACAGTCTGAACCCTTCCCTCATCCCGGCGGTTTTGCTAGCAGGAGTTCAACCCCAACGAACACAGCCCGGAGACCCCTGGGGCAAAAACGGCTTCCGATGATCAAGAGGTGCTTGCTGTGGAAAACTTATCCCAAGTGGGGGTAGCCAGGTAAACAAAATGCCACACACCCAGGTGTAAGAAACAACATTGCCCAGGCATGGCCTAAGCCCCTCACCTCGTCCCTGTGCTTTGGGGAGCCAGAGGGACACCCGAGGCCCACGGCCCTGAGACCCCTTTGCAAAAAGCCGGCTTCCCACGGAAACAGTTTTCCTGAGGTGCAGACCCTCTCACAAGTGGTTGTGTCAAGTGCAAAGCAAATGCCCTCCACTTGTCTGGAAGAAACCTCAGTGCCCAGCCATGTTCTAAGCCCTCCCATCCTCCCTGGGCTTCTGGCAGCAAGAGTGAAAAGAGAGCAGCAGAGCACTGGGACCCATTTGACAAAAACCGGCTTCCCACGGGAAAGTCTTTCTCCACGTGCAGACACGCTCCCAGGTGCCTGTGGCAAGGGGAAGGAAATGCCATACACTGACCTGGAAGAGACCACAGGGCCCAGGTACAGTCTGAACCCTTCCCTCATCCCGGCGGTTTTGCTAGCAGGAGTTCAACCCCAACGAACACAGCCCGGAGACCCCTGGGGCAAAAACGGCTTCCGACGAACAATAGGTGCTTGCGGTGGAAAAACTATCCCAAGTGGGGGTAGCCGGGTCAACAAAATGCCACACACCCATTTGTAAGACACAACATTGCCCAGGCATGGTCTAAGCCCCTCACCTCGTCCCTGTGCTTTGGGGAGCCGGAGGGACACCCGAGGCTCACGGCCCTGAGACCCCTTTGCAGAAAGCCGGCTTCCCACGGAAACAGTTTTCCTGAGGTGCAGACCCTCTCACAAGTGGTTGTGGCAAGGTAAAGCAAATGCCCTCCACTTCTCTGAAAGAAACCACAGTGCCCAGCCATGTTCCAAGGCCTCCCATCCTCCCTGGGCTTCTGGCAGCAGGAGTGAAAAGAGAGGAGCAGAGTACTGGGACCTGTTTGACAAAAACCGGCTTCCCACGGGAAAGTCTTTCTCCACGTGCAGACATGCTCCCAGGTGCCTGTGGCAAGGGGAAGGAAATGCCATACACTGACCTGGAAGAGACCACAGGGCCCAGGCACAGTCTGAACCCTTCCCTCATCCCGGCGGTTTTGCTAGCAGGAGTTCAACCCCAACGAACACAGCCCGGACACCCCTGGGGCAAAAACGGCTTCCGAGGAACAATAGATGCTTGCGGTGGAAAAACTATTCCAAGTGGGGGTAGCCAGGTAAACAAAATGCCACACACCCAGGTGTAAGAAACAACATTGCCCAGGCATGGTCTAAGCCCCTCCCCTCTTCCCTGTGCTTTGGGGAGCCGAGGGACACCCGAGGCCCACGGCCCTGAGACCCCTTTGCGAAAAGCCGGCTTCCCACGGAAACAGTTTTCCTGAGGTGCAGACCCTCTCCCAAGTGGTTGTGGCAAGGTAAAGCAAATGCCCTCCACTTCTCTGGAAGAAACCACAGTGCCCAGCCATGTTCTAAGCCCTCCCATCCTCCCTGGGCTTCTGGCAGCAGGAGTGAAAAGAGAGGAGCAGAGCACTGGGACCCGTTTGACAAAAACCGGCTTCCCACGGGAAAGTCTTTCTCCACGTGCAGACATGCTCCCAGGTGCCTGTGGCAAGGGGAAGGAAATGCCATACACTGACCTGGAAGAGACCACAGGGCCCAGGCACAGTCTGAACCCTTCCTTCATCCCGGCGGTTTTGCTAGCAGGAGTTCAACCCCAAGGAACACAGCCCGGAGACCCCTGGGGCAAAAACGGCTTCCGACGAACAAGAGGTGCTTGCTGTGGAAAACCTATCCCAAGTGGGGGTAGCCAGGTCAACAAAATGCCACACACCCAGGTGGAAGAAACAACATTGCCCAGGCATGGTCTAAGCCCCTCACCTCGTCCCTGTGCTCTAGGGAGCCGGAGGGACCCCAGAGGACCAGGGCCCTGAGGCCCGTTGGGCAGAAAACCGGCTTCCCACGGAAACAGCTTTCCTGAGGTGCAGACCCTATCCCAAGGGGTGGTGGCAAGGGAAAGCAAATGCCATCCCCCTCTCTGGAAGAAACCCCAGTGCCCAGCCATGTTCTAAGCTCTTCCCTCCTCCCTGGTTTCTGGCAACAGGAGTGAAAAGAGAGGAGCACAGCACTGGGACGCTTTGAGAGAAACCGGCTTCCCACGAGGAAGTCCTTCTCCATGTGCAGACATGCTCCCCAGTGCCTGTGGCAAGGTGAAGGAAATGCCATACACTGACCTGGAAGAGACCACAGGGCCCAGGCACAGTCTGAACCCTTCCCTCATCCTGGCGGTTTTGCTGGCAGGAGTTCAACCCCAAGGAACACAGCCCGCAGACCCCCTGGGGCCCATACGGCTTCGGACGAACAATATGCTCTTGCTGTGGAAAACCTATCCCAAGTGGGGGTAGCCAGGTAAACAAAATGCCACACACCCAGGTGTAAGAAACAACATTGCCCAGGCACGGTCTAAGCCCCTCACCTCGTCCCTGTGCTTTGGGGAGCCGGAGGGACAGCCGAGGCCCACGGCCCTGAGACCCCTTTGCAAAAAGCCGGCTTCCCACGGAAACAGTTTTCCTGAGGTGCAGACCCTCTCTCAAGTGGTTGTGTCAAGTGTAAAGCAAATGCCCTCCACTTCTCTGGAAGAAACCACAGTGCCCAGCCATGTTCTAAGCCCTCCCATCCTCCCTGGGCTTCTGGCAGCAGGAGTGAAAAGAGAGGAGCAGAGCACTGGGACCCGTTTGACAAAAACCGGCTTCCCACGGGAAAGTCTTTCTCCACGTGCAGACATGCTCCCAGGTGCCTGTGGCAAGGGGAAGGAAATGCCATACACTTACCTGGAAGAGACCACAGGGCCCAGGCACAGTCTGAACCCGTCCCTCATCCCGGCGGTTTTGCTAGCAGGAGTTCAAACCCAAGGAACACAGCCCGGAGACCCCTGGGGCAAAAACGGCTTTCGACAAACAATAGGTGCTTGCGGTGGAAAAACTATCCCAAGTGGGGGTAGCCAGGTCAACAAAATGCCACACACCCAGGTGTAAGAAACAACATTGCCCAGGCATGGTCTAAGCCCCTCACCTCGTCCTTGTGCTTTGGGGAGCCGGAGGGACAGCCGAGGCCCTCGGCCCTGAGACCCATTTGCAAAAAGCCGGCTTCCCATGGAAAGTTTTCCTGAGGTGCAGACCCTCTCACAAGTGGTTGTGGCAAGGTAAAGCAAATGCCCTCCACTTCTCTGAAAGAAACCACAGGGCCCAGCCATGTTCTAAGCCCTCCTATCCTCCCTGGGCTTCTGGCAGCAGGAGTGAAAAGAGAGGAGCAGAGCACTGGGACCCGTTTGACAAAAACCGGCTTCCCACGGGAAAGTCTTTCTCCACGTGCAGACATGCTCCCAGGTGCCTGTGGCAAGGGGAAGGAAATGCCATAAACTGACCTGGAAGAGACCACAGGGCCCAGGCACAGTCTGAACCCTTCCCTCATCCCGGCGGTTTTGCTAGCAGGAGTTCAACCCCAACGAACACAGCCCGGACACCCCTGGGGCAAAAACGGCTTCCGAGGAACAATAGGTGCTTGCAGTTGAAAAACCTATCCCAAGTGCGGGTAGCCAGGTAAAGAAAATGCCACACACCCAGGTGTAAGAAACAACATTGCCCAGGCATAGTCTAAGCCCCTCACCTCGTCCCTGTGCTTTGGGGAGCCGGAGGGACACCCGAGGCCCACGGCCCTGAGACCCCCTTGCGAAAAGCAGGCTTCCCACGGAAACAGTTTTCCTGAGGTGCAGACCCTCTCACAAGTGGTTGTGGCAAGGTAAAGCAAATGCCCTCCACTTCTCTGGAAGAAACCACAGTGCCCAGCCATGTTCTAAGCCCTCCCATCCTCCCTGGGCTTCTGGCAGCAGGAGTGAAAAGAGAGGAGCAGAGCACTGGGACCCGTTTGACAAAAACCGGCTTCCCACGGGAAAGTCTTTCTCCACGTGCAGACATGCTCCCAGGTGCCTGTGGCAAGGGGAAGGAAATGCCATACACTGACCTGGAAGAGACCACAGGGCCCAGGCACAGTCTGAACCCTTCCCTCATCCCGGCGGTTTTGCTAGCAGGAGTTCAACCCCAAGGAACACAGCCCGGAGACCCCTGGGGCAAAAACGGCTTCCGACGAACAAGAGGTGCTTGCTGTGGAAAACCTATCCCAAATGGGGGTAACCAGGTAAACAAAATGCCACACACCCAGGTGTAAGAAACAACATTGCCCAGGCATGGTCTAAGACCCTCACCTCGTCCCTGTGCTTTGGAGAGCCGGAGGGACAGCCGAGGCCCACGGCCCTGAGACCCCTTTCCAAAAAGCCGGCTTCCCACGGAAACAGTTTTCCTGAGGTGCAGACCCTCTCACAAGTGGTTGTGGCAAGGTAAAGCAAATGCCCTCCACTTCTCTGGAAGAAACCACAGTGCCCAGCCATGTTCTAAGCCCTCCCATCCTCCCTGGGCTTCTGGCAGCAGGAGTGAAAAGAGAGGAGCAGAGCACTGGGACCCGTTTGACAAAAACCGGCTTCCCACGGGAAAGTCTTTCTCCACGTGCAGACATGCTCCCAGGTGCCTGTGGCAAGGGGAAGGAAATGCCATACACTGACCTGGAAGAGACCACAGGGCCCAGGCACAGTCTGAGCCCTTCCCTCATCCCGGTGGTTTTGCTAGCAGGAGTTCAACTCCAAGGAACACAGCCCGGAGACCCCTGGGGCAAAAACGGCTTCCGACGCGCAATATGCTATTGCTGTGGAAAACCTATCCGAAGCAGGGGTTCGGGTTCGGGTTCGGGGTAGGGTTCCGGTTTCGGTTAGGGTTCGGGTTACGGTTCGGTTTCTGATTCGGGTTCGGGTTAGTGTTAGAGTTAGGGTTAGGGTTGGGGTTAGGGTTAGGGTTCGAGTTTGGGTTCGGGTTCAGGTTCGGTTTTTGGTTCGGGTTCGGGTTCGGGATAGGGTTAGGGTTCGGGTTCGGGTTCGTGTTCGGTTTCAGGTTCGGTTAGGGTTAGGGTTAGGGTTCGGGTTCGGGTTCGGGTTAGGGTTAGGGTTAGGGTTCGGGTTAGGGTTAGGGTTAGGGTTAGGGTTAGGGTTAGGGTTCGGGTTCGGGTTAGGGTTAGGGTTCGGGTTCGGGTTCGGGTTCGGGTTAGGGTTAGGGTTCGGGTTAGGGTTCGTGTTCGTGTTCGGGTTAGCGTTAGGGTTAGGGTTCGGGTTCGGGTTCGGGTTAGGGTTAGGGTTCGGGTTAGGGTTCGGGTTAGGGTTCGGGTTAGGGTTAGGGTTCGGGTTAGGGTTCGGGTTCGGGTTCGGGTTAGGGTTAGGGTTAGGGTTCGGGTTCGGGTTAGGGTTAGGGTTAGGGGTTAGTGTTAGGGTTAGGGTTAGGGTTAGGGGTTAGGGTTAGGGTTAGGGTTAGGGTTAGGGTTCGGGTTCGGGTTAGGGTTAGGGTTAGGGTTCGGGTTCAGGTTGGGGTTCGGGTTAGGGTTAGGGTTAGGTTTAGGGTTCGGGTTCGGGTTAGGTTTAGGGTTCGGGTTCGGGTTCGGGTTAGGGTTAGGGTTAGGGTTCGGGTTAGGGTTAGGGTTAGGGTTAGGGTTAGGGTTCGGGTTCGGGTTAGGGTTAGGGTTAGGGGTTAGGGTTAGGGTTAGGGTTAGGGTTAGGGTTAGGGTTCGGATTTGGGTTCGGGTTAGGGTTAGGGTTAGGGTTAGGGTTAGGGTTCGGGTTAGGGTTAGGGTTCGGGTTAGGGGTACTGTTTGGGTTAGGTTTTGGGTTAGGATTCGGGCTAGGGTACGGGTTATGGTTAGGATTCGGGTTAGGGTTAGGTTTAGGGTTATATTTCGGGTAAGGTTAGGGTTAGGGTAGGGTTCCGGTTAGGGTTAGGGTTCGGGTTAGGGCTAGGGTTCGCGTTAGGATTAGGGATCGGGTTAGGCGTTCGGGTTTGGGTTCGGGTTAGGGATTCGCGTTACGGCTAGGGTTCTGGTTAGGGTTAGGGTTCGGGTTAGGGTTAGTGTTCGGGTTAGGGTTAGGTTTAGGGTTTGGGTTAGGGTTAGGGTTCGGATAGGGTTAGGGTTAGAGTTAATGTTCAGATTCGGGTTAGGGTTAAGTGTTAGGGTTAGGGTCAGGGTTAGGGTTAGGGTTCGTGTTAGGTTTAGGGTTAGGGGTAGGGTTCGGGTTAGGATTAGGGTTAGGGTTCGGGTTAGGGTTCAGGTTAGGGTTAGGGTTAGGGTTAGGGTTCGGGTTAGGGTTCGGGTTAGGGTTAGGGTTCGGGTTCGGGTTAGGGTTGGGGTTAGGGTTCGGGTTAGGGTTAGGGTTAGGGTTAGGGTTCGGGTTACAGTTAGGGTTAGGGTTAGGGTTCGGATTCGGGTTAGGGTTAGGGTTTGGTTTAGGTTTAGGGTTCGGGTAGGGTTAGGGTTAGGGTTCGGGTTTGGGTTAGGCTGTGGTTTAGGGTTAGGTTTAGGGTTAGGGTTCGGGTTAGGTTTAGGGTTCGGGTTAGGGATACTATTAGGGTTAGGTTTTAGTTTAGGATTCGGGCTAGGGTACGGGTTATGGTTAGGGTTCGGGTTAGGGTTAGGTTTAGTGTTATATTTCTGGTAAATTTAGGGTTAGGGTAGGGTTCCGGTTAGGATTCGGTTTGGGTTAGGGTTCGGGTTAGGGCTAGGGTTCGCGTTAGGATTAGGGTTCGTGTTTGGTGGTTTGGGTTTGGGTTCGGGTTAGGGATTTGCGTTAGGGCTAGCGTTCGGGTTAGGGGTTCGGGTTTGGGTTCGGGTTAGAGATTCGCGTTAGGGCTAGGGTTCTGGTTAGGGTTATGGTTCGGGTTCGGGTTAGGGTTAGGGTTAGGGTTTGGTTTAGGGTTAGGGTTCGGATAGGGTTAGGGTTAGAGTTAGGGTTCAGATTCGGGTTAGGGTTAAGTTTAGTGTTAAGTTTAGGGTCAGGGTTAGGGTTAGGGTTCGTGTTAGGGTTAGGGTTAGGGTTAGGGATAGGGTTAGGGTTCTGGTTCGGGTTCGGGTTCGGGTTAGGGTTAGGGTTAGGGTTAGGGTTCTGGTTCGGGTTCGGGTTCGCGTTAAGGTTAGGGTTCGGGTTCGGGTTCAGGTTAGGGTTAGGGTTAGGGTTAGGGTTCGGGTTCGGGTTCGGGTTAGGGTTAGGTTTAGGGTTAGGGTTAGGGTTAGGGTTAGGGTTCGGGTTAGGTTTAGGGTTAGGGTTCGGGTTAGGGTTAGGGTTCGGGTTAGGGTTAGGGTTAGGGTTCGGGTTCGGGTTAGGGTTCGGGTTAGGGTTAGGGTTAGGGTTAGGGTTAGGGTTTAGGTTAGGGTTCGGGTTCAGGTTTGGGTTAGGTTTAGGGTTAGGGTTCGGGTTACGGTTCGGGTTAGGGTTCGGGTTAGGGTTAGGGTTCGGGTTAGGGTTAGGGTTAGGGTTAGGGTTAGGGTTAGGGTTCGGGTTCGGGTTAGGGTTAGGGTTCGGGTTAGGGTTCGGGTTAGGATTCGGGTTAGGTTTAGGTTTTGGGTTAGGGTTAGTGTTCGGGTTAGTGTTAGGGTTCGGGTTAGGGTTCGGGTTCGGGTTCGGGTTAGGGTTAGGGTTCGGGTTCGGGTTCGGGTTAGGGTTAGGGTTCAGGTTAGGGTTCGGGTTAGTGTTCGGGTTAGGGTTAAGGTTAGGGTTAGGGTTAGGGTTTGGGTTCGGGTTAGGGGTACTGTTAGGGTTAGGTTTTGGGTTAGGATTCGGGTAGGGTATGGGTTATGGTTAGGGTTAGGGTTAGGGTTAGGTTAGGGTTAGGGTTCGGATAGGGTTAGGGTTAGAGTTACTGTTCAGATTCGGGTTAGGGTTTAGTGTTAGGGTTAGGGTCAGGGTTAGGGTTAGGGTTCGTGTTAGGTTTAGGGTTAGGGGTAGGGTTCGGGTTAGCGTTAGAGTTTGGGTTAGGGTTCGGGTTAGGGTTAGGGTTAGTGTTCGGGTTAGGGTTAGGGTTAGGGTTTGGGTTAGGGTTAGGGTTCGGAGAGAGTTAGGGTTAGAGTTACTGTTCAGATTCGGGTTGGGGTTAAGTTTAGTGTTAGGGTTAGGGTCAGGGTTAGGGTTAGGGTTCGTGTTAGGATTAGCATTAGGGTTAGGGTTCGGGTTAGGGTTCGGGTTTGGGTTAGGCTGACAATTAGGGTTAGGTTTAGGGTTAGGGTTAGGGTTCGTGTTTGGGTTCGGGTTAGTGTTAGGGTTTGGGTTAGGGTTAGGGTTTGGGTTAGGGTTCGGGTTCGGGTTAGGGTTAGGGTTAGGTTTAGGTTTTGGGTTTGGGTTAGGGTTTGGATAGGGTTCGGATTAGAGTTAGGGTTCAGATTCGGGTTAGGGTTAAGTTTAGTGTTAGGTTTAGGGTCAGGGTTAGGGTTAGGTTTCGGGTTAGGGTAAGGGTTACAATTTGGATTCGGGTTAGGCTGAGGGTTAGGGTTAGGGTTAGGGTTTGGTTTAAGGTTAGGTTTCGGGTTCAACTTGACGTCAGGGTAGGGTTAGGGTTAGGGTTAGGTTTAGGGGTTTGGTTTCGGGTTCAGGTTCGGTGTTCGGGTTCGGATTCAGGTTCACGTCAGGGTTAGGGTTCAGGTTCCGGTCAGGGTTCTGGTTAGGGCTAGGGTCAGGGTCAGGGTCACGGTTAGGGTTAGGGTCAAGGTCAGGGTTTAGGGATTAGGGTTAGGGTTAGGGTACGGGATAGGGTTAGGGTTACGGTTAGGATTCGGGTTAGGGTTAGGGTTAGGTTTTGGGTTAGGGTTAGGGTTCGGGTAGGGTTAGGGTTAGGGTTCGGGTATGGGTTAGGGTTAGGGAAGGCTTCGGGTTCGGGTTAGCGTTAGGGTTCGGGTTAGGGTACGGGTTAGGGTTAGGGTTACGGTTAGGGTTCGGGTTACGGTTAGGGTTAGGTTTGGGTTAGGGTTAGGGTTAGGGTAGGGTTAGGGTTAGGGTTAGGGTTCGGGTAGGGTTAGGGTTAGGGTTAGGGTTCAGGTTAGGGTTAGGGTTCAGGTTCGGGTTAGGGTTACTGATAGGGTTAGGTTTCGGGTTAGGGTTAGGGTTATTGTTAGGTTTAGGTTTCGGGTTCGGGTTCATGTTAGGGTCAGGGTTCGGTTTAGGGTTAGAGTTAGGTTTCGGGTTAGGGTTAGGATTAGGGTTAGGGTTAGGGTTAGGGTTAGTGTTAGGGTTAGGGTTAGGGTTAGGGTTAGGGTTACAATTTGGATTCGGGTAAGGCTGAGGGTTAGTGTTAGGGTTAGGGTTTGGTTTAAGGTTAGGTTTCGGGTTCAACTTGACGTCAGGGTAGGGTTAGGGTTAGGGTTAGGATTAGGGGTTTGGTTTCGGGTTCAGGTTCGGTGTTCGGGTTCGGATTCAGGTTCACGTCAGGGTTAGGGTTCAGGTTCCGGTCAGGGTTCGGGTTAGGGCTAGGGTCAGGGTCAGGGTCACGGTTAGGGTTAGGGTCAAGGTCAGAGTTTAGGGATTAGGGTTAGGGTTAGGGTACGGGATAGGGTTAGGTTTACGGTTAGGGTTCGGGTTAGGGTTAGGGTTAGGTTTTGGGTTAGGGTTAGGGTTCGGGTAGGGTTAGGGAAGGCTTCGGGTTCGGGTTAGCGTTAGGGTTCGGGTTAGGGTACGGGTTAGGGTTAGGGTTACGGTTAGGGTTCGGGTTACGGTTAGGGTTAGGTTTGGGTTAGGGTTAGGGTTAGGGTAGGGTTAGGGTTAGGGTTAGGGTTCGGGTAGGGTTAGGGTTAGGGTTAGGGTTAGGGTTAGGGTTCAGGTTAGGGTTAGGGTTCAGGTTTGGGTTAGGGTTACTGATAGGGTTAGGTTTCGGGTTAGGGTTAGGGTTATTGTTAGGTTTAGGTTTTGGGTTCAGGTTCATGTTAGGGTCAGGGTTCGGTTTAGGGTTAGAGTTAGGTTTCGGGTTAGGGTTAGGATTAGGGTTAGGGTTGGGGTTAGGGTTAGGGTTAGGGTTATAATTTGGATTCGGGTAAGGCTGAGGGTTAGTGTTAGGGTTAGGGTTTGGTTTAAGGTTAGGTTTCGGGTTCAACTTGACGTCAGGGTAGGGTTAGGGTTAGGGTTAGGATTAGGGGTTTGGTTTCGGGTTCAGGTTCGGTGTTCGGGTTCGGATTCAGGTTCACGTCAGGGTTAGGGTTCAGGTTCCGGTCAGGGTTCGGGTTAGGGCTAGGGTCAGGGTCAGGGTCACGGTTAGGGTTAGGGTCAAGGTCAGAGTTTAGGGATTAGGGTTAGGGTTAGGGTACGGGATAGGGTTAGGGTTACGGTTAGGATTCGGGTTAGGGTTAGGGTTAGGTTTTGCTTTAGGGTTAGGGTTCGGGTAGGGTTAGGGTTAGGGTTCGGGTATGGGTTAGGGTTAGGGAAGGCTTCGGGTTCGGGTTAGCATTAGGGTTCGGGTTAGGGTACGGGTTAGGGTTAGGGTTACGGTTAGGGTTCGAGTTACGGTTAGGGTTAGGTTTGGGTTAGGGTTAGGGTTAGTGTAGGGTTAGGGTTCGGGTAGGGTTAGGGTTAGGGTTAGGGTTAGGGTTAGGGTTCAGGTTAGGGTTAGGGTTCGCGTTCGGGTTAGGGTTACTGATAGGGTTAGGTTTCGGGTTAGGGTTAGGGTTAGGGTTAGGTTTAGGTTTCCGGTTCGGGTTCATGTTAGGGTCAGGGTTCGGTTTAGGGTTAGAGTTAGGTTTCGGGTTAGGTTTAGGATTAGGGTTAGGGTTAGGGTTATGGTTAGGGTTCAAGTTAGGGATAGGGTTCGGGTTATGGTTAGTGTTAGGGTTAGGGTTCGGGTTAGGGTTCGGGTTAGGGTTAGGGTTCGGGTTAGGGTTACCATTAGGGTTAGATTTCGGGTTCGGGTTAGGGTTCGGGTTAGGGCTAGGGTTAGGGTTAGGGTTTGGGTTTGGGTTAGGGTTCGGATAGGGTTAGGGTTAGAGTTAGGGTTCAGATTCGGGTTAGGGTTAAGTTTAGTGTTAGGTTTAGTGTCAGGGTTAGGGTTAGGGTTCGTGTTAGGGTTAGGGTTAGGGTTAGGTTTCGGGTTAGGGTTAGGGTTAGGGTTTGGTTTAGGGTTAGGGTTCGGGTAGGGTTAGGGTTAGGGTTAGGGTTAGGGTTCGGGTTAGGGTTAGGGTTACAATTTGGATTCGGGTTAGGCTGAGGGTTAGGGTTAGGGTTAGGGTTTGGTTTAAGTTTAGGTTTCGGGTTCAAGTTGATGTAAGAGTTAGGGTTAGGGTTAGGGTTAGAGGTTTGGTTTCTGTTTCAGGTTCGGGATTCGGGTTCGGGTTCAGGTTCGTGTCAGGGTTAGGGTTCATTTCCGGTCAGGGTTCGGGTTAGGGTTAGGGTCAGGGTCAGGGTCAGGGTTAGGGTTAGGGTCAAGGTCAGGGTTTAGGGATTAGGGTTAGTGTTAGGGTACGGGTTAGGGTTAGGGTTACGGTTAGGGTTCGGGTTAGGGTTAGGGTTAGGGTTTGGGTTAGGGTTAGAGTTCGGGTTAGGGTTCGGATAGGGTTAGGGTTAGGGTTAGGGTTAGGGTTAGAATTTGGATTCGGGTTAGGCTGAGTGTTAGGGTAGGGTTAGGGATTAGGGTTAGGGTTAGGGTTCGGGTTAGGGTCAGGGTAATGATCAGGATCATGGTCAGGGTCTGGGTCAGGGTATAGGGTTTCGGTTCCAGTTAGGGTACGGGTCGGGTAAGAGACCACAGGGCCCAGGCACAGTCTGAGCCCTTCCCTCATCCCGGTGGTTTTGCTAGCAGGAGTTCAACCCGAACGAACCCAGCCCGGAGACCCCCTGGGGCAAAAACAGCTTACGACGAGCAATATGCTCTTGCTGTGGAAAACCTATCCCAAGAGGGAGTAGCCAGGTAGACAAAATGCCACACACCCAGGTGTAAGACAACATTGCCCAGGCATGGTCTAAGCCCCTCACCTCGTCCCTGTGCTTTTGGGTGCCTGAGGGACACCAGAGGCCCACGGCCCTGAGACCCTTTAGGGAAAAAGCCAGCTTCCAACGGAAACACTTTTCCTGATGTGCGGACCCTATCACAACTGGTTTTGGCAAGGTAAAGCAAATGCTATCCACTTCTCTGGAAGAAACCACAGTGCCCACCCATGTTCTAAGCCCTCCCAACCTCACTGGGCTTCTGGCAGCAGGAGGGAAAAGAGAGGAGCAGAGCAATGGGACCCGTTTGACAAAAACCGGCTTCCTACGAAAAAGTCTTTCTTCACGTGCAGAAATGCTCCCAAGTGCCTGTGGCAAGGTGAAGGAAATGCCATACACTGACCTGTAAGAGACCACAGGGCCCAGACACAGTCTGAGCCCTTCCCTCATCCCGGCGGTTTTGCTAGCAGGAGTTCAACCCCAAGGAACACAGCCCGGAGACCCCCTGGGGCAAAAACGGCTTCTGAGGAGCAATATGCTCTTGCTGTGGAAAACGTATCCCAAGTGGGGGTAGCCAGGTAAACAAAATGCCATATACCCAGGTGTAAGAGACAACATTGCCCAGGCATGGTCTAAGCCCCTCACCTCGTCCGTGTGCTTTTGGGAGCCTGAGGGACACCCCAGGCCCACGGCCCTGAGACCCGTTGGCAAACAGCCAGCTTCCAACAGAAACAGTTTTCCTGAGGCGCAGACCCACCTATGGTTTGCGTTAGCCCCCAGGAGGCCGTCAGGCCCAATCCCCTGGCTGTGTGGCGCGCGTTGGTGGGGGCCGAGGGGACTGAGCTGGCGAGCGGGACAGTGGGCCCACAGGTTTTGGCGTGGGGGACTTTGAAGATCCTCAGGGGCTAGGAGGGCCCTGTCCCTTCTCCAACCCCCTATGACCGGTGAGCCCCCTAGAGGCCCAGGTGGCGTGGGGCTGCAGGGTGAGTATGTCGCTGGGTCTTGGGTCCCCAACCTCCGCCGCTGTGGCGCCAGGCACCTTGGGTAGGGCCCCTCAGGAGCCCACTTAGACTTAGTGTTAGCCCCCGGGAGGCCGGCAAGCCCGACCTGCTGGATTTCCGGCGAGCAGAGGGGCAGCCCAAGATGAGGGCGCTGAGGACTGCGAGCGTGGGCCCAAGCGTTTTGGCGCTGGGGGCCTTCAAAAGTCGTCAGGGTCTCGGAGTGCCCTGCACATTCTCCTGCTCTGAATGACCGGTGGCGCCAATAACGGCCTGAGTGGCGGTGGGGCGAATGGTGAGTCCAGCGCTGGGTCTCGGGTCCCCAATCCCAGGCGTTGGGGCGCCAGGCCCCTTGCGAGGGGCCCCTAAGGAGCCCACCTAGAGTTAGGGTTAGCCCCCAGGAGGCCTGCAAGCCCGATCTGCTGGATGTGCAGCGAGCGGAGGGGCAGGCCGAGCTGAGGGCGTTGAGGAGTGGGAGCGGGGGCCCAAGAGTTTGGCGCGGGGGCCTTCGAAATGCGCCAGGGGCTCGGTGTGCCCTGCACATTCTCCCGCCCTGAATGACCAGTGGCGCCAATAAAGGCCCGGGTGGCGGTGGGGTGGAGGGTGAGTCCAGCGCTGGGGCAGGGGTCCCCAATCCCTGGCATTGCGGTGCCAGGCCCCTTGGGAGGAGCCCCTTGGGGGCCGACCTAGGGTTAGGATTAGCCCCGAGGAGGCCGGCAGGCAGGATCCATGGGCGGTGTGGTGGGGGAGGGGCGGGCCGAGGGGAGGTCGCTGGTGAGTGGGAGCGTGGGCCCAAGTGTTTTGGCGCAAGCGGCCTTCGAAGCTCGCCAGGGGCTCGGAGGGCCCTACCCGTTCTCGAGCCTGAATGACTGGCGACGCCGCTAGCGGCCCGTGTGGTGGGGGGCTGCAGGGTGAGTCCAGCACTGGGGTTCGGAGGTTCCCAATCCCCAGCGTTGGGGCGCCAAGCCCCTTGGGATGGGCCCTTCGGGAACAGACCTAGGGTAGGATTAGCCTCCAGGAGTACGGCAGGTCCGATCCGCCTGCTGTGTTTTGAGCGGAGGGGCGGGTTGAGGTGAGGGCGCTGACTAGTGGGAACGTGGGCCCAAGCGCTTTGGGGAGCGGGTGCATCGGGGGTCGGGGGGGCTGGGAGGGCCCTGTATGTTCTCCTGCCCTGAATGAGCGGCAGCGCCCCTAGTGGCCCAGGTGGTGGAGGGGCAGCATCGTTAATTGGCCCTGGGGCTCGGGGGTCCCCAATCCCCAGCGTTGCAGCCCCAGGCCCCTTGTCAGGGGCCTCTTGGGGACTGACCAAGGGTTAGGGTTAGCAAGCAGGATGCCGGCAGGCCTGAAATGCCGGCTGTGCGGCGAGTGGAGGGGCGGGCAGAGTGAGGGCGCTGGCGAGCAGGAGCCTGGGCCCAAACATTTTGGCGCCTGGGGCCTTCCAAGGTCGCTGGTGGCTCAGAGGGCCCTGCCCATTCTGCCGCCCTGATGACAGGCGGCGCCAATAAGGCCCGGGTGGCGGTGGGGCGGAGGGTGAGTCCAGCGCTGGGTCTCGGGTCCCCAATCCCAGGCGTTGGGGCGCCAGGCCCCTTGCGAGGGGCCCCTAAGGAGCCCACCTAGAGTTAGGGTTAGCCCCCAGGAGGCCTGCAAGCCCGATCTGCTGGATGTGCAGCGGGCGGAGGGGCAGGCCGAGCTGAGGGCGTTGAGGAGTGGGAGCGGGGGCCCAAGAGTTTGGCGCGGGGGGTCCTTCGAAATGCGCCAGGGACTCGGTGTGCCCTGCACATTCTCCCGCCCTGAATGACCAGTGGCGCCAATAAAGGCCCGGGTGGCGGTGGGGTGGAGGGTGAGTCCAGCGCTGGGGCGGGGGTCCCCAATCCCTGGCATTGCGGTGCCAGGCCCCTTGGGAGGAGCCCCTTGGTGGCCGACCTAGGGTTAGGATTAGCCCCGAGGAGGCCGGCAGGCAGGATCCATGGGCGGTGTGGCGAGGGGGGTGGGCGGGCCGAGGGGAGGGCGCTGGTGAGTGGGAGCGTGGGCACAAGTGTTTTGGCGCAAGCGGCCTTCGAAACTCGCCAGGGGCTCGGAGGGCCCTACCCGTTCTCAAACCTGAATGACTGGCGGCGCCCCTAGCGGCCTGGGTGGCGGGGGTCTGCAGGGTGAGTCAAGCGCTGGGGTTCTTAGGTTCCCAATCCCCAGCGTTGGGGCACCAAGCCCCTTGGGATGGGCCCTTCGGGGACCAACCTAGTTTAGGATTAGCCTCCAGGAGGCCGGCAGGTTCGATCCGGCTGCTGTGTTTCGAGCAGGGGGGCGGGTTGAGGTGAGGGCGCTGACTAGTGGGAACGTGGGCCCAAGCGCTTTAGGGCAGGGGTCCATCGAATGTCGAAGGGGGCTTGGAAGGCCCTGCCCCTTCTCCAGCCCTGAATGAGAGACAGCGCCCCTAGTGGCCCAGGTGGTGGACGGCAGCAGTGTTAGTTTGGCCCTGGGGTTCGGGGGTCCCCAATCCCCAGCGTTGCAGCCCCAGGCCCCTTGTCAGTGGACTCTCGGGGACTGACCTAGGGTTAGGGTTAGCAAGCAGGATGCCAGCAGGCCCGAAATGCCAGCTGTGCGGCGAATGGAGTGGCGGGCGGAGTGAGGGCGCTGGCAAGCAGAAGCCTGGGCCCAAACATTTTGGCGTGGGCGGCCTTCGAAGGTCGCTGGGGGCTCAGAGGGCCCTGTCCGGTCTCCCCCCCTGAATGACCGGCGGCGGCTGAAGCGGCCCGGGTGGCAGGGGGCTGCAGGGTGAGTCCAGCGCTGGGGTTTGCAGGTTCCCAATCCCTGGCGTTGGGGCGCCAAGCCCCTTGGGATGGGCCCCTCGGGGACCCACCTAGGGATTACGTTAGCCCCCAGGAGCCGGTCAGGCCCAATCCCCTGGCCTAGTGACACGCGGTGGGGAGGGCCGAGGGGACAGAGCTGGCGAGCGGGACCGTGGGCCCACAGGTTTTTGCGTGGGGGCCTTCGAAGATCCTCAGGGGCTAGTAGGGCCCTGCCTCTTCTCCCACCTGAATGACCGGCGGCGCCCCTAGCGACCCCGGTGGTGGGGGCTGCAGGGTGTGTCCGGCCCTGGGGCTAGGACGTCCAGGATCCCGGGGCGTGGCTGCGCAAGGCCCCTTGGGAGGGGCCCCTCGGGGACCGACCTAGGATTAGGGTTAGCCCCCAGGAGGCCGGCAGGTCCGATCCACCTGCTGTGTTTTGAGCGGAGGGGCAGGTTGAGGTGAGGGTGCTGACTAGTGGGAACGTGGGCCCAAGCGCTTTGGGGCGGGGGGCCGTCGAGGGCAGCGGGGGCTCAGAGGTCCCTGCCCCTTCTGCCGCCCTGAATGAGCGGCAGCGCCCCTAGTGCCCAGGTGGTGGAGAGGCAGCAGTGTTAGTCTGTCTCTGGGGTTCAGGAGTCCCCAATCCCCAGTGTTGCAGCCCCAGGCCCTTTGAAAGGGGCCTCTCGGGGACTGACCTAGGTTCAGGGTTACCAAGCAGGATGCCGGCAGGCCCAAAATGCCCGCTGTGCAGCGAGTGGAGGGGCGGGCAGAATGAGGGCGCTGGCGAGCGGGAGCCTGGGCTCAAACATTTGGCGGGGGGTCCTTCGAAGGTAGCCGGGAGCTCAGAGGACCCTGTCCGTTCTCCCGCCCTGTATGACCGGTGGGCCCCCTAGAGGCCCAGTTGGCGGGGGGCTGCAGGGTGAGTCCGGCGCTGGGTCTCGGGTCCCCAATCTCCGGCGCTGAGGCGCCGGGCCCCTTGGGAGGGGACCCTCAGGAGCCCACCTAGAGTTAGTCTTAGCCCCCGGGAGGCCGGCAAGCCCTATCTGCTGGAGGTGCGGCGAGCGGAGGGGCAGGCCGAGCTGAGGGCGCTGAGGAGTGGGAGCGTGGGCCCAAGCGTTTTGGCGCGGGGGGCCTTCGAAAGTCGTCAGTTGCTCAGAGTGCCCTGCACGTTCTCCCGCTCTGAATGACCGGCGGCGCCAATAACGGCCTGGGTGGCGGTGGGGCGGAGGGTGAGTCTAGCGCTGGGGCTCGGGGATCCCAATCCCCAGCGTTGCAGTTCCAGGCCCCTTGGGAGGGGCCCCTTGGGGGCAGAACTAGGGTTAGGATTAGCCCCCAGGAGGCCGTCAGGCCCAATCCACTGGCTGTGTGGCACGCAGTGGGGCGGGCCAAGGAGACGGAGCTGGCGAGCGGGACCGTGGGCCCACAAGTTTTGGCGCTGGGGCGGCCTTCGAAGATCCTCAGGGGCTACGAGGGCCCTGCCCCTTCTCCCGCCTGAATGACCGGGGGCGCCCCTAGCGGCCCCGGTGGCGGGGGCTGCAGGGTGTGTCTGGCCCTGGGACTAGGACGTCCAGGATGCCAGGCCTAGCTGCGCAAGGCCCCTTGGGAGGGCCCCCTCGGGGACCGACCTAGGGTTAGGGTTAGCCCCCAGGAGGCCGGCAGGTCCGATCCGGCTACTGTGTTTCGAGCGGAGGGGCGGGTTTAGGTGAGGGCGCTGACTAGTGGGAATGTGGGCCCAAGCGCTTTGGGGCAGGGGGCCATCAAATGTCAAAGGGGGCTTGGAGGGCCCTGACCGTTCTCCCGCCGGGAATGAGCGGTAGCCCCCCTAGTGGCCCAGGTGGTGGAGGGGCAACAGTGTTAGTCTGGCCCTGGGGCACTGGGGTCCCCATCCTCAGCGTTGCATCTCCGGGCCCCTTGTCAGGGGCCTCTCCGGGACTTACCTAGGGTTAGGGTTAGCAAGCAGGATGCCGGCAGGCCCAAAATGCCGACTGTGCGGCGAGTGGAGGGGCTGGCGGAGTGAGGGCGCTGGCGAGCAGGAGCCTGGGCCCAAACATTTTGGTGCCTGGGGCCTTCCAAGCTCGCTGGTGGCTCAGGGGGCCCTGCCCGTTCTGCCGCCCTGATGACAGGCGGCGCCAATAACGGCCCGGGTGGCGGTGGGGCGGAGGGTGAGTCCAGCGCTGGGTCTCGGGTCCCCAATCCCAGGCGTTGGGGCGCCAGGCCCCTTGCGAGGGGCCCCTAAGGAGCCCACCTAGAGTTAGGGTTAGCCCCCAGGAGGCCTGCAAGCCCAATCTGCTGGATGTGCAGCAGGCGGAGGGGCAGGCTGAGCTGAGGGCGCTGAGGAGTGGGAGCGGGGGCCCAAGAGTTTGGCGCGGGGGGCTTCGAAATGCGCCAGGGGCTCGGTGTGCCCTGCACATTCTCCCGCCCTGAATGAGCAGCGGCGCCAATAAAGGCCCGGGTGGCGGTGGGGCGGAGGGTGAGTCCAGCGCTGCGGCGGGGGTCCCCAATCCCTGGCATTGCGGTGCCAGGCCCCTTGGGAGGAGCCCCTTGGGGGCCGACCTAGGGTTAGGATTAGCCCCGAGGAGGCCGGCAGGCAGGATCCATGGGCGGTGTGGCGGGGGAGGGGCGGGCCGAGGGGAGGGCGCTGGTGAGTGGGAGCGTCGGCACAAGTGTTTTGGTGCAGACAGCCTTCGAAGCTCGCCAGGGGCTCGGAGGGCCCTACCCGTTCTCCAGCCTGAATGACTGGCGGCGCCCCTAGCAGCCCGGGTGGTGGGGGGCTGCAGGGTGAGTCCAGCGCTGGGGTTCGGAGGTTCCCAATCCCCAGCTTTGGGGCACCAAGCCCCTTGGGATGGGCCCTTCGGGGACCGACCTAGGGTTAGGATTAGCCTCCAGGAGTACGGCAGGTCCGATCCGCCTGCTGTGTTTCGAGCGGAGGGGCGGGTTGAGGTGAGGGCGCTGACTAGTGGGAACTTGGGCCCAGGCGGTTTGGGCAGCGGGTCCATCGATGGTCCCTTGGCTGTGAGGGCCCTGTAAGTTGTACTGCCCTGAATGAGCGGCAGCGCCCCTAGTGGCCCAGGTGGTGGAGGGACAGCAGTGTTAGTTTTGCCCTGGGGTCGGGGGTTCCCCAATCCCCAGCGTTGCAGCCCCAGGCCCCTTGTCAGTGGCCTCTCGGGGACTGACCTAGGGTTAGGGTTAGCAAGCAGGATGCCGGCAGGCCCGAAATGCCGGCTGTGCGGTGAGTGGAGGGGCGGGCGGAGTGAGGGCGCTGGCGAGCAGAAGCCTGGGCCCAAACATTTTGGCGCAGGGGGTTTTCGAAGGTCGCTGGGGGCTCAGAGGGCCCTGCCCGTTCTCCCCCCTGAATAACCAGCGGACCCGCTACCGGCCCAGGGGCTGGGGGGCTGCAGAGTGAGTCCGGCGCTGGGTCTCGGGTCCCCAGTCCCTGGCGTTGTGGCCCCAAGCACCTTGGGATGGGCCCCTCAGGGACCTACCTAGGGAATGGGTTAGCTCCCAGGAGGCCATCAGGCCTAATCCCCTGGCTGTGTAGGGCCCTCCCCCTTCTACCGCCTGAATGACCGGTGGCGCTCCTAGCGGCCCGGGTGGCAGTTGGCAGCAGGGTGAGTCCGGCCCTGGGGCTAGGACGTCCAGGATCCCGGGCATGGCGGCGCAAAGCCCCTTGGGAGGGGCCCCTCGGGAACAGACCTAGGGTTAGGGTTAGCCCCCAGGAGGCGGGCAGGTCCTATCCGGCTGCTGTGTTTCGAGCAGAGGGGCGGGTTGAGGTGAGGGCGCTGACTAGTGGGAACGTGGGCCCAAGCGCTTTGGGGCAGGGGTCCATCGAATGTCGAAGGGGGCTTGGAAGGCCCTGCCCCTTCTCCAGCCCTGAATGAGAGACAGCGCCCCTAGTGGCCCAGGTGGTGGACGGCAGTAGTGTTAGTTTGGCCCTGGGGTTCGGGGGTCCCCAATCCCCAGCGTTGCAGCCCCAGGCCCCTTGTCAGTGGACTCTCGGGGACTGACCTAGGGTTAGGGTTAGCAAGCAGAATGCCGGCAGGCCCGAAATGCCAGCTGTGCGGCGAGTGGAGGGGCGGGCGGAGTGAGGGCGCTGGCAAGCAGAAGCCTGGGCCCAAACATTTTGGCGCGGGGGGCCTTCGAAGGTCGCTGGGGGCTCAGAGGGCCCTGCCCGTTCTCCCCCCCTGAATGACCGGCGGCGGCTGAAGCGGCCCGGGTGGCGGGGGGCTGCAGGGTGAGTCCAGCGCTGGGGTTTGGAGGTTCCCAATTCCCGACTTTGGGGCACCAAGCCCCTTGGGATGGGCCCCTCGGGGACCCACCTAGGGTTTGCGTTAGCCCCCAGGAGGACGTCAGGCCCAATCCCCTGGCTGTGTGGCACGCAGTGGGGCGGGCCGATGAGACAGAGCTGGCGAGCGGGACCGTGGACCCACAAGTTTTGGCGTGGGGGCCTTCGAAGGTCCTCAGGGGCTAGGAGGGCCCTGCCCCTTCTCCCGCCTGAATGACCGGCGGCGCCCCTAGCGGCCGGAGTGGCGGGGGGGCTGCAGGCTGATTCCACCGCTGGGGTTCAGTGGTTCCCAGTCCCTGGCGTTGGGTCGCCAAGCCCCTTGGGAGGGGCCCCTCGGGGACCCACCTACGGTTCAGCTTAGCCCCCAGGAGGCCGGCAGGTCCAATCCGCCTGCTGTGTTTCGGGCGGAGGGGCGGGTTGAGGTGAGGGCGCTGACTAGTGGGAACGTGGGCCCAAGCGCTTTGGGGCGGGGGGCCGTCGAGGGCAGCGGGGGCTCAGAGGTCCCTGCCCCTTCTGCCGCCCTGAATGAGCGGCAGCGCCCCTAGTGCCCAGGTGGTGGAGGGGCAGCAGTGTTAGTCTGTCCCTGGGGCTCGGGGGTCCCCAATCCCCAGTGTTGCAGCCCCAGGCCCTTTGAAAGGGGCCTCTCGGGGACTGACCTAGGTTCAGGGTTACCAAGCAGGATGCCGGCAGGCCCGAAATGCCCGCTGTGCAGCAAGTGGAGGGGCGGGCAGAATGAGGGCGCTGGCGAGCGGGAGCCTGGGCTCAAACATTTGGCGGGGGGTCCTTCGAAGGTAGCCGGGAGCTCAGAGGGCCCTGTCCGTTCTCCCGCCCTGTATGACCGGTGGGCCCCCTAGAGGCCCAGTTGGCGGGGGGCTGCAGGGTGAGTCCGGCGCTGGGTCTCGGGTCCCCAATCTCCGGCGCTGAGGCGCCGGGCCCCTTGGGTGGGGCCCCTCAGTAGCCCACCTAGACTTAGTGTTAGCCCCTGTGAGGCCGGCAATCCCTACCTGCTGGATGTGCGGCGAGCAGAGGGGTAGGCCGAGTTGAGGGCGCTGAGGAGTGGGAGCGTGGGCCCAACCGTTTTGGCGGGGGGCCTTCGAAGGTCATCAGGGGCTAGGAGGGCCCTGCTCCTTCTCCCGCCTGAATGACCGGCGGCGCCCCTAGCGGCCGGAGTGGAGGGGGGCTGCAGGCTGATTTAACTGCTGGGGTTCAGTGGTTCCCAATCCCCGGCGTTCGGTCGCCAAGCCCCTTGGGAGGGGCCCCTCGGGTACCCACCTAGGGTTCAGCTTAGCCCCCAGGAGGCCGGCAGGTCCAATCTGCCTGCGGTGTTTCGAGCGGAGGGGCGGGTTGAGGTGAGGGCGCTGACAAGTGGGAACGTGGGCCCAAGCGCTTTGGGGCGGGGGGGCCATCGAAGGTCGGCGGGGGCTCGGAGGGCCCTGCCCCTTCTCCCGCCTGAATGACCGGCAGCGCCCCTAGCGGCCCAGGTGGCGGGGGGGCTGCGGGTACAGTCCGGCGCTCTGTCTCGGGTCCCTAATCCCCGGAGTTTGGGCGCCAGGCCCTTTGGGAGGTGCCCCTCAGGAGCCCACCTAGAGTTAGGGTTAGCCCCCAGGAGGCCGGCAAGCCCTATCTGCTGGATGTGCGGCGAGCGGAGGGGCAGGCTGAGCTGAGGGCGCTGAGGAGTGGGAGTGTGGGCCCAAGCGTTTTGGTGCTGGGGTCCTTCGAATGTCGTCAGGGGCTCGGAGGGCCCTACCCGTTCGACCCTGAATGACTGGCGGCGCCCCTAGCGGCCCGGGTGGCGGGGGGCTGCAGGGTGAGTCCAGTGCTGGGGTTCGGAAGTTCCCAATCCCCAGCGTTGGGGCGCCAAGCCCCTTGGGATGGGCCCTTCGGGGACCGACCTAGGGTTAGGATTAGCCTCCAGGAGTACAGCAGGTCCGATCCGCCTGCTGTGTTTCGAGCAGCGGAGGGGCGGGTTGAGGTGAGGGTGCTGACTAGTGGGAACGTGGGCCCAAGCGCTTTGGGGAGCGGGTGCATCGACGGTCGGGGGTGCTGGGAGGGCCCTGTGAGTTCTCCTGCCCCGAATGAGCAGCAGCGCCCCTAGTGGCCCAGGTGGTGGAGGGGCAGCAGTGTTAGTTTGGCCCTGGGGCTCAGGGGTCCCCAATCCCCAGCGTTGCATCCCCGGGCCCCTTGTCAGGGGCCTCTCGGGGACTGACCTAGGGTTAGGGTTAGCAAGCAGGATGCCGGCAGGCCCGAAATGCCGGCTGTGCGGGGAGTGGAGGGGCGGGCGGAGTGAGGGCGCTGGCGAGCAGAAGCCTGGGCCCAAACATTTTGGCGCAGGGGGCCTTCCAAGGTCGCTGGTGGCTCCAAGGGCCCTGCCCGTTCTCCCCCCCTGAATAACCGGCGGGCCCCCTAACGGCCCAGGGGCTGGGGGGCTGCAGGTTGAATCCGGCGCTGGGTCTCGGGTCCCCAGTCCCTGGCGTTGGGATGCCAAGCACCTTGGGATGGGCCCCTCGGGGACCCACCTACGGTTTGGCTTAGTCCCCAGGAGGCCATCAGGCCCAATCCCCTGGCTGTGTAGCGCGCGTTGCGGCGGGCCAGGGGAGGGAGCTGGCGAGCGGGACCGTGGGCCCACAAGTTTTGGCGCTGGGGGGGCCTTTGAAGGTCGTCAGGGGCTTGTAGGGCCCTGGCCCTTTTACCGCCTGAATGACCGGCAGCGCCAATAATGGCCCGGGTGGCGGTGGGGCGGAGGGTGAGTCCAGCGCTGGGTCTCGGGTCCCCAATCCCAGGCGTTGGGGTGCCAGGCCCCTTGCGAGGGGCCCCTAAGGAGCCCACCTAGAGTTAGGGTTAGCCCCCAGGAGGCCAGCAAGCCCTATCTGCTGGATGTGCGGCGAGTGGAGGGGCAGGCCGAGCTGAGGGCGCTGAGGAGTTGGAGCGTGGGCCCAAGCATTTTGGTGCGGGGGGCCTTCGAATGTCGTCAGGGGCTCGGAGTGCCCTGCACATTCTCCCGCTCTGAATGATCGGCGGCGCCAAGCCTGGGTGGCGGTGGGGCGGAGGGTGAGTCCAGCGCTGGGGCTCGGGGGTCCCAATCCCTGGGGTTGCGGTGCCAGGCCCCTTGGGAGGGGCCCCTTGGGGCCGAACTAGGGTTAGGATTAGCCCCCAGGAGGCCGGCAGGCAGGATCCATTGGCGCTGTGGCGAGCAGGGGGGCGGGCCAAGGGGAGGGCGCTGGAGAGCGGGAGCGTGGGCCCAAGTGTTTTGGCGCAGGGGGCCTTATGTCTAGTTTCATATCATTGCGGTTGGACAAGATTTGAAGCAGAAGGTGAAGAGAGCATTCAGATGAAAGGTTTCTTTCCTGGAGGGTTTTCTGAGGGCAGACCATGAGTTCACTGGGGATGGAGGATGGTTTTGTGAGACGGGGGTTGGGGTTAACCCTTGTTAGAATTACTGACTACTACCATGCAGGCTGTGTGCTACTGTTCACACCATAGTCCTGATGGACTTGTACTTCATTAGAAATATTTTCTAGGAGGTGTAGGCATAGCCTTCTCTAAAAGAAAGGTGCCATGTGGGTTTATGGAATGACCCCAGGTCAGCAACCAGGATGTATGGTATTGTGGGGGATCAGAAACAGGCTTTCTGTGGGAAGTGACAGAAATGGGGTATGGTGAGCTCCATGACCATAGGTGAGGTCCCGAGTGACCCACTGGGTGTTGGGTTCTGTGGATCTGTCTCATCAGGTGCTGTGGAATTCAGGGACACCCTCCTGTCTGTGGATTTGTATGGAGACAGGTAGGCATCAGTGTCTGGCCAGGCACGAGGGTCGCACTGGACCACCACCAGAGGCGCAGCGTGCGGGGGAGCCACTGCTTGGTTTCCACGAAAGCTGACCAGGGTCTGTGACTGTGATTCCTAGCAGCTGCAAGGGGAGAGGAGGCCGGAGGTGGTGCACACTTCCTAGAGTTGTGGTCAGGACTAGTCTGGAACCGACTGAAGTCAGCCACACCTGGCACAGAAGGCACCCAATCAGTGTAGCTGTGGGCACTGCTCCGATGGTACTTCAGGCTGGCTCAATGCTGCCACCTCCTGCTTTTCATCATCATCTTCAAGGTCATGTGCCTCTGCTCTTGCCCCATGGCCTCCGGGGTATTGTCCGTCCTCCATCTGGCCCTCGTCCCTGGTGCCCTGTGCAGTCCGATGCCAGGTAGCCTTCTCGAGACAAACATCTGGCCCTGATGGAATACTTCCATGGATCTCGTGTGATGCGAGGTTGATGCCCTGCCCTGGAAGAGGGCTGCAGTTTCCCAATCAGGAGAGCCATGTCTCCCTTTTCAGCATGGCCTCCCCTCCCCTCAGTCTTCTTCAGGGAAACTCTCCCAATTCCTGAGACAACAGCTCTGAACTTAAAAATGAATGTTATTTTACATATCTCTATGCCTTAGTTCATCTATGGCATGTCTTTCAACCCCGTTAGTGGTTTTTTTTTTAGCAGTTCTGAAGGGCTGTCTGCTCAAGGAGGGGATAACCTGGGTGGGGCAGCTTTCTCTCTCATCTCCCTCAGCATGTCTCTGAGCCCTGGGGACAGCTGTCCCACTGAGGATTGAGGGACCCGAGACAGCCCATCCTGAGCCCAGGCTGTGTCAGCTCATAGACTGATGCGTGTCGGAGCGGTGGGCAGATGGCATGGGCCAGGGGTAGGCAGTGTCTCCTTCTCATTCCTTCCCTCCCTTCCTCCCAGAGGTAGCTCAGAGCAGCCTTCAACCCCTGCATCTCCAGATCCTTTGACCTGTGCCTCATGTGTTCAGCTGGTGACCTTGGAGTTTCGCATGGATTCTACCTCCCGTACCCTCTCCCGTAGCAGTTCCTGGATCAGGGGAGGGTTCCGACCCTTGTCTGTTTTTGATCTTCTTCCTGTCCCGCACCAAGCCCACCCACCTTTGCATCTTCCATGTATGTGCTTGGAAGCACGCCCATCCACAGGGAACCTATTAGCCAAATGGATCCAGGCAATGAACATTGAAGTAGAGATCCAGGATCCATAATAAACCTGCTCTGAAACCTGTCCCAAAGTCTGTGACTCTCTCACACTGAAACAGAAACAATAATAGCTTTCTGGACTGTGAAGTGACATGTGTCTCTACTTCCAATCTTGAATGCATAGGTGGTGAGCCTGGACAGAAAAGGACCATGGCTCCCGTGGGCTGGGATCCACGGTAAGAGCTCAGTTAAATATGAATTTGAGGCATGGAGTGAATAATTATTGTAGAGTGAATCCTCCCAAGTAGGGCTTATGCACATTGCACAGGAAAAGTTTTTTCAAAGAGGTTCCTGAAAGAGAAATATTTTTAAAAAATTTATTTTAATTCCAGTAGAGCTAACATACAGGGTTACATTCGCTTCAGGTGTACAATAGAGTGATTCAGTAATTCTATATATTACTCAGTGGTCATCAAGAAAAGCGTCCTCTTAATCCCCTTCATCTATTTCACTCATCCCTCTATCCACCTCCTCTCTGGTAACCATCCGTTTGTTCTCTATTGTTAAGAGTTTGTATTTTGGTGCGTCTCCTTTTTCTCTTTTAGTTATTCATTTTTGTTTGTTTCTTCAATTCCCCATAAGAGTGACATCGTATGGGATTTGTCTTTCTCTGACTGACTGATTTTATTTAGGATAATACTCTCTAGCTCCATCCATGTGTCTGCAAATGGCAAGGTTTCATTCTTTTTCAAGCCGAGTAATACTCCATTGTGTGTGTGTGTGTGTGTGTGTGTGTGTGTGTGTGTGTGTGTGAGTACACACATCTATCATCTCATTTGTCAATTTCTCTACAGACACTTGGGTTGCTTCCATATTGTGATATTGTAAATAATGGTGCAAGAAACATAGGGGTGCACGTATCCTTTTACGTTACTGTTTTCCTATTCTTTGGGTAAATACGAGTAGTGTGATTGTTGGATCGTAGGGTAGTTCTATATTTAATTTTTTGAGGAACCTTCATACTGTTTTCCACGGTGGCCACCACAGTTTGCATTCCCACCCACAGTTCGCTAGGATTCCCCTTTATCCACATCCTCCCAACACCTGCTCTTTGTTGTGCTTTTGATGTTAGCCATTCTGACAGGTTTGAGGTATTACCTCATTTTCCTTTG
The DNA here is from genome assembly GCF_024610735.1 of Ursus americanus. Taxonomy (NCBI): domain Eukaryota; kingdom Metazoa; phylum Chordata; class Mammalia; order Carnivora; family Ursidae; genus Ursus; species Ursus americanus. The sequence goes on along the minus strand of NC_142134.1, from coordinate 1,468,951 downwards.
GATTTACATTTTCCTGATGATGGGTGATGGTGAACATCTTTTCACGGGACTGTTGGCCATTTGTATTTCTTCTTTGGAGAAATGTCTGTCCATGTCTTCTGCCTATTTTTTAACTGGAGTATTTATTTTTTGGGGGGTCGAGTAGTATCAGTTGTATATGTTTTGGACACTATCCCTTCATTGCATATGATCTTTGCAAATATCTTCTCCCTTTGAGTAGGTTGTCTTATTATTTTTACATTTTCATTGTTCTTCTGCCATGTGGAAACTTTTTATTTTGCTGTATTCCCAATAGTTTATTTTTGCTTTCATTTCCTTTGCCTCAGGACACAGTCTAGAAAAACGTTGGTATGGTCCATGTCAAGAAGTTACTGTCTTCCCTCCTGTAGGATTTTTATGGATTCAGGTCTCATATTGAGGTCTTGAAACTGTTTTGTGTTTGTCTTTATTGTGTAAGAAAGCAGTCTAATTTCATTCTTTTGTGCGTAGCTGTGTAGTTTTCCCAACACCATTTGTTGTAGAGACTGTCCTTTTCCCTTTTGATATCGTTGCTTGCTTTGTGGAAGATTCATGGACCATATAATTGTGGGTTTCTGTCTGAACTTGTATCCTGTTCCTTTGGTCGCTGTGTCTATTTTTGTGCTGTACTCTCTTGTTAGGATGACTGCAGCTTTGTAGTATAACCTGAAATCTGAAATTGTGAGTCCTCCAGCTTTGTTTTTCTTTTCCACATTGCACTGGCTGTTTGGAATCTTTAGTGGTTCCATATAAATGTTTAGGATTGTTTATTCGAGGTCTTTTGTTCTTTAATTTAAATTCAATTAGCCAACTTACAGTACACCATTAGTTTCAGATGTAGTCTTCAATAAATTTTCAGTCGTGTGTAACACCCAGTGCTCATTGTATCGTGTGACCTCCTTAATGCTACTCACCCAGTTACCCCCCCCAACTTCTCCTCCAACAATCATCAGTTTCTTATGATAGTTAAGAGTCCATCATGGGTTTTCTCCCTCTCTGATGACTTCCCATTCTATTTTCCCTTCCTTCCCCTATGGTCTTCTTCCTTGTTTCTGATATTCCACATAGGAGTGAAAGCATATGATCATTGTCTTTCTTTCATTGGCTTATTCCACTCAGCATAATACCCTCCAGCTCCACTCAGGTCGGTGTGATGGTAAGTATTCATCCTTTCTGATGGCTGAGTAATATTCCATTATATATATGATCCACATCTTCTTTATCCATTCATCTATCCATGGTCATCTGCACTCCTTCCACAGCTTGTCTATTATGGATATTGCTGCTATGAACTCTGTGGTGCATGTGTCCCGTCTTCACTACCTGTCTCTTTGGGGTAAATACCCACTAGTGCAATTGCTGGGATATAGGGTAGCTTTATTTATAACTTCTTGAGGAAACTCCGTACCATTTTCAAGAGTGGCTTCACTGAACTGCATTCATACAGGTGTGTAAGAGGGTTCCCGTTTCTCCACATCCTCTCCAACATGTATAGTTTCATGTCTCCTTTTTTTTAGATATTTGGCCTCGTGTGATATGGCATGTATAGGGGTTTAGATTTGCATTTCCCTTAAGCGAGGTGATATGAAGCATTTATGCATGTATCTTTTGGTCACCAGTACTTCGTCATCAGTGAAGTGACTTCACATTTTAATCCATCTCAAGAGCTAAAGCTGGGTAAGGCACTGAACCTGGATAATGCCATCAGTTGGAAGTGTGGAGAATTTCAAAAGATCTCCGTGGAGAGCAAGTTCCAAGTTCAGTGTGAAGCTACTAATTGGATCCAGGGACATCTCTGAAAGTGGGGGTTGCCTGGGATGGGCTGAAGGGGGACCCTCTGATTTTACTATGAATCCTTGCTGCAGCCCCAAATGACAGTTTCCTGCTGTGGGGCAGGCTGAGTCCTCTAGTCGTGCAGAGGTGAGCCCAATGCCTGGTGCCTTGGAGGCAGGCAAACGGGGAGGGACCCTCAGCAGAAGACCCAGGGTTAGGTTAGGCCTCAAGGACAGCAGGTCTGAACTGCCCAGTGCTCAGAGAACTCTCATGCCGAGTGAGATGAGGGCACAAGGGCGGGTGAGTGTGAGCCTTGGGTTTCATCCGGAAGGGCCCACAAAGGTCGGGGTTCACCAGAAAGGGCTCTCAGGGTGTGCCCCAATTCTCTTGCCCTGACTGCTCTTTGTGCACCAAAATGGTACAGTTTACTGTGGGCTGCAGGCTGAGTCCTACGGTGGGGCTTGGGTGTCCCCAATCCCCCGGAGTGTGGTGCCAGGACCCTGGGGAGGGGCCCCTCTCTGCCCAACCTAGGGTAAGGGTTAGGGTCCAGGAGCCCGGCAGGGACAATCTGCAGGCTGTGCGGTGAGCTTTGTGGAGGGCTGAGAGGAGGCCATGGGGGTGGGTGAGCATGGGCCTCAGGGTTGGGGCACGGGGAGCTGCCAAAGGTGGGGACGGGCTCCGAGGGCCTCCCCAAGTTCTTGTGCCCTGTAGGCTCCATAGAGCCCCAAGGGGCAATGTTTCCTATCGGGTGGCAAGCTGAGCCCCCGGTGGGGTATAGGTATCCCAATTCCCTGGGGCTGTGGTGTAAGGCTCCTGGGGAGACCCCCACACCCGCGGCCGACCTAGGGCTAGGTTTAGGCCCCAGGAGCCCCGCAGGCCCGATCTGCTGGCTGTATGTCGAGCTACACGGGCTGAGGTGACGGTGTGGGGAGGGTGAGCATGGGCCTCAGGGTTGGGGTGTGGGAGGCCGCTGAAGGTCGCTGGTGGCTCAGGAGTGCCCTCCTGGTTCTCCCGCCCTGAATGCTCTATGGCCTCCCAAGGCACACGGTTTCCTGTGTGGTGGCAGACTGAGTCCTGCTGTGGGGCTCAGGTGTCCTGAATCCCCGTGGCTGTGGCTCCAGACTCCTGGGGAGGGGCCCCTCCACAGATGAACTAGGGTTAGGGTTGGGGCCCAGGAACCTCACAGGCCAGATCTGCCCACTATGTGGCAAGCTCCTCCGCGGGCTGAGGTGAGGGTGCAGGGTTGGGTGAGCATGGGCTTCAAGGTTGGGTTTAGGGATCACTGAAGTTCCCCGGGGGCTCTGGGGGCCCTCCTGGTTCTCCCGCCCTGAATGCTCTACCGCCTCCCAAGGGGCACGGTTTCCTGCGGGCTGGCAGGCTTTGTCCTGCAGTGGGGCTCAGGTGTCCCCAGTCCCTGGGGCTGCGGCACCGGGCCCCAGGGGAGGGGCCCTACCCAGCCGAACTAGGGTCAGGTCTAAGCCCCAGGAACCCGGCAGGCCTGATCTGCCGGCTCTGCGATGAGCTCGGTGGCAAGCTGAACGGAAGGTGTGGGGCAGGATGAGCGTGGGCCTCAGGGTTGGGGTATAGGGGGCCGCCGAGGATCGCTGGGGTCTCAGGGGGGCCCTACCAATTCTCCTGCATGGGATGCTCTGTGGCGCCGCAAGGGGCATGGTTTCCTGAGGGGTGGCAGGCTGAGTCCCGTGGTGGGGCTCAGGTGTACCCAACCCCGGGGGTTAGGGTACGGATTAGGGTATGGGTTAAGGTTAGGGTATGGGTTACGGTTAGGGTATGGGTGAGGGTAGGGGTTAGAGTTAGGGGAAGGAGAGGGTACGGGTTAGGGTTGGGTTTAGGGGTTACAGGTTAGAGGTTATGCGTTAGGGTACAGATAAGGGTTTAGGGTACGGGTTAGGGTTTAGGGTTTGGGGTTAGGGTGGGGTTAGGGTTGGAGTATGGGTTACGTTTAGGGTATGGGTTAGGGTTAGGGTACGGGTTAGGGTACGCATTAGGGTACGGTTTAGGGTACGTGTTAGGGTACGGCTTAGGGTAAGTGTTGGCGTACGGATTTGGGTACGGTTTAGGGTACGGGTTAGGGTTAGGGTATGGGTTAGGGTTAGGGTACAGTTTAGGGTTATGGTACAGGTTGGGTTACGGTTTAGGGTTGGGGTTAGGGTACGGGTTAGGGAACGGGTTAGGGATAGGTATAGGGTATGGTTTAGGGTTAGGGTATGGGTTAGGGTACGGGTTAGGGTACAGGTTAGGGTTAGGTATGGGTTAGGGTATGGGTTAGGGTCCGGGTTTGGGATACGGTACGGGTTATGGTATGGGTTAGTGTACGGGTTAGGGTATGGGTTAACGTTAAGGGAAGGATACTGGTTAGGGTTAGGGTACGGGTTACGGTTTAGGGTTTAGGGTTATAGTTAGGGTACGGGTTAGGGTTAGGTTACGGGTTGGGTTAGGGTACGGGTTATGGTATGAGTTAAGGTATGGGTTAGGGTCAGGGTTTAGGGTTTAGGGTTAAGGTTAGGGTTCAGGTTAGGGTACGGGTTAGGTTTAGGTTTAGGGTTAGTTTACAGGTTAGGGGTAGGGTTAGCTGAAGGGGTAGCTTTAAGGGGAGGGTTAGGGTTTGGGGTTTGGGGTTAGTGGTTAAGGTTAGGGTTTATTGTTTAGGGCTTCGGGATTAGGGTTAAGGTTTATGGTTTAGTGTTAATGTTAGGGTTTAGGGTTTAAGGATTAGGGTTTAGGGTTAGATTTAGGGTAGGGTTAGGGTTAGGGCAAGGGTTAGGGGTTATGGTTAGGGTTAGGGTTAGGGGTTAAGGTTTAGGGTTTAAGGTTAGGGGTTAGGGTTAGACCTCAGTAGGCCAGCAGGCCCGATGCACCGTCTGTGCGGCAAGCAGAGGAGTGGGCCTAGGTGAGGGTCCCGGCGAGCGGGAGTATGGTATCCAGCGTTTTGGAGTAGGGGCCTTTGAACGTCGCTAGAGGCTCGGAGGGCCCTGCCCGTTCTCCCGCCCTGAATTACCGGCGATGCCCCTAGCGGCTCCATTCACGGTTGGGCAGCAGGGTGAGTCCCACGCTGCGGCTCGGTGATCCCCAATCCCCGGCGTTGCAGTGCCAGGCCCCTTGGGAAGGGCTCCTTGTGGGCCGACCTAGGGTTAGATTTAGCCCCCATGAGGCCAGCAGGCGTGATCCTCTGGCTAGGCGGCTAGAGGTGGGCGGGCCAAGGTGGAGGTGCTGGGGAGCGTGATGGTGGGCCCCAGCATTTTGGGGTGGGAGGCTTCAAATGTCGCCGGTTTCTCCACGGCCCTGTCCGTTCTCCCACCCTGAATGACCGGTGGTGCCCCTAGCGGCCCGGGTGGCTGCACTGTGGAGGGTGAGTCCAGCTCTGGGGCTTGGGGTACCACATCCCCGGCGTAGTGGCACCAGGACCCTTGGGAGGGGCCCCTGGGGCGACGACCTAGGGTTAAGGTTAGCCCCAAAAAGACCGTCAGGCCCAATCCGCACACTGTGCGGCGAGTGGAGGTGCGGGCCGAGGTGAGGGCGCTGGGGAGAGGAAAAGTGGGCCCAAGCATTTTAGCGCAGGAGTTCTTCGAAGGTCGCTGGGGGCTCAGAGGGCCCTGCCCCTTCTCCCTCCTTGAATGATCGGCGGCGCCCCTACTGGCCCAGTTGGCGGCAGGGCGGCAGGGAGAGTCTGGCACTGGGGCTCGGGTGTCCCCAATCCCCGGTGTTGTGGTGCAAGGCCCCTTGGGAGGGGCCCCTCGTGGGCCGACCAAGTGTTAGAGTTAGCCCCCAGGATGCCAGCAGGCCTGATCTGCCAGGTGTGCGGCAAGCGGAGGGGCGGGCTGAGATGTGGGTGCTAGTGAGCAGGAGTGTGGGCCCAAGCGTATTTGCAAGTTGGCCTTCGAAGGTCGCCAGGGGCTCGAAGGGCCCTGCCTGTTCTCCCGCACTGAATGACCGGCAGCGCCCCTAGCAGCTCGGGTGGCGTCGGGGCAGCAGGGTGAGTCCGGCGCTGGAGCTCAGGGGTCCCCAGTCCCTGGCATTGCTGCGCCAGGCCCCTTGGGAGGTTCCCCTCGGGGGCCAACCTAGGGTTAGGGTTAGCCCCCAGGAGGCTGGCAGGCCCAATCCGCTGGCTGTGCAGCCAGCAGAGGGGCTGGCTGAGGTGAGGGCGCTGGTCAGCGGGAGCATGGGCCCAAGCATTCTGGCTCCTGGGGCCTTAGAAGTTCACTGGGACTGGGAGGGCCCTGTCCATTCTCCCGCCCTGAATGACCGGTGGTGCCCTAGCGGCCTGGGTGCCGGCGGGGATGCAGGGTGAGTCCGGCGCTGGGGCTGGGGGTCATCAATCCCCGGTGTTGTGGCGACAGGCCCCTTGGGAGGGGCCCTTTGGGGGCCAACCTAGGGTTAGGGTTAGCCCCCAGGAGGCCGGTAGGCCTGATCCGACAGCTGTGTGTTGAGCAGAGGGCGGGCCAAGGTGAGCAAGCTGGCGAGCAGGAACATGGGCCCAAGCGATTTGGTACGGGGGGCCTTCGAAGGTCGCCGGGGGCTCAGAGGGCCCTGCCCATTCTACCGACCTGAATGAGTGGCAGCGTCCCTAGCGGCCGGGTTGGCAGCAAGGCGGCAGGGTTTGTCTGGCGCTGGTGCTGGGGGTCCCCAAGCACCGGTGTGGCAGTGCCAGGTCCCTTGGGAGGAGCCCCCAGGAGGCCGACATGCACAATCCGCCAGCTGTGCAGTTTGCAGAGGTGCAGGCCGAGGTGATGGCGCTGGCGAGCGGGAGCATCGGCCCAGGAGTTTTGGCGCGGGGTCCTTCAAAGGTCGACGGAGGCTTGGAAGGCCCTGCATGTTCTCCCTCCGTGAATGACCGGCGGCGCCCCTAGCGGCCTGGGTGGTGCCGGGGCGGCAGGGTGAGTCCGGCGCTGGGGCTGGGGGTCATCAATCCCCGGTGTTGTGGCGACAGGCCCCTTGGGAGGGGCCCCTCGGGGGCCGACCTGGAATAGGTTTAGCCCCCAGGAGGCAGGCAGGCCTGATCCCCCGGCTGAGCGGGGTGTGGAGCGGTGGGCCAAGGTGAGGGTGCTGGGGAGCGGGTGCGTGCGCCCAAGCGTTTTGGCGCAGGGTAACTTCAAATGTTGCCGGGGTCTCTGAGGGCCCTGCTCATTCTCCCGCGCTGAATGACCGGTGGTGCCAATAGCAGCCCAGATGGACGCAGGGCGGCAGGGTTAGTCCAGACCTGGGGCTCGGGGGTCCCCAATCCGTGGCGTGGTGACGCCAGGCCCCTTGGGAGGGGCCCCTCAGGGGTTGACCTAGGGTTAGGGTTAGCCCTCAGGAGGCCGGCAGGCCCAATCCGCCAGCTGTGCAGCAAGCAGTGGGGTGGGCCGAGGTGAGGGCACTGGGGAGCAAGAGCATGGGCCTAAGCCTTTTGGTGCGGGGGGCCTTCGAATGTCGCCGATGTTTCGGAGGGCCCTACCCGTTCTCCCAACCTGAATAACCGGCGGCACCCCTAGTGTCCCGGTTGGCGGTGGGGTGGCAGTGTGAGTGTGGCGAAGGGGCTCCGGGGACCCCAGTCCCCAGCGAGGCGGCACCAGGCACCTTGGGAGGGGGCCCACCGGGGCTGACCTAGGTGTAGAGTTAGCCCCAAGGGGGCCGGCAGGCCAGATCTGCCAGCTGTGCGGTGAGCGGAGGGGTGGGCCGAGGTGAGGGCACTGGCGAGTGGGAGCGTGGGCCCAAGAGTTTTGGCAAGGGGGCTTTCGAAGTTTGCTGGGGGCTCGGAGGGCACTGCACGTTCTCCCGCACTGAATGACCGGCGGCACCCCTAGAGGCCAGGGTGGAGGCGGGGCTGCAGGGTGAGTCTGGCGCTAGGGCTAGGGCATCCCCAATCCCTGGCGTGGCGACATCAGGCCCCTTGGGAGGGGCCCCTTGGGGGCCGACGTAGGGTTTGGAGTTAGTTCCCAGGAGGCCGACAGGCCCGATCCACCAGCTGTGTGGAGAGTGGAGTGGCGGGCCAAGGTGAGACGCAGCGGCAGGGTGAGTCCACAGCTGGGGCTTGGGGGTCTCAATCACTGGCGTGATGGCGCCAGGCACTTGGGAGGGGTCCCTTGGGGGCTGACCTAGGGTTAGCGTTAGCTCAAAGGAGGCCAGCAGGCCCGATACGCCGGCTGTGTGGAGAGCGGAGTGGTGGGCCAAGGTGAGGGCTCTGGGGAGCGGGATCGTTGGCTGAAGCGTTTTTGCACGGGGGGCCTTCCAATGTCATCAGGGGCTCGGAGATCCCAGCCCGTTCTCCCGCCCTGAATGACCGGCGCCGCCCCTAGCAGCCCGGGTGGTGGTATGGTGGCAGGGTGAGTCTGGCGCTGCTGCTGAGCGTGCCCAAGCACAGGAGTGGCGGCTCCAGGACCCTTGTGAGGGGCCCCTCGGGGGCTGACACAGGGTTTGTGTTAGCCCCCAGGATTTCGGCAGGCCTGATCTGCCAGCTTTGCGGCGTGCAGAGGGGCAGGCCGAGGTGAGAGTGCTGGCAAGCGGGAGCGTGGGCCCAGGCGTTTTGGCGTGGGGGCCTTCAAAGATCGAGGGTGGCTCAGAAGGCCCTGTACGTTCTCCAGCCCAGAATGACCAGCAGCGCCCCTAGTGGCCCGGGTGGTGGCAGGGCAGCAGGCTGCATCTGGCGTTGTGGCTCAGGAGTCCCCAATCCTTGGTGTGGCAGCGCCAGGCCCCTCGGACGGGCCCCTCTGGGGCCGACCTAGGGTTAGTGTTAGCTCCTAGGAGGCCGACAGGCCCGATCCGCCAGTGGTGCGGCGAGCGGAGGGGTGGGCCGAAGTGAAGGCGCTGGCGAGCGGGAGCGTGGGCCCAAGCGTTTGGCGCGGGGGGCCTTTAAAGATCGCCAGGAGCTCATAGAGCACTGCCCTTTCTCCCGCCCTGAATGATCTGCGGCGCCCCAGGCGGCCCGCAAGGCGGCGGGGCAGCTGGGTGAGTCTGGCGCTGGGACTCAGGGGTCCTCAATCCCCGGTGTTGCGGCGCCAGGCCGCTATGGAGGGGCCCCTCGGGGGCCGACCTAGGGTTAGGGTTAGCCCCCAGGAGGCCTGCAGGCCCAATCCGCCGGCTGTGTGGTGAGCAGAAGGGCGGGCCGAGGTGAGGGCGCTGGGCAGCAGGAGTGTGGGCCCAAGCGTTTTGGCGCAGGGGGATTTCAAATGTCGCCAGGAGCTCGGAGGGCCCTGCCCGTTCTCCCATCCTGAATGACTGGTGGCGCCCCTAGAGGCCTGGGTGGCGGCGGGGCAGCAGGGTAAGTCCTGCGCTGGGGCTCGAGGGTTTCCAATCGCCGGCGTGGCGGCGCCAGTCCCCTTCGTAGGGGCCCCTCGGGCCCGATGTAGGGTTAGGGTTAGCCCCCAGGAGGCCGGCAGGACCGATCTGCCAGCTGAGTGGCAAGCGGAGGGGAGGGCCAAGGTGAGGGTAATGGCGAGCGGGAGCGTGGGCCCTAGCATTTTGGCACAGGGGGCCTTCAAAGGTCGCCAGGGGCTCGGAGGGCCCTTCCCGTTCTCCAATCCTGAATGACCTGAGGCGCCCCTAGCGGCCTGGGTGGTGGCGTGGCGGCAGAGTGAGTCCGGCACTGGGGCTCGGGCATCCCCAATCCCTGGCATGGTGACGCCAGGCCCCTTGGGAGGGACTCGTCTGGGGCCGACCTAGGTTTAGGGTTAGCCCAAAGGATGCTGGCAGGCCCGATCTGCTGGCTGTGTAGCAAGCGTAGGGGCGGGCCGACGTGAATGCGCTGGCGAGCGGGAGCGTAGGCCCAAGCGTTTTGGACCGGGGGTCCTTCGAAGGTCACCGGGCCTTGGATGGCCCTTCCCGTTCTTCCGCTCTGAATGAGGACGGCGCCCCTAGTGGGCCGGGTCACGGAGGGGCGGCAGGGTGAGTCCGGTGATGGTGCTCGGGGGACCCCAATCCCCGGCGTAGCTGCGCCAGGCACCTTGGGTGGAGCCCCTCGTGGGCCGACCTAGGGTTAGGTTTAGACCCTAGGAGGCCGGCAGGCCCGATTCGTCGGCTGTGCGGTGAGCGGTGGGGCAGGCCAAGGTGAGGGTGCTGGAGAGTGGGAGCGTGGGCCCAAGCGTTTTGGCACGGGGGGCCTTCGAAAGTCGTCGGGGGCTCGGAGGGCCCTGCCCATTCTCCCGCCCTGAATGATCGGCGGCACCACTAGCAGCCCGGTGGGGGCGGGGTGGAAGGGTGAGCCTGGCACTGGGGCTCGGGGTTCCCCAATCCCCAGCGTTGCGGCGATAGGACCCTTGGGATGGGCCCCTCGGGGGCTGACCTTTGGATAGGGTTAGCCCCCAGTTGGCTGGCAGGCCCTATCTGCCGGCTGTGCAACGATCGAGGGGCGGGCTGAGGTGAGCACGCTGGCAAGCGGGAGCATGGGCACAAGCATTTTGGCGCAGGGGGCCTTCGAATGTCACCGGGGGCTCAGAAGGCCCTGCCCGTTCTCCCGCCCTGAATGACCGGTGGCACCCCTAGTGGCCGGTGTGATGGCAGGCCGGCAGGGTGAGTCTGGAGCTGGGGCTCGGGGGTCCCCAATCCCCGGCGTGGCAGCGCCAGGCACTTGGGAGTGGTTCCTCGGGGGCTGACATATGGTTAGTGTTAGCCCAAAGGAGGCCGGCCGGCCTGATCCGCCGGCTGTGCAGCGAGCAGAGGGGTGGGCTGACGTTAATGCGCTGGCAAGCGGGAGCGTGGGCCCAAGCGTTTTGGCATGGGGGGCCTTCGAAGCTCACCAGGGGCTCGGAGAGCCCAGCAAGTTCTCCCGCCCTGAATGCCCGGCGGCGCACTAGCGGCCAGGGTGGTGGCGGGGAGGCAGGGTGAGTCCAGAGCTCGGGCTCGGGGGTCCCCAATACCCGGCGTGGCATTGCCAGGCCCCTTGGGAGGGGTCCCTCGGGGGCCGAGCTAGGGTTTTCGTTAGCCCCAAGGAGGCCGGCAGGCCCGATCCGCCGCCTCTACAGCATGCAGAGGGGCTGGCCGAGGTGAGGGCACTGGCGAGCGGGACCGTGGACCCTAGGGTTTTGGCGCCAGGAGACTTCGAATATCGGCGGGGGCTCAGAGGGCCTTGCCCGTTCTCCCTCCCTGAATGAACGGCGGCGCTCCTAGCAGCCTGGGTGGCGCCGGGGTGGCAGGGTGTGTCCGGCGGTGGGGCTTGGGGATCCCAAATCCCTGGCGTGGTGGCGCCAGGCCCCTTGGGAGGGGCCCCTCTGGGGCCGACCTAGCGTTAGGGTTAGCCCCCAGGAGGCTGGCAGACCCGATCCGCCGGCTCTGCCGCATGCGGAGGGGCTAGCCGAGGTGAGGGCGCTGGTGAGCGGGAGCATGGGCCCAAGCGTTTTGTCGCGGGGGACCTTCGAAGGTTGCCGGGGGCTCCGCAGGCCCTGCCCGTTCTAACGCCCTGAATGAGGACGGCGCCCCTAGCGGGCTGGGTGGTGAGGAGCGGCAGCGTGTGTCCGGCGGTGGGGTTCAGGTGTCCCCAATCCCCAGCATGGCGGCGCCAGGCCCCTTGGGAGGGGCTCCTCTGGGGACGACCTAGGTTTAGGGTTAGCCCATAGGAGGCCAGCAGGCCCGAACCGCCGGCTGTGCGGTGAGCAGAGGGGCGGGCCAAGGTGAGGGCGCTGGCAAGCGGGAGCGTGGGCCCAGGCGTTTTGGCATGGAGGGCCTTCCTTTTTCGCTGGGGGCTTGTAGGGTCCTGCCCATTCTCACACCCTAAATGACCGGTGGCGCCCCTAGCGGCCAGAGTGGCGGCGTGTCAGCAGGATGAGTCTGGAGCTGGGGCTCAGTGGTCCCCGATCCCCGGCGTGGTGGCTCCAGGCACTTGGGAGGGGTCTCTTGGGGGCCGACCTAGGGTTAGGGTTAGCCCAAAGGAGGCCGGGGCCCGATCCGCCCGCTGTGTGGCGAGGGGAGGGGTGAGCCGAGGTGAGGGCGCTGGTGAGCAGGAGCTTAGGCCCAAGCGTTTTGGTGCGGGGGGCCTTCGAAGGTCATCGTGGGCTCAGAGGGCCCTGCTGGTACTCCCTCCCTGAATGACCGGTGGCGCCCCTAGCATCCCGGGTGGCGGCGGGGCGGCAGGGTGAGTCTGGAGTAGGGCTCAGGGATCCAAATGCCCCGGCGTGGTGGCGCCTGGCCCCTTGGGAGGGGTCCCTCGGGGGCTGACCTAGGGTTAGGGTTAGCCCAAAGGAGGCCGGGGCCTGATCCACCGGCTGTGCAGAGAACGGACGGGCGGGGCGAGGTGAGGGCGCTGGCGAGCGGGAGCATGAGCCCAAGCGTTTTGGCGTGTCGGGCCTTCGAATGTCACCGGGGGCTCAGAGGGCCCTGTCCGTTCCCCAGCCCCGAATGAGGACGGTGCCCCTAGCGAGCCGGGTCGCAGCGGGGCAGCAGGGTGAGTTCAGCCCTGGTGCTTGGGGGTCCCCAATCACCCACGTGGCGGTGCCAGGCCCCTTGGGATGGGCCCCTCGGGATCCGACCTCGGGTTAGGGTTAGCCCCAGGAGGCCGGCAGTCCCGATCTGCCAGCTGTGCAGTGAGCGGAGGGGCGGGCTGAGGAGAGGGTGCTGGCGAGCAGGAGCGTAGGCCCAAGTGTTTTGGCGCGGGGGGCCTTTGAAGGTCACTGGGGGCTTGGAGGGCCCTGCCCGTTCTCCCGCCCTAAATAACTGGTAGCATCCCTAGCAGCCCGGGTGGCGGCAGGGCGGCAGGGTAAGTAATGCGCTGGGGCTCGAGGGTCCCCAATCCCCGGCGGGGCATCGCCAGGCCCCTTGGGAGGGGCCCCTCGTGAGCAGACCTAGAGTTAGGGTCAGTTCCCAGGAAGCTGGCAGGCCCGATCCGCTGTCTGTGCGGCAAGAGGGGGGGTGGGATGAGGTGAGCACGCTGGCATGCGGGACCGTGGGCCCAAGCGTTTTGGCGCAGGGGGCCTTCGCAGGTCACCGGGGGCTCACAGGGCCCTGGCCGCTTTCCCGCCCTGAATGACCAGCAGCGCCCCTAGCGCCCCGGGTCGTGGTGGGGCGGCAGGGTGAGTCCAGCGCTGGTGCTCGAGGGTCCCCATGCCCCAGCGTGGCGGAGCCAGGCCCCTTGGGAGGGGCCCCTCGGGGGCTGACGTAGGGTTTGGTTTAGCCCCCAGGAGGCTGGCAGGCCTGATCCGCTGGCTGTGTGGCATGCGGAGGGGCTAGTCTAGGTGAGGGCGCTGGCGAGCGGTTCTGTGGGTCCAAGCGTTTTGGCGCGGGGGTCTTCAAATGTCGCCCGGGGCTCTGAGGGCCCTGCCCGTTCTCCCGCCCTGAATGAGGACAGTGCCCCTAGCGGGCCGGGTCACAGCGCGGAGGCAGGGTGAGACTGCCGCTGGTGCTCGGGGGTCCCCAAGCCCCGGCGTGGTGGAGCCAGGCCCCTTGGGAGGGGCCCCTCGGGCGCCGACGTAGGGTTTGTGTTAGCTCCAGGAGGCCGGCAGGACCTATCCGTCGGCTGTACTGTGAGCGGAGGGTGGGTCGATGTGAATGCACTGGCGAGTGGGAGCATGGGCCCAAGCATTTTGGCGAGCGGGCATTCGAAGCTTGCCGGGGGCTCGGAGAGCCCTGCCCGTTCTAACGCCCTGAATGACCGGCGGCGCCCCTAGCAGCCCGGGTGGTGGCGGGGCGGCAGGGTGAGTCAGTCGATGGGGCTCAGGGGACCCCAATCCCAGGTGTGGTGGCGCCAGGCACCTTGGGAGGGGCCCCTTGGGGGCCAACCTAGGTTTAGGGTTAGCCCCCAGGAGGCCTGCAGGCCCGATCCGCCAGCTGTGTGGCAAGTGGAGGGACGGGCCGAGGTGAGGGCGCTTGCGAACGGGAGCTTGGGCCCAAGCGTTTTTGCGCGGTGGGCCTTCAAAAGTCGCCGGGGGCTCGGAGGGCCCTACACGTTCCCCAGCCCCGAATGAGGACGGTGCCCCTAGTGAGCCGGGTCGCAGCAGGGCGGCAGGGTGACTTCGGCCCTGGTGCTCGGGGGTCCCCAATCACCCGCGTGGCGGCACCAGGCCCCTTGGGATGGGCCCCTCGGGAGCCGACCTAGGGTTAGGGTTAGCCCCAGGAGGCCGGCAGTCCCGATCTGCCGGCTGTGCAGCGAGCGGAGGGGCGGGCTGAGGAGAGGGTGCTGGCGAGCAGGAGCATAGGCCCAAGCGTTTTGGAGCGGGGGTCTTCGAAGGTCGCCGGGGCTCGGAGAGCCCTGCCCGTTCTCCCACCCTAAATAACCGGCGGCGCCCCTAGCAGCCTGGGTGGTGGCAGGGCAGCAGGGTAAGTAATGCACTGGGCTTGAGGGTCCCCAATCCCCGGCGTGACATTGCCAGGCCCCTTGGGAGGGACCCCTCGTGAGCAGACCTAGAGTTAGGGTTAGTTCCCAGGAGGCTGGCAGGCACAATCCGCTGTCTGTGCGGCGAGAGGGGGGGCGGACCGAGGTGAGGGCGCTTACTAGCAAGAAGCGTGGGCCCAAGCGTTTTGGTGTGGGGGCCTTCAAAGGTCACCAGGGGCTCGGAGGACCCTGCCCGTTCTCCCGCCCTGGATGACCGGCGGTGCCCCTAGAGGCCCAGGTGGCAGCGGGGCGGGAGGGTGAATCCGGCGCTGGGGCTTGTGGGTCCCAAATCCCTGGCGTTGCGGCACCAGGCCCCTTGGGAGGGGCCCCTCAAGGGCCGACCTAGGGTTAGGGTTAGCCCCCAGGAGACCGTCAGGCCCAATCCGCCAGCTGTGCAGCGAGCGGAGGGTGGGCCGAAGTGATGGTGCTGGCGAGCGGGAGCGTGGGCCCAAGGGTTTTGGTGCAGAGGGCCTTCAAATGGCGCCGGGGGCTCGGAGGGCCCTGTCCGTTGTTCTGCCCTGAATGACCGACGGCTCTCCTACCGGCCCGGGTGGCGGCGGGGCAGCACGGTGAGTCCAGCGCTGGGACTCGGGGGTCACCAATCCCAGGCATTGCAGCGATAGGCCCCTTGGGAGGGGCCCCTTGGGGGCCGACCTGGTGTTTGGGTTAGCCCCCAGAAGGCCGGCAGGCCCGATCCGCCAGCTCGCGGCGAGCGGAGGGGCGGCTGAGGTAAGGCGCTAGCGAGCAGGAGCATGGGCCCAAGCTTTTTGGCACGGGGGGCCTACTAAGGTCGCAGGGGCCTCGGAGGACCCTGCCCGTTCTCCAGCCCTGAATGATGGGCGACGCCCCTAGTGGCCCAGGTGGTGGCGGGGCAGCAGGGTGAGTCCGGAGCTGGGGCTGTGGGGGCCCAATCCCTGGTGTTGCGGTGCCAGGTCCCTTGGGAGGGGCCCCTCGGGGGCCGACCCAGGGTTAGCGTTAGCCCCCAGGAGGCCAGCCGACCCGATCCGCCAGCTTGTGGTGAGCGGACGGGGGGTCGAGGTACGGGCGCTGCGAGCGGAAGCGTGGACCCAAGTTCCTTGGTGCGGGGGGCCTTCGAAGGTCGCCGGGGGCTCGGAGGGCCCTGCCCGTTCTCCCGCCCTTAATGTCCGGTGTTGCCCCTACCGACCCAGTTGGCAGAAGGGCGGCAGGGTGAATCCGGCGCTGGGGCTGGGAGGTACCCTATCCCCGGCGTTGTGGGTCCAGGCCACTTAGGAGGGGACCTTAGGGGGCCGACCTATGTTTAGGGTTAGCCCCCAGGTGGCTGACAGGCACTATCCGCCTCCTGTGCGGCAAGCAGAGGGCCTGGCCGAAGTGAGGGTGCTGGCGAACGGGAGCATGGGCCCAAGCGTTTTGGCTCTGGGGGCCTTCAAAAGTCACCGATAGCTCGGAGGGCCCTACATGTCCTCCCGCACTGAATGACCAGCGGCACCCCTACCGGCCCGGTTGGCAGTGGGGCAGCAGGGTGAATCCGGCGCTGGGGCTCAGGGATCCCCAACCCCCGGCGTTGTGGTGCTAGGCCCCTGGGGAGGGGCCCCTAAGGGGCCGACCTAGGGTTACGGTTAGCCCCAAGGAGGCCGGCAGGCCGATCTGCTGGCTGTGCAGAGAGCGGAGGGGCAAACCGAGGTGAGGGCTCTGGTGAGCGGGTGCGTGAGCCCAAGCGTTTTGGCGAGGGGGTCTTCGAAGTTCGCCGGGGGCTCGAGGGCCCTGCCCATTCTCCCGCCCTCAATGACCTGCGGCGCCCCTAGCTGCCCGGATGTCGGAGGGGTGGCAGGGTGAGTCCGGCGCTGGGGCTTGGGGGTCCCCCATCCCCAGTTTGCGGCGCCAGGCCCCTTGGGTGGGGGCCCTCGGGGACAGACCTAGGGATAGGGTTAGCCCCCAGTAGGCCGGCAGGCCCGATCCACCCGCTGTGCGGCGAGCGGAGGGGCGGGCTGAGGTGAGGGCGCTGGCGAGCAAGAGCTTGGGCCCAAGCGTTTTTTCGCGGAGGGCTTCGAAGGTCGCTGGGGCCTCGGAGGGCGCTGCCCGTTTTCCTGCCCTTAATGAACGACAGCGCCCCTAGTCGCCAGGGTGGTGGCAGGGGGGCAGGTTAAGTCCAGCGCTGGGGATCGGGGGTCCCCCATCCCCGGCGTTGCGGCGCCAGGGCCCTTGGGAGGGGTCCGTCGATGGCCGACCTAGGCTTAGGGAGATTCCCCAGGAGGACGGCAGGCCCGATCCGCCAGCTCTGCGGCAAGCGGAGGGGCAAGCTGAGGTGAGGGCACTGGGGAGCGGGAGCGTGGGCCCAAGCGTTTTGGCGCGGGGGGCCTTCGATGGTCGCCGTGAGCTCTGATGGCCCTGCCCGTTCCCCCGCCCTTAATGACCGGCGGCACCCTAGCGGCCAGGGTGGCGGTGGGGAGGCAGCGTGAGTCCGGAGCTGGGGCTCAGGATTCCCCAAGCCCCGGCGTGGCGGTGCCAGGCCCCTTGGTGGGGCCCCTCGGGGGCCGAAGTAGGGTTTGGGGTTATCTCCCAGGAGTCCGGCAGGCCCGATCTGCCCACTGTGCGATGGGCGGGGGTGCGGGTCGAGTTGAGGGCGATGGCGAGCGGGAGCGTGGGCCCCAGTGTTTTGGTGCCCTGAGCCTTCGAATGTTGCCATGGCTCGGAGGGCCCTGCCCGTTCTCCCGCCCTGTATGACCGGCGGCGCCCCTAGGGGCCAGTAGGGGAGGGGCGGTAGAGTGCGTCTGGCACTGTGGCTCAGGGGTCCCCAATCCCCGACGTTGTGGCACCAGGCCTTTGGAAGGGGCCCCTCGGGGTCCGACCTAGGGTTAGGGTTAGCCCCCAGGAAGCAGGCTGGCCTGATCCGCTAGATGTTCGGTGAGCGGAAGGGCGACCTGAGAAGAGGGCGCTGGCGAACGGGAGCGTGGGCCCAAATGTTTTGGTGCGGGAGGCCTTCTAAGGTCAGCGGGGGCTCAGAGGGCCCTGCCCTTTCTTCCGCCCTGAAATTCTGGCAACGCCCCTAGCGGCCTGGGTGGTGGTGGGGCAGCAGGGTGAGTCCGGCGCTGGGCCTGGGGTTCCCCAATCCCCGGCATTGCGATGCCAGGCCCATTAGGAGGGGCCCCATGGGGACAGACCTAGGGTTAGGGTTACACCCAGAAGCCCGGCAGGCGGGATCTGCCAGCTGTGTGGCGAGAGGAGGGGTGGGTCGAAGTGAGTGCGCTGACAAACAGGAGCGTGAGCCCAAGCGTTTTGGCGCGGGGGGCCTTCAAAGGTCCCTGGGGGCTCGGAGGGGCCTGCCAGTTCTGCCGCCCTGAATGACCGAGGGTGCCCCTAGCAGCCCGGGTGATGGCGCGGGGGCAGGGTGAGTTCGCAGCCGGGGCTCGGGTTCCCCGATCCCTGGCGTTGCGGCGCCAGTCCCCTTGGGAGGGGCCCCTCTGGGGCCCAGCTTGGGTTAAGGTTAGCCCCCAGGAGGGTGGCAGGCGCGATCCGCCAGCTCTGCGGCGATTGGAGTGGTGTGCTGAGGTGAGGTCGCTGGCGACCAGGAGCGTCGGCCCAAGCGTTTTGGCGCGGATGGCCTTCGTAGTCGCCAGAGGCTCGGAGGGCGCTGCCCGTTCTCCCGCCCTGAATGACCGGCGGTGCCCGTAGCGGCCCGGTTGGCGACGGGACGGCAAGGTGAGTCCAGCACTGGGGGGGGTCCCCAATCCCCGGCGTGGCTGCACCGGACACTTGGAAGTGGTCCCTCGGGGGCCGACCTAGGGTAGGGTTAGCCCAAAGGAGGCCGGCAGGCCCGATCCTCCAGCTGTGCGGCGAGCAGAGGGGCAGGTTGAGATGAGCGATTTGTCGAGTGGGAACATGGGCCCAAAGTTTCGGCGTGAGGGGCCTTCGAATTTTGCCAGGGACTCAGAGGGTCCTGCCCGTTCTTCCGTCCTGAATGACCAATGGCGCTCCTCACGGCACTGGTGGCAGCGGGGCGGCAGGTTGAGTCCGGTGCTGGGTCTCGGGGGTCCCCAATGCCCGGCTTTGCGGCGCCAGGCCCCTTGGGAAGGGCCATTTGGGGGCAGACCTAGGGTTAGGGTTAGCCCCCAGGAGGCCCACAGGCCCGATCCACCGGCTGTGCAGTGAGCGGAGGGGTGGTCCGAGGTGAGGGCGCAGGTGAGCAGGAGCTTGGGCCCAATCGTTTTGGTGCGGGGGGTCTTCGAAGGTCGCCAGGGGCTCGGAGGGCCCTGCCCATTTTCCCGCCCTGAATGACTGACGGCACTCCTAGCAGCCCAGTTGGCGGTGGGGCGGCAAGGTGAATCCCGCGCTGGGGCTCGGGGTCAGCAATCCCAGGCGATGTGGCGCCAGGCCCCACCCATCGGAGGGGCCCCTCGGTGGCCGACCTACGGTTAGGTTTAGCCACCAGAAGGCAGGCTGGCCCGATCCGCCAGCTATCCGGTGAGCGGAGGGGCAGGCCAAGGTGAGGGCGCTGGCGAGCGGGAGCCTGGGCTCAAGCGTTTTGGCGCAGGGGCCCTTTGAAGGTCGCCGGGGGCTCCAAGGGCCCTGCCCGTTTTCCAGCCTTGAATATCCGGCCGCACCCCTAGCGGCCCAGGTGGCGGCAGGACGGCAGGGTGAGTCCGGCGCTGGGGCATGGGGGTCCCCAATCCCCGGCGTTGTGGTGCCAGGCCCCTTTGGAGGGGCCCTTTGGGGACCGAACTAGTGTTAGGGTTAGCCCCCGGGAGGCCGGCAGACCCTATCCGCCAGGTGTGCGTCGAGTGGAGTGGCGGGCCGAGGTGAAGGAGCTGGCAAGCGGGAGTGAGGGCCCAAGCGTTTTGGCGTGGGGGGACTTCGATGGTCGGCAGGGGCTCGGAGGGCCCTGCCCGTTTTCCCGCCCTGAATGATCGGCGGCGCCCCTACCAGCCCAGGTGGCAGCGGGGCAGTAGGGTGAGTCCAGCGCTGGGGATCGTGGATTCCCAATCCCCAGCGTTGCGGCGCCAGGCCCCTTGGGAAGGGCCCCTAGTGGGCTGAACTAGGGATACCAATAGTCCCCAGGAGGCCAGCAGGCCCAATCCGCTGGCTATGCGACTAGCGGAGGGGGGGGGCGAGGTGAGGGTGCTGGCGAGCGGGAGCATGGGCCCAAGCGTTTTGGCGAGGGGGGCCTTCGAAAGTCGCAGGGGGCTCAGAGGGCCCTGCCCATTCTCCCGCCCTGAATGACTGACAGCGCTCCTAGCGGCCAGGGTGGCGGTGGGTCAGCAGGGTGAGTCCAGTGCTGAGGCTTGGGCGTCCTGAATCCCTGGCTTGCGGCACCAGGCCCCTTGGGAGGGGCCCCTCGGGCGCCGACTTAGCGTTAGGGTTAGCTCCCAGGAGTCGGCAGGCCCGTATGCCGGCTGTGCAGCGAGCGGAGGGGTGGGCCGAGGCAAGGGTGCTGGCGAGCAGGAACATGGGCCCAGGCGTTTGGCGCAGGGGGGCTTCGATGGTCGCTGTGGGCTCGGAGGGCCCTGCCCGTTCTCCCGTCCTGACTGACTGGCAGCGGCCCTAGAAGCCCGGGTGGCGGTGGGGTGGCAATGTGAGTCCGGCGCTGCGGCTCGGGGGTCACCAATCTCCGGCATTGTGGCACCAAGCGCCTTGGGAGGTACGCCTCGGGGGCTGACCTAGGGTTAGAGTTAGACCTCAGGAGGCCGGCAGGCCCAAAACGCCAGCTGTGTGGCGAGCAGATGGGCGAGCCGAGGTGAGGGTGCTGGCGAACGGGAGCGTGGGCCCAAGCGTTTTGGCGCGGGGGGCCTACGAAGGCCCCAGGGGCCTCGGAGGTCCCTGCCTGTTCTCCCTCCCTGAATGACTGGCGGCACCTGTAGCGGCCCGGGTGGTGGCGGGGCTGCAGGGTGAGTCTGGCGCTGGGGCTCGGGGGTCCCCAATCCCCGGTGTTGCAGCAATAGGAACCTGGGATGGCCCACTCGGGGGCCCACCAACGGTTAGGGTAACACCCAGGAGGCCGGCAGTCCCGATCCACTGGCTCTGCAGCGAGCGGAGGGGCGGACCGAGGTGAGGGCGCAGGCGAGCGGGAGCAAGGGCCCAAGCGTTTTGGCGCGGGGGGCCTTCGAAGGTCACCAGGGGCTCGGAGGGATCTGCCCATTCTCCCTCCCTGAATGACCGACGGTACTCCTAGCGACCCAGGTGGCGGCGGGGCGAGACCTTCAGTCCGGCGCTGGGGCTCGGGGGTCCCCAATCCCAGGCATTGCGGTGCCAGGCCCCTTTGGAGTGGCCCCTCAGGGGCCAACCTAGGGTTATGGGTAGTCCCCAGATGGAGGGCAGGCCTCGTCCACCGGCTCTGCGGCGAGCAGAGGGGTGGGCCGAGGTGAGGGCGCTGAGGAGCAGGAGCGTGAGCTCAAGCATTTTGAATGGGGCGGCCTTCGAAGGTCGCCGCGGGCTCGGAGGGCCCTGCCCGTTCTCCCGCCCTGAATGACCAGCGGCACCCTTAGCGGCCCGGGTGTCAGCGTGGCGGCAGAGTGAATCCGGCGCTGGGGCTCGGGGGTCCCTAATACCTGGCGTTGCCCCGCCAGGCCCTTTGGGACGGGCCCCTCGGTGGCCAACCTAGGGTTAGGGTTAGCCCCCAGGAGGCTGGCAGGCTCGATCAGCCCATGTGCAGTGAATGGAGGTGTGGGTCGAGGTGAGATAGCTGGCGAGCGGGAGCGTGGGCCAGAGCATTTTGGCTTTGCCTTGGGGTGCCTTCAAAAGTCACAGGTGGCTCGGAGGGTCCTGCCCGTTCTGTCGCCCTGAAGGACTGGCAACGCCCCTAGCTCCCCATGTGGCGGTGGGGCGGCAGGGTGCATCCGGCGCTGGGACTTGGGGGTCCCCAATCAATGGCATGCGGCGCCAGGCCACTTGGGAGGGGCCCCTCGGTGGTGACGTAGGGTTAGGGTTAGACCCCAGGAAGCCAGCAGGCCCGATCCGCCAGCTCTGCACCGAGCGTAGGGGTGGGCCGAGGTTAGGGCGCTGGCGAGCAGAAGCGAGGGAGCCAGAGTTTTTGCGCAGGGGGCCTTCGAAGGTCACAGGGGGATCGGAGGGCCCTGCCCGTTCTCCCTTCCTGAATGACTGGCAACGCCCCTAGCGCCATGGGTGCTTGCGGGGTGGCAGAGTGAGTCCAGCACTGGGGCTCGGGTTCCCAAATCCCCGGCATTGTGGTGCCAGGCTCCTTGGGAGGGGGCCCTCGGGGGCCGACCTAGGGTTAGAGTTAGCCCCCATAAGGCCGGCAGGCCAGATCCTCTGGCTGGGCGGTGAGAGGTGGGCGGGCCGAGGTAAAGGCGCTGGGGTGCGGAATTGTGGGCCCCTGCATTTTGGGGTGGGAGGCTTCAAATGTCGCCGGTTTCTCCAGGGCCCTGTCAGTTCTCCGGCCCTGAAGGACCGGAGGCGCCCCTCGCGGCCCGGGTGGCAGCGTTGTGGGAGGGTGAGTCTGGCTTTGGGGCTTGGGCTTCCAGAACCCTGGCGTAGTGGCACCAAAACCCTTCGGAGGGGCCCCTGGGGGGCCGACCTAGGGTTAGGGTTAGCGCCCAGGAGACCGTCAGGCCCAACCGCACACTGTGCGGCGAGCTGAGGTGCGGCCCGAGGTGAAGGCGCTGGGGAGCGGGAGCGTGGGCACCAGCGTTTTGGCACGGGGAGCCTTTGAAGGTCACCGGGGACTCAGAAGGCCCTGCCCTTCTCTCGCCCTCTATGACCCGTGGCGCCCCTAGCGGCCCAGGTGGGGACAGTGCGGCAGGGTGAGTCTGGCTCTGGGGCTCTGAGTCACCAATTCCCAGCATTGCAGAGCCAGGCCGCTTGCGATGTCCCCTCAGGGCCCACCCAGGGTTTTGGTTAGCTGCCAGGAGCCCGGCAGGCCCTATCCACCGGCTCTGAAGCAAGCGGTGGGGTGGGCCTAGGTGAGGGCGCTGGCGAGCAGGATCCTGGGAGCCAACGTTTTTGCGCGGGGAGCCTTCAAAGGTCAGCGTGGGCTCGGAGGGCCCTGCCCGATCTCTTGCCCTGATTGACCGGCGGGGCCTCTAGTGGCTCAGGTGGCTGAAGGGCAGCAGGGTGAGTGCGGCACGTGAGCTCGGGGTCCCCATCCCCAGCGTTGCGACGCCAGGCCCCTTGGGAAGGGCCCCTCGGTGGCCGACCTATGGTTAGGGTTAGCCTCCAGGAGGCCAGCAGGCCCGATACACCGCCTGTGCGTCGAGCGGAGAGTTGGGCCGAGGTGAGGGTGCTGGTGAACATGAGCCCGGGCCCAAGCCTTTTGGTTCGGGGCGCCTTCGAAGGTCGGCGGGGGTTCGAAGGGCCCTGCCCGTCCTCCCACCCTGAATGAATGGCGGCACCCCTAGCGGCCTGTATGGGTTGGGGTGGCAGCGTGCATCCGGCGCTGGGGCTTGGGGGCTCCCAATCCCTGGCGTTGCGGCGCCAGGCCCCTTAGGAAGGGACCTTCAGGGGCTGTCCTAGGGTTAGGCTTAGCTCCCAGGAGGCTGGCAGGCCCGAGTCGCTGGCTCTGCGAAGAGCGGAGGTGCGGGCCGAGTTGAGGGTGATGCAGAGCGGGAGCGTGGTCCCCAGCGTTTTGGCGCCCTGGGCCTTCGACTGTTGCCATGGCTCAAAGGGCCCTGCCCGTTCTCCTGCCCTGAATAACCAGCGGCGCCCTTAGCAGCTCCCTTGGCGGTGGAGCGGCAGGGTGAGTCCATGCTGCGGCTCGGGGATCCCCAATCCCCAGCGTTGCGGGGCCAGGCCTCTTGGGAGGGGCTCCTCGTGGGCGGACCTAGGTTTAGAGTTAGCACCCAGGAGGCCAGCAGGCCCAATCCTCTGGCTGGGCGGCGAGAGGTGGGCGGCCCGAGGTAAAGGCGCTGGGGAGCGGGAGCGTGGGCACCAGCGTTTTGGCAAGGGGAGCCTTTGAAGGTCACCGGGGACTCAGAAGGCCCTGCCCTTCTCTCGCCCTCTATGACCCGCGGCGCCCCTAGCGGCCCAGGTGGGGACAGTGCGGCAGGGTGAGTCTGGCTCTGGGGCTCTGAGTCACCAATTCCCAGCATTGCAGAGCCAGGCCGCTTGCGATGTCCCCTCAGGGCCCACCCAGGGTTTTGGTTAGCTGCCAGGAGCCCGGCAGGCCCTATCCACCGGCTCTGAAGCAAGCGGTGGGGTGGGCCTAGGTGAGGGCGCTGGCGAGCAGGATCCTGGGAGCCAACGTTTTTGCGCGGGGAGCCTTCAAAGGTCAGCGTGGGCTCGGAGGGCCCTGCCCGATCTCTTGCCCTGATTGACCGGCGGGGCCTCTAGTGGCTCGGGTGGCTGAAGGGCAGCAGGGTGAGTGCGGCACGTGAGCTCGGGGTCCCCATCCCCAGCGTTGCGACGCCAGGCCCCTTGGGAAGGGCCCCTCGGTGGCCGACCTATGGTTAGGGTTAGCCTCCAGGAGGCCAGCAGGCCCGATACACCGCCTGTGCGTCGAGCGGAGAGTTGGGCCGAGGTGAGGGTGCTGGTGAACATGAGCCCGGGCCCAAGCCTTTTGGTTCGGGGCGCCTTCGAAGGTCGGCGGGGGTTCGAAGGGCCCTGCCCGTCCTCCCACCCTGAATGAATGGCGGCACCCCTAGCGGCCTGTATGGGTTGGGGTGGCAGCGTGCATCCGGCGCTGGGGCTTGGGGGCTCCCAATCCCTGGCGTTGCGGCACCAGGCCCCTTAGGAAGGGACCTTCAGGGGCTGTCCTAGGGTTAGGCTTAGCTCCCAGGCGGCTGGCAGGCCCGAGTCGCTGGCTCTGCGAAGAGCGGAGGTGCGGGCCGAGTTGAGGGTGATGCAGAGCGGGAGCGTGGTCCCCAGCGTTTTGGCGCCCTGGGCCTTCGACTGTTGCCATGGCTCAAAGGGCCCTGCCCGTTCTCCTGCCCTGAATAACCAGCGGCGCCCTTAGCAGCTCCCTTGGCGGTGGAGCGGCAGGGTGAGTCCATGCTGCGGCTCGGGGATCCCCAATCCCCAGCATTGCGGGGCCAGGCCTCTTGGGAGGGGCTCCTCGTGGGCGGACCTAGGTTTAGAGTTAGCACCCAGGAGGCCAGCAGGCCCAATCCTCTGGCTGGGCGGCGAGAGGTGGGCGGCCCGAGGTAAAGGCGCTGGCGATCGGGAGCGTGGGCCCCTGCATTTTGGCGCAGGAGGCTTCAAATATCGCCGGTTTCTCCAGGGCCCTGTCAGTTCTCCCGCCCTGAATGACGGGCGGCGCCACTAGCGGCCCGGGTGGCAACGTTGCGGCAGGGTGAGTCTGGCTCTGGGTCTTGGGGTCCCTGATCCCCAGTGTAGCGGCACCAGGACCCTTGGGAGTGGCCCCTGGGTGGCTGACCTAGGGTTAGGGTTAGCCCCCAGGAGACCGTCAGGCCCAACCGCACACTGTGCGGCGAGCTGAGGTGCGGCCCGAGGTGAAGGCGCTGGGGAGCGGGAGCGTGGGCCCCAGCGTTTTGGCGTCCTGGGCCTTTGAATGTTGCCATGGCTCGGAGGGCCCTGCCCTTTCTCCTGCCCTGAATCCCCAGCAACGCCCCTAGCGGCTCCGTTGGCGGTGGGGCGGCAGGGTGAATCCCAGGCTGCAGCTCGGGGATCCCCAATCCCCGGCGTTGTGGTGCCAGGCCCCTTGGGAGGGGCTCCTCGTGGGCCGACCCAGGGTTAGAGTTAGCCCCCATAAGGCCGGCAGGCCAGATCCTCTGGCTGGGCGGTGAGAGGTGGGCGGGCCGAGGTAAAGGCGCTGGGGTGCGGGATTGTGGGCCCCTGCATTTTGGGGTGGGAGGCTTCAAATGTCGCCGGTTTCTCCAGGGCCCTGTCAGTTCTCCGGCCCTGAAGGACCGGAGGCGCTCCTCGCGGCCCGGGTGGCAGCATTGTGGGAGGGTGAGTCTGGCTTTGGGGCTTGGGCTTCCAGAACCCTGGCGTAGTGGCACCAAAACCCTTCAGAGGGGCCCCTGGGGGGCCGACCTAGGGTTAGGGTTAGCCCCCAGGAGACCGTCAGGCCCAACCGCACACTGTGCGGCCAGCTGAGGTGCGGCCCGAGGTGAAGGCGCTGGGGAGCGGGAGCGTGGGCACCAGCGTTTTGGCACAGGGAGCCTTTGAAGGTCACCGGGGACTCAGAAGGCCCTGCCCTTCTCTCGCCCTCTATGACCCGCGGCGCCCCTAGCGGCCCAGGTGGGGACAGTGCGGCAGGGTGAGTCTGGCTCTGGGGCTCTGAGTCACCAATTCCCAGCATTGCAGAGCCAGGCCGCTTGCGATGTCCCCTCAGGGCCCACCCAGGGTTTTGGTTAGCTGCCAGGAGCCCGGCAGGCCCTATCCACCGGCTCTGAAGCAAGCGGTGGGGTGGGCCTAGGTGAGGGCGCTGGCGAGCAGGATCCTGGGAGCCAACGTTTTTGCGCGGGGAGCCTTCAAAGGTCAGCGTGGGCTCGGAGGGCCCTGCCCGATCTCTTGCCCTGATTGACCGGCGGGGCCTCTAGTGGCTCGGGTGGCTGAAGGGCAGCAGGGTGAGTGCGGCACGTGAGCTCGGGGTCCCCATCCCCAGCGTTGCGACGCCAGGCCCCTTGGGAAGGGCCCCTCGGTGGCCGACCTATGGTTAGGGTTAGCCTCCAGGAGGCCAGCAGGCCCGATACACCGCCTGTGCGTCGAGCGGAGAGTTGGGCCGAGGTGAGGGTGCTGGTGAACATGAGCCCGGGCCCAAGCCTTTTGGTTCGGGGCGCCTTCGAAGGTCGGCGGGGGTTCGAAGGGCCCTGCCCGTCCTCCCACCCTGAATGAATGGCGGCACCCCTAGCGGCCTGTATGGGTTGGGGTGGCAGCGTGCATCCGGCGCTGGGGCTTGGGGGCTCCCAATCCCTGGCGTTGCGGCGCCAGGCCCCTTAGGAAGGGACCTTCAGGGGCTGTCCTAGGGTTAGGCTTAGCTCCCAGGAGGCTGGCAGGCCCGAGTCGCTGGCTCTGCGAAGAGCGGAGGTGCGGGCCGAGTTGAGGGTGATGCAGAGCGGGAGCGTGGTCCCCAGCGTTTTGGCGCCCTGGGCCTTCGACTGTTGCCATGGCTCAAAGGGCCCTGCCCGTTCTCCTGCCCTGAATAACCAGCGGCGCCCTTAGCAGCTCCCTTGGCGGTGGAGCGGCAGGGTGAGTCCATGCTGCGGCTCGGGGATCCCCAATCCCCAGCGTTGCGGGGCCAGGCCTCTTGGGAGGGGCTCCTCGTGGGCGGACCTAGGTTTAGAGTTAGCACCCAGGAGGCCAGCAGGCCCAATCCTCTGGCTGGGCGGCGAGAGGTGGGCGGCCCGAGGTAAAGGCGCTGGCGATCGGGAGCGTGGGCCCCTGCATTTTGGCGCAGGAGGCTTCAAATATCGCCGGTTTCTCCAGGGCCCTGTCAGTTCTCCCGCCCTGAATGACGGGCGGCGCCACTAGTGGCCCGGGTGGCAACGTTGCGGCAGGGTGAGTCTGGCTCTGGGTCTTGGGGTCCCTGATCCCCAGTGTAGCGGCACCAGGACCCTTGGGAGTGGCCCCTGGGTGGCTGACCTAGGGTTAGGGTTAGCCCCCAGGAGACCGTCAGGCCCAACCGCACACTGTGCGGCGAGCTGAGGTGCGGCCCGAGGTGAAGGCGCTGGGGAGCGGGAGCGTGGGCCCCAGCGTTTTGGCGTCCTGGGCCTTTGAATGTTGCCATGGCTCGGAGGGCCCTGCCCTTTCTCCTGCCCTGAATCCCCAGCAACGCCCCTAGCGGCTCCGTTGGCGGTGGGGCGGCAGGGTGAATCCCAGGCTGCAGCTCGGGGATCCCCAATCCCCGGCGTTGTGGTGCCAGGCCCCTTGGGAGGGGCTCCTCGTGGGCCGACCCAGGGTTAGAGTTAGCCCCCATAAGGCCGGCAGGCCAGATCCTCTGGCTGGGCGGTGAGAGGTGGGCGGGCCGAGGTAAAGGCGCTGGGGTGCGGGATTGTGGGCCCCTGCATTTTGGGGTGGGAGGCTTCAAATGTCGCCGGTTTCTCCAGGGCCCTGTCAGTTCTCCCGCCCTGAAGGACCGGAGGCGCCCCTCGCGGCCCGGGTGGCAGCGTTGTGGGAGGGTGAGTCTGGCTTTGGGGCTTGGGCTTCCAGAACCCTGGCGTAGTGGCACCAAAACCCTTCAGAGGGGCCCCTGGGGGGCCGACCTAGGGTTAGGGTTAGCCCCCAGGAGACCGTCAGGCCCAACCGCACACTGTGCGGCGAGCTGAGGTGCGGCCCGAGGTGAAGGCGCTGGGGAGCGGGAGCGTGGGCACCAGCGTTTTGGCACGGGGAGCCTTTGAAGGTCACCGGGGACTCAGAAGGCCCTGCCCTTCTCTCGCCCTCTATGACCCGCGGCGCCCCTAGCGGCCCAGGTGGGGACAGTGCGGCAGGGTGAGTCTGGCTCTGGGGCTCTGAGTCACCAATTCCCAGCATTGCAGAGCCAGGCCGCTTGCGATGTCCCCTCAGGGCCCACCCAGGGTTTTGGTTAGCTGCCAGGAGCCCGGCAGGCCCTATCCACCGGCTCTGAAGCAAGCGGTGGGGTGGGCCTAGGTGAGGGCGCTGGCGAGCAGGATCCTGGGAGCCAGCGTTTTTGCGCGGGGAGCCTTCAAAGGTCAGCGTGGGCTCGGAGGGCCCTGCCCGATCTCTTGCCCTGATTGACCGGCGGGGCCTCTAGTGGCTCGGGTGGCTGAAGGGCAGCAGGGTGAGTGCGGCACGTGAGCTCGGGGTCCCCATCCCCAGCGTTGCGACGCCAGGCCCCTTGGGAAGGGCCCCTCGGTGGCCGACCTATGGTTAGGGTTAGCCTCCAGGAGGCCAGCAGGCCCGATACACCGCCTGTGCGTCGAGCGGAGAGTTGGGCCGAGGTGAGGGTGCTGGTGAACATGAGCCCGGGCCCAAGCCTTTTGGTTCGGGGCGCCTTCGAAGGTCGGCGGGGGTTCGAAGGGCCCTGCCCGTCCTCCCACCCTGAATGAATGGCGGCACCCCTAGCGGCCTGTATGGGTTGGGGTGGCAGCGTGCATCCGGCGCTGGGGCTTGGGGGCTCCCAATCCCTGGCGTTGCGGCGCCAGGCCCCTTAGGAAGGGACCTTCAGGGGCTGTCCTAGGGTTAGGCTTAGCTCCCAGGAGGCTGGCAGGCCCGAGTCGCTGGCTCTGCGAAGAGCGGAGGTGCGGGCCGAGTTGAGGGTGATGCAGAGCGGGAGCGTGGTCCCCAGCGTTTTGGCGCCCTGGGCCTTCGACTGTTGCCATGGCTCAAAGGGCCCTGCCCGTTCTCCTGCCCTGAATAACCAGCGGCGCCCTTAGCAGCTCCCTTGGCGGTGGAGCGGCAGGGTGAGTCCATGCTGCGGCTCGGGGATCCCCAATCCCCAGCGTTGCGGGGCCAGGCCTCTTGGGAGGGGCTCCTCGTGGGCGGACCTAGGTTTAGAGTTAGCACCCAGGAGGCCAGCAGGCCCAATCCTCTGGCTGGGCGGCGAGAGGTGGGCGGCCCGAGGTAAAGGCGCTGGCGATCGGGAGCGTGGGCCCCTGCATTTTGGTGCAGGAGGCTTCAAATATCGCCGGTTTCTCCAGGGCCCTGTCAGTTCTCCCGCCCTGAATGACGGGCGGCGCCACTAGCGGCCCGGGTGGCAACGTTGCGGCAGGGTGAGTCTGGCTCTGGGTCTTGGGGTCCCTGATCCCCAGTGTAGCGGCACCAGGACCCTTGGGAGTGGCCCCTGGGTGGCTGACCTAGGGTTAGGGTTAGCCCCCAGGAGACCGTCAGGCCCAACCGCACACTGTGCGGCGAGCTGAGGTGCGGCCCGAGGTGAAGGCGCTGGGGAGCGGGAGCGTGGGCCCCAGCGTTTTGGCGTCCTGGGCCTTTGAATGTTGCCATGGCTCGGAGGGCCCTGCCCTTTCTCCTGCCCTGAATCCCCAGCAACGCCCCTAGCGGCTCCGTTGGCGGTGGGGCGGCAGGGTGAATCCCAGGCTGCAGCTCGGGGATCCCCAATCCCCGGCGTTGTGGTGCCAGGCCCCTTGGGAGGGGCTCCTCGTGGGCCGACCCAGGGTTAGAGTTAGCCCCCATAAGGCCGGCAGGCCAGATCCTCTGGCTGGGCGGTGAGAGGTGGGCAGGCCGAGGTAAAGGCGCTGGGGTGCGGGATTGTGGGCCCCTGCATTTTGGGGTGGGAGGCTTCAAATGTCGCCGGTTTCTCCAGGGCCCTGTCAGTTCTCCGGCCCTGAAGGACCGGAGGCACCCCTCGCGGCCCGGGTGGCAGCGTTGTGGGAGGGTGAGTCTGGCTTTGGGGCTTGGGCTTCCAGAACCCTGGCGTAGTGGCACCAAAACCCTTCAGAGGGGCCCCTGGGGGGCCGACCTAGGGTTAGGGTTAGCCCCCAGGAGACCGTCAGGCCCAACCGCACACTGTGCGGCCAGCTGAGGTGCGGCCCGAGGTGAAGGCGCTGGGGAGCGGGAGCGTGGGCACCAGCGTTTTGGCACGGGGAGACTTTGAAGGTCACCAGGGACTCAGAAGGCCCTGCCCTTCTCTCGCCCTCTATGACCCGCGGCGCCCCTAGCGGCCCAGGTGGGGACAGTGCGGCAGGGTGAGTCTGGCTCTGGGGCTCTGAGTCACCAATTCCCAGCATTGCAGAGCCAGGCCGCTTGCGATGTCCCCTCAGGGCCCACCCAGGGTTTTGGTTAGCTGCCAGGAGCCCGGCAGGCCCTATCCACCGGCTCTGAAGCAAGCGGTGGGGTGGGCCTAGGTGAGGGCGCTGGCGAGCAGGATCCTGGGAGCCAACGTTTTTGCGCGGGGAGCCTTCAAAGGTCAGCATGGGCTCGGAGGGCCCTGCCCGATCTCTTGCCCTGATTGACCGGCGGGGCCTCTAGTGGCTCGGGTGGCTGAAGGGCAGCAGGGTGAGTGCGGCACGTGAGCTCGGGGTCCCCATCCCCAGCGTTGCGACGCCAGGCCCCTTGGGAAGGGCCCCTCGGTGGCCGACCTATGGTTAGGGTTAGCCTCCAGGAGGCCAGCAGGCCCGATACACCGCCTGTGCGTCGAGCGGAGCGTTGGGCCGAGGTGAGGGTGCTGGTGAACATGAGCCCGGGCCCAAGCCTTTTGGTTCGGGGTGCCTTCGAAGGTCGGCGGGGGTTCGAAGGGCCCTGCCCGTCCTCCCACCCTGAATGAATGGCGGCACCCCTAGCGGCCTGTATGGGTTGGGGTGGCAGCGTGCATCCGGCGCTGGGGCTTGGGGGCTCCCAATCCCTGGCGTTGCGGCGCCAGGCCCCTTAGGAAGGGACCTTCAGGGGCTGTCCTAGGGTTAGGCTTAGCTCCCAGGAGGCTGGCAGGCCCGAGTCGCTGGCTCTGCGAAGAGCGGAGGTGCGGGCCGAGTTGAGGGTGATGCAGAGCGGGAGCGTGGTCCCCAGCGTTTTGGCGCCCTGGGCCTTCGACTGTTGCCATGGCTCAAAGGGCCCTGCCCGTTCTCCTGCCCTGAATAACCAGCGGCGCCCTTAGCAGCTCCCTTGGCGGTGGAGCGGCAGGGTGAGTCCATGCTGCGGCTCGGGGATCCCCAATCCCCAGCATTGCGGGGCCAGGCCTCTTGGGAGGGGCTCCTCGTGGGCGGACCTAGGTTTAGAGTTAGCACCCAGGAGGCCAGCAGGCCCAATCCTCTGGCTGGGCGGCGAGAGGTGGGCGGCCCGAGGTAAAGGCGCTGGCGATCGGGAGCTTGGGCCCCTGCATTTTGGCGCAGGAGGCTTCAAATATCGCCGGTTTCTCCAGGGCCCTGTCAGTTCTCCCGCCCTCAATGACGGGCAGCGCCACTAGCGGCCCGGGTGGCAACGTTGCGGCAGGGTGAGTCTGGCTCTGGGTCTTGGGATCCCTGATCCCCAGTGTAGCGGCACCAGGACCCTTGGGAGTGGCCCCTGGGTGGCTGACCTAGGGTTAAGGTTAGCCCCCAGGAGACCGTCAGGCCCAACCGCACACTGTGCGGCGAGCTGAGGTGCGGCCCGAGGTGAAGGCGCTGGGGAGCGGGAGCGTGGGCCCCAGCGTTTTGGCGTCCTGGGCCTTTGAATGTTGCCATGGCTCGGAGGGCCCTGCCCTTTCTCCTGCCCTGAATCCCCAGCAACGCCCCTAGCGGCTCCGTTGGCGGTGGGGCGGCAGGGTGAATCCCAGGCTGCAGCTCGGGGATCCCCAATCCCCGGCGTTGTGGTGCCAGGCCCCTTGGGAGGGGCTCCTCGTGGGCCGACCCAGGGTTAGAGTTAGCCCCCATAAGGCCGGCAGGCCAGATCCTCTGGCTGGGCGGTGAGAGGTGGGCGGGCCGAGGTAAAGGCGCTGGGGTGCGGGATTGTGGGCCCCTGCATTTTGGGGTGGGAGGCTTCAAATGTCGCCGGTTTCTCCAGGGCCCTGTCAGTTCTCCGGCCCTGAAGGACCGGAGGCGCTCCTCGCGGCCCGGGTGGCAGCATTGTGGGAGGGTGAGTCTGGCTTTGGGGCTTGGGCTTCCAGAACCCTGGCGTAGTGGCACCAAAACCCTTCAGAGGGGCCCCTGGGGGGCCGACCTAGGGTTAGGGTTAGCCCCCAGGAGACCGTCAGGCCCAACCGCACACTGTGCGGCCAGCTGAGGTGCGGCCCGAGGTGAAGGCGCTGGGGAGCGGGAGCGTGGGCACCAGCGTTTTGGCACAGGGAGCCTTTGAAGGTCACCGGGGACTCAGAAGGCCCTGCCCTTCTCTCGCCCTCTATGACCCGCGGCGCCCCTAGCGGCCCAGGTGGGGACAGTGCGGCAGGGTGAGTCTGGCTCTGGGGCTCTGAGTCACCAATTCCCAGCATTGCAGAGCCAGGCCGCTTGCGATGTCCCCTCAGGGCCCACCCAGGGTTTTGGTTAGCTGCCAGGAGCCCGGCAGGCCCTATCCACCGGCTCTGAAGCAAGCGGTGGGGTGGGCCTAGGTGAGGGCGCTGGCGAGCAGGATCCTGGGAGCCAACGTTTTTGCGCGGGGAGCCTTCAAAGGTCAGCGTGGGCTCGGAGGGCCCTGCCCGATCTCTTGCCCTGATTGACCGGCGGGGCCTCTAGTGGCTCGGGTGGCTGAAGGGCAGCAGGGTGAGTGCGGCACGTGAGCTCGGGGTCCCCATCCCCAGCGTTGCGACGCCAGGCCCCTTGGGAAGGGCCCCTCGGTGGCCGACCTATGGTTAGGGTTAGCCTCCAGGAGGCCAGCAGGCCCGATACACCGCCTGTGCGTCGAGCGGAGAGTTGGGCCGAGGTGAGGGTGCTGGTGAACATGAGCCCGGGCCCAAGCCTTTTGGTTCGGGGCGCCTTCGAAGGTCGGCGGGGGTTCGAAGGGCCCTGCCCGTCCTCCCACCCTGAATGAATGGCGGCACCCCTAGCGGCCTGTATGGGTTGGGGTGGCAGCGTGCATCCGGCGCTGGGGCTTGGGGGCTCCCAATCCCTGGCGTTGCGGCGCCAGGCCCCTTAGGAAGGGACCTTCAGGGGCTGTCCTAGGGTTAGGCTTAGCTCCCAGGAGGCTGGCAGGCCCGAGTCGCTGGCTCTGCGAAGAGCGGAGGTGCGGGCCGAGTTGAGGGTGATGCAGAGCGGGAGCGTGGTCCCCAGCGTTTTGGCGCCCTGGGCCTTCGACTGTTGCCATGGCTCAAAGGGCCCTGCCCGTTCTCCTGCCCTGAATAACCAGCGGCGCCCTTAGCAGCTCCCTTGGCGGTGGAGCGGCAGGGTGAGTCCATGCTGCGGCTCGGGGATCCCCAATCCCCAGCGTTGCGGGGCCAGGCCTCTTGGGAGGGGCTCCTCGTGGGCGGACCTAGGTTTAGAGTTAGCACCCAGGAGGCCAGCAGGCCCAATCCTCTGGCTGGGCGGCGAGAGGTGGGCGGCCCGAGGTAAAGGCGCTGGCGATCGGGAGCGTGGGCCCCTGCATTTTGGCGCAGGAGGCTTCAAATATCGCCGGTTTCTCCAGGGCCCTGTCAGTTCTCCCGCCCTGAATGACGGGCGGCGCCACTAGCGGCCCGGGTGGCAACGTTGCGGCAGGGTGAGTCTGGCTCTGGGTCTTGGGGTCCCTGATCCCCAGTGTAGCGGCACCAGGACCCTTGGGAGTGGCCCCTGGGTGGCTGACCTAGGGTTAGGGTTAGCCCCCAGGAGACCGTCAGGCCCAACCGCACACTGTGCGGCGAGCTGAGGTGCGGCCCGAGGTGAAGGCGCTGGGGAGCGGGAGCGTGGGCCCCAGCGTTTTGGCGTCCTGGGCCTTTGAATGTTGCCATGGCTCGGAGGGCCCTGCCCTTTCTCCTGCCCTGAATCCCCAGCAACGCCCCTAGCGGCTCCGTTGGCGGTGGGGCGGCAGGGTGAATCCCAGGCTGCAGCTCGGGGATCCCCAATCCCCGGCGTTGTGGTGCCAGGCCCCTTGGGAGGGGCTCCTCGTGGGCCGACCCAGGGTTAGAGTTAGCCCCCATAAGGCCGGCAGGCCAGATCCTCTGGCTGGGCGGTGAGAGGTGGGCAGGCCGAGGTAAAGGCGCTGGGGTGCGGGATTGTGGGCCCCTGCATTTTGGGGTGGGAGGCTTCAAATGTCGCCGGTTTCTCCAGGGCCCTGTCAGTTCTCCGGCCCTGAAGGACCGGAGGCACCCCTCGCGGCCCGGGTGGCAGCGTTGTGGGAGGGTGAGTCTGGCTTTGGGGCTTGGGCTTCCAGAACCCTGGCGTAGTGGCACCAAAACCCTTCAGAGGGGCCCCTGGGGGGCCGACCTAGGGTTAGGGTTAGCCCCCAGGAGACCGTCAGGCCCAACCGCACACTGTGCGGCCAGCTGAGGTGCGGCCCGAGGTGAAGGCGCTGGGGAGCGGGAGCGTGGGCACCAGCGTTTTGGCACGGGGAGACTTTGAAGGTCACCAGGGACTCAGAAGGCCCTGCCCTTCTCTCGCCCTCTATGACCCGCGGCGCCCCTAGCGGCCCAGGTGGGGACAGTGCGGCAGGGTGAGTCTGGCTCTGGGGCTCTGAGTCACCAATTCCCAGCATTGCAGAGCCAGGCCGCTTGCGATGTCCCCTCAGGGCCCACCCAGGGTTTTGGTTAGCTGCCAGGAGCCCGGCAGGCCCTATCCACCGGCTCTGAAGCAAGCGGTGGGGTGGGCCTAGGTGAGGGCGCTGGCGAGCAGGATCCTGGGAGCCAACGTTTTTGCGCGGGGAGCCTTCAAAGGTCAGCGTGGGCTCGGAGGGCCCTGCCCGATCTCTTGCCCTGATTGACCGGCGGGGCCTCTAGTGGCTCGGGTGGCTGAAGGGCAGCAGGGTGAGTGCGGCACGTGAGCTCGGGGTCCCCATCCCCAGCGTTGCGACGCCAGGCCCCTTGGGAAGGGCCCCTCGGTGGCCGACCTATGGTTAGGGTTAGCCTCCAGGAGGCCAGCAGGCCCGATACACCGCCTGTGCGTCGAGCGGAGAGTTGGGCCGAGGTGAGGGTGCTGGTGAACATGAGCCCGGGCCCAAGCCTTTTGGTTCGGGGTGCCTTCGAAGGTCGGCGGGGGTTCGAAGGGCCCTGCCCGTCCTCCCACCCTGAATGAATGGCGGCACCCCTAGCGGCCTGTATGGGTTGGGGTGGCAGCGTGCATCCGGCGCTGGGGCTTGGGGGCTCCCAATCCCTGGCGTTGCGGCGCCAGGCCCCTTAGGAAGGGACCTTCAGGGGCTGTCCTAGGGTTAGGCTTAGCTCCCAGGAGGCTGGCAGGCCCGAGTCGCTGGCTCTGCGAAGAACGGAGGTGCGGGCCGAGTTGAGGGTGATGCAGAGCGGGAGCGTGGTCCCCAGCATTTTGGCGCCCTGGGCCTTCGACTGTTGCCATGGCTCAAAGGGCCCTGCCCGTTCTCCTGCCCTGAATAACCAGCGGCGCCCTTAGCAGCTCCCTTGGCGGTGGAGCGGCAGGGTGAGTCCATGCTGCGGCTCGGGGATCCCCAATCCCCAGCATTGCGGGGCCAGGCCTCTTGGGAGGGGCTCCTCGTGGGCGGACCTAGGTTTAGAGTTAGCACCCAGGAGGCCAGCAGGCCCAATCCTCTGGCTGGGCGGCGAGAGGTGGGCGGCCCGAGGTAAAGGCGCTGGCGATCGGGAGCTTGGGCCCCTGCATTTTGGCGCAGGAGGCTTCAAATATCGCCGGTTTCTCCAGGGCCCTGTCAGTTCTCCTGCCCTCAATGACGGGCAGCGCCACTAGCGGCCCGGGTGGCAACGTTGCGGCAGGGTGAGTCTGGCTCTGGGTCTTGGGATCCCTGATCCCCAGTGTAGCGGCACCAGGACCCTTGGGAGTGGCCCCTGGGTGGCTGACCTAGGGTTAAGGTTAGCCCCCAGGAGACCGTCAGGCCCAACCGCACACTGTGCGGCGAGCTGAGGTGCGGCCCGAGGTGAAGGCGCTGGGGAGCGGGAGCGTGGGCCCCAGCGTTTTGGCGTCCTGGGCCTTTGAATGTTGCCATGGCTCGGAGGGCCCTGCCCTTTCTCCTGCCCTGAATCCCCAGCAACGCCCCTAGCGGCTCCATTGGCGGTGGGGCGGCAGGGTGAATCCCAGGCTGCAGCTCGGGGATCCCCAATCCCCGGCGTTGTGGTGCCAGGCCCCTTGGGAGGGGCTCCTCGTGGGCCGACCCAGGGTTAGAGTTAGCCCCCATAAGGCCGGCAGGCCAGATCCTCTGGCTGGGCGGTGGGAGGTGGGCGGGCCGAGGTAAAGGCGCTGGGGTGCGGGATTGTGGGCCCCTGCATTTTGGGGTGGGAGGCTTCAAATGTCGCCGGTTTCTCCAGGGCCCTGTCAGTTCTCCCGCCCTGAAGGACCGGAGGCGCCCCTCGCGGCCCGGGTGGCAGCGTTGTGGGAGGGTGAGTCTGGCTTTGGGGCTTGGGCTTCCAGAACCCTGGCGTAGTGGCACCAAAACCCTTCGGAGGGGCCCCTGGGGAGCCGACCTAGGGTTAGGGTTAGCCCCCAGGAGACCGTCAGGCCCAACCGCACACTGTGCGGCGAGCTGAGGTGCGGCCCGAGGTGAAGGCGCTGGGGAGCGGGAGCGTGGGCACCAGCGTTTTGGCACGGGGAGCCTTTGAAGGTCACCGGGGACTCAGAAGGCCCTGCCCTTCTCTCGCCCTCTATGACCCGCGGCGCCCCTAGCGGCCCAGGTGGGGACAGTGCGGCAGGGTGAGTCTGGCTCTGGGGCTCTGAGTCACCAATTCCCAGCATTGCAGAGCCAGGCCGCTTGCGATGTCCCCTCAGGGCCCACCCAGGGTTTTGGTTAGCTGCCAGGAGCCCGGCAGGCCCTATCCACCGGCTCTGAAGCAAGCGGTGGGGTGGGCCTAGGTGAGGGCGCTGGCGAGCAGGATCCTGGGAGCCAACGTTTTTGCGCGGGGAGCCTTCAAAGGTCAGCGTGGGCTCGGAGGGCCCTGCCCGATCTCTTGCCCTGATTGACTGGCGGGGCCTCTAGTGGCTCGGGTGGCTGAAGGGCAGCAGGGTGAGTGCGGCACGTGAGCTCGGGGTCCCCATCCCCAGCGTTGTGACGCCAGGCCCCTTGGGAAGGGCCCCTCGGTGGCCGACCTATGGTTAGGGTTAGCCTCCAGGAGGCCAGCAGGCCCGATACACCGCCTGTGCGTCGAGCGGAGAGTTGGGCCGAGGTGAGGGTGCTGGTGAACATGAGCCCGGGCCCAAGCCTTTTGGTTCGGGGCGCCTTCGAAGGTCGGCGGGGGTTCGAAGGGCCCTGCCCGTCCTCCCACCCTGAATGAATGGCGGCACCCCTAGCGGCCTGTATGGGTTGGGGTGGCAGCGTGCATCCGGCGCTGGGGCTTGGGGGCTCCCAATCCCTGGCGTTGTGGCGCCAGGCCCCTTAGGAAGGGACCTTCAGGGGCTGTCCTCGGGTTAGGCTTAGCTCCCAGGAGGCTGGCAGGCCCGAGTCGCTGGCTCTGCGAAGAGCGGAGGTGCGGGCCGAGTTGAGGGTGATGCAGAGCGGGAGCGTGGTCCCCAGCGTTTTGGCGCCCTGGGCCTTCGACTGTTGCCATGGCTCAAAGGGCCCTGCCCGTTCTCCTGCCCTGAATAACCAGCGGCGCCCTTAGCAGCTCCCTTGGCGGTGGAGCGGCAGGGTGAGTCCATGCTGCGGCTCGGGGATCCCCAATCCCCAGCGTTGCGGGGCCAGGCCTCTTGGGAGGGGCTCCTCGTGGGCGGACCTAGGTTTAGAGTTAGCACCCAGGAGGCCAGCAGGCCCAATCCTCTGGCTGGGCGGCGAGAGGTGGGCGGCCCGAGGTAAAGGCGCTGGGGATCGGGAGCGTGGGCCCCTGCATTTTGGCGCAGGAGGCTTCAAATATTGCCGGTTTCTCCAGGGCCCTGTCAGTTCTCCCGCCCTGAATGTCGGGCGGCGCCACTAGCGGCCGGGGTGGCAACGTTGCAGCAGGGTGAGTCTGGCTCTGGGTCTTGGGGTCCCTGATCCCCAGTGTAGCGGCACCAGGACCCTTGGGAGTGGCCCCTGGGTGGCTGACCTAGGGTTAGGGTTAGCCCCCAGGAGACCGTCAGGCCCAACCGCACACTGTGCGGCGAGCTGAGGTGCGGCCCGAGGTGAAGGCGCTGGGGAGCGGGAGCGTGGGCCCCAGCGTTTTGGCGTCCTGGGCCTTTGAATGTTGCCATGGCTCGGAGGGCCCTGCCCTTTCTCCTGCCCTGAATCCCCAGCAACGCCCCTAGCGGCTCCGTTGGCGGTGGGGCGGCAGGGTGAATCCCAGGCTGCAGCTCGGGGATCCCCAATCCCCGGCGTTGTGGTGCCAGGCCCCTTGGGAGGGGCTCCTCGTGGGCCGACCCAGGGTTAGAGTTAGCCCCCATAAGGCCGGCAGGCCAGATCCTCTGGCTGGGCGGTGAGAGGTGGGCGGGCCGAGGTAAAGGCGCTGGGGTGCGGGATTGTGGGCCCCTGCATTTTGGGGTGGGAGGCTTCAAATGTCGCCGGTTTCTCCAGGGCCCTGTCAGTTCTCCCGCCCTGAAGGACCGGAGGCGCCCCTCGCGGCCCGGGTGGCAGCGTTGTGGGAGGGTGAGTCTGGCTTTGGGGCTTGGGCTTCCAGAACCCTGGCGTAGTGGCACCAAAACCCTTCAGAGGGGCCCCTGGGGGGCCGA
The DNA here is from genome assembly GCF_024610735.1 of Ursus americanus. NCBI lineage: Eukaryota > Metazoa > Chordata > Mammalia > Carnivora > Ursidae > Ursus > Ursus americanus. The sequence goes on along the minus strand of NC_142134.1, from coordinate 1,430,923 downwards.
CCTAGGGTTAGGGTTAGCCCCCAGGAGACCGTCAGGCCCAACCGCACACTGTGCGGCGAGCTGAGGTGCGGCCCGAGGTGAAGGCGCTGGGGAGCGGGAGCGTGGGCACCAGCGTGTTGGCACAGGGAGCCTTTGAAGGTCACCGGGGACTCAGAAGGCCCTGCCCTTCTCTCGCCCTCTATGACCCGCGGCGCCCCTAGCGGCCCAGGTGGGGACAGCACGGCAGGGTGAGTCTGGCTCTGGGGCTCTGAGTCACCAATTCCCAGCATTGCAGAGCCAGGCCGCTTGCGATGTCCCCTCAGGGCCCACCCAGGGTTTTGGTTAGCTGCCAGGAGCCCGGCAGGCCCTATCCACCGGCTCTGAAGCAAGCGGTGGGGTGGGCCTAGGTGAGGGCGCTGGCGAGCAGGATCCTGGGAGCCAACGTTTTTGCGCGGGGAGCCTTCAAAGGTCAGCGTGGGCTCGGAGGGCCCTGCCCGATCTCTTGCCCTGATTGACCGGCGGGGCCTCTAGTGGCTCGGGTGGCTGAAGGGCAACAGGGTGAGTGCGGCACGTGAGCTCGGGGTCCCCATCCCCAGCGTTGCGACGCCAGGCCCCTTGGGAAGGGCCCCTCGGTGGCCGACCTATGGTTAGGGTTAGCCTCCAGGAGGCCAGCAGGCCCGATACACCGCCTGTGCGTCGAGCGGAGAGTTGGGCCGAGGTGAGGGTGCTGGTGAACATGAGCCCGGGCCCAAGCCTTTTGGTTCGGGGCGCCTTCGAAGGTCGGCGGGGGTTCGAAGGGCCCTGCCCGTCCTCCCACCCTGAATGAATGGCGGCACCCCTAGCGGCCTGTATGGGTTGGGGTGGCAGCGTGCATCCGGCGCTGGGGCTTGGGGGCTCCCAATCCCTGGCGTTGCGGCGCCAGGCCCCTTAGGAAGGGACCTTCAGGGGCTGTCCTAGGGTTAGGCTTAGCTCCCAGGAGGCTGGCAGGCCCGAGTCGCTGGCTCTGCGAAGAGCGGAGGTGCGGGCCGAGTTGAGGGTGATGCAGAGCGGGAGCGTGGTCCCCAGCGTTTTGGCGCCCTGGGCCTTCGACTGTTGCCATGGCTCAAAGGGCCCTGCCCGTTCTCCTGCCCTGAATAACCAGCGGCGCCCTTAGCAGCTCCCTTGGCGGTGGAGCGGCAGGGTGAGTCCATGCTGCGGCTCGGGGATCCCCAATCCCCAGCATTGCGGGGCCAGGCCTCTTGGGAGGGGCTCCTCGTGGGCGGACCTAGGTTTAGAGTTAGCACCCAGGAGGCCAGCAGGCCCAATCCTCTGGCTGGGCGGCGAGAGGTGGGCGGCCCGAGGTAAAGGCGCTGGCGATCGGGAGCGTGGGCCCCTGCATTTTGGCGCAGGAGGCTTCAAATATCGCCGGTTTCTCCAGGTCCCTGTCCCTTCTCCCGCCTTGAATGAGCGGCGGTGCCCCAAGCCGCCCGGGTGGTGATGGTGCTGCAGGGTGAGTCTGGCTCTGTGGCTCTGAGTCACCAATCCCCAGCGTTGCAGAGCCAGGCCCCTTGGGTTGTGCCCCACGGGTCCTACCTAGGATTTCAGTTAGCCCCCAGGAGCCTGGCAGGCACTATCCACTGGCTCTGCAGCAAGCGGAGGGGCTGGCCTGGCTGAGGGCGCTGGGGAGCAGGAGGAATGGAGCCAATTTTTTTGCGCGGGGGGTCTTTGAAGGTCAGCGGGGATTCCGGGGGCCCTGCCCATTCTCCCACCCTGATTGACCAGTGGTCTCTAGCGGCTCGGGTGGCTGAAGGGCAGCAGGGTGAGACCGGCACTTGGGCTCGGAGTCCCCATCCGCAGCGTTGTGACACCAGGCCCCTGGGAAGTGCCCCTCGGGGGCCGAACTATGGTTAGGGTTAGCCCCCAGGAGGCTGGCAAGCCCGATACACCACCTGGGCATCGAGAAGAGAGTTGGGCTGAGGTGAGGGTGCTGGTGAATATGAGCCTGGGCCCAAGTGTTTTGATTTGGGGCGCCTTTGAAAATTGGCGGGGATTCGGAGGGCCCTGTCTATCCTTCCAAGGTGAATGAACAGCGGCGCCCCTAGCGGCCCAGGTGGGGAGGGGCGGCAGGGTGCATCGGGCGCTGGGGCTTGGGGGTCCCCAATCCCTGGCGTTGTGGCACCAGGCCCCTTGGGAGGGGCCCTTCGAGGGCCAACCTAGAGTTAGGTTTAGCCCCCAGGAGGCAAACAGGCCCTATTCGCCAGCTGTGTGGAGAGCAGAGTGGCAGACCTAGGTGAGGGCGCTGGTGATTGGGAGGGTGGGCCTGGGCGTTTTGGCCTGGGGGGCCTTTGAAGGTCCCCATGTCTCGGAGGGCCCTGCCCGTTCTCCTGCCCTGAATGAACGGCAGTACCCCAAGCCCCCGATTGTCGGCTGGGCGGCAGGTGAGTCAGGTGCTGAGGCTTGGGGTCCCCAATCCCCGGCATTGTGGCGTCAGGCCCCTTGGGAGGGGCCCCTCGGGTCCGACCTAGGGTTAGGGTTAGCCCCCAGGTGGCTGGCAGGCCCGATCCGCCTGCTGTGCGGGGAGCGGAGGGGCGGGCCGAGGTGAGGGCGCTGGGGAGTGGAAGCATGGGCACCAGTGTTTTGGCTCCAGGAGCCTTTGAAGGTCACCGGGAACTCGGAAGGACCTGCCACTTCTCTCACTCTGAATGACCGGCGGCGCCCCTAGCTGCCCAGGTGGCGACAGTGTGGAAGGGTGAGTCCGGCTCTGGGGCTCTGAGTCACCAATCCCAAGCATTGCAGAGCCAGAACCCTTGGGATGTGCCCCACAGGGCTGACCTAGGTTTTCAGTTAGCCCCCAGGAGCCCGGCAGGCACTATCCACTGGCTCTGCAGCAAACGGAGGGGCGGGCCGAGGTGAGGGCGCTGGGGAGCGGGAGCGTGGGCACCAGCATTTTGGCGAGGTGAGCCTTTGAAGGTCACCGGGGACTCCGAAGGCCCTTCCCTTCTCTCGCCCTGAATGACCGGCGGTGCCCCTAGAGGCCCGGGTGGCGACAGTGCGGCAGGGTGAGTCTGGCTCTGGGGTCTGAGTCACCAATCCCCAGCGTTGCAGAGCCAGGCCCCTTGGGATGTGCCCCACGGGGCCGACCTAGGGTTTTCATTAGAACCAAGAGCCCGGCAGGCCCTATCCAATGGGTCTGAATCAAGGGGAGAGTTGGGCCAAGGTGAGGATGCTGGTGATCATGAGCCTGGGCCCAAGCGTTTTGGTTCAGAACACCTTCAAAGGTCGGCGGGGGTTCAAAGGGCTCTGCCCGTTCTCCCACCCTGCACGAACGGCGGCGCCCCTAGCAGCCCGGGTCGTGAGGGGTGGCAGGGTGAGTCAGGCCCTGCGGCTCAGGTATCTCCAATCCCCAGCGATGCGGCGCCAGGCCCCTTGGGAGGGGCCCCTTGGATGACAACTTAGGTTTAGGTTTACCCCCTAGGATCTCGGCAGGTCCTATTCGCCAGCTGTGTGGAGAGTGGAGTGGCGGACCCAGGTGAGGGCACTGGTGTTTGGGAGCGTGGGCTCGGGCGTTTTGAGCGGGGGGGATTCGAAGTTCACCGTGTCTCGGAGGGCCCTGCCCGTTCTCCCGCCCTGATTGAATGGCAGCACCCCAAGCCCCTGGGTGGCGGCTGGGTGGCAGGGTGAGTCGGGTGCTGAGGCTCAGGGTCCCCAATCCCCGGCGTTGCAACGCCAGGCCCCTTGGGATGGGCCCCTCGGGGGTCGATCTAGGGTTACAGTTAGCCCCCCGGAGACCGGTGGACCCGATCAGCGTCTGTGCGGCACACGGCAGGGTGGGCCGAGGTGAGGGCGCTGGCGAGCCTGAGCATGAGCCCAAGCGTTTTAGCGTGGGGGGCCTTCGAAGGTCGGTGGTGGCTTGGAGGGACCTGCCCATTCACCCACTCTGAATGACCAGCGGGGCCCCTAGTGGCTCAGGTGGCTGAAGGGCAGCAGGGTGAGTCCAGCACTTGGGCTCAGTTGCCCCATCCCCGGCGTTGGGGCGCCAGGCCACTTGAGAAGGGCCCCTCGGGGGCCGACCTACAGTTACGGTTAGCACCCAGGAGGCTGGCAGGCCCTATACACCGCCTGTGCGTGGAGCGGAGAGTTGGGCCGAGGTGAGGACGCTGGTGAACATGAGCCTGGGCACAAGCATTTTGGTTCTGGGCGCCATCGAAGGTGGGCGGGGGTTCGGAGGCCCCTGCCAGTTCTCCCACCCAGAATGAATGGCGGCGCCCCTAGCGGGCCCTGTGGGGCAGGGTGGCAGGGTGCACTCGGCCCTGGGGCTTGGGGGTCGCCAATCCCCGGCATTGCGCTGCAAGACTCCTTAGGAAGGGACCCTCAGGGGCCGTCCTAGGGTTAGGGTTAGTGCCCAGGAGGCTGGCAGGCCCGATCCGCCGGCTGTGCGAGGAGTGGAGGTGTGGGCTGAGTTGAGGGGGATGCAGAGCGGGAGCGTGGGCCCCAGCGTTTTGGCACCCTGGGCCTTCGAATGTTGCCATGTCTCGAAGGGCCCTGCCCATTCTCCTGCCCTGAATAACCAGCGGCGCCCCTAGCGGCTCCATTGGCAGTGGGGCTGCAGGGTGAGTCCTGAGCTGCGGCTCAGGGATCCCCAATCCCCAGCATTGTAGGGCCAGGCCTCTTGGGAGGGGCTTCTCATGGGCCGACCTAGGGTCAGAGTTAGCACCCAGGAGGCCAGCAGGCCCAATCCTCTGGCTGGGCGGCAAGAGGTGGGCGGGCCGAGGTAAAGGCGCTGGTGAGTGGGAGCATGGGCCCCTGCATTTTGGCGCGGGAGGCTTCAAATGTCGCTGGTTTCTCCAGGGCCCTGTCCATTCTCCCGCCCTGAATGAGCAGCCACGCCCCTAGCGGCCCGGGTGGCGGCGTTGCGGCAGCGTGAGTCTGGTTCTGGGGCTTGGGGTCCCAGATCCCTGGCGTATAGGCACCAGAATCCTTGGGAGGGACCCTGGAGGGCCGACCTATGGTTAGGGTTAGCCCACACAAGGCCGGCAGGCCGGATCCGCCCTCTGTGCAGGGAGCAGAGGGGCGGGCCAAGGTGAGGGCGCTGGGGAGCGGGAACGTGGGCACCAGGGTTTTGGCACGGAGAGCCTTCGAAGGTCGCCAGTGGCTCGGAGGACCCTGTCCATTCTTGCGCCCTGAATGACCAGCGGCGCCCCTAGTGGCCCGAGTGGCAGCAGGGAGGCAGGGTGAGTCTGGCGATGGGGCCTATGGTCCTAGTCCCAGGCTTGGTGGCGCCAGGCCCCTTGGGAGGGGCCCCTCTGGTTCCTGCCTAGCTTTAGGGTTACCCCCAGGAGTCCGGCGGCCTGATCCGCTGGCTGTGCATTGAGCGGAGGGGCGGGCCGACGTGAATGCGCTGGCGAGCGGGAGTGTGGGCCCAAGCGTTTTGGCGCAGGGAGCCTTCGAAGGTCACCGGGGGCTCAGAGGGCCCTGCCTATTCTCTCGCCCTGTGAGGACGTTGCCCCTACCGGGCCGGGTCATGGCGGGGTGGCAGGGTGAGTCTGGAGCTAGGGCTCGTGGGTCCCCAATCCCCAGCGTGGTGTCGCCAGGCACTTGGGAGTGGTACCTTGGGGGCCTACCTAGGGTTAGGGTTAGCCCAAAGGAGGCCGGCAGGCCCATTCTGCCAGCTGTGCGGTGAGAGGAGTGGTGGGCAGAGGTGAGGGTGCTGGCGAGCGGGAGCGTGGGCCCAAGCGTTTTGGCGTGGGGGGCCTTCGAAAGTCGCCGGGGGCTCAGAGATCCATGCCCCTTCTCCCGCCCTAAATGAGTGGCGGTGCCCCTAGCAGCCTGGGTGGCGGTGGGGCGGTTGGGTGAGTCTGGTGCTCATGCTCGTGGGTCCCCAATCCCCGGCGTGGCGGAGCCAGGACCCTTGGAAAGGGCCCCTCGGGGGCCGACCTAGGTTTAGGGTTAGCCCCCAGGAGCCCAGCAGGCCCTATCCGCCAGCTGTGTGTTCGAGCGGAGGGGCGGGCTGAGGTGAGGGCAATGGTGAGCGGGAGCGTGGGCCCAAGCCTTTTGGCACAGGGGGCCTTCGAAGGTCACGGGGGGCTCAGAGGGCCCTACCCCTTCTCCTGCCCCGAAGGACCGGCAGCGCCCCTAGCAACCCGGGTGGCGGCGGGGTGGCAGTGAAAGTCCAGCACTGGGGCTGGATTGTCCCCAATCCCCGGCGTGATGGCGCCAGTCCCCTTGGGAGGGGCTCCTCAGGGGCTGAACTAGGGTTAGGGTTAGCCCCCAGGAGGCTGGCAGGCCAGATCTGACGGCTGTGTGGCGAGCGGAGGGTGGGTCCCAGGTGAGGGCAATGGTGAGCGGGAGCGTGGGCCCTAGCATTTTGGCGTGGGTTGCCTTCGAAGGTCGCAGGGGGCACGGAGGGCCCTGCAAGTTCTCCCACTCTGAATGAGGATGGCGACCCTAGCGGGCCGGGTCTCGGCAGGGCAGCAGGGTGAGTCCGGCGTTGGTGTTCGGGGGTCCCCAATCCCCAGCGTGTTGGTGCCAGACCCCTTCGGAGGGGCCCCTTGACAGCCAACCTAGGGTTAGGGTTAGACCCCAGGAGGCCGCCAGGCCCGATCTGCTGGTTGTGCAGCTTGCGGAGGGGCTGGCCGAGGTGAGGGCACTGGTGAGCAGAAGCGTGGGCCGAAGCATTTTGGCACGGGGGGCCTTCAAATGTCACCGGTGGCTCGGAGGGCCCTGCCCATTCTCCCGCCCTGAATGACCGGCGGTGCCCATAGTGACCCGGGTGGCAGCGGGGGCATGGTGAGTCCGGCGCTGGGGCTCAGGAGTCCCCTTTCCCCGTCGTTGCGGCACCAGGCCCCTTGGGAGGGGCCACTAGGGGGCCGACATAGGTTTAGGGTTAGCCCCCAGAAGGCCCACAGGCCCGATCCGCCAGCTGTGCGGCGAGCGGAGGGGAGGGCCGAGGTAAGGGCGCTGGCCAGCGGGAGCGTGGGGCCAAGCGTTTTGGTGTGGGGGGCCTTCGAAGGTCGCAGGTCGCTAGGAGGGCCCTGCCTGTTCTCCCTCCCTGAATGAACGGCGGCGCCCCTAGCGGCCCAGGTGGCGGTAGGGCGGGAGGGTGAGTCCGGCGCTTGGGCTCGGGATTCCCCAATCCCTGGTGTTGCGGCAATAGGAACCTGGATGGGCCCCTCGGGGGCCCACCAATGGTTAGGGTAACACCCAGGAGGGCTGCAGTCCAGATCCACTGGCTCTACAGCGAGTGGAGGGGCGGACCGAGGTGAGGGCGCAGGCGAGCGGGAGCATGGGCCCAAGCATTTTGGCACTGGGGGCCTTCGAATGTCACCAGGGGCTCGGAGGAATCTGCCCGTTCTCCCTCCCTGAATGACCGACGGTGCTCCTAGCGGCCCGGGTGGCGGGGGGGGCGACATGGTGAGTCCGGCGCTGGGGCTCGGGGGTCCCCAATCCCAGGCATTGCGGTGCCAGGCCCCTTCGGAGGGGCACCTAAGGGGACAACCTAGGGTTCTGTGTAGCCACCAGGAGGAGTGCAGGCCTCATCCGCCGGCTCTGTGGCGAGCGGAGGGGTGGGCCGAGGTGAGGGCGCTGAGGAGCAGGAGCGTGGGCTCGAGCGTTTTGGATGGGGGGGCCTTCGAAGTTCGCCACGGGTTCAGAGGGCCCTGCCCGTTCTACCGCCCTGAATGACCAGCGTCACCCCTAGCGGCCCGGGTGGTGATGGGGCGGCAGGGAGACTCCGGCGCTGGGGATCGGGGCTCCCTAATACCCGGCGTTGCAGCCTCAGGCCCCTTGGGACAGGCCCCTCGGTGGCAGACCTAGGGTTAGGGTTAGCCCCCAGGAGGCTGCCAGGCTCGTTCCGCCCATGTGCGGTGAATGGAGGTGTGGGTTGAGGTGAGGTAGCTGGCGAGTGGGGGCATGGGCCAGAGCATTTACGCTTTGGCTTGGGGTGCCTTCGAAGGTCGCAGGAGGCTTGGAGGGTCCTGCCCGTTCTGTCGCCCTGAAGGACTGGTGACGCCCCTAGTGCCCCATGTGGCGGCAGGGTGGCACGGTGCATCCGGCGGTGGGACTTGGGGGTCCCCAATCCCTGGCATGCAGCGCCAGGCCACTTGGGAGGGGCCCTTCGGGGGCAACTTGGCATAGGGTTAGCCCCCAGGAAGCCCGCAGGCCCGATCCGCCAGCTCTGCCGCGAGAGGACGGGTGGGCCGAGGTTAGGGCGCTGGGGAGCAGGAGCGAAGGAGCCAGAGTTTTTGCACAGGGGCCTTTGAAGGTCACAGGGGGATCGGAGGGCCTTGCCCGTTCTCCCTTCTTGAATGACTGGCAACACCCGTAGCGCCCTGGGTGCTTGCGGGGTGGCAGAGTGAGTCCAGCACTGGGGCTCGGGGGTCCCAAATCCCCGGCATTGTGGTGCCAGGCTCCTTGGGAGGGGCCCCTCGGGGGCCGACCTCGGGTTAGGGTTCTTCCCCAGGAGGCCGGCAAGCCCGGCGCTAAGAGGCTCTGGCAATGTAACAAAAATGCCATACACTTATCTGAAAGAAATAACAGTGTACAGGAACCCTCTTAGCCCTAACATCATCCTTTGTGAATATGGAAGCCAACCCCAAAGTGCTCGTGGAAGTCTGACGAAAGGGCTAAGCACTTTTCTCTGAGTTACCACACTGTACAGGGAAAGACCAATGTACATCATCTTTCACGAGTAGGAAGCATTAATGAAAACGTTCTGGAATTTCGAGGACTCTGACCCATCCTTATTGGTAATAAACCATCGTGTACAGGAAAACACCTTCAACTCTCATCAGCCTCCTCAATCCTGATTCCGATTCAACTTTGGGTGTGTAGGACTAGGGAAATGTCCACATCTTATTGCTAAGAAAAACGATGTCAGGGTAATGCCCTTCAAGTCACCTCAGCCTTCCTGAAGACGGAAGCAGGAATCAAGGTGGTTATGTTACCATGAGGTAAGGAAGATGAGCATATAAGTGAGAAACAACAGTGGGCAGGACCTCTCTTCCAACGAACAGTATCTTTGCTTAATGTTGAATCACTATGGTAAGTGGTTGTGGGCATTTGTGAGGTCAAAATCTGAAGTGTTTTGTAAAACCTCTTGGTCATTCACAGATGAGACTAAGGTAGTTGGGGACTCCTAGGCAGTGATTTGTCCACTGTCAAAAATATGAAAAGATAAAGGAGACAGATGAGGTCTCCTCAGGCATTGTCCTTTATCCTCATCCTCCGTGAGGATGGCCATCTCTGGACAGCTCAGTGGCAGGGTCTCATTCACAGTGGGGGCATCTGTTCCTCACAGACATGAGGCAGGGAAATGGATTTGGTTCTCTGTGCCAGCCCAGCCACAGCTGAGTGTCACAGCACCCTCTCGTGGGCTCATAAGAGTTTCACTGTCACCAGGCAGGTCATTGTATTTGATAAACCACTGTGAGAGTTTGCAATGGCCTTCATCTGCAACCTCCTAGAAGCAAATGCAGGTCTCTGGTACCATGTGAAGTCATGTGAAGGCATTGTGAGAAAGTGTCCTTTTGCTTAAGGAAAACATGACTGGGGCTCCTGGCTGACTCAGCCAGTTAAGCATGTGCCTTTGGCTCAGGTTATGATCCCAGGGTTCTGGGATCGAGCCCGGGCTCCCTGCTCAGCAGGAAAGGAGGTAGGGAAATAGCTTAAAACCCACAGAGAATGTGAATAAATGGGAGTGAGATGGAACTTGGTCTGTGTTTTGCTTTAGGGATTGGAAGTTAGTTTTTTCTCAATTGTGATTGTTCTTGAAACTGAAAAGCTGTATTGTTTTTTTTTTTTACCTTTAATTTTTTTCTAATAATAATTTTTTATTTTGATATGTTAGTCACTATACAGTATTTCCTTAGTTTTTGATGTAGTGTTCCCTGATTCATTATTTGCATATAACACCCAGTGCTCCATGCAATATGTACCTTCCTTAATACCCATCACTGGCCCATCCCAATCCCCCACCCCTCTCCCCTCTGAAGCCCTCAGTTTGTTTCCCAGAGTCCATAGTCTCTCGTGGTTCATTCCCCCTTCTGTTTAGGGTCCATTGTCTAAAGGGACAGACAGTGGAAGTTCACCAAATATAAGATCGAAATTTCATTGTTCATTATAGATGCCGCCAAGTAGTTCCCAGACATTTCATTCTACTGTAGTAATTCATTATACCTGTGCAGGTGCACGTGGAAGACAATTGATGCATGTAGAGTGGTAATAAAACACGCCCCTCAGTAGTAGAATAATAGAGGATGCACATGTGTAAAATTATTCGACTACAGCTTCCATGCTTTCCCTTTGGTTCCTTATTATCTATGAAATTGGACAATTTTTGTTCTCTAGGCCTAAAACTCATTGTCAGTATTCAGAGTTTTTCAATGCTGATCTTCTCCTGTAAAAGTTACCAAAAACCTAAAATATGTATGAACTTTAAAAAATGCTATATTGAAAATTACAGCAGGGAAGTTCAATTTTGTGAATATTGTGTCAATGGATCTCTATTTTGACATCAGTGTTCATTAGAAATGATGACATTTCATGTGAGTATAAATATCAATGTGTAAAAGAAAAGGTAGGAAGAACCTTGAATGTTTAAGTAATTGGTGAAATGACAGGTGTGTGTGTGTGTGTGTGTGTGTGTGTGTGTGTGTGTGTGTGTGTGTGATTGATTTTCAGTGAATGGTTCAGCTTCTTGTAGGACCTCCGAGAGAGCCCAGGTGAACCTTTCAATGGGTTGGTATCTGTTTTCAGAACATGGGAATCTCTTAGTCCAATAGTCAATCAGGCAAGCTTTGAGGTCTTGAAGAGTTTCAGTCCTCAGCGATGGTGTTGCAGACCCTTGTGAGCAAACCCTAGGGTATGCTCAGAGCCCTCATTAGCTGGTACCACGGTGTGACGATGTCAGACAGCATTTCCCAAAGAAGTACCTCTTGAGTCTCTGTCCTTGTCAGTTCCCTACACTTCCTTACACTAGTTATGTGATCAGTGTGTTTCAGGATAATCCCCACATGTGAGTTTTGCTATTTCCTACTAGTCCTATCTGTTTCTCATCTTCTTCTTTTATGGTAGGGGTTGGGAAGCAACCTGTGTGGTGTAGGAAGGGGTGTGGTAGTTGTCTGCCTTCAGAGGACCGAATGATGCCTAGAAATTGTACTGTAGTTTGAGGTCAATTGTCCACCCTCTGAGTGTCAGGAATTCCATCACTTTACTTTGATGCTAGTCTGTTCTTCAAGCTTCCTCAGAAATAAGGACGTCATCCATCTAGGGAATACTGGTTTGTGTGTATGTTTTCATTTTAGGAAAGGCCTTGCTGTTCCTGAAAATAATACTGCAGAGCACCCTTTCCTGTTCTTATTGGCCATCAGTCAATCTTTTGTGAAATATTCGTTTATAAATAGACTTTCTATGGTTGATGAGCAGGAATTCTTTATTGACAAGTCTTTGTCAGTGTGTGTATTGCAAATCTTTACTTCCCAGAATGCGGTTCACTTTTTCATTTTCTTATGGTCATAAGATAAGGAGAAATGTCACATTTTTATGAAGTCCCACTGAATTCTTTTAAATGGTTAGTGCACCCTATGTCCTACCCAAAGATTGACAGGTTCTACGTTTTCTTTCAGAAACTGTCCAATGGGAAGCTACAATCCATCTCAAATTTATAAATTGCATTTTTAATTCTAATAGGGTATTTATAGACTGTTTTGGATTTTCTATGTACACAATCGTATTATCTGTGAATAATCACAATTATCCCCTCAATTCTTATACTTTTTGTTTTTCTTGCCTTCTAACACTGGTAAATTCTCCGATGCACCGTTGAATAGAGCAGCATTGTTTGAAGATTTTAATATACCTTTCTCAATATCTGACAGAAAAAGCAGACAAAACATTGGTAAAAAATGTGACCTAATTGACATATAGGGAACATTCCATAATAAGTGCAGAATACATTATTTTCAAGTGGTCATAGACTCTTTACCCAAATAGATGATAGGTGGGGCCACGAATCAAGTCTACAAATGTTAAACCCTGAAATTAACTAGATTCTATTCTTAGACCACAGGGGAATTGAGCCACAGTCATAGAGAAAAGAAAACCAAGAAGTCCTTCAATGTTTAAAATTAAATGGAACTTTTCTACATATCCTAAATGTCAGAGAGGGAATCTCAATGGAAATTCTGAACCTTTTCTACATGAGGGCTCACACACAATGATACTTTATTTGTGAAGAGCATTATAATAATCTAGATAGGAGTTGAGCCTTAAGTCAGAGTTCTGCCTGCCCCAGCCACACCTGGCCGCATTGGCCTGTGGTCCCCCTCAGCTGTCCTTTCTGGTGGCCCTGAGCTAAGGGGGTCAACATGGCCATATGGAAATGGGAAGCTCCCCACTCATAGTGATGACGGTGCCCCCTTCCCAGCTGCCCTTTTTTGGTGGCTCTGAGCTAAGGGGGTCAACATGGGCATATGGAAATTAGAAGCTCCCCACTCTTAGTGATGACGTTGCTATCGTATCATACTCACCAGTCCAACATGATTTCTGAGTGAACTATGACACAAGAGTGACTTCTTGTCCTTCCTTCAGGTTTGAAAATCATCTGGTGAGTCATCTATTAGGAATGTGGATTCAACATGTGTTCTTTCTTCTGGAAAAGAAATAGACCCAATAGCAATTTTGGCTTCCTGAGCACCTGATCTTGAGAGACATCATACTGGCTCTTTGTAGCATTCTGCCTCTTAAACTTCAAACTAGGTATAGATATTTTTAGGCACATTTTCAGGTGGTTAGACAGGGACTCGGATGATATGAGTCACAGAGGATTTTAGTGTCAGAAACCTAAGTGGGATCCCCAAATTGACTCCAAATCCCTTGTTGTTCCATACAGGGTACTATTTCCCTCTTATCTCTGGTCTTCTCGATCTGGAAACCTATCAAGTATCAGGATTTTCTTGTCATGTGGACAACTGGAACAAATTCAGCGGGCCTTTTCACCTCTGCCCATGGTGACCATTAAGATCATTATCTCAGTGGAGGACCTCTGGGTAAGATACTCAAAGATCCTTAGGGATAGAGACAGTATAATATTTTTCTGGTATTAAAGTTACTGAAAACAACTATCTTTTTTAGTCGATTCAGGCTCTGGTATGTTCAGAGGGTGCTGTAAAACTGGTCTGAAATAGTGTTTAAAAACACTCAGCTCAGCCTCTTTACAACAGGAGCCAATGCTTATAAACATGGCTAAAATATTGTCTTATCTATGATGACTTCACAGCCATCGTAGTGTTTATATGGTATGACTGTGACTTACATTAGTCAACATTTGCAGAGAAAGAACTTAGGGCATCCAGGGGGCACTTCATGTTGAAATTAGTTTGTGACAACGAGCTACTGTGTTTTATTCTGCAGTCCAAGGGAATGGTGCCAGACATCTCTAAGGTGTCTAGCAGTTCTACAATTCTGATTTTAAGTGGTCTGTGTGCTTCAGCGATTTGGGCAGGAGAAGGGCAGGAGTCCAGAGACTGTGAACATTTCTGTTACCTGTGCTGACCATGGAGCAGGCAGGCTTTTGTGGGTATCATTTTGATTTCTTGGTACTCTTGTGAAAGGTGTTTTTGTCTCAAATTCCTCCATTTAGGAGTAATTACAATGATAAAAGGAATTTTTATCTTATATCATCTTTGGGCCCTGATCCTGGGCTCCCAGGGAAGCTATCCTTCAACATTTTACCAGCTCAAAATGGCTGGGCAAAAACCTCAAAGCATGGGCCCTATTTCTACCCCAAGCACATGTTGTACATCTGCTTCGAGGAGAAAACAATAACCAAAAAATGCCAACATAAAGATAAGAAAAAATAAAGAACCTCTTTGGCTCCCATAAGATTAAGGTCATACTGACATGTACATACTGAAAACATAAGAAAGAATCTGTCACTTTCTGGATCTAAGAAGATCCTCATTGTGGTGTGTAACTCTGTACTTAAAAGAAAACAGAAAAAAATATATAAGCCTGCCCCAAATGTTCCTTCCCCGGAGCACTCCCTTCTTGGTGAAGATTGTGTCTCCCAGACAGTTGTCCTGACTTGGGTTTGAATAAAGGTCTCTTCCTTTCTCTCTAAAATGTTTTTAAAAGTTCATTCACGCAGTGTCGACAATAACAGTGTTTTCTATTTAAGTGAGAAATAAATGTTTCACTCTAGTTGCATTGGGAATAGACGAATTGAGGGTTTCTTTAGAAGAGTAAGTCTGCCTTCCAGAAAAGGCAAGCTCATTGGTCTATTGAGAATGAAGATAATTACTGCTAAACAACAAGTATGTGTTGCCCCTTCGCCCAGAAACCAAAGCAGGTGTGCAGGCTTTAGGTCAGAGGTGCCTTCTTCTCCCAGCTGACAGCACTTCTTGCTCTGGCTCCAAGACACCCGAGGTTTTGAAGGTCAGCATCAGAGTCAGCGAGGCAGCTTGTCACAGGACGCCAGTGTTTAGAGAAAGCACAGGTATGTTTAGCAAAATGTCCTAACTATGTCAGGGCTGGAGGTAAAACCTCTCATTATCCCAAAACCTCCTGGGCTTTTCTCTTTTCTCTAGTGGAGCCACAAAGTAAAATTGAAGTAGCTGTCAGCATTCTGGGTTTGGTGCAAGAATTACTTAGTTTCCGTGCTGGTAGAACTTTGCAGGGAATCACAATTTCTCTGTCCATTTATTGCTTACAAATGTATTTTGACCATCTGTTTCCTAAGAACCCTCTTTTATTAGAAAGGGGAGGTGAGATTCACTCTGTGCCTGTTTGTAACATCTAATTTCTTCCTTCATCTAACAGTGTTTGTTCAGTTGGGCCTAAGATATGGTTGAGTGGCCAGCATCTAGGGTTAGGTGGCTTTTTTTCATCTGATACAGACTTGGATGATGTCATTTGACAAAGGTGATGTTTCATCATTGATTAGTTTATTCATCAGAAGAGTTAAAATTAGGGTGGTGGGAAAATTGAAAATTATCCAAGGCGGCCTATTCCTGTTTAAAAGTTGAGCTTGACTTTCTAGTTTTACTAAATGTATTATCTCAATATTTTGAGGTGCCATATTCTCTCTGTAGTTTCTTTGGCGGTGGAGTCAGAAGGAGAGTCTGGGAATTCTTTTGAATAGTGGCATGCTGGTGGCTTCAAGGGGCTTGGCGTCAGGAGCCTTGGGGTGAAGTCTGCAACTGCTTGCCTGACCCTGGGTGCATCTCCCAGAGGTTTTGTTTCCTCTTATGAAATTGCCGGCAGATAATGTTCTGCTTAAAGGGGAACCCTCCCATCCTGTTGGTGGGAATGCAAAGTTGTGCAGCCAGTCTGGGAAACAGTGTGGGGGTTCCTCAAAAAGTTAAACATTGAACAACCACATGATCCAGCAATTGCTCTCCTAGGTATTTACCCAAAGGATACAGAAATGCAGATTCAAAGGGGGAACATGCACTATGATGTTTATAGCACCAATGTCCACAGTAGCCAAACTATGGAGAGAAACCCAAAGTCCATGCACTGATGATTGGATAAAGCAGATGTGGGATACATATATATATATATATATGTATATGTGTATATATGTATATATATATATATATATATATATACACATATATATATATATATATATATATATATATATATATATATATATAATGGATTATGACCCAGCTTCAAAAAGAATGAAATCTTACCATTTGCAAGGATGTGGATGGATCTAGAGTATATTAAGCTAAGCAAAATCAGTGAGGAAAGACAAATATCCTATCTCTCACACTTGTGGAATTTCAGAGAGAAAATAGATGAACAGAGTTGAGGGGTGATGAGAGAGGCAAACAAGGAAATAGACTCAACCTTGGAGAAGAAACTGAGTGTTGCTGCAGGACAGGGACATGGGAGGAAGAGTTAAATGGGTGAGGGGTATTAAGGAGGGCACTTGTGATGAGCACTGGGTACTGTATGCAGATGAGGAATCACTAAATCCTACCCCTGAAGCGAATATTCCATGGCATGTGAACTAACTGGAATATAAGTAAGAGAAGAAAGCAAAAAAGTGTTCTGCTTCATGAAGAGTGAGGTAAAATTGTAGTGATTTGGGCTGTACTATTCTATAGAGGATAGATGGAAAACACCCTGTTGTAGGATACACTAGTTTCTTATCACATAAGGAGTCCTCAGAAAGCTGCAATGAAAGATTCAGATCTCAGAGCATGTTCATGTTCCACTGGTATGTTACAGTTTGCACAGGTAGGAAAGAAGGTGGAGAGAAAGGCAACAGAAGGGGAAAGTAGGTGTGAACCTTTCATTAGTTAGCATTATAGCTTTCTCATGAAAGCCTTGCGCCAGTGTTATTTTGGAAGAAGAGGAGGAATCCGGGAGCTTTGCAGGAGACAGGGGAGTTCCAGGTCTGGGTAAAGCTGACAGGGGTCTCAGAGGAGAGCTGAATGCATTCTGCAGCAGGGTGTGGGCAGGGTGGGCTCCAGGGGTGGATGTTGGTCTCCTGGATGAGAGTTGTGGCAGGTGAGGGCTGTGTGCAAGTTCCTGGTTGAGGACAAGTGAGGCACAGGCGGAGAGCTGGCAGAGAACCTTCTTCTGGGCCACCAGCCTCACCCAACACACAGCCTCATCTTCTGTCCCTGTCACTCCAATTCACACTTCTCGAAAGGTGAGTGAGAACACATGAAGAGCATTCTGAAGAGAAGGGAAAGCATGTGCAAAGTCTCTGGGGCAGGAGAATTCCTGTTATGTCCAGGAGCAACAAGAAGACCCTGTGGCCACAGGAGACAGCTTAGGACATGAGCTCAGAGAGGTGAAAGAGTGTGACAGAAAGCTATTCCAGGGCTATAACCCCTTGAGATGCTGTTTCACTGGGCCATCCTGGCTACAGTGTTGAGAACAGATGACAGAGGGTTGAAGATGGCAAGGCAGGTCAATGACGAAGCTTTTCCAGGAACTCAGGCACTTGGGACCAGACAGGTGGCCTTGGATGGAGTGGTTAGAACTATTCTGGGTCCATTTTGAAGATGGAGCTCACAGGATTTGCTGATGGGATAACTATTAGGAGCAGGAGAACAGAGGAATTGGGGTAACTCTCAGGTGTTGTGGGTTGTCCTGATCGAGAGGAAGGAGAGGGTTTCTCAGGGGGTAGGAGGTAGTCCGTGTTCTGCATGCTGAGGAAGGTGCCTTTCCCGGTGGATCTGCTGAGGTTTGTGTCTGGGAGAACCTTTCACATCTCCTCCCTCAGCAATGCTCAAGTACAAGTATACCCCACTTTTTAAACGTTCACAGTAAGACACTGGGCTTTCTTGAAAGAACTATGTTATTACCCAGCTTCAGTAAGAGGAAGAGACCTGAAGAGGATTTCCCTCTTATGAAAAAAGGTGAACAGTGAGAATCGTGTTCAGCATCTGTTTTGGGGAGAAGCACAACAGAGGCGGCGTGCACCCCAACCAGCTCCTTCCTCTGGGAACCGCTCTCCGCATCCAGCCACCAGCACTTTGAATTGTGTCTGTAAGCTTCTGCTGTGCTTCATCATCATTTATGCTGGGCCTCTGTTAGAAACTTGTGTGCTGAGGCCTATGAAAAGCCAAAGAGAAGGAATTTTGGAGTCTGAGCACACTGTCTAATTGTTCGTTTAAATTAATGGTCATTCCTTCTTGACACCATTTCTGCTGTGCAAGGTTTCTCAGAAGCCCTGTACTTTCAAAGAGCAGGGAAACCTATACCCCATGCTGCGGGATTAGTTTTAGTCTCCATGCCTGACAGAACATTTCATGACTGTAGGATTTTCTCACTCAAACATTAAAAATTTTGTGTGTGGTGTAAGAAAGTGACCCAGTTATATTCTTCTGCATTTAGTGTCCATTTGCCTGTTACCGCTCACTGAAGAGACAGTCCTTCCCTCATGGCATATCTTCTGCTGCTGTGTCGTAAGTTAGGATCATCTACATGTGGGTAAGTTTCTGAGCTTTCTGTACTGTTCCACTGACCTGGTGTCTGTGTTTATGCCAGTACCATCCTGTTTTGATGACAACAGCTTTATAATCCTGCTTGAAATCCAGGAGTGTGTTGACTGCACCTCTTTCTCCAGGTTGCTTTGTGGATTTGGTGTCTTTTGTGATTCCATATAAGTTTGAGGACTGTTTTCTATTTCCTTGAATAATGACACAGGAATTCAGATAGGCATTTCATCACATCTGTCGATTGCTTTGGGTACGATGGACATGTTCACATAATTAACTCTTCCAGTTAAGGAGCATGGCGTATGCTACCATTTGTTTGTGTTGCCTTCCAAATCTTTGACCCATACATTCTGCCCCCCTCGACACACATATTTTTCATTTCTTTTCTGCCATGTGTTGAGTGTACTATGTCTTTCTCATTCTTGGTTACTTTTATTCCTAGATTTTTTTTATGGAATTGTAAATGGCGTTGCTTTTTTAATTTCTCTTTGCGAAAGTGTGTCATCAGTATACAGAAATGCAAGAAGTTGGGTCATCTGGGTGGCTCCATAATGGAAGCGTCTACCTTCAGCTCAGGTCATGATCCCAGAGTTCTGGGATCGAGCCCCGTGTTGGGCTCCCTGCTTAGCAAGGGTCTGCTTTTCCCTCTTTCTGACACTCCCCCTGTTCGTGCTTTTTCTCTTCCTGTCAAATAAATAAATAAAATTTGAAAAAAATAATGACAACAGGTCTCTGCATATTGACTTTATATCCTGCAGCTTTCTTGAATTTTTTTATTCTAACAGGTTTTTTTTGTGTGGAATCTTTCGAGATTTCATGTCATTTGCAAATTGTGCCAGTTTTTCTGTATGGATTTCATATCTTTCTCTTTTTTTAAAATTGTTATTCACCCTACAGTACTTCATTTGTTTTTGATGTAGTGTTCCATGATTCATTGTTTGCATATAACACCTAGTGCTCATTATGACAAGTGCCCTCCTTTTTTTTTAAGAATTTATTTATTTATTCAACAGAGATAGAGACAGCCAGCGAGAGAGGGAACCCAAGTAGGGGGAGTGGGAGAGGAAGAAGCAGGCTCACAGCAGAGAGCCTGTTGTGGGACTCGATCCCATAACGCCAGGATCATGCCCTGAGCTGAAGGCAGACGCTTAACCGGTGTTCCACCCAGGTGCCCCCTGCCTTGTTAATTTTAACCATTCTAACTGGTGTAAGGTGGTATCTCATTGTCGTTTTGATTTGTATTTGCCTGATGGCAAGTGATGTGGAGCATTTTTTCATGTGTCTGTTGGCCATTTGTATGTCTTCTCTGGAGAAGAATCTCTTTGTGTCTTCTGCCCATTTTTTGGGTGTCGAGTTTGAGGAGTTCTTTATAGATCTTGGATACCAGCCCTTTATCTGTAATATCATTTGCAGATATCTTCTTCAATTCCATAGGTTGTCTTTTTGTTTTGTTGATCGTTTGCTTTGCCGAGCAGAAGTTTTTATCCTGATGAAGTGCCAATAATTCATTTTTGCTTTTATTTCCTTTGCCTTTAGAGACGTGGCTTGCAAGAAGTTGTTGTGTCCACGTTTGAAGAGCTGAAGGGCAGGAGGGTGAGTCCAGCACTTGGGCTCGGGGTCCCCATCCCCGGCGTTGTGGCGCCAGGCCACTTGGGAAGGGCCCCTCAGGGGGCCGACCTACCCTTAGGGTTAACCCCAGGCGGCCGGCAGGCCCGATACACCACCTGTGCGTCGAGCGGAGAGTTGGGCCGAGGTGAGGGTGCTGGTGAACATGAGCCTGGGCCCAAGCGTTTCGGTTCAGGGCGCCTTCGAAGGTCGGTGGGGGTTCGGAGGGCCCTGGCAGTTCTCCCACCCTGAATGAATGGCGGCGCCCCCAGCGGCCCGTGTGAGGCGGGGCGCCAGGGTGCATCCGGCACTGGGTCTTGGGGGTCCCCAATCCCCGGCGTTGCGATGCCAGGCCCCTTGGGAAGGGCCCCTCGGGGGCCGACCTATGGTTAGGGTTAGCTCCCAGGAGGCCGGCAGGCCCTGAGCCTTTGAATGTTGCCATGGCTCGAAGGGCCCTGCCTGTTCTCCTGCCCTGAATAACCAGTGGCGCCCTTAGCGGCTCCGTTGGCGGTGGGGCGGCAGGGGGAGTCCTGCGCTGTGGCTCGGGGATCCCCAATCCGCAGCGTTGCGGGGCCAGGCCCCTTGGGAGGGGCTCGTAGGGGGCCGACCTAGGGTTAGAGTTAGCACCCAGGAGGCGGCAGGCCCAATCCTCTGGCTGGGCGGCGAGAGGTGCGCGGGCCGAGGTAAAGGCTCTGGCGAGCCGGAGCCTGGGCCCCTGCATTTTGGTGGGAGGCTTCAAAAGTCGCTGGTTTCTCCAGGGCCCTGACCATTCTCCCGCCCTGAATGACCGGTGGCGCCCCTAGCGGCCCGGGTGGGGACAGTGCGGCAGGGTGAGTCGGGTTCTGGGGCTCTGAGTCACCAATCCCCAGCGTTGCAGAGCCAGGACCCTTGGGATGTGCCCCACGGGGCCGACCTGGGGTTTTGGTTAGCCCCAGGAGCTTGGCAGGCCCTATCCACCGGCTCTGAATCAAGTGGAGGGGCGGGCCGAGGTGCGGGCGCTGGGAGCAGGAGCATGGGAGCCAAGGTTTTTGTGCGGGGGGCCTTCAAAAGTCAGCGGGGGCTTGGAGGTCCCTGCCCCTTCTCCTGTCCTGATTGACCGGTGGTCCCCTAGCGGCTTGGGTGGCTGAAGGGCAGCAGGGTGAGTCCGGCACTTGGGCACGGGGTCCCCCTCCCCAGCATTGAGTCGCCAGGACCCTTGGGAAGGGCCCCTCGGGGGCCAACCTATGGTTAGGGTTGGCCCCCAGGAGCCCCGCAGGCTCGATACACCACCTGTGCATCGAGCGGAGAGTTGGGCCAAGGAGAGGGTGCTGGTGAACGTGAGCCAGGGCCCAAGGGTTTTGGTTCCGGGTGCCTTCGAAGGTCGGCGGGGGTTCGGAGGGCCCTGCCCGTTCTCCCAACCTGAATGAATGGCGGTGCCCCTAGCGGCCCCTGTGGGGCGGGGCGGCAGCGTGCGTCTGGCACTGGGACTTGGGGGTCCACAATCCCCGCCATTGCAGCGCCAGGCCCCTTAGGAAGGGATCCTCAGGGGCCGTCCTAGGGTTAGGGTTAGCTCCCAGGAGGGCAGCAGGCCCTAGTCGCCAGCTGTGTGAGGAGCAGAGGTGCGGGCCGAGTTGAGGGTGCTGGTGAACGTGAGCATGGGCCCAAGCGTTTTGATTCGGGGCGCCTTGGAGCATAGGCGGGGGTTCGGAGGGCCCTGCCCCTTCTCCCACCCTGAATGAACGGCGGCGCCCCTAGCGGCCCGAGTGGGGAGGGGCAACAGGGTGCATCTGGCGCTGGGGCTTGGGGGTCCCCAATCCCCGGCGATGCGGCGCCAGGCCCCTTGGGAGAGGCCCCTCGGGGGCAACCTAGGGTACGGTTTAGCTCCCAGGAGGCCGGCAGGCCCTATTCGCCAGCTGTGTGGAGAGTGCAGTGGCGGACGGAGGTGAGGGCGCTGCTGAGTGGAAGGGTGGGTCTGCCGTTTTTGCGCTGGGGGGCCTTCGAAGGTCGCCGTGTCTCCGAGGGCCCTGCCTGTTCTCCCGCCCTGAATGATCGGCAGCACCCCAAGCCCCCGGGTGGTGGCTGGGCGGCAGGGTGAGTCAGGTGCTGAGGTTCGGGGTCCCCAATCCCCGGCATTGCTGCGCCAAGCCCCTTGGGAGTGGACCTTTGGGGATCGATCTAGGGTTATGGTTAGCCCCCAGGAGGTCAGTGGACCCAATCAGCGGCTGTGCGGCACGCGGAGGGTTGGGACGAGGTGAGGGCACTGGCGAGACTGAGCATGAGCCCAAGCTTTTTAGTGCGGGGGGCCGTCGAAGGTCGGCAGGGCCGCAGAGGGACCTGCCCGTTCTCCCACTCTGAATGACCGGCGGGGCCCCTAGCGGCTCGGGTGGCTGAAGGGCAGGAGGGTGAGTCCAGCACTTGGGCTCGGGGTCCCCATCCCCGGCGTTGTGGCGCCAGGCCACTTGGGAAGGGCCCCTCGGGGGGCCGACCTACCCTTAGGGTCAACCCCAGGCGGCCGGCAGGCCCGATACACCACCTGTGCGTCGAGCGGAGAGTTGGGCCGAGGTGAGGGTGCTGGTGAACATGAGCCTGGGCCCAAGCGTTTCGGTTCAGGGCGCCTTCGAAGGTCGGTGGGGGTTCGGAGGGCCCTGGCAGTTCTCCCACCCTGAATGAATGGCGGCGCCCCTAGCGGCCCGTGTGAGGCGGGGCGCCAGGGTGCATCCGGCACTGGGTCTTGGGGGTCCCCAATCCCCGGCGTTGCGATGCCAGGCCCCTTGGGAAGGGCCCCTCGGGGGCCGACCTATGGTTAGGGTTAGCTCCCAGGAGGCCGGCAGGCCCTGGGCCTTCGAATGTTGCCATGGCTCGAAGGGCCCTGCCTGTTCTCCTGCCCTGAATAACCAGTGGCGCCCTTAGCGGCTCCGTTGGCGGTGGGGCGGCAGGGGGAGTCCTGCGCTGTGGCTCGGGGATCCCCAATCCGCAGCGTTGCGGGGCCAGGCCCCTTGGGAGGGGCTCGTAGGGGGCCGACCTAGGGTTAGAGTTAGCACCCAGGAGGCGGCAGGCCCAATCCTCTGGCTGGGCGGCGAGAGGTGCGCGGGCCGAGGTAAAGGCTCTGGCGAGCCGGAGCCTGGGCCCCTGCATTTTGGTGGGAGGCTTCAAAAGTCGCTGGTTTCTCCAGGGCCCTGACCATTCTCCCGCCCTGAATGACCGGTGGCGCCCCTAGCGGCCCGGGTGGGGACAGTGCGGCAGGGTGAGTCGGGTTCTGGGGCTCTGAGTCACCAATCCCCAGCGTTGCAGAGCCAGGACCCTTGGGATGTGCCCCACGGGGCCGACCTAGGGTTTTGGTTAGCCCCAGGAGCTTGGCAGGCCCTATCCACCGGCTCCGAATCAAGCGGAGGGGCGGGCTGAGGTGAGGGCGCTGGGAGCAGGAGCATGAGAGCCAAGGTTTTTGCGTGGGGGGCCTTCGAAGGTCAGCGGGGGCTTGGAGGTCCCTGCCCGTTCTCCTGTCCTGATTGACCGGTGGTCCCCTAGCGGCTTGAGTGGCTGAAGGGCAGCAGGGTGAGTCCGGCACTTGGGCATGGGGTCCCCATCCCCAGCGTTGCGTCTCCAGGTCCCTTGGGAAGGGCCCCTCGGGGGCAGACCTATGGTTAGGGTTAGTCCCCAGGAGCCACGCAGGCCCGATACACCACCTGTGCATCGAGAGGACAGTTGGGCCGAGGTGAGGGTGCTGGTGAACGTGAGCCAGGGCCCAAGGGTTTTGGATCGGTGCGCCTTCGATTGTCGACGGGGGTTCTGAGGGCCCTGCCAGTTCTCCCACCCTGAATGAATGGCGGCGCCCCTAGTGGCCTGTGTGGGGCGGGGCGGCAGCGTGCATCCGGCACTGGGGCTTGGGGGTCCGCAATCTCCAGAGTTGCGGAACCGGGTCCCTTAGGAAGGGATCCTCAGGGGCCGTCCTAGGGTTAGGGTTAGCTCCCAGGAGGCCAGCAGGCCCTAGTCGCCAGCTGTGTGAGGAGCAGAGGTGCGGGCCGAGTTGAGGGTGCTGGTGAACGTGAGCGTGGGCCCAAGCGTTTTGATTCGGGGCGCCTTGGAGCATAGGCGGGGGTTCGGAGGGCCCTGCCCCTTCTCCCACCCTGAATGAACGGCGGCGCCCCTAGCGGCCCGAGTGGGGAGGGGCAACAGGGTGCATCCGGCGCTGGGGCTTGGGGGTCCCCAATCCCCGGCGATGTGGCGCCAGGCCCCTTGGGAGAGGCCCCTCGGGGGCAACCTAGGGTACGGTTTAGCTCCCAGGAGGCCGGCAGGCCCTATTCGCCAGCTGTGTGGAGAGTGCAGTGGCGGACGGAGGTGAGGGCGCTGCTGAGTGGAAGGGTGGGTCTGCCGTTTTTGCGCTGGGGGGCCTTCGAAGGTCGCCGTGTCTCCGAGGGCCCTGCCTGTTCTCCCGCCCTGAATGATCGGCAGCACCCCAAGCCCCCGGGTGGTGGCTGGGCGGCAGGGTGAGTCAGGTGCTGAGGTTCGGGGTCCCCAATCCCCGGCATTGCTGCGCCAAGCCCCTTGGGAGTGGACCTTTGGGGATCGATCTAGGGTTATGGTTAGCCCCCAGGAGGTCAGTGGACCCAATCAGCGGCTGTGCGGCACGCGGAGGGTTGGGACGAGGTGAGGGCACTGGCGAGACTGAGCATGAGCCCAAGCTTTTTAGTGCGGGGGGCCGTCGAAGGTCGGCAGGGCCGCAGAGGGACCTGCCCGTTCTCCCACTCTGAATGACCGGCGGGGCCCCTAGCGGCTCGGGTGGCTGAAGGGCAGGAGGGTGAGTCCAGCACTTGGGCTCGGGGTCCCCATCCCCGGCGTTGTGGCGCCAGGCCACTTGGGAAGGGCCCCTCGGGGGGCCGACCTACCCTTAGGGTCAACCCCAGGCGGCCGGCAGGCCCGATACACCACCTGTGCGTCGAGCGGAGAGTTGGGCCGAGGTGAGGGTGCTGGTGAACATGAGCCTGGGCCCAAGCGTTTCGGTTCAGGGCGCCTTCGAAGGTCGGTGGGGGTTCGGAGGGCCCTGGCAGTTCTCCCACCCTGAATGAATGGCGGCGCCCCTAGCGGCCCGTGTGAGGCGGGGCGCCAGGGTGCATCCGGCACTGGGTCTTGGGGGTCCCCAATCCCCGGCGTTGCGATGCCAGGCCCCTTGGGAAGGGCCCCTCGGGGGCCGACCTATGGTTAGGGTTAGCTCCCAGGAGGCCGGCAGGCCCTGGGCCTTCGAATGTTGCCATGGCTCGAAGGGCCCTGCCTGTTCTCCTGCCCTGAATAACCAGTGGCGCCCTTAGCGGCTCCGTTGGCGGTGGGGCGCCAGGGGGAGTCCTGCGCTGTGGCTCGGGGATCCCCAATCCGCAGCGTTGCGGGGCCAGGCCCCTTGGGAGGGGCTCGTAGGGGGCCGACCTAGGGTTAGAGTTAGCACCCAGGAGGCGGCAGGCCCAATCCTCTGGCTGGGCGGCGAGAGGTGCGCGGGCCGAGGTAAAGGCTCTGGCGAGCCGGAGCCTGGGCCCCTGCATTTTGGTGGGAGGCTTCAAAAGTCGCTGGTTTCTCCAGGGCCCTGACCATTCTCCCGCCCTGAATGACCGGTGGCGCCCCTAGCGGCCCGGGTGGGGACAGTGCGGCAGGGTGAGTCGGGTTCTGGGGCTCTGAGTCACCAATCCCCAGCATTGCAGAGCCAGGCCCCTTGGGATGTGCCCCACGGGGCCGACCTAGGGTTTTGGTTAGCCCCAGGAGCTTGGCAGGCCCTATCCACCGGCTCTGAATCAAGTGGAGGGGCGGGCCGAGTTGAGGGCGCTGGGAGCAGGAGCATGGGAGCCAAGGTTTTTGCGCGGGGGGCCTTCAAAAGTCAGCGGGGGATTGGAGGTCCCTGCCCCTTCTCCTGTCCTGATTGACCGGTGGTCCTCTAGCGGCTTGGGTGGCTGAAGGGCAGCAGGGTGAGTCCGGCACTTGGGCACGGGGTCCCCCTCCGCAGCATTGAGTCGCCAGGACCCTTGGGAAGGGCCCCTTGGGGGCCAACCTATGGTTAGGGTTGGCCCCCAGGAGCCCCGCAGGCTCGATACACCACCTGTGCATCGAGCGGAGATTTGGGCCAAGGAGAGGGTGCTGGTGAACGTGAGCGAGGGCCCAAGGGTTTTGGTTCCGGGCGCCTTCGAAGGTCGGCGGGGGTTCGGAGGGCCCTGCCCGTTCTCCCAACCTGAATGAATGGCGGCGCCCCTAGCGGCCCGTGTGGGGCGGGGCGGCAGCGTGCGTCAGGCGCTGGGACTTGGGGGTCCACAATCTCAGGCCTTGCAGCTCCAGGCTCCTTGGGAGGGGCCCATTGGGGGCCGACCTAGGTTTAGGGTTAGCCCCCAGGAACCTGGCAGGCCTCATTCGCTGGCTGTGCTGTGAGCAGAGCAGCGCGCCGAGGTGAGGGCGCTGGCGTACGGGGGTGTGGGCAAAGCCTTTTGGCGCGGGGGGGCCTTCGAAAGTCCCTGGGGGCTCGGAAGGCCTTGCCCGTTCTCCCAACCTGAATGACCGGCGATGCCCCTAGTGGCCCGGGTTGCGGTGGGGCGGCATGGTAAGTCCAGCGCTGGGGCACGGGGGTCCCCAATACTCGGCGTTGGGGCGCCAGGCCTCTTGGGAAGGGCCCTCGGGGTCCGAACCAGCGTTAGTGTTAGCCCCCAAGAGGCCGGCAGACCTGATCCGCCAGCTGTGTAGCGAGCAGTGGTGCAGGCCGAGGTGAGGGCACTGTAGAGCGGGAGCGTGGGCCCAAGCGTTTTGGCGTGGGGGCATTCGAAAGTCACCGGGGGTTCAGAGCGCACTTCCGGTTCTACTGCGCTGAAAGCCCGACGGTGCACCTAGCGGCTCGGGTTGCAGAGGGGCGGCAGGGTGAGTCCAGTGCTGGGGCTTGGGAATCCCCAATCCCTGGCGTTTCGGCACCAGACCCCTTGGGAAGGGCCCCTCGGGCCTGACTTAGGGTTTGGGTTAGCCTCCAGGAGGCCAGCAGGCTGGATCTGCCAGCTGTGCAGCGAGTGGATGGTCGGGCGGAGGTGAGATTGCTGGCGAGCGGGAGCGTGGGCCCAAGCGTTTTGGCGTGGGGGGGGTTCAAAGGTCGCCGGGGACTCGGAGGGCCCTGCCCGATCTCCCGCCCTGAATGAGGACGTTGCCCCTAGCGGGCCGGGTCGCAGTGAGGCGGTAGGGTGAGTCCGGCGCTGGGGCTCGGGAGTCCCCAATCCCCGGCATGGCGGTGCCAGGCCCCTTGGGAGGGGCCCCTTGGGTGCCGACCTAGGCTTAGAGTTATCCCCCCGGAGGCCAGCAGCCCCGATCTGCCCGCTGTATGGCGAGTGATGTGGCGGGCTGGAGTGAGGGTTCTGGCGAGCGGGAGCGTGGGCCTGAGTGTTTTCGCACGGGGGCCTTCGAAGGTCGCCATTGGCTCGGAGGGCCCTGCCCGTTCTCCTGCCCTTAATGACCGGCGGGGACCCTAGTGGCCCGGGTGGCAGCGGGGCGGGAGGGTGAGTCTGGCAATGGGACTCGGGGGACACGAAACCCCGGCGTTGTGGCGCCAGGCACCTTGGGAGAGGCCCCTCGGGGGCTGACTTAGGTTTAGGGTTAGCCCCCAGGAGGCCGGCAGGCCCGATCCGCTGGTTGTGCGGCGAGTGGAGGGGCGGGCCGAGGTGAGGGCGTTGGCGAGTGGGAGCATGGGCCCAAGTATTTTGGCAAGGGTGGCCTTCGAAGGTCGCCGGGGGCTCGGAGGGCCCTGCCCGTTCTCCCGCCCTGAATGACTGGCAGCGCCCCTAACGGCCCGGGTGGAGGCAGGGCGGTAGGGCGGCTCCAGAGCTGGGGATCTGGGGTCCCCAATCCCCGGCGTGGTGGCGCCAGGCCCATTGGGAGGGGCCCCTCGGGGGCTGATGTAGGGTTTGGGTTAGCCCCCAGGAAGCTGGCAGGCCCGATCCGCCACATGTGCGGTGTGCGGAGGGGCTGGCCTAGGTGAGGGCGCTGGCGAGCTGGACCGTGGGCCCAAGCGTTTTGGTGCGGGGGACTTCAAATGTCGCCCGGGGCTCTGAGGGCCCTGCCCGTTCTCCCACCTGAATGAGGACAGCGCCCCGAGTGTGCCAGGTCATGGCGCGGTGGCAGGGTGAGACTGCCGCCGGGGCTCGGGGGTCTCCGAGCCCCAGCATGGCAGAGCCAGGCCCCTTGGGAGGGGCCCCTCGGGCACCGACGTAGGGTTTGTGTTAGCTCCAGGAGGCCGGCAGGACCTATCCGTAGGCTGTACTGCGAGCCGAAGGACGGGTCGACGTGAATGCACTGGCGAGTGGGAGCGTGGGCCCAAGCGTTTTGGCGAGAGGGTTTCGAAGATTGCCGGGGGCTCGGAGAGCCCTGCCTGTTCTAATGCCCTGAATGAACGGCGGCGCCCCTAGCGGCCCAGGTGGCGGCGGGGCGGCAGGGTGAGTCAGGCGAGGGGGCTTGGGGGACCCCAATCCCAGGCTTGGTGGCGCCAGGCACCTTGGGAGGGGCCCCTTGGGGGCCAAGCTAGGTTTAGGGTTAGCCCCCAGGAGGCCGGCAGGCCCTTTCCGCCAGCTGTGTGACGAGCGGAGGATGGGCCGAGGTGAGGGCACTGGCGAACGGGAGCTTGGGCCCAATCGTTTTGGCACGGGGGGCCTTCGAAGGTTGCCGGGGGCTCGGAGGGCCCTGCCCGATATCCCGCCCTGAATGAGGAAGGCGCCCCTAGCGGGCCGGGTCGCAGTGGGGCGGCAGGGTGAGTTCGGCCCTGGTGCTCGGGGGTCCCCAATCCCTGGCGTGGCAGCACCAGGCCCCTTGGGAGGGGCCCCTCGTGAGCCGACCTAGGGTTAGGGTTAGCCCAAAGGAGGACGGCAGGCCCCATCCACCGGCTGAGCGGATTACGGAGTGGTGGGCCAAGGTGAGGGCTCTGGCGAGCGGGAGCGTGGTCCCAGGCGTTTTGGCACAGGGGCCTTCGAAGTTCGAGGGTGGCTCGGAAGGCTCTGCATGTTCTCCAGCCCGGAATGACCGGCGGCGCCCCTAGCGGCCCGGGTGGCGGCGGAGTGGCAGGGTGCATCTGGTGTTGTGGCTCGGGGGTCCCCAATCCCCGGCGTGGCAGTGCCAGACCCCTTGGGACGGTCCCCTCTGAGACCGA
This sequence comes from Ursus americanus, assembly GCF_024610735.1. NCBI lineage: Eukaryota > Metazoa > Chordata > Mammalia > Carnivora > Ursidae > Ursus > Ursus americanus. The sequence continues at coordinate 1,402,279 of NC_142134.1, read as the reverse complement.
CCTAGGGTTCGGGTTAGCCCCCAGGAGAATGGCAGGCCCGATCCGCCAGCTGTGCAGAGAGTGGAGGGACGGGCCGAAGTGAGGGCGCTGGTGAGTGGTAGCGTTGGCCCAAGCGTTTTGGTGCAGGAGGCCTTGGACATTCGCCGGGGGCTCGGAGGGCCCTGCCCATTCTCCCGACCCATGAGGACATTGCTCCTAGCAGGCTGGGTCGTGGAGGGGCAGCAGGGTGAGCCCGCAGCAAGTGCTCGCGGGTCCCCAATCCCTGGCATGGCGGCGCCAGGCACTTGGGAGTGGTCCCTCGGGGGCCGACCTAGGGTAGGGTTAGCCTAAAGGATGCCAGCAGGCCCGATCTGCCGTATGTGCGGTGAGCAGAGGGGCTAGCCGAGGTGACGGCGGTGGCGAACAGGAGCGTAGGCCCAAGCGTTTTGGCGCAGATGGCCTTTGAAGGTCGCCCAGGGCTCGGAGGGCCCTGCCCATTCTCCCGCCCTGAATGACCGGCGCCGCCCCAAGCAGCCCGGGTGGCGGAGGGGCGGTAGGTTGAGTTGGGCCCTGGGGCTCGGGGGTCCCCAATCCCCGACATTGAGGCGCCAAGCCCCTTGGGAGGGGCCCCTCGGGTCCGACCTAGGGTTAGGGTTAGCCCCCAGGAGGCTGGCAGGCACAATCCGCCAGCTGTGTGGCAAGCGGAGGGGCGGGCCGAGGGGCAGGCGCTGGAGAGCGGGAGCATAGTCCCAAGCGTTTTGGCGCGGGGGGCCTTCGAAGTTTGCCAGGGGCTCGGAGGGCCCTACCCGTTCTCCCGCTCTGAATGAGCTGTGGCACCCCTAGTGGCCCGGATGATGGCGGGGCAGCAGCGTGAGTTTGGCTCTGGGGCTCCGTGTCCCCAATCCCTGTATTGTGGCACCAGGCCCCTTGGGAGGGGCCCATCGGGGGTCGACCAAGAGTTAGGGTTAGCACCCAGGAGGCCGGCAGGCCCGATCCACCGGCTGTGTGACGAGTGGAGGGGTGGGCCGAGGTGAGGGCGCTGGCGAGCGGGAGCGTGGACCCAAGCGTTTTGGTGCGGGGGTCCTTCGAAGGTTGCAGGTGGCTCGGAAGGGCTTGCCCGTTCTGCCACCCTGAATGACCAGCGGCACCCCTAGCAGCCCGGTGGCGTCGCAGCGGCCGTGTGAGTCCGGCGCTGGGGCTTGGGGGTCCCAATCCCTGGCGTTGGGCAGCCAGGCCCCTTGGGAGATTCCCTCGGGGGTCGACCTAGGGTTAGGGTTATCCCCCAAGAGCCTGTTAGGCCCGATCTGCCAGCTGTGCAGCGAGCGGAGGGGTGGGCTGAGGTGAGGGCGTTGGTGAGCGAGAGCGTGGACCCAAGCATTTTGGCGCAGGTTGCCTTCGAAGATCACCAGGGGATCGGAGGGCCCTGCCCGTTCTCGCTCCCTGAATGACCGGCGGTGCCCCTAGCAGCCCGGGTGGCGGCGGGGTGACACGGTGAGTCCGGCGGTGGGGCTCGGGGGTCCCCAATCCCAGGCATTGCGGTGCCAGGCCCCTTCAGACAGGCCCCTCAGGGGCCCACCTAGGGCATATTGGTAGCCCCCAGGAGGAGGGCAGGCTTCATCCGCCAGCTCTCCGGCAAGCGGAGGGGCGGGCCGAGGTGAGGGCGCTGAGGGGCGGGAGGGTGGGCTCAAGCGTTTTGGATGGGGAGGCCTTCGAATGTCGCCGCGGGCTCGGAGGGCCCTGTCCGTTCTCCCGCCCTGAATGACCAGTGGCACCCCTAGCGGACCGGGTGTCAGTGGGGCGGCAGGGTGAGTCCGGCGCTGGGGCTCGGGGGTCCCCAATCCCCGGCGTTGCGGCGCCAGGCCCGTTGGGAGGGGCAGCTCCGGGCCCGTCCTAGGGTAAGGGTGAGCCCCCAGGAGGCCGGCAGTTCTGATCCAGCAGCTGTGAGGTGAGCGGAGGGGCGGGCCGAGGTAATGGTGCTGGCGAGCGGGAGCATGGGCCAAAGGGTTTTGGCGCGGGGTGCATTCGAAAGTCGCTGGGGACTTGGAGGGCCCTGCCCGTTCTCCCACCCTGAATGACCGGCGGAGCCCCTAGCAGCTCGGGTGGCAGTTGAGCCGCAGGGTGAGTCCGGCGCTGGGGCTCGGGGGTCTGAATCCCTGACGTTGTGGGCCAGGCCCCTTGGGAAGGGCCCCTCGGGGGCCGACATAGTGTTAGGGTTAGCCCCAAATATGCTGGAAGGCCTGATCCCCTGGCTGCGTGGCGATCGGAGGGGTGGGCCGAGGTGAAGCGTTGGTGAGCGGGAGCGTGGGCCCAAGCGTTTTGGCGCGGGGAGCCTTTGGAGTTCGCCGGGGGCTCGGAGGGACCTACCCATTCTCCCGCCTTGAATGACCGGCGGCGCCCCTAGTGGGCCGGGTGGCGGCGGGGCGGCACGGTGTGTTCGGAGCTCGGGTTCAGGGGTTCGCAATCCCTGCGTTGCGAGGCCAGGCCCCTTGGGAGGGGCTCCTTGGGGGCCAACCTAGGGTTAGGGTTAGCCCCCTGGAGGCCGGCAGCCCTAATCCGCCATCTGTGCAGCGAGTGGAGGGGCAGGCCGAGCTGAGGGCACAGGCAAGCGTGATCGTGGGCCCAAGCGGTTTGGCGCGGGGTGCCTTCGAAGGTCATCCGGGGCTTAGAAGGCCCTGCCTGTTCTCACACCCTGAATGATCAGTGGCGCCGCTAGAGGCCTGGGTGTTGGCGGGGCGGCAAGGTGAGTCTGGTGCTGCGGCTCGGGGGTCAGCAATCAGACACGTTGTGGCGCCAGGCCCCATCGTACGAGCCCCTCCGGGGCCAACCTAGGGTTAGGGTTAGCCCCCAGGAGGCCGGCAGGCCCGATCCGCCAGGTGTGGGGCGAGGGGAAGGGCGGGCCGAAGTGAGGGCACTGGCAAATGGGACCGTGGGCCCAAGCATTTTGGCACGGGGCTCCTTCGAATGTCATCGTGGGCTAGGAGAGCCCCGCTTGTTCTCCCGCTCTGAATGACCGGCGGTGCCCCTAGCGGTCCGGGTGGTGGCGGGACAGCAAGGTGAGTCCTGGCTGGGGCTCGGGGGTCCCAATCTCCGGCTTTGCCATGCCAGACCCCTTGGGAGGGGCCCCTCGGGAGCCGACCTAGGGTTAGTGTCAGCCCCCAGGAGGCCAGCAGGCCCGATCCGCCAGTTGTGCGGCGAGCGGAGGGGCGCAGAGGTGAAGGCGCTGGCGAGCCTGAGCGTGGGCCCAAGCGTTTTGGCTTGGTGGGCCTTCGAAGGATGACAGGGACTCGGAGGGCCCTGTCCCTTCTCCCGCACTGAATATCCTGTGGCGCCCCTAGCAGCCGGGTGGCGGCGGGGCGGCAGGATGAGTCCAGCGCTGGGGCTCGGGGGTTCGCAATCCCCGGTGTTGCGCCGCCAGGCTCCTTGGAATGGACCACTCGGGGGCTGACCTAGGGTTAGGGTTAGCCCCCAGGAAGCCGGCAGGCCCGATCTGCCGGCTGTGCGGCGAGCAGAGGGGCGGGCCGAAGTGAGGGCACTGACTAGCGGGAGCGTGGGCCCAAGCGTTTTGGCGCGGGGGGCCTTCGAAGGTCTCTGGTGGCTCGGAGGGCCCTTCACGTTCCTCCGCCCTGAATGACCGGTGGCGCCCCTACTGGCCCGGGTGGCGGCGGGGTGGCAGGTTGAGTCCAACGCTGGGGCTCTGGGGTCCCCAATCCCCGGTGTTGTGGCGCCAGGCCCCTTGGGAGGTGCCCCTCCGGGGCCGACCTAGGCTTAGGGTTAACCCCCAGGAGGCTGGTAGGCCCGATCCGCCAGCTGTGTGGCGAACGGAGGGACGGGCCGATGTGAGGGCGCTGGAGAGAGTGAGCCCGGGCCCAAGCGTTTTGGTGCAGGGGACCTTCGAAAGTTGCCAGGGGCTCGGAGGGCCCTGCCCGTTCTCCCGCCCTGAGTGACCAGTGGCGCCCATAGTGGCCCGGGTGGCGGCGGTCCGGCAGGGTGAGTCTGACACTGGGGCTCAGGGGTCCCCAATCCCCGGCGTTGCGGCTCTAGGCCCCTTGGGAGGGGCTCCTCGGGAGCTGACCTAGGATTAGGATTAGCCCCCAGGAGGCCGGCAGGCCTGATCCGCCAGTTGTGTGGCGAGTGGAGGGACGGGCCGAGGTGAGGGCGCTGGCGAGCGGGAGTGTGGGCTGAAACATTTTGGCGGAGGTACCTTTGAAGGTCGCCTGGGGCTTGGAGGGCCCTGCCCGTTCTCATGCCCTGAATGACCGGCGGCGACGCTAGCGGCCCGGGTGTTGGTGGGGCAGCACAGTGAGTCCAGCGCTGCAGCTCGGGGTTCAGCAATCAGAGACGTGGCGCCAGGCCCCATCGGATGAGCCCCTCGAGGGCCGACCTAGGTTTAGGGTTAGCCCCCAGGGGGCCAGAGGCCCGATCCGCCAGCTGTGCAGCGAGCGGAGGGGCAGGCCGAGGTGTGGGCGCTGGAGAGCGGGAGCGTGTGCCCAAGCGTTTTGGCGTGGGGGTCCTTCAAAGGTGGCCGGGGGCTCGAAAGTCCCTTCCCATTCTTCCACCCTGAATGAGCGGCGGCGCCCCTAGCGGCCCGGGTAGTGGCAGGGCGGCAGGTTGAGTCTAACGCTGGGGCTCTGTGGTCCCAAATCCCCGGCTTTGCGGCGCCAGGCCCCTTGGGAGGGGCCCCTCGGGGGCCGCCCTAGTGATAGTGTTAGCCCACAGGAGGCCGGCAGGCCCGATCCGCCGGCTGTCAGGGGAGTGGAGGGGCAGGCCGAGATGAGGGCGCTGGCGAGAAGGAGCGTGGGCCCAAGCGTTTTGGCATGGGGGGCTTCAAAGGTCACAGAAGGCTCGGAGGGCCCTGCCCATTCTCCTGCCCTGAATGACGCGCGGCGCCCCTAGCGGACTGGGTGGCTGGGTGGTGGCAAGTTGAGTCCGGCACAGGGGCTCGGGGGCACCCCATCCCTGGCGTTGCGGTACCCGGCCTCTTCGGCGCCGACCTAGGGTTAGGGTTAGTGCACAGGAGGCTGGCAGGCTTGATCCACCAGCTGTGGGGCGAGTGGAGGGGCAGGCCGAGGTGAGGGCGCTGGAGAGCGGGAGCGTGGGCCAGAGCATTTTGGCTTTGGCTCGGGGTGCCTTCAAAGGTCACAGGTGACTCGGAGGGTCCTGCCCGTTCTGTTGCCCTGAAGGACTGGCGACGCCCCTAGTGCCCCACGTGGTGGTGGGGTGGCAGGGTGCGTCCGGCACTGGGACTTGGGGGTCCACAATCCCTGGCATGTGGCGCCAGGCCACTTGGGAGGGGCCATTTGAGGGCGACCAAGGGATAGGGTTAGCCCCCAGGAAGCCAGCAGGCCTGATCCGCCAGCTCTGCAGTGAGCTTAGGGGTGGGACGAGGTTAGGGTGCTGGCGAGCAGGAGGGTGGGAGCCAGAGTTTTTGCATGGGGGGCCTTTGAAGGTCGCAGGCAGATCGGAGGGCCCTGCCCGTTCTCACTTCCTGAATGACTGGCAACGACCCTAGCGCCCTGCGAGCTTGGGGGTGGCAGAGTGAGTACAGCACTGGGGCTGGGGGTCCCAAATCCCCGGCACTGAGGTGCCAGGCTCCTTGGGAGGGGCACCTCAGGGGCCGACCTAGGGTAAGTGTTAGCCCCCAGGAGTGCAGCAGGCCTGTTCCCCCAGCTCTGCGGCAGGCGTAGGGGCAGGCCGAGGTGAGGGCACTGGCGAGAGGGAGTGTGGACCCAAGCATTTTGGTGCGGGGGGACTTCAAAAGTCGCCGGGGGCTTGGAGGGCCCTGCCCCTTCTCTCGCCCTGAAAGACTGGCGGCCCCCCTAGCAACCCGGGTTGCTGCGGGGCGGCAGGGTGACTCCGGCGCTGGGCTCGGGGATCCCCAATCCCCGGCGTTGTGGTGCCAGGCCCCTTGGGAGAGGCCCATCGGGGGCCGACCTAGGGTTAGGGTTCGTCCCCAGGAGGCCGGCAAGCCCGCGCTAAGTGGTTCTCTCAATGTAACAAAAATGCCATACACTTATCTGTAAGAAATAACAGTGTACAGGAACCCTCTTAGCCCTAACATCATCCTTTCTGAATATGGAAGCCAGCCCCAAGGTGGTCGTGGAAGTCTGACGAAAGGGCTAAGCACTTTTCTCTGAGTCACCACACTATACAGGGAAAGACCAATGTACATCATCTTTCATGAGCAGGAAGCATTAATGAAAAGGTTCTGGAATTTCGAGGACTCTGACCCATCCTTATTGGTAATAAACCACCCTGTACAGGAAAACACCTTCAACTCTCATCAGCCTCCTCAATCCTGATTCCGATTCAACTTTGGGTGTGTAGGACTAGGGAAATGTCCACATCTTATTGCTAAGAAAGAACAATGTCAGAGTAATGCCCTACAAGTCACATCAGCCTTCCTGAACACGGCAGCAGGAATCAAGGTGGTTATGTTACCATGAGGTAAGGAAGATGAGCATATAAGTGAGAAACAACAGTGGGCAGGACCTCTCTTCCAATGAACAGTATCTTTGCTTAATGTTGAATCCCTATGGTAAGTGGTTGTAGGCATTTGTGAGGTCAAAATCTGAAGTGTTTTGTAAAACCTTTGGCCATTCACAGATGAGACTAAGGTAGTTGGGGACTCCTAGGCAGTGATTTGTCCACTGTCGAAAATATGAAAAGATAAAAGAGACAGATGAGGTCTCCTCAGGCATTATCCTTTATCCTCATCCTCCGTGAGGATGGCCATCTCTGGACAGCTCAGTGACAGGGTCTCATTCACAGTGGGGGCATCTGTTCCTCACAGACATCAGGCAGGGAAATGGATTTGGTTCTCTGTGCCAGCCCAGCCACAGCTGAGTGTCACAGCACCCTCTCGTGGGCTCATAAGTGTTTCACTGTCACCAGGCAGGTCACTGTATTTGATAAACCACTGTAAGAGATTGCAATTGCCTTCATCTGCAACCTCCTAGAAGCAAATGCAGGTCTCTGGTACCATGTGAAGTCATGTGAAGGCATTGTGAGAAAGTGTCCTTTTGCTTAAGAAAAACATGGAGCTGGGGCTCCTGGCTGGCTCAGCCAGTTAAGCATGTGCCTTTGGCTCAGGTTATGATCCCAGGGTTTTGGGATCGAGTCGAGGCTCCCTGCTCAGCAGGAAAGGAGGTAGGGAAATAGCTTAGAACCCACAGAGAATGTGAATAAACGGGAGTGAAATGGAACTTGGTCTGTGTTTTGCTTTAGGGATTGGAAGTTAGTTTTTTCTCAATTGTGATTGTTCTTGAAACAGAAAAGCTGTATTGGTTTTTTTTTACCTTTAATTTTTTCTAATAATAATTTTTTATTATGATATGTTAGTCACTATAGAGTATTTCCTTAGTTTTTGATGTAGTGTTCCCTGATTAATTATTTGCATATAACACCTAGTGCTCCATGCAATATGTACCTTCCTTAATACCCATCACTGGCCCATCCCAATCCCCCACCCCTCTCCCCTCTGAAGCCCTCAGTTTGTTTCCCAGAGTCCATAGTCGCTCGTGGTTCATTCCCCCTTCTGTTTAGGGTCCATTGTCTAAAGGGACAGACAGTGGAAGTTCACCAAATATAAGATCGAAATTTTATTGTTCATTATAGATGCCGCCAAGTAGTTCCCAGACATTTCATTCTACTGTAGTAATTCATTATACCTGTGCAGGTGCACGTGGAAGACAATTGATGCATGCATAGTGGTAATAAAACACGCCCCTCAGTAGTAGAATAAGAGAGGATACATATGTGTAAAATTATTCGACTACAGCTTCCATGCTTTCCCTTTGGTTCCTTATTATCTATGAAATCGGACAATTTTTGTTCTCTAGGCTTAAAACTCATTGTCAAGTATTCAGAGTTTTTCAATGCTGATCTTCTCCTGTAAAAGTTACCAAAAATCTAAAATATGTATGATCTTTAAAAAATGCTATATTGAAAATTACAGTAGGGAAGTTCCATTTTGTGAATATTGTGTCAATGGATCTCTATTTTGACATCAGTGTTCATTAGAAATGATGACATTTCATGTGAGTATAAATATCAATGTGTAAAAGAAAAGGTAGGAAGAACCTTGAATGTTTAAGTAATTGCTGAAATGCCAGATGTGTGTGTGTGTGTGTGTGTGTGTGTGTGTGTGTGTGTGTAATTGATTTTCAGTGAATGGTTCAGCTTCTTGTAGGGCCTCCGAGAGAGCCCAGGTGAACCTTTCAATGAGTTGGTATCTGTTTTCAGAACATGGGAATCTCTTAGTCCAATAGTCAATCAGGCAAGCTTTGAGGTCTTGAAGTCCTCAGCGATGGTGTTGCAGACCCTTGTGAGCAAACCCTAGGGTATGGTCAGAGCCCTCATTAGCTGGTATCAAGGTGTGACGATTTCAGACAGCATTTCCCAAAGAAGTACTTCTTGAGTCTCTGTCCTTGTCAGTTCCCTACACTTCCTTACACTAGTTATGTGATCAGTGTGTTTCAGGATAATCCCCACATGTGAGTTTTGCTATTTCCTACTAGTCCTATCTGTTTCTCATCTTCTTCTTTTATGGTAGGGGTTGGGAAGCAACCTGTGTGGTGTAGGAAGGGGTGTGGTAGTTGTCTGCCTTCAGAGGACCGAATGATGCCTAGAAATTGTACTGTAGTTTGAGGTCAATTGTCCATCCTCTGAGTGTCAGGAATTGCATCACTTTACTTTGATGCTAGTCTGTTCTTCAAGCTGTCCTCAGAAATAAGGACGTCATCCATCTAGGGAATACTGGTTTGTGTGTATGTTTTCATTTTAGGAAAGGCCTTGCTGTTCCTGAAAATAATACTGCAGAGCATCCTTTCCTGTTCTTATTGGCCATCAGTCAATCTTTTCTGAAGTATTTGTTTATAAATAGACTTTTTATGGTTGATGAGCAGGAATTCTTTATTGACAAGTCTTTGTCAGTGTGTGTATTGCAAATCTTTACTTCCCAGCCTGCGGTTCACTTTTTCATTTTCATATGGTCATAAGATAAGGAGAAATGTCACATTTTTATGAAGTCCCACTGAATTCTTTTAAATGGTTAGTGCACCCTATGTCCTACCCCAAGATTGACAGGTTCTACGTTTTCTTTCAGAAACTGTCCAATGGGAAGCACATTCCATCTCAAATTTATAAATTGCATTTTGAATTTAATAGGGTATTTATAGACTGGTTTGGATTTTCTATGTACACAATCGTATTATCTGTTAATAGTCACAATTATCCCCTCAATTCTTATACTTTTTGTTTTTCTTGCCTTCTAACACTGGTAAATTCTCCAATGCAACGTTGAGTAGAGCCGCATTGTTTGAAGATTTTAATATACCTTTCTCAATATCTGAAAGAAAAAGCAGACAAAACATTGGTAACAAATGTGACCTAATTGACATATAGGGAACATTCCATAATAAGTGCAGAATACATTATTTTCAAGTGGTCATAGACTCTTTACCCAAATAGATGATAGGTGGGGCCAAGAATCAAGTCTACAAATGTTAAACCCTGAAATTAACTAGATTCTATTCTTAGACCACTGCGGAATTGAGCCACAGTCATAGCGAAAAGAAAATCAAGAAGTCCTTCAATGTTTAAAATTAAATGGAACTTTGCTACATATCCTAAAGGTCAAAGAGGGAATCTCAATGGAAATTCTGAACCTTTTCTACATGAGGGCTCACACACAATGGCACTTTCTTTGTGAAGAGCATTATAATAACCTAGACAGGAGATGAGCCTTAAGTCAGAGTTCTGCCTGCCCCAGCCACACCTGGCAGGCTTGGCCTGTGGTCCCCCTCAGCTGTCCTTTCTGGTGGTCCTGGCTAAGGGGGTCAACATGGCCATATGGAAATGGGAAGCTGCCCACTCATAATGATGACGGTGCCCACTACCCAGCTGCCCTCTCTGGTGGCTTTGAGCTAAGGGGGTCAACATGGCCGTATGGAAATTAGAAGCTCCCCACTCTTAGTGATGACGTTGCTATCGTATCATCCTCACCAGTCCAACAACATGATTTCTGAGTGAACTATGACACAAGAGTGACTTCTTGGCATTCCTTCAGGTTTGAAAATCATCTGGTGAGTCATCTATTCGAAATATGGATTCAACATGTGTACTTTATTCTGGAAAAGCAATAGACCCAATAGCAATTATGGCTTCCTGAGATCTTGTTTTTGAGAGACATCATACTGGCTCTTTGTAGCATTCTGCCTCTTAAACTTCCCAACTAGGGTGTAGATATTTTTAGGCACATTTTCAGACGGTTAGAAAGGGACTCGGATGATATGAGTCACAGAGGATTTTAGTGTCAGAAACCTAAGTGGGATCCCCAAACTGACTCCAATTCGCTTGTTGTTCCATACAGGGTACTATTTCCCTCTTATCTCTGGTCTTCTCAATCTGGAAACCTATCAAGTATCAGGATTTTCTTGTCATGTGGACAACTGGAACGAATTCAGCGGGCCTTTTCACATCTGCCCATGGTGATCATTAAGATCATTATCTCAGTGGAGGACCTCTGGGTAAGATACTCAAAGATCCTTAGGAATAGAGACAGTATAATATTTTTCTGGTATTAAAGTTACTGAAACCAACTATCTTTTTTAGTCCATTCAGGCTCTGGTATGTTCAGAGGGTGCTGTAAAACAGGTCTGAAATAGTATTTAAAAACACTCAGCTCAGCCTCTTCTACAAAGTGAGCCAATGCTTATAAATATGGCTAAAATATTCCCTTACCTACGATGACTTCCCAGCCATCGTAGTGTTTATATGGTATGACTGTCACTTACATTAGTCAACATTTGCAGAGAAAGAACTTAGTGCATCCAGGGGGCACTTCATGTTGAAATTAGTTTCTGACAACGAGCTATTGTGTTTTATTCTGCAGTCCAAGGGAATGGTGCCAGACATCTCTAAGGTGTCTAGCAGTTCTACAATTCTGATTTTAAGTGGTCTGTGTGCTTCAGAGATTTGGGCAGGAGAAGGGCAGGAGTCCAGAGACTGTGAACACTTCTGTTACCTGTGCTGACCATGAAGCAGGTAGCCTTCTGTGGGATTCATTTTGAATTCTTGGTACTGTTGTGAAAGGTGCATTTGTCTCAAATTCCTCCATTTAGGAGTAATTATAATGATGAAAGTAATTTTTATCTTATATCATCTGTGGACCCTGATCCTGGGCTCCCAGGGAAGCTATCCTTTAACATTTTACCCGGCTCAAATTGATTGGGCAAAACCTCAAAGCATGGGCCCTATTACTATCCCAAGCACATGTTGTACATCTGCTTCGAGAAGAAAACAATAACCAAAAATGCCAACATAAAGATAAGAAAAAATAAAGAACCTCTTTGGCTCCCATAAGATTAAAGTCATACTGACATGTACATACTGAAAACATAAGAAAGAGTCTGTCACTTTCTAGAATCTAAGAATATCCTCATTGTGGTGTGTAACTCTGTACTTAAAAGAAAACAGAAAAAAATATATAAGCCTGCCCCAAATGTTCCTTCCCCGGAGCACTCCCTTCTTGGTGAAGATTGTGTCTCCCAGGAAGCTGTCCTGACTTGGGTTTGAATAAAGGTCTCTTCCTTTCTCTCTAAAATGTTTTTAAAAGTTCATTCACGCAATGTCGATAATAACAGTGTTTTCTATTTAAGTGAGAAATAAATGTTCCACTCTAGTTTTATTGGGAATAGACGAATTTAGGGTTTCTTTAGAAGAGTAAGTCTGCCTTCCAGAAAAGGCAAGGTCATTGGTCTATTGAGAATGAAGATAATTACTGCTAAACAACAAGTATGTGTTGCCCCTTCGCCCAGAAACCGAAGCAGGTGTGCAGGCTTTAGGTCAGAGGTGACTTCTTGTCCCCAGCTGACAACACTTCTCTGGTCTGGCTCCAAGACCCCCAAGGTTTTGAACGTCAGCATCGGAGTCAGCGAGGCAGCTTGTCACAGGACGCCAGTGTTCAGAGAAAGCACAGGTATGTTTGGCAAAATGTCCTATCTATGTCAGGGCTGGAGGTAAAACCTCTCATTATCCCAAAACCTCCTGGGCTTTTCTCTTTTCTCTAGTTGAGCCACAAAGTAAAATTGAAGTAGCTGTCAGCATTCTGGGTTTGGTACAAGAATTACTTAGTTTCCCTGCAGGTAGAACTTTGCAGGGGATCACAATTTCTCTGTCCATTTATTGCTTACAAATGTATTTTGACCATCTGTTTCCTAGGAACCATCTTTTATTAGAAAGGGGAGGTGAGATTCACTCTGTGCCTGTTTGTAACATCTAATTTGTTCCTTCATCTAACAGTGTTTATTCAATTGGGTCTAAGATATGGTTGAGTGGCAAGCATCTAGAGTTAGGTGGCTTTTTTTCATCTGATACAGACTTGGATGATGTCATTTGACAAAGGTGATGTTTCATCATTAATTAGTTTATTCATCAGAAGAGTTAAAATTAGGGTGGAGGGAAAATTCAAAATTATCCAAACCGGCCTGTTCCTGTTTAAAAGTTGAGCTTGACTTTCTAGTTTTACTAAATGTATTATCTCGATATTTTGAGGTGCCATATTCTCTCTGTAGTTTCTTTGGTGGTGGAGTCAGAAGGAGAGTCTGGGAATTCTTTTGGATAGTGGCATGCTGGTGGCTTCAAGGGGCTTGGCGTCAGGAGCCTTGGGGTGAAGTCTGCAACTGCTTGCCTGACCCTGGGTGCATCTCACAGAGGTTTTGCTTCATCTTATGAAATTGCCAGCAGATAATGTTCTGCTTAAAGGGGAACACTCCCATCCTGTTGGTGGCAATGCAAAGTGGTGCAGCCAGTCTAGGAAACAGTGTGGGGGTTCCTCAAAAAGTTAAACATTGAACAACCCCATGATCCAGCAATTGCTCTCCTAGGTATTTACCCAAAGGATACAAAAATGCAGATTCAAAGGGGGTACATGCACCATGATGTTTATAGCAGCAATGTCCACAGTAGCCAAACTATGGAGAGAATCCCAAAGTCTATTCACTGATGAATGGATAAAGCAGAAGTGGGATACATATATATAATGGAATATGACCCAGCTTCAAAAAGAATGAAATCTTACCCTTTGCAAGGATGTGGATGGACCTAGAGTGTATTAAGCTAAGCAAAATATTTGAGGAAAGAGAAATATCCTATGCTCTCATGCTTGTGGAATTTCAGAAAGAAAACAGATGAACAGAGTGGAGGGGTGATGAGAGAGGCAAACAAGGAAATAGACTCAAACTTGGAGAACAAACTGAGTGTTGCTGCAGGACAGGGGCATGGGGGGAAGAGTTAAATGGGTGAGGGGTATTAAGGAGGGCACTTGTGATGAGCACCGGGTACTGTATGCAGGTGAGGAATCACTAAATCCTACCCCTGAAGCGAATATTCCATGGCATGTGAACTAACTGGAATTTAAGTAAAAGAAGAAAGGAAAAAGTGTTCTGCTTCATGAAGAGTGAGGTAAAATTGTAGTGATTTGGGCTGTACTATTCTATAGATGAGAGATGTGAAACACCCTGTTGTAGGATACACTAGTTACTTATCACATAAGGAGTCCTCAGAAAGCTGCAATGAAAGATTCAGGTCTCAGAGCATGTTCATGTTCCAATGATATTTTACAGTTTGCACAGGTAGGAAAGAAGGTGGAGAGAGAGGCAACAGAAGGGGAAAGCAGGTGTGAACCTTTCATTTGTTAGCATTATAGCTTTCTCATGAAAGCTTTATGTCAGTGTGATTTTGGAAGCAGAGTGGGAATCCGGGAGCTTTGCAGGAGACAGGGGGGAGTTCCAGGTCTGGGTAAAGCTGACAGGGGTCCTAGAGGAGAGCTGAATGCATTCTGCAGCAGGGTGTGTTCAGGGTGGGCTCCAGGGGTGGCTGTGGGTCTCCTGGGTGAGAGTTGTGACAGGTGAGGGCTGTGTGCAAGTTCCTGGCTGAGGACAAGTGAGGCACTGGCTGAGAGCTGGCAGAGAACCTTCTTCTGGGCCGCCATCCTCACCCAACACACAGCCTCATCTTCTGTTCCTGTCACTCCAATTCAGACTTCTCCGAAGTTGAGTGAGAACACATCAAGAGCATTCTTAACAGAAGGGAAAGCATGTGCAAAGGCTCTGGGGCAGGAGAATTTCAGGTATGTCCAGGAGCAGCAAGAAGGACCTGTAGCCACAGGAGACAGCTTAGGACATGACCTCAGAGAGGTGTCAGAAAGCCATTCCAGGGCTATAACCCCATGAGACCCTGTTTCACTGGGCCATCGTGGCTACAGTGTTGAGAACAGATGACAGAGGGTTGAAGATGGCAAGGGAGGTCAATGACGAATCTTTTCCAGGATCTCAGGCACTGTGGACCAGACAGGTGGCCTTGGATGGAGTGGTTAGACATATTCTGGGTCCATTTTGAAGATGGAGCTCGCAGGATTTGCTGATGGGTTAGCTATTAGGAGCTGGAGAACGGAGGAATTGGGGTAAATCCCATCTGTTGTGGGTTTTCCTGATCGAGGGGAAGGAGAGGTTTTCTCAGGGGGTAGGAGGTAGTCCGTGTTCCGCATGCTGAGGAAAGTGCCTTTCCCGGTGGATCTGCTGAGGTTTGTGTCTGGGAGTACCTTTCACATCTCCTCCCTCAGCAATGCTCAAGTACAAGTATCCCCCACTTTTTAAACGTTCACAGTAAGACACTGGGCTTTCTTGAAAGAACTATGTTATTACCCATCTTCAGTAAGAGGAAGAGACCTGAAGAGGATTTCCCTCTTATGAAAAAAGGTGAACAGTGAGAATAGCGTTCAGCATCTGTTTTGGGGAGAAGCACGACAGAGGCGGCGTGCACCCCAACCAGGTCCTTCCGCTGGGATCCGCTCTCCGCATCCAGCCACCAGCATTTTGAATGGTGTCTGTGAGCCTCTGCTTCTGCTTTATCTTCATTTATGCTGGGCCTCCGTTAGAAACTTGTGTCCTGAGGCCTAAGAAAAGCCAAAGAGAGGAATTTAGGAGTCTGAGCACACTGTCTAATTGTTCCGTGTAAATTAATGGTCATTCCTTCTTGACACCATTTCTGCTGTGCAAGGTTTCTCAGAAGCCCTGTACTTTCAAAGAGCAGGGAAACCTATACCCCATGCTGCAGGGTTAGTTTTAGTCTCCATGCTGGACAGAACATTTCATGACTAGGATTTTCTCACTCAAACATTGAGACTTTGACCACCTTCACCCGTTTCTAGCACCCCATCTCCGAATCTGGCACCTACCAATCTGCTCTCAGTATCTATGCGTTCAGTATTTGTTTATTCCTCGTGGAATGTACATGAGAGCATCTGGTATTGGTCTTTCTGTGTCTGAGTTACTTGGCATAAGGACCCCAAGGTCTGTGTTTCCATGTCTGGTTCTTGTGAATAATGCTGCACTGAATGTGGGAGTGCATCTGTCTTTTTGAGGCAGTATTTTTGTGTTCTCCAAATCAATACTCTGTAGAGCCATTACTGGGTCATGTGGTAGTTGTATTTATTTTTTCAGGAACCTCCATACCGTTTGTCACAATGGCTGCACCAATTTCCATTCCCACCAACAGTGCACAGTGTCTCCTTGTCTGCACACCCTTGACCCCACCTGGTGTCTGTCTCTGGGAAAATTGCTGTTCCAACAATTGTGAGGGGATAGCCGATTGTGGGTTTGATGATGTTTCCCTGTCGATATTAAGTGATGTCGAATAACTTTCTCTGTCTGTTGGCACCTGTGTGCCATCTTTGGAAAGTATCTATTCACATATTCTCCCATTTTTTAATACAGATTTTTTTTTTTGTTTTGATTTGTACGGGTGTTGTGTGTATTTTGGATATTAGCCTCTTCTCACACATATGATTCGCAGATATTTTTTCTTATTGGGTCAGTGGCCTTTTAAGTTTTTGCTGGTTTCTTTTGCCAAGTGGAAGATTTCAGTTTGAAGTTGTTCCACTTGTTTATTTTTGCTTTTGTTTCTTTGCGTTTGGTGTCGGATCTGAAGACTCTTTGCCAAAACCTATGTCGAGAGACTTAGTACCTGTGTCTTCTTGGAGGTTTATGGATTCAGGTCTTATTTTCAAATCATTCATCCATTAAAAATTTTGGTGGTGTAAGAAATTGACCCAGTTATATTCTTCTGCCTTTAGTGTCCAGTTTGGCTGTTACCGCTCACTGTAGACACAGTCCTTCCCTCATGGCATATCTTCTGCTGCTGTGTCATAAGTTAGGATCATCTACGTGTGGGTAAGTTTGTGAGCTTTCTGTTCTGTTCCACTGACCTTGGGTCTGTGTTTATGCCAGTACCATCCTGTTTTGATGACAACATCTTTGTAATCTAGCTTGAAATCCAGGAGTGTGTTGACTGCACCTTTCTTTCTTCAGGTTGCTTTGCGTTTTTGGGGCCTTTTGTGATTCCATACAAGTTTGAGGACTGTTATCTATTTCCTTGAATAATGCCACTGGAATTCAGATAGGGATTTCATCACATCTGTCGATTGCTTTGGGTACGATGGACATGTTCACATAATTAACTCTTCCAGTTAAGGAGCATGGCGTATGCTTCCATTTGTTTGTGTTGCCTTCCAAATCTTTGAACCACACATTCTGCCCCCCTCGACACACATGTTTTTCATTTCTTTTCTGCCATGTGTTGAGTGTACTATGTCTTTCGCATTTTTGGTTACTTTTATTCCTAGATTTTTTTTGATGCAATTGTAAATGGCATTGCTTTTTTAATTTCTCTTTGCGAAAGTGTGTCATCAGTATACAGAAATGCAAGAAGTTGGGTCATCTGGGTGGCCCCATAGGTGACGTGTCTGCCTTCAGCTCAGGTCATGATCCCAGAGTTCTGGGATTGAGCCCCGTGTAGGGCTCCCCGCTTATCGAGGGTCTGCTTCTCCCTCTTTCTGACACTACCCCTGCATGTGCTTTTTCTCTTCCTCTCAAATAAATAAATAAAATCTGAAAAAAAGTAAAGACAACAGGTCTCTGTATATTGACTTTATATCCTGCAGCTTTCTTGAATTTGTTTAAATTAACAGTTTTTTTTTTGTGGAATCTTTCGGGATTTCATGTCATTTGCAAATAGTGACAGTTTTCCTGTATGGATTTCATATCTTTCTCCTTTTTTAAAATGATGTTAGTCACCCTACAGTACTTCATTTGTTTTTGATGAAGTGTTCCATGATTCATTGCTTGCATATAACCCCTAGTGCTCATTATGACACGTGCCCTCCTTAATACCCATCACCAGGATTACCCATTCCCCTACCCTCCCTTTCTGCAACCTTCATTTTGTTTCCCAGTGTCAATAGTCTCTCATGGTTCATCTCCCCCTCTCATTCCCCCCCCTTCACTTTTCCCTTCCTTCTTCTAATGTTACATGCTATTCCTTCCATTCCTCATCGGAGTCAAACTTTATGATAATTGTCTTTCTCTGCTTGACTTAATTTCACTTAGCATAATCCCCTCCTGGTCCATCCACCTTGGTGCAAATGGTGGGTATTCATCCTTTCTGATGACTGAGTAATATTCCATTGTATAGATGAACCACATCTTCTTCGTCCATTCATTTGCTGAAGGACATCTTGGCTCCTTCCACAGTTTGGCTATTATGGACATTGTTGCTATGAACGTTGGGATACAGGTGTCCCTTCTTTTCATTACTCTGTGTCTATAGGGTAAATACCCAGTAGTGCAATTGGTGGGTCATAGGATAGCTCTGTGTTTAATGTCTTGAGGAACCCCCATATTGTTCAAAAGTGCCTATACCAGCTTGAATTCTCACGAGTAGTGTAAGAGGGCTCCCCTTTCTCCATATCCTCTCTGACTTTTTGTAATTTCCTGTCTTGTTAATTTGTTTTTCAAGATTTTATTTATTTATTCCACAGAGATAGAGATGGCCAGCGAGAGAGGGAACACAAGCAGGGGGAGTGGGAGAGGAAGAAGCAGGCTCATAGCGGAGGAGCCTGATGTGGGGCTCAATCCCGTAATGCCAGGATCACGCCCTTAGCCGAAGACAGACGCTTAACCTCTGTACTACCCAGGTGCCCCCTGTGTTGTTAATTTTAACCATTCTAACTGGTATAAGGTGGTATCTCATTGTCGTTTTGATTTGTATTTGCCTGATGGCAAGTGATGTGGAGCATTTTTTCATGTGTCTGTTGGCCATTTGTATGTCTTCTTTGGAGAAGTATCCCTTTGTGTCTTCTGCCCATTTTTTGGGTGTCGAGTTTGAGGAGTTCTTTATAGATCTTGGATACTAGCCCTTTATCTGTAATATCATTTGCAGATATCTTCTTCGATTCCATAGGTTGACTTTTTGTTTTGTTGATCATTTGCTTTGCCAAGCAGAAGCTTTTTATCTTGGTGAAGTGCCAATAGTTCCTTTTTTGCTTTTATTTCCTTTGCCTTTAGAGACGTGGCTTGCAAGAAGTTGTTGTGTCCAAGTTTGAAGAGTTCTTTTGATTTTGATATGAGACAGGAATCCATTATCTTTCTTTCCTGATTGTATTCGAGTCCTCTGTCTTTCTTGGTGAGTCTAGCTAAGTTTGTCAGTTTTGTTTATCTTTCCAAAAAAGGCAGCTTTCATTTTCATTGTTTTTTTTTTTGTCTTTTTAGTCTCCGTTGGATTTATTTATGCATTCCTTTTTGTTATTTCCTTATTTCTACTAATTTGGGGCTTTGTTTGTTGTTTTATTTTCTACTTCTTTACCACATAAATCAAGTTGTTTATTGGAGACCATTCTCATGGATTGATGAAGACTTGAGTTTCTATGAATGTCCCCCATAAAGCTACTTTTGCTGCATCCCTTATGTTTTTGTAAGTTGTCTTTTTCATCAGTGTCAAGGTACTTCTAAAATCTTTTTTGATTTCTTCTTTGACTGTTGGTTGTTCAGTAGCTTGTTGTTAAATCTCCACATATTTTTTTAAGATTATTTAGGTATCTGACAGAGAGTGAGACAGTGAAAGAGGGAATGGAAGCAGGGGGGTGGGAGAGGGAGAAGCGGGCTTCCCGCTGAGCAAGGAGCCTGATTCCAGGCTAAATCCCAGGATCCTGGGATCAGGACCTGAGCTGAAGGCAGATCCTTAACAACTGATCCACCCAGGCCCCCCAATCTCCACCTATTTTTGACTGTCCCATTTTTTTCTTGAGACTGATTTCTAGTTTCATATCATTGTGGTTGGACAAGATTTGAAGCAGAAGGTGAAGAGAGCATTCAGATAAAGGTTTGTTTCCTGAAGGGTTTTCTGAGGGCAGAGCATGAGTTCCGTGGGACGGAGGAAGGTTTTGTGAGACGGGGGTGGGGTTAACCCTTGTTAGAATTACTGACTACTACCATGCAGGCTGTGTGCTACTGTTCACACCGTAGTCCTGATGGACTTGTACTTCATTAGAAATATTTTCTAGGAGGTGTAGGCATAGCCTTCTCTTAAAGAAAGGTGCCATGTGGGTTCATGGCATGACCCCAGGTCACCAACCAGGATGTATGGTATTGTGGGTGATCAGAAACAGGCTTTCTGTGGGAAGTGACAGAAATAAGATATGGTGAGCTCCATGACCATAGGTGAGGTCCCGAGTGACCCACTGGGTGTTGGGTTCTGTGGATCTGTCTCATCAGGTGCTGTGGAATTCAGGGACACCCTCCTGTCTGTGGATTTTTGTGGAGACAGGTAGACATCAGTGTCTGGCCAGGCATGAGGGTCGCACTGGCCCACCACCAGAGGTGCAGCGTGCGTGGGAGCCACTGCTTGGTTTCCACGAAAGCTGCCCAGCGTCTGTGACTGTGATTCCTAGCAGCCGCAAGGGGAGAGGAGGCCGGGGGTGGTGCACACTTCCTAGACTTGTGGTCAGGTCTAGTCTGGAGCCCACTGAAGTGAGCCACACCTGGCAAGGAGGCACCCAGTCAGTGTAGCTTTGGGCACTGCTCCCATGGTACTTCGTGCCAGCTCCATGCTGCCACCTCCTGCTTTTCATCATCATCTTCAAGGTCATGTGACTCTGCTCTTGCCCCATGGCCTCCAGGGTATTGTCCGTCCTCCATCTGGCCCTCGTCCCTGGTGCCCTGTGCTGTCTGATGCCAGGGTAGCCTTCTCGAGACAAATATCTGGCCCTGATGGAACACTTCCATGGATCTCTTGTGATGCGAGGATGATGCCCTGCCCTGGAAGGGGGCTGCAGGTCCCCAATTAGGAGAGCCATGTCTCCCTTTTCAGCATGGCCTGCCCTCCCCTCAGTCTTCTTCAGGGAATCTCTCCCCACTTTCTGAGCGGACAGCTCTGAACTTAAAAATGAATATTATTTTACATATTTCTATGCCTTAGTTCATCCATGGCATGTCTTTCAGCCCCATTAGTGGGGTTTCTTTTTAGCAGTTCTGAAGGGCTGTCTGCTCATGGAGGGGATGACCTGGGTGGGACAGCTTTCCCTCTCATCTCCCTCAGCATGTCCCTGAGCCCTGAGACCAGCTGTCCCACTGAGGATTGAGGGACCCGAGCCAGCCCATCCTGAACCCAGGCTGTGTCAGTTGTGTAGACTGATGTGTGTTGGAGCGGTGGGCAGCCGGCATGGGCCAGGGGCAGGCAGTGTCTCCTTCTCATTCCTTCCCTCCCTTCCTCCCAGAGGTAGCTCAGAGCAGCCTTCAACCCCTGCATCTCCAGATCCCTTGACTTATGCCTTCTGTGTTCAGCTGGTGACCTTGGAGTTTCGCATGGATTCTACCTCCCATACCCTCTCCTGTAGCAGTTCCTGGATCAGGGGAGGGGTTGGACCCTTGTCTGTTTTTGATCTTCTTCCTGTCCCGCACCAAGCCCACCCACCGTTGCATCTTCCATGTATGTGCTTGGAAGCAAGCCCATCCACAGGCAACCTATTAGCCAAATGGATCCAGGCAATGAACATTGAAGTAGAGATCCAGGATCCATAATATACCTGCTCTGAAACCTGTCCAAAAGTCTGTGACTCTCTCACACTGAAACAGAAACAATAATAGCTTTCTGGACTGTGAAGTGACATGTGTCTCTACTTCCAATCTTGAATGCATAGGTGCTGAGCCTGGACAGAAAAGGACCATGGCTCCCGTGGCCTGGGATCCACAGTAAGAACTCAGTGAAATCTGAATTCAAGGCATAGAGTGAATAATTATTGTAGAGTGAATCCTCCCAAGTAGGGCTTATGCACAGTGCACAGGAAATGCTTTTTTAAAGAGGTTCCTGAAAGAAAAATCTTTTTTAAAAATTTATTTTAATTCCAGTAGAGCTAACATACAGTGTTACATTCGTTTCAGGTGTACAAGAGAGTGATTCAGTAATTCTATATATTACTCAGTGGTCATCAAGAAAAGTGTCCTCTTAATCCGCTTCATCTATTTCACTCATCCCTCTATCCACCTCCTCTCTGGTAACCATCCATTTGTTCTCTATTGTTAAGGGTTTGTATTTTCCCATGCCCATACTCAGGCAACCCTGTTTGGGTAGAGTTTCCGTGTCCCCTGCAAGGGTGAATGGGGGTGGGCATGCTCTGGGCCAGTATTTCCAGGCTTTTGTTCCCTGGCGGCTTTCTCTGGTGATCTGCTGTGCCTTTTCTGAGAGTCAGAGCAGCAGAGGCTGAATTGTCACAGAACAGAGGGAATGCGGCCTGTTCTCCACCCTTGTTCTGGCCACTTTAACTCCATTACTGTTGGTGCTGCTCAACCCTGTAGCATCCTGGGATGTGCACCCCACACCTGGTGTCCCTGGCCTCAATTCCGGGGCTAGTGCATCTCTGTCCTTTGTGTTTCTAATGCTGCCAGCCACCAGAAGACCTGATCTCTCTCTGGAAG
This sequence comes from Ursus americanus, assembly GCF_024610735.1. NCBI lineage: Eukaryota > Metazoa > Chordata > Mammalia > Carnivora > Ursidae > Ursus > Ursus americanus. Next base: position 1,380,494 of record NC_142134.1, on the reverse strand, counting down.
CTCCTGGTCTCAGTCTGGATCCCCTGAGCACACCGGGATTCCAGAGTTCCATGAGAAGCCTGGTGGCTCTGGCACCTGGTTCAGGGTCTCAGTCTGCTGTTTCGCAGGTGCCTACCGCAAGTCCGCCAGATCCCCTGTGCAGGTGGCCTGCCAGCCGCCAGCCGCCCCGTGGGCTCCCGGGTCTCCTGGTCTCAGTCTATGCCTGGTGAGCACACCGGGATTCCGGTGTTCCAGGAGAAGCCTGGTGGCGCATGCTCTGGGCTCACCGGTCTCAGTCCACTCTCTCCCGTGTGCCATCCATGAGTCCGCCCGCTCCCTGGTGCAGGTGGTTGCTGCTTCCGGGTGCCAGAACATGGCGGCTCCCCCCCTTCCGTTTATCTTCTGATATCTGTGCCCGGTTTCAAGGCTCCCCGCTTCATACCTCAATGCTCAGCGCTGGAGATGTTCATTTGTAGAGGTCCAGATGTATCTTCCTGCCTCTCAGGCTGATTCCGTGGTTGTTTAGGCTGGTCTGGTACCTATCCAGCTCAACTCAGGGGACCTGCTGAAAAAGGGGTCTCCTACTCCTCCGCCATCTTAACTCCTCTCTTGTACCTGAAATAGTATTTAAAAACACTCAGCTCAGCCTCTTCTACAAAGTGAGCCAATGCTTATAAACATGGCTAAAATATTCCCTTACCTACGATGACTTCCCAGCCATCGTAGTTTTTAAATGGTATGACTGTGACTTACATTAGTCAACATTTGCAGAGAAAGAACTTAGTGCATCCAGGGGGCACTTCATGTTGAAATTAGTTTGTGACAACGAGCTACTGTGTTTTCTTCTGCAGTCCAAGGGAATGGTGCCAGACATCTCTAAGGTGTCTAGCAGTTCTACAATTCCGATTTTAAGTGGTCTGTGTACTTTAGAGATTTGGGCAAGAGAAGGGCAGGAGTCCAGAGACTGTGAACACTTCTGTTACCTGTGCTGACCATGGAGCAGGTAGCCTTCTGTGGGCATCATTTTGATTTCTTGGTACTCTTGTGAAGGTGCTTTTGTCTCAAATTCCTCCATTTAGGAGTAATTATAATGATGAAAGTAATTTTTATCTTATATCATCTGTGGGCCCTGATCCTGGGCTCCCAGGGAAGCTATCCTTTAACATTTTACCCGGCTCAAAATGACTGGGCAAAACCTGAAAGCATGGGCCCTATTTCTGCCCCAAGCACATGTTGTACATCTGCTTCGAGAAGAAAACAATAACCAAAAATGCCAACATAAAGATAAGAAAAAATAAAGAACCTCTTTGGCTCCCATAAGATTAAAGTCATACTGACATGTACATACTGAAAATGCATAAAAACATTGCATTTCCTAAAGCCCAAGCCTTGGAGGGTCTGAGAGACTTGCCCAAAACCAGGCACACCCCAGCAGGGAGGGCTGGTGCAGAAAGGGAAGGGGCAGGACTCTGAGGGTGGTCTGCAGCTAGAGGGGTCCCTGGAAGGGGCCAGGTGTGTGGGGGGACCTCGGCCCACGACCCCACCCATGCCTGTGCTGGGTGTTGGGTCGAGCAGGCGCTTCTTGGGCCCCCTGCACTTTCAGGGTTCCAGGGGCTTGAGGGCGGGTTGCCCAGCATCCAAGGGGCTCAGGCACCACCCTCACCAACCATTCACCGCTTGGGGGTGGAGCTATGTCTCTGTGGGCAGTCCCAGACTTGCAGTGGGTTGCAGACTTGGGGCAAAGAAGGGGCACTGAGAGAGAGAGAGAGTTGCCCTGTGGAGATCCCTGCTGGTGAGTGAGCAGCGTGCACTGGGGTGGGGGTCCGGGGGTAGGGTGCGCCCCAGGTGGGATTCAGGGTTCTGGAAGGGCATGTGGAGAGGGTTCCTTGTGGGGACTCAGGTGAGTTTTCTTTTTCCCTTTAAAGTCTCTTCTGCCCCATGTCCTCAACTGACTTTATTCCCCATACCCGTGAACTCCAGGACACCCACTCACCTGAGCTTTTGTGGGATGGGTTGCAGAATTTCAAGGTTTCCCCTGTTCCCCTGGAAGAGTGCGGGTAAGGACTTCACACAATCTCCACCTTCAGTTCTCTGACACAGTGCAGGTGATGCATCTTGAGCAGTACCCTGAGTTCAGCAGGGTGTGCCCTGGTCCCCAGGCACAGGTGTGGCAGTAGCATGCCCCAGAGCCATCCCCCAACTTCAGCATTATGCCCCGTGTGCCCCCGGGTTAGTGGTAATTGGCTATTAGAATCATGCAGGAAAATCCTCCAGGTGGGGGCCTGGAGGCGGGCATAAACCAGACCCCACTCTAGTTGCATTGGGAATAGACGAATTGAGGGTTTCTTTAGAAGAGTAAGTCTGCCTTCCAGAAAAGGCAAGGTCATTGGTCTATTGAGAATGAAGATAATTACTGCTAAACAACAAGTATGTGTTGCCCCTTCGCCCAGAAACCGAAGCAGGTGTGCAGGCTTTAGGTCAGAGGTGCCTTCTTCTCCCCAGCTGACGGCACTTCTCTGCTCTGGCTCCAAGACACCCGAGGTTTTGAACGTCAGCATCGGAGTCAGCGAGGCAGCTTGTCACAGGACACCAGTGCTCAGAGAAAGCACAGGTATGTTTGGCAAAATGTCCTATCTATGTCAGGGCTGGAGGTAAAACCTCTCTTTATCCCAAAACCTCCTAGGCTTTTCTCTTTTCTCTAGTTGAGCCACAAAGTAAAATTGAAGTAGCTGTCAGCATTCTGGGTTTGGTACAAGAATTACTTAGTTTCCCTGCAGGTAGAACTTTGCAGGGGATCACAATTTCTCTGTCCATTTATTGCTTACAAATGTATTTTGCCCATCTGATTCCTAGCAACCCTCTTTTATTAGAAAGGGAAGGTGAGATTCACTCTGTGCCTGTTTGTAACATCTAATTTGTTCCTTCATCTAACAGTGTTTATTCAATTGGGCCTAAGATATGGTTGAGTGACCAGCATCTAGAGTTAGGTGGCTTATTTTCATCTGATACAGACTTGGATGATGTCATTTGGCAAAGGTGATGTTTCATCATTGATTAGTTTATTCATCAGAAGCGTTAAAATTAGGGTGGAGGGAAAATTCAAAATTATCCAAAGCGGCCTGTTCCTGTTTAAAAGTTGAGCTTGACTTTCTAGTTTTACTAAATGTATTATCTCCATATTTTGAGGTGCCATATTCTCTCTGTAGTTTCTTTGGTGGTGGAGTCAGAAGGAGAGTCTGGGAATTCTTTTGGATAGTGACATGCTGGTGGCTTCAAGGGGCTTGGCGTCAGGAGCCTTGGGGTGAATTCTGCAACTGCTTGCCTGACCCTGGGTGCATCTCCCAGAGGTTTTGTTTCCTCTTATGAAATTGCCGGCAGATAATGTTCTGCTTAAAGGGGAACACTCCCATCCTGTTGGTGGCAATGCAAAGTGGTGCAGCCAGTCTGGGAAACAGTGTGGGGGTTCCTCAAAAAGTTAAACATTGAACAACCCCATGATCCAGCAATTGCTCTTCTAGGTATTTACCCAAAGGATACAAAAATGCAGATTCAAAGGGGGTACATGCACCATGATGTTTATAGCAGCAATGTCCACAGTAGCCAAACTATGGAGAGAATCCCAAAGTCCATGCACTGATGAATGGATAAAGCAGAAGTGGGATACGTATATATAATGGAATATGACCCAGCTTCAAAAAGAATGAAATCTTACCATTTGCAAGGATGCGGATGGACCTAGAGTGTATTGAGCTAAGCAAAATCATTGAGGAAAGAGAAATATCCTATGCTCTCATGCTTGTGGAATTTCAGAAAGAAAACAGATGAACAGAGTGGAGGGGTGATGAGAGAGGCAAACAAGGAAATAGACTCAAACTTGGAGAACAAACTGAGTGTTGCTGCAGGACAGGGGCGTGGGGGGAAGAGTTAAATGGGTGAGGGGTATTAAGGAGGGCAGTTGTGATGAGCACCGGGTACTGTATGCAGGTGAGGAATCACTAAATCCTACCCCTGAAGCGAATACTCCATGGCATGTGAACTAACTGGAATTTAAGTAAAAGAAGAAAGGAAAAAGTGTTCTGCTTCATGAAGAGTGAGGTAAAATTGTAGTGATTTGGGCTGTACTATTCTATAGATGAGAGATGTGAAACACCCTGTTGTAGGATACACTAGTTTCTTATCACATAAGGAGTCCTCAGAAAGCTGCAATGAAAGATTCAGGTCTCAGAGCATGTTCATGTTCCACTGATATGTTACAGTTTGCACAGGTAGGAAAGAAGGTGGAGAGAGAGGCAACAGAATGGGAAAGCAGGTGCGAAACTTTCAATACTTAGCATTATAGCTTTCTCATGAACGCCTTGCGATTTTGGAAGCAGAGGGGGAATCCGGGAGCTTTGCAGGAGACAGGGGAGTTCCAGGACTGGGTAAAGCTGACAGGGGTCCCAGAGGAGAGCTGAATGCATTCTGCAGCAGGGTGTGGGAAGGGGTGGCTGTGGGTCTCCTGGGTGAGAGTTGTGACAGGTGAGGGCTGTGTGCAAGTTCCTGGCTGAGGGCAAGGGAGGTACAGGCGGCGAGCTGGCAGAGAACCTTCTTCTGGGCCACCAGCCTCACCCAACACACAGCCTCATCTTCTGTTCCTGTCACTCCAATTCAGACTTCTCCGAAGGTGAGTGAGAACACATCAAGAGCATTCTTAACAGAAGGGAAAGCATGTGCAAAGCCTCTGGGGCAGGAGAATTCCAGGTATGTCCAGGAGCAGCAAGAAGGCCCTGTGGCCACAGGAGACACCTTAGGACATGACCTCAGAGAGGTGACAGAAAAAACCATTCCAGGGCTATAACCCCATGAGACCCTGTTTCACTGGGCCATCCTGGCTACAGTGTTGAGAACAGATGACAGAGGGTTGAAGATGGCAAGGCAGGTCAATGACAAAGCTTTTACAGGAACTCAGGCACTGTGGACCAGACAGGTGGCCTTGGATGGAGTGGTTAGACCTATTCTGGGTCCATTTTGAAGATGGAGCTCACAGGATTTGCTGATGGGTTAGCTATTAGGAGCAGGAGAACGGAGGAGTTGGGGTAACTCCCAGCTGTTGTGGGTTGTCCTGATCGAGGGGAAGGAGAGGGTTTCTGGGGGTAGGAGGTAGTCCGTGTTCTGCATGCTGAGGAATGTGCCTTTCCTGGTGGATCTGCTGAGGTTTGTGTCTGGGAGAACCTTTCACATCTCCTCCCTCAGCAATGCTCAAGTACAAGTATTCCCCACTTTTTAAACGTTCACAGTAAGACATTGGGCTTTCTTGAAAGAACTACGTTATTACCCAGCTTCAGTAAGAGGAAGAGACCTGAAGAGGATTTCCCTCTTATGAAAAAAGGTGAACAGTGAGAATCGCGGTCAGCATCTGTTTTGGGGAGAAGCATGACAGAGGCGGCGTGCACCCCAACCAGCTCCTTCCGCTGGGAACCGCTCTCTGCATCCAGCCACCAGCACTTTGAATTGTGTCTGTGAGCCTCTGCTGTGCTTTATGTTCATTTATGCTGGGCCTCCGTCAGAAACTTGTTTCCTGAGGCCTAAGAAAAGCCAAAGAGAAGGAATTTTGGAGTCTGAGGACACTATCTAATTGTTCCGTGTAAATTAATGGCCATTCCTTCTTGACACCATTTCTGCTGTGCAAGGTTTCTCAGAAGCCCTGTACTTTCAAAGAGCAGGGAAACCTATACCCCATGCTGCGGGGTTAGTTTTAGTCTCCATGCTGGACAGAACATTTCATGACTGCCGGATTTTCTCACTCAAACATTGAGACTTTGACCACCTTCACCCGTTTCTAGCACCCCATCTCCGAATCTGGCACCTACCAATCTGCTCTCAGTATCTATGCGTTCAGTATTTGTTTATTCCACATTGAATGTACATGAGAGCATCTGGTATTGGTCTTTCTGTGTCTGAGTTACTTGGCATAAGGCCCCCAAGGTCTGTGTTTCCATGTCTGGTTCTTGTGAATAATGCTGCAGTGAACGTGGGAGTGCATCTGTCTTTTTGAGGCAGTATTTTTGTGTTCTCCAAATCAATACTCAGTAGAGCCATTACTTGTCCATGTGGTAGTTGCATTTATTTTTTCAGGAACCTCCATACCGTTTGTCACAGTGGCTGCACCAATTTCCATTCCCACCAACAGTGCACAGTGTCTCCTCATCTGCACACCCTTGACCCCACCTGGTGTCTGTCTCTGGGACAATTGTTGTTCCAACAGTTGTGAGGGGATAGCCGATTGTGGGTTTGATGATGTTTCCCTGACCATATTAAGTGATGTCGAACAACTTTCTCTGTCTGTTGGCACATGTGTGCCATCTTTGGAAAGTATCTATTCACATATTCCCCCCATTTTTTATACATTTTTTTTGTTTTGATTTGTATGAGTGTTGTGTGTATTTTGGATATTAGCCTCTTCTCACACATATGATTCGCAGATATTTTTTTTCTTATTGGGTCAGTGGCCTTTTTAGTTTTTGCTGGTTTGTTTTGCCGTGTGGAAGATTTCAGTTTGAAGTTGTTCCACTTGTTTATTTTTGCTTTTGTTGCCTTTGCATTTGGTGTCCGATCTGAAGACTCTTTGCCAAAACTAATGTCGAGAGACTTAGTACCTGTGTCTTCTTGGAGGTTTATGGATTCAGGTCTTATGTTCAAATCGTTCATCCATTAAAAATTTTGTGTGTGGTGTAAGAAAGTGACCCAGTTATATTCTTCTGCATTTAGTGTCCAGTTTGCCTGTTACCGCTCACTGAAGAGACAGTCCTTCCCTCATGGTGTATCTTCTGCTGCTGTGTCGTAAGTTAGGATCATCTACGTGTGGGTAAGTTTGTGAGCTTTCTGTTCTGTTCCACTGACCTGGTGTCTGTGTTTATGCCAGTTCCATCCTGTTTTGATGACAACAGCTTTGTAATCTAGCTTGAAATCCAGGAGTGTGTTGACTGCACCTTTCTTTCTCCATGTTACTTTGGGTATTTGGGGTCTTTTGTGATTCCATACAAGTTTGAGGACTGTTATCTATTTCCTCGAATAGTGCCGCTAGAATTCAGATAGGGATTTCATCACATCTGTCGATTGCTTTGGGTACGATGTACATGTTCACATAATTAACTCTTCCAGTTAAGGAGCATGGCGTAAGTTTCCATTTGTTTGTGTTGCCTTCCAAATCTTTGACCCATACATCCTGCGCCCCTTGACACACGTGTTTTTCATTTCCTTTCTGCCATGTGTTGAGTGTACTGTCTTTCTCATTTTTGGTTACTTTTATTCCTAGATTTTTTTTGATGCAATTGTAAATGGCATTGCTTTTTTAATTTATCTTTGCGGAAGTGTGTCATCAGTATACAGAAATGCAAGAAGTTGGGTCATCTGGGTGGCCCCATAGGTGAAGCGTCTGCCTTCAGCTCAGGTCATGAACCCAGAGATCTGGGATCGAGCCCCCTGTTGGGCTCCCCGCTTATCGAGGGTCTGCTTCTCCCTCTTTCTGTCACTCCCCCTGCTCGTACTTTTTCTCTTCCTATCAAATAAATAAATAAAATCTGAAAAAAAAAGACAACAGGTCTCTGTATATTGACTTTATATCCTGCAGCTTTCTTGAATTTGTTTATTCTAACAGATTTTTTTTGTGTGTGTGGAATCTTTCGGGATTTCATGTCCTTTGCAAATATTGATAGTATTCCTGTAAGGATTTCATATCTTTCTCTTTTTTTAAAATGATGTTAGTCACCCTACAGTACTTCATTTGTTTTTGATGTAGTGTTCCATGATTCATTGTTTGCATATAACACCTAGTGCTCATTATGACACGTGCCCTCCTTTTTTTTTAAGAATTTACTTATTTATTCGACAGATATAGAGACAGCCAGCGAGAGAGGGAACACAAGCAGGGGGAGTGGGAGAGGAAGAAGCAGGCTCATGACGGAGGAGCCTGTTGTGGGGCTCGATCCCATAACGCCGGGATCACGCCCTGAGCCGAAGGCAGACGCTTAACCGCTGTGCCACCCAGGCGCCCCAACAGGTGCCCTCCTTAATACCCATCACCAGGATTACCCATTCCCCTTCCTCTCTCTTTCTGCAACCTTCAGTTTGTTTCCCAGTGTTAGTAGTCTCTCATGGTTCATCTCCCCCTCTCATTCCCCCCTTCACTTTTCCCTTCCTACTCCTAATGTCCTCCATGCTATTCCTTCCATTCCACATAGGAGTCAAAGCATATGATAATTGTCTTTCTCTGCTTGACTTAATTTCACTTAGCATAATCCCCTCCTGATCCATCCACGTTGGTGCAAATGGTGGGTATTCATCCTTTCTGATGACTGAGTAATAGTCCATTGTATAGATGAACCACATCTTCTTTGTCCATTCGTCTGCTGAAGGACATCTTGGCTCCTTCCACAGTTTGGATATTATGGACACTGCTGCTATGAACATTGGGATACAGGTGCCCCTTCTTTTCATTACTCTGTGTCTATGGGGTAAATACCCAGTAGTGCAATTGGTGGGTCGTAGGATAGCTCTGTGTTTAACATATTGAGGAACCTCCATATTGGTTTCAAAAGTGGCAGTACCAGCTTGAATTCTCACGAGTAGTGTAAGAGGGCTCCCCTTTCTTCACATCCTCTCTGACTTTTTTTTTTATTTCTGTCTTATTAATTTTTTTTCAAGATTTTATTGATTTATTCTACAGAGATAGAGACAGCCAGCGAGAGAGGGAACACAAGCAGGGGGAGTGGGAGAGGAAGAAGCAGACTCATGACGGAGGAGCCTGATGTGGGGCTCGATCCCATAATGCCAGGATCACGCCCTGAGCCGAAGGCAGACGCTTAACCAATGTGAGACCCAGGTGCCCCCTGCCTTGTTAATTTTAACCATTCTAACTGGTGTAAGGTGGTATTTCATTGTCGTTTTGATTTGTATTTGCCTGATGGCAATTCATGTGGAGCATTTTTTCATGTGTCGGCCATTTGTATGTCTTCTCTGGAGAAGTATCTCTTTGTGTCTTCTGCCCATTTTTTGGGTGTCGAGTTTGAGGAGTTCTTTATAGATCTTGGATACCAGCCCTTTATCTGTAAAATCATTTGCAGATATCTTCTTCAATTCCATAGGTTGCCTTTTTGTTTTTTGATCATTTGCTTTGCCAAGCAGAAGCTTTTTATCCTGATGAAGTGCCCATAGTTCATTTTTGCTTTTATTTCTTTGCCTTTAGAGACGTGGCTTGCAAGAAGTTGTTGTGTTCAAAGTTGAAGAGTTCTTTTGATTTTGATATGAGACAGGAATCCATTATCTTATTTTCCTGATTGTATTCGAGTCCTCTGTCTTTCTTGGTGAGTCTAGCTAAGTGTCAGTTTTGTTTATCGTTCCAAAAAAGGCCGCTCTCATTTTCATTGTTTTTTTTTTTTTTTGTCTTTTTAGTCTCCGTTGGATTTATTTATGCATTCCTTTTTGTTATTTCCTTATTTCTACTAATTTGGGGCTTTGTTTGTTGTTTTATTTTCTACTTCTTTACCACATAAATCAGGTTGTTTATTGGAGAGCATTCTCATGGATTGATGAAGACTTGAATTTCTATGAATGTCCCCCATAAAGTTACTTTTGCTGCATCACATAAGTTTTTGTAGGTTGTCTTTTTATCAGTGTCAAGGTACTTCTAAAAAATTTTTGATTTCTTCTTTGACTGTTGGTTGTTCAGTAGCTTGTTGTTAAATCTCCACATATTTTTTTAAGATTATTTAGGTATCTGACAGAGAGTGAGACAGCAAGAGAGGGAACGCAAGCTGGGTGGTGGGAGAGGGAGAAGCAGGCTTCCGAATGAGCAAGGAGCCTGATTTGGAGCTAGATCCCAGAATCCTGGGATCAAGACCCGAGCTGAAAGGAGATCCTTAATGACTGAGCCACCCAGGCCCCAAAAATCTCCACCTATTTTTGACTGTCCCATTTTTTTCTTGAGACTGATTTCTAGTTTCATATCATTGTGGATGGACAAGATTTGAAGCAGAAGGTGAAGAGAGCATTCAGATGAAAGGTTTGTTTCCTGGAGGGTTTTCTGAGGGCAGACCATGAGTTCAGTGGGGACGGAGGAAGGTTTTGTGAGACGGGGGTGGGGTTAACCCTTGTTAGAATTACTGACTACTACCATGCAGGCTGTGTGCTACCGTTCACACCGTAGTCCTGATGGACGTGTACTTCATTAGAAATATTTTCTAGGAGGTGTAGGCATAGCCTTCACTTAAAAAAAGATGGCATGTGGGTTCATGGCATGACCCCAGGTCACCAACCAGGATGTATGGTATCGTGGGAGATCAGAAACAGGCTTTCTGTGGGAAGTGACAGAAATAAGGTATGGTGAGCTCCATGACCATAGGTGAGGTCCCGAGTGACGCACTGGGTGTTGGGTTCTGTGGATCTGTCTCATCATGTTCTGTGGAATTCAGGGACACCCTCCTGTCTGTGGATTTGTGTGGAGACAGGTAGACATCAGTGTCTGGCCAGGCACGAGGGTCTCACTGGCCCACCACCAGAGGTGCAGCGTGCGGGGGAGCCACTGCTTGGTTTCCACGAAAGCTGACCAGGGTCTGTGACCGTGATTCCTAGCAGCCGCAAGGGGAGAGGAGGCCGGGGGTGGTGCACACTTCCTAGACTTGTGGTCAGGACTAGTCTGGATCCCACTGAAGTCAGCCACACCGGGCACAGAAGGTACCCAGTCAGTGTAGCTGTGGGCACTGCTCCCATGGTACTTTTGGGCCAGCTCCATGCTGCCACCTCCTGCTTTTCATCATCATCTTCAAGGTCATGTGCCTCTGCTCTTGCCCCATGGCCTCCGGGGTATTGTCCGTCCTCCATCTGGTCCTCGTCCCTGGTGCCCTGTGCAGTCCGATGCCAGGGTAGCCTTCTCGAGACAAACATCTGGCCCTGATGGAACACTTCCATGGATCTCGGGTGATGCGAGGATGATGCCCTGCCCTGGAAGGGGGCTGCAGGTCCCCAATCAGGACAGCCATGTCTCCCTTTTCAGCATGGCCTGCCCTCCCCTTAGTCTTCTTCAGGGAAGCTCTCCCCACTTCCTGAGATGACAGCTCTGAACTTAAAAATGAATGTTATTTTACATATCTCTATGCCTTAGTTCATCCATGGCATGTCTTTCAACCCCGTTAGTGGGGTTTTTTTAGCAGTTCTGAAGGGCTGTCTGCTCAAGGAGGGGACGACCTGGGTGGGGCAGCTTTCCCTCTCATCTCCCTCAGCATGTCTCTGAGCCCTGAGGCCAGCTGTCCCACTGAAGATTGAGGGACTAGAGCCAGCCCATCCTGAGCACAGGCTGTGTCAGCTCATAGACTGATGCGTGTTGGAGCAGTGGGCAGCTGGCATGGGTCAGGGGCAGGCAGTGTCTCCTTCTCATTCCTTCCCTCCCTTCCTCCCAGAGGTAGCTCAGAGCAGCCTTCAACCCCTGCATCTCCAGATCCCTTGACCTGTGCCTCCTGTGTTCAGCTGGTGACCTTGGAGTTTCGCATGGATTCTACCTCCCGTACCCTCTCCCATAGCAGTTCCTGGATCAGGGGAGGGTCGGACCCTTGTCTGTTTTTGGTCTTCTTCCTTTCCCACACCAAGCCCACCCACCTTTGCATCTTCCATGTATGTGCTTGGAAGCAAGCCCATCCACAGGGAACCTATTAGCCAAATGGATCCAGGCAATGAACATTGAAGTAGAGATCCAGGATCCATAATAAACCTGCTCTGAAACCTGTCCCAAAGTCTGTGACTCTCTCACACTGAAACAGAAACAATAATAGCTTTCTGGACTGTGAAGTGATATGTCTTTCTACTTCCAATCTTGAATGCAAAGGTGCTGAGCCTGGACTGAAAAGGACCATGGCTCCCGTGGGCTGGGATCCACGGGAAGAACTCAGTGAAATCTGAATTTGAGGCATGGAGTGAATAATTATTGTAGAGTGAATCCTCCCAAGTAGGGCTTATGCACATTGCACAGGAAAAGCTTTTTCAAAGAGCTTCCTGAAAGAAAAATCTTTTTTTAAAATTTATTTTAATTCCACTAGAGCTAACATACAATGTTACATTAGTTTCAGGTATACAATAGAGTGATTCAGTAATTCTACATATTACTCAGTGGTCATCAAGAAAAGTGTCCTCTTAATCCCCTTCATCTATTTCACTCATCCCTCTATCCACCTCCTCTCTGGTTACCTTCCGTTTGTTCTCTATTGTTAAGAGTTTGTATTTTGGTGTGTCTCCTTTTTCTCTTTTAGTTATTTATTTTTGTTTGTTTCTTAAATTCCCCATTAGAGTGACATCGTATGGCATTTGTCTTTCTCTGACTGACTGATTTTAGTTAGGATAATACTCTCTAGCTCCATCCATATGGCTGCAAATGGCAAGGTTTCATTCTTTTTCAAGCCGAGTAATACTCCATTGTGTGTGTGTGTGTGTGTGTGTGTGTGTGTGTGTGTGAATACACACATCTATCATCTCATTTGTCAATTTTTCTACAGACACTTGGGTTGCTTCCATATTGTGATATTGTAAATAATGGTGCAAGAAACATAGGGGTGCACGTATCCTTTTACGTTACTGTTTTCCTATTCTTTGGGTAAATATGAGTAGTGTGAATGTTGGATCGTAGGGTAGTTCTATATTTAATTTTTTGAGGAACCTTCATACTGTTTTCCACGGTGGCCACCGCAGTTTGCATTCCCACCCACAGTTCACGAGGATTCCCCTTTATCCACATCCTCCCAACAGCTGCTCTTTGTTGTGCTTTTGATGTTAGCCATTCTGACAGGTTTGAGGTATTACCTCATTGTCCTTTGGATTTACATTTTCCTGATGATGGGTGATGGTGAACATCTTTTCACGGGACTGTTGGCCATTTGTATTTCTTCTTTGGAGAAATGTCTGTCCATGTCTTCTGCCTATTTTTTAACTGGATTATTTGTTTTTGGGGGGTTGAGTAGTATCAGTTGTATATGTTTTGGACACTATCCCTTTATTGCATATGATCTTTGCAAATATCTTCTCCCTTTGAGTAGGTTGTCTTATTATTTTTACGTTTTCATTGTTCTTCTGCCGTGTGGAAACTTTTTATTTTGCTGTATTCCCAATAGTTTATTTTTGCTTTCATTTCCTTTGCCTCAGGACACAGTCTAGAAAAACGTTGGTATGGTCCATGTCAAGAAGTTACTGTCTTCCCTCCTGTAGGATTTTTATGGATTCAGGTCTCATATTGAGGTCTTGAAACTGTTTTGTGTTTGTCTTTATTGTGTAAGAAAGCAGTCTAATTTCATTCTTTTGTGCGTAGCTGTCTAGTTTTCCCAACACCATTTGTTGTAGAGACTGTCCTTTTCCCTTTTGATATCGTTGCTTGCTTTGTGGAAGATTCATGGACCACATAATTGTGGGTTTCTGTCTGAACTTGTATCCTGTTCCTTTGGTCGCTGTCTCTATTTTTGTGCCGTACTGTCTTGTTAGGATGACTGCAGCTTTGTAGTATAACCTGAAATCTGAAATTGTGAGTCCTCCACCTTTGTTTTTCTTTTCCACATTGCACTGGCTGTTCGGAATCTTTAGTGGTTCCATACAAATGTTTAGGATTGTTTATTCGAGGTCTTTTGTTCTTTAATTTAAATTCAATTAGCCAACTTACAGTACATCATTCGTTTCAGATGTAGTCTTCAATAAATTTTCAGTCTTGTGTATCACCCAGTGCTCATTGTATCGTGTGACCTCCTTAATGCTACTCACCCAGTTACCCCCCCCCAACTTCTCCCCCAACAATCATCAGTTTCTTGCGATAGTTAACAGTCCATCATGGGTTTTCTCCCTCTCTGATGACTTCCCATTCTATTTTCCCTTCCTTCCCCTATGGTCACCTTCCTTGTTTCTGATATTCCACATAGGAGTGAAAGCATATGATCATTGTCTTTCTTTCATTGACTTATTCCACTCAGCATAATACCCTCCAGCTCCACCCAGGTCGGTGTGATGGTAAGTATTCATCCTATCTGATGGCTGAGTAATATCCCATTATATATATGATCCACATCTTCTTTATCCATTCATCTATCCATGGTCATCTGCACTCCTTCCACAGCTTCTCTATTATGGATATTGTTGCTATGAACACTGGTGTGCATGTGTCCTGTCTTCACTACCTCTGTCTCTGGGGGTAAATACCCAGTAGTGCAATTGCTGGGACATAGGGTAGCTTTATTTATAACTTCTTGAGGAAATTCTGTACCATTTTCAAGAGTGGCTGTACCGGACTGCATTCGTACAGGGGTGTAAGAGGGTTCCCGTTTCTCCATATCCTCTCCAACATATATAGTTTCATGTCTTCTTATTTTTAGATATTCGGCCTCGTGTGATATGGCATCTATAGGGGTTTACATTTGTATTTCCCTGAAGCCAAGTGATATGAAGCATTTATGCATGTATCTTTTGATCACCAGTACATCGTTATCAGTGAAATGACTTCCCATTTTAATCTATCTCAAGACCTAAAGCTGGGGAAGGCACTGAAGCTGGATGATGCCATTGGTTGGAAGTGTGGAGAATTTCAAAAGATTTCCGTGGAGAGCAAGTTTAAAGGTCAGTGTGAAGCTACTAATTGGATCCGGGGAGATCTCTGAAAGTGGGGGTTGCCTGGGATGGGCTGAGGGGGGCCCTCCGATTTTCCTATGAATCCTTGCTGCAGCCCCAAATGGACAGTTTCCTGCTGTGGGGCAGGCTGAGTCCTCTAGTCGTGCAGAGGTGAGCCCAATGCCTGGCGCCTTGGAGGCAGGCAAACGGGGAGGGACCCTCAGCAGAAGACCCAGGGTTAGGTTAGGCCTCAAGAGACAGCAGGTCCGAACTGCCCAGTGCTCAGAGAACTCCCAGGCTGAGTGAGATGAGGGCACAAGGGCGGGTGAGTGTGAGCCTTGGGGTTTCATCTGGAAGGGCCCACAAAAGTCGGGGTTCACCAGAAGGGGCTCTCAGGGGGTGCCCCAATTCTCTTGCCCTGAATGCTCTGTTGTGCCCCCAAACGGTACAGTTTCCTGTGGGCTGCAGGCTGAGTCCTACAGTGGGGCTTGGGTTTCCCCAATCCCCCGGAGTGGGGTGCCAGGGCCCTGGGGAGGGGCCCCTCTGTGGCCAACCTAGGGTAAGGGTTAGGGTCCAGGATCCCGGCAGGGACTATCTGCAAGCTGTGCGGCGAGCTCTGTGGAGGGCTGAGAGGAGGCCATGGGGGAGGGTGAGCGTGGGCCTCAGGGTTGGGGTTGGGAGGCTGCCAAAGGATGGGGATGGGCTCCGGGGGCCTCCCCAAGTTCTCGTGCCCTGTAGGCTCCGTAGAGCCCCAAGGGGCACGGTTTCCTGTCAGGTGGCAAGCTGAGTCCTGCAGTGGGGCACAGGTATCCCAATTCCCCCAGGCTGCGGTGTAAGGCTCCTGGGGAGGCCCCCACACCCACAGCCGACCTAGGGCTAGGTTTAGGCCCAGGAGCCCTGCAGGCCCGATCTGCTGGCTGTATGGCTAGTTACACGGGCTGAGGTGAGGGTGTGGGGGAGGGTGAGCGTGGGCCTCAGGGTTGGGGTGCGGGAGGCCACCGAAGTTCGCTGGTGTCTTAGGAAGGCCCTACTGGTTCTCCTGCCCTGAATGCTCTATGGCCTCCCAGGGTGCACGGTTTCCTGCGGGGTGGCAGACTGAGTCCTGCTGTGGGGCTCAGGTGTCCCGAATCCCCGCGGCTGCAGCTCCAGGCTCCTGGGGAGGGGCCCCTCCACAGATGAACTAGGGTTAGGGTTGGGGCCCAGGAACCCCGCAGGCCAGATCTGCCCAGTATATGGCGAGCTCCGCCGCGGCCTGAGGTGAGGGTGCGGGATGGGGTGAGCATGGGCTTCAATGGTGGGTTTAGGGATCGCCGAAGTTCGCCGGGGGCTCTGGGGGCCCTCCTGGTTCTCCCGCCCTGAATGCTCTACAGCCTCCCAAGGGGCACGGTTTCCTGCGGGCTGGCAGGCTTTGTCCTGCAGTGGGGCTCAGGTGTCCCCAGTCCCTGGTGCTGCGGCACTGGGCCCCAGGGGAGGGGCCCTACCCAGCGGACCTAGGGTCAGGTCTAGGCCTCAGGAACCTGGCAGGCCTGATCTGCCGGCTCTGCGTCGAGGTCGGTGGCAAGCTGAAGGGAAGGCGTGGGGCGGGATGAGCATGGGCCTCAGGGTTGGGGTGTAGGGGGCTGCCGAGGATCACTGGTGGCTCAGGGGGGCCCTACCAGTTCTTCTGCACAGGATGCTCTGCAGCGCCCCAAGGGGCATGGTTTCCTGAGGGGTGGCAGGCTTAGTCCCGTGGTGGGGCTCAGGTGTACCCAATCCCCAGGGTTAGGGTATGGATTAGGGTATGGGTTAAGGTTAGGGTATGGGTTACGGTTAGGGTATGGGTGAGGGTAGGGGTTAGGGTTAGGGTAAGGAGAGGGTACGGGTTAGGGTTGGGTTTAGGGGTTACAGGTTAGAGGTTATGGGTTAGGGTACAGATTAGGGTTTAGGGTACGGGTTAGGGTTTAGGGTTTGGGTTTAGGGTTAGGGTTTGGGTTGGAGTACGGGTTAGGTTTAGGGTACGGGTCAGGGTTAGGGTATGGGTTAGTCTACGCATTAGGGTACGGTTTAGGGTACGGGTTAGGGTACGGTTTAGGGTAAGTGTTTGCGTACGGATTTGGGTACGGCTTAGGGTACGGGTTATGGTTAGGGTACGGGTTAGGGAACGGGTTAGGGATAGGGATTGGGTACGGTTTAGGGTTAGGGTATGGGTTAGGGTAAGGGTTAGGGTACAGGTTAGGGTTAGGTATGGGTTAGGCTATGGGTTAGGGTCCGGGTTAGAGATAGGGTACGGGTTAGGGTATGGGTTAGGGTACGGGTTAGGGTATGGGTTAACGTTAAGGTAAGAGTATGGGTTAAGGTTAAGGTAAGGGTACTGGTTAGGGTTAGGGTACAGGTAGGGTTAGGGTACGGGTCATGGTACGAGTTAGGATATGGGTTAGGGTCGGGGTTTAGGGTTTAGTGTTAAAGTAAGGGTATGGGTTAGGGTACTTGTTAGGGTTACGGTTAGGTTTAGGGTACGGTTTAAATTACGGGTTAGGGTATAGTTTAGGGTTAGGGTTAGGGTACGGGTTAGAGTACGTGTTAGGGTTTCGGTTAGGGTTAGGGTATAGGTTAGGGTTAGGGTTAGGGTACGGGTTAGGGTTAGGTTTAGGTTTAGGTTACGATTTAGGGGTAGGGTTAGCTGAAGGGGTAGGGTTAGGGGTAGGGTTAGGGGTATGGTAGGGGTCGGGGTTGGGTTAGGGTTTAGGGTTAGGTTTTGGGGTTAGTGGTTAAGGTTAGGGTTTAGTGTTTAGGGTTTCGGGATTAGGGTTAGGGGTTAGGGTTTAGGGTTTAGTGTTAATGTTAGGGTTTAGGGTTTAAGGATTAGGGTTTAGGGTTAGGTTTAGGGTAGGGTTAGGGTTAGGGTAAGTGTTAGGGGTTAGGGTTAGGATTAGGGGTTAAGGTTTAGGGTTTAAGGTTAGGGCTTAGGGTTTAGGGTTAGGGTTAGACCCCAGTAGGCCAGCAGGACCGATGCGCCGGCTGTGCGGCGAGTGGAGGAGTGGGACGATTGAGGGTGCTGGTGAGCTGGAGTATGGTATCCCGCGTTTTGGCGCAGGGGACCTTTGAACACCACTACTGGCTCGGAGGGCCCTGCCCATTCTCCCGCCCTGAATGACCGGCGGCGCCCCTAGCGGCCTGGGTCATGGCGGGGTGGCAGTGTGAGTCTGGCACTGCGGTTTGGGGGTCCCCAATGCCATGCGTTACAGCGCAAGGGCCCTTGGGAGGGGCCCCTGGGGCCGTCCTAGGGTTACTGTTAGCACCCAGGAGTCCGGTAGACATGATCCGCCAGCTGTGCAGTAGCGGAGGGCCAGGCCAAGGTGAAGGCGCTGGCGAGCTGGGGCGTGGGCCCATGCAGTTTGGCACGGGGGCCTTGGAAGGTCGCCTGGGGATTGGATGGCCCTGCCGGTTCTCCCGCCCTGAATGGCCAGAGGCGCCCCTAGCGACCCGGGTCGTGGCGGGGCAGCACGGTGAGTATGGCGCTGGGGCTCGGGGGTCCCCAATCCCTGGCGTTGCTGCGCCAGGCCCCTTGGGAGGTTCCCCTTGGGGGCCAACCTAAGGTTAGGGTTAGCCCCCAGGGGGCTGGAGGCCCGATCCGCTGGCTGTTTGGTGAGCAGAAGGGCGGGTCGAGGTGAGGGCGCTGGTGAGCGGGAGCATCGGCCCAAGCATTTTGGTGCGTGGGCCCTTAGATGTTCACCGGGACTTGGAGGGCCCTGCCCATTCTCCCGACCTGAATGACCGGTGGCGCCCCTAGTGGCCTGCGTGCCAGCGGGGTGGCAGGGTGAGTCCGGCGCTGGGGCTTGGGGGTCATCAATCCCCGGTGTTGCGGGACAGGCCCCTTGGGAGGGGCCCCTCAGGGGCCAACCTAGGGTTAGGGTTAGCCCCCAGGAGGCCGGCAGGCCCCATACGCCAGCTGTGCAGCGAGCGGAGGGGCGGGCCGAGCTGAGTGCCCTGGCGAGCTGGAAGGTGGTACCCAAAGTTTTGGCACCAGGGGCCCTCGAATGTCGCCAGGGACTCGGAGGGCCCTGCCCGTTCTCCCGCCCTGAATGAGTGGCGGCTCCCCTAGCAACCCGAGTGGTGGCGGGGCTGCAGGGTGGGTCTGGTGCTGAGGCTCGGGGGTCCCCAATGCCAGGCGTTGCGGCACCAGGCCCCTTGGGCGGGGCCCCTTGGGGGCCGAACTAGGGTAAAGGTTAGCTCCTGGAGGCCGGCAGGCACGATCCACAGTCTGGGGCGAATGGAGGTGTGGTCGAAGATCAGGGCGCTGGCGAGCAAGAGAGTGGGCCCCAGCGTTTTGGCGCTGGGGGCCTTCGAAGGTCACCGGGGCAGGGAGGGCCCTGCCCATTCTCCCGCCCTGAATGATTGGCGGTACCCTAGTGGCCCGGGTGTGGGCGGGGCGGAACGGTGAGTCCAGCGTTGCGACTCGGGGGTCTCCAATCCCTGGCGTTCGGCGGCAGTCCCTTTGGGAGGGGCACCTTGGGGGCCGACCTAGGGTTAGGGTTATCCCCCAGGAGGCCGGCAGGCTCAATCCACCGGCTCTGTGGTGAATGGGGGGGTGGACCAAGGTGAGGTCGCTGGCGAATGGAAGCGTGGGCCCCAACATTTTGGCTCGGTGGGCTTTCAAATGTCGCAGGGGGCTTGGAGGGCCCTGTTCCTTCTCCCGCCATGAAGGACCGGCGACACCCCTAGCTCCCCGGGTGGCAGCGGGGTGGCAGGGTCAGTCCTGCACTGGTGCTTGGGTTTCCCAATCCCCAGCGTTGCGGCGCCAGGCCCCTTGGGAGGGGCCCCTCTGGGACTGTCCTAGGGTTAGGTTAACCGCCAGGAGGCCAGCAGTCCGGATCCGCAGGCTGTGCAGTGAGCGGAGGAGAGATTGACCGTGGTAGGGCGCAGTTGAGCAGTAGCGTGGTACCCAGTGTTTTGGCGTGGGGGGCCTTCTTATTTCACCGGAGGCTCGGAGGGCCCTGCCGGTTATCCCGCCCTGAATGCCCGGAGTCGCTCCTAGAGGCCCGCGTGGCGGCGGGGCGGCAGGGTGGCCCGGCGCTGGGGCTGGCGGGTCCCCAATCCCTGCCATTGTGGCACCAAGCCTCTTGGGAGGGGCCACTCTGGGGCCCATCTAGGGTTACCATTAGCCCTGAGGAGCCCTGGAGGCCAGATCCGCCAGCTGTGTGGCTAGAGGGGGGGCGGGCTGAGGTGAGAGCGCTGTAGAGTGGGAGCATGGGCTTCAGCGTTTTGGCGCGGGGGACCTATAAATGTCGCTGGGGGCTCGGAGGGCCCTGCCCGTTCCCCCACCCTGAATGACCGGTGGCGCCCCAAGTGGCCCGGGTGGCGGCGGAGGGGCAGGTTGAGTACATCATTGGGGCTTGGGGGTCCTCAATCTCCAGCATCGTGGCGCCAGGCCCTTTGGGAGTGCCCTTCGGGGGCCGACCTGGGGTAAGGGTTAGCTCCCAGGAGGCCGGCAGGACCAATAAGATGGCTGTGGGGCGAGCAGAGGAGTAAGCTGAGGTGAGGGCGATGGGGAGCAAGATTGTGGGCCCCTGCATTTTGGCACTGGAGGCTTCAAATATCTCCGGTTCCTCCAGGGCCCTGTCCCTTCTCCCGCCCTGAATGACCGGCGGCGCCCCTAGCGGCCCGGGTGCCAGCGTTGTGGGAGGGTGAGTCTGGCTTTGGGGCTTGGGGTTCCAGATCCCTGGCGTAGTGGCACCAAAACCCTTGGGAGGGGCCCTTGGGCGGCCGACCTAGGGTTAGGGTAGGCCCCAGGAGACCGTCAGGCCCAACCGCACACTGTGCAGCGAGCTGAGGTGCAGCCCGAGGTGAAGGCGCTGGGGAGCGGGAGCGTGGGCACCAGCGTTTTGGCAAGGGGAGCCTTTGAAGGTCACCGGGGCCTCAGAAGGCCCTGCCCTTCTCTCGCCCTCTATGACCCGCGGCGCCCCTAGCGGCCCAGGTGGGGACAGTGCGGCAGGGTGAGTCCAGCTCTGGGGCTCTGAGTCACCAATCCCCAGCATTGCAGAGCCAGGCCGCTTGGGATGTCCCCTCAGGGCCGACCTAGGGTTTTGGTTAGCTGCCAGGAGCCCGGCAGGCCCTATCCACCGGCTCTGAAGCAAGCGGTGGGGTGGGCCTAGGTGAGGGCGCTGGCGAGCAGGATCCTGGGAGCCAACGTTTTTGCGCGGGGAGCCTTCAAAGGTCAGCGTGGGCTCGGAGGGCCCTGCCCGATCTCTTGCCCTGATTGACCGGCGGGGCCTCTAGTGGCTCGGGTGGCTGAAGGGCAGCAGGGTGAGTGCGGCACATGAGCTCGGGGTCCCCATCCCCAGCGTTGCGACGCCAGGCCCCTTGGGAAGTGCCCCTCGGTGGCCGACCTATGGTTAGGGTTAGCCTCCAGGAGCCCCGCAGGCCCTATACACCACCTGTGCGTCGAGCGGAGCGTTGGGCCGAGGTGAGGGTGCTGGTGAACATGAGCCCGGGCCCAAGCGTTTTGGTTCGGGGCGCCTTCGAAGGTCGGTGGGGGTTCGAAGGGCCCTGCCCGTTCTCCCACCCTGAATGAATGGCGGCGCCCCTAGCGGCACGTGTGGGGCAGGGCGGCAGGGTGCATCCAGCGCTGGGGCTTGGGGGTTCCCAATCCCCGGCGTTGCGGCACCAGGCCCCTTAGGAAGGGACCTTCAGGGGCTGTCCTAGGGTTAGGGTGAGCTCCCAGGAGGCCGGCAGGCCCGAGTCGCTGGCTCTGCGAAGAGTGGAAGTGCGGGCCGAGTTGAGGGTGATGCAGAGCGGGAGCGTGGTCCCCAGCGTTTTGGCGCCCTGGGCCTTGGACTGTTGCCATGGCTCAAAGGGCCCTGCCCGTTCTCCTGCCCTGAAGAACCAGCGGCGCCCTTAGCAGCTCCCTTGGCGGTGGAGCGGCAGGGTGAGTCCATGCTGCGGCTCGTGGATCCCCAATCCCCAGCGTTGTGGGGCCAGGCCTCTTGGGAGGGGCTCCTCGTGGGCGGACCTAGGTTTAGAGTTAGCACCCAGGAGGCCAGCAGGCCCAATCCTCTGGCTGGGCGGCGAGAGGTGGGCGGCCCGAGGTAAAGGCGCTGGCGATCGGGAGCGTGGGCCCCTGCATT
Organism: Ursus americanus; assembly: GCF_024610735.1. NCBI lineage: Eukaryota > Metazoa > Chordata > Mammalia > Carnivora > Ursidae > Ursus > Ursus americanus. The sequence goes on along the minus strand of NC_142134.1, from coordinate 1,358,808 downwards.
TTGGCGCAGGAGGCTTCAAATATCGCCGGTTTCTCCAGGGCCCTGTCCCTTCTCCCGCCCTGAATGACGGGCGGCGCCACTAGCGTCCCAGGTGGCGACGTGGCGGCAGGGTGAGTCTGGCTCTGGGTCTTGGGGTCCCTGATCTCCAGTGTAGCGGCACCAGGACCCTTGGGAGGGGCCCCTGGGTGGCTGACCTAGGGTTAGGGTTAGCCCCCAGGAGGCCGGCAGGTGGGATCCGGCCACTGTCTGGGGAGCGGAGGGCGGGGCCGAGGTGAGGGCGTTGGGGAGCGGGAGCTTGGGCACCAGCGTTTTGGCACGGGGAGCCTTTGAAGGCCACCGGGGGCTCGGAAGGCCCTGCCCCTTCTCTCGCCCTGAATGACCCGCAGTGCTCCTAGCGGCCTGGGTGGCGGCATTGCGGTAGGGTGAGTGTGGCTCTGGGGCTTGAGGTTCCCGATCCCCGGCGAAGCGGCACCAGGACCCTTGGGAGGGGCCCCTGGGTGGCCGACCTAGTGTTAGGGTTAGCACCCGGGAGGCCGGCAGGCGGGATCCGCCCGCTGTGCGTGGAGCGGAGGGGCGGGCCGAGGTGAGGGCGCTGGCGAGCAAGAGCCTGGGCCCAAGCGTTTTGGCACCGGGGGCCTTCGAATGTCTCCGGGGACTCGGCGGGCCCTGCCCATTCTCCTCCCTGAATGACCGGCGGCGCCCCTAGCAGCCCAGGTGGCGGCGGGGCGGCATGGAAGTCCGGGCATAGGGCTCGGGGGTCCCCAGTCCACCGCGTTGCGGCGCCAGGCCCCTTGGGAGGGGCCCCTCGGAGGCTGACCTAGGGTTAGGTTTAGCCCCTAGGATGCCGGCAGGCCCTATTCGCCAGCCGTGTGGAGACTGGAGTGGCGGACCGAGGTGAGGGCACTGGTGAGCGGGAGCCTGGGCCCAGGTGTTTTGGCGCGGGGGGCCTTTGAAGGTCGCCGTGTCTTGGAGGGCCCTGCCCATGCTCCCGCCCTGAATGAACGGCACCACCCCAAGCCCCCGGGTGGCGGCTGGGTGGCAGGGTGAGTCCAGTGCTGAGGCTCGGGGGTCCCCAATCCCCAGCGTTGCGGCGCCAGATCCCTTGGGAGGGGCCCCTCGGGGGTCGATCTAGGGTTCCGGTTAGCCCCGAGGAGGCCGGTGGACCCGATCAGCGGCTGTGCGGCATGCGGAGGGTTGGGCCGAGGTGAGGGCGCTGGCGAGACTGAGCATGAGCCCAAGCGTTTTAGTGTGGGGGGCCTTCGAAGGTCAGTGGGGGCTCGGAGGGACCTGCCCGTTCTCCCGCTCTCAATGACCGGCGGGGCCCCTAGAGGCTCCGGTGCCTGAAGGGCAGCAGGGTGAGACCGGCACTTGGGTTGGGGTCCCCATTCCCGGCGTTGTGGCGCCAGGCCACTTGGGAAGGGCCCCTCCGTGGCCGACCTACAGTTAGGGTTAGCCCCCAGGAGGCCAGCAGGCCCGATACACCGCCTGTGCGTCGAGCGGAGAGTTGGGCCGAGGTGAGCGTGCTGGTGAACATGAGCCCGGGCCCAAGCGTTTTGGTTCGGGGCGCCTTCGATGGTCGGCGGGGGTCTGAAGGGCCCTGCCCGTTCTCCCACCCTGAATGAATGGCGGCGCCCCTAGCGGCACGTGTGGGGCAGGCGGCAGGGTGCATCCAGCGCTGGGGCTTGGGGGTTCCCAATCCCCTGCGTTGCGGCGCCAGGCCCCTTAGGAAGCGACCCTCAGGGCCGTCCTAGGGTTAGGGTTAGCGCCCAGGAGCCCGGCAGGCCCGATCCGCCGGCTGTGCGAGGAGTGCAGATGCAGGCCGAGTTGAGGGCGATGGCGAGCGGGAGCTGGGCCCCAGCGTTTTGGCATCCTGGGCCTTTGAATGTTGCCATGGCTCGGAGGGCCCTGCCCTTTCTCCTGCCCTGAAGAACCAGCAAGGCCCCTAGCGGCTCCGTTGGCGGTGGGGCGGCAGGGTGAATCCCAGGCTGTGGCTCGGGGATCCCCAATCCCCGGTGTTGTGGTGCCAGGCCCCTTGGGAGGGGCTCCTCGTGGGCCGACCCAGGGTTAGAGTTAGCCCCCATAAGGCCGGCAGGCCAGATCCTCTGGCTGGGCGGTGAGAGGTGGGCGGGCCGAGGTAAAGGCGCTGGGGTGCGGGATTGTGGGCCCCTGCATTTTGGGGTGGGAGGCTTCAAATGTCGCCGGTTTCTCCAGGGCCCTGTCAGGTCTCCCGCCCTGAAGGACCGGAGGCGCCCCTCGCGGCCCGGGTGGCAGCGTTGTGGGAGGGTGAGTCTGGCTTTGGGGCTTGGGCTTCCAGAACGCTGGCGTAGTGGCACCAAAACCCTTCGGAGGGGCACCTGGGGGGCCGACCTAAGGTTAGGGTTAGCCCCCAGGAGACCGTCAGGCCCAACCGCACACTGTTCGGCGAGCTGAGGTTCGGCCCGAGGTGAAGGCGCTGGGGAGCGGGATCGTGGGCACCAACGTTTTGGCACAGGGAGCCTTTGAAGGTCACCAGGGACTCAGAAGGCCCTGCCCTTCTCTCGCCCTCTATGACCCGCGGCGCCCCTAGCGGCCCAGGTGGGGGCAGCGCGGCAGGGTGAGTCCGGCTCTGGGGCTCTGAGTCACCAATTCCCAGCATTGCAGAGCCAGGCCGCTTGGGATGTCCCCTCAGGGCCGACCTAGGGTTTTGGTTAGCTGCCAGGAGCCCGGCAGGCCCTATCCATCGGCTCTGAAGCAAACGGTGGGGTGTTCCTAGGTGAGGGCGCTGGCGAGCACGATCCTGGGAGCCAACGTTTTTGCGCGGGGAGCCTTCAAAGGTCAGCGTGGGCTCGGAGGGCCCTGCCCGATCTCTTGCCCTGATTGACCGGCGGGGCCTGTAGTGGCTCGGGTGGCTGAAGGGCAGCAGGGTGAGTGCGGCACGTGAGCTCGGGTCCCCATCCCCAGCGTTGCGACGCCAGGGCCCTTGGGAAGGGTCCCTCGGTGGCCGACCTATGGTTAGGGTTAGCCTCCAGGAGGCCAGCAGGCCCGATACACCGCCTGTGCGTCGAGCGGAGAGTTGGGCCGAGGTGAGGGTGCTGGTGAACATGAGCCTGGGCCCAAGACTTTTGGTTCGGTGCGCCTTCGAATGTCAGCGGGGGTTCGAAGGGCCCTGCCCTTTCTCCCTCCCTGAATGAATGGCGACGCCCCTAGCGGCACGTGTGGGGCAGGGCGGCAGGGTGCATCCAGCACTGAGGCTTGGGGGTTCCCTATCCCCGGCGTTGCGGCACCAGGCCCCTTAGGAAGCGATGCTCAGGGCCGTCCTAGGGTTAGGGTTAGCGCCCAGGAGGCCTGCAGGCCCGATCCTCCGGCTGTGCGAGGAGTGGAGATGCAGGCCGAGTTGAGGGCGATGGCGAGCGGGAGCGTGGGCCCCAGCGTTTTGGCGTCCTGGGCCTTTGAATGTTGCCATGGCTCGGAGGGCCCTGCCCTTTCTCCTGCCCTGAATCCCCAGCAACGACCCTAGCAGCTCCGTTGGCAGTGGGGCGGCAGGGTGAATCCCAGGCTGCGGCTCGGGGATCCCCAATCCCCGGCGTTGTGGTGCCAGGCCCCTAGGGAGGGGCTCCTCGTGGGCCGACCCAGGGTTAGAGTTAGCCCCCATAAGGCCGGCAGGCCAGATCCTCTGGCTGGGCGGTGAGAGGTGGGCGGGCCGAGGTAAAGGCGCTGGGGTGCGGGATTGTGGGCCCCTGCATTTTGGTGTGGGAGGCTTCAAATGTCGCCTGTTTCTCCAGGGCCCTGTCAGTTCTCCCGCCCTGAAGGACCGGAGGCGCCCCTCGCGGCCCGGGTGGCAGCGTTGTGGGAGGGTGAGTCTGGCTTTGGGGCTTGGGCTTCCAGAACCCTGATGTAGTGGCACCAAAACCCTTCAGAGGGGCCCCTGGGGGGCCGACCTAGGGTTAGGGTTAGCCCCCAGGAGACCGTCAGGCCCAACCGCACACTGTGCGGCGAGCTGAGGTGCGGCCCGAGGTGAAGGCGCTGGGGAGCGGGAGCGTGGGCACCAGCGTTTTGGCACGGGGAGCCTTTGAAGGTCACCGGGGACTCAGAAGGCCCTGCCCTTCTCTCGCCCTCTATGACCCACGGCGCCCCTAGCTGCCCAGGTGGGGACAGTGCGGCAGGGTGAGTCTGGCTCTGGGGCTCTGAGTCACCAATTCCCAGCATTGCAGGGCCAGGCCGCTTGCGATGTCCCCTCAGGGCCCACCCAGGGTTTTGGTTAGCTGCCAGGAGCCCGGCAGGCCCTATCCACCGGCTCTGAAGCAAGCGGTGGGGTGGGCCTAGGTGAGGGCGCTGGCGAGCAGTATCCTGGGAGCCAACGTTTTTGCGCGAGGAGCCTTCAAAGGTCAGCGTGGGCTCGGAGGGCCCTGCCCGATCTCTTGCCCTGATTGACCGGCGGGGCCTCTAGTGGCTCGGGTGGCTGAAGGGCAGCAGGGTGAGAGCGGCACGTGAGCTCGGGGTCCCCATCCCCAGCGTTGCGATGCCAGGCCCCTTGGGAAGGGCCCCTCGGTGGCCCGCCTATGGTTAGGGTTAGCCTCCAGGAGGCCAGCAGGCCCGATACACCGCCTGTGCGTCGAGTGGAGAGTTGGGCCGAGGTGAGGGTGCTGGTGAACATGAGCCCGGGCCCAAGCCTTTTGGTTCGGGGCGCCTTCGAAGGTCGGCGGGGGTTCGAAGGGCCCTGCCCGTCCTCCTACCCTGAATGAATGGCGGCACCCCTAGCGGCCTGTATGGGTTGGGGTGGCAGCGTGCATCCGGTGCTGGGGCTTGGGGGCTCCCAATCCCTGGCGTTGCGGCGCCAGGCCCCTTAGGAAGGGACCTTCAGGGGCTGTCCTACGGTTAGGCTTAGCTCCCAGGAGGCTGGCAGGCCCGAGTCGCTGGCTCTGCGAAGAGCGGAGGGGCGGGCCGAGGTGAGGGCGCTGGCAAGCAAGAGCCTGGGCCCAAGCATTTTGGCACCGGGGGCCTTCGAATGTCTCCGGGGACTCCGCGGGCCCTGCCCATTCTCCTCCCTGAATGACCCGCAGTGCTCCTAGCGGCCCGCGTGGCGGCGTTGCGGTAGGGTGAGTGTGGCTCTGGGACTTGAGGTTCCCGATCCCTGGCGAAGCGGCACCAGGATCCTTGGAAGGGCCCCTGGGTGGCCGACCTAGGGTTACGGTTAGCACCCGGGAGGCCGGCAGGCCGGATCCGCCTGCTGTGCGTGGAGCGGAGGGGCTGGCCAAGGTGAGGGCGCTGGCGAGCAAGAGCCTGGGCCCAAGGGTTTTGGCACCGGGGGCCTTCGAATGTCTCCGGGGACTCGGCGGGCCCTGCCCATTCTCCTCCCTGAATGACCGGCGGCGCCCCTAGCAGCCCAGGTGGCGGCGGGGCGGCATGGAAGTCCGGGCATAGGGCTCGAGGGTCCCCAGTCCACCGCGTTGCGGCGCCAGGCCCCTTGGGAGGGGCCCCTCGGAGGCTGACCTAGGGTTAGGTTTAGCCCCTAGGATGCCGGCAGGCCCTATTCGCCAGCTGTGTGGAGACTGGAGTGGCGGACCGAGGTGAGGGCACTGGTGAGCGGGAGCGTGGGCCCGGGTGTTTTAGCGCGGGGGGCCTTTGAAGGTCGCTGTGTCTTGGAGGGCCCTGCCCGTGCTCCCGCCCTGAATGAACGGCACCACCCCAAGCCCCCGGGTGGCGGCTGGGTGGCAGGGTGAGTCCAGTGCTGAGGCTCAGGGGTCCCCAATCCCCAGTGTTTCAGCGCCAGATCCCTTGGGAGGGGCCCCTCGGGGGTCTATCTAGGGTTACGGTTAGCCCCCAGGAGGCCGGTGGACCCGATCTGCGGCTGTGTGGCACGCGGAGGGTTAGGCCGAGGTGAGGTCGCGGCGAGACTGAGCGTGAGCCCAAGCGTTTTAGTGTGGGGGGCCTTCGAAGGTCGATGGATGCTCGGAGGGACCTGCCCGTTCTCCCGCTCTGAGTGACCGGCGGGGCCCCTAGAGGCTCCGGTGCCTGAAGGGCAGCAGGGTGAGTCCGGCACTTGGGTTGGAGTCCGTATTCCCGGCGTTGTGGCGCCAGGCCACTTGGGAAGGGCCCCTCTGTGGCCGACCTACAGTTAGGGTTAGCCCCCAGGAGGCCAGCAGGCCCGATACACCGCCTGTGCATCGAGCGGAGAGTTGGGCCGAGGTGAGTGTGCTGGTGAACATGAGCCCGGGCCCAAGCCGTTTGGTTCAGGGCGCCTTCGAAGGTCGGCGGGGGTTCGAAGGGCCCTGCCCGTTCTCCCACCCTGAATGAATTGCGGCGCCCCTAGCGGCTAGTGTGGGGCGGGGCGGCAGGGTGTATCCAGCACTGGGGCTTGGGGGTTCCCAATCCCCTGAGTTGCGGCGCCAGGCCCCTTAGGAAGCGACCCTCGGGGCCATCCTAGGGTTAAGGTTAGCGCCCAGGAGGCCTGCAGGCCCGATCCGCCGGCTGTGCAAGGAGTGGAGATGCAGGCCGAGTTGAGGGCGATGGCGAGCGGGAGCGTGGGCCCCAGCGTTTTGGCGCCCTGGGCGTTTGACTGATGCCATGGCTAGGAGGGCCCTGCCCGTTCTCCTTCCCTGAATAAGCAGCGGCGCCCTTAGCAGCTCCCTTGGCGGTGGAGCGGCAGGGTGAGTCCATGCTGCGGCTCGGGGATCCCCAATCCCCAGCGTTGTGGGGCCAGGCCTCTTGGGAGGGGCTCCTCGTGGGCGGACCTAGGTTTAGAGTTAGCACCCAGGAGGCCAGCAGGCCCAATCCTCTGGCTGGGCGGCGAGAGGTGGGCGGCCCGAGGTAAAGGCGCTGGCGATCGGGAGCTTGGGCCCCTGCATTTTGGCGCAGGAGGCTTCAAATATCGCCAGTTTCTCCAGGTCCCTGTCCCTTCTCCCGCCCTGAATGAGCGGCGCGCCCCAAGCGGCCCGGGTGGTGATGGTGCTGCAGGGTGAGTCTGGCTCTGTGGCTCTGAGTCACCAATCCCCAGCGTTTCAGAGCCAGGCCCCTTGGGTTGTGCCCCACGGGTCCTACCTAGGATTTCAGTTAGCCCCCAGGAGCCTGGCAGGCACTATCCACTGGCTCTGCAGCAAGCGGAGGGGCTGGCCGGGCTGAGGGCGCTGGGGAGCAGGAGGAATGGAGCCAATTTTTTTGCGCGGGGGGTCTTTGAAGGTCAGCGGGGATTCCGGGGGCCCTGCCCATTCTCCCACCCTGATTGACCAGTGGTCTCTAGCGGCTCGGGTGGCTGAAGGGCAGCAGGGTGAGACCGGCACTTGGGCTCGGGGTCCCCATCCGCAGCGTTGTGACACCAGGCCCCTGGGAAGTGCCCCTCGGGGGCCGAACTATGGTTAGGGTTAGCCCCCAGGAGGCTGGCAAGCCCGATACACCACCTGGGCATCGAGAAGAGAGTTGGGCTGAGGTGAGGGTGCTGGTGAACCTGAGCCTGGGCACAAGCGTTTTGGTTCGGTGCGCCTTCGAAGGTCGGCAGGGGTTCGGAGGGCCCTGCCAGTTCTCCCACCCTGAATGAATGGCGGCGCCCCTAGCGGCCTGTGTGGGTTGGGGTGGCAGCGTGCATCCGGCGCTGGGGCTTGGGGGCCCCCAATCCCTGGCGTTGCGGCGCCAGGCCCCTTAGGAAGGGACCTTCAGGGGCTGTCCTAGGGTTAGGGTGAGCTCCCAGGAGGCCGGCAGGCCCGAGTCGCTGGCTCTGCGAAGAGCGGAGGTGCGGGCCGAGTTGAGGGTGATGCAGAGCGGGAGCGTGGTCCCCAGCGTTTTGGCGCCCTGGGCCTTGGACTGTTGCCATGGCTCAAAGGGCCCTGCCCGTTCTCCTGCCCTGAAGAACCAGCGGCGCCCTTAGCAGCTCCCTTGGCGGTGGAGCGGCAGGGTGAGTCCATGCTGCGGCTCGTGGATCCCCAATCCCCAGCGTTGTGGGGCCAGGCCTCTTGGGAGGGGCTCCTCGTGGGCGGACCTAGGTTTAGAGTTAGCACCCAGGAGGCCAGCAGGCCCAATCCTCTGGCTGGGCGGCGAGAGGTGGGCGGCCCGAGGTAAAGGCGCTGGCGATCCGGAGCGTGGGCCCCTGCATTTTGGCGCAGGAGGCTTCAAATATCGCTGGTTTCTCCAGGGCCCTGTCCCTTCTCCCGCCCTGAATGATGGGCGGCGCCACTAGCGTCCCGGGTGGAGACGTGGCGGCAGGGTGAGTCTGGCTCTGGGTCTTGGGGTCCCTGATCTCCAGTGTAGCGGCACCAGGACCCTTGGGAGGGGCCCCTGGGTGGCTGACCTAGGGTTAGGGTTAGCCCCCAGGAGGCCAGCAGGTGGGATCCGGCCACTGTCCGGGGAGCGGAGGGCGGGGCCGAGGTGAGGGCGTTGGGGAGCGGGAGCGTGGGCACCAGCGTTTTGGCACGGGGAGCCTTTGAAGGCCACCGGGGGCTCGGAAGGCCCTGCCCCTTCTCTCGCCCTGAATGACCCGCAGTGCTCCTAGCGGCCTGGGTGGCGGCGTTGCGGTAGGGTGAGTGTGGCTCTGGGGCTTGAGGTTCCCGATCCCTAGCGAAGCGGCACCAGGACCCTTGGGAGGGGCCCCTGGGTGGCCGACCTAGGGTTAGGGTTAGCACCCGGGAGGCCGGCAGGCGGGATCCGCCCGCTGTGCGTGGAGCGGAGGGGCGGGCCGAGGTGAGGGCGCTGGCGAGCAAGAGCCTGGGCCCAAGCGTTTTGGCACCGGGGGCCTTCGAATGTCTCCGGGGACTCGGCGGGCCCTGCCCATTCTCCTCCCTGAATGACCGGCGGCGCCCCTAGCAGCCCAGGTGGCAGCGGGGCGGCATGGAAGTCCGGGCATAGGGCTCGGGGGTCCCCAGTCCACCGCGTTGCGGCGCCAGGCCCCTTGGGAGGGGCCCCTCGGAGGCTGACCTAGGCTTAGGTTTAGCCCCTAGGATGCCGGCAGGCCCTATTCGCCAGCCGTGTGGAGACTGGAGTGGCGGACCGAGGTGAGGGCACTGGTGAGCAGGAGCGTGGGCCCGGGTGTTTTGGCGCGGGGGGACTTTGAAGGTCGCCGTGTCTTGGAGGGCCTTGCCCGTGCTCCCGCCCTGAATGAACGGCACCACCCCAAGCCCCCGGGTGGCGGCTGGGTGGCAGGGTGAGTCCAGTGCTGAGGCTCGGGGGTCCCCAATCCCCAGCGTTGCGGCGCCAGATCCCTTGGGAGGGGCCCCTCGGGGGTCGATCTAGGGTTGCGGTTAGCCCCCAGGAGGCCGGTGGACCCGATCAGCGGCTGTGCGGCACGCGGAGGGTTGGGCCGAGGTGAGGGCGCTGGCGAGACTGAGCATGAGCCCAAGCGTTTTAGTGCGGGGGGCCTTCGAAGGTCAGTGGGGGCTCGGAGGGACCTGCCCGTTCTCCCGCTCTCAATGACCGGCGGGGCCCCTAGAGGCTCCGGTGCATGAAGGGCAGCAGGGTGAGACCGGCACTTGGGTTGGGGTCCCCATTCCCGGCGTTGTGGCGCCAGGCCACTTGGGAAGGGCCCCTCCGTGGCCGACCTACAGTTAGGGTTAGCCCCCAGGAGGCCAGCAGGCCCGATACACCGCCTGTGCGTCGAGCGGAGAGTTGGGCCGAGGTGAGGGTGCTGGTGAACATGAGCCCGGGCCCAAGCGTTTTGGTTCGGGGCGCCTTCGAAGGTCGGCGGGGGTCCGAAGGGCCCTGCCCGTTCTCCCACCCTGAATGAATGGCGGCGCCCCTAGCGGCACGTGTGGGGCAGGGCGGCAGGGTGCATCCAGCGCTGGGGCTTGGGGGTTCCCAATCCCCTGCGTTGCGGCGCCAGGCCCCTTAGGAACCGACCCTCAGGGCCGTCCTAGGGTTAGGGTTAGCGCCCAGGAGGCCGGCAGGCCCGATCTGCCGGCTGTGCGAGGAGTGGAGATGCAGGCCGAGTTGAGGGCGATGGCGAGCGGGAGCGTGGGCCCCAGCGTTTTGGCGTCCTGGGCCTTTGAATGTTGCCATGGCTCGGAGGGCCCTGCCCTTTCTCCTGCCCTGAAGAACCAGCAAGGCCCCTAGCGGCTCCGTTGGCGGTGGGGCGGCAGGGTGAATCCCAGGCTGTGGCTCGGGAATCCCCAATCCCCGGCGTTGTGGTGCCAGGCCCCTTGGGAGGGGCTCCTCGTGGGCCGACCCAGGGTTAGAGTTAGCCCCCATAAGGCCGGCAGGCCAGATCCTCTGGCTGGGCGGTGAGAGGTGGGCGGGCCGAGGTAAAGGCGCTGGGGTGCGGGATTGTGGGCCCCTGCATTTTGGGGTGGGAGGCTTCAAATGTCGCCGGTTTCTCCGGGGCCCTGTCAGTTCTCCCGCCCTGAATGACCAGCGTCGCCCCTCGCGGCCCGGGTGGCAGAGTTGTGGGAGGGTGAGTCTGGCTTTGGGGCTTGGGGTTCCAGATCCCTGGCGTAGTGGCACCAAAAGCCTTGGGAGGGGCCCCTGGGGGGCCGACCTAGAGTTAGGGTTAGCCCCCAGGAGACCGTCAGGCCCAACCGCACACTGTGCGGCGAGCTGAGTTGCGGCCCGAGGTGAAGGCGCTGGGGAGCTGGAGCGTGGGCACCAGCGTTTTGGCAGGGGGAGCCTTTGAAGGTCACCTGGGACTCAGAAGGCCCTGCCCTTCTCTCGCCCTCTATGACCCGCGGCGCCCCGAGCGGCCCAGGTGGGGACAGTGCGGCAGGGTGAGTCCGGCTCTGGGGCTCTGAGTCACCAATCCCCAGCATTGCAGAGCCAGGCCGCCCAGGATGTCCCCTCAGGGCTGACCTAGGGTTTTGGTTAGCTGCCAGGAGCCTGGCAGGCCCTATCCACCGGCTCTGAAGCAAGCGGTGGGGTGGGCCTAGGTGAGGGCGCTGGCGAGCAGGATCCTGGGAGCCAACGTTTTTGCGCGGGGAGCCTTCAAAGGTCAGCGTGGGCTCGGAGGGCCCTGCCCGATCTCTTGCCCTGATTGACCGGCGGGGCCTCTAGTGGCTCGGGTGGCTGAAGGGCAGCAGGGTGAGTGCGGCACGTGAGCTCGGGATCCCCATCCACAGCGTTGCGACGCCAGGCCCCTGTGAAGGGCCCCTCGGTGGCCGACCTATGGTTAGGGTTAGCCTCCAGGAGGCCAGCAGGCCCGATACACCGCCTGTGCGTCGAGCGGAGAGTTGGCCGAGGTGAGGGTGCTGGTGAACATGAGCCCGGGCCCAAGCCTTTTGGTTCGGGGCGCCTTCGAAGGTCGGCGGGGGTTCGAAGGGCCCTGCCCGTCCTCCCACCCTGAATGAATGGCGGCACCCCTAGCGGCCTGTGTGGGTTGGGGTGGCAGCGTGCATCCGGCGCTGGGGCTTGGGGGCTCCCAATCCCTGGCGTTGCGGCGCCAGGCCCCTTAGGAAGGGACCTTCAGGGGCTGTCCTAGGGTTAGGCTTAGCTCCCAGGAGGCTGGCAGGCCCGAGTCGCTGGCTCTGCGAAGAGCGGAGGTGCGGGCCGAGTTGAGGGTGATGCAGAGCGGGAGCGTGGTCCCCAGCATTTTGGCGGCCTGGGCCTTCGACTGTTGCCATGGCTCAAAGGGCCCTGCCCGTTCTCCTGCCCTGAATAACCAGCGGCGCCCTTAGCAGCTCCCTTGGCGGTGGAGCGGCAGGGTGAGTCCATGCTGCGGCTCGGGGATCCCCAATTCCCAGCGTTGCGGGGCCAGGCCTCTTGGGAGGGGCTCCTCGTGGGCGGACCTAGGTTTAGAGTTAGCACCCAGGAGGCCAGCAGGCCCAATCCTCTGGCTGGGCGGCGAGAGGTGGGCGGCCCGAGGTAAAGGCGCTGGCGATCGGGAGCGTGGGCCCCTGCATTTTGGTGCAGGAGGCTTCAAATATCGCCAGTTTCTCCAGGGCCCTGTCCCTTCTCCCGCCCTGAATGACGGGCGGCGCCACTAGCGCCCGGGGTGGCGACGTTGGGGCAGGGTGATTCTGGCTCTGGGTCTTGGGGTCCCTGATCCCCAGTGTAGCGGCACCAGGACCCTTGTGAGGGGCCCCTGGGTGGCTGACCTAGGGTTAGGGTTATCCCTCAGGAGGCCGGCAGGTGGGATCCGGCCACTGTCCGGGGAGCGGAGGGCGGGTCCGCGGTGAGGGCGTTGGGGACCGGGAGCGTGGGCACCAGTGTTCGGCCACGGGGAGCCTTTGAAGTCCACCTGGCGCTTGGAAGGCCCTGCCCCTTCTCTCGCCCTGAATGACCCGCAGTGCTCCTAGCGGCCTGCGTGGCGGCGTTGCGGTAGGGTGAGTGTGGCTCTGGGGCTTGAGGTTCCCGATCCCCGGCGAAGCAGCACCAGGATCCTTGGAAGGGCCCCTGGGTGGCCGACCTAGGGTTAGGGTTAGCACCCGGGAGGCCGGCAGGCCGGATCCGCCTGCTGTGCGTGGAGCGGAGGGACAGGCCAAGGTGAGGGCGCTGGCGAGCAAGAGCCTGGGCCCAAGCGTTTTGGCACCGGGGGCCTTCGAATGTCTCCGGGGACTCGGCGGGCCCTGCCCATTCTCCTCCCTGAATGACCGGCGGCGCCCCTAGCAGCCCAGGTGGCGGCGGGGCGGCATGGAAGTCCGGGCATAGGGCTCGGGGGTCCCCAGTCCACCGCGTTGCGGCGCCAGGCCCCTTGGGAGGGGCCCCTCGGAGGCTGACCTAGGGTTAGGTTTAGCCCCTAGGATGCCGGCAGGCCCTATTCGCCCGCTGTGTGAAGACTGGAGTGGCGGACCGAGGTGAGGGCACTGGTGAGCGGGAGCGTGGGGCCCGGGTGTTTTGGCGCGGGGGGCCTTTGAAGGTCGCTGTGTCTTGGAGGGCCCTGCCCGTGCTCCCGCCCTGAATGAACGGCACCACCCCAAGCCCCCGGGTGGTGGCTGGGTGGCAGGGTGAGTCCAGTGCTGAGGCTCAGGGGTCCCCAATCCCCAGTGTTTCGGCGCCAGATCCCTTGGGAGGGGCCCCTCGGGGGTCTATCTAGGGTTACGGTTAGCCCCCAGGAGGCCGGTGGACCCGATCTGCGGCTGTGTGGCACGCGGAGGGTTAGGCCGAGGTGAGGTCGCGGCGAGACTGAGCGTGAGCCCAAGCGTTTTAGTGTGGGGGGCCTTCGAAGGTCGATGGGGTCTCGGAGGGACCTGCCCGTTCTCCCGCTCTGAGTGACCGGCGGGGCCCCTAGAGGCTCCGGTGCCTGAAGGGCAGCAGGGTGAGTCCGGCACTTGGGTTGGGGTCCGTATTCCCGGCGTTGTGGCGCCAGGCCACTTGGGAAGGGCCCCTCTGTGGCCGACCTACAGTTAGGGTTAGCCCCCAGGAGGCCAGCAGGCCCGATACACCGCCTGTGCATCGAGCGGAGAGTTGGGCCGAGGTGAGTGTGCTGGTGAACATGAGCCCGGGCCCAAGCCTTTTGGTTCAGGGCGACTTCGAAGGTCGGCGGGGGTTCGAAGGGCCCTGCCCGTTCTCCCACCCTGAATGAATTGCGGCGCCCCTAGCGGCTAGTGTGGGGTGGGGCGGCAGGGTGTATCCAGCGCTGGGGCTTGGGGGTTCCCAATCCCCTGAGTTGCGGCGCCAGGCCCCTTAGGAAGCGACCCTCGGGGCCATCCTAGGGTTAGGGTTAGCGCCCAGGAGGCCTGCAGGCCCGATCCGCTGGCTGTGCGAGGAGTGGAGATGCAGGCCGAGTTGAGGGCGATGGCGAGCGGGAGCGTGGGCCCCAGCGTTTTGGCGTCCTGGGCCTTTGAATGTTGCCATGGCTCGGAGGGCCCTGCCCTTTCTCCTGCCCTGAATCCCCAGCAATGCCCCTAGCGGCTCCGTTGGCGGTGGGGCGGCAGGGTGAATCCCAGGCTGCGGCTCGGGGATCCCCAGTCCCCAGCGTTGTGGTGCCAGGCCCCTTGGGAGGGGCTCCTCGTGTGCCGACCCAACGTTAGAGTTAGCCCCCATAAGGCCGGCAGGCCAGATCCTCTGGCTGGGCGGTGAGAGGTGGGCGGGCCGAGGTAAAGGCGCTGGGGTGCGGGATTGTGGGCCCCTGCATTTTGGGGTGGGAGGCTTCAAATGTCACCGGTTTCTCCGGGGCCCTGTCAGTTCTCCCGCCCTGAAGGACCTGCGGCGCCCCTAGGGGCACGTGTGGGGCGGGGCGGCAGGGTACATCCAGCGCTGGGGCTTGAGTGTTCCCAATCCCAGGCGTTGCGGCGCCAGGCCCCTTAGGAAGCGACGCTCGGTGCCGTCCTAGGGTTAGGGTTAGTGCCCAGGAGGCCTGCAGGTCTGATCCGCCGGCTGTGCGAGGAGTGGAGATGCAGGCCGAGTTGAGGGCGATGGCGAGCGGGAGCGTGGGCCCCAGCGTTTTGGCGCCCTGGGCGTTTGACTGATGCCATGGCTCGGAGGGCCCTGCCCGTTCTCCTTCCCTGAATAAGCAGCGGCGCCCTTAGCAGCTCCCTTGGCGGTGGAGCGGCAGGGTTAGTCCATGCTGCGGCTCGGGGATCCCCAATCCCCAGCGTTGCGGGGCCAGGCCTCTTGGGAGGGGCTCCTCGTGGGCGGACCTAGGTTTAGAGTTAGCACCCAGGAGGCCAGCAGGCCCAATCCTCTGGCTGGGCGGCGAGAGGTGGGCGGCCCGAGGTAAAGGCGCTGGCGATCGGGAGCTTGGGCCCCTGCATTTTGGCGCAGGAGGCTTCAAATATCGCCAGTTTCTCCAGGTCCCTGTCCCTTCTCCCGCCCTGAATGAGCGGCGGTGCCCCAAGCGGCCCGGGTGGTGATGGTGCTGCAGGGTGAGTCTGGCTCTGTGGCTCTGAGTCACCAATCCCCAGCGTTGCAGAGCCAGGCCCCTTGGGTTGTGCCCCACGGGTCCTACCTAGGATTTCAGTTAGCCCCCAGGAGCCTGGCAGGCACTATCCACTGGCTCTGCAGCAAGCGGAGGGGCTGGCCGGGCTGAGGGCGCTGGGGAGCAGGAGGAATGGAGCCAATTTTTTTGCGCGGGGGGTCTTTGAAGGTCAGCGGGGATTCCGGGGGCCCTGCCCATTCTCCCACCCTGATTGACCAGTGGTCTCTAGCGGCTCGGGTGGCTGAAGGGCAGCAGGGTGAGACCGGCACTTGGGCTCGGGGTCCCCATCCGCAGCGTTGTGACACCAGGCCCCTGGGAAGTGCCCCTCGGGGGCCGAACTATGGTTAGGGTTAGCCCCCAGGAGGCTGGCAAGCCCGATACACCACCTGGGCATCGAGAAGAGAGTTGGGCTGAGGTGAGGGTGCTGGTGAATATGAGCCTGGGCCCAAGTGTTTTGATTTGGGGCGCCTTTGAAAATTGGCAGGGATTCGGAGGGCCCTGTCCATCCTTCCAAGGTGAATGAACAGCGGCGCCCCTAGCGGCCCAGGTGGGGAGGGGCGGCAGGGTGCATCGGGCGCTGGGGCTTGGGGGTCCCCAATCCCTGGCGTTGCGGCACCAGGCCCCTTGGGAGGGGCCCTTCGGGGGCCAACCTAGAGTTAGGTTTAGCCCCTAGGAGGCAAACAGGCCCTATTCGCCAGCTGTGTGGAGAGCAGAGTGGCAGACCTAGGTAAGGGCACTGGCCAGCGGGAGCGTGGGGCCAAGCGTTTTGGTGCGGGGGGCCTTCGAAGGTCGCAGGTCGCTAGGAGGGCCCTGCCTGTTCTCCCTCCCTGAATGAACGGCGGCGCCCCTAGCGGCCCAGGTGGCGGTAGGGCGGGAGGGTGAGTCCGGCGCTTGGGCTCGGGATTCCCCAATCCCTGGTGTTGCGGCAATAGGAACCTGGATGGGCCCCTCGGGGGCCCACCAATGGTTAGGGTAACACCCAGGAGGGCTGCAGTCCAGATCCACTGGCTCTACAGCAAGTGGAGGGGCGGACCGAGGTGAGGGCGCAGGCGAGCGGGAGCATGGGCCCAAGCATTTTGGCACGGGGGGCCTTCGAATGTCACCAGGGGCTCGGAGGAATCTGCCCGTTCTCCCTCCCTGAATGACCGACGGTGCTCCTAGCGGCCCGGGTGGCGGGGGGGCGACATGGTGAGTCCGGCGCTGGGGCTCGGGGGTCCCCAATCCCAGGCATTGCGGTGCCAGGCCCCTTCGGAGGGGCACCTAAGGGGACAACCTAGGGTTCTGTGTAGCCACCAGGAGGAGTGCAGGCCTCATCCGCCGGCTCTGTGGCGAGCGGAGGGGTGGGCGGAGGTGAGGGCGCTGAGGAGCAGGAGCGTGGGCTCGAGCGTTTTGGATGGGGGGGCCTTCGAAGTTCGCCACGGGTTCAGAGGGCCCTGCCCGTTCTACCGCCCTGAATGACCAGCGGCACCCCTAGCGGCCCGGGTGGTGATGGGGTGGCAGGGAGACTCCGGCGCTGGGGATCGGGGCTCCCTAATACCCGGCGTTGCAGCCTCAGGCCCCTTGGGACGGGCCCCTCGGTGGCAGACCTAGGGTTAGGGTTAGCCCCCAGGAGGCTGCCAGGCTCGTTCCGCCCATGTGCGGTGAATGGAGGTGTGGGTTGAGGTGAGGTAGCTGGCGAGTGGGGGCATGGGCCAGAGCATTTACGGTTTGGCTTGGGGTGCCTTCGAAGGTCGCAGGAGGCTTGGAGGGTCCTGCCCGTTCTGTCGCCCTGAAGGACTGGTGACGCCCCTAGTGCCCCACGTGGCGGCAGGGTGGCACGGTGCATCCGGCGGTGGGACTTGGGGGTCCCCAATCCCTGGCATGCAGCGCCAGGCCACTTGGGAGGGGCCCTTCGGGGGCAACTTGGCATAGGGTTAGCCCCCAGGAAGCCAGCAGGCCCGATCCGCCAGCTCTGCCGCGAGAGGACGGGTGGGCCGAGGTTAGGGCGCTGGGGAGCAGGAGCGAAGGAGCCAGAGTTTTTGCACAGGGGCCTTTGAAGGTCACAGGGGGATCGGAGGGCCTTGCCCGTTCTCCCTTCTTGAATGACTGGCAACACCCGTAGCGCCCTGGGTGCTTGCGGGGTGGCAGAGTGAGTCCAGCACTGGGGCTCGGGGGTCCCAAATCCCCGGCATTGTGGTGCCAGGCTCCTTGGGAGGGGCCCCTCGGGCGCCGACCTCGGGTTAGGGTTCTTCCACAGGAGGCCGGCAAGCCCGGCGCTAAGAGGCTCTGGCAATGTAACAAAAATGCCATACACTTATCTGAAAGAAATAACAGTGTACAGGAACCCTCTTAGCCCTAACATCATCCTTTGTGAATATGGAAGCCAACCCCAAAGTGCTCGTGGAAGTCTGACGAAAGGGCTAAGCACTTTTCTCTGAGTTACCACACTGTACAGGGAAAGACCAATGTACATCATCTTTCACGAGTAGGAAGCATTAATGAAAACGTTCTGGAATTTCGAGGACTCTGACCCATCCTTATTGGTAATAAACCATCGTGTACAGGAAAACACCTTCAACTCTCATCAGCCTCCTCAATCCTGATTCCGATTCAACTTTGGGTGTGTAGGACTAGGGAAATGTCCACATCTTATTGCTAAGAAAAACGATGTCAGGGTAATGCCCTTCAAGTCACCTCAGCCTTCCTGAAGACGGAAGCAGGAATCAAGGTGGTTATGTTACCATGAGGTAAGGAAGATGAGCATATAAGTGAGAAACAACAGTGGGCAGGACCTCTCTTCCAACGAACAGTATCTTTGCTTAATGTTGAATCCCTATGGTAAGTGGTTGTGGGCATTTGTGAGGTCAAAATCTTAAGTGTTTTGTAAAACCTCTTGGTCATTCACAGATGAGACTAAGGTAGTTGGGGACTCCTAGGCAGTGATTTGTCCACTGTCAAAAATATGAAAAGATAAAAGAGACAGATGAGGTCTCCTCAGGCATTGTCCTTTATCCTCATCCTCCGTGAGGATGGCCATCTCTGGACAGCTCAGTGGCAGGGTCTCATTCACAGTGGGGGCATCTGTTCCTCACAGACATGAGGCAGGGAAATGGATTTGGTTCTCTGTGCCAGCCCAGCCACAGCTGAGTGTCACAGCACCCTCTCGTGGGCTCATAAGGGTTTCACTGTCACCAGGCAGGTCATTGTATTTGATAAACCACTGTGAGAGTTTGCAATCGCCTTCATCTGCAACCTCCTAGAAGCAAATGCAGGTCTCTGGTACCATGTGAAGTCATGTGAAGGCATTGTGAGAAAGTGTCCTTTTGCTTAAGGAAAACATGACTGGGGCTCCTGGCTGACTCAGCCAGTTAAGCATGTGCCTTTGGCTCAGGTTATGATCCCAGGGTTCTGGGATCGAGCCCGGGCTCCCTGCTCAGCAGGAAAGGAGGTAGGGAAATAGCTTAAAACCCACAGAGAATGTGAATAAACGGGAGTGAGATGGAACTTGGTCTGTGTTTTGCTTTAGGGATTGGAAGTTAGTTTTTTCTCAATTGTGATTGTTCTTGAAACTGAAAAGCTGTATTGGTTTTTTTTTTACCTTTAATTTTTTTCTAATAATAATTTTTTATTTTGATATGTTAGTCACTATACAGTATTTCCTTAGTTTTTGATGTAGTGTTCCCTGATTCATTATTTGCATATAACACCCAGTGCTCCATGCAATATGTACCTTCCTTAATACCCATCACTGGCCCATCCCAATCCCCCACCCCTCTCCCCTCTGAAGCCCTCAGTTTGTTTCCCAGAGTCCATAGTCTCTCGTGGTTCATTCCCCCTTCTGTTTAGGGTCCATTGTCTAAAGGGACAGACAGTGGAAGTTCACCAAATATAAGATCGAAATTTCATTGTTCATTATAGATGCCGCCAAGTAGTTCCCAGACATTTCATTCTACTGTAGTAATTCATTATACCTGTGCAGGTGCACGTGGAAGACAATTGATGCATGTAGAGTGGTAATAAAACACGCCCCTCAGTAGTAGAATAATAGAGGATGCACATGTGTAAAATTATTCGACTACAGCTTCCATGCTTTCCCTTTGGTTCCTTATTATCTATGAAATTGGACAATTTTTGTTCTCTAGGCCTAAAACTCATTGTCAGTATTCAGAGTTTTTCAATGCTGATCTTCTCCTGTAAAAGTTACCAAAAACCTAAAATATGTATGAACTTTAAAAAATGCTATATTGAAAATTACAGCAGGGAAGTTCAATTTTGTGAATATTGTGTCAATGGATCTCTATTTTGACATCAGTGTTCATTAGAAATGATGACATTTCATGTGAGTATAAATATCAATGTGTAAAAGAAAAGGTAGGAAGAACCTTGAATGTTTAAGTAATTGGTGAAATGACAGGTGTGTGTGTGTGTGTGTGTGTGTGTGTGTGTGTGTGTGTGTGTGTGTGATTGATTTTCAGTGAATGGTTCAGCTTCTTGTAGGACCTCCGAGAGAGCCCAGGTGAACCTTTCAATGGGTTGGTATCTGTTTTCAGAACATGGGAATCTCTTAGTCCAATAGTCAATCAGGCAAGCTTTGAGGTCTTGAAGAGTTTCAGTCCTCAGCGATGGTGTTGCAGACCCTTGTGAGCAAACCCTAGGGTATGCTCAGAGCCCTCATTAGCTGGTACCACGGTGTGACGATGTCAGACAGCATTTCCCAAAGAAGTACCTCTTGAGTCTCTGTCCTTGTCAGTTCCCTACACTTCCTTACACTAGTTATGTGATCAGTGTGTTTCAGGATAATCCCCACATGTGAGTTTTGCTATTTCCTACTAGTCCTATCTGTTTCTCATCTTCTTCTTTTATGGTAGGGGTTGGGAAGCAACCTGTGTGGTGTAGGAAGGGGTGTGGTAGTTGTCTGCCTTCAGAGAACCGAATGATGCCTAGAAATTGTACTGTAGTTTGAGGTCAATTGTCCACCCTCTGAGTGTCAGGAATTCCATCACTTTACTTTGATGCTAGTCTGTTCTTCAAGCTTCCTCAGAAATAAGGACGTCATCCATCTAGGGAATACTGGTTTGTGTGTATGTTTTCATTTTAGGAAAGGCCTTGCTGTTCCTGAAAATAATACTGCAGAGCACCCTTTCCTGTTCTTATTGGCCATCAGTCAATCTTTTGTGAAATATTCGTTTATAAATAGACTTTCTATGGTTGATGAGCAGGAATTCTTTATTGACAAGTCTTTGTCAGTGTGTGTATTGCAAATCTTTACTTCCCAGAATGCGGTTCACTTTTTCATTTTCTTATGGTCATAAGATAAGGAGAAATGTCACATTTTTATGAAGTCCCACTGAATTCTTTTAAATGGTTAGTACACCCTATGTCCTACCCAAAGATTGACAGGTTCTACGTTTTCTTTCAGAAACTGTCCAATGGGAAGCTACAATCCATCTCAAATTTATAAATTGCATTTTTAATTCTAATAGGGTATTTATAGACTGTTTTGGATTTTCTATGTACACAATCGTATTATCTGTGAATAATCACAATTATCCCCTCAATTCTTATACTTTTTGTTTTTCTTGCCTTCTAACACTGGTAAATTCTCTGATGCACCGTTGAATAGAGCAGCATTGTTTGAAGATTTTAATATACCTTTCTCAATATCTGACAGAAAATCAGACAAAACATTGGTAAAAAATGTGACCTAATTGACATATAGGGAACATTCCATAATAAGTGCAGAATACATTATTTTCAAGTGGTCATAGACTCTTTACCCAAATAGATGATAGGTGGGGCCACGAATCAAGTCTACAAATGTTAAACCCTGAAATTAACTAGATTCTATTCTTAGACCACAGGGGAATTGAGCCACAGACATAGAGAAAAGAAAACCAAGAAGTCCTTCAATGTTTAAAATTAAATGGAACTTTTCTACATATCCTAAATGTCAGAGAGGGAATCTCAATGGAAATTCTGAACCTTTTCTACATGAGGGCTCACACACAATGATACTTTCTTTGTGAAGAGCATAATAATAACCTAGACAGGAGTTGAGCCTTAAGTCAGAGTTCTGCCTGCCCCAGCCACACCTGGCCGCATTGGCCTGTGGTCCCCCTCAGCTGTCCTTTCTGGTGGCCCTGAGCTAAGGGGGTCAACATGGCCATATGGAAATGGGAAGCTCCCCACTCATAGTGATGACGGTGCCCCCTTCCCAGCTGCCCTTTTTTGGTGGCTCTGAGCTAAGGGGGTCAACATGGCCGTATGGAAATTAGAAGCTCCCCACTCTTAGTGATGACGTTGCTATCGTATCATACTCACCAGTCCAACATGATTTCTGAGTGAACTATGACACAAGAGTGACTTCTTGTCCTTCCTTCAGGTTTGAAAATCATCTGGTGAGTCATCTATTAGGAATGTGGATTCAACATGTGTTCTTTCTTCTGGAAAAGAAATAGACCCAATAGCAATTTTGGCTTCCTGAGCACCTGATCTTGAGAGACATCATACTGGCTCTTTGTAGCATTCTGCCTCTTAAACTTCAAACTAGGTATAGATATTTTTAGGCACATTTTCAGGTGGTTAGACAGGGACTCGGATGATATGAGTCACAGAGGATTTTAGTGTCAGAAACCTAAGTGGGATCCCCAAATTGACTCCAAATCCCTTGTTGTTCCATACAGGGTACTATTTCCCTCTTATCTCTGGTCTTCTCGATCTGGAAACCTATCAAGTATCAGGATTTTCTTGTCATGTGGACAACTGGAACAAATTCAGCGGGCCTTTTCACCTCTGCCCATGGTGATCATTAAGATCATTATCTCAGTGGAGGACCTCTGGGTAAGATACTCAAAGATCCTTAGGGATAGAGACAGTATAATATTTTTCTGGTATTAAAGTTACTGAAAACAACTATCTTTTTTAGTCGATTCAGGCTCTGGTATGTTCAGAGGGTGCTGTAAAACTGGTCTGAAATAGTGTTTAAAAACACTCAGCTCAGCCTCTTTACAACAGGAGCCAATGCTTATAAACATGGCTAAAATATTGTCTTATCTATGATGACTTCACAGCCATCGTAGTGTTTATATGGTATGACTGTGACTTACATTAGTCAACATTTGCAGAGAAAGAACTTAGGGCATCCAGGGGGCACTTCATGTTGAAATTAGTTTGTGACAACGAGCTACTGTGTTTTATTCTGCAGTCCAAGGGAATGGTGCCAGACATCTCTAAGGTGTCTAGCAGTTCTACAATTCTGATTTTAAGTGGTCTGTGTGCTTCAGCGATTTGGGCAGGAGAAGGGCAGGAGTCCAGAGACTGTGAACATTTCTGTTACCTGTGCTGACCATGGAGCAGGCAGGCTTTTGTGGGTATCATTTTGATTTCTTGGTACTCTTGTGAAAGGTGTTTTTGTCTCAAATTCCTCCATTTAGGAGTAATTACAATGATAAAAGGAATTTTTATCTTATATCATCTTTGGGCCCTGATCCTGGGCTCCCAGGGAAGCTATCCTTCAACATTTTACCAGCTCAAAATGGCTGGGCAAAAACCTCAAAGCATGGGCCCTATTTCTACCCCAAGCACATGTTGTACATCTGCTTCGAGGAGAAAACAATAACCAAAAAATGCCAACATAAAGATAAGAAAAAATAAAGAACCTCTTTGGCTCCCATAAGATTAAGGTCATACTGACATGTACATACTGAAAACATAAGAAAGAATCTGTCACTTTCTGGATCTAAGAAGATCCTCATTGTGGTGTGTAACTCTGTATGTAAAACAAAACAGAAAAAAATATATAAGCCTGCCCCAAATGTTCCTTCCCCGGAGCACTCCCTTCTTGGTGAAGATTGTGTCTCCCAGACAGTTGTCCTGACTTGGGTTTGAATAAAGGTCTCTTCCTTTCTCTCTAAAATGTTTTTAAAAGTTCATTCACGCAGTGTCGACAATAACAGTGTTTTCTATTTAAGTGAGAAATAAATGTTTCACTCTAGTTGCATTGGGAATAGACGAATTGAGGGTTTCTTTAGAAGAGTAAGTCTGCCTTCCAGAAAAGGCAAGCTCATTGGTCTATTGAGAATGAAGATAATTACTGCTAAACAACAAGTATGTGTTGCCCCTTCGCCCAGAAACCAAAGCAGGTGTGCAGGCTTTAGGTCAGAGGTGCCTTCTTCTCCCAGCTGACAGCACTTCTTGCTCTGGCTCCAAGACACCCGAGGTTTTGAAGGTCAGCATCAGAGTCAGCGAGGCAGCTTGTCACAGGACGCCAGTGTTTAGAGAAAGCACAGGTATGTTTAGCAAAATGTCCTAACTATGTCAGGGCTGGAGGTAAAACCTCTCATTATCCCAAAACCTCCTGGGCTTTTCTCTTTTCTCTAGTGGAGCCACAAAGTAAAATTGAAGTAGCTGTCAGCATTCTGGGTTTGGTGCAAGAATTACTTAGTTTCCGTGCTGGTAGAACTTTGCAGGGAATCACAATTTCTCTGTCCATTTATTGCTTACAAATGTATTTTGACCATCTGTTTCCTAAGAACCCTCTTTTATTAGAAAGGGGAGGTGAGATTCACTCTGTGCCTGTTTGTAACATCTAATTTCTTCCTTCATCTAACAGTGTTTATTCAGTTGGGCCTAAGATATGGTTGAGTGGCCAGCATCTAGGGTTAGGTGGCTTTTTTTCATCTGATACAGACTTGGATGATGTCATTTGACAAAGGTGATGTTTCATCATTGATTAGTTTATTCATCAGAAGAGTTAAAATTAGGGTGGTGGGAAAATTGAAAATTATCCAAGGCGGCCTATTCCTGTTTAAAAGTTGAGCTTGACTTTCTAGTTTTACTAAATGTATTATCTCAATATTTTGAGGTGCCATATTCTCTCTGTAGTTTCTTTGGCGGTGGAGTCAGAAGGAGAGTCTGGGAATTCTTTTGAATAGTGGCATGCTGGTGGCTTCAAGGGGCTTGGCGTCAGGAGCCTTGGGGTGAAGTCTGCAACTGCTTGCCTGACCCTGGGTGCATCTCCCAGAGGTTTTGTTTCCTCTTATGAAATTGCCGGCAGATAATGTTCTGCTTAAAGGGGAACCCTCCCATCCTATTGGTGGGAATGCAAAGTTGTGCAGCCAGTCTGGGAAACAGTGTGGGGGTTCCTCAAAAAGTTAAACATTGAACAACCACATGATCCAGCAATTGCTCTCCTAGGTATTTACCCAAAGGATACAGAAATGCAGATTCAAAGGGGGAACATGCACTATGATGTTTATAGCACCAATGTCCACAGTAGCCAAACTATGGAGAGAAACCCAAAGTCCATGCACTGATGATTGGATAAAGCAGATGTGGGATACATATATATATATATATGTATATATATAATGGATTATGACCCAGCTTCAAAAAGAATGAAATCTTACCATTTGCAAGGATGTGGATGGATCTAGAGTATATTAAGCTAAGCAAAATCAGTGAGGAAAGACAAATATCCTATCTCTCACACTTGTGGAATTTCAGACAGAAAATAGATGAACAGAGTTGAGGGGTGATGAGAGAGGCAAACAAGGAAATAGACTCAACCTTGGAGAAGAAACTGAGTGTTGCTGCAGGACAGGGACATGGGAGGAAGAGTTAAATGGGTGAGGGGTATTAAGGAGGGCACTTGTGATGAGCACTGGGTACTGTATGCAGATGAGGAATCACTAAATCCTACCCCTGAAGCGAATATTCCATGGCATGTGAACTAACTGGAATATAAGTAAGAGAAGAAAGCAAAAAAGTGTTCTGCTTCATGAAGAGTGAGGTAAAATTGTAGTGATTTGGGCTGTACTATTCTATAGAGGATAGATGGAAAACACCCTGTTGTAGGATACACTAGTTTCTTATCACATAAGGAGTCCTCAGAAAGCTGCAATGAAAGATTCAGATCTCAGAGCATGTTCATGTTCCACTGGTATGTTACAGTTTGCACAGGTAGGAAAGAAGGTGGAGAGAAAGGCAACAGAAGGGGAAAGTAGGTGTGAACCTTTCATTAGTTAGCATTATAGCTTTCTCATGAAAGCCTTGCGCCAGTGTTATTTTGGAAGAAGAGGAGGAATCCGGGAGCTTTGCAGGAGACAGGGGAGTTCCAGGTCTGGGTAAAGCTGACAGGGGTCTCAGAGGAGAGCTGAATGCATTCTGCAGCAGGGTGTGGGCAGGGTGGGCTCCAGGGGTGGATGTTGGTCTCCTGGATGAGAGTTGTGGCAGGTGAGGGCTGTGTGCAAGTTCCTGGTTGAGGACAAGTGAGGCACAGGCGGAGAGCTGGCAGAGAACCTTCTTCTGGGCCACCAGCCTCACCCAACACACAGCCTCATCTTCTGTCCCTGTCACTCCAATTCACACTTCTCGAAAGGTGAGTGAGAACACATGAAGAGCATTCTGAAGAGAAGGGAAAGCATGTGCAAAGTCTCTGGGGCAGGAGAATTCCTGTTATGTCCAGGAGCAACAAGAAGACCCTGTGGCCACAGGAGACAGCTTAGGACATGAGCTCAGAGAGGTGAAAGAGTGTGACAGAAAGCTATTCCAGGGCTATAACCCCTTGAGATGCTGTTTCACTGGGCCATCCTGGCTACAGTGTTGAGAACAGATGACAGAGGGTTGAAGATGGCAAGGCAGGTCAATGACGAAGCTTTTCCAGGAACTCAGGCACTTGGGACCAGACAGGTGGCCTTGGATGGAGTGGTTAGAACTATTCTGGGTCCATTTTGAAGATGGAGCTCACAGGATTTGCTGATGGGATAACTATTAGGAGCAGGAGAACAGAGGAATTGGGGTAACTCTCAGGTGTTGTGGGTTGTCCTGATCGAGAGGAAGGAGAGGGTTTCTCAGGGGGTAGGAGGTAGTCCGTGTTCTGCATGCTGAGGAAGGTGCCTTTCCCGGTGGATCTGCTGAGGTTTGTGTCTGGGAGAACCTTTCACATCTCCTCCCTCAGCAATGCTCAAGTACAAGTATACCCCACTTTTTAAACGTTCACAGTAAGACACTGGGCTTTCTTGAAAGAACTATGTTATTACCCAGCTTCAGTAAGAGGAAGAGACCTGAAGAGGATTTCCCTCTTATGAAAAAAGGTGAACAGTGAGAATCGTGTTCAGCATCTGTTTTGGGGAGAAGCACAACAGAGGCGGCGTGCACCCCAACCAGCTCCTTCCTCTGGGAACCGCTCTCCGCATCCAGCCACCAGCACTTTGAATTGTGTCTGTAAGCTTCTGCTGTGCTTCATCATCATTTATGCTGGGCCTCTGTTAGAAACTTGTGTGCTGAGGCCTATGAAAAGCCAAAGAGAAGGAATTTTGGAGTCTGAGCACACTGTCTAATTGTTCGTTTAAATTAATGGTCATTCCTTCTTGACACCATTTCTGCTGTGCAAGGTTTCTCAGAAGCCCTGTACTTTCAAAGAGCAGGGAAACCTATACCCCATGCTGCGGGATTAGTTTTAGTCTCCATGCCTGACAGAACATTTCATGACTGTAGGATTTTCTCACTCAAACATTGAGACTTTGACCGCCTTCACCCGTTTCTACCACCCCATCCCCAAATCTGGCACCTACCAACCTGCTCTCAGTATCTATGCGTTCAGTATTTGTTTATTCCACGTGGAATGTACATGAGAGCATCTGGTATTGGTCTTTCTGTGTCTGAGTTACTTGGCATAAGGCCCCCAAGGTCTGTGTTTCCATGTCTGGTTCTTGTGAATAATGCTGCAGTGAACGTGGGAGTGCATCTGTCTTTTTGAGGCAGCATTTTTGTGTTCTTCAAATCAATACTCAATAGAGCCATTACTGAGTCATGGGGTAGTTGTATTTATTTTTTCAGGAACCTCCATACCGTTTGTCACAGTGGCTGCACCAATTTCCATTCCCACCAACAGTGCACAGTGTCTCCTCGTCTGCACACCCTTGACCCCACCTGGTGTCTGTCTCTGGGACAATTGCTGTTCCAACAGTTGTGAGAGGATAGCCGATTGTGGGTTTGACTGATGTTTCTCTGACGATGATTAGTGATGTCGAACAACTTTTTCTGTCTGTTGGCACCTGTGTGCCATCTTTGGAAAGTATCTATTCACATATTCCTCCCATTTTTTATATAGTTTTTTTTGTTTGTTTTGATTTGCATGAGTGTTGTGTGTATTTTGGATATTAGCCTCTTCTCACACATATGATTCGCAGATATTTTTTTCTTATTGGGTCAGTGGCCTTTTAAGTTTTTGCTGGTTTCTGTTGCTGTGTGGAAGATTTCAGTTTAATGTTGTTCCACTTGTTTATTTTTGCTTTTGTTGCCTTTGCATTTGGTGTCTGATCTGAAGACTCTTTGCCAAAACCAATGTCGAGAGACTTAGTACCTGTGTCTTCTTGGAGGTTTATGGATTCAGGTCTTATGTTCAAATCATTCATCCATTAAAAATTTTGTGTGTGGTGTAAGAAAGTGACCCAGTTATATTCTTCTGCATTTAGTGTCCATTTGCCTGTTACTGCTCACTGAAGAGACAGTCCTTCCCTCATGGCATATCTTCTGCTGCTGTGTCGTAAGTTAGGATCATCTACATGTGGGTAAGTTTCTGAGCTTTCTGTACTGTTCCACTGACCTGGTGTCTGTGTTTATGCCAGTACCATCCTGTTTTGATGACAACAGCTTTATAATCCTGCTTGAAATCCAGGAGTGTGTTGACTGCACCTCTTTCTCCAGGTTGCTTTGTGGATTTGGTGTCTTTTGTGATTCCATATAAGTTTGAGGACTGTTTTCTATTTCCTTGAATAATGACACAGGAATTCAGATAGGCATTTCATCACATCTGTCGATTGCTTTGGGTACGATGGACATGTTCACATAATTAACTCTTCCAGTTAAGGAGCATGGCGTATGCTACCATTTGTTTGTGTTGCCTTCCAAATCTTTGACCCATACATTCTGCCCCCCTCGACACACATATTTTTCATTTCTTTTCTGCCATGTGTTGAGTGTACTATGTCTTTCTCATTCTTGGTTACTTTTATTCCTAGATTTTTTTTATGGAATTGTAAATGGCGTTGCTTTTTTAATTTCTCTTTGCGAAAGTGTGTCATCAGTATACAGAAATGCAAGAAGTTGGGTCATCTGGGTGGCTCCATAATGGAAGCGTCTACCTTCAGCTCAGGTCATGATCCCAGAGTTCTGGGATCGAGCCCCGTGTTGGGCTCCCTGCTTAGCAAGGGTCTGCTTTTCCCTCTTTCTGACACTCCCCCTGTTCGTGCTTTTTCTCTTCCTGTCAAATAAATAAATAAAATTTGAAAAAAATAATGACAACAGGTCTCTGCATATTGACTTTATATCCTGCAGCTTTCTTGAATTTTTTTATTCTAACAGGTTTTTTTTGTGGAATCTTTCGAGATTTCATGTCATTTGCAAATTGTGCCAGTTTTTCTGTATGGATTTCATATCTTTCTCTTTTTTTAAAATTGTTATTCACCCTACAGTACTTCATTTGTTTTTGATGTAGTGTTCCATGATTCATTGTTTGCATATAACACCTAGTGCTCATTATGACAAGTGCCCTCCTTTTTTTTTAAGAATTTATTTATTTATTCAACAGAGATAGAGACAGCCAGCGAGAGAGGGAACCCAAGTAGGGGGAGTGGGAGAGGAAGAAGCAGGCTCACAGCAGAGAGCCTGTTGTGGGACTCGATCCCATAACGCCAGGATCATGCCCTGAGCTGAAGGCAGACGCTTAACCGGTGTTCCACCCAGGTGCCCCCTGCCTTGTTAATTTTAACCATTCTAACTGGTGTAAGGTGGTATCTCATTGTCGTTTTGATTTGTATTTGCCTGATGGCAAGTGATGTGGAGCATTTTTTCATGTGTCTGTTGGCCATTTGTATGTCTTCTCTGGAGAAGAATCTCTTTGTGTCTTCTGCCCATTTTTTGGGTGTCGAGTTTGAGGAGTTCTTTATAGATCTTGGATACCAGCCCTTTATCTGTAATATCATTTGCAGATATCTTCTTCAATTCCATAGGTTGCCTTTTTGTTTTGTTGATCGTTTGCTTTGCCGAGCAGAAGTTTTTATCCTGATGAAGTGCCAATAATTCATTTTTGCTTTTATTTCCTTTGCCTTTAGAGATGTGGCTTGCAAGAAGTTATTGTGTCCAAAGTTGAAGAGTTCTTTTGATTTTGATATGATACAGGAATCCATTATCTTTCTTTCCTGATTGTATTCGAGTCCTCTGTCTTTCTTGGTGAGTCTAGCTAAGTTTGTCAGTTTGTTTTTCTTTCCAAAAAAGGCAGCTCTCATTTTCATTGTTTTTTTTTTTTGTCTTTTTCATCTCTGTTGGATTTATTTATGCCTTCCTTTTTGTTATTTCCTTATTTCTACTAATTTGGGGCTTTGTTGGTTGTTTTTTTTTTTTAATTCTTTACCACAGAAATCAGGTTGTTTATTGGAGAGCATTCTCATGGATTGATGAAGACTTGAATTTCTATGAATATCCCCCATAAAGCTACTTTTGCTGCATCCCATAAGTTTTTATAGGTTGTCTTTTTCATCAGTGTCAAGGTACTTCTAAAATTTTTTTGATTTCTTCTTTGACTGTTGGTTCAGTAGCATGTTGTTAAATCTCCACATATTTTTTTAAGATTATTTAAGTATCTGACAGAGAGTGAGACAGCGAGAGAGGGAACGCAAGCAGCGGGGTGGGAGAGGGAGAAGCGGGCTTCCCACTGAGCAAGGAGCCTGATTCGGGGCTAGATCCCAGGATCCTGGGAACACGACCTGAGCTGAAAGCACATCCTTAACGACTGAGCCACCCAGGCCCCAAAAATCTCCACCTATTTTTGACTGTCCCATTTTTTTCTTGAGACTGATTTCTAGTTTCATATCATTGTGGTTGGACAAGATTTGAAGCAGAAGGTGAAGAGAGCATTCAGATGAAAGGTTTGTTTCCTGGAGGGTTTTCTGTGGGCAGACCATGAGTTCAGTGGGCAGGAGGAAGGTTTTATGAGATGGGGGGTGGGGATAACCCTTGTTAGAATTACTGACTACTACCATGCAGGCTGTGTGCTACCGTTCACACCATAGTCCTGATGGACTTGTACTTCATTAGAAATATTTTCTAGGAGGTGTAGGCATAGCCTTCACTTAAAGAAAGATGCCATGTGTGTTCATGGCATGACCCCAGGTCAGCAACCAGGATGTATGGTATTGTGGGGGATCAGAACCAGGCTTTCTGTGGGAAGTGACAGAAATAAGGTATGGTGAGCTCCATGACCATAGGTGAGGTCCCGAGTGTCCCACTTGGTGTTGGGTTCTATGGATCTGTCTCATCAGGTGCTGTGGAATTCAGGGACACCCTCCTGTCTGTGGATTTGTGTGGAGACAGGTAGACATCAGTGTCTGGCCAGGCACGAGGGTTGCACTGGACCACCACCAGTGGTGCAGCGTGAGGGGGAGCCACTGCTTGGTTTCCACGAAAGCTGACCAGGGTCTGTGACCATGATTCCTAACAGCTGCAAGGGGAGAGGCTGCCGGGGGTGGTGCACACTTCCTAGAGTTTTGGTCAGGACTAGTCTGGAGCACAAAAAGTCAGCCACACCGGGCACAGAAGGCACCCAGTCAGTGTAGCTGTGGGCACTGCTCCCATGGTACTTTCGGGCCAGCTCAATGCAGCCACCTCCTGCTTTTCATCATCATCTTCAAGGTCATGTGCCTCTGCTCTTGCCCCATGGCCTCCGGTGTATTGTCCGTCCTCCATCTGGCCCTTGTCCCTCGTGCCCTGTGCAGTCCGATGCCAGGGTAGCCTTCTTGAGACAAATATCTGGCCCTGATGGAACACTTCCATGGATCTCCTGTGATGCGAGGATGATGCCCTGCCCTGGAAGGGGGCTGCTGGTCCCCAATCAGTAGAGCCATGTCTCCCTCTTCAGCATGGCCTGCCCTCCCCTCAGTCTTCTTCAGGGAAGCTCTCCCCACTTCCTGAGATGACAGCTCTGAACTTAAAAATGAATGTTATTTTACATATCTCTATGCCTTAATTCATCCATGGCATGTCTTTCAACCCCGTTAGTGGGTTTTTTCTTTTTTAGCAGTTCTGAAGGACTGTCTGGTCAAGGAGGGGATGACCTGGGTGGGGCAGCTTTCCCTCTCATCTCCCTCAGCATGTCTCTGAGCCCTGGGGCCAGCTGTCCCAGTGAGGATTGTGGAACCCGAGCCAGCCCATCCTGAGCCCAGGCTGTGGCAGCTCATAGACTGATGCATGTTGGTGGGCAGGTGGCATGGGCCAGGGGTAGGCAGTGTCTCCTTCTCATTCCTTCCCTCCCTTCCTCCCAGAGGTAGCTCAGAGCAGCCTTCAACCCCTGCATCTCCAGATCCCTTGACTTATGCCTCCTGTGTTCAGCTGGTGACCTTGGAGTTTTGCATGGATTCTACCTCCCGTACCCTCTCCCGTAGCAGTTCCTGGATCAGGGGAGAGGTCGGACCCTTGTCTGTTTTTGGTCTTCTTCCTGTCCCGCACCAAGCCCACTCACATTTGCATCTTCCATGTATGTGCTTGGAAGCAAGCCCATCCATAGGGAACCTATTACCCAAATGGATCCAGGCAATGAACATTGAAGTAGAGATCCAGGATCCATAATAAACCTGCTCGGAAACCTGTCCCAAAGTCTGTGACTCTCTCACACTGAAACAGAAACAATAATAGCTTTCTGGACTGTGAAGTGACATGTGTCTCTACTTCCAATCTTGAATGCATAGGTGCTGAGCCTGGACTGAAAAGGACCATGGCTCCCGTGGGCTGGAATCCATGGTAAGAACTCAGTGAAATCTGAATTTGAGGCATGGAGTGAATAATTATTGTAGAGTGAATCCTCCCAAGTAGGGCTTATGCACATTGCACAGGAAAAGCTTTTTCAAAGAGGTTCCTGAAAGAAAAATCTTGTTTAAAATTTATTTTAATTCCAGTAGAGCTAACATACAGTGTTACATTCGTTTCAGGTGTACAATAGAGTGATTCAGTAATTCTATATATTACTCAGTGGTCATCAAGAAAAGCGTCCTCTTAATCCCCTTCATCTATTTCACTCATCCCTCTATCCACCTCCTCTCTGGTAACCATCCGTTTCTTCTCTATTGTTAAGAGTTTGTATTTTGGTGTGTCTCCTTTTTCTCTTTTAGTTATTTATTTTTGTTTGTTTCTTAAATTCCCCATTAGAGTGACATCGTATGGTATTTGTCTTTCTCTGACTGACTGATTTTAGTTAGGATAATACTCTCTAGCTCCATCCATGTGTCTGCAAATGGCAAGGTTTCATTCTTTTTCAAGCCGAGTAATACTCCATTGTGTGTGTGTGTGTGTGTGTGTGTGTGTGTGTGTGTGTGTGTGTGTGAATACTCACATCTATCCTCTCATTTGTCAATTTTTCTACAGACACTTGGGTTGCTTCCATATTGTGATATTGTAAATAATGGTGC
This sequence comes from Ursus americanus, assembly GCF_024610735.1. Taxonomy (NCBI): domain Eukaryota; kingdom Metazoa; phylum Chordata; class Mammalia; order Carnivora; family Ursidae; genus Ursus; species Ursus americanus. The sequence continues at coordinate 1,326,627 of NC_142134.1, read as the reverse complement.
AAGAAACATAGGGGTGCACGTATCCTTTTAAGTTACTCTTTTCCTATTCTTTGGGTAAATACGAGTAGTGTGATTGTTGGATCGTAGGGTAGTTCTATATTTAATTTTTTGAGGAACCTTCATACTGTTTTCCATGGTGGCCACCACAGTTTGCATTCCCACCCACAGTTTGCGAGGATTCCCCTTTATCCACATCCTCCCAACACCTGCTCTTTGTTGTGCTTTTGATGTTAGCCATTCTGACAGGTTTGAGATATTACCTCATTGTCCTTTGGATTTACATTTTCCTGATGATGGGTGATGGTGAACATCTTTTCACGGGACTGTTGGCCGTTTGTATTTCTTCTTTGGAGAAATGTCTGTCCATGTCCTCTGCCTATTTTTTAACTGGATTATTTGTTTTTTGGGGGGTCGAGTAGTATCAGTTGTATATGTTTTGGACACTATCCCTTTATTGCATATGATCTTTGCAAATATCTTCTCCATTTGAGTAGGTTGTCTTATTATTTTTACATTTTCATTGTTCTTCTGCCGTGTGGAAACTTTTTATTTTGCTGTATTCCCAATAGTTTATTTTTGCTTTCATTTCCTTTGCCTCAGGTCACAGTCTAGAAAAACGTTGGTATGGTCCATGTCAAGAAGTTACTGTCTTCCCTCCTGTAGGATTTTTATGGATTCAGGTCTCATATTGAGGTCTTGAAACTGTTTTGTGTTTGTCTTTATTGTGTAAGAAAGCAGTCTAATTTCATTCTTTTGTGCGTAGCTGTCTAGTTTTCCCAACACCATTTGTTGTAGAGAATGTCCTTTTCCCTTTTGATATCGTTGCTTGCTTTGTGGAAGATTCATGGACCACATAATTGTGGGTTTCTGTCTGAACTTGTATCCTGTTCCTTTGGTCGCTGTGTCTATTTTTGTGCCATACTGTCTTGTTAGGATGACTGCAGCTTTGTAGTATAACGTGAAATCTGAAATTGTGAGTCCTCCAGCTTTGTTTTTCTTTTCCATATTGCACTGGCTGTTCGGAATCTTTAGTGGTTCCATACAAATGTTTAGGATTGTTTATTCGAAGTCTTTTGTTCTTTAATTTAAATTCAGTTAGCCAACTTACAGTACATCATTAGTTTCAAATGTAGTCTTCAATAAATTTTCAGTTGTGTGTAACACCCAGTGCTCATTGTATCGTGTGACCTCCTTAATGCTACTCACCCAGTTACATCCCCCCCAACTTCTCCTCCCACATTCATCAGTTTCTTGCGATAGTTGTGAGTTTATCATGGGTTTTCTCCCTCTCTGATGACTTCCCATTCTATTTTCCCTTCCTTCCCCTATGGTCTTCTTCCTTGTTTCTGATATTCCACATAGGAGTGAAAGCATATGATCATTGTCTTTCTTTCATTGACTTATTCCACTCAGCATAATACCCTCCAGCTCCACCCAGGTCGGTGTGATGGTAAGTATTCATCCTTTCTGATGGCTGAGTAATATTCCATTATATATATGATCCACATCTTCTTTATCCATTCATCTATCCATGCTCATCTGCACTCCTTCCACAGTTTGTCTATTATGGATATTGCTGCTATGAACACTGGGGTGCATGTGTCGCTTCTTCACTACCTCTGTCTCTTTGGGGTAAATACCCAGTAGTGCAATTCCTGGGACATAGGGTAGCTATATTTATAACTTCTTGAGGAAACTCTGTACCATTTTCAATAGTGGTTGTACTGGACTGCATTCGTATAGGGGTGTAAGAGGGTTCCCATTTCTCCACATCCTCTCCAACATGTATAGTTTCATGTCTTCTTATTTTTAGATATTCAGCCTCGTGTTATATGGCATTTATAGGGGTTTAGATTTGCATTTCCCTAAAGCCAAGTGATATGAAGCATTTCTGCATGTATCTTTTGGTCACCAGTACGTCGTCATCAGTGAAGTGACTTCCCATTTTAATCCATCTCAAGACCTAAAGCTGGGTAAGGCTCTGAAGCTGGATGATGCCATTGGTTGGAAGTGTGGAGAATTTCAAAAGATCTCCATGGAGAGCAAGTTTAAAGGTCAGTGTGAAGCTACTAATTGGATCCGGGGAGATCTCTGAAAGTGGGGGTTGCCTGGGATGGGCTGAGGGGGGCCCTCCGATTTTCCAATGAATCCTTTCTACAGCCCCAAATGGACAGTTTCCTGCCGTGGGGCAGGCTGATTCCTCTAGTCGTGCAGAGGTGAGCCCAATGCCTGGTGCCTTGGAGGCAGGCAAACAGGGACGGACCCTCAGCTGAGGACCCAGGGTTAGGTTAGGCCTCAAGAGACAGCAGGTCCGAACTGCCCAGTGCTCAGAGAACTCCCCGGCCGAGTGACATGACGGCACAATGGCCGGTGAGTGTGAGCCTTGGGGTTTCATCTGGAAGGGCCCACAAAGTTCGGGGTACACCTGAAGGGGCTCTCAGCGGGTGCCCCAATTCTCTTGCCCTGAATGCTCTGTTGTTCCCCAAAATGGTGGAGTTAACTGTGGGCTGCAGGCTGAGTCCTACGGTGGGGCTTGGGTGTCCCCAATCCCCCGGAGTGTGGTGCCAGGACCCTAGGGAGGGACCCCTCTGTGGCCAACCTAGGGTAAGGGTTAGGGTCCAGGAGCCCAGCAGGGACAATCTGCAAGCTGTGCGGCGAGCTCTGTGGAGGGCTGAGAGGAGGCCATGGGCGAGGGTGAGAATGGGCCTCAGGGTTGGGGAACGGGGGGGGGGGGTGCCAAAGGTAGGGATGGGCTCCGGGGGCCTCCCCAAGTTCTCGTGCCCTGTAGGCTCCGTAGAGCCCCAAGGGGCACGTTTTCCTGTCGGGTGGCAAGCTGAGTCCTGCGCTGGGGCACAGATATCCCAATTCCCCAGGTCTGCGGTGTAAGGCTCCTGGGGAGACCCCCAAACCTGCGGCCAGGCTAGGGCTAGCGTTAGGCCCCAGGAGCCCCTCAGGCCCAATCTGCTGGCTGTATGTCGAGCTACACAGGCTTAGGTGAGGGTGTGGGGAGGGTGAGCGTGGGCCTCAGGGTTGGGGTGCGGGTGGCCGCCGATGTTCGCTGGTGGCTCAGGAGGGCCCTCCTGGTTCTCCCGCCCTGAATGTTCTATGGCCTCCCAAGGTGCACGGTTTCCTGGAGGGTGGCAGACTGAGTCCTGCTGTGGGGCTCAGGTGTACTGAGTCCCCGCAACTGTGGCTCCAGGCTCCTGGGGAGGGGCCCCTCCACAGATGAACTAGGGTTATGGTTGGGGCCCAGGAACCCCGCAGGCCAGATCTGCCCACTATGTGGTGAGCTCTGCCGCGGGCTGAGGTGAGGGTGCGGGGTGGGGTGAGCATGGGCTTCAAGGTTGAGTTTAGGGATCGCCGAAGTTCGCCGGGGGCTCTGGGGGCCCTCCTGGTTCTCTCACCCTGAATGCTCCACAGCCTCCCAAGGGGCACGGTTTCCTGCGGGCTGGCAGGCTTTGTCCTGCAATGGGACTCAGGTGTCCCCAGTCCCTGGGGCTGCTGCACCGGGCCCCAGGGGAGGGGCCCTACCCAGCCGAACTAGGGTCAGGTCTAGGTCCCAGGAACCCGGCAGGCCTGATCTGCCGGCTCTGCGACGAGCTCAGTGGCAAGCTGAAGGGAAGGCGTGGGGCGGGATGAGCGTGGGCCTCAGGGTTGGGGTGTAGGGGGTCGCCGAGGATCACTGGGGGCTCAGGGGGGCCCTACCAGTTCTCATGCAGGGGATGCTCTGTGGCGCCCCAAGGGGCATGGTTTCCTGAGGGGTGGCAGGCTGAGTCCCGTGGTGGAGCTCAGGTGTACCCAATCCCCGGGGTTAGGGTACGGATTAGGGTATGGGTTAAGGTTAGGGTATGGGTTACGGTTAGGGTATGGGTGAGGGTAGGGGTTAGGGATAGGGAAGGAGAGGGTACTGATTAGGGTTGGGTTTAGGGGTTACAGGTTGGAGGTTATGGGTTAGGGTACAGATTAGGGTTTAGGGTATGGGTTAGGGTTTAGGGTTTCGGTTTAGGGTTAGGGTTAGGGTTGGAGTACGGGTTAGGTTTAGGGTACGGGTTAGGGTTAGGGTACGGGTTAGGGTGCGCATTAGGGTACAGTTTAGGGTACAGGTTAGGGTACGGTTTAGGGTAAGTGTTGGCGTACCGATTTGTGTATGGTTTAGGGTACGGATTAGGGTTAGGGTACAGTTTAGGGTTATGGTACAGGTTAGGTTACGGTGTAGGTTTAGGGTTAGGGTACGGGTTAGGGAACGTGTTAGGGATAGGTATAGGGTACGGGTTAGGGTTAGGGTATGGGTTAGTGTCTGAGTTAGGGATAAGGGACGGGTTAGGGTATGGGTTATGGTACGGGTTAGGGTATGGGTTAAGGTTAAGGTAAAGGTACTGGTTAGGGTTAGGGTATGGGTTACGGTTTAGGGTTTAGGGTTACAGTTAGGGTATGGGTTAGGGTTAGGTTTCGGGTAGGGTTAGGGTACGGGTTATGGTACGAGTTAGGGTATGGGTTAAGGTCAGGATTTAGGGTTAAGTTTAGGGTTCGGGTTAGGGTACTTGTTAGGGTTACGGTTAGGTTTAGGGTATGGTTTAAGTTACAGGTTAGGGTACAGTTTACGGTTAAGGTTAGGGTACGGGTTAAGGGTACGGGTTAGAGTACGTGTTAGGGTTATGGTTAGGGTTAGGGTACAGGTTAGGGTTAGGGTTAGGGTACGGGTTAGAGTTAGGGTTAGAGTATGGGTTAGGGTCCGGGTTAGTGTTAGGTTTAGGGTTAGGTTAGGGTTAGGGTAAGGATTAGGGGTTAGGGTTAGGTTTAGGTTAGGGGTTAAGGTTTAGGGTTTAAGGTTAGGCGTTAGGGTTTAGGGTTAGGGTTAGACCCCAGTAGGCCAGCAGGACTGATGCGCCGGCTGTGCGGCGAGCGGAGGAGTGGGCCGAGGTGAGGGTGCTGGCGAGTGGGAGTATGGTATCCAGTGTTTTGGCGCCGGGGGCCTTTTAACGTCGCTAGAGGCTCGGAGGGCCCTGCCCTTTCTCCCGCCCTGAATGACCAGTGGAGCCCCTAGCAGCCCGGGTGGTGGCGGGGTGGCAGTGTGAGTCTGGCACTGCGGTTTGGGGGTCCCCAATGCCGTGTGTTGTAGCGCAAGGCCCTTTGGGAGTGGCCCCTCTGGGCCCTCCTAGGGTTAGTGTTAGCAACCAGGAGTCCAGCAGGCATGATCCACCATCTGTGTGGTAGCGGAGGACTGGATCAAGGTGAAGGCGCCGGCGTGCTGGAATGTGAGCCCAAGAATTTTGGCGCGGGGGGCCTCTGAAGGTCTCTGGGGGCTAGGAGGGCCTTGCCCGTTCTCCCACCCTGAATGAACGGCGGCGCCCCTAGCAGCCCGGGTGGCGGCGGGTCGGCAAAGTGAGTCCTGGCTGGGGCTCGGGGGTCCCCAATCCCAAGCGTTGCGGCACCAGGACCCTTGGGAGGGGCCCCATGGGGTCCGACCTAGGGTTAGGGTTAGCCCCCAGGAGGCCGGCAGGCCCGATCCGCCCGCTGTGCATGGAGTGGAGGGGCGGGCCAAGGTGAGGGTGCTGGGGAGCGGGAGCTTGGGAGCCCACGTTTTTGCGTGGGGGGCCTTCGAAGGTCAGCGGGGGCTCGGAGGTCCCTGCCCGTTCTCCTGTCCTGATTGACCGGTGGTCCCCTTGGCTTGGGTGCCTGAAGGGCAGCAGGGTGAGTCCGGCACTTGAACACGGGGTCCCCATCCCCAGCGTTGTGACGCCAGGCCCCTTGGGAAGGGCCCCTCGGTGGCCGACCTATGGTTAGGGTTAGCCTCCAGGAGCCCCGCAGGCCCGATACACCACCTGTGCGTCGAGCGGAGAGTTGGGCCGAGGTGAGGGTGCTGGTGAACATGAGCCTGGGCCCAAGCGTTTTGGTTTGGTGCGCCTTCGAAGGTCGGCAGGGGTTCGGAGGGCCCTGCCAGTTCTCCCACCCTGAATGAATGGCGGCGCCCCTAGCGGCCTGTGTGGGTTGGGGTGGCAGCGTGCATCCGGCGCTGGGGCTTGGGGGCCCCCAATCCCTGGCGTTGCGGCGCCAGGCCCCTTAGGAAGGGACCTTCAGGGGCTGTCCTAGGGTTAGGGTGAGCTCCCAGGAGGCCGGCAGGCCCGAGTCGCTGGCTCTACGAAGAGCGGAGGTGCGGGCCGAGTTGAGGGTGATGCAGAGCGGGAGCGTGGTCCCCAGCGTTTTGGCGCCCTGGGCCTTCGACTGTTGCCATGGCACAAAGGGCCCTGCCCGTTCTCCTGCCCTGAAGAACCAGCGGCGCCCTTAGCAGCTCCCTTGGCGGTGGAGCGGCAGGGTGAGTCCATGCTGCGGCTCGTGGATCCCCAATCCCCAGCGTTGTGGGGCCAGGCCTCTTGGGAAGGGCTCCTCGTGGGCGGACCTAGGTTTAGAGTTAGCACCCAGGAGGCCAGCAGGCCCAATCCTCTGGCTGGGCGGCGAGATGTGGGCGGCCCGAGGTAAAGGCGCTGGCAATCGGGAACGTGGGCCCCTGCATTTTGGCGCAGGAGGCTTCAAATATCGCCGGTTTCTCCAGGGCCCTGTCCCTTCTCCCGCCCTGAATGACGGGCGGTGCCACTAGCGTCCCGGGTGGCGATGTGGCGGCAGGGTGAGTCTGGCTCTGGGTCTTGGGGTCCCTGATCCCCAGTGTAGCGGCACCAGGACCCTTGGGAGGGGCCCCTGGGTGGCTGACCTAGGGTTAGGGTTAGCCCCCAGGAGGCCGGCAGGTGGGATCCGGCCACTGTCCGGGGAGCGGAGGGCGGGGCCGAGGTGAGGGCGTTGGGGAGCGGGAGCGTGGGCACCAGCGTTTTGGCACGGGGAGCCTTTGAAGGCCACCGGGGGCTCAGAAGGCCCTGCCCCTTCTCTCGCCCTGAATGACCCGCAGTGCTCCTAGCGGCCTGGGTGGCGGCGTTGCGGCAGGGTGAGTGTGGCTCTGGGGCTTGAGGTTCCCGATCCCCGGCGAAGCGGCACCAGGACCCTTGGGAGGGGCCCCTGGGTGGCCGACCTAGGGTTAGGGTTAGCACCCGGGAGGCCGGCAGGCGGGATCCGCCCGCTGTGCGTGGAGCGGAGGGGCGGGCCGAGGTGAGGGCGCTGGCGAGCAAGAGCCTGGGCCCAAGCGTTTTGGCACCGGGGGCCTTCGAATGTCTCCGGGGACTCGGCGGGCCCTGCCCATTCTCCTCCCTGAATGACCGGCGGTGCCCCTAGCAGCCCAGGTGGCGGCGGGGCAGCATGGAAGTCCGGGCATAGGGCTCAGGGGTCCCAGTCCACCACGTTGCGGCGCCAGGCCCCTTGGGAGGGGCCCCTCGGAGGCTGACCTAGGGTTAGGTTTAGCCCCTAGGATGCCGGCAGGCCCTATTCGCCAGCCGTGTGGAGACTGGAGTGGCTGACCGAGGTGAGGGCACTGGTGAGCGGGAGCGTGGGCCCGGGTGTTTTGGCGCGGGGGGCCTTTGAAGGTCGCCGTGTCTTGGAAGGCCCTGCCTGTGCTCCCGCCCTGAATGAACGGCACCACCCCAAGCCCCCGGGTGGCGGCTGGGTGGCAGGGTGAGTCCAGTGCTGAGGCTCGGGGGTCCCAAATCCCCAGCGTTGCGGCGCCAGATCCCTTGGGAGGGGCCCCTCGGGGGTCGATCTAGGGTTGCGGTTAGCCCCCATGAGGCCGGTGGACACGATCAGCGGCTGTGCGGCACGCGGAGGGTTGGGCCGAGGTGAGGGCGCTGGCGAGACTGAGCATGAGCCCAAGCGTTTTAGTGCGGGGGGCCTTCGAAGGTCACTGGGGGCTCGGAGGGACCTGTCCGTTCTCCCGCTCTCAATGACCGGCGGGGCCCCTAGAGGCTCCGGTGCCTGAAGGGCAGCAGGGTGAGACCGGCACTTGGGTTGGGGTCCCCATTCCCGGCGTTGTGGCGCCAGGCCACTTGGGAAGGGCCCCTCCGTGGCCGACCTACAGTTAGGGTTAGCCCCCAGGAGGCCAGCAGGCCCGATACACCGCCTGTGCATCGAGCGGAGAGTTGGGCCGAGGTGAGGGTGCTGGTGAACATGAGCCCGGGCCCAAGCGTTTTGGTTCGGGGCGCCTTCGAAGGTCGGCGGGGGTTCGAAGGGCCCTGCCCGTTCTCCCACCCTGAATGAATGGCGGCGCCCCTAGCGGCACGTGTGGGGCAGGGCGGCAGGGTGCATCCAGCGCTGGGGCTTGGGGGTTCCCAATCCCTGGCGTTGCGGCGCCAGGCCCCTTAGGAAGCGACCCTCGGGGCCGTCCTAGGGTTAGGGTTAGCGCCCAGGAGGCCGGCAGGTCCGATCCGCCGGCTGTGCGAGGAGTGGAGATGCAGGCCGAGTTGAGGGCGATGGCGAGCTGGAGCTGGGCCCCAGCGTTTTGGCGTCCTGGGCCTTTGAATGTTGCCATGGCTCAGAGGGCCCTGCCCTTTCTCCTGCCCTGAAGAACCAGCAAGGCCCCTAGCGGCACTGTTGGCGGTGGGGCGGCAGGGTGAATCCCATGCTACGGCTCGAGGATCCCCAATCCCCGGCGTTGTGGTGCCAGGCCCCTTGGGAGGGGCTCCTCGTGGGCCGACCCAGGGTTAGAGTTAGCCCCCATAAGGCCGGCAGGCCAGATCCTCTGGCTGGGCGGTGAGAGGTGGGCGGGCCGAGGTAAAGGCGCTGGGGTGCGGGATTGTGGGCCCCTGCATTTTGGGGTGGGAGGTTTCAAATGTCGCCGGTTTCTCCAGGGCCCTGTCAGTTCTCCCGCCCTGAATGACCGGCGGCGCCCTCGCGGCCCGGGTGGCAGCGTTGTGGGAGGGTGAGTCTGGATTTGGGGCTTGGGGTTCCAGATCCCTGGCTTAGTGGCACCAAAAGCCTTGGGAGGGGCCCCTGGGGGGCCGACCTAGGGTTAGGGTTAGCCCCCAGGAGACCGTCAGGCCCAACCGCACACTGCGGCGAGCTGAGGTGCGGCCCGAGGTGAAGGCGCTGGGGAGCGGGAGCATGGGCACCAGCGTTTTGGCACGGGGAGCCTTTGAAGGTCACCAGGGCCTCAGAAGGCCCTGCCCTTCTCTCGCCCTCTATGACCCGCAGCGCCCCTAGCGGCCCAGGTGGGGACAGTGCGGCAGGGTGAGTCCTGCTCTGGGGCTCTGAGTCACCAATCCCCAGCATTGCAGAGCCAGGCTGCTTGGGATGCCCCTCAGGGCCGACCTAGGGTTTTGGTTAGCTGCCAGGAGCCCGGCAGGCCCTATCCACCAGCTCTGAAGCAAGCGGTGGGGTGGGCCTAGGTGAGGGCGCTGGCGAGCAGGATCCTGGGAGCCAACGTTTTTGCGCGGGGAGCCTTCAAAGGTCAGTGTGGACTCGGAGGGCCCTGCCCGATCTCTTGCCCTGATTGACCGGCGGGGCCTCTAGCGGCTCGGGTGGCTGAAGGGCAGCAGGGTGAGTGCGGCACATGAGCTCGGGGTCCCCATCCCCAGCGTTGCGACGCCAGGCCCCTTGGGAAGTGCCCCTCGGTGGCCGACCTATGGTTAGGGTTAGCCTCCAGGAGCCCCGCAGGCCCGATACACCACCTGTGCGTCAAGCGGAGAGTTGGGCCGAGGTGAGGGTGCTGGTGAGCATGAGCCTGGGCACAAGCGTTTTGGTTCGGTGCGCCTTCGAAGGTCGGCAGGGGTTCGGAGGGCCCTGCCAGTTCTCCCACCCTGAATGAATGGCGGCGCCCCTAGCGGCCTGTATGGGTTGGGGTGGCAGCGTGCATCCGGCGCTGGGGCTTGGGGGCCCCCAATCCCTGGCGTTGCGGCGCCAGGCCCCTTAGGAAGGGACCTTCAGGGGCTGTCCTAGGGTTAGGGTGAGCTCCCAGGAGGCCGGCAGGCCCGAGTCGCTGGCTCTGCGAAGAGCGGAGGTGCGGGCCGAGTTGAGGGTGATGCAGAGCGGGAGCGTGGTCCCCAGCGGTTTGGCGCCCTGGGCCTTCGACTGTTGCCATGGCTCAAAGGGCCCTGCCCGTTCTCCTGCCCTGAAGAACCAGCGGCGCCCTTAGCAGCTCCCTTGGAGGTGGAGCGGCAGGGTGAGTCCATGCTGCGGCTCGTGGATCCCCAATCCCCAGCGTTGTGGGGCCAGGCCTCTTGGGAGGGGCTCCTCGTGGGCGGACCTAGGTTTAGAGTTAGCACCCAGGAGGCCAGCAGGCCCAATCCTCTGGCTGGGCGGCGAGAGGTGGGCGGCCCGAGGTAAAGGCGCTGGCGATCGGGAGCGTGGGCCCCTGCATTTTGGCGCAGGAGGCTTCAAATATCGCTGGTTTCTCCAGGGCCCTGTCCCTTCTCCCGCCCTGAATGACGGGCGGCGCCACTAGCGTCCCGGGTGGAGACGTGGTGGCAGGGTGAGTCTGGCTCTGGGTCTTGGGGTCCCTGATCTCCAGTGTAGCGGCACCAGGACCCTTGGGAGGGGCCCCTGGGTGGCTGACCTAGGGTTAGGGTTAGCCCCCAGGAGGCCGGCAGGTGGGATCCGGCCACTGTCCGGGGAGCGGAGGGCGGGGCCGAGGTGAGGGCGTTGGGGAGCGGGAGCGTGGGCACCAGCGTTTTGGCACGGGGAGCCTTTGAAGGCCACCGGGGGCTCTGAAGGCCCTGCCCCTTCTCTCGCCCTGAATGACCCGCAGTGCTCCTAGCGGCCTGGGTGGCGGCGTTGCGGTAGGGTGAGTGTGGCTCTGGGGCTTGAGGTTCCCGATCCCTAGCGAAGCGGCACCAGGACCCTTGGGAGGGGCCCCTGGGTGGCCGACCTAGGGTTAGGGTTAGCACCCGGGAGGCCGGCAGGCCGGATCCGCCTGCTGTGCGTGGAGCGGAGGGGCTGGCCAAGGTGAGGGCGCTGGCGAGCAAGAGCCTGGGCCCAAGGGTTTTGGCACCGGGGGCCTTCGAATGTCTCCGGGGACTCGGCGGGCCCTGCCCATTCTCCTCCCTGAATGACCGGCGGCGCCCCTAGCAGCCAAGGTGGCGGCGGGGCGGCATGGAAGTCCGGGCATAGGGCTCGGGGGTCCCCAGTCCACCGCGTTGCGGCGCCAGGCCCCTTGGGAGGGGCACCTCGGAGGCTGACCTAGGGTTAGGTTTAGCCCCTAGGATGCCGGCAGGCCCTATTCGCCAGCCGTGTGGAGACTGGAGTGGCGGACCGAGGTGAGGGCACTGGTGAGCAGGAGCGTGGGCCCGGGTGTTTTGGCGCGGGGGGCCTTTGAAGGTCGCCGTGTCTTGGAGGGCCCTGCCTGTGCTCCCGCCCTGAATGAACGGCACCACCCCAAGCCCCCGGGTGGCGGCTGGGTGGCAGGGTGAGTCCAGTGCTGAGGCTCGGGGGTCCCCAATCCCCAGCGTTGCGGCGCCAGATCCCTTGGGAGGGGACCCTCGGGGGTCGATCTAGGGTTGCGGTTAGCCCCCAGGAGGCCGGTGGACCGGATCAGCGGCTGTGCGGCACGCGGAGGGTTGGGCCGAGGTGAGGGCGCTGGCGAGACTGAGCATGAGCCCAAGCGTTTTAGTGCGGGGGGCCTTCGAAGGTCAGTGGGGGCTCGGAGGGACCTGCCCGTTCTCCCGCTCTCAATGACCGGCGGGGCCCCTAGAGGCTCCGGTGCCTGAAGGGCAGCAGGGTGAGACCGGCACTTGGGTTGGGGTCCCCATTCCCGGCGTTGTGGCGCCAGGCCACTTGGGAAGGGCCCCTCCGTGGCCGACCTACAGTTAGGGTTAGCCCCCAGGAGGCCAGCAGGCCCGATACACCGCCTGTGCGTCGAGCGGAGAGTTGGGCCGAGGTGAGGGTGCTGGTGAACATGAGCCCGGGCCCAAGCGTTTTGGTTCGGGGCGCCTTCGAAGGTCGGCGGGGGTCCGAAGGGCCCTGCCCGTTCTCCCACCCTGAATGAATGGCGGCGCCCCTAGCGGCACGTGTGGGGCAGGGCGGCAGGGTGCATCCAGCGCTGGGGCTTGGGGGTTCCCAATCCCCTGCGTTGCGGCGCCAGGCCCCTTAGGAAGCGACCCTCAGGGCCGTCCTAGGGTTAGGGTTAGCGCCCAGGAGGCCGGCAGGCCCGATCCACCGGCTGTGCGAGGAGTGGAGATGCAGGCCGAGTTGAGGGCGATGGAGAGCGGGAGCTGGGCCCCAGCGTTTTGGCGTCCTGGGCCTTTGAATGTTGCCATGGCTCGGAGGGCCCTGCCCTTTCTCCTGCCCTGAAGAACCAGCAACGCCCCTAGCGGCTCCGTTGGCGGTGGGGCGGCAGGGTGAATCCCAGGCTGTGGCTCGGGAATCCCCAATCCCTGGCGTTGTGGTGCCAGGCCCCTTGGGAGGGGCTCCTCGTGGGCCGACCCAGGGTTAGAGTTAGCCCCCATAAGGCCGGCAGGCCAGATCCTCTGGCTGGGCGGTGAGAGGTGGGCGGGCCGAGGTAAAGGCGCTGGGGTGCGGGATTGTGGGCCCCTGCATTTTGGGGTGGGAGGCTTCAAATGTCGCCGGTTTCTCCAGGGCCCTGTCAGTTCTCCCGCCCTGAAGGACCGGCGGCGCCCCTCGCGGCCCGGGTGGCAGCGTTGTGGGAGGGTGAGTCTGGCTTTGGGGCTTGGGGTTCCAGATCCCTGGCGTAGTGGCACCAAAACCCTTCGGAGGGGCCCCTTGGGGGCCGACCTAGGGTTAGGGTTAGACCCCAGGAGACCGTCAGGCCCAACCGCACACTGTGCGGTGAGCTGAGGTGCGGCCCCAGGTGAAGGCGCTGGGAAGCGGGAGCGTGGGCAGCAGCGTTTTGGCACAGGGAGCCTTTTAGGGTCACCGGGGACTCAGAAGGCCCTGCCCTTCTCTCGCCCTCTATGACCCGCGGCGCCCCTAGCGGCCCAGGTGGGGAAAGTGCGGCAGGGTGAGTCTGGCTCTGGGGCCATGAGTCACCAATCCCAAGCATTGCAGAGCCAGGCCGCTTGGGATGTCCCCTCAGGGCTGACCTAGGGTTTTGGTTAGCTACCAGGAGCCCGGCAGGCCCTATCCACCGGCTCTGAAGCAAGCAGTGGGGTGGGCCTAGGCGAGGGCGCTGGCGAGCAGGATCCTGGGAGCCAACGTTTTTGCGCGGGGAGCCTTCAAAGGTCAGCGTGGGCTTGGAGGGCCCTGCCCGATCTCTTGCCCTGATTGACCGGCGGGGCCTCTAGCGGCTCGGGTGGCTGAAGGGCAGCATGGTGAGTGCGGCACATGAGCTCTGGGTCCCCATCCCCAGCGTTGCGACGCCAGGCCCCTTGGGAAGTGCCCCTCGGTGGCCGACCTATGGTTAGGGTTAGCCTCCAGGAGCCCCGCAGGCCCGATACACCACCTGTGCGTCGAGCGGAGAGTTGGGCCGAGGTGAGGGTGCTGGTGAACATGAGCCCGGGCCCAAGCGTTTTGGTTCGGTGCGCCTTCGAAGGTCGGCAGGGGTTCGGAGGGCCCTGCCAGTTCTCCCACCCTGAATGAATGGCGGCGCCCCTAGCGGCCTGTATGGGTTGGGGTGGCAGCGTGCATCCGGCGCTGGGGCTTGGGGGCCCCCAATCCCTGGCGTTGCGGCGCCAGGCCCCTTAGGAAGGGAACTTCAGGGGCTGTCCTAGGGTTAGGGTGAGCTCCCAGGAGGCCGGCAGGCCCGAGTCGCTGGCTCTGCGAAGAGCGGAGGTGCGGGCCGAGTTGAGGGTGATGCAGAGCGGGAGCGTGGTCCCCAGCGGTTTGGCGCCCTGGGCCTTCGACTGTTGCCATGGCTCAAAGGGCCCTGCCCGTTCTCCTGCCCTGAAGAACCAGCGGCGCCCTTAGCAGCTCCCTTGGCGGTGGAGCGGCAGGGTGAGTCCATGCTGCGGCTCGGGGATCCCCAATCCCCAGCTTTGTGGGGCCAGGCCTCTTGGGAGGGGCTCCTCGTGGGCGGACCTAGGTTTAGAGTTAGCACCCAGGAGGCCAGCAGGCCCAATCCTCTGGCTGGGCGGCGAGAGGTGGGCGGCCCGAGGTAAAGGCGCTGGCGATCGGGAGCGTGGGCCCCTGCATTTTGGCGCAGGAGGCTTCAAATATCGCCGGTTTCTCCAGGGCCCTGTCCCTTCTCCCGCCCTGAATGACGGGCGGCGCCACTAGCAGCCCAGGTGGCGACGTTGCGGCAGGGTGAGTCTGGCTCTGGGTCTTGGGGTCCCTGATCCCCAGTGTAGCGGCACCAGGACCCTTGGGAGGGGCCCCTGGGTGGCTGACCTAGGGTTAGGGTTAGCCCCCAGGAGGCCGGCAGGTGGGATCCGGCCACTGTCCGGGGAGCGGAGGGCGGGGCCGAGGTGAGGGCGTTGGGGAGCGGGAGCGTGGGCACCAGCGTTTTGGCACGGGGAGCCTTTGAAGGCCACCGGGGGCTCGGAAGGCCCTGCCCCTTCTCTTGCCCTGAATGACCCGCAGTGCTCCTAGCAGCCTGGGTGGAGGCGTTGCGGTAGGGTGAGTGTGGCTCTGGGGCTTGAGGTTCCCGATCCCTAGCGAAGCGGCACCAGGACCCTTGGGAGGGGCCCCTGGGTGGCCGACCTAGGGTTAGGGTTAGCACCCGGGAGGCCGGCAGGCGGGATCTGCCCGCTGTGCGTGGAGCGGAGGGGTGGGCCGAGGTGAGGGCGCTGGCGAGCAAGAGCCTGGGCCCAAGCGTTTTGGCACCGGGGGCCTTCGAATGTCTCCGGGGACTCGGCGGGCCCTGCCCATTCTCCTCCCTGAATGACCGGCAGCGCCCCTAGCAGCCCAGGTGGCGGCGGGGCGGCGTGTAAGTCCGGGCATAGGGCTCGGGGGTCCCCAGTCCACCGCGTTGCGGCGCCAGGCCCCTTGGGAGGGGCCCCTCGGAGGCTGACCTAGGGTTAGGTTTAGCCCCTAGGATGCCGGCAGGCCCTATTCGCCAGCCGTGTGGAGACTGGAGTGGCGGACCGAGGTGAGGGCACTGGTTAGCGGGAGCGTGGGCCCGGGTGTTTTGGCGCGGGGGGCCTTTGAAGGTCGCCGTGTCTTGGAGGGCCCTGCCCGTGCTCCCGCCCTGAATGAACGGCACCACCCCAAGCCCCAGGTTGTCGGTGGGTGGCAGGGTGAGTCCAGTGCTGAGGCTCGGGGGTCCCCAATCCCCAGCGTTGCGGCGCCAGATCCCTTGGGAGGGGCCCCTCGGGGGTCGATCTCGGGTTGCGGTTAGCCCCCAGGAGGCCGGTGGACCCGATCAGCGGCTGTGCGGCACGCGGAGGGTTGGGCCGAGGTGAGGGCGCTGGCGAGACTGAGCATGAGCCCAAGCGTTTTAGTGCGGGGGGCCTTCGAAGGTCAGTGGGGGCTCGGAGGGACCTGCCTGTTCTCCCGCTCTGAATGACCGGCGGGGCCCCTAGAGGCTCCGGTGCCTGAAGGGCAGCAGGGTGAGACCGGCACTTGGGTTGGGGTCCCCATTCCCGGCGTTGTGGCGCCAGGCCACTTGGGAAGGGCCCCTCCGTGGCCGACCTACAGTTAGGGTTAGCCCCCAGGAGGCCAGCAGGCCCGATACACCACCTGTGCGTCGAGCGGAGAGTTGGGCCGAGGTGAGGGTGCTGGTGAACATGAGCCCGGGCCCAAGCGTTTTGGTTCGGGGCGCCTTCAAAGGTCCGCAGGGGTTCGGAGGGCCCTGCCAGTTCTCCCACCCTGAATGAATGGCGGCGCCCCTAGCGGCCTGTGTGGGTTGGGGTGGCAGCGTGCATCCGGCGCTGGGGCTTGGGGGCCCCCAATCCCTGGCGTTGCGGCGCCAGGCCCCCTAGGAAGGGACCTTCAGGGGCTGTCCTAGGGTTAGGGTTAGCTCCCAGGAGGCTGGCAGGCCCGAATCGCTGGCTCTGCGAAGAGCGGAGGTGCGGGCCGAGTTGAGGGTGATGCAGAGCCGGAGCGTGGTCCCCAGCATTTTGGCGCCCTGGGCCTTCGACTGTTGCCATGGCTCAAAGGGCCCTGCCCGTTCTCCTGCCCTGAATAACCAGTGGCGCCCTTAGCAGCTCCCTTGGCGGTGGAGCGGCAGGGTGAGTCCATGCTGCAGCTCAGGGATCCCCAATCCCTAGCGTTGTGGGGCCAGGCCTCTTGGGAGGGGCTCCTCATGGGCAGTCCTAGGGTTAGAGTTAGCACCCAGGAGGCCAGCAGGCCCAATCCTCTGGCTGGTCGGCGAGAGGTACACGGTCCGAGGTAAAATCTCTGGCGATCGGGAGCGTGGGCCCCTGCATTTTGGCGCAGGAGGCTTCAAATGTCACTCGTTTCTCCAAGGCCCTGTCCATTCTCCCTCCCTGAATGAGCGGCGGCACCCCAAGCGGCCTAGGTTGTGATGGTGCTGCAGGGTGAGTCTGGCTCTGGGGCTCTGAATCACCAATCCCCAGCGTTGCAGAGCCAGGCCCCTTGGGTTGTGCCCCATGATGCCTACCTAGGATTTCAGTTAGCCCCCACGACCCTGGCAGGCACTATCCACTGGCTCTGCAGCAAGCGGAGGGGTGGGCCAGGCTGAGGGCGCTGGGGAGCAGGAGGAATGGAGCCAATGTTTTTGCACGGGGCGCCTTTGAAGGTCAGCGGGGACTCCGGGGGCCCTGCCCATTCTCCCATCCTGATTGACCAGTGGTCTCTAGCGGCTCGGGTGGCTGAAGGGCAGCAGGGTGAGACCGGCACTTGGGCTCGGGGTCCCCATCCGCAGCGTTGTCATGCCAGGCCCCTGGGAAGTGCCCCTCGGGGGCCGAACTATGGTTAGGGTTAGCCCCCAGGAGGCCGGCAGGCCCGATACACCACCTGGGCATCAAGCAGAGAGTTGGGCTGAGGTGAGGGTGCTGGTGAATATGAGCCTGGGCCCAAGTGTTTTGATTCGGGGCACCTTCGAAAATTGGCGGTGATTCGGAGGGCCCTGTCTATCCTTCCAAGGTGAATGAACAGCGGCGCCCCTAGCGGCCCAGGTGGGGAGGGGCGGCAGGGTGCATCGGGCGCTGGGGCTTGGGGGTCCCCAATCCCTGGTGTTGCGGCACCAGGCCCCTTGGGAGGGGCCCTCGGGGGCCAACCTAGAGTTAGGTTTAGCCCCTAAGAGGCCAGCAGGCCCTATTCGCCAGCTGTGTGGAGAGCAGAGTGGTAGACCTAGGTGAAGGCGCTGGTGAGTGGGAGGGTGGGCCTGGGCGTTTTGGCGTGCGGGGCCTTTGAAGGTCGCCATGTCTCTGAGGGCCCTGCCCCTTCTCCTGCCCTGAATGAACGGCAGCACCCCAAGCCCCCGAGTGGCGGCTGGGCGGCAGGTGAGTCAGGTGCTGAGTCTTGGGGTCCCCAATCCCCGGCATTGTGGCGTCAGGCCCCTTGGGAGGGGCCCTTCGGGTCCGACCTAGGGTTAGGGTTAGCCCCCAGGTGGCTGGCAGGCCCGATCCGCCTGCTGTGCGGGGAGCGGAGGGGCAGGCCGAGGTGAGGGCGCTGGGGAGTGGAAGCATGGGCACCAGCGTTTTGGCTCCAGGAGCCTTTGAAGGTCACCAGGAACTCGGAAGGACCTGCCACTTCTCTCACCCTGAATGACCGGCGGCACCCCTAGCTGCCCAGGTGGCGACAGTGTGGAAGGGCAAGTCTGGCTCTGGGGCTCTGAGTCACCAATCCCAAGCATAGCAGAGCCAGACCCCTTGGGATGTGCCCCACGGGGCCGACCTAGGTTTTCAGATAGCCCCCAGGAGCCCGGCAGGCACTATCCACTGGCTCTGCAGCAAACGGAGGGGCGGGTCGAGGTGAGGACTCTGGGGAGCGGGAGCGTGGGCACCAGCATTTTGGCGTGCTGAGCCTTTGAAGGTCACCGGGGACTCCGAAGGCCCTGCCCTTCTCTCGCCCTGAATGACCGGCGGCGCCCCTAGAGGCCCGGGTGGCAACAGTGCGGCAGGGTGAGTCTGGCTCTGGGGTCTGAGTCACCAATCCCCAGCGTTGCAGAGCCAGGCCCCTTGGGATGTGCCCCACGGGGCCGACCTAGGGTTTTCATTAGAACCAAGAGCCCGGCAGGCCGTATCCAATGGGTCTGAATCAAGGGGAGAGTTGGGCCAAGGTGAGGATGCTGGTGATCATGAGCCTGGGCCCAAGCGTTTTGGTTCAGAACTCCTTCAAAGGTCAGCGGGGGTTCGAAGGGCTCTGCCCATTCTCCCACCCTGCAGGAACGGCGGCGCCCCTAGCGGCCCGGGTCGTGAGGGGTGGCAGGGTGAGTCAGGCCCTGCGGCTCAGGTATCTCCAATCCCCAGCGATGAGGCGCCAGGCCCCTTGGGAGGACCGCTTGGATGCAACTTAGGTTTTGGTTTAGCCCCTAGGAACTCGGCAGGTCCTATTCGCCAGCTGTGTGGAGAGTGGAGTGGCGGACCGAGGTGAGTTCACTGGTGTTTGGGAGCGTGGGCTCGGGCGTTTTGGCGCGGGGGGGATTCGAAAGTCACCGTGTCTCGGAGGGCCCTGCCAGTTCTCCCGCCCTGAATGAATGGCAGCACCCCAAGCCCCTGGGTGGTGGCTGGGCGGCAGGGTGAGTCAGGTGCTGAGGCTCAGGGTCCCCAATCCCTGGCGTTGCGATGCCAGGCCCCTTGGGATGGGCCGCTCGGTGGTCGATCTAGGGTTACAGTTAGCCCCCCAGAGACCGGTGGACCAGATCAGCGTCTGTGCAGCACGCGGCAGGGTGGGCCGAGGTGCGGGCGCTGGCGAGCCTGAGCATGAGCCCAAGCGTTTTAGCGTGGGGGGCCTTCGAAGGTTGGCGGTGGCTGGAGGGACCTGCCCATTCTCCCGCTCTGAATGACCAGCGGGGCCCCTAGTGGCTCAGGTGGCTGAAGGGCAGCAGGGTGAGTCCGGCACTTGGGCTCGGTTGCCCCATCCCCGGCGTTGTGGCACCAGGCCACTTGAGAAGGGCCCCTCGGGGGCCGACCTACAGTTACGGTTAGCACCCAGGAGGCTGGCAGGCCCTATACACTGCCTGTGCGTGGAGCGGGGAGTTGGGCCGAGGTGAGGATGCTGGTGAACATGAGCCTGGGCACAAGCATTTTGGTTCTGGGCGCCATTGAAGGTGGGCGGGGGTTCGGAGGCCCCTGCCAGTTCTCCCACCCAGAATGAATGGCGGTGCCCCTAGCGGGCCGTGTGGGGCAGGGCAGCAGGGTGCACTCGGCCCTGGGGCTTGGGGGTCGCCAATCCCCGGCGTTGCGCCGCAAGGCTCCTTAGGAAGGGACCCTCAGGGGCCGTCCTAGGGTTAGGGTTAGCACCCAGGAGGCCGGCAGGCCCGATCCGCCGGCTGTGCGAGGAGTGGAGGTGTGGGCCGAGTTGAGGGGGATGCAGAGCGGGAGCGTGGGCCCCAGCGTTTTGGCACCCTGGGCCTTCGAATGTTGCCATGTCTCCAAGGACCCTGCCCATTCTCCTGCCCTGAATAACCAGCGGCGCCCCTAGCGGCTCCGTTGGCGGTGGGGCTGCAGGGTGAGTCCTGAGCTGTGGCTCAGGGATCCCCAATCCCCAGCATTGTAGGGCCAGGCCTCTTGGGAGGGGCTCCTCGTGGGCTGACCTAGGGTTAGAGTTAACACCCAGGAGGCCGGCAGGCCCAATCCTCTGGCTGGGCTGCAAGAGGTGGGCGGGTCGAGGTAAAGGCGCTGGTGAGCGGGAGCGTGGGCCCCTGCATTTTGGCCCGGGAGGCTTCAAATGTCGCTGGTTTCTCCAGGGCCCTGTCCCTTCTCCCGCCCTGCATGAGCGGCGGCGCCCCTAGTGGCCTGGGTGGCGGCGTTGTGGCAGCATGAGTCTGGTTCTGGGGCTTGGGGTCCCAGATCCCTGGCGTATAGGCAACAGAATCCTTGGGAGGGACCCTGGAGGGCCGACCTAAGGTTAGGGTTAGCCCACTCAAGGCCGGCATGCCGGATCCGCCCTCAGTGCAGGGAGCAGAGGGGCGGGCTGAGGTGAGGGCGCTGGGGAGCGGGAGCGTGGGCACCCGGGTTTTGGCACGGAGAGCCTTCGAAGGTCGCCAGTGGCTCGGAGGACCCTGTCCATTCTTGTGCCCTGAATGACCAGCGGCGCCCCTAGTGGCCGGAGTGGCAGCAGGGAGGCAGGGTGAGTCTGGCGATGGGGCCTATGGTCCTAGTCTCAGGCTTGGTGGCGCCAGGCTCCTTGGGAGGGGCCCCTCTGGGTCCTGCCTAGCTTTAGGGTTACCCCCAGGAGTCCGGCGGCCTGATCCGCTGGCTGTGCATGGAGCGGAAGGGCGGGCTGACGTGAATGCGCTGGCGAGCGGGAGTGAGGGCCCAAGCGTTTTGGCACGGGGAGCCTTCGAAGGTCACCGGAGGCTCAGAGGGCCCTGCCTATTCTCTCGCCCTGTGAGGACGTTGCCCCTAGTGGGCCGGGTCATGGCGGGGCGGCAGGGTGAGTCTGGAGCTAGGGCTCGTGGGTCCCCAATCCCCAGCGTGGCGTCGCCAGGCACTTGGGAGTGGTACCTTGGGGGCCTACCTAGGGTTAGGGTTAGCCCAAAGGAGGCCGGCAGCCCCATTCTGTCGGCTGTGCGGCGAGAGGAGTGGTGGGCAGAGGTGAGGGCGCTGGCGAGCGGGAGCGTGGGCCCAAGCGTTTTGGCGCGGGGGGCCTTCGAAAGTCACCGGGGGCTCAGAGATCCATGCCCCTTCTCCCGCCCTGAATGAGTGGCGGCGCCCCTAGAAGCCCGGGTGGCGGCGGGGCGGCTGGGTGAGTCTGGTGCTCATGCTCGTGTGTCCCCAATCCCCGGCGTGGCGGAGCCAGGACCCTTGGAAAGGGCCCCTCGGGGGCCGACCTAGGTTTAGGGTTAGCCCCCAGGAGCCCAGCAGGCCCTGTCCGCCAGCTGTGTGTTCGAGCGGAGGGGCAGGCTGAGGTGAGGGCAATGGTGAGCGGGAGCGTGGGCCCAAGCGTTTTGGCGCAGGGGGCCTTCGAAGGTCACGGGGGGCTTGGAAGGCCCTGCCCCTTCTCCTGCCCCGAAGGACTGGCGGTGCCCCTAGCAGCCCGGGTGGCGACCGGGTGGCAGTGAAAGTCCAGCACTGGGGCTCGATTGTCCCCAATCCCCGGCGTGATGGCGCCAGTCCCCTTGGGAGGGACTCCTCAGGGGCTGAACTAGGGTTAGGGTTAACCCCCAGGAGGCTGGCAGGCCCGATCTGACGGCTGTGTGGCGAGCGGAGGGTGGGTCCCAGGTGAGGGCAATGGTGAGCGGGAGCGTGGGCCCTAGCGTTTTGTCGTGGGTTGCCTTCGAAGGTCGCAGGGGGCACGGAGGGCCCTGCAAGTTCTCCCACTCTGAATGAGGATGGCGAACCTAGCGGGCCAGGTCTCGGCAGGGCAGCAGGGTGAGTCCGGCGCTGGTGCTCGGGGGTCCCCAATCCCTGACGTGTTGGTGCCAGACCCCTTTGGAGGGGCCCCTCGACAGCCAACCTAGGGTTAGGGTTAGACCCCAGTAGGCTGCCAGGCCCGATCCGCTGGTTGTGCGGCTTGCGGAGGGGCTGGCCGAGGTGAGGGCACTGGTGAGCAGAAGCGTGGGCCGAAGCATTTTGGCACGGGGGGCCTTCAAATGTCACCGGTGGCTCGGAGGGCCCTGCCCATTCTCCCGCCCTGAATGACCGGCGGTGCCCCTAGTGACCCGGGTGGCAGTGGGGGGCATGGTGAGTCCGGTGCTGGGGCTCAGGAGTCCCCTTTCCCCATCGTTGCGGCACCAGGCCCCTTGGGAGGGGCCACTAGGGGGCCGACATAGGTTTAGGGTTAGCCCCCAGAAGGCCCACAGACCCGATCCGCCAGCTGTGCGGCGAGCGGAGGGTAGGGCCGAGGTAAGGGCGCTGGCCAGCGGGAGCGTGGGGCCAAGCGTTTTGGTGCGGGGGGCCTTCGAAGGTCGCAGGTTGCTCGGAGGGCCCTGCCTGTTCTCCCTCCCTGAATGAATGGCGGCGCCCCTAGCGGCCCAGGTGGCGGTAGGGCAGGAGGGTGAGTCAGGCGCTTGGGCTCGGGAGTCCCCAATCCCTGGTGTTGCGGCAATAGGAACATGGGATGGGCCCCTCGGGGGCCCACCAATGGTTAGGGTAACACCCAGGAGGCCTGCAGTCCAGATCCACTGGCTCTACAGCGAGCGGAGGGGCGGACCGAGGTGAGGGCGCAGGCGAGCGGGAGCATGGGCCCAAGCGTTTTGGCACAGGGGGGCCTTTGAATGTCATCAGGGGCTCGGAGGAATCTGCCCGTTCTCCCTCCCTGAATGACCGACGGTGCTCCTAGCGGCCTGGGTGGCGGGGGGGGGCGACACGGTGAGTCCGGCGCTGGGGCTCGGGGGTCCCCAATCCCAGGCATTGCGGTGCCAGGCCCCTTCGGAGGGGCACCTCAGGGGACAACCTAGGGTTCTGCGTAGCCCCCAGGAGGAGTGCAGGCCTCATCCGCCGGCTCTGTGGCGAGCGGAGGGGCGGGCCGAGGTGAGGGCGCTGAGGAGCAGGAGCGTGGGCTCAAGCATTTTGGATGGGGGGGGCCTTCGAAGTTCGCCACGGGCTCAGAGGGCCCTGCCCGTTCTATCGCCCTGAATGACCAGCGGCACCCCTAGCGGCCCGGGTGGTGATGGGGCGGCAGGGAGACTCTGGTGCTGGGGATTGGGGCTCCCTAATACCCGGCGTTGCAACCTCAGGCCCCTTGGGACGGGCCCCTCGGTGGCAGACCTAGGGTTAGGGTTAGCCCCCAGGAGGCTGGCAGGCTCGTTCCGCCCATGTGCGGTGAATGGAGGTGTGGGTTGAGGTGAGGTAGCTGGCGAGTGGGGGCGTGGGCCAGAGCATTTACGCTTTGGCTTGGGGTGCCTTCGAAGGTCACAGGAGGCTTGCAGGGTCCTGCCCGTTCTGTCGCCCTGAAGGACTGGTGACGCCCCTAGTGCCCCTTGTGGCAGCAGGGCGGCACGGTGCGTCCGGCGGTGGGACTTGGGGGTCCCCAATCCCTGGCATGCAGCGTCAGGCCACTTGGGAGGGGCCCTTCGGGGGCGACATGGCATAGGGTTAGCCCCCAGGAAGCCAGCAGGCCCGATCCGCCAGCTCTGCCACGAGAGGACGGGTGGGCCGAGGTTAGGGCGCTGGGAAGCAGGAGCGAGGGAGCCAGAGTTTTTGCACGGGGGGCCTTTGAAGGTCACAGGGGGATCGGAGGGCCTTGCCCGTTCTCCCTTCTTGAATGACTGGCAACGCCCGTAGCAGCCTGGGTGCTTGCGGGGTGGCAGAGTCCAGCACTGGGGCTCGGGGGTCCCAAATCCCTGGCATTGTGGTGCCAGGCTCCTTGGGAGGGGCCCCTCAGGGGCCGACCTCGGGTTAGGGTTCTTCCCCAGGAGGCTGGCAAGCCCGGCGCTAAGTGGCTCTGGCAATGTAACAAAAATGCCATACACTTATCTGAAAGAAATAACAGTGTACAGGAACCCTCTTAGCCCTAACATCATCCTTTCTGAATATGGAAGCCAGCCCCAAATTGCTCGTGGAAGTCTGACGAAAGGGCTAAGCACTTTTCTCTGAGTCACCACACTGTACAGGGAAAGACCAATGTACATCATCTTTCACGAGTAGGAAGCATTAATGAAAAGTTTCTGGAATTTCGAGGACTCTGACCCATCCTTATTGGTAATAAACCATCGTGTACAGGAAAACACCTTCAACTCTCATCAGCCTCCTCAATCCTGATTCCGATTCAACTTTGGGTGTGTAGGACTAGGGAAATGTCCACATCTTATTGCTAAGAAAAACGATGTCAGGGTAATGCCCTTCAAGTCACCTCAGCCTTCCTGAAGACGGAAGCAGGAATCAAGGTGGTTATGTTACCATGAGGTAAGGAAGATGAGCATATAAGTGAGAAACAACAGTGGGCAGGACCTCTCTTCCAAGGAACAGTATCTTTGCTTAATGTTGAATCCCTATGGTAAGTGGTTGTGGGCATTTGTGAGGTCAAAATCTTAAGTGTTTTGTAAAACCTCTTGGTCGTTCACAGATGAGACTAAGGTAGTTGGGTACTTCTAGGCAGTGATTTGTCCACTGTTGAAAATATGAAAAGATAAAAGAGACAGATGAGGTCTCCTCAGGCATTGTCCTTTATCCTCATCCTCCGTGAGGATGGCCATCTCTGGACAGCTCAATGGCAGGGTCTCATTCACAGTGGGGGCATCTGTTCCTCACAGACATCAGGCAGGGAAATGGATTTGGTTCTCTGTGCCAGCCCAGCCACAGCTGAGTGTCACAGCACCCTCTCGTGGGCTCATAAGAGTTCCACTGTCACCAGGCAGGTCATTGTATTTGATAAACCACTGTGAGAGTTTGCAATGGCCTTCATCTGCAACCTCCTAGAGGCAAATGCAGGTGTCTCGTACCATGTGAAGTCATGTGAAGGCATTGTGAGAAAGTGTCCTTTTGCTTAAGAAAAACATGGCTGGGGCTCCTGGCTGGCTCAGCCAGTTAAGCATGTGCTTTTGGCTCAGGTTATGATCCCAGGGTTCTGGGATCGAGCCGAGGCTCCCTGCTCAGCAGGAAAGAAGGTAGGGAAATAGCTTAGAACCCACAGAGAATGTGAATGAAGGGGAGTGAAATGGAACTTGGTCTGTGTTTTGCTTTAGGTATTGGAAGTTAGTTTTTTCTCAATTGTGATTGTTCTTGAGACAGAAAAGCTGTATTGGTTTTTTTTTACCTTTATTTTTTTTCTAATAACAATTTTTTATTATGATATGTTAGTCACTATACAGTATTTCCTTAGTTTTTGATGTAGTGTTCCGTGATTCATTATTTGCATATAACACCCAGTGCTCCATGCAATATGTACCTTCCTTAATACCCATCACTGGCCCATCCCAATCCCCCACCCTTCTCCCCTCTGAAGCCCTCAGTTTGTTTCCCAGAGTCCATAGTCTCTCCTGGTTCATTCCCCCATCTGTTTAGGGTCCATTGTCTAAAGGGACAGACAGTGGAATTTCACCAAATATAAGATCGAAATTTCATTGTTCATTATAGATGCCGCCAAGTAGTTCCCAGACATTTCATTCTACTGTAGTAATTCATTATACCTGTGCAGGTGCACGTGGAAGATAAATGATGAATGTATACTGGTAATAAAACACGCCCCTCAGTAGTAGAATAATAGAGGATGAACATGTGTAAAATTATTCGACTACAGCGTCCATGCTTTCCCTTTGGTTCCTTATTACTATGAATTTGGACAATTTTTGTTCTCTAGGCTTAAACCTCATTGTCAGTATTCAGAGTTTTTCAATGCTGATCTTCTCCTGTATAAATTACCAAAAACCTAAAATATGTATAAACTTTAAAAAATGCTATATTGAAAATTATAGCAGGGAAGTTCCATTTTGTGAATATTGTGTCAATGGATCTCTATTTTGACATCAGTGTTCATTAGAAATGATGACATTTCATGTGAGTATAAATATCAATGTGAAAAAGAAAAGGTAGGAAGAACCTTGAATGTTTAAGTAATTGGTGAAATGACAGGTGTGTGTGTGTGTGTGTGTGTGTGTGTGTGTGTAATTGATTTTCAGTGAATGGTTCAGCTTCTTGTAGGACCTCCGAGAGAGCCCAGGTGAACCTTTCAATGGGTTGGTATCTGTTTTCAGAACATGGGAATCTCTTAGTCCAATAGTCAATCAGGCAAGCTTTGAGGTCTTGAAGAGTTTCAGTCCTCAGCGATGGTGTTGCAGACCCTTGTGAGCAAACCCTAGGGTATGCTCAGAGCCCTCATTAGCAGGTACCAACTTGTGAGTATTTCAGACAGCATTTCCCAAAGAAGTACCTCTTGAGTCTCTGTCCTTGTCAGTTCCCTACACGTCCTTACACTAGTTATGTGACCAGTGTGTTTCAGGATAATCCCCACATGTGATTTTTGCTATTTCCTACTAGTCCTATCTGTTTCTCATCTTGTTCTTTTATGGTAGGGGTTGGGAAGCAACCTGTGTGGTGTAGGAGGGGGCGTGGAAGTTGTCTGCCTTCAGAGGACTGAATGATGCCTAGAAATTGTACTGTAGTTTGAGGTCAATTATCCATCCTCTGAGTGTCAGGAATTCCATCACTTTACTTTGATGCTAGTCTGTTCTTCAAGCTGTCCTCAGAAATAAGGACGTCATCCATCTAGGGAATACTGGTTTGTGTGTATGTTTTCATTTTAGGAAAGGCCTTGCTGTTCCTGAAAATAATACTGTAGAGCACCCTTTCCTGTTCTTATTGGCCATCAGTCAATCTTTTGTGAAGTATTCGTTTGTAAATAGACTTTTTATGGTTGATGAGCAGGAATTCTTTATTGACAAGTCTTTGTCAGTGTGTATATTGCAAATCTTTACTTCCCAGACTGTGGTTCACTTTTTCATTTTCTTATGGTCATAAGATAAGGAGAAATGTCACATTTTTATGAAGTCCCACTGAATTCTTTTAAATGGTCAGTGCACCCTATATCCTACCCCAAGATTGACAGGTTCTGCATTTTCTTTCAGAAACTGTCCAATGGGAAGCTACAATCCATCTCAAATTTATAAATTGCATTTTAATTCTAATAGGGTATTTATAGACTGTTTTGGATTTTCTATGTACACAATCGTATTATCTGTGAATAGTCACAATTATCCCCTCAATTCTTATACTTTTTGTTTCTCTTGCCATAAAACACTTGTAGATTCTCTGATGCCACGTTGAATAGAGCAGCATTGTTTGAAGATTTAATATACCTTTCTCAATATCTAACAGAAAAAGCAGACAAAACATTGGTAACAAATGTGACCTAATTGACATATAGGGAACATTCCATAATAAGTGCAGAATACATTATTTTCAAGTGGTCATAGACTCTTTACCCAAATAGATGATAGGTGGGGCCACGAATCAAGTCTACAAATGTTAAACCCTGAAATTAACTAGATTCTATTCTTAGACCACAGGGGAATTGAGCCACAGTCATAGCGAAAAGAAAACCAGGAAGTCCTTCAATGTTTAAAATTAAATGGAACTTTGCTACATATCCTAAAGGTGAGAGAGGGAATCTCAATGGAAATTCTGAACCTTTTCTACATGAGGGCTCACACACAATGGCACTTTCTTTGTGAAGAGCATTATAATAACCTAGACAGGAGTTGAGCCTTAAGTCAGAGTTCTGCCTACCCCAGCCACACCTGGCAGCCTTGGCCTGTGGTACCCCTCAGCTGTCCTTTCTGGCGGCCCTGAGCTAAGGGGGTCAACATGGCCATATGGAAATGGGAAGCTCCCCACTCATAGTGATGATGGTGCCCCCTCCCCAGCTGCCCATTCTGGTGGCTCTGATCTAAGGGGGTCAACATGGCCGTATGGAAATTAGAAGCTCCCCACTATTAGTGATGACGTTGCTATCGTATCATCCTCACCAGTCCAACAATATGATTTCTGAGTGAAATATGACACAAGAGTGATTTCTTGGCCTTCCTTCAGGTTTGAAAATCATCTGGTGAGTCATCTATTCGAAATATGGATTCAACATGTGTTCTTTCTTCTGGAAAAGAAATAGACCCAATAGCAATTAGGGCTTCCTGAGCACCTGTTCTTGAGAGACATCATACTGGCTCTTTGTAGCATTCTGCCTCTTAAACTTCTCAACTAGGGTGTAGATATTTTTAGGCACATTTTCACACGGTTAGAAAGGGACTCAGATGATATGAGTCTCAGAGGATTTTAGTGTCAGAAACCTAAATGGGATCCCCAAATTGACTCCAAATCGCTTGTTGTTCCATACAGGGTACTATTTCCCTCTTATCTCTGGTCTTCTCGATCTGGAAACCTATCAAGTGTCAGGATTTTCTTGTCATGTGGACAACTGGAATGAATTCAGCGGGCCTTTTCACGTCTGCCCATGGTGATCATTAAGATCATTATCTCAGTAGAGGACCTCTGGGTAAGATACTCAAAGATCCTAAGGAATAGAGACAGTATAATATTTTCCTGGTATTAAAGTTACTGAAACCAACTATCTTTTTTAGTCGATTCAGGCTCTGGTATGTTCAGAGGGTGCTGTAAAACAAGTCTGAAATAGTATTTAAAAACACTCAGCTCAGCCTCTTCTACAAAGTGAGCCAATGCTTATAAACATGGCTAAAATATTCCCTTACCTACAATGACTTCCCAGCCATCCTAGTGTTTATATGGTATGACTGTGACTTGCATTAGTCAACATTTGTAGAGAAAGAACTTAGTGCATCCAGGGGTCACTTCATGTTGAAATTAGTTTGTGACAATGAGCTACTGTGTTTTATTCTGCAGTCCAAGGGAATGGTGCCAGACATCTCTAAGGTGTCTAGCAGTTCTACAATTCTGATTTTAAGTGGTCTGTGTGCTTCAGAGATTTGGGCAGGAGAAGGGAAGGAGCCCAGAGACTGTGAACACTTCTGTTACCTGTGCTGACCATGGAGCACGCAGGATTCCGTGGGCATCATTTTGATTTCTTGGTACTCTTGTGAAAGGTGCTTTTGTCTCAAATTCCTCTATTTAGGAGTAATTATAATGATAAAAGGAATTTTTATTGTATATCATCTGTGGGCCCTGATCCTGAGCTCCCAGGGAAGCTATCCTTTAACAATTACCCAGCTCAAAATGACTGGGCAAAACCTCAAAGCATGGGCCTTGTTTCTGCCCCAAGCACATGTTGTACATCTGCTTCGAAAAGAAAACAATAACCAAAAAATGCCAACATAAATATAAGAAAAAATAAAGAACCTCTTTGGCTCCCATAAGATTAAAGACATACTGACATGTACACACTGAAAACATAAGAAAGAGTCTGTCACTTTCTGGAATCTAAGAAGATCCTCATTGTGGTGTGTAACTCTGTACGTAAAACAAAACAGAAAAAAATATATAAGCCTGCCCCAAATGTTCCTTCTCTGGAGCACTCACTTCTTGGTGAAGATTGTGTCTCTGAGGCAGCTGTCCTGACTTGGGTTTGAATAAAGGTCCCTTCCTTTCTCTCTAAAATGTTTTTAAAAGTTCAGTCACGCAGTGTCGACAGTAACAGTGTTTTCTATTTAAGTGAGAAATAAATGTTCCACTCTATTTGCATTGGGAATAGACGAATTGAGGGTTTCTTTAGAAGAGTAAGTCTGCTTTCCAGAAAAGGCAAGGACATTGGTCTATTGAGAATGAAGATAATTACTGCTAAACAACAAGTATGTGTTGCCCCTTTGCCCAGAAACCGAAGCAGGTGTGCAGGCTTTAGGTCAGAGGTGCCTTCTTCTCCCCAGCTGACAGCACTTCTCTGCTCTGGCTCCAAGACACCCGAGGTTTTGAACGTCAGCATCGGAGTCAGCGAGGCAGCTTGTCACAGGACGCCAGTGTTCAGAGAAAGCACAGGTATGTTTGGCAAAATGTCCTATCTATGTCAGGGCTGGAGGTAAAACCTCTCATTATCCCAAAACCTCCTGGGCTTTTCTCTTTTCTCTAGTTGAGCCACAAAGTAAAATTGAAGTAGCTGCCAGCATTCTGGGTTTGGTGCAAGAATTACTTAGTTTCCCTGCAGGTAGAACTTTGCAGGGGATCACAATTTCTCTGTCCATTTATTGCTGACAAATGTATTTTGACCATCTGTTTCCTAGGAACCCTCTTTAATTAGAAAGGGAAGGTGAGATTCACTCTGTGCCTGTTTGTAACATCTAATTTGTCCCTTCATCTAACAGTGTTTATTCAATTGGGCCTAAGATATGGTTGAGTGGCCAGCATCTAGATTTAGGTGGTTTTTTTTCATCTGATACAGACTTGGATGATGTCATTTGACAAAGGTGATGTTTCATCATTGATTAGTTTATTCATCAGAAGAGTTAAAATTAGGGTGGAGGGGAAATTGAAAATTATCCAAAGCGGCCTGTTCCTGTTTAAAAGTTGAGCTTGACTTTCTAGTTTTACTAAATGTATTATCTCGATATTTTGAGGTGCCATATTCTCCCTGTAGTTTCTTTGGTGGTGGAGTCAGAAGGAGAGTCTGGGAATTCTTTTGGATAGTGGCATGCTGGTGGCTTCAAGGGGCTTGGCGTCAGGAGCCTTGGGGTGAAGTCTGCAACTGCTTGCCTGACCCTGGGTGCATCTCCCAGAGGTTTTGTTTCCTCTTATTAAATTGCCCGCAGATAATGTTCTGCTTAAAGGGGAACCCTCCCATCCTATTGGTGGGAATGCAAAGTAGTGCAGCCAGTCTAGGAAAAGTCTGGGGGTTCCTCAAAAAGTTAAACATTGAACAACCACATGATCCAGCAATTGCTCTCCTAGGTATTTACCCAAAGGATACAGAAATGCAGATTCGAAGGGGGTCCATGCACTATGATGTTCATGGCAGTAATGTCCGCAGTAGCCAAACTATGGAGAGAATCCCAAAGTCCATGCACTGATGAATGGATAAAGCAGATGTGGGATACATATAAATAATGGAATATGACCCAGCTTCAAAAAGAATGAAATCTTACAATTTGCAAGGATGTGGATGGATCTAGAGTGTATTAAGCTAAGCAAAATCAGTGAGGAAAGACAAATATCCTATACTCTCACGCTTCTGGCATTTCAGAAAAAAAAACAGATGAACAGAGTGGAGGGGTGATGAGAGAGGCAAACAAGGAAATAGACTCAACCGTGGAGAACAAACTGAGTGTTGCTGCAGGGCAAGGGTGTGGGGGGAAGTGTTAAATGGGTGAGGGGTATTAAGGAGGGCACTTGTGATGAGCACCGGGTACTGTATGCAGGTGAGGAATCACTAAATCCTACTCCTGAAGCAAATATTCCATGGCATGTGAACTAACTGGAATTTAAGTAAAAGAAGAAAGGAAAAAGTGTTCTGCTTCATGAAGAGTGAGGTAAAATTGTAGTGATTTGGGCTGTACTATTCTATAGAGGATAGATGTAAAACACCCTGTTGTAGGATACAATAGAGTCTTATCACATAAGGAGTCCTCAGAAAGCTGCAATGAAAGATTCAGATCTCAGAGCATGTTCGTGTTCCACTGATATGTTACAGTTTGCACAGGTAGGAAGGAAGGTGGAGAGAAAAGAAACAGAAGGGGAAAGTAGGTGTGAACCTTTCATTAGTTAGCGTTATAGCTCTCTCATGAAAAACTTGAACCAGTGTGATTTTGGAAGCAGCGGGGGAATCGGGAGCTTTGCAGGAGACAGGGGGGAGTTCCAGGTCTGGGTAAAGCTGACAGGGGTCCCAGAGGAGAGCTGAATGCATTCTGCAGCAGGGTGTGTTCAGGGTGGGCTCCAGGGGTGGCTGTGGGTCTCCTGGGTGAGAGTTGTGACAGGTGAGGGCTGTGTGCAAGTTCCTGGCTGAGGACAAGTGAGGCACAGGCGGAGAGCTGGCAGAGAACCTTCTTCTGAGCCACCAGCTTCACCCAACACACACAGCCTCATCTTCTGTCCCTGTCACTCCAATTCAGACTTCTCCGAAGGTGAGTGAGAACACATCAAGAGCATTCTGAACAGAAGGGAAAGCATGTGCAAAGGCTCTGGGGCAGGAGAATTCCAGGTATGTCCAGGAGCAGCAAGAAGGCCCTGTGGCCACAGGAGACAGCTTAGGACATGAGCTCAGAGAGGTGACAGAGGGTGACAGAAAACTATTCCAGGGCTATAACCCCATGAGACGCTGTTTCACTGGGCCATCCTGGCTACAGTGTTGAGAACAGATGACAGAGGGTTGAAGATGGCAAGGCAGGTCAATGACGAAGCTTTTCCAGGAACTCAGACACTATGGACCAGACAGGTGGCCTTGGATGGAGTGGTTAGACCTATTCTGGGTCCATTTTGAAGATGGAGCTCACAGGATTTGCTGATGGGTTAGCTATTAGGAGCAGGAGAACAGAGGAATTGGGGTAACTCCCAGCTGTTGTGTGTTGTCCTGATGAAGGGGAAGGAGAGGGTTTCTCGGGGGGTAGGAGGTAGTCCGTGTTCTGCATGCTGAGGAAGGTGCCTTTCCGGTGGATCTGCTGAGGGTTGTATCTGGGAGGACCTTTCACATCTACTCCCTCAGCAATGCTGAAGTACAAGTATCCCCCACTTTTTAAACGTTCACAAAGACACTGGGCTTTCTTGAAAGAACTACATTATTACCCAGGTTCAGTAAGAGGAAGAGACCTGAAGAGGATTTCCCTCTTATGAAAAAAGGTGAACAGTGAGAATCGCGTTCAGCATCTGTTTTGGGAAGAAGCACAACAGAGGCGGCGTGCACCCCAACCAGCTCCTTCCTCTGGGAACCGCTCTCCGCATCCAGCCACCAGCACTTTGAATTGTGTCTGTGAGCCTCTGCTGTGCTTTATCTTCATTTATGCTGGGCCTCCATTGGAAACTTGTGTGCTGAGGCCTAAGAAAAGCCAAAGAGAAGGAATTTTGGAGTCTGAGCACACTGTCTAATTGTTCGTGTAAATTAATGGTCATTCCTTCTTGACACCATTTCTGGTGTGCATGGTTTCTCAGAAGCCCTGTACTTTCAAAGAGCAGGGAAACCTATACCCCATGCTGCGTGGTTAGTTTAGTCTCCATGCTGGACAGAACATTTCATGACTGTCGGATTTTCTCACTCAAACATTGAGACTTTGACCGCCTTCACCCGTTTCTACCACCCCATCCCCGAATCTGGCACCTACCAATCTGCTCTCATTATCTATGCGTTCAGTATTTATTTATTCCACGTGGAATGTACATGAGAGCATCTGGTATTGGTCTTTCTGTGTCTGAGTTACTTGGCATAAGGCCCCCAAGGTCTGTGTTTCCATGTCTGGTTCTTGTGAATAATGCTGCAGTGAACGTGGGAGTGCATCTGTCTTTTTGAGGCAGCATTTTTGTGTTCTTCAAATCAATTCTCAGTAGAGCCACTACTGGGTCATGGGGTAGTTGCATTAAATTTTTCAGGAACCTCCATACCATTTGTCACATGGCTGCACCAATTTCCATTCCCACCAACAGTGCACAGTGTCTCCTCGTCTGCACACCCTTGACCCCACTTGGTGTCTGTCTCTGGGCCAATTGCTGTTCCAACAGTTGAGAGAGGATAGCCGATTGTGGGTTTGACTGATGTTTCCCTGACGATGATTAGTGATGTCGAACAACTCCTTCTGTCTGTTGGCACCTGTGTGCCATCTTTGGAAAGTATCTATTCACATATTCCTCCCATTTTTTTTAATAGTTTTTTTGTTTTGATTTGTATGAGTGTTGTGTGTATTTTGGATATTAGCCTCTTCTCACACATATGATTCACAGATAATTTTTTCTTATTGGGTCAGTGGCCTTTTAAGCTTTTGATGGTTTCTTTTGCTGTGTGGAAGATTTCAGTTTGATATTGTTCCACTTGTTTATTTGTGCTTTTGTTGCCTTTGCATTTGGTGTCCGATCTGAAGACTCTTTGCCAAAACCAATGTCGAGAGACTTAGTACCTGTGTCTTCTTGGAAGTTTATGGATTCAGGTCTTATGTTCAAATCATTCATCATTAAAAATTTTGTGTGTGGTGTAAGAAAGTGACCCAGTTATATTCTTCTGCATTTAGTGTCCAGTTTGGCTGTTACCGCTCACTGAAGACACAGTCCTTCCCTCATGTCATATCTTCTGCTGCTGTGTCGTAAGTTAGGATCATCTACGTGTGGGTAAGTTTCTGAGCTTTCTCTACTGTTCCACTGACCTGGTGTCTGTGTTTATGCCAGTACCATCCTGTTTTGATGACAACAGCTTTGTAATGTAGCTTGAAATCCAGGTGTGTGTTGACTGCACCTTTCTTTCTTCACGTTGCTTTGGGTATTTGGGGTCTTTTGTGATTCCATACAAGTTTGAGGACTGTTTTCTATTTCCTCGAGTAATGCCACTGGAATTCAGACAGGCATTTCATCACATCTGTCGATTTCTTTGGGTACGATGGACATGTTCACATAATTAACTCTTCCAGTTAAGGAGCATGGCGTATGCTACCATTTGTTTGTGTTGCCTTCCAAATCTTTGACCCATACATTCTGCCCCCCTGGACACACATATTTTTCATTTCTTTTCTGCCATGTGTTGAGTGTACTATGTCTTTCTCATTCTTGGTTACTTTTATTTCTAGATTTTTTGATGCAATTGTAAATGGCATTGTTTTTTTAATTTCTCTTGGCGAAAGTGTGTCATCAGTATACAGAAATGCAAGAAGTTGGGTCATCTGGGTGGCTCCATATGTGAAGCGTCTGCCTTCAGCTCAGGTCATGATCCCAGAGTTCTGGGATTGAGCCCCGTGTTGTGCTCCCCGCTTAGTGAGGGTCTGCTTCTCCCTCTTTCTGACACTCCCCCTGCTCGTGCTTTTTCTCTTCCTGTCAAATAAATAAATAAAATCTGAAATAAATAAAGACAACAGATCTTTGTATATTGACTTTATATCCTGCAGCTTTCTTGAATTTGTTTATTCTAACAGGTTTTTTTTTTTTGAGGAATCTTTCCGGATTTCCTGTCATTTGCAAATTGTGACAGTTTCCTTATGGATTTCATATCTTTCTCTTTTTTAAAAATTGTTATTTACCCTACAGTACTTCATTTGTTTTTGATGTAGTGTTCCATGATTCATTGTTTGCATATAACACCTAGTGCTCATTATGACACGTGCCCTCCTTTTTTCTTTTAAAGAATTTATTTATTTATTCGACAGAGATAGAGACAGCCAGCAAGAGAAGGAACACAAGCAGGGGAGTGGGAGAGGTAGAAGCAGGCTCATAACGGAGGAGCCTGATGTGGGGCTCAATCCCATAATGCCAGGATCACGCCCTGAGTCGAAGGCAGACGCTTAACCACGGTGCCACCCAGGTGCCCCCTGCCTTGTTAAATTTAACCATTCTAACTGGTGTAAGGTGGTATCTCATTGTCGTTTTGATTTGTATTTGCCTGATGGCAAGTGATGTGGAGCATTTTTTCATATGTCTGTTGGCCATTTGTATCTCTTTGTGTCTTCTGCCCATTTTTTGGGTGTTGAGTTTGAGGAGTTCTTTATAGATCTTGGATACCAGCCCTTTATCTGTAATATCATTTGCAGATATCTTCTTCAATTTCATAGGTTGCCTTTTTGTTTTGTTGATCATTTGCTTTGCCGAGCAGAATCTTTTTATCCTGATGAAGTTCCAATACTTCATTTTTGCTTTTATTTCCTTTGCCTTTAGAGACGTGGCTTGCAAGAAGTTGTTGTGTCCAAGGTTCAAGAGTTCTTTTGATTTTGATATGAGACAGGAATCCATTATATTTCTTTCCTGATTGTATTCGAGCCCTCTGTCTTTCTTGGTGAGTCTACCTAAGTGTCAGTTTTGTTTCTCTTTCCAAAAAAGGCAGCTCTCATTTTCATTGTTTTTTTTTTGTCTTTTTAGTCTCCGTTGGATTTATTTATGCATCCTTTTTGTTATTTCCTTATTTCTACTAATTTGGGGCTTTGTTTGTTGTTTTATTTTCTACTTCTTTACCAAATAAATCAGGTTGTTTTTTGGAGAGCATCATATGGATTGATGAAGACTTGAGTTTCTATGAATGTCCCCCATAAAGCTACTTTTGCTGCATCCCATAAGTTTTGTAGGTTGTCTTTTTCATCAGTGTCAAGGTACTTCTAAAATTTTTTGATTTCTTCTTTGACTGTTGGTTGTTCTGTAGCATGTTGTTAAATCTCCACATATTTATTTAAGATTCTTTAAGTATCTGACAGTGAGAGAGGGAACGCAAGCACGGGGGTGGGAGAGGGAGAAGCGGGCTTCCCACTGAGCAAGGATCCTGGGATCACGACCTGAGCTGAAAGCAGATCCTTAACGACTGAGCCACCCAGGCCCCCCAATCTCCACCTATTTTTGACTGTCTCATTTTTTTCTTGAGACTGATTTCTATTTTCATATCATTGTGGTTGGACAAGATTTGAAGCAGAAGGTGAAGAGAGCATTCAGATGAAAGGTTTGTTTCCTGGAGGGTTTTCTGCGGGCAGAACATGAGTTCCGTGGGACGGAGGAAGGTTTTGTGAGACGGGGGTGGGGTTAACCCTTGTTAGAATTACTGACTAGTACCATGCAGGCTGTATGCCAATGTTCACACCATAGTCCTGATGGACTTGTACTTCATTAGAAATATTTTCTAGGAGGTGTAGGCATAGCCTTCACTTAAAGAAAGGTGCCATGTGGGTTCATGGCATGACCCCAGGTCAGCAACAAGGATGTATGGTATTGTGGGTGATCAGAAACAGGCTTTCTGTGGGAAGTGACCGAAATAAGGTATGGTGAGCTCCATGACCATAGGTGAGGTCCCGAGTGACCCACTGGGTGTTGGGTTCTGTGGATCTGTCTCATCATGTGCTGTGGAATTCAGGGACACCCTCCTGTCTGTGGATTTGTGTGGAGACAGGTAGACATCAGTGTCTGGCCAGGCACGAGGGTTGCACTGGACCACCACCAGAGGTGCAGCGTGCAGGGGAGCCACTGCTTGGTTTCCACGAAAGCTGACCAGGGTCTGTGACCATGATTCCTAGCAGCTGCAAGGGGAGAGGAGGCCGGGGGTAGTGCACACTTCCTAGACTTGTGTTCAGGACTAGTCTGGAGCACACTGAAGTCAACCACACCGAGCACAGAAGGCATCCAGTCAGTGTAGCTGTGGGCACTGCTCCCATGGTACTTTCGGGCCGGATCCATGCTGCCACCTCCTGCATTTCATCATCATCTTCAAGGTCATGTGCCTCTGCTCTTGCCCCATGGCCTCCAGGGTATTGTCCATCCTCTATCTGTCCCTCGTCCCCGGTGCCCTGTGCAGTCCGATGCCAGGGTAGCCTTCTTGAGACAAACATCTGGCCCTGATGGAACACTTCCATGGATCTCGTGTGATGCGAGGATGATGCCCTTCCCTAAAAGGGGGCTGCAGATCCCCATCAGGAGAGCCATGTCTCCCTTTTCAGCATGGCCTGCCCACCCCTCAGTCTTGTTCAGGGAAGCTCTCCCCACTTCCTGAGATGACAGCTCTGAACTTAAAAATGAATGTTATTTTACATAAATCTATGCCTTAGTTCATCCATGGCATGTCTTTCAACCCCGTTAGTGGTTTTTTTTTTTTTTTTTTAGCAGTTCTGAAGGGCTGTCTGCTCAATGAGGGGATGACCTGGGCAGGGCAGCTTTCCCTCTCATCTCCCTCAGCATGTCTCTGAGCCCTGGGGCCAGCTGTCCCACTGAGGATTGAGGGACCTGAACCAGCCCATCCTGAGCCCAAGCTGTGTCAGCTCATAGACGGATGCGTGTTGGAGCGGTGGGCAGCTGGCATGGGCCAGGGACAGGCAGTGTCTCCTTCTCATTCCTTCCCTCCCTTCCTCCCAGAGGTAGCTCAGAGCAGCCTTCAACCCCTACATCTCCAGATCCCTTGACCTGTGCTTCCTGTGTTCAGCTGGTGACCTTGGAGTTTCCCATGGATTCTATCTCCTGTACCCTCTCCTGTAGCAGTTCGTGGATCAGAGGAGGGGTCGGACCCTCTCTGTTTTAGGTCTTCTTCCTGTCCCGCACCAAGCCCACCCACCTTTGCATCTTCCATGTATGTGCTTGGAAGCAAGCCCATCCACAGGGAACCTATTAGCCAAATGGATCCAGGCAATGAACATTGAAGTAGAGATCCAGGATCCATAATAAACCTGCTCTGAAACCTGTCCCAAAGTCTGTGACTTTCTCACACTGAAACAGAAACAATAATAGCTTTCTGGACTGTAAAGTGACATGTGTCTCTACTTCCAATCTTGAATGCATAGGTGCTGAGCCTGGACAGAAAAGGACCATGGCTCCCGTGGGCTGGGATCCATGGTAAGAACTCAGTGAAATCTGAATTCAAGGCATAGAGTGAATAATTATTGTAGAGTGAATCCTCCGAAGTACAGCTTATGCACAGTGCACAGGGAAAGCTTTTTCAAAGAGGTTCCTGAAAGAAAAATCTTTTGTTAAAATTTATTTTAATTCCAGTAGAGCTAACATACAGTGTTACATTCGTTTCAGGTGTCCAATAGTGATTCAGTAATTCCATATATTACTCAGTGGTCGTCAAGAAAAGCGTCCTCTTAATCCCCTTCATCTATTTCACTCATCCCTCTATTCACCTCCTCTCTGGTAACCATCCGTTTGTTCTCTGTTGTTAAGAGTTTGTATTTTGGTGTGTCTCCTTTTTCTCTTTTAGTTATTTATTTTTGTTTGTTTCTTAAATTCCCTATTAGAGTGACATCGTATGGGATTTGTCTTTCTCTGACTGACTGACTTTAGTTAGGATAATACTCTCTAGCTCCATCCATGTGGCTGCAAATGGCAAGGTTTCATTCTTTTTCAAGCCGAGTAATACTCCATTGTGTGTGTATGTGTGTGTGTCTCTCTGTGTGTGTGTGTGTGTGTGTGAATACACACATCTATCATCTCATTTGTCAATTTTTCTACAGACACTTGGGTTGCTTCCATATTGTGATATTGTAAATAATGGTGCAAGACACATAGGGGTGCACGTATCCTTTTAAGTTACTGTTTTCCTATTCTTTGGGTAAATATGTGTAGTGTGATTGTTGGATCATAGGGTAGTTCTATTTTTAATTTTTTGAGGAACCATCATACTGTTTTCCACGGTGGCCATCACAGTTTGCATTCCCACCCACAGTTTGCGAGGATTCCCCTTTATCCACATCCTCCCAACACCTGCTCTTTGTTGTGCTTTTGATGTTAGCCATTCTGACAGGTTTGAGGTATTACCTCATTGTCCTTTGGAATTACATTTTCCTGATGATGGGTGATGGTGAACATCTTTTCACGGGACTGTTGGCCATTTGTATTTCTTCTTTGGAGAAATGTCTGTCCATGTCTTCTGCCTATTTTTTAACTGGATTATTTGTTTCTTGGGGGTCGAGTAGTATCAGTTGTATATGTTTTGGACACTATCCCTTTATTGCATATGATGTTTGCAAATATCTTCTCCCTTTGAGTAGGTTGTCTTATGATTTTTACGTTTTCATTGTTCTTCTGCCATGTGGAAACTATTTATTTTGCTGTATTCCCAATAGTTTATTTTTGCTTTCATTTCCTTTGCCTCAGGACACAGTCTAGAAAAACGTTGGTATGGTCCATGTCAAGAAGTTACTGTCTTCCCTCCTGTAGGATTTTTATGGATTCAGGTCTTATATTGAGGTCTTGAAACTGTTTTGTGTTTGTCTGTATTGTGTAAGAAAGCAGTCTAATTTTATCCTTTTGTGCGTAGCTGTCTAGTTTTCCCAACACCATTTGTTGTAGTGACTGTCCATTTCCCTTTTGATATCGTTGCTTGCTTTGTGGAAGATTCATGGACCACATAATTGTGGGTTTCTGTCTGAACTTGTGTCCTGTTCCTTTGGTCGCTGTGTCCAGTTTTGTGCCGTACTGTCTTGTTAGGATGACTGCAGCTTTGTAGTATAACCTGAAATCTGAAATTGTGAGTCCTCCAGCTTTGTTTTTCTTTTCCACATTGCACTGGCTGTTTGGAATCTTTAGTGGTTCCATACAAATGTTTAGGATTGTTTATTCGAGGTCTTTTGTTCTTTAATTTAAATTCAATTAGCCAACTTACAGTACACCATTAGTTTCAGATGTAGTCTTAAATAAATTTTCAGTCGTGTGTAACACCCAGTGCTCATTGTATCGTGTGACCTCCTTAATGCTACTCACCCAGTTACCCCTCCCAACTTCTCTTCCAGCAATCATCAGTTTCTTGCGATAGTTAAGAGTCCATCATGGGTTTTCTCCCTCTCTGATGACTTCCCATTCTATTTTCCCTTCCTTCCCCTATGGTCATCTTCCTTGTTTCTGATATTCCACATAGGAGTGAAAGCATATGATCATTGTCTTTCTTTCATTGACTTATTCCACTCAGCATAATACCCTCCAGCTCCACCCAGGTCGGTGTGATGGTAAGTACTCATCCTTTCTGATATCTGAGTAATATTCTATTATATATATGATCCACACCTTCTTTATCCATTCATCTGTCCATGATCATCTGCACTCCTTCCACAGTTTGTCTATTATGGATATTGCTGCTATGAACACTGTGGTGCATGTGTCCCATCTTCACTACCTCTGTCTCTTTGGGGTCGATACCCAGTAGGGCAATTGCTGGGACATAGGGTAGCTTTATTTATAACTTCTTGAGGAAACTCCGTACCATTTTCAAGAGTGGCTGTACCGGACTGCATTCGCACAGGGGTGTAAGAGGGTTCCCGTTTCTCCACATCCTCTCCAAGATGTGTAGTTTCATTTCTTCTTATTTTTAGATATTCGGCCTCGTGTGATATGGCATCTATAGTGGTTTAGATTTGCATTTCCCTGAAGCCAAGTGATATGAACCATTTATGCATGTATCTTTTGGTCACCGCTACCTCATCATTAGTGAAGTGACTTCTCATTTTAATCCATCTCAAGACCTAAAGCTGGGTAAGTCTCTGAAGCTGGATGATGCCATCGGTTGGA
The DNA here is from genome assembly GCF_024610735.1 of Ursus americanus. NCBI lineage: Eukaryota > Metazoa > Chordata > Mammalia > Carnivora > Ursidae > Ursus > Ursus americanus. The sequence continues at coordinate 1,286,314 of NC_142134.1, read as the reverse complement.
AGTGTGGAGAATTTCAAAAGATCTCCGTGGAGAGCAAGTTTAAAGGTCAGTGTGAAGCTACTAATTGGATCCGGGGAGATCTCTGAAAGTGGGGATTGCCTGGGATGGGCTGAGGGGGGCCCTCCGATTTTCCTATGAATCCTTGCTGCAGCCCCAAATGGACAGTTTCCTGCTGTGGGGCAGGCTGAGTCCTCTAGTCGTGCAGAGGTGAGCCCAATGCCTGGTGCCTTGGAGGCAGGCAAACGGGGAGGGACCGTCAGCAGAAGACCCAGGGTTAGGTTAGGCCTCAAGGACAGCAGGTCTGAACTGCCCAGTGCTCAGAGAGCTCCCAGGCCGAGTGAGATGAGGGCACAAGGGCGGGTGAGTGTGAGCCTTGGGGTTTCATCCGGAAGGGCCCACAAAGGTCGGGGTTCACCAGAAGGGGCTCTCAGGGGTTGCCCCAATTCTTGCCCTGAATGCTCTGTTCCCCAAAATGGTGCAGTTAACTGTGGGCTGCAGGCTGAGTCCTGCGGTGGGGCTTGGGTGTCCCCAATCCCCCAGAGTGGGGTGCCAGGACCCTGGGGAGGGACCCCTCTGTGGCCAACCTAGGGTAAGGGTTAGGGTCCAGGAGCCCGGCAGGGACATACTGCAGGCTGTGCGGCGAGCTCTGTGGAGGGCTGAGAGGAGGCCATGGGGGAGGGTGAGCATGGGCCTCAGGGTTGGGGCACGGGGGACTGCCAAAAGTGGGGACGGGCTCTGGGGGCCTCCCCAAATTCTCGTGCCCTGTAGGCTCCGTAGATCCCCCAGGGGCACGGTTTCCTGTCGGGTGGCAAGCTGAGTCCTGCGGTGGGGCACAGGTATCCCAATTCCCCAGGGCTGCAGTGTAAGCCTCCTGGGGAGGCCCCCACACCCACGGCCGAGCTAGGGCTAGGGTTAGGCCCCAGGAACCCCGCAGGCCTGATCTGCTGGCTGTATGGCTAGTTACCCGGGCTGAGGTGAGGGTGTGGGGAGGGTGAGCGTGGGCCTCAGGGTTGGGGTGCGGGAGGCCGCCAACGTTCGCTGGTGGCTCAGGAGGGCCCTCCTGGTTCTACCACCCTGAATGCTCTATGGCCTCCCAAGGTGCACGGTTTCCTGCGTGGTGGCAGACTGATTCCTGCTGTGGGGCTCAGGTGTCCCGAATCCCCGCGGCTGCGACTTCAGGCTCCTGGGGAGGGGCCCCTCCACAAATGAACTAGGGTTAGGGTTGGGGCCCAGGAACCCCGCAGGCCAGATCTGCCCGCTATGTGGCGAGCTCCGCCGCGGTCTGAGGTGAGGGTGCGGGGTGGGGTGAGCATGGGCTTCAAGGTTGGGTTTAGGAATCGCCGAAGTTCGCCTGGGGCTCTGGGAGCCCTCCTGGTTCTCCCGCCCTGAATGCTCTACAGCCTCCCAAGGGGCACTGTTTCCTGTGAGCTGGCAGGCTTTATCCTGCAGTGGGGCTCAGGTGTCCCCAGTCCCTGGGGCTGTGGCACCGGGCCCCAGGGGAGGGGCCCTACCCAGCCGACATAAGGACAGGTCTAGGCCCCAGGAACCCGACAGGCCTGATCTGCCAGCTCTGCGACGAGCTCGGTGGCAAGCTGAAGGGAAGGCGTGTGCGGCGGGATGAGCGTGGGCCTCAGGGTTGGGGTGTAGGGGGCCACCGAGGATCGCTTGGGTCTCAGGGGGGCCCTACCAGTTCTCTTGCACGGGATGCTCTGTGGCGCCCCAAGGGGCATGGTTTCCTGAGGGGTGGCAGGCTGAGTCCCGTGGTGGGGCTCAGGTGTACCCAATCCCCGGGGTTAGGGTATGGATCAGGGTATGGATTAAGGTTAGGGTATGGGTTACGGTTAGAGTACGGGTGAGGGTAGGGGTTAGGGTTAGGGTAAGGAGAGGGTACGGGTTAGGGTTGAGTTTAGGGGTTACAGGTTAGAGGTTATGGGTTAGGGTACAGATTAGGGTTTAGGGTATGGGTTAGGGTTTAGGGTTTGGGTTTAGGGTTAGGGTTAGGGTTGGAGTACGGGTTAGGTTTAGGGTACAGGTTAGGGTTAGGGTACGGGTTAGGGTACGCATTAGGGTACAGTTTAGGGTACGGGTTAGTGTACGATTTAGGGTAAGTGTTGACATACGGATTTGGGTATGGTTTAGGGTACGGGTTAGGGTTACGGTACGGGTTAGGGTTAGGGTATAGTTTAGGGTTATGGTGCAGGTTAGGTTACGGTTTAGGGTTGGGGTTAGGGTACGCGTTAGGGAACGGGTTAGGGATAGGGATAGGGTATGGTTTATAGTTAGTGTATGGGTTAGGGTTTGGGCTAGGGTACAGGTTAGGGTTAGGTATGGGTTAGGGTCCGGGTTAGGGATAGGGCACGGGTTAGGGTATGGGTTTGGGTACGGGTTAGGGTATGGGTTAAGGTTAAGGTAAGGGTACTGGTTAGGGTTAAGGTACGGGTTACAGTTTAGGGTTTAGGGTTACGGTTAGGGTACAAGTTAGGGTTAGGGTACGGGTAGGGTTAGGGTACAGTTTATGGTACGAGTTAGGGTATGGGTTAGATTCCGGGTTTAGGGTTTAGGGTTAAGGTTAGGGTACAGGTTAAGGTACTTGTTAGGGTTACGGTTAAGGTTAGGGTACGGTTTAAGTTATGGGTTAGGGTACAGTTTAGGGTTAAAGTTAGGGTACGGGTTAAGGTATGGGTTAGAGTACGTGTTACGGTTACGGTTAGAGTTAGGGTACAGTTTAGGGTTAGGGTTAGGGTACAGGTTAGGGTTAGGGTTAGGGTACGGGTGAGGGTATAGGTTAGGGTTAGGTTTAGGGTTAGGTTACGGGTTAGGGGTAGGGTTAGCTGAAGGGGTAGGGTGAGGGGTAGTGTTAGGGGTATGGTAGGGGTTGGGGTAGGGTTAGGGTTTAGGGTTAGTGTTTGGGGTTTGGGGTTAGTGGTTAGGGTTAGGGTTTCATGTTTAGGGTTTCGGGATTAGGGTTAGGGCTTAGGGTTTAGGGTTTAGTGTTAATGTTAGGGTTTAAGGTTTAAGGATTAAGGATTAAGGTTTAGGGTTAGGTTTAGGGTAGGGTTAGGGTTAGGGTAAGGGTTAGGGGTTAGAGTTACGGTTAGGATTAGGGTTTAAGGTTCAGGGTTTAAGGTTATGGGTTAGGGTTTAGGGTTAGTGTTAGACCCCAGTAGGCCAGCAGGACTGATGCGCCGGCTGTGCGGCGAGCGGAGGTGTGGGCCGAGGTAAGGGCGCTGGCGAGCGAGGGAATAGTATGCAGTGTTTTGGCGCGAGGGGCCTTTTACGTCACTAGAGGCTCGGAGGGCCCTGCCCGTTCTCCCGCCCTGAATGACCGGGGGCACCCCTAGCGACCGGTGTGGTGGCGGGGTGTCAGTGTGAGTCTGGCAATGCGGTTTAGGTGTCCCCAATGCTGTGCGTTGCAGCGCAAGGCCCCTTGGGAGGGGCCCCTCTAGGGCCGTCCTAGGGTTAGTGTTAGCACCCAGGAGTCCGGCAGGCATGATCCGCCAGCTGTGCGGTAGCAGAAGGCCAGGCCGAGGTGAAGACGCCAGCGAGCTGGAGCGTGGGCCCAAGCATTTTGGCACGGGGGGGCCTTGGAAGGTCGCCGGGGGATTGGAGGGCCCTGCCGGTTCTCCCGCCCTGAATGGCCAGAGGCGCCCTTAGCGGCCCGGGTGGTGGCAGGGCGGCACAGTGAGTATAGCGCTGGGGCTCGGGGGTCCCCAATCCCTGGCGTTGCTGTGCCAGGCCCCTTGTGAGGTTCCGCTCGGGGGCCAACCTAGGGTTAGGGTTAGCCCCCAGGAGGCTGGCAGGCCCGATCCGCTGGCTGTGCGTGAGCAGAGGGGCGGGCCGAGGTCAGGGCGCTGGTGAGCAGGAGCATGGGCCCAAGCATTTTGGCGCATGGGGGCTTAGAAGTTCACTGGGACTCGGAGGGCCCTGCCCGTTCTCCCACCCTGAAAGACCGGCAGCACGCCTAGTGGCCTGGTTTGCAGCGGGACGGCAAAGTGAGTCCTGGCTTGGGCTCGGGGGTCACCAATCCCTGGCACTGAGGCACCAGGCCCCTTCGAAAGGGCCCCTCATAGGCCACCCTAGGGGTAGTGTTAGCCCCCAGGAGGCGGGCAGGCCTGATGTGCCGGCTGTGCAGCGACCGGAGGGGCGGGCCAAGGTGAGGGCGCTGGGGAGCGGGAGCGTGGGCCCAAGCGTTCTGGCGCAGGCGGCCTTTGAAGGTCGCCGGGGGCTCGGAGGGCCCTGCCCGTTCTCCCACCCTGAAAGACCGGCAGCACGCCTAGTGGCCCGGGTTGCGGCAGGGCAGCAGGGTAGAGTCTGGCGCTGGGGCTTTGGGGTCCCCAATCCCAGGTGTTGCGGCGATAGGCGACTTGGGATGGGCCCCTCGGTGGCCGAACTAGGGTTAGAGTTTGCACTGAGGAGGCCGGAAGTCCGGATCCACCCGCTCTGCAAGGAGCGGAGGGGTGGGCTGAGATGAGGGCGCTGGCGAGCAGGAGCGTGGACCCAAGCGTTTTGGTGCTGGGGCCTTCAAAGGTCGCCGGGGGCTCGGAGGGCCCTGCACGTTCTTCCGCCCTGAATGCCCGACGGCGCACCTAGCGGCCCGGGTTGCAGAGGGGCAGCAGTGTGAGTCCGGTGCTAGGGCTCAGGGGTCCCCAATCCCCGGTGTTGCAGCGCCAGGCCCCTTGGGAGGGGCCCCTCGGGTGCGACCTAGTGTTAGGGTTAGCCCCCAGGAGGCCCTCAGGCCCGATTCGCCAGCTGTGTGGCGAGCGGAGGGTCGGGCGGAGGTGAGGCCGCTGGCGAGCAGGAGCATGGGCCCAGGAGTTTTCGAGGGGGGGTCCTTCGAAGGTCGCCAGGTGCTCAGAGGGCCGTTCACGTTCTTCAGCCCTGAATGACAGGCGACTACCCTGGCGGCCCGGTTAGAGGAGGGGCGGTAGGGTGAGTCTAGCGCTGGGGCTCGGGGTCCCCAGTCCTCGGCTTTGGGGTGCCAGGCCCCTTCGGAAGGGCTCTAGGGGGCTGACCAAGCATTACTGTTAGCCCCCAGGAGGCTGGCAGACCCGATCTGCCGGCTGTGTGTCGAGCAGAGGGGCAGGCCTAGGTGAGGGCGCTGTTGAGCGGGAGTGTGGGCCCAAGCGTTTTGGCACGGGGGGCCTTCGAATGTTGCCAGGGGCTTGGAGGGATCTGCCCGTTCTCCCTCCCTAAATGACCGACAGTGCTCCTAGTGGCCTGGGTGGTGGCGGGGCGACACGGTGAGTCCGGCGCTGGGGCTCGGGTGTCCCCAATCTCAGGCATTGTGGTGTCAGGCCCCTTCAGAGGGGCCCCTCAGGGGCCAACCTAGGGTTATGGGTAGCCTCCAGGAGGAGGGCAGGCCTCATCCACCGGCTCTGCAGCGAGTGGAGGGGCGGGCCAAGGTGAGGGCACTGAGGAGCAGGAGCATGGGCTCAAGCGTTTTGGATGGGGGGGCCGTTGAGTGTTGCCATGGACTCAGAGGGCCCTGCCCATTCTCCCGCCCTGAATGACCAGCGGCACCCCTAGCGGCCCGGGTGGCAGCGGGGCGGCAGGGTGAGTCCGGCGCTGGGGCTCAGGGGTCCCTAATACCCAGCGTTGCGGCGCCAGGCCCCTTGGGCGGGCCCCTCGGGGGCCGACCTAGGGTTAGGGTTAGCCCGCAGGAGGCTGGCAGGCTCGTTCCACCATGTGCGGTGAATGGAGGTGTGGGTCGAGGTGAGGTAGCTGGTGAGTGGGAGTGTGGGCCAGAGCATTTTGGCTTTGGCTCGGGGTGCCTTCGAAGGTCCCAGGTGGCTCGGAGGGTGCTGCCCGTTCTGTCGCCCTCAAGGACTGGCGACGCCCCTAGTTCCCCATGTGGCGGTGGGGTGGCAGGGAGCTTCCGGCGCTGGGACTTGGGGGTTCCCAATCCCTGGCATGCGGCGCCAGGCCACATGGGAGGGGCCCCTTGGGGGCGACCTAGGGATAGGGTTAGCCCCCAGGAAGCCAGCAGGCCTGATCCGCCAGCTCTGCAGCGAGTGGAGGGGTGGGCCGAGGTTAGGGCACTGGCGGGCAGGAGTGTGGGAGCCAGAGTTTTTGCGTGGGGGGCCTTCGAATGTCGCAGGGTGATCGGAGGGCCCTGCCCATTCTCCCTTCCTGAATGGCAACGACCCTATTGCCCTCGGTGCCTATGGGGTGGCAGAGTGAGTACAGCACTGGGGCTCGGGGGTCCCAAATCCACGGCATTGCGGTGCCAGAATCCTTGGGAGGGGCCCCTCGGGGGTGACCTAGGGTAAGTGCTAGCCCCCAGGAGTCTAGGAGGCCCGTTCCGCCAGCTCTGCAGCAGGCGGAGGGGCAGGCCGAGGTGAGGGCGCTGGCGAGAGGGAGTGTGGGCCCAAGCATTTTGGCACAGGGGCCTTCGAAGGTCGCCGGGGGCTTGGAGGGCCCTGCCCGTTCTCTTGCCCTGAAAGACTGGCGGTGCCCCTAGCAGCCCGGGTTGCCGCGGGGCAGCAGGCTGACTCCGGTGCTGGGCTCGGGGGCCCCAATCCCCGGCGTTGTGGCACAAGGCCCCTTGGGAGGGGCCCCTCGGGGGCCGAGCTAGGGTTAGGGTTCGTCCCCAGGAGACCGGCAAGCCCGGCTATAAGTGGTTCAGGCAATGTAACAAAAATGCCATACACTTATCTGTAAGAAATAACAGTGTACAGGAACCCTCTTAGCCCTAACATCATCCTTTCTGAATATGGAAGCCAGCCCCAAAGTGGTCGTGGAAGTCTGACGAAAGGGCTAAGCACTTTTCTCTGAGTCACCACACTATACAGGGAAAGACCAATGTACATCTTCTTTCACGAGTAGGAAGCATTAATGAAAAGGTTCTGGAATTTCGAGGACTCTGACCCATCCTTATTGGTAATAAACCACCGTGTACAGGAAAACACCTTCAACTCTCATCAGTCTCCTCAATCCTGACTCCCATTCAACTTTGGATGTGTAGGACTAGGGAAATGTCCACATCTTATTGCTAAGAAAGAACGATGTCAGGGTAATGCCCTTCAAGTCACATCAGCCTTCCTGAAGACGGAAGCAGGAATCAAGGTGGTTATATTACCATGAGGTAAGGAAGATGTGCATAGAAGTGAGAAACAACAGTGGGCAGGACCTCTCTTCCAAGGAACAGTATCTTTGCTTAATGTTCAATCCCTATGGTAAGTGGTTGTGGGCATTTGTGAGGTCAAAATCTTGAGTGTTTTGTAAAACCTCTTGGCCATTCACAGATGAGACTAAGGTAGTTGGGGACTCCTAGGCAGTGATTTGTCCACTGTCAAAAATATGAAAAGATAAAAGAGACAGATGAGGTCTCCTCAGGCATTGTCCTTTATCCTCATCCTCCGTGAGGATGGCCATCTCTGGACAGCTCAGTGGCAGGGTCTCATTCACAGTGGGGGCATCTGTTCCTCACAGACATCAGGCAGGGAAATGGATTTGGTTCTCTGTGCCAGCCCAGCCACAGCTGAGTGTCACAGCACCCTCTCGTGGGCTCATAAGAGTTTCACTGTCACCAGGCAGGTCATTGTATTTGATAAACCACTGTGAGAGTTTGCAATCGCCTTCATCTGCAACCTCCTAGAGGCAAATGCAGGTGTCTGGTACCATGTGAAGTCATGTGAAGGCATTGTGAGAAATTGTCCTTTTGCTTAAGAAAAACATGGCTGGGGCTCCTGGCTGGCTCAGCCAGTTAAGCATGTGCCTTTGGCTCAGGTTATGTTCTCAGGGTTCTGGGATCGAGCCCGGGTTCCCTGTTCAGCAGGAAAGGAGTTAGGGAAATAGCTTAGAACCCACAGAGAATGTGAATAAAGGGGAGTGAAATGGAATTTGGTCTGTGTTTTGCTTTAGGGATTGGAAGTTAGTTTTTTTCTCAATTGTGATTGTTCTTGAAACAGAGAAGCTGTATTGGTTTTTTTTTACCTTTAATTTTTTTCTAATAATAATTTTTTATTATGATATGTTAGTCACTATACAGTATTTCCTTAGTTTTTGATGTAGTGTTCCGTGATTCATTATTTGCATATAACACCCAGTGCTCCATGCAATATATACCTTCCTTAATACCCATCACTGGCCCATCCCAATCCCCCACCCCTCTCCCCTCTGAAGCCCTCAGTTTGTTTCCCAGAGTCCATAGTCTCTCGTGGTTCATTCCCCCTTCTGTTTAGGGTCCATTGTCTAAAGGGACAGACAGTGGAAGTTCACCAAATATAAGATCGAAATTTCATTGTTCATTATAGATGCCGCTAAGTAGTTCCCAGACATTTCATTCTACTGTAGTAATTCATTATACCTGTGAAGGTGCACGTGGAAGACAATTGATGCATGCATACTGGTAATAAAACACGCCCCTCAGTAGTAGAATAAGAGAGGATGCATATGTGTAAAATTATTTGACTACAGCGTCCATGCTGTCCCTTTGGTTCCTTATTATCTATGAAATTGGACAATTTTTGTTCTCTAGGCTTAAAACTCATTGTCAGTATTTAGAGTTTTTCAATGCTGATCTTCTCCTGTATAAGTTACCAAAACCTAAAATATGTATGAACTTTTAAAAACGCTATATTGAAAATGACAGCAGGGAAGTTCCATTTTGTGAATATTGTGTCAATGGATCTCTATTTTGACATCAGTGTTCATTAGAAATGATGACATTTCATGTGAGTATAAATATCAATGTGAAAAAGAAAAGGTAGGAAGAACCTTGAATGTTTAAGTAATTGCTGAAATGACAGGTGTGTGTGTGTGTGTGTGTGTGTGTGTGTGTGTGTGTGTGTGTGTATAATTGATTTTCAGTGAGTGGTTCAGCTTCTTGTAGGGCCTCCGAGCGAGCCCAGGTGAACCTTTCAATGAGTTGGTATCTGTTTTCAGAACATGGGAATCTCTTAGTCCAATAGTCAATCAGGCAAGCTTTGAGGTCTTGAAGAGTTTCAGTCCTCAGCGATGGTGTTGCAGACCCTTGTGAGCAAACCCTAGGGTATGCTCAGAGCCCTCATTAGCTGGTACCAACGTGTGACGATTTCAGACAGCATTTCCCAAAGAAGTACCTCTTGAGTCTCTGTCCTTGTCAGTTCCCTACACTTCCTTACACTAGTTATGTGATCAGTGTGTTTCAGGATAATCCCCACATGTGAGTTTTGCTATTTCCTACTAGTCCTATCTGTTTCTCATGTTCTTCTTTTATGGTAGGTGTTGGGAAGCAACCTGTGTGGTGTAGGAAGGGGTGTGGTAGTTGTCTGCCTTCAGAGGACCGAATGATGCCTAGAAATTGTACTGTAGGTTGAGGTCAATTGTCCATCCTCTGAGTGTCAGGAATTCCATCACTTTACTTTGATGCTAGTCTGTTCTTCAAGCTGTCCTCAGAAATAAGGACGTCATCCATCTAGGGAATACTGGTTTGTGTGTATGTTTTCATTTTAGGAAAGGCTTTTTCTGTTCCTGAAAATAATACTGTAGAGTACCCTTTCCTGTTCTTATTGGACATCAGTCAATCTTTTGTGAAGTATTCGTTTGTAAATAGACTTTTTATGGTTGATGAGCAGGAATTCTTTATTGACAAGTCTTTGTCAGTGTGTATATTGCAAATCTTTACTTCCCAGACTGTGGTTCACTTTTTCATTTTCTTATGGTCATAAGATAAGGAGAAATGTCACATTTTTATGAAGTCCCACTGAATTCTTTTAAATGGTTAGTGCACCATATGTCCTACCCCAAGATTGACAGGTTCTGCATTTTCTTTCAGAAACTGTCCAATGGGAAGCTACAATCCATCTCAAATTTATAAATTGCATTTTTAATTCTAATAGGGTATTTATAGACTGCTTTGTATTTTCTATGTACACAATCATATTATCTGTGAATAGTTACAATTATCCCCTCAATTCTTATACTTTTTGTTTCCCTTGCCTTCTAACAGTGGTAGATTCTCCGATGCCATGTTGAATAGAGCAACATTGTTTGAAGATTTTAATATACCTTTCTCAATATCTGACAGAAAAAGCAGACAAAACGTTGGTAAAAATGTGACCTAATTGACATATAGGGAACATTCCATAATAAGTGCAGAATACATTATTTTCAAGTGGTCATAGACTCTTTACCCAAATAGATGATAGATGGGGCCACGAATCAAGTCTACAAATGTTAAACCCTGAAATTAACTAGATTCTATTCTTAGACCACAGGCGAATTGAGCCACAGTCATAGCGAAAAGAAAACCAGGAAGTCCTTCAATGTTTAAAATTAAATGGAACTTTGCTACATATCCTAAAGGTGAGAGAGGGAATCTCAATGGAAATTCTGAACCTTTTCTACATGAGGGCTCACACACAATGGCACTTTCTTTGTGAAGAGCATTATAATAACCTAGACAGGAGTTGAGCCTTAAGTCAGAATTCTGCCTGCCCCAGCCACACCTGGCAGCCTTGGCCTGTGGTCCCCCTCAGCTGTCCTTTCTGGTGGCCCTGAGCTAAGGGGGTCAACATGGCCGTATGGAAATTAGAAGCTCCCCACTCTTAGTGATGACGTTGCTATCGTATTGTCCTCACCAGTCCAACAACATGATTTCTGAGTGAAACACGACACAAGAGCGACTTCTTGGCCTTCCTTCAGGTTTGAAAATCATCTGGTGAGTCATCTATTAGAAATATGGATTCAACATGTGTTCTTTCTTCTAGAAAAGAAATAGACCCAATAGCAATTATGTGTTCCTTAGCACCTGTTCCTGAGAGACATACTGGCTCTTTGTAGCATTCTGCCTCTTAAAATTCTCAACTAGGGTGTAGATATTTTTAGGCACATTTTCAGACGGTTAGAAAGGGACTCAGATGATATGAGTCACAGAGGATTTTAGTGTCAGAAACCTAAGTGGGATCCCCAAATTGACTCCAAATCCCTTGTTGTTCCATACAGGGTACTATTTCCCTCTTATCTCTGGTCTTCTCAATCTGGAAACCTATCAAGTATCAGGATTTTCTTGTCATGTGGACAAATGGAACGAATTCAGTGGGCCTTTTCACCTCTGCCCATGGTGATCATTAAGATCATTATCTTAGTGGAGGACCTCTGGGTAAGATACTCAAAGATCCTTAGGAATAGAGACAGTATAATATTTTTCTGGTATTAAAGTTACTGAAACCAACTATCTTTTTTAGTCGATTCAGGCTCTGGTATGTTCAGAGGGTGCTGTAAAACAGGTCTGAAATAGTATTTAAAAACACTCAGCTCAGCCTCTTCTACAAAGTGAGCCAATGCTTATAAACATGGCTAAAATATTCCCTTACCTACGATGACTCCCCAGCCATCGTAGTGTTTATATGGTATGACTGTGACTTACATTAGTCAACATTTGCAGAGAAAGAACTTAGTGCATCCAGGGGGCACTTCATGTTGAAATTAGTTTGTGACAACGAGCTACTGTGTTTTATTCTGCAGTCCAAGGGAATGGTGCCAGACATCTCTAAGGAGTTCTAGCAGTTCTACAATTCTGATTTTAAGTGGTCTGTGTGCTTCAGAGATTTGGTCAGGAGAAGGGCAGGAGTCCAGAGACTGTGAACACTTCTGTTACATGTGCTGACCATGGAGCAGGTAGCTTTCTGTGGGCATCATTTTGATTTCTTGGTACTGTTGTGAAGGTGCTTTTGTCTCAAATTCCTCCATTTAGGAGTAATTATAATGATGAAAGTAATTTTTATCTTATATCATCTGTGGGCCCTGATCCTGGGATCCCAGGGAAGCTATCCTTTAACATTTTACCCGGTTCAAAATGATTGGGCAAAACCTCAAATCATGGGCCCTATTTCTGCCCCAAGCACATGTTGTACATCTGCTTCAAGAAGAAAACAATAACCAAAAATGCCAACATGAAGATAAGAAAAAATAAAGAACCTCTTTGGCTCCCATAAGATTAAAGTCATACTGACATGTACATACTGAACATGCATGAAATCATTGCATTTCCTAAAGCCCAAGCCTTGGAGGGTCTGAGAGCCACTGATCTTGCCCAGAACCAGGCACACCCCAGCAGGGAGGGCTGGTGCAGAAAGGGAAGGGGCAGGACTCTGAGGGTGGTCTGCAGCTAGAGGGGTCCCTGGAATGGGCCAGGTGTGTGTGGGGAGCCCAGCCCAGGACCCCACCTATGCCTATGCTGGGTGTTGGGTAGAGGAGGCACCTCTTGGACCCCCTGCACTTTCAGGGTTCCAGGGGCTTGAGGGCGGCTTGCCTGGCTTCCCAGGGGCTGGGGCACCACCCTCCCTGACAAATCACCTCTTGGGAGTGGAGCTACGTCTCTGTGGGCTGTTCCAGAGTTGCAGTGGGGTGCAAACCTGGGACAGAAGAAGGGGAACTGGGAGAGAGAGAGTTGCCCTGCGGAGGTCCCGGCTGGTTAGAGAGCAGCGTGCACCCCTGGGTGGGGGGGTCTGGGGGTAGGGTGCACCCCAGGTGGGAGGCAGGGTTCTGGAAGGGCACCTGGAGAGGGTTCATTGTGGGAACTCAGGTGAGTTTTCTTTTTCCTTTTAAAGTCTCTTCTGCCCCATGTTCTCAACTGGCCTTATTCCCCATACCTGTGAACTCCAGGGCGCCCACTCACCTGAGCTTTTGTGGGATTGGTTGCAGAATTTCAGGGTTTCCCCTGTTCCCCGGGAAGAGTGCGGGTAAGGACCTCACAGAGTCCCCACCTTCAGTGATGTGTCCCACGGTTCTCTGACACAGTGCAGGTGATGCATCTTGAGAAGTACCCCAAGTTCAGCAGGGTGTGCCCTGGTCCCCCAGGCACAGGTGTGGCAGTAGCAAGCCCCAGAGCCGTCCCCCAACTTCAGCATTTTGCCCCGTGTGCCCCCAGGTTAGTGGTAATTGGCTGTTAGAATCATGCAGGAAAATCCTCCAGGTGGGGGCCTGAAGGAGGGCATAAACCAGACCCCACTCTAATTGCATTGGGAATAGACGAATTGAGGGTTTCTTTAGAAGAGTAAGTCTGCTTTCCAGAAAAGGCAAGGTCATTGGTCTATTGAGAATGAAGATAATTACTGATATACAACAAGTATGTGTTGCCCCTGCACCCAGAAACCGAAGCAGGTGTGCAGGCTATAGGTCAGAGGTGCCTTCTTCTCCCCAGCTGACAGCACTTCTCTGCTCTGGCTACAAGACACCCGAGGTTTTGAACGTCAGCATCGGAGTCAGCGAGGCAGCTTGTCACAGGACGCCAGTGTTCAGAGAAAGCACAGGTATGTTTGGCAAAATGTCCTATCTATGTCAGGGCTGGAGGTAAAACCTCTCATTATCCCAAAACCTCCTGGGCTTTTCTCTTTTCTCTAGTTGAGCCACAAAGTAAAATTGAAGTAGCTGTCAGCATTCTGGGTTTGGTGCAAGAATTACTTAGTTTCCCTGGAGGTAGAACTTTGCAGGGGATCACAATTTCTGTCCATTTATTGCTGACAAATGTATTTTGACCATCTGTTTCCTAGGAACCCTCTTTTATTAGAAAGGGAAGGTGAGATTCACTCTGTGCCTGTTTGTAACATCTAATTTGTTCCTTCATCTAACAGTGTTTATTCAATTGGGCCTAAGATATGGTTTAGTGGCCAGTATCTAGAGTTAGGTGGCTTTTTTCATCTGATACAGACTTGGATGATGTCATTTGACAAAGGTGATGTTTCATCATTGATTAGTTTATTCATCAGAAGAGTTAAAATTAGGGTGGAGGGAAAATTCAAAATTATCCAAACCGGCCTGTTCCTGTTTAAAATTTGAGCTTGACTTTCTAGTTTTACTAAATGTATTATCTCGATATTTTGAGGTGCCATATTCTCTCTGTAGTTTCTTTGGTGGTGAAGTCAGAAGGAGAGTCTGGGAATTCTTTTGGATAGTGGCATGCTGGTGGCTTCAAGGGGCTTGGCGTCAGGAGCCTTGGGGTGAAGTCTGCAACTGCTTGCCTGACCCTTGGTGCATCTCACAGGTGTTTTGTTGCCTCTTATGAAATTGCCGGCAGATAATGTTCTGCTTAAAGGGGAACCCTCCCATCCTGTTGGTGGGAATGCAAAGTGGTGCAGCCAGTCTGGGAACCAGTGTGGGGGTTCCTCAAAAAGTTAAACATTGAACAACCACATGATCCAGCAATTGCTGTCCTATGTATTTACCCAAAGGATAAAAAAATGCAGATTCGAAGGGGGTCCGTGCACCATAATGTTTATAGCAGCAATGTCCACAGTAGCCAAACTATGGAGAGAATCCCAAAGTCCATGCACTGATGAATGGATAAAGCAGATGTGGGATACATATATATAATGGAATATGACCCAGCTTCAAAAAGAATGAAATCTTACCATTTGCAAGGATGTGGGTGGATCTAGAGTGTATTAAGCTAAGCAAAATCAGTGAGGAAAGACAAATATCCTATGCTCTCACGCTTGTGGAATTTCAGAAAAAAAACAGATGAAGAGAGTTGAGGGGTGATGAGAGAGGCAAACAAGGAAATAGACTCAACCTTGGAGAACAAACTGAGTGTTGCTGCAGGATATGGGCGTGGGGGTAAGAGTTAAATGGGTGAGGGGTATTAAGGAGGAATCTTGTGATGAGCACCGGGTACTGTATGCAGGTGAGGAATCACTAAATCTTACCCCTGAAGCGAATATTCCATGGCATGTGAACTAACTGGAATTTAAGTAAAAGAAGAAAGGAAAAAGTGTTCTGCTTCATGAAGAGTGAGGTAAAGTTGTAGTGATTTGGGCTGTACTATTCTATAGATGAGAGTTGTAGAACACCCTGTTGTAGGATACACTAGTTTCTTATCACATAAGGATTCCTCAAAAAACTGCAATGAAAGATTCTGGTCTCAGAGCATGTTCATGTTCCACTGATATGTTACAGTTTGCACAGGTAGGAAAGAAGGTGGAGAGAAAGGCAACAGAAGGGGAAAGTAGGTGTGAACCTTTCATTAGTTAGCGTTATAGCTTTCTCATGAAAGTCTTGCGCCAGTGTGATTTTGGAAGCAGAGTGGGAATCCGGGAGCTTTGCAGGAGATGGGGGAGTTCCAGGTCTGGGTAAAGCTGACAGGGGGCCCACAGGAGAGCTGAATGCATTCTGCAGCAGGATGTGGGCAGGGTGGGCTCCAGGTGTGGCTATGGGTCTCCTGGGTGAGAGTTGTGACAGGTGTGGGCTGTGTGCAAGTTCCTGGCTGAGGACAAGTGAGGCACAGGCGGAGAGCTGGCAGAGAACCTTTTTCTGGGCCACCAGCCTCACCCAACACACACAGTCTCATCTTCTGTCCCTGACGCTCCAATTCAGACTTCTCCGAAGGTGAGTGAGAACACATCAAGAGCATTCGAAACAGAAGGGAAAGCATGTGCAATGGCTCTGGGGCAGGAGAATTCCAGGTATGTCCAGGAGCAGCAAGAAGGCCCTGTGGCCACAGGAGACAGCTTAGGACATGAGCTCAGAGAGGTGACAGAGGGTGACAGAAAGCCATTCCAGGGCTATATCCCCATGAGACCCTGTTTCACTGGGCCATCCTGGCTACAATGTTGAGAACAGATGACAGAGGGTTGAAGATGGCAAGGCAGGTCAATGACGAAGCTTTTCCAGGAACTCAGGCACTGTGGACCAGACAGGTGGCCTTGGATGGAGTGGTTAGACCTATTCTGGGTCCATTTTGAAGATACAGCTCACAGGATTTGCTGATGGGTTAGCTATTAGGAGCAGGAGAACGGAGGAATTAGGGTAACTCCCAGCTTTTGTGGGTTGTCGTGATCGAGGGGAAGGAGAGGGTTTCTCGGGAGGTAGGAGGTAGTCCGTGTTCCACATGCTGAGGAAGGTGCCTTTCCCGGTGGGTCTGCTGAGGTTTGTGTCTGGGAGAACCTTTCACATCTCGTCCCTCAGCAATGCTCAAGTACAAGTATCCCCCGTTTTTAAACGTTCACAGTAAGACACTGGGATTTCTTGAAAAACTATGTTATTACCCAGCTTCAGTAAGAGGAAGAGACCTGAAGAGGATTTCCCTCTTATGAAAAAAGGTGAACAGTGAGAATCGCATTCAGCATCTGTTTTGGGGAGAAGCATGACAAAGGCGGTGTGCTCCCCAACCAGCTCCTTCCGCTGGGAACTGCTCTCCGCATCCAGCCACCAGCACATTGAATTGTGTTTGTGAGCCTCTGCTGTGCTTTATCTTCATTTATGCTGGGCCTCCATTGGAAACTTGTGTGCTGAGGCCTAAGAAAAGCCAAAGAGAAGGAATTTTGGAGTCTGAGCACACTGTCTAATTGTTCCATGTAAATTAATGGCCATTCCTTCTTGACACCATTTCTGCTGTGCAAGGTTTCTCAGAAGCTCTGTACTTTCAAAGAGCAGGGAAACCTATACCCCATGCTGTGGGGTTAGTTTTAGTCTCCATGCTGGACAGAACATTTCATGACTGTCGGATTTTCTCACTCAAACATTGAGACTTTGACCACCTTCACCCGTTTCTACCACCCCATCCCCGAATCTGGCACCTACCAATCTGCTCTCAGTATCTATGTGTTCAGTATTTGTTTATTACACGTGGAATGTACATGAGAGCATCTGGTATTGGTCTTTCTGTGTCTGAGTTACTTGGCATAAGGCCCCCAAGGTCTGTGTTTCCATGTCTGGTTCTTGTGAATAATGCTTTAGTGAATGTGGGAGTGCATCTGTCTTTTTGAGGCAGTATTTTTGTGTTCTCCGAATCAATACTCAGTAGAGCCATTACTGGGTCATGTCGTAGTTGCTTTTATTTTTTCAGGAACCTCCATACCGTTTGTCACAGTGGCTGCACCAATTTCCATTCCCACCAACAGTGCACAGTGTCTCCTCGTCTGCACACCCTTGACCCCACTTGGTGTCTGTCTCTGGGACAATTGCTGTTCCAACAGTTGTGAGCGGATAGCCGATTGTGGGTTTGACTGATGTTTCCCTGATGATGATTAGTGATGCCGAACAACTTTTTCTGTCTGTTGGCACCTGTGTGCCATCTTTGGAAGGTATCTATTCACATATTCCCCACATTTTTTATACTTTTTTTTTTGTTTTGATTTGTATGAGTGTTGTGTGTATTTTGGATATTAGCCTCTTCTCACACATATGATTCGCAGATATTTTTTTTCTTATTGGGTCAGTGGCCTTTTAAGTTTTTGATGGTTTCTTTTGCCGTGTGGAAGATTTCAGTTTGATGTTGTTCCACTTGTTTATTTTTGCTTTTGTTGCCTTTGCATTTGGTGTCCGATCTGAAGACTCTTTGCCAAAACCAATGTCAAGAGACTTAGTACCTGTGTCTTCTTGGAGGTTTATGGATTCAGGTCTTATGTTCAAATCATTCATCCATTAAAAATTTTGTGTGTGGTGTAAGAAAGTGACCCAGTTATATTCTTCTGCATTTAGTGTCCAGTTTGCCTGTTACCGCTCACTGAAGACACAGTCCTTCCCTCATGGCATATCTTCTGCTGCTGTGTCGTAAGTTAGGATCATCTACGTGTGGGTAAGTTTCTGAGCTTTCTGTTCTGTTTCACTGACCTGGTGTCTGTGTTTCTGCCAGTACCATCCTGTTTTGATGACAACAGCTTTGTAATCTAGCTTGAAATACAGGTGTGTGTTGACTGCACCTTTCTTTCTCCAGGTTGCTTTGGGTATTTGGGGTCTTTTGTGATTCCATACAAGTTTGAGGACTGTTTTCTATTTCCTCGAATAATGCCACTGGAATTCAGATAAGGATTTCATCACATCTGTCGATTGCTTTGGGTACGATGGACATGTTCACATAATTAACTTTTCCAGTTAAGGAGCATGGCGTAAGCTTCCATTTGTGTGTGTTGCCTTCCAAATCTTTGACCCATACATTCTGCCCCCCTCGACACACGTGTTTTTCATTTCTTTTCTGCCATGTGTTGAGTGTACTATGTCTTTCTCATTCTTGGTTACTTTTATTCCTAGATTTTTTTTTCATGCAATTGTAAATGGCATTGCTTTTTTATTTCTCTTTGCGAAAGTATGTCATCAGTATACAGAAATGCAACAAGTTGGGTCATCTGTGTGGCTCCATAGGTGAAGCGTCTGCCTTTAGCTCAGGTCATGATCCCAGAGTTCTGGGATCGAGCCCCATGTTGGGCTCCCTGCTTAGCGAGGGTCTGCTTCTCCCTCTTTCTGACACTCTCCCTGCTCCTGCTTTTTCTCTTCCTGTCAAATAAATAAATAAATAAATAAATAAATAAATAAATAAAATCTGAAAAAAAATAAAGACAACAGGTCTCTGTATATCGACTTTATATCCTGCAGCTTTCTTGAATTTGTTTATTCTAACAGTTTTTTGTGTGGAATCTTTCGGGATTTCATGTCATTTGCAAATAGTGACAGTTTTCCTGTATGGATTTCATATCTTTCTCATTTTTAAAATGATGTTAGTCACCCTAGAGTACTTCATTTGTTTTTGATGTAGTGTTCCATGATTCATTGTTTGCATATAACACCTAGTGCTCATTATGACACGTGCCCTCCTTTTTTTAAAAAAAAGAATTTATTTATTTATTCGACAGAGATAGAGACAGCCAGCGAGAGACGGAACACAAGCAGGGGGAGTGGGAGAGGAAGAAGCAGGCTCACAGCGGAGGAGCCTGATGTGGGGCTCGATCCCATAACCCTGAGCCGAAGGCAGACGCTTTACCGCTGTGCCACCCAGGTGCC
This sequence comes from Ursus americanus, assembly GCF_024610735.1. NCBI lineage: Eukaryota > Metazoa > Chordata > Mammalia > Carnivora > Ursidae > Ursus > Ursus americanus. The sequence continues at coordinate 1,267,618 of NC_142134.1, read as the reverse complement.
CCAATATGTACCCTCCTTAATACCCATCACCAGGATAACCCATTCCCCTTCCCCTCCCTTTCTGCAGCCTTCAGTTTGTTTCCCAGTTTCAGTAGTCTCTCATGATTCATCTCCGCCTCTCATTCCCCCTTCACTTTTCCCTTCCATCTTCTAATGTCCTCCATGCTATTCCTTCCGTTCCACATAGGAGTGAAACCATATGATAATTGTCTTTCTCTGCTTGACTTAATTTCACTTAGCATAATCCCCTCCTGGTCCATCCACGTTGGTGCAAATGGGGGGTATTCATCCTTTCTGATGACTGAGTAATATTCCATTGTGTAGATGAACCACATCTTCTTTGTCCATTCATCTGCTGAAGGACACCTTGGCTCCTTCATCAGTTTGGCTATTATGTACATTGCTGCTATGAACATTGGGATACAGGTGCCCCTTCTTTTCATTACTCTGTGTCTATGCGGTAGATACCCAGTAGTGCAATTGGTGGGTCATAGGATAGCTCTGTGTTTAACGTCGTGAGGAACCTCCATATTGTTTTCAAAAGTGGCTATACCAGCTTGAATCCTCACGAGTAGTGTAAGATGGTTATGCTTTCTCCACATCCTCTCTGACTTTTTTTTATTTCCTGTCTTGTTAATTTTTTTTCAAGATTTTATTGATTTATTCCACAGAGATAGAGATAGACAGCGAGAGAGGGAACACAAGCAGGGGGAGTGGGAGAGGAAGAAGCAGCATCATAACGGAGGAGCCTGATGTGGGGCTCGATTGCATAATGCCAGGATCACGCCCTTAGCCGAAGACAGACGCTTAACCACTGTGCCACCCAGTTGCCGCCTGCCTTGTTAATTTTAACCATTCTAACTGGTGTATGGTGGTATCTCATTGTCGTTTTGATTTGTATTTGCCTGATGGCAAGTGATGTGGAGCATTTTTTCATGTGTCTGTTGGCCATTTGTATGTCTTCTCTGGAGAAGTATCTCTTTGTGTCTTCTGCCCATTTTTTGGGTGTCGAGTTTGAGGCGTTCTTTATAGATCTTGGATACCAGCCCTTTATCTGTAATATTATTTGCAGATATCTTCTTCAATTCCATAGGATGCCTTTTTGTTTTTTTGATCATTTGCTTTGCCGAGCAGAAGTTTTTATCCTGATGAAGTGCCAATAGTTCATTTTTGCTTTTATTTCCTGTGCCTTTAGAGACGTGGCTTGCAAGAAGTTGTTGTGTCCACGTTTGAAGAGCTCTTTTGATTTTGATATGATACAGGAATCCATTATCTTTCTTTCCTGATTGTATTCGAGTCCTCTGTGTTTCTTGGTGAGTCTAACTAAGTTTGTCAGTTTTGTTTATCTTTCCAAAAAAGGCAGCTCTCATTTTCATTTTTTTTTGTCCTTTTTAGTCTCCGTTGGATTTATTAATGCATTCCTTTTTGTTATTTCCTTATTTCTACTAATTTGGGGCTTTGTTTGTTCTTTTTTTTTTTTCTAATTCTTTACCACATAAATCGGGTTGTTTATTGGAGAGCATTCTCATGGATTGATGAAGACTTGAATTTCTATGAATGTCCCCCATAAAGCTACTTTTGCTGCATCCCATAAGTTTTTGTAAGTTGTCTTTTTCATCAGTGTCAAGGTACTTCTAAAATTTTTTTGATTTCTTCTTTGACTGTTGGTTGTTCAGTAGCATGTTGTTAAATCTCCACACATTTATTTAAGATTATTTAAGTATCTGACAGAGAGTGAGACAGCGAGAGAGGGAACGCAAGCAGGGTGGTGGGAGAGGGAGAAGTGGGCTTCCCACTGAGTAAGGAGCCTGATTCGGGGTAGATGCCAGGATCCTGGAATCACGACCTGAGCTGAAAGCAGATCCTTAACAACTGAGCCACCCAGGCCCCCCAATCTCCACCTATTTTTGACTGTCCCATTTTTTTCTTGAGACTGATTTCTAGTTTCATATCATTGTGGTTTGACAAGATTTGAAGCAGAAGGTGAAAAGAGCATTCAGATGAAAGGTTTGTTTCCTGGAGGGTTTTCTGAGGGCAGACCATGAGTTCAGTGGGGATGGAGGAAGGTTTTGTGAGACGGGGGCTGGGGTTAACCCTCGTTAGAATTACTGACTACTACCATGCAGGCTGTATGCTACCGTTCACACCGTAGTCCTGATGGACTGGTACTTCATTAGAAATATTTTCTAGGAGGTGTAGGCATAGTCTTCACTTAAAGAAAGGTGCCATGTGGGTTCATGGCATGACCCCAGGTCAGCAACCAGGATGTTTGGTATTGTGGGGGATCAGAACCAGGCTTTCTGTGGGAAGTGACAGAAATAGGGTATGGTGAGCTCCATGACCATAGGTGAGGTCCCTAGTGACCCACTGGGTGTTGGGTTCTGTGGATCTGTCTCATCATGTGCTGTGGAATTCAGGGACACCCTCCTGTCTGTGGATTTGTGTGGAGACAGGTAGACATCAGTGTCTGGCCAGGCACGAGGGTCACACTGGACCACCACCAGAGGTGCAGCGTGCGTGGGAGCCACTGCTTGGTTTCCACGAAAGCTGACCAGGGTCTGTGACCGTGATTCCTAGCAGCTGCAAGGGGAGAGGAGGCCGGGGGTGGTGCACACTTCCTAGAGTTGTGGTCAGGACTAGTCTGGAGCCCACTGAAGTCAGCCACACCTGGCACAGAAGGCACCCAGTCAGTGTAGCTGTGGGCACTGCTCCCATGGCACTTTCAGGCCGGCTCCATGCTGCCACCTCCTGCATTTCATCATCATCTTCAAGGTCATGTGCCTCTGCTCTTGCCCCATGGCCTCCGGGGTATTGTCCGTCCTCCATCTGGCCCTCGTCCCTGGTGCCCTGTGCAGTCCAATGCCAGGGTACCCGTCTTGAGACAAATATCTGGCCCTGATGGAACACTTCCATGGATCTCGTGTAATGTGAGGGTGATGCCCTGCACTGGAAGGGGGCTACATGTCCCCAATCAGGAGAGCCATGTCTCCCTTTTCAGCATGGCCTGCCCGCCCCTCAGTCTTCTTAGGGAAGCTCTCCCCACTTCCTGAGATGACAGCCCTGAACTTAAAACTGAATGTCATTTTACATATCTCTATGCCTTAGTTCATCCATGGCATGTCTTTCAACCCCGTCAGTGGGTTTTTTTTAGAAGTTCTGAAGGGCTGTCTGCTCAAGGAGGGGATGACCTGGGTGGGGCAGCTTTCCCTCTCATCTCCCTCAGCATGTCTCTGAGCCCTGGGGCCAGCTGTCCCACTGAGGATTGAGGGACACGAGCCAGCCCTTCCTGAGCCCAGGCTGTGTCAGCTCATAGACTGATGCGTGTCAGAGTGGTGGGTAGCTGGCATGGGCCAGAGGCAGGCAGTGTCTCCTTCTCATTCCTTCCCTCCCTTCCTCCCAGAGGTAGCTCAGAGCAGCCTTCAACCCCTGCATCTCCAGATCCCTTGACCTGTGCCTCCTGTGTTCAGCTGGTGACCTTGGAGTTTCGCATGGATTCTACCTCACGTACCCTCTCCCGTAGCAATTCCTGGATCAGGGGAGGGGTCGGACCCTTGTCTGCTTTTGGTCTTCTTCCTGTCCAGCACCAAGCCCACCCACCTTTGCATCTTCCATGTATGTGCTTGGAAGCAAGCCCATCCACAGGGAACCTATTAGCCAAATGGATCCAGGCAATGAACACTGAAGTAGAGATCCAGGATCCATAATAAACCTGCTCTGAAACCTGTCCCAAAGTCTGTGAGTCTCTCACACTGAAACAAAAACAATAATAGCTTTCTGGACTGTGAAGTGACATGTGTCTCTACTTCCAATCTTGAATGCATTGGTGCTGAGCCTGGACTGAAAAGGACCATGGCTCCCATGGGCTGGGATCCACGGTAAGAACTCAGTGAAATCTGAATTTGATTCATGTAGTGAATAATTATTGTAGAGCGAATCCTCCCAAGTAGGGCTTATGCACAGTGCACAGGAAAAGCTTTTTCAAAGAGGTTCCTGAAAGAAAAAATCTTTTTTAGAAATTTATTTTAATTCCAGTAGAGCTAACATACAGTGTTACATTCGTTTCAGGTGTACAATAGAGTGATTCAGTAATTCTATAAATTACTCAGTGGTCATCAAGAAAAGTGTCCTCTTAATCCCCTTCACCTATTCCACTCAACCCTCTATCCACCTCCTCTTGTAACCATCCGTTTGTTCTCTATTGTTAAGAGTTTGTATTTTGGTGTGTCTCCTTTTTCTCTTTTAGTTATTTATTTTTGTTTGTTGCTTAAATTCCCTATTAGAGTGACATCTTATGGGATTTGTCTTTCTCTGAATGCCTGATTTTAGTTAGGATAATACACTCTAGCTCCATTCATGTGGCTGCAAATGGAAGGTTTCATTCTTTTTCAAGCCGAGTAATACTCCATTGTGTGTGTGTATGTGTGTGTGTGTGTGTGTGCACGTGCGTGTGTGTGAATACACATCTATCATCTCATTTGTCAATTTTTCTACAGACACTTGGGTTGCTTCCATATTGTGATATTCTAAATAATGGTGCAAGGAACATAGGGGTGCACGTATCCTTTTACGTTACTGTTTTCCTATTCTTTGGGTAAATACAAGTAGTGTGATTGTTGGATCGTAGGGTAGTTTTATATTTAATTTTTTCAATAACCTTCATACTGTTTTCCACGGTGGCCACCACAATTTGCATTCCCACCCACAGTTCACGAGGATTCCCCTTTATCCACATCCTCTCAACACCTGTTCTTTGTTGTGCTTTTGATGTTAGCCATTCTGACAGGTTTGAGGGATTACCTCATTGTCCTTTGGATTCACATTTTCCTGATGATGGGTGATGGTGAACATCTTTTCACGGGACTGTTGGCCATTTGTATTTCTTCTTTGGAGAAATGTCTGTCCATGTCTTCTGCCTATTTTTTAACTGGATTATTTGTTTCTTGGGGGTCGAGTAGTATCAGTTGTATATGTTTTGGACACTATCCCTTTATTGCATATGATCTTTGCAAATATCATCTCCCTTTGAGTAAGTTGTCTTACTATTTTTACGTTTTCATTGTTCTTCTGCCATGTGGAAACTTTATTTTGCTGTATTCCCAATAGTTTATTTTTGCTTTCATTTCCTTTGCCTCAAGACACAGTCTAGAAAAACGTTAATATGGTCCATGTCAAGAAGTTACTGTCTTCCCTACTGTAGGATTTTTATGGATTCAGGTCTCATATTGAGGTCTTGAAACTGTTTTGTGTTTGTCTGTATTGTGTAAGAAAGCAGTCTAATTTCATTCTTTTGTGCGTAGCTGTCTAGTTTTCCCAACAAAATTTGTTGTAGAGACTGTCCTTTTCCCTTTTGATATCGTTGCTTGCTTTGTGGAAGATTCATGGACCACATAATTATGGGTTTCTGTTTGAACTTGTATCCTGTTCCTTTGGTCGCTGTGTCTATTTTTGTGCCATACTCTCTTGTTAGGATGCCTGCAGCTTTGTAGTATAACCTGAAATCTGAAATTGTGAGTCCTCCAGCTTTGTTTTTCTTTTCCACATTGCACTGGCTGTTCGGAATCTTTAGTGGTTCCATACAAATGTTTAGGATTGTTTATTCAAGGTCTTTTGTTCTTTAATTTAAATTCAATTAGCCAACTTACAGTACATCATTAGTTTCAGATGTAGTCTTCAATCAATTTTCAGTTGTGTGTAACACCCAGTGCTCATTGTATCGTGTGACCTCCTTAATGCTACTCACCCAGTTACCCCCCCAAACTTCTCCTCCAGCAATCATCAGTTTCTTGTGATAGTTAAGAGTCCATCATGGGTTTTCTCCCTCTCTGATGACTTCCCATTCTATTTTCCCTTCCTTCCCCTATGGTCACCTTCCTTGTTTCTGATATTCCACATAGGAGTGAAAGCATATGATCATTGTCTTTCTTTCATTGACTTATTCCACTCATCATAATACCCTCCAGCTCCACCCAGGTAGGTGTGATGGTAAGTATTCATCCTTTCTGATGGCTGAGTAATATTCCACTATAGATATGATCCATATCTTCTTTATCCATTCATCTATCCATGGTCATCTGCACTCCTTCTGCAGCTTGTCTATTATGGATATTGCTGCTATGAACACTGTGGTGCATGTGTCCCATCTTCACTACCTCTGTCTCTTTGGGGTAAATACCCAGTAGTGCAATTGCTGGGACATAGGGTAGCTTTATTATAACTTCTTGAAGAAACTCTGTACCATTTTCAAGAGTGGCTGTACTGGACTGCATTTGTACAGGGGTGTAAGAGTGTTCCCATTTCTCCACATCCTCTCCAACATATATAGTTTCATGTCTTCTTATTTTTAGATATTCGGCCTCGTGTGATATGGCATCTATAGGGGTTTAGATTTGCATTTCCCTGAAGCCAAGTGATATGAAGCATTTATGCATGTATCTTTTGGTCACCAGTACGTCGTCATCAGTGAAGTGACTTCCCATTTTAATCCATCTCAAGACCTAAAGCTGGGTAAGTCTCTGAAGCTGGATGGTGCCATCGGTTGGAAGTGTGGAGAATTTCAAAAGATCTCCTTGGAGAGCAAGATTAAAGGTCAGTTTGAAGCTACTAATTGGATCCGGGGAGATCTCTGAAAGTGGGGGTTGCCTGCGATGGGCTGAGGAGGGCCCTCCGATTTTCCTATGAATCCTTGCTGCAGCCCCAAATGACAGTTTCCTGCTGTGGGGCAGGCTGAGTCCTCTAGTCGTGCAGAGGTGAGCCCAATGCCTGGTGCCTTGGAGGCAGGCAAACAGGGAGGGACCCTCAGCAGAAGACCCAGGGTTAGGTTAGGCCTCAAGAGACAGCAGGTCCAAACTGCCCAGTGCTCAGAGAACTCCCAGGCCGACTGAGATGAGGGCACAAGCGTGGGTGAGTGTGAGCCTTGGGGTTTCATCCGGAATGGCCCACAAATGTCGGGGTTCACCAGAAGGGGCTCTCAGGGGTGCCCCAATTCTCTTGCACTGAATGCTCTGTTGTGCCCCAAAACGGTACAGTTTCCTGTGGGCTGCAGGCTGAGTCCTACAGTGGGGCTTGTGTGTCCCCAATCCCCCGGAGTAGGGTGCCAGGACCCTGGGGAGGGGCCCCTCTGTGGCTAACCTAGTGTAAGGTTTAGGGTCCAGGAGCCCGGCAAGGACAATCTGCAGGCTGTGCAGCGAGCTCTGTGGAGGGCTGAGAGGAGGCCATGGGGGATGGTGAACATAGGCCTCAGGGTTGGGGCACGGGGGGCTGCCAAAAGTGGGGATAGGCCCTGGGGGCCTCCCCATGTTCTCATGCCCTGTAGGCTCCGTAGAGCCCCAAGGGGCACTGTTTCCTTTCCGGTGGCAAGCTGAGTCCTGCGGTGTGGTACAGGTACCCCAATTCCCTGGGGCTGTGGTGTAAGGCCCCTGGGAGTCCCCCACACCCGCGGCCGACCTAGGGCTAGGGTTAGGCCCCAGGAGCCCCGCAGGCCCGATCTGCTGGCTGTATGGCGAGCTACATGGGCTGAGGTGAGGGTGCAGGGAGGGTGAGCGTGGGCTTCAGGGTTGGGTTGCGGGAGGCCGCCAACGTTCGCTGGTGGCTCAGGAGGGCCCTCCTGGTTCTCCCACCCTGAACGCTCTATGGCCTCCCAAGGCGCACGGTTTCCTGCGGGGTGGCAGACTGAGTCCTGCTGTGGGGCTCAGGTGTCCCGAATCCCCGCGGCTCTGGCTCCAGGCTCCTGGGGAGGGGCCCCTCCACAGATGAACTAGGGTTAGGGTTGGGGCCCAGGAACCCCGCAGGCCAGATCTGCCCAGTATGTGGCGAGCACTGCCGCGGGCTGAGGTGAGGGTGTGGGGTGGGGTGAGCATGGGCTTCAAGCTTGGGTTTAGGGATCACTGAAGTTCGCAGGGGACTCTGGGGGCCCTCCTGGTTCTCCCGCCCTGAATGCTCTACAGCCTCCCAAGGGGCACGGTTTCCTGTGGGCTGGCAGGCTTTATCCTGCAGTGGGGCTCAGGTGTCCCCAGTACCTGGGGCTGTGGCACCGGGACCCAGGGGAGGGGCCCTACCCAGCCAAACTAGGGTCAGGTCTAGGCCCCAGGAACCCGGCAGGCCTGATCTGCCGGCTCTGCGACGCGCTCAGTGGCAAGCTGAAGGGAAGGCGTGGGGCGGGATGAGCGTGGGCCTCAGGGTTGGGGTGTAGGGGGCCGCCGAGGATCGCTGGGGTCTCAGAGGGGCCCTACCAGTTCTCCTGAACGGGATGCTCTGCAGCGCCCCAAGGGGCATGGTTTCCTGAGGGGTGGCAGGCTGAGTCCCGTGGTGTGTTCCAGGGGTACCCAATCCCCGGGGTTAGGGTACGGATTAGGGTACGGGTTAAGGTTAGAGTATGGATTATGGTTAGGGTATGGGAGAGGGTAGGGTTTAGGGTTAGGGTAAGGAGAGGGTATGGGTTAGGTTTGGGTTTAGGGGTTACAAGTTAGACGTTATGGGTTAGGGTACAGATTAGGGTTCAGGGTACGGGTTAGGGTTTAGGGTTTGGGTTTAGGGTTAGGGTTAGGGTTGGAGTAGGGGTTAGGTTTAGGGTACGGATTAGGGTTAGGGTACTGGTTAGGGTACGCATTAGGGTACGGTTATGGTTAGTGTTGGCATTCAGATTAGGGTACGGTTTAGGGTACGGGTTAGGGTACGGGTTAGGGTTAGGGTACAGTTTAGGGTTATGGTACAGGCCAGGTTATGGTTTAGGGTTAGGGTTAGGGTACGGGTTAGGGAATGGGTTAGGGATAGGGATAGGGTACAGTTTAGGGTTAGGGTATGGGTGTGGGTACGGGTTAGGGTACAGGTTAGGGTTAGGTATGGGTTAGGGTATGGGTTAGGGTCCGGGTTAGGGATAGGGTACAGGTTAGGGTATGGGTTAAGGTTAAGGTAAGGGTACTGGTTAGGGTTAGGGTACGGGTTACGGTTTAGGGTTTAGGTTTACGGTTAGGGTATGGGTTAGGTTTAGGGTACGGGTACGGTTAGGGTACGGGTATGGTACGAGTTAGGGTATGGGTTATGGTCAGGGTTCAGGGTTAAGGTTAGGGTATGGGTTAGGGTACTTGTTAGGGTTAAGGTTAAGTTTAGGGTACAGTTTAAGTTATGGGTTAGGGTACAGTTTAGGGTTAGGGTTAGGGTACAGGTTTGGGTACGCGTTAGAGTACGTGTTAGGGTTAGGGTACAGGTTAGGGTTCGGGTTAGGGTATGGGTTAAAGTTAGGGTTAGAGTATGGGTTAGGGTAAGGGTTAGGGTTACGTTACTGGTTAGGGGTAGGGTTAGCTGAAGGGGTAGGGTTAGGGTTATGATAGGGGTCGGGGTATGGTTAGGGTTTAGGGTTAGGGTTTGGGGTTTGGCTTAGTGGTTAAGGTAAGGGTTTAGTGTTTAGGGTTTCGGGTTTCGGGTTAGGGGTTAGGATTTAGGGTTTAGTGTTAATGTAGGGTTTAGGGTTTAAGGATTAGGGTTTAGGGTTAGGTTTAGGTTAGGGTCAGGGTTAGGGTAAGGGTTAGGGGTTAGTGTTAGGGTTAGGGTGAGGGTTAGGGGTTAAGGTTTAGGGTTTAAGGTTAGGGGTTAGGGTTTAGGGTTAGACCCCAGTAGGCCAGCAGGACCGATGCAACGGCTGTGCGGCGATCGGAGGAGTGGGCCAATGTGAAGGCGCTGGTGAGCGGCAGCATGGGCCCAACCATTTTGGTGCAGGAGGGCCTTCGAAAGTCGCCGGAGCCTCGGAGTGCCTTGCCCGTTCTCCCGCTCTGAATGACTAGCGGGGCCCCTAGCGGCTCGGGTGGCTGAAGGGCAACAGGGTGAGTCCGGCACATGGGCTTGTGGTCCCCATCCTCGGCGTTGCGGAGCCACGCCACTCAGGAAGTGCCTCTCGGGGGCTGACCTACACTTAGGGTTAGTCCCCAGGAGGCCGGCAGGCCCGATACACCACATGTGCAGTGATTGGAGCGGTGGGCTGAGGTGAGGGTGCTGGTGAACATGAGCCTGGACCGAAGCGTTTTGGTTCTGGGCACCTTCGAAGGTTGGAGGGAGTTCGGAGGGCCCTGCCAGTTCTCCAACACTGAATGAATGGTGGTGCCCCTAGCGGCACGTTTAGGAAGGGACCCTCAGGGGCCGTCCTAGGGTGTAGGGTTAGCGCCCAGTAGGCCGGCAGGCCAGATCTGCCAGCTGTGCGAAGGGCAGAGGTGTGGGCCGAGTTGAGGGCGATGACGAGCGGGAGCATGGGCACCAGGGTTTTGGCGCCCTGGGCCTTGCAATGTTGCCATGGCTCGGAGGGCCCTGCCCTTTCTCCTGCCCTGAATAACCAGCGGCGCCCCTAGTGGCTCCGTTGGCGGTGGGGCAGCAGGGTGAGTCCTGCACTGTGGCTTGGGGATCCCCAATCCCCGGCGTTGCGGGGGCAGGCCCCTTGGGAGGAGCTCCTCGTGGGCTGACCTAGGGTTAGAGTTAGCCCCCAGGAGGCTGGCAGGCCCAATCCTCTGGCTGGGCGGCGAGAGGTGGGCGGGCAGAGGTAAAGGCGCTGCCGAGCGGGAGCGTGGGCCCCTGCATTTTGGCGTGGGAGGCTTCAAATGTCGCTGGTTTCTCCAGGGCCCTGTCGTTCTCCCGCCCTGAATGACCGGCGGCGCCCCTAGCGGCCCGGGTGGCGGCATTGAGGCAGGGTGATTCTGGCTCTGGGGCTTGGGGTCCCCGATCCCCAGTGTAGCAGCAGCAGGACCCTTGGGAGGGGCCCCTGAGGGGCCGACCTAGGATTAGGGTTAAGACCCAGGAGGCCGGCAGGCCCAATCCGCCCGCTGGGCTGAGAGCTGAGGGGCAAGCCAAGGTGAGGGCGTGGGGAGTGGGAGCGTGGGCACCAGCGTTTTGGACCAGGGAGCCCTTGAAAGTCACCGGGGGCTCAGAAGGCCCTGGCCCTTCTCTCGCCCTGAATGACCTGCAGCGTCCCTAGCGGCCCGGGTGGCGACAGTGCGGCAGGGTGAGTCTGGATCTGGGGCTCTGAGTCACCAAACCCCAGCGTTACAGAACCAGGCCCCTTGGGATGTCCCCCATGGGGCCGACCTAGGGTTTTGGTTAGCCCCCAGGAGCCCGGCAGGCCTTATCCACCAGCTCTGCAGCAACCAGAGGGGCGGGCCAAGGGGAGGGCGCTGGTGAGCAGGAGCGTGGGAGCCACCTTTTTGCACAAGGGTGCTTTGAAGGTCGCAGGGGAAACGGAGCACCCTGCCAGTTCTCCCACACTGAATGATCCGTGGCTCCCCTAGCGGCCTGGGTGGTGGCGCGGCAGCAGGTGAGTCCGGCGCTGGGTCTCAGGGGTCCCCAATCCACTGTGTTGCGGCGCCAGGCCCCTTGGGAGGGGCCCCTCGGGGGCTGACCTAGGTTAGGGTCAGCCCCCAGGACGCCAGCAGGCTCAATCCGCCAGCTGTGCGGCGAATGGAGTGGTGGGTCGAGGTGAGGTCTCTGTCGAGAGGGAGCTTGGGCCCAAGCATTTTGGCTCCGGGGGCCTTTTAATGTTTCTGGGGACTCGGCGGGCCATGCCCATTCTCCTCCCTGAGTGACCGGCAGTGCCCCTAGCTGCCCAGGTGGCAGCGGGGCGGCAGGGTGAGTCAGGCGCTGCGGCTCGGGTATCCCCAATCCCCGGTGTTGCGGCGCCAGGCCCCTTGGGAGGGGCCCCTCGGGGGCCAACCTAGGGTTAGGTTTAGCCCCTAGGAGGCCGGCAGGCCCTATTTGCCAGCTGTGTGGAGACTGGAGTGTCGGACCGAGGTGAGGGCGCTGGTGAGCGGGAGCGTGGGCTCGGGTGTTTTGGCGCGGGGGGCTTTTGAAGGTCGCCGTGTCTCGGAGGGCCCTGCCTGTTCTCCCGCCCTGAATGAACGGCAGCACCCCAAGCCCCTGGGTGGCAGCTGGGTGGCAGGGTGAGTCAGGTGCTGAGGCTCAGGATCCCCAATCTCCGGCGTTGGAGCGCCAGGCCCCTTGGGATGGGCCCCTCGGTGGTCAATCTAGGGTTACGGTTAGCCCCCAGAAGGCCAGTGGTCCCAATCAGCGGCTGTGCAACACGCGAAGGGTTGGGCCGAGGTGAGGGCGCTGGCGAGCCTTAGCATGAGCCCAAGCCAAGCACGGGGGGCCTTTGAATGTCAGCGGGTGCTCGGAGGGCCCTAACCATTTTCTTGCTCTGATTGAACGGTGGGCCCCTAGCGGCTCGGGTGGCTGAAGGGAAGCAGGGTGAGTCTGGCACTTGGGCTCAGTGTCCCCATCCCCAGCGTTGCGATGCCAGGCCCCTTGGGAAGGGCCCCAGGGGTGCCGACCTATGGTTAGGGTTAGCCCCCAGGAGTCCAGCAGGTCCGATACACCACCTGTGCGTCGAGCGGCGAGTTGGGCCGAGGTGAGGGTGCTGGTGAACATGAGCCTGAGCCCAAGTGTTTTCGTTTGGGGCGCCTTCGAAGATCGGCAGTTTTCGGAGGGCCCAGCCCGTTCTCCCACCCTGAATGAACGGTGGCATCCCTAGCGGTCCGGGTGGGGCGGGGCGGCAGGGTGTAACTGACGATGGGGTTGGGGGTCCCCAATCCCCAGCATTGGGCCGCCAGGCCCCTTAGGAGGGGCCCTTCGGGGGCCAACCTAGAGTTAGGGTTAGCCCCTAGGTGGCCAGCAGGCCCTATTCGCCAGCTGTGTGGAGAGCGGAGTGGCGGACCCAGGTGAGGGTGCTGGTGAGCAGGAGCGTGGGACCTAGCATTTTGGTGCGGGTTGCCTTTGAAGGTCGCAGGGGACTGGAGGGCCCTGCCCATTCTACCACTCTGAATGAGGACGGCGCCCCTAGCGGGCCGGGTCGCGGCAGGGTGGCAGGGTGAGTCTGGCGCTGGTGCTCGGGGGTCCCCAATCCCTGTCGTGGTGGCGCCAGACCCCTGGGAGGGGCCCCTCCACATCCAACCTACTGTTAGTCCCCAGGAGGCCGGCAGGCCCGATCCGGCGGTTGTGCGGCTTGTGGAGGGGCTGGCCGAGGTGAGGGCGCTGGTGAGCGGAAGCGTGGGCCAAAGCATTTTGGCGTGGGAGGACTTCAAATGTCACCGGAGGCTCGGAGGGCCCTGCCCATTCTCCAACCCAGATGACCGGCGGCGCCTCTAGCGGCCCGGGTGGTGGCGGGGCATCAGGGTGCGTCCGGCAGGTTGCTTTGGGGGTGCCCAATCCCCCGCATGGTGGCGCCAGGCCCCTTGGGATGGGCCCCTCAGGAGCCAAGCTAGGGTTATGGTTAGCTCCAGGCGGCCAGCAGGCCCGATCCACCAGCTGTGCGGCGAGCGGAGGGGCGGGCCGAGGTGGGGGCGCTGGGGAGTGGGAGCGTGGGCCCAAGCATTTTAGTGTGGGGGGCCTTCAAAAGTCGGCGGGGGCTTGGAGGGCCCTGCCCGTTCTTCTGCCCTGAATAACCGGCGGCGCCCCTAGCACCCCAGGTTGCGGTGGGGCGGCCGTATGAGTCCGGCGCTGGGGCTCGGGGGTCCCCAATCCCAGGCCTTGCAGCTCCAGGCTCCTTGGGAGGGGCCCATCGGGGGCCGACCTAGGTTTAGGGTTAGCCCCCAGGAAGCTGGCAGGCCTGATCCGCCGGCTGTGTAGCCAGCAGAGGGGCAGGCCGAGGTGAGGGCGCTGTCGAGCGGGAGCCCGGGCCCAAGCATTTTGGCGTGGGGGCATTCGAAAGTCACTGGGGGTTAAGAGCGCACTTCCCGTTCTACCTCGCTGAAAGCCCAACTGCGTACCTAGCGGCTCGGGTTGCGGAGGGGCGGCAGGGTGAGTACGGTGCTGGGGCTCGGGGATCCCTAATCCCCGGCATTGCAGCACCAGACCCCTTGGGAGGGGCCCCTCGGGGGCTGACATAGGGTTTGGGTTAGCCTCCAGGAGGCCGGCAGGCCCGATCCACCAGTTGTGCGGCGAACGGAGGGTCAGGCGGAGGTGAGGCCACTGGCGAGCGGGAGCATGGGCCCAGGTGTTTTGGCGTGGGGGTCCTTCAAAGGTCGCCGGAGGCTCAGAGGGCCCTGCACGTTCTTCCGCCCTGAATGACCGGCGGCTACCCTAGCGGCCCGGGTAGAGGACGGGCGGTATGGTGAGTCAGGCGCTGGGGCTCGGTGTCCCCAGCCCTCGGCGTTGGGGCGCCAGGCCACTTTGGAAGGGCTCTAGGGGGCCGACCGAGCATTACTGTTAGCCCCCAGGAGGCCGGCAGACCCGATCTCCCAGCTGTGTGGCGAGCAGAGGGGCGGGCCATGGTGAGGGCGCTGTTGAGTGGAATCGTGGGCCCAAGAGTTTTGGCGTGGGGGGCATTCAAAAGTCGCTGGGGGCTCAGAGTGCCCTTCCCGTTGTATCGCGCTGAATGCCCGATGGCGCACCTAGCGGTGCGGGTTGCAGAGGGGCGGCAGGGTGAGTCCAGTGCTGGGGCTCGGGGGTCCCCAATCCCAGGCGTTGCGGATCCAGGGCCCTTGGGATGGGCCACTCTGGGGCCAACCAAGTGTTATTGTTAGCCCCCAGGAGGCCAGTAGGCCCAATCCGCCGGCTGTGCGGCAAGTGGAGGCGTGAGCCCAGGTGAGGGCGGTTGAGAGCAAGAGCGTGGGCTCAAGTGTTTTGGCACGGGGGGCCTTCGAAATCATCGGGGGTTCAGCGGGCCCTTCCTGTTCTCCCACCCTGAATGACCAGCGGCACCCCTAGCAGCCTGGGTGGTGGCGTGGCGGCAGGATGAGACTGGCAATGGGGCTCGGGGGTCCCCATTCCCTGGCATTGCGGCGCCAGGCCGCTTGGAGGGGCCCCTTGGGTGCCGAGCTTGGGTTAGGGTTAGCCCCCAGGAGGCTGGCAGGCCTGATCGGCCAGGTGTGCGGCGAGTGAAGTGGCGTGCAGAGGTGATGGCACTGGCGAGCGGGAGCGTGGGCCTAAGCGTTTTGGCGCTGGGGGCATTTGAAAGTCGCCGGGGGCCCAAAGCGCCCTACAGGTTCTCCCACCCTGAATGACCGGTGGCGCCCCTAGGGGCCGGTAGGGGAGGGGCAGTAGAGTGAGTCCAGCGCTAGGGCTCGGGGGTCCCCAATCCCCGGCATTGTGGCGCCAGGCCTTTGGAAGGGACCCCTCGGGGTCCGACCTAGGGTTAGGGTTAGCCCCCAGGAAGCAGGCCGGCCCGATCCGCTAGCTTTCGGCAAGCGGAAGGGCGGCCTGAGAAGAGGGCGCTGACAAACAGGAGCGTGACCCCAAGCGTTTTGGTGCGGGGGGCCTTCGAATGTCGCCAGGGGCTCGGAAGCCCCTGCCCGTTCTCCCGCCCTGAATGACCGTGGCGCCCCTAGCGGTCCGGGTGGCGGCGGGAAGGCAGGGTGAGTCCCACGCAGGGGCTTGGGTGTCCTCAATCCCCGGCGTTGTGGCGCTAGGCCCCTTGAAAGGGGCCCCTCGGGGGGGACCTGGGTGTAGGGTTAGCCCCAGGAGGCCGGCAGGCCCAATCCGCAGGCTGTGTGGCATACGGTGGGGCGGGCCGAGGTGAGGCCGCTGGCGAGTGGGAGCATGGCTCCAAGCATTTTGCAAAGTGGGCCTTCGAAGGTCGTCGAAGTCTCGGAGGGCCCTGCCCGTTCTACTGCCCTGTATAACCGGCGGCACCCCTAGCACCCTGGGTGGCGGTGGGGCAGCCGGGTGAGTCCAGTGCTGGAGCTTGGGGGTCCCCAATCCCAGGCGTTGCTGCTCCAGGCCCCTTGGGATGGGCCCCTCGAGGACCGACCTAGGGTTATGGTTAGTCCCAGGTGGCCGGCAGGCCCGATCCGCCGGCTGTGTGGCGAGCGGAGGGGCGGGCCAAGTTGAGGGCGCTGGCGAGCTGGAGCGAGAGCCCAAGCGTTTTGGCGCGGTGGGCCTTCGAAGGTCGCCGGGGGCTCGGAGGGCCATTCCCGTTCTCCCATCCTGAATGAGGACGGCGCCCCTATCGGGCCGGGTCGTGGCGGGGCAGCAGGGTGAATCAGGCGCTGGTGCTCGGGGGTCCCCAATCCCCAGCGTGGCGGTGCCAGGCCCCTTGGGAGAGGCCCCTTGGGCGCCAAAGTAGGGTTTGGGTTAGCCCCAGGAGGCCGGCAGGCGTACGGAGGTGCTGGCCGAGGTGAGGACGCTGACGAGGGGGAGCGTGGGACCAAGAGTTTTCGCTCATGGGCCTTCAATGTTCGCTGGGGGCTCGGAGGGCACTGCACGTTCTCCCGCACTGAATGACCGGCGGCACCCCTAGCGGCCAGGGTGGCGGTGGGGCTGCAGGGTGATTCCAGCGCTGGGGTCGGGGGTCCCCAAACCCCGGCGTGTTTTGCGCCAGGCACCTTGGGAGGGGCCTTCGTGGGCCGACCTAGTGTTAGGGTTAGACCAAAGGAGGTCGGCAGGCCCGATCTGCCAGGTGTGCAGTGAGTGGAGTGGCGGGCCGAGGTGAGGGTGCTGGCGACAGGGTTCGTGGGCCCAAGTGTTTTGGCGCTGGGGGCCTTCGAGGGTCACCAGGAGCTCTGAGGCCCTGCCCGCTCTACTGCCCTGAATGACCGGCGGCGTCCCTAGCGGCCCGGGTAGCGGCAGGGCGGCAGGGTGCGTCCAGCGCTGGGGCTCGAGAGTCCCCAATCCCTGGCGTGGCAATGCCAGGCCCCTTTGGAGGGGCCCTCAGGGACCGAACTAGGGTTAGGGTTAGCCCCTAGGAGGCCGGCAGGCCTGATCTCCCAACTGTGTGGGGAGTGGAGAGGTGGGCCGAGGTGAGGGTGCAGGGGAGCGGGTATGTGGGCCCAAGCATTTTGGGGCTAGGGCCTTCGATGGTCGCCGGGGGCTCGGAGGGCCCTGCACATTCTCCCGCCATGAAGGACCAGCGACGCCCCTAGCTCCCTGGGTGGCAGCGGGGTGGCAGGGTCAGTCCGGCACTCGTGCTTGGGTTTCCCCAATCCCCAGCGTTGCGGTGCCAGGCCCCTTGGGAGGGGCCCCTCGGGGACTGTCCTAGGGTTAGGTTAACCCCCAGGAGGCCAGCAGTCCCGATCCGCCGACTGTGCAGTGAGCAGAGGGATTGACCGTGGTAGGGCGCAGTCGAGCGGTAGCGTGGTACCTAGCGTTTTGGTGTGGGGGGCCTTCTTATTTCACCGGAGGCTCGGAGGGCCCTGCCGGTTATCCTGCCCTGAATGCCCAGCGG
Source organism: Ursus americanus (assembly GCF_024610735.1). Taxonomy (NCBI): domain Eukaryota; kingdom Metazoa; phylum Chordata; class Mammalia; order Carnivora; family Ursidae; genus Ursus; species Ursus americanus. Next base: position 1,250,487 of record NC_142134.1, on the reverse strand, counting down.
CGCCCCTAGCGGCCCATGTGGCGGCGGGACGGCAGGGTAAGTCCAGCGCTGCTCCTCGGGGGTTTCCAACACCCAGCGTTGCGGCGCCAGGCCACTTGGGATGGGGCCCTAGGAGACCTACCTAGGGTTAGTGTTAGCCCCCAGGAGGCTGGGAGGCCCGATCTGCTGGCTGTGCAGCGTGCGGAAGGGCGGGCCGAGGTGAGGGCACTGGAGAGTGGAAGCGTGGGCCCAAGCGTTTTGGCGAGGGAACCCTTCGAAAGTTGCCGTGGCTTGGAGGGCACTGCCCATTCTCCCGCTCTGAATGACCGGCAGCGCCCCTAGCAGCCCTGGGAGCAGCGTAGCGGCAGTGTGAGTCTGGTGCTGGGGCTCCGGGGTCCCAAATCCCCGTCGTTGCGGAGCCAGGCCCCTTGGGATGGGCCCCTAGCGGGCCTACCTAGGGTTAGTGTTAGCCCCCAGGAGGCTGGGAGGCTTGATCCGCAGGCTGTGC